>NC_091120.1:131463237-132794487 GCF_040183065.1 Periplaneta americana
TTTTTCACATAGATATCCAGTTTCAAGTGTGAAGATGCCCACAATTGGGTGAAAACGTTAACACTAATAATGTAATTGTAAAATAACTATTTTAGTATTTTACATTACAATAAGTAAAAAGACTGAACATTTGCATGATTTGCATTTGAATTACACATTAAAGATCGCTGCGATAATGCCTAGATTATGTGGATTTACTTTGGCTTAAGTAAGGCAACAGCGATCTAAAGCTCGATGAAATGTCGTTGAAAAGACACAGCGTATTTTGAACTTGCCAAATGTACTAGAAAAAAAGGCGAGTAAGAAACAGTGATAGATAACATTTCATAAAAAAATATGAAATAATATTATATTAATACCTAGTACACAGAAGTGCAGTGATTGGTCCAGTAATTATTGTGTTTATTTATAGAAACAATACAAAAGAGGCAAACTTAGCAGAGCAGAACACTCACTTATAGAAGAAATCTTCAAATTTTCGTAATGTGTCTGGTCTACATAGCATAATATGAGATACCACGTTTAGGTTTGAGGTTGTTGTACACACTTTCAATACCTGCTTCCAGTAAAATTTGTATTCACGGAAATAGCATGAAACGGTTTGCGACTAATGACGCGACAAAATCTGCGTGGGGGAGAGGTAATTGCGTGGTGTTATCTTGACGTCGCCGTGGGAGTTTTAAATCGCTAGGGGGTGTACAATTAAATAGCCGCTGTTGGATTATCAGATTCCCCCGCCTGTTAGTGTGGCCGTCTCTTACAAAAAAAGAACCACACAGTTCAAGGAAAGGGGATTCTGTAATCATCGACAGCGATGTCTGAGTGGTATAGGAATTCGGCCTATCATGTGGGCTGTTAACATTCGAGTCCCTGTGAAGTCCGGGAATTTTCATTGAAGTTTCAGTTCTCCCGTTTAGCGACATTAGGTATAAACATATTTCAGTCCTATTTACTTGTCATAATTCCACAACATTCCCCGAAAACCGAAGGGCAACGCAGAGAGAGGGCTGGTCTCGGC
This sequence comes from Periplaneta americana, assembly GCF_040183065.1. NCBI lineage: Eukaryota > Metazoa > Arthropoda > Insecta > Blattodea > Blattidae > Periplaneta > Periplaneta americana. The sequence goes on from NC_091120.1 coordinate 131,464,256, forward strand.
ACTAGCGGCATTACCTTGTTTCAAAGCCTGGATACTCAGCAAATCCTAGCATGGTCAATGAGGTTGAGTGATTTTTTTTTATTCATATTTAAAAGCTTTGGCGTGCAAAAGTTGATGTAGGCTATTGTTAGAGTATTTATTACTCAACCAAGGCCAGTCGAGTCCTGCAACCCGGAGCCGTGGCGCTACTGCTCCTGCGTTCGTAATACCACATCGTGATAGTTCACATTACGCCCGCGACTCCACTCGCCTTGATCGAGTAACCTGGTAAATATATTTCTTAATGGAGTCCCAAAGAGCCCCAAAGTTTATATCTTCCATTATTAATACTTTAATTTATTACATTCGTTATTTCAAATTTCCTGTACATTGGGTCTTAATAATGTTGTTGGAAGTGTATATAGTAAGAAAAAAATTATCTTCTCTGAAATTCAACTTCCAATTGCGATAGAAGAACATTGAAATCCTGAATTTTCATACAAATGTTAAAAAAATCACAAATATGGCTACAAATTTCTCTTGGTTAATTGGTTATAATTAAAACAATTTGAACTTGTTTTTGAAAAGAAAAGCTATTTATGTTGAATTAAAACTAATTTATGAACATGAAAAACAAGTAAACTCACTAGAGTGGAGTGAAAATATGATGTTTATGGAATCAAAATGTAATACTAGGGAAAAGTTTTGGGGTGATATCATAAAATGAAAAATATATTTTATCCAGATTAATATTTAGAGGTGCCCCAAGAGCATCATATTTTGACATTTTCACAAAATTTTGAGGGTCAGATGTTTTAGCTAGAAAACATTCTCCAGTGATTTAATCTGAACAGAGTACCAGGAACGTGCTAAATACATGTTAAAAGACTGCATATTTTTAGTCCCCTGTTGTTTCATTTTGAAGTATCACAGAAACCTCAATTTATAAGAAAATTGGGAATAATCACAAACCTCTTGAGTATGATATAATTAATATAATAAAATTAATGGAAATTCATTCTTCTTATTTTGCAGGGTATTTAAATCAGAATGCCTCTAACATTAATATAAGAAATATGACCTCCTACCTTGTATTCGCAATGCCAGAGGGGCTGAACCCATCACAATTACCTACCTATCACGATGTAATGAAATATTATCTATGGGCCAAAAATGAATTAAAATCTGAATTCAAATCAAAAGAATCTACAGTTGGAGAGATTTCAGGAGAAGAGATTTTTCAGAAAGAGTTTCTATAAAAACTAAGGAAATCCAGGGAAAGGCATAAATTCCGAAAGTCAGTCATACAAGAATATTAAAACTGATTCATGCTTACCATGATCAATACACAAACTTAATGAAGCCTTGTAAGAAACGACATAGTGACGACAACTAGAATGACAACAATACATAATTCAAAGAAGAAGCAAAAAAAAAAAAAACTATTTGATATTATGCAGTTGCAAATGCAAAACATTTAATACTGTAGACCTAATTGTGAAAAAGACCGCCGTGTTCCAAAACAAGAAAGAATGTTTCACTAGAACAAAGAACAGAAAGAAAGATGATAATTGGACCTATTGATTTAGTTACCACTCAGAAACAAATGAGCCGTTCAGAGCAAAAGTGGTGTAAGTCAAAATTGGGCAATGAGGTTTAAAGTAAAAATTCTGTAAAACACAGCGCAAAGTAGCAGTTAATATGTCCTTCGTGCTATCCACTGACTACTAATAGTTTAAATAAATAGAATATTAGTTGCTACTTTGCGCTATATTTTACAGAATGTTTACTTTAACCCTCATTACCCATTTTTGACATACACCACTTCTGCTCTGATCGGCTCAAATGTAAAAGAAAACAAGAATAAACTCTAACTAAAAAAATAAATGGGGTGAAATGGAATTTTTGTCATATTTTATGTAAAATACTATATATTTTTTCCTTTGGATGCTTTCAAAAATACTGTATACTGCAACCCCAATTTAGAGTCTTCCAAATGAAGTTTAAATACGTGATTTTACAGCAATTCATTAGCTATGTAACGAAAAACAAAATAATACAAGAAATATGCAAAGAGGCAAAAAAAATTATAACTTGAAGTAACTTCAAAGCCCTTAATAATAATTAATAATTTATTTATTTAACTGGCAGAGCTAAGGCCAGTAGGCCTTCTCTTCCACCCAGCCAGACTCTAATTGAATGCAATTGCTTACATAGTTATTACCTTAATATCTAGATCATAAAACAACATGAAAGTAAATAATGAAAGTTGGATAACTAACTGGGGAACCTCAAAAATTAGATATAGAAATTTCACATTTTCACATTCTTAAGTTAAGTGAAAAGACAGATTTTTGCAGCTATTACATTTAGAAAACTGATAAAAAAAACTATTTCGTGTATAGATTCACTCCACCCTACTGGGTACTCAGCGAATTCTAGAATGGTCAATAAGGATGAGTGATTTTGTTTACTTATATTTACAGGCTTTGGAGTGCAAAAGTTAATGCATTATGAGAGTATTTTCCTGCTAAATGTATTTGTTAATGGAGTCGGATATTCAGATACTACAAGAGCCCCAAAAATTATATTTTCTATTATTAATATTTTATTTTTTTACATTCATTATCATTTCAAATTTCATGTACCTTGGATTTTAATGTTGGTGGAAGTGTAAGTAGTAAGAAAAATTATCTTCTCTGAAACTCAACTTCGAAGTGCGATAGAAGAACACTAAAAACCTGAATTTTTATACAAATGTTTAAAAAATCACAAAAATATGGCTACAAAATTTTTATTGGTTAATTGGTTATAGTTGAAACAATTTGAAATCGTTTTTGGAAGAAAAGCTATTTATTTAAATTAAAGTAATTTTATTTATAACATGAGAAACAAGACGTATGCTCACGTCAGAGATCAAATACATTATAGCTCTTAAATGTAGTTTGTGAGCATAAGTGAATAACAAACTGTAGGCGTCAAGACCAGTAACAACCAGTTCTGTTGATCGCCAATAGCAGGCTGAAACATGTCAACAAGGTAATATAAAATTTAACGCAAGAAAGGCAAATAATACGTTTTCAGATGTTAAGAACTATTAACTCTGATTATATTAAATATGATATTCAGGTTTTTTTTTTTTTTTTTTTTTTTTTTTTTTTTTTTTTTTTTTTTTTTTTTTTGAAATGCGGCATGACACTCCTAGATTTCAGTCTGACTCTGATGTATCCGTCCCTTTATGATTCACAAACTGCTGGAACGGCCTCATTCACTGAACGAACGCACCGTTCTACTGCTTGTGTATGACATAAGAACTTTGGAAATGTCAGTGGCTCTTGATATCTTCTCGGCAGATCGACTGAGTTAAGGGTGGTGTAGCTCTCATGACTCATCATTTCATAGTAATCCGAAGTATTGAAGTTTAGCTTGAGTACCTTAAATTTTCTTACGTTGTTGCTGGGGTGTTTGTTCTGGTCCTAAGTATAGGCCTACAGTACGAGAAAAAGCTAATTTTCTGATAGCTTCACTTGTATAAGTTAGCATAGCTAACAACATATTTTCGGGGTGTGCGAAATATGAATTTCTTTCGATCACAGGATCAACAACGGTCGTAAGATTTTACGGTAGGTATTTTCTGAACAGAGGTGCCGTGGTCCATTCTAATATTCTGGTTGCATTTTGATTCCAAACCACACTGGTGCGTACTTTCACTACACAGGTGGCCAACGCCACCCGATTTTCAGATGGGTCATTGTACTAATGAAAACTCTATGGTCTTGTGGCACCTCAAAATATTCAATTTGAGATATAATTCTTTTTAGGAAACGACAATATCATTATAAACACCTTAAACACTCAAGTTTATTAAAATACAACAAAACAAAAAAAAATAATAATAATAATAATAAAAGAAGGCAATTTTTTGTAATACTTAAAAATTTTAAGGCCATTGTGGCACCTCAAGATAGCATAAGATTTTCATAAAAATTTTAGGTTATGTTAGGTACAGTACGATTATTAGTCCTGACAGTCGCCGGCGATCTGCGCCTGGGTTAAGGTGCGTACACACTTAGCGAACGAACAACGAACGAATGATGAAGCAAAACTTCGTTGTTCGTTCGCTGTTTGAAGCGACGTACAAATCATCAGCAAATTGTCAGAAAACATTCACATTCGCTGATTATCCGCTATAAAGGCAGACGAAAATATAATTATAGCAAGTGCAGGCCTGTTTCATAAACACAGTAATAATATTAAGTAATAGTATTGCAGTCATGAAAACAATTTTATTAACCGACTAAATTCTGTTTCATAAACGTTTTGCACGAGTCATAAAATACGTACAGTAGCCAGATGATTTGAGGTTAAGGCTGACAAACATAACCAAGTTGGTCTGCACTCTACAGCTATTTATATTATTCTCTCTGTTAACAGTTGTTGAATGAAATAAGTTTTGAAGTACTATCTTTAATAGCAACAACAGAGTAAATCGTAATATGTGTGAAGGTTTGGGAGACAATTTATTTCAGATAAGATTGTAAATCACTGCAACTCGAAGTTATTGTTTCTGTTATTTGATTCAGTTGATTTACGAGTAAAAGAAACAATATGATAAATCTAAAATATTGTGAACAGATATTTATCATTCCTAATTGTTCACGTCTCTGCTGTTGTAAAGTTTGCAATTCCAAAAACAGTGTATCAGTGACAGAAGCGCGTGTGTGCGCGCGCGTGTAAAAATTGGACCTCGTTATCTAAAGAAGTACCATATGAAAAAGTTAAGCAGTGAAAACTTTTGATGACAATATTGTACCAGCCTTAAGGACAGTGTTAACGACAGGATTAGTGGACCCTGCAAAGCGTCTTATGTAAGATATTTCAAGTTCCGTTATAATTCGGAATACTGCGCAAGTACTTATATAAAAAGGCTTAAAATTATTGGTGCAAGCGTAAATAAATACACATAAAAATTACTCTTTTACCAAAAATAAATAAGTAATGCAATAACGACATAAGTACTTACGCGGTGAAGTCGTTCCTAGAAAATATAGTGTTTGAGTTTGAAGGTGTGGATGTTGTAGAAGATTAATGTTATGACGAAATTAATAAAAATACTGAAATTGTCTTAATGGGTTTTTATTGCTGGTTATGTTGTAAGTAGTATTTTCAAGAAGTTACCTGACTATACAAAATGCAAATACATATGTTCTAATTAGAGATTGTGATGTGGAGTTGTGGATACGGTACCTATAAATCTCGTAAGTTAATTTTAGTTTATGCCCTCAATAGGGGTGGTTTAAAGTAGTCCACATATTTTGTAATAGATCTACTTGTTGATATATGTCTGCAAAAGATTTTGGCTCACCAAGATCTTCACAATGTTAATTAGTGAAGAGTATATAGATTCAGGTTGTCACAAGTATACACTGAAAAAACATTTCAATAGGTACAGAAAATATTAATATTACTGTATTTTGTTATGTAGATGTCCCATAGGCATATATTTCTGAACAATTATTATAATTTAAAAAATGACGAGAAAGGAGGGAAAAACGTTAAGTTCAATCATTCAAATAACATAAAATAATGTAAAATATACAGTAATTACTTTCTAACAGTTCTATATTGTAATTGAATTTAATTTAGGTCTCATCCTTTCCAATTGTTCCTCTTTTACAATTAGATAAGATAGTTTTCAATTTCAGCCTGGTCCACCTACATTGGCGCCTATGACAGTTTGTAAGTATTTGTAAGTATGGAGAGGGACTTTGTTAGTCATTCATTTTGTCTCTTATGCTTTTTAAAATGGGGAAAAGACGTGAAAATAACTTAAAGGAACAGAGTTTTTTGCGAAAAGTTCTCGAGTTGAAAGGTCAACTATTTCATTATATTCGTAACTTTCTTGCATATGGTTGTAGGATATTCGTTGTCTAAAATTTCTTGGACGTCGGACAAACACTCCCTCTTCATCACTATTTGAGTCAGAATTATCCATTTCAAATGGTTTCATGGTTTTATCTTCAAAATCTAACCATACATTGGCATTTACTTTTTACAAATTATTAAACTATTACTTAAAATACAGTCATGGAACTAACGTTAATATTATTAATAAATTTAATTATCTTTGCTGCTTTATGAAACACTTTAGTAATATTATTATTTATTTTAGTAATAATATGAGCGTTTACAGTAATAAATAATATTATTAAATATTACTTTTATGAAACAGAACAGTAATAATATTACTTAATGTTATTACCTTTTTAGTAATATTACTTTTATGAAATAGGCCCCAGGGGAAAGTTTCAGTACACGGATACCTCACTGACAATAATTATCTTAAAATATTAAAAAGAGAGATTTGTCTGTGTTTGTCGTATGCGCATCATGCTTACGAAAAGACACTTTTCAATGCCAATAATTTATTTTGTGTGCACAAGGTTGGAACTTTGTTTTTTCTGGGCGTGAATTTGTCCAAAAGGAACGACATATGTTTATACGCGAACCAAGTTGACTCGTACACTTCATCACTCCCCATTCCAGAACTTTTTATGGAATTCTGTCTTTCACTCCAGAATGATGTCAGTAGGGATTCAATTTTCTTTTTGACTTCTGCTCCCTACAATAAACAAAAAACATATATCCACTGAAAATAAATAAAAAAAATAATTTTCAAATTTTGCACGTGTTTGACTCGCCTATCTTGCAGCTAAACATCTTTCCAATAGATTCCCAAACATCATGTTTTCTTATTTTATTGTGGTAAGTAGGATACTTGGGATTCCATGAAGTTTCCTGCTCCCTATATGCATTAATAAAATTTATAACAGCGTCTTCCGTCCACTCCAGTTTCGACATCCTCTTAGTGAAATTGAACTAAGCGCTGCGTTCTGCTACGAACTACAAGCTAGTGGCAAATCCCGTCCACAACGAATACCAACTTCCTTTGATGTACCGACAAGCGACGGATCACTTCCGAAGGCAAACCAAACGATCGGTTTGCCTTTGCTGCGACGTACACACGTACCGATTTCAATCAACGAATGCAATCGTTTGTCGTTCGTTCGTTGTTCGTTCGCTAAGTGTGTACGCACCTTTAGGCGAGTCCATTTAGTTACGCCAAATGATGTTTTGGTTATTCACTCGTTTGCCTTCGGAGCGATCGGATGTCAGGCGTGCGGTAGGGCGGTATGTTTCCAGTAGAATTGAATAGCTTCATAAAGAAAGGGCATCAGTCACATTTTTTTCGAAATTGAGTTAACATTGAATTTCCCGGATGTTCAACACATCATTTTACCAAGAAAAGAAACCAGTCCAACATTTCTTTCATCGTGATGTTGTGTTCGGAATGTGAGTGTTTTGTAAAGAAAGGGGCATCGGTCCGGACAGTTTTTCTTCATTTTCCACAACTTAGCTAAACTGGACTGATGCCCTTTCTTTATGAAGCGATTCAATTAAGCTGTATTGCAGTCCTTTACCGACCGCTCGCCCTTATCTCTACTCCGGAACTCTCCCAACTCCTCCTATTACCTCCCCTCTTTCGCGTTGCTGAGCTGTCACAACTAAATAATCGGTCTGTATAAAATACAACTACTATCGCACACCCAAGCATTTTCGATTTCTAAATAAAGTGAAAAATCGTGACATTTTCGCTCCACCCTAATGGTCAACTAGTGTGAACTGGGAGTGCGCATAGCTGAGGTCAGCCTGAAATTTTCTTAGATAGTCGTAGCGCTAAGGTCGCCCTCCTCTCGAAGAAGATTGTGGTGATTTGATGACGATGGTAATGATGACGATGGTCTATTGCAGCGTTTTTAAACCTTTTTGAACGTATGACACATTAAAGGTGTAATTTAAAATGCCGTGGCACACTCATAATCTAAACCTGTGGATCTAAATCAAGAGGAAATTTTCAGTATTTTGGGAGGAAATGTGGTCTATAAAATACAAATTGAGATTAAAGTATATGAATTAATATATTAAATGAAATAATTTCAATTTTATATGCATTGTTATTGAGTTAACATAGGGGGGAATGACAGTGTGCTGAAAGATGAAAGGGCGCATAGGGGAAGGGGGAAGAGTTGAGAAGCACCGAAACAAAGTAGACTACACATTATTCACAAATATAACTAACACGCTTTTTTGTATTTGTATTTGAAGTTTATGACAGAAAGGTAAAGTTGAATGACAGAAAATTATTACAATGCAATACTAGTGTGACTATATCGTTTATATGACGTCATTCCATTTTCGACCAATGAAGTGTAATGAAATCTTGAATTCCAACCGATCATAGTCATTACATCGCGATAATTTTTGCAGCTCGATTTATCAATATCAATTTATCGCATGGTCGTTATTTTGTTTAGTCAGTGTCGCCAACTGTTTCCCCGTAAATCGATGAGCATGAATCCATTGTACTAAATAAAGTGCAAAATCCTACTTCCACATCTACATCTTCATCTTCTAATTTCATGTCCATCTTATCTAAAGAAAATGACACTCTTTCATAATTTGTCCATTTCATTAATGTAGCTATTAATTAAAATAATTGTATAATTGTAATTATATAAAAAATGTTTAAATTAAATTATTATTTCAGCAGATAATGAAAATGTATTTGTTATAATAAAAGGAGAAAGCGCAGTACATGTAATTAAAATTGTTAAACCTGTATTTCGCTTTTCTCAATTGGCATTACTGAATAACATCCAATGTCTTTACTGCAGTAATCGATATTCATCTATATCAACTTCACAATGTGTGAATAGGTTAACTATTCATAATTTCACAATTTATTAACATTTTATGAGCGAATTTGAGAGATACATTATTTATATTTTTATTTTATTCACGAAATAGTCCGAATAAATGTCACTCGAGATCTGAAATTACCATAGATAATAAATTATGGTATGGTATTATGAATGTTTTATTAATTTGTTATTTAGGAAATATTATTATTATTATTATTATTATTATTATTATTATTATTATTATTATTATTATTATTACATGTTTTGCCGAGATATTTAATGTATGATATTTTTTCATAAAGACAGGTAAAATACGAGATCTTTTTAAGGTTGGTACTGTTATGCCCCAGGGCTTAAGCAAGACCTATAGCATATTTTCCATTCGGGCATTCCATTCCATTCCAGGAAAAGTTTCACAACAAGATGAATGTACTGCATCTATGTCAAAGAGGAAATACAAACGTCTTTAGTCTGCGAAGAATTGCACACGAAGCGATTTCCACTGAGCCGACGCAAATAGCTGACACTATGTCTGACACGCGTGGACCTTCTATCACCGTTTTCAATAAAACTGTCCCTGAGCCATAAATCACAGATGAACTAATCACATTGGTACAGTGAAGTTAATCATGCATTCTAATTGGTTAAATTAGAACAAGCATTGTTCGAATTCTTTTCTTACGCGTAATCCCAACAAAGTGACTTAGTACTGTATTGCACAGAATACATTCAGTTATAATAGATTATTGATTAAAATTTCGTCTTAAATTGCGTATAAACAAAAATGTCGTAAAGTCCATGTCACCTGCTAGGTAGTGTTGGTGAACCGACGTCCAAGAAGCCGGTAACCGAACATAAAAGCGTTTTGTTGAGAGATTAACGCAGAATCATAGTCGAGGAAAACCCAGAAGCAAGGCGAAGATTGTGACAAGAAGCACGGTAACAAGATGGTGTCACCTCCTTCTATGGTTATGTTACGTACATAGTATCTAACCTCTTTGTTTAAAATAAATCATGTTTAGTTTTGAATGAAATCAATTTAACCTTGAAATCTAAATCAAGAACCAAATAGTTTTCCTTATACCCTGAGAGAACCAGCTCATTGAGTACAGTCAACCTTCTTATCTTATAATGGTGATGTCAGAAAATTCTCATAAGGTGAACTATGATCAGAACACAGTTGCCAACCGTTCTACAAGTCATCCGTCGTAAGTTAAGGTAAAATTTAACTTAGCGCGTGTGCCATCAGCAACGCGCACAGCAGTACGATATTCCACACTTTTATTTTTCCAACGTTTGCTACACAATCTTTACTATGTTTATTTTCTCGCGGCACACAAGTTGAAAATGACTGGTCTATTGTGTCATTGCAACTCGAAATGATACACATGAAATGTAATCATATTACGTTAAATCGACTCTAATGAATTTTAAGTATTTTCGTTACACGAAAGAAATTAGTAATGAAATGTTAACGGATGTACACCTGGAAACAGTATGGCGCCCTTCGGAAAGTGATTTTGAACAAGCAACAACCCGCTTAGCGGTGATTCAATGCTACAGCTTTCGGCAATAAAAGATCGCGACTTATAAGTACAGTACCGGTACATTGTTGTTTAGTTTTGGAACTTTATAAGTGACACCAATAAAGCATCACCCATGAGACAACTAAGCTAGGAGTTAATGAAAAGGGTGGCCAGTTCTTTTGCTCCTCCATTGAATATAATGCTGATTAGTAACATATTAAACTAATCAGACTTCAACAATTTTATTGTTCTTCCTCCGACACATGGTCAAGTGAAATGTATTACCTGATAATAGATTTACTTACATTCCCTCCCAAAATACTGAAAATTCCCCACTGAATTAGAGCCACTGGTTTAGATCTTGAGTCTGGCACGGCATTTTAAATTACACCTTTAGTGTATGATATGTTCAAAAAGGTTTTAAAATGTTGCAATAGATCATCGTCATCAAATCACCACAAACACCATCTTCAGAGGACGGCGACCTTAGCGCTCACGACTATCTAAGAACATTTCAGGCTGATAGTTAGCTAGCTCACTTACCACCACCGTAAGTTTCTTACTATAAACTAAGGCGCACGCAAGCATTTGGTTTCACGGGATAACGAATTATCTATTATACTGTAGTTACCCCTTACTGAGATTCTGGCTGATTTGTAATTGGTGTCGTCTTCCACAATAAGGTAACCGAGTGGTGACTTCCAGTGAAAATTCAAAAAACAACTCTTGGATTAGTAATAGAAGATGGATATCATCCTCAGAGTGGACCAATGCCATAAAGATGTCCACAAACATCGGAGCAGTACGATCTGTGCCAGGTCGTTCATTCTAAGATAAAAACTATCGTCATGCAGGATGCAGCGAAGTAGAAACCCTTGGGCATGTTTTGGGTTATTGCCCTAAAGGAGAACTACTGAGGAACAATAAAGTGAGAAGCTCCATAGCAACCACTCTTCGGAAGGCAAAGTGGGAGGTTTACGAAGAAGTGCACTACTTGGCTGAGAGTGGGTCAACGAGAAGAGCAGACATTATAGCCATCGATCGCCGGAATCGAAGAAGCCTCATTCTTGACCCCACTGTCCGTTTTGAGAAGGATGATCAACAAGCCAATAACGTTAAAGATGAAAAGAAGTCTATTTACAATCCATGTATTCCTCACTTCACTGAGGGATACAAAATGAATAGAAATACATGTGAAATTAAAGGTCTTCTTTTTGGCGCTAGGGGAACTTCATTTAAGTTAACCAAAACCATTCTCTTTTCTTTTAAATTTTCTAATGAGAATCCTAACAAAATTTGTCCAATGATATTGAGAGATTCATTATCCATTTTACACAATCACTTGTATAACACTACGTAATATTATATTTTTTTTACTTCATTTCATTGCTTTTAATAAATTGTACTTTCATCTCATGTTTCTCCGAAATCAAATTGTACTTTATTTTTAAATTTATCATTGTTCCGTATTCTCTCCGCAATCATGTTGTATTTTTAAGTTAACCTCTGCTTTGTATTCTGGACCCTAGTGCTGAGCCGTAGATGTCGGTCAGATGTCCCAGATTGTAAAATTAGTAGTCGCTCTGCAATAATATACTACTTTTTTGTATTATTATGTAATGTTGCTCAGTAGCGGCTCGCCGTAAAAAAACAGGTGAAGTGCTGTTCACATACACAAATGTATAAACAGTTTTACCAATATAATGAGTAGGCCTCCTATACGTAAACTGTGTGAAATTTTAATAGTTCTAGAACACATGCAAACAGGAAAATTAATTTATTTCAGGACTCGCTCAATTTCTTGCATACCAAGTCAATCCTCCTCTCTTTTAAGGCAGCAAACCTGTCGATGATATCTTCATAAAATGTCTGACTTTAACTCAGGGTGAACAGTATATCTCTATTCAAAGCTATGGAGCTAATGATGAAAGTCTCTCCTGTGATGTAGCATTCCGAGTGAAATTTTCAATCTCTTCAAACAGAAAAGTTTTATTTCATCGAAAGACTTTTTTAAAGTTATTTTATACAACTTCTCTATTTTCTTAGCACTTTTTAAAACAAAGAAAAAATGGAACTGTAGGTCTTCCAGAATTTAAAACATCTTTATTATCCTCATATTTAAGTCTACAAAACGGCATTTCTAATAAATTACAAACCGTGTCATTTTCGGGATACATATTTCGCACTCATTTACCAATATTTCCTATGTACTGGTAGTTAGGTATTTGTATAATAGCACTATAATGATTAAACATGTAGTATACACACAGGATTAATACACTAGACCTATATACACTTATCACTAATATACTCTAAATAGATTAAATAATAAGTTATTATATACATACACAGTATTAAACTACATGTGTAGGCCTACATTTACGCTCGCGTTAAACTTTCAAATACAAGAGCTGGAACAAAACTGGCAAGCTCATAAGAAGAAATAATACACGCTGCGCAAAACGACTTTTAAACTTTGCGAATGTATGTGGCGAGTATTCCTTTAAAATAACATAGAGCCAGCTAATTTACCGCTGCAGGGGTGGCTGCTTGGACACAAGGGATGAGGATACTATTCTCGAGTCAATTGTATATATTGTAAAATTTCACAGCCCTTAAACAATAACCCCCGGCCTTGGAGACCAGCTTCAACCCTTCTGTACCGTTAGATCAGCAAACTGGTTACTCCAACTACAACAAGTCTGACAGTTCTCCGTAACTGAAAGACTCAGAAACGCACTTCACTCATACAATTTTTCTTTAGTGCGTGACGTCATGTTACCTTGGAAACCAAGTGCTGTATGAGACTGGGATCCCAAATAATTTCACCTCTACAGTATTGTAAATTCCAATAGACACCGCTCGGCGCTCGTAACAGTTGACATTATTCTATTCAGCGGACGGTTACAGGTACTATTTATACAACTAAAGACTATTCATAACGACTGACAATAAAACTTTTCTTTATTTTAGAATTATTGTACAGGTAATAACTATAATTAATTATTAATAAGAGATAAAATTGTTTTTTACGCGTAAATAGGTGAAGTTGCCCGTCACTTACTTCACCTGAATAACCGCCCCTGATGTTACTTAAAGTTGGAATACATGTAAGCCTAATAAGCATATTCTGTTGTATTTCTTTATTTACTGATCCTTGAATACACAGTATAGGTATATTAAATTTCATATTTTTTGGTTATATTAGCACATGGCTCTACTACTGAAAAATCGTTAATATTATGCTTCCCTATCGATAAGTGTATATGTCATTTATTTACGCAGTACAAAAGATAATCAGATTCATCTGCTGTGAAGTTGATAGGCGTAATCTCTTAGGGAACATGAGAGTTAACGCAAAAATCTTATTAAAAATTAATGAAATTTTGTGGGAAGTTTTAAAGAAGATATACAAATTTGAGCTTCTAGAATAAGTTTTTTTTAATTTCATTACATCTCGGAAGGATTTCGATTATCGCCACTATGTCTTGAAGCCTTCCGCTCCGCTACAGTTGGGTACACTGGCTGTAACCTTAACGTCCCTCGAGTGTGTGTTATCTGTTCATAATAGCCAACATAGAACCTTTCCACGCTCGAGCCAGGAAAAATGCACACTCTTTTGTCGACAGCGCGTTCGATCTATTACATCAGACGTGGCGAAAATGTGATCGTGCGCCGAGCCACTGTGTAACCTGCAACGTGCATAGCACCTATGGAGGGAGGCGGACACCCGAAGGGGAAAAGAAGCAACTGTCTGACTTATTAACGGATTTCATTTTCTTTATGTCAAACACTTAAATATAATTTTATACAGTATAAGGTTACAAACTAATGTTTTGTACGTGTAACGAAGAAAGAAATGAACAATAAAACATAGGACACATCATCACAACCTACAATTAACTGTCTTCAAAATGTCTCTGCGACAGAGTTCAAAATCAGGACACTGTATGTCACTTCCAGTCGTATGTATGTATTTGTCTGTCAGTCGTGATCTAAATTTGGTTATTACTATTTTCATTGTTGAAAATAATTTTTCACAAACGTAAGTTGTAGCGAACATGGCTTCAACAGAGCAAGCGAAAGAACGAAGCTTCGGATATATATATATTTTTTTTTTTGGCAAAGATTTGAAAAGTTCAACATTTGTCAACCCAGATATGCCTACCGTCCTATTAAAAGGACAGTTGTCAATGTTTCAAATTACTCTCTCTACAGTCAACGCATTTACTTTTTCACAGATGTCACTTTTACTGGTCTTAATTAGAGGCTTGCTAGGTGTGGTAAGACTGGTAATGAGAGTTCTGGTCATCATTGAGTTTAAGATGTGGACGTGAGAATTGTTCGTTTATTTCAGCTATGGCATCCGAGACGCAAATCAGATAAGAATGTTAAATATTTTTACAGTTCGGAATTATTTTACAAATTGCTTTAGATCAAATGACTCCTAATAAACATAAATATAACGTGAAACCACAATGCGTTCGAAATATCTATTCATTGCGACATGACAATGACGAAAACTTATGTGTCCTTTTAAAAGGACAGTAGGTATATCCCCATATATTTTGAAATTGTTTCGCTTTTTCAATTTTAGTGGATTTCCTCTGCATGAAACGCTATCTATGTTTGAAAATTATGCTATGGGCGAAGTTTCATCTCAAATACAGATATATCACTATAATGCAGCCTACAAATGCCACACAGAGTTCGTGTGCACTCAAAATTGGGTTTCTGACGTCCTGTCAGCCCACTGAGGTTTGTGGATATGAAGGGAAAAGTTGAGACAGTGTCGGGTGTAGTTGCTGGGTATCTAGTCGGCAGAGCGTTGGTGTGTTAAGCCAGAGGTCCCGGGATCGATACCCGGCTGCGGAACAATTTTTCCTTTGAAATTATTCAAGTCTGCTTCACAGGGAGATATACCTGAAAGCCAGATTTGCACAGCAAGATCTGTTTACAAGTGGAGGACTGATGACGTTCTGGAGGGAGGTATTGAACGGACATAAGTTTCTATTGTTTTCTATTTAGTATTTTTGGAAGAGGTCTTAGTTTCTATCTAAATTGTCATAACAATGTAGATTTTAGAGAATGAACTGAAATCTGTCTTTCGACATTGCCACAGCAATTGCTTCATTATATGTATCGTCATTTCTCTCCCAATATAACCTCCTCCTCGAAACTTCAACACTCTTTTCGCATATTACTTATGTTTACGTATCAATAGCAATACGGTACTATTCAATGACGAAAGCATTCCAGAGTTAAAACGAATTTGGCCACAATGCATCACTCTTCAGAATAATATTAGTAGTAATAATAAAGAAGCTATAATAAAATGACAACGTAATAACTTGTTAATAATAATAATAATAATAATAATAATAATAATAATAATAATAATAATAATTGTAAATTACAACAATTATTCTCAAAATGTATGCTCATATGCCTACTGTCCTTTTAAAAGGACACCTGTTTCTAGCTCAACCAGTTAGAACTAGAATGTTTCGACATCATACAAATACTTCAGTTATATACTGCATTAAATGAGATTTGAAGAATACACAAAAATTGGAAAAAAATATTTCAGGCATATCTGGGTTAACATCACATTGTAAATCTGTGAGTTTAAATTGAAGATCTAACCGCATTATTTGTAAAGGATCGACGTACAGAAATAATAATAATAATAATAATAATAATAATAATAATAATAATACTTCACCTTTTAATGTTTCATGAGTGACATGTAGTATAATGCCGTTTTATGTTATACCACCGTTTCCTCGTAATACTTGTGAACAAATCATATATTTAATATTCTCATCATATTGGCAGCAAAAATGCGTCCTCCCATCCTTCTTGAAACCTTCGTTTTTGTAGAGGTACATGGTTTCGAGAGAGACATTGGACGATACGCCACTCGCAGGTCAGAGGCAAATACAAATGGAACGGAGTTTGACTCCAGTGAGTGAGAGAGTGGGAGTTGGGGGAGGTAGGAAGCAAGAGAAATGCACAGCTATCATTGCTAGCCACAATGTGCTCGTGAGTCACATTTTCGCTACGGCTGTATTACTCGTACATAAAAGATTGTAGTCATTTTCCTGGGCAAAACATGTTCCCTGGCGAACGTTCTGTGCTTGAGAGCTACAAAACTTGCGCACAAATGTTTCCAGCGAATGTTAACAACAATAGAGAGGACCTTCTGGACTGTAATTTCCTCCTACTCAAAAGATTTGATTCTTAACGAAGCAACGACGAACTAGAACTGAACCGACCGAAATGGTGATAAATTCACTTGCTGGGTTTGCTATGAAATATTAATCAGAGCGTCTGATTAGAAAAGCACCAGCCCAAGTTGCTTCTTGAGCTTTTTTTTTTTTTGGGCATTTCTCCTCAATCCATTTAAGATCTAATGCTGGAAAACGTCCACGGAATAATTCATCGGATCGATTTCGCTGTCATAACTACCTTTCTGCTCATTTCAAGTGTTACAATTGACTAACTCTTTAGTCTGTATGCAGTCTGGGGCGGTATAACAGCGTATAAGTGCTTTAGATCCTAACAATGAATGAATGAATGAATAAGATTAATCATGAAGATGTTCTCTCTTATGGAGAGGAAAGATCTTAAAATTCTTGAGTCTCAAGCACAGATATCTTTCTGTAATATTTTATTTATTTATTTATTTATTTAGATAGCAAAGTGAGTACAAATTAAATTTATAAAACAAAAATGTTTCTAGCCACTACCGTAAGAGCCAAGCTGGTGTACGGTGTGGACTTAGCCAATATAGGCCTATAATATAAAATTTACAAAGACAGTTTACTAAATACAGAAATTAACTTAATTCAAACCGATAAATAACACACAAGAGCAAAAAGAAAAGAAGGGAAAGAAAAAGCGAGGAAAAAACACATTTAATATAAATCGACAATCACAAAGATGCCAGTGATATTCAATAAAAACATAAATATAGTCGACAGAAATAAAAGGTAAAAAATACACACATTTGTTAGTATTAGCCTATATATCATGAATAATTTTATAAATTTCTTTTTTAAAACCATCAATTTTAATTGATAAATGAGTTCTATTCAGTCAACACTTAACATAAAAACACAAGAAAATATGTTATAACAACATTTAAACAGATTTAAAAAGAAACATTTTCGCCAATTTTGATTGGCATCTTCAGGTCGTGTAGGTCGAATAGAACATGTTATAATAAGTGAACACTTGGTATACATAAGTTAAAACTATAATGTAACTTAAAAACAGAGAATAGAACTTAGCAAAAAGCTAAAATGTTGTTATAAAATATTTTATTGTGTTTTATGTTAAGTATTGACTGAATAGAACTCATTTATCAATTGAATCGGTCATTGCAGAAAGGGGATAAGTCATAAAATCTTACTTTTGAGATAATCAATAAAAACTATTTTCTTCTTCCAATACTGGAGTAATCATTACAAATATTTTTTCTTACTTTGTTTATGAATAGTGAAGTATAATACATCATGTTAGACATCTGACATCTCAAACACTTTCGTTTAAAGTTGTTTAATCGAACCATGACTTATCCCCTTTCTGCAAGGAATTGCTAAATTTAAAAGAAAAATATATATAATTTACAATTTTGGGCTAATGTAATATTTGAAAACAAATTAATGTTAATAATTACAATGATAACGATGTTTTTGTGTGTAATTACTACATTACTGTCACCATTTACATAATTATTTTTGCATTTTAATCATTATTCCTACTACAGAAATGTACCAATATGTGATTTTATATCACAGTTTTAAATCAAAACTCTACTTTTAAAATAATACTTAAAAACTACATATAGGAGCGCACAATAGAAATACACTAAAGTACTACACAAAATCATTTGTTTCAATTGTTATAGAGTGTATTGTTAGACGTTGCAAGCCGCATCATTTTTGTAGATTCCTTGTCACAATGTGGCCAGTTCAGGATCTCTTCGTAAAAGAAAGTGTGTTCCAATGGAATGTATTGTCTAACTTTCGATACGTCTCCAAGTTTTTTTTTTCTATTAATGGGAATTTTCCCATTGTATGGTTTTGTGTAGGCATTACTATGCGTCCAGAACCTGGTTTTTTCATACAGAAATCTGTGTTTCCTTATTTCACTACCAATCAACAAACTGCAGTCACACATCCTGGATCATCTTTAGAGTAAACAAATTTACTGAATTGTGCTGAAGAAAATATATTCTTATCTTTCCCTTTCTTCCTCAATGTGTCTAATGAGCAGGCGGTTTTCTTGTAATACTCTGGCGACTAGTATTTAAAATTCAAAATATCATCAGTAGTAACTGATTCTACAGAAAATCTGTTGTTTATGTTTGCCTGGTGGATCAAGGTATTGGTCTGGCACATAGGCCTAGACCTATACCCTGTCTGTCTTCCTTAGTTAGCGCTTCACTACACCAAAGTTGCGGTCACAGGGAAGAAATGAATGGCCTCGTTGTGGAAAATAATGAATGATGTTGTTAAATCTCCCCAATTGGGTCAGTGCAAGCAACAATCCGAATTAAGGTATGATTTTTATTTTTCCCTCCACAGTTATCAGAGAAAAGAAACAATTCCTTGACTGAAGAAGGGACATTATTTTCAATGTAGTTCAGAAGGAACACACTTCATTTGAAGATTTGTGGCCTATACCTTCATGATAGGAATAGAAATGCGCCGTATGGTTTTGAAATTGTGAATATTGAAAATTGATGACACAAAGTTGCGTCTGAACAAACAATGAGTAGTTTCTTACCCATATTCTTCTCCTATCGTACCGGCTGCTACAGACTTCGCAATGGAATTGACGTTCCAATGCCTTCAGTTTATTTTTCTTATTTACATTTCTGCGGTAGTTAATTTCATTGCGTTTACGTTACCACTAATAACACAGTATTCTTCCCCTGGATCACTTACTACTTCTGGCTTATCTGTCATTTCCCTTATCAGCTGATGGGCGCGTAACTTAATAGATCCGCGGCACTCAGTTGCGTCACGTCGTCAGTCAGTGCAGAAAGAAGGTAAATCGCTGACTTATCCCCTTTCTGCAATGACTGCGCTGCTTATGGTACTCTGCTTTGCGTTGAGAATGAGCAAATTTGTCCCATTTTTGTATGGAAATGTGTGTCTAGGTCTGGAGAAAGCAATGACACTCTTAACTCATTTTCGCGTTTTTCATGACTTATCCCCTTTCTGCAATGACCGATTCAATTAACATTGAACTTAACGGAACCAATATGCCTTTAAAATTTCTTCAATTTTAAAATATTTCAAATTTGGAAATGGTTTGTAATTTTATTATAAAATCATAGGCCGAAACCAGCACCATGTTTAAGAGCTGCACTTGTATGCCCTTTAGGCTCAATTAATGGGAAAGTAGAATTTTGTCTTCGAGTACGATTTTCATGTCGATTAGATTTATGTTTTATTTGATTTCTGTGGTAGTAAGTTAGTAAACTATATTTATAAATTTCTTCAATAGTTAATACTTTAAAATGTGCATAAATTAAATTTGTTGGGTAATCCATATTTTTGGTTACACAAATTTTTATTAATCCTTTGTGTAATAAAAATAATGGATTAAGTACTGGAGATGGTACTCCACCCCATATTGTATTGATGATTATACTAAAGCTAAAAATAATACTCTCAATGGCTCCTTAGTGATAAAATTTCGAAGTATTACGAATTTATAAATTGTCTTTTGTTACAGTTATACACATAAAATTAATTTGTTTATCCCAACCTAAATTCTGATCTATAATAATTCCTAAATATTTGACTTGTGTGAAAGATGTTAGATGTGGGCAATTTAGTCTATTTTTAAATTCATTACATGAAATATTATGTATTACTAAGTGATATTTATTCATAGGTGAGGTAAACCTTTCGTTTTTAAAGAAAATGAAATATAGGCTAGATAGTTTTAATAGTATTTAAGGAAAGGAGATTAGAGTGAAACCAATTTTTCACTATGTTAATTCCATTGCTAGCACTTAAATAAATGTTATCCCAATTTTCCCCATTAGTACATGTTAGTACAGTATCATCTGCAAAAGAAAATATATTACCACCATATTTCTTTAGATCTAAGGATTGGTGTGCGCGATTTCGATTCTACCGAACGTCTGTACAGGATAAGCTACGACCAGGAAAAACACTAAAGATTATGGGTGCTATTCATAGACATTTCGCAGCACGCGCTGCGAGCGTACTAAGCTAGCCCCGGCTATCCACTGGTTACTTGTACAGAATTCAAATCATATCCTATCGCTAACACTGGTTTATGAATACGAAAAACGCTGATCATCCACCGGAAACCCGCGCTAAAAATGTCTATGAATACGGCCCATTGACACCAAATTCAATTCAACATGTTGATGCTCTTGTCCGAGAGAATAGAAGAATAACAATAAGTATACTTAGGTTATTACTAAATATCAGTGTATTCTCTCTGTCTCGTTTTATGGCGGAAAGTTTAGCCCCATTTCCTCTTCATTAGATATATCTTCCAAAATTTGTAATAACTTACTACCTTTAGTTTGTATCTTCTTTTCTAACGGCTTGTTACTTCGGTGTGAATACGAAACTCTCAGCTGCACCAAGCGATCAGTAACGTACAGCCAGGTAGCACATGACGCTGACATGCAACTTCGGTGTTAAAGCCGACTTAGGCCTAAGCCTATTCTTGAAATGATAATGACGACGATGAGGAAGGTTACCACTACGGTAGAAATTCAAGTAATACTTACAAAAAAACTTTAATTAATAATGTAGTACCATTGGTCCAGCCTGACGGCATTGAAAACGCTTCTTTTGATACGAAACAGAATCAATCTGTTTCTTTAATAATGCCAGTGAGGGATAGATACTATCTACTCCAAATTTGGATCGATATATTTCACTTGGCAATATGTGTCAGAGGAAGAACAGTTGTTGGAAACATCTATTTTTTTTAATTATGTTTTATTCAACGACGCTCGCAACTGCCATGGTTATATCAGTGTCGCCGGTGTACCGAAATTTTGTCCCCCAAGAGTTCTTTTATATGCCAGTAAATCTACTGACATAAGCACACTTAAATGCCATCGACTTGGGCCATGATCGAACCCGCAACATCAATCACAGAAGGGCAGCACTATACCGACTGCGCCACCCAGGCCGACTTCAATCATCTTGTCTGATTATGTTAATTATGTTATTAGTCAGCGTTGTATGCAGTGGAGAGGGAAAGGAACGGGTAACCATAACCCATTATCTCCTGGCTAGTTGCTCCATGAATGTCTTATTGATATTACTTATGAGGTACCAACCAGTCTTTGCACTGTTGAATATATACATCCTAATATTTAACGTAAATGAAGAAAGCTGCTCACAAAATGCATTTATTTATTTTATAATTTGACCGAAAATCAATCTGGTCATGGGTCCATTTAAGTTTGCTCTGAATTCATGGATTTTCTTCATATCCTAGAACTTTAATACTATGCGAAAAGAACTTTCAAGCTCCGTTTACCCCTGACTCATGTTCCGCCCGAAATAAAACCTTACAATCATTCCAACACTCATGAACTTCATCATAAGCAGTTCAGTGTTCATTAACATGCAACAATTCATTCCAATTAGAGAACACACTTACATATCCTCTGATAGGGATTTTGGAGAATGAAAAATGTTTTCCGAAAAAAGGAAACGATTTTCGGCCCTTCTAATATAGGCCTATTCATGTCTAAAAAATTATGAGAAAATAAAAAATGTGTTGTACTGCTTTGTAAGAAATTTGCAAATTAACCGAGAAAAATGTACGGGTAACCATAACCCATAAAATGTGGCAATAACGTGTTTTTATACATACCAAATACAGATACGGAATTAAGAAATGGTTCGAGTCTTGTTAGCAGTTCTCTTCTATGTAGGCAACAAGCTTCGCAAAACTGTCCGCAAGTAGCATACATTTAGGCGTCCTTGTTTACTGCACATGCGCAATGCGTTGCATCTGGAATTTACAATTAAGTAGCCCAAACTTTGTTTATGGGGCTGTACAAGAATACGATTCTATGATAATACTAGAGCACATTACATATGCTTTTTATGTTAGCAGAGCCATCTTCATTTGTTTTTATATTTTAAGAGGTTATGTATATCATATTCACTAAAATTATATAATTTGAGCTGGTAATGGGAATTACGGGAAAAAGGCTGAACGGATTTTAATAAATGGCCCCTCATTTGAAAGCTTGGACCCAAAGTTTTGCAGAAAAATAGTAGTTTTCAGTGAAATGTCAATTTTCCTGTATTATTTTCGTATTTTCTGAAATCCATCTGTCGTCATTTTTGAGAAATAATAGCTTTTCAGAATAAAACAAAACACAAACACATACAATAAATAATATCAGACGAAGGCTACGACTTGCAGGATTGCTGACATACAGCAAGACTTACTAAAAAGAATTTACAGGTCAGATTCTCAGGTGTGTAATTTTCTGAATACAGCTGTGTGTATAGGATATTAAAAACTACAAAACTTAAGAATGTTTGATAACATTATTACCATTAAAAATAAAATATTATTATAGTGAATTCCAATTATACCGATTAATGCTTTATTGATGATATAAAAGTGAAAACTTCTGGGGTTACATAAGTAGGCGTAGAGAATACCTAAAATTAGATTTTCATTTCTATAATAGGCCTATTTACTGAGTGGCGGCTATATAGTAGTCTATACAAAACTTACGTAAGATAAGAATATTGTTATTAAAAATTACAATTTCTAAGAAAAGACCAAAATGTATTACTTACTGATACAATAAGAGGCCTACAAGATTTTATAGTCTCTTGAATACCTCAGCAAGATCTCTTAGTGGGGAAAGAGTGATTCTGCCCTCTGTATTTCAGGATAGTTCACGAAACATGCAACAGCTATACCAAGATGCTATGTCTTTCGTTCAAAGCATGACAAACCTGACATTTTCTTAACTCTCACCTGCAATCCGCAATGACCTGAAATAGCTACTGCATTACTACCACATGAAAAACTCGCTGATCGTCCTGACATTGTTACTTGCATTTTCGCATTGAAACTCAAGAACTGAAGATGGATAGGTTCAAGGAAAAGTATTTGGCATGAAACATTCAGAGGGAGTATGTTTCACTATTATGAAAGCAAATAATTTCCAAAATGTCTGGTATTCTTCATTGGAAATACATTGGAAAAATTTTAATTTGAACTTCTAATGAATTTAGTTTGCAGCATTTGCTGCCCAAGCCACTGGTATGTATGTATATGTATATGTATGTGTATATAGGATTAGTTAAAAGTCTTGCACCACCAGGAGTAACTCCAACTCTCTTATTTTAAATGTAACATCCAATATATTTTTAAATTTTTGAATAGTGCTCATTAAGAGTTTTCAAAAAGTACCCACACTCCATACTTCTGTACAAATTAAGTGTTGCTAACTCAAGAAAACAGAAAAGTGTATCGAATATTAAAATAATAAACGCACCACCTAAATAACTTTTGAAGCATACGGTTCAGTGATATGAAACTTGGTATATGAGGATAACCATATGCTAAGAACTCAATAATGGTATTACCGAGTTTTTTCTACTTCCGGTTTAACCGGAAGTAACTCCAACTCAATTATTTTAAATGGAACACCCAATAATTTTTTTTTTTTTTATTTTTCAATAGTGCTCTTAAGAGCTTTTCAAAAAGTACCCACACTCGATACTTCTGTACAAATTCAGTGTTGCTAAGTCGAGAAAACAGAAAAGTGTATCGAATATTAAAAATAAAATACCTCCTTCCTTAACAAAAACAAAACAAAGCTAGCTCACCTTCTAAATTGTGTTCAAATTGGTAGCCCTCAGCTGCTTTACAATGTGTCACTCGATCATAGAAACCATTTAAGGAATGATTTAACCAGGCTTTAGGAATATCTTGCATCACTTCCATTTTATTTACCAACACTGAATTTGTACAGAAGTATCAAGTGTGGGTACTTTTTGAAAAGCTCTTAATGAGCTTTATTCAAAAATAAAAAATATATATTGGGTGTTTCATTTAAAATAAGAGAGTTGGAGTTACTTCCGGTTAAACCGGAGAAAAAATCGGTAATACCATTATTGAGTTCTTAGTATATGGTTATCCTCACATACAAAGTTTCATGTCACTGAACTGTATGCTTCAAAAGTTGTTTAGGTGGTGCGGGGCTTTTAACTAACTATATATATAATGAAAATGCAGTGCTTTCAACAGCTTTCACTAATATTCTTGAAGTAATACTAACGAATAACATTAGCTATGAAAAACGGAATGAAGCTGTTGAAATACACATCCAAGAAAAATATAGGAAAATAATAAATTCAAATGGTTTTATGAACTGGCACTGACGGAACTTGAGGGGGACAGTGACAAAGTTGTTCATATATAGCAGGAAACTAGCCATTTGTTTAAATTGGATGCACTTATGCAATATGGAACCAACCACCATTTTATGAATATCTGGATTTCTATTACAAAATGTGTCTTAATGTCTATAGTTTCTTATACAAAATAGAACCAACTCCTATCTGTAACGTGCTGCCCTATAGAGAAATCTGAACCAACCACCAAAAACAGAATCCATAGTGCAGTGTTTTGCAATTTAGAACCAACTCCAAGCTGTCAGTTCCCATGTTTATTTTGTGTAAATATGGGAGTTTGAATACAATTTTTTGCTAATAGGAGTGATATATTATATTATATTATATTATATTATATTATATTATATTATATTATATTACATTATGTTATATTATATTATATTATATTATATTATATTATATTATATTATATTATATTATATTATATTATATTATATTATATTATATTATATTATATTATATTATATTATATTATATTATATTATAGCAACAAGAGTAATGTTAATGTATCAAAGAAAGTTGTGGAACCGAAGATGTTTAGGTATCAAATATGTAACTGCAGAAGAAAATCCAATGAATTTTTATTTTAGTAGGTTATTTTACGACGCTTTATTAACAGCTTAGGTTATTTAGCGTCCGAATGAGATGAAGGTGATTATGCCGGTGAAATGAGCCCAGGATGCAACACCGAAAGTTATCCAGCATTTGCTCATATTGGGTTGAGGGAAAACCCAGGAAAAACCTCAACCAGGTAACTTGCCCCGATCGGGAATCGAACCTAGATCACCTGGTTTCGCGGCCAGACGCGCTAGCCGTTACTCCACAGGTGTGGACAGGATGATGTTGATGGAATCAATGGTCCCCTTGACTTCACCTTGGAATGATAAGTCAATGTATGAACAAATGCTAATGAATATATATTTTTTAAATTTTATTTGTAATCCCACAATTAGTGTCTCGGATGTTTAGTTATCCAATAATAAAGTGTTAAACATGGATTTGAACTAGAGTGTTGCCTCATCTCTCTCTCATTTGAATCACACAAGTAGGAACCAAGTGCCAATACCCATTTTTGCAATAAGCAATATGGAACCAACTCCAATGTTGCCCTTCTACTCTGTGTGAGTCAAATACTGATGCGAGCTGCACCATTGATCTGAAAGAGCATTTCAGAATATTAATAATGCAATCATTACTTTCGTAATAGTATTGATGTAGAATTTTATTTGTAACGATTTGCTAAAACAGCTGTAGCTCAAAAGCTGTATTTTGGACTTGGTTCCATATTGCATAACTGCATCCAATTACAGTTGTAAAACTTCATGCTGAAACCAACATCTATTAAGTTCTATTAGTGAGATAATAAATAAGGTAGATTTTTCGTAGTGAGAACAGAGCATTTCAATGTTCATTTAAATTATTTTCAATTTTTGCAAATGAAAAATATAAAATCTACGATACAACTAACATGTAATACTTGAAGTATCTGTAATAATAACTACAGTATAATAATATTTAGGACCCGAAAGTTCATGAATTTGCTTACTTTTTCTTGGAGGTTGTATCTTCATGCTTACACATCTATTCTAATTATGAATTTTTCAGTTTATTAAGCATGATTTTTACTGTATGTTTTATATTTCCGTCATTTTTATAAATGTATAGTATTTTAAATACTTTAACCTATATGCCATATTTATAAGATTTGCAAGATTTTTTTTTCCTCAGGAACACATGAAGTAGTGAGCTGTGTAGAACATACTATGTGTCAATCGCTGTAATAAAATATAGATAGAATGTGTCTGTGATAAAATATAGATACAATGTGTGAATCACTGTGATAATATGAATAAATAATCAAACATATGCTCGATCGCTAAATGTCATGCTTCAATAAAGAAAATGTTTGTTACAGGTCCATGGAAGAGTTCATTTATTAGATCAATAGCACGTAATATTCCACTTCCACCTGCACCAGTGTTAACGCAATGAGGAATGTGGGCCTTATGCTTTGAATCTACAAGCAGTTAAATAGGTGATTAAATCGTTCAGTTCAAATAATGGTGCGTCTATTGAGGTAGCTCAAAATGTACTGGGAAACAACGAGTTGGAAGGGAATCTTGTATTTATATCTGCTTATATTTTACCGATTACACTGAACAACAAATTTTTACTTTTTGTCTTGCTCCGAAGTAAAAATATGTGAATATTACTAATATGTGCGCCCTAAATCTGAATTTGAAATCCAAATTGCCCCATTACGTACCATTTTCCGGGGAAAGTGAATGGAATTTTTTATGAAAAACTTCTTTTTTTATTTGTCATTGCTACTGATAAAATTGCAACAGACTAGGGATTCAAAATGCCTGATAAGAGTTGAAAAATGTGTACCTACTGGATATAAAAATGATGTTAAATAGTTTAAAACACAAAAACAATAATAAAAAACATTTCATGTGTATAATGAGAAAAATCTAGGAATTTGAACTGACCATTTAAAAGGATTTTCTGGATGACTTCCGCTTATAACTAGACCCAAGAGTGTATTTTATAAAAAAAACCAACAATAGTCTGCAAGCATGCTGGATGATGATCTTTCTTTATATCGCCTTTTTATTTCAGATATTTCTTGATGAAAATCTTTCCCCATGCTCGCCGATTGCCGCTCCAAGGTTAGGAGGAAAGAAATCCAAATGAGAATATAAAAAGTGGATTTTGATAGACATATTACACCCCATTTTCTTATATGCATTTAACATAGTTTCACAAGTTCGATGTAATTGTCTGCCCTAGAATTTCTATGGAAATCTGAGCACACGTCTTTGAAAGCTCACCATGCCTTTTTTTTCTGTAACGGAAACTTTTTCCTAAGCAAAGAGTCAGCCATAACTTTGAAAATTTGTGATCCGATGAAAGTGTCCTCTTTTATTTTGCCTTCACTCAAACTGGTAAACTTTTCTTTTAAATACTAAAACCACATCCTTGTTTGTTCAGTTCGTAGACCTCACTTTGAACTGTTATGCAATTTATTGAATTGAAGGGACCAATATCTGTTTATTTATTAGAACTGCAAAAGAACATGCCAACAACCATAAGGAACCGGAAATATGTCATAAACTCATAAAATGCATTAGCTTTTGTTTTGGTTTACAACCTCCAACCCTCGCCAGAACGCTTATCGAAAAGTGAAATCATAGTATATCTTAAAAATCTTACGTGATACTTAGAAAAGAGATGCACTTTCGGATTCAGCGCACACCATACCGTAAGAGTAAATTTTTTTAGTCTGAGAAAAATTCTTGTTGTTCAGTGTTATCAAAAGCAATGTCGCTGGAAACTGTTGACAATCTCTTATATGTGTCACTAGCTGCTTTCTAAGAAATTAAATCTAATCTGAGTTCTCTTCATGACAGTGCAGGACAAAAAGTAGCTATAGGAAAAAATGAATGACATGATAGCTGCTTTTAAAGAAATTAAATTCAATCTCAGTTCTTTTCATGACAGTGCAGGACGAAAACTATAGAAAAAAATTAATAACGTGATAGATGCTTTAAAAAAATTAAATATAACCTCAGTTCTCTTCATGACAGTGCAGGACAAAAACTATAGGAAAAAATGAATAACATGATAGCTGCTTTTTTAAGAAATTCAATCTAATCTAAGTTCCCTTCATGACAGTGCACGACAAAAACTTACTTATTTACTTACTTACTAGCTTTTAAGGAACCTGTAGATTCATTGCCGCCCTCATATAAGCCCGCCATATGTCCCTATCCTGAGCAAGACCAATCCAGTCTCTATCATAATATCCCAGCTCCCTCAAATCCATTTTAATATTGTCCTCCCATCTACGTCTCGGCCTACCCAAAGGTATTTTCCCCTCCGGCCTCCCAACTAACACTCTATACGCATTTCTGGATTCGCCCATACGTGCTATATGCCCTGCCCATCTCAAACGTCTGGATTTATTGTTCCTAATTATGTCAGGTGAAGAATACAATGCGTACAATTCTGTGTTGAGTATCTTTCTCCATTCTCCTGTAACTTCATCCCTTTTAGCCCCAAATATTTTTCTAAGCACCTTATTCTCAAACACCCTTAATCTCTGTTCCTCTCTCAAAGTGAGAGTCCAATCTTCACAACCATAAAGAACAACCGGTAATATAACTGTTTTATAAATTCTAACTTTAAGATTTTTTGACAACAGACTGGATGATAAATGCTTCTCAAATAATAATAACAGGCATTTCCCATATTTATTCTGTGTTTAATTTCCTTCTCAGTATCATTTGCATTTCTTACTGTTGCTTCCAGGTATTTGAATTTTTCCACCTCTTCAAAGGATAATTCTCCAATTTTTATATTTCCATTTCTTACATCTGCAGGACAAAAACTATAGACAAAAATGAATAACATGATAGCTGCTTTTTAAGAAATTAAATCTAATCTGAGTTCTTTTCATGACAATGCAGGACAAAAACTATAGACAAAAATGAATAACATGATAGCTGCTTTTTAAGAAATTAAATCTAATCTCAATTCTCTTCGTGACAGTGCAGGACAAAACTTTAGAAAAGAATGAATAACATGATAGCTGCTTTTTAGGAAATTAAATCTCATCTTAGTTCTCTTCATGACAATGTAGGACAAAAGCTATATAGAAAAAAAAATAACATGATTAAAAAACTCTTTATAATAACAGTTGTGCGATATTCGAGAAATGCTCCAAGAAAAATAGTCTATCGCATCAAAAGATTTATCTCTGTCTATGCAACATTATTAATCTAATAACTTTTAAATGTACGCAAATCACCTCGTTTGACGTGGAAAGAAGTTTTCACGGTATAAAAGTGTTCACCATGAATAGAGGTAGAGCATGAAATATTTCTACCTCTTGGTCCGAAGGTTGTGGATTCGAGTTGCGTCTGGGGCATGGGTGTTCTGTTTGTAATTAGTTCAAGAAAAATGAAACAGAAAAAAGAAAAACTTCAAGAAAATAGCTCTGACCGGTAAAATTAAAAGGAAAAGCATCTTCAGGGACAACAGACTCAGTTTCATAACTGAAAACCTCAATCGATCTGCAGTTTGTTTTAAACTGTAAGTCTTTTCTAATTTTAGACAACGGAACCACCTCTGATTCACCCTTTAAAGAATAATGAAAGTTCGTACTCTTTAGCATTCGTACTGTTACCAGAAAATGTAATTTCACTTCATTTATTAGTATTAGTGCATATTTATTGGAATGTTTTGCACTTTCAAGCGCATATTGCATGTAATTTCAGTGATTTTTTTAAGGACGTGCTTCCGGGCCCTAGTAATAATTATTTTCAGTTAACACAGCATTTGTACGAGTAATTCAATTTTATTTCTGTAAATGGAAAATGTAAAACTTCATGTAAAGTCTAACACATAAAAAGTTACGGTATTTAGTAATAAATATTAATTACACTTAAATTTTTGTTATAACAGCGTATTTCAATTAACCGGTACTGTGAAATATTCAGATTTTTATTTCAGACATAAACCAAGTTATGACTGGATGAAATTAAAAAAAAAACACGCTTATATTGTATGATATAACATACAGTGCACAAAAATGTCATATATATATATATATACATACAGGGTGTTTCAGAAATACGGGGCATAATTTCAGGCATGTATTTCCCACGTGTAGACAATCAAAATAGTTCATTACAACATGTGTCCGGAAATGCTTTATTTCCGAGTTATGGCCTTCACAACATTGAAATTCATCGGAACGTTTTTCTTTCCGCAGGTCGTTGCCGTCAAAGGAGACATTAAGAGGGCACTCTGACAGTTCATTCCGAGGTGAAGGTTACATTCAGTGTTGTGTAGGCGTTAGACTGTGCGACATGTATTCAAATCAAGAGCTGGCAGAGATACACTTCATGTACGGTAAGGCGGACGGCAATGCTGCGCTGGCTCGTCGTTTGTACCAGGAGAGGTACCCACAGCGACAATGTCCAGATCGGAAGACATTTGTATGTCTCCATTACCGTCTGTGCGAGTATGGAAAATTTAACTCTCCTGGTTTGGGAAGGGGACGACCAAGATCTACAACTCCAGAAGTACAGGAGGAGATTCTGTAGGCTGTGAACATCAGCACACGAAGGGTAGCGTTGCAAGTCAATGTTCCTCATACGACTGTCTGGAGACTGTTGAAAGAGTATCAATTGTATCCTTATCATTTGTAACGTGTACAGGCCCTGTTACCAGCAGATTACCCTGCACGAGTTAGGTTCTGTCAGTGGTTCTTGCAGCAGTGTGGTGTAAATCCGAACTTTCCTGCCTTAGTATTATTTACAGATGAAGCACAGTTCACACGAGATGGCATAACAAATTTCCACAATCAGCATGTATGGGCGTATGAAAACCCACGTGCAACTGTTCCCTCTCATCATCAGGTGCGGTTCTCCCTCAACATGTGGGCCGGTATCATTGATGATCGATTAGTTGGACCCCATGTACTTGTAAACAGAGTTACGGGGCAGGCGTACACAAACTTCCTGGAAAACACCATACCTCATGTTTAAGAAGACACTCCACTGATCAATCGTCAACACATTCACTTCTTGCATGATGGCGCTCCTGCACACTTCAGTCGTACGGCTCGCCGGTACTTGGATCGAAGGTTTCCTGATCGAGGGATAGGTAGAGGTGGCCCAATTGCTTGTCCTCCACGCTCACCTGATCTGAACCGTCTCGATTTCTACTTGTGGGGCCATTTAAAATCATTGGTTTATTCGCCTCCGGTGCCTGATTTGGAATCCCTTCGGAATCGAATTGTGGCATGTTCTGAGGACATACGCAATACTCCTGGAGTTTGGGATCGTGTTCGCAGGTCAATGAGACATCGATGTGAGGTCTGTATTCAAGCAGGAGGTGGACATTTTCAACATCTTCTGTAATGACAACAACCTGCGGAAAGAAAAACGTTCCGGTGAATTTCAATGTTGTGAAGGCCATAACTCGGAAATGAAGCATTTCCGGACACATGTTGTGATGAACTATTTTGATTGTCCCCGTATTTTTGAAACACCCTGTATATATATGAGATGGGCAGGGCATGTAGCACGTATGGGCAAATCCAGAAATGCATATAGAGTGTTAGTTGGGAGGCCGAAGGGGAAAAGACCTTTAGGGAGGCCGAGACGTAGATGGGAAGATAATATTAAAATGGATTTGAGGGAGGTGGGATATGATGATACAGATGGATTTACCTTGCTCAGGATAGGTACCAATGGCGGGCTTATGTGAGGGCGGCAATGAACCTCTAGATAATTACTTCAGTTTCCTTAGCCCCTGAAATATTTTGTGGTATTTTGAGTTAGATTTAAAATCCATCTTTCAGTTACAATCAGTATTTTCTTTGCAAGGTAAAGTAATAATCCGTACGGCAATGAAATTATTGTTCTGTCGTCAAATCAGTTGTGCCACTGTTGCATACAAGGTTGCAGGGACGTTTAATGTGGAGTAAGAAGTGGAGACGATGCGGTAAGACGCACATCTTGAGCATAGAAACAAGGGTAAAGCAGTAGATTATCATGGCGCGACACTCCTGATTGTGACGTTGATGGATGCGTCGTTATTGAACAGGAGAAGAACCCTCTTACGTCACTCGTAACAGCGTCTTTATACGATATTGCAGCGAGCTTTTAAAAACGTAATCCTACTGGACAGATGACGGAGATACATGTAAAATGAGCACAGTGTCTAGTGCTTTGCATCTACAGCCTTATGATCTTCCAAGAGGCTTCATTAAGGATGGTTTCTTTACGTCACTCGCTTCTTACACACTCACACCTGTACGAACACAAACATGATCCTCGTCTCACTCACACACTAGTTTGCTCACAGTAGGGCTGAACTTGTTGATTCATTAACGTCTCACTCATTTTCAATGAGATTCAACTTACTACCGACTGATTAACGTCACTGACTCACTCACCAACTCACTTACTCCCTCACAGTGGGTTCAATTTAGTACCGACTCATTAACGTATTACTCATTCACGGTGAGGTTCAAGTTACTGTCGACTGATTAACTTCTCACTCACTCACTCACTCACTCACTCACTCACTCACTCACTCACTCACATAGAATACTAACTCACTCACTCATAGTGGGGGTTCAACTTATGCCGACTGATTAACGTTTCACTCACTCACATACAATACTAACTCCTCAATCACTCACTCAATCACTCACTCACTCACTCACTCACTCACTCACTCACTCACTCACTCACAGTGGGGTTCAACTTACTGCGAACTGATTCTTTCACTCACTCACATACAATACTAAGTCCTCACTCACTCACAGTGGGGCTCAACTTACTGCTGACTGATTAACGTCTCACTCACTCACATATAATACTAACTCACTCACTCACAGTGGGGTTCAACTTATGCCGACTGATTAACGTCTCACTCATTCACATACAATACTCACTCACTCACTCACTCACTCAATCACTCACTCACTCACTCACAGTGGGGTTCAACTTACTGCGAACTGATTGTTTCACTCACTCACATACAATACTAAGTCCTCACTCACTCACTCACACACAGTAGGGCTCAACTTACTGCTAACTGATTAACGTCTCACTTACTCACATACAATACTAACTCACTCATTCACAGTAGGGTTCAACTTATGCCGACTGATTAACGTCTCACTCACTCACATACAATACTAAGTCCTCACTCACTCACATACAATACTAACTCCTCACTCACTCACTCACTCACTCACTCACTCACTCACTCACTCACTCACACTGGGGCTCAACTTACTGCTGACTGATTAACGTCTCACTCACTCACAATACTAAGTCCT
Source organism: Periplaneta americana (assembly GCF_040183065.1). NCBI lineage: Eukaryota > Metazoa > Arthropoda > Insecta > Blattodea > Blattidae > Periplaneta > Periplaneta americana. The sequence continues at coordinate 131,497,860 of NC_091120.1, forward strand.
CACTCACTCACACACTCACTCACATACAATACTAACTCCTCACTCACTCACTCACTCACAGTGGGGCTCAACTTACTGCTGACTGATTAACGTCTCACTCACTCACTCACATACAATACTAACTCCTCACTCACTCACTCACTCAATCACTCACAGTGGGGTTCAATTTACTGCCGACTCATTTACGTCTCAATCAGTTTCAGTGAGCTTCAACTTCCTGTCAATTTATTAACGTTTCATTCAGTCACACTCACAGTCGAGTTCACCTTAGTACCGATTTACTAACGTCTTACTCATTCACGAAAAATTTAATTTACTACCGACTGATTAATGTCTCACTCACTCGTTCAGGATGAGGTTCAACTTACTGCCGACGTATTAACAACTCACCGTCAAGTTTAATTTGCGCCACCTCATTAACGTCTAACTCACTCACTCACTCACTCACTCACAGTGAGGTTCAACTTACTACTGACTCATTAACGTCTCAGTCGTTCATGGTGAGATAAACTTACTGCCGGCTGATTAACGTTTCATTCATTCATAGTGCGAATCAACTTACTGGCGATGCAATACTCTAAATTGTATGATATGAAGAAATATATAATATATTTGTTCTTGCATGTTAAACTATAAGTGAAACTTTTAAATTCAATTTTCCAAAAAGTAAAGAAATGGAGGTATAACGAACTGGTTCTCAGCCAGCGATATTATAAGGTAATTCCCAGAAAGACGCCCCACAGGGAGAGTCGCCCCAACCTCCTTTTCTCCATATCTCAAAATATCAAGGACTAGATCTTGGATCCCTTTGTTTAGTTCGTGTATGACCCTTCAAGGGCAAACACTGCAATCTTTGTGACGGTTTTTTTGTGTGTGAAAAGTGAATGGAAAAATAAGTGCTGTTTTTCGTAGGCTTTGTTATAATATTTGTAATTTTTTTTAAATTCGTCAAATGGATAATGGCTATGTATATGTCGCTTAATCCGATATATTTGAGAAGTATAAGCATTGTACTCCATCCTAAAAAAAATAAAGTAATCGTCCACTACGGTTACCGTTAAATACGTAAGGTGTAATGGTCATGCTAAAGGGAGAGATGCCCCACCTGTTTGTGGGAGAGACGCCTCATGTATTTAAGAGTGATATTACCGAACATAACTAATTATTATTAGTGTCCTTGCTGCATTTATTGGAATTTTAATTGAAGTATTATATTAGAATACAATTATTATAGAATGAGGCCAATAAATTTTAAAGGGTGACCAAAACTTGCTAGAGGATCACATATTTTCAAGAGCGTCCAAAGTTGAAATCCATGAACATTTTAAGAAATACCGGCATCCTAAATTTATTGCAGTGATATTTTCAATGGGTGCCCAAAGTTGAGGGTCGTCAAAAATTTAAGGGATGTCCAAAGTTGTGTTTGAAGGACACAATTCACTACCAATCCCACGAGATTTCTTCAATCTCACTGTAACTTTTTGGGGAATTGGGAATTAATGAAACATCGCGTTATTATACAATTATTTAGAGAATCCTACGACTGAAATCTAGTGGAGTCTTCAAGAAACATCCAATGGCTGCAATTATACCTCGAGCGAAACCTTGAGTTACCTGTCAGGCTGTCAGAAGGATCATCCATCTCTCTGAAGAGGTCAAGGTATGTCGAGAAAAGACGTCAAGAGTATTTTGGCCTACTAGAAACAACCCTATGTGAACACAATTTGTAGGAAAGCCATATAACATCTATAAAGTGGAGGACAGTGGCATCCAACTAAACATATTTACCAGAAAAGTGGTTGCGAAAAAGAGATCTAAAGATGTTCAAGTCCTAACTTCAAGCGAGAAAGGTGGAAGTGATTCTGTCATAACATGTTGCATTTGGGCGGGAACATTTTTTCCACCGGCAACGTTTGAGAGGAAAATGGAAGTTTTTTGACGGATTCCCAGCAGAAACGGGGGTTTATATGAATCCAAAGTCGTCCTATGTTCCATCAGAATTATTTATGAAGCGATTGAAGGAAAATTTTACTCCAAGAAAGAATCCTGGCAGGATCCTCTTAATTTTAGATGAACATTCAGCATACTTAGATAACATAAAATGTAGAATGAAAAGAATGAATCACAATTTGCCTACCAACCTATGCAACTCAGGCACTTCAATCTCTTGATCGCTCACATTTTAAGCCTCTCAAGAATTATTTCAAGAGTAGAATCACAGTAATGGATGGCTTATAAAACAAGATCGAAAAATAATCAGCCTGCAAGCCTGACTATGCATTGAGAAAGCATGTGCAAATGCTGCATTGGTAGTAATAGAGAGGTGCATTTGGATTTCAAGCCAGAGGTTTGTATCCTTTCAATCCAGATGCATTTCCTGAGCACCTCTTCAGTATTTATGATGCATCAATCAACAACACAGCTGCAAGAATTCCTTTCTGTGCTTCTTCAGGAAATCTCAAAGAAAAGAAAACTTTTTCGGCTACAAGTTCTAATGATAATGGGATAATAAGTTGTAATTTCGGCTGAAGTGCCACAATGGAAAATTCAGCGAATGAATAGAATATCTGCTTGGTTTGTTTAATTTTTAAACAATAAAAAATTTAAGTGGGGCACCTCTCCCTGAATTACCTTATTTAATATTGTTTAATATATTTAAGTAAATATATGTGTATACATGTACATAGTTATTAAATCCAAGTTGTAATTAGTACATGAGTACTATTCCTGTTGTTCAACGACTTATAAAAACATGCACACGAATAAAGGGTTGTAAACACGAAGTACTGGATTTCGTGGGAAGACTGCCTCTCTGTTGAAGTAGATTGAACTGCTTTGACTGGCATTCATCATCCTCAGTAATATAGTTTCCTGGAATATAGTCACAGAATGTCTGTACTCTGCTATCATTTCGCTAAATTTCCATGAGATCGTCCGCAAAACAATTTTCAGTGTCACTTGCTGGAAGAAAAGAGAGTCCGAATAACAATATAAACACTGCACTACGATTCTTATAGGCTACATAATTACTACGGATTATATCAGCTTCTTCTCTATGCGGATGACGTGAATATGTTAGGAAAAAATCCCCAAACTATTAGTGAAAACACGGAAATTTTACTTGAAGCAAGTAAAGCGATAGGTTTGGAAGTAAATCCCGAAAAGAAAAAGTATATGATTATGTATCGTGACCAAAATATTGTACCATATCGAAATATAAAAATTGGAGATTTATCCTTCGAAGAGGTAAGAAATTCAGATATCTTGGAGCAACAGTAACAATGACACTCGGGAGGAAATTAAACGTAGAATAAATATGAGAAATGCGTATTATTATTTGGTTGAGAAGCTTTTGTCATCTAATCTGCTGTTAAAAAATCTGAAAGTTAGACTTTATAAAACAGTTATATTACCGGTTGTTCTGTATGGTTGTGAAATTTGGACTCTCACTTTGACAGATGAACAGAGATTAAGAGTGTTTGAGAATAAGATGCTTAGGAAAATGTTTGGAGCTAAAAGGGATGAAGTTACAGGAGAATGGAGAAAGTTACACATCGCAGAACTGCAAGCATTGTATTCTTCACCTGACGTAATTAAGGTACACAAAATCCAGATGTTCGAGATGGGCAGGGTATGTAGCACCTATGGGCGAATCCAGAAATGCATATAGAGTGTTAGTTGGGAGGTCGGATGAAAAAAACCTTCGGGGAGGCCGAGACGTAGATGGGAGAATAATATTAAAAAGAATTTGAGGGAGGTGGGATATGATGATAGAGACTAGATTAATCTTGCACACGATAGGGAACGATTGCGGCCTTACGTGAGGGCGGCAATGAACCTGCGGGTTCCTTAAAGCCATTTGTAAGTAAGTAAGTATGGGCTACATAGTTGTGAGATAAGAGAATTTATCTTCCGGCGTCTACAGTCCAATTTAGCGATCACTGGATCAGAGTTAGTAAGGTAAGTGCGCCAAATAAGGCCATGTAGACCGATAAGGCCAATTACTGTTTTACGAAGAACTGTCAAATATTAGTGATAAAGGGCAGCATCTTTCTCATCTTCATGCTGTGCTAAGGCATATCAACCACTCATTTGTTGTCAGTTTTGGTGGATGCATAGCGGAAGTAAGCTGTGCTGCCGAACCTGATTGTGTTGATACTACCACGCGGGAAGTGCGTTTTTGTATAAACTTCCTAACATATTTCATGTAAATGTAATGTGTTATGTATATCATTACAGTATATTTTATCTATTTCCAAGATCTCAAAAAAGTTTTATTTTATAATTTAAATTAGTATTGGTAGTCTATACGTAACAAAATAAAAACAAAACGTATGTAGTCCTTTAAGGAGAAGCGATGGCTTTATTAGGACCACACAATTCATTGAATTCTTTGCATTAATTATTTGTATTTGTTTGTTTTATTTAATTTATTTACTTAATTATTTATTTCATTATTAATTAATTTATGTATTTATTTATGTATATATTTGTTTACTTATGCATTTATGTATTTATTTATGTATTTATGTATCTATTTATGTATTTATTTATATTTATTTATTTGTTTGTCTGTCTGTCTGACTGTCTGTCTGTCTATTTACTTACTTACCTACTTACCTATTTATTTATTTATTTATTTATTTATTTATTTATTTATTTATTCATTCATTCATTCATTCATTCATTCATTTCAGCTGGTACTGTTTTATTTGTAAGCAGGACGTAATCAGAGATATGATTTTGTGTGAAACTTGTCGCAGACACGTGCATGGACATTGTGTTGGGATCAGAAAACAACAGAAAAATTGTACATTATGAATGCCCAGATTGTGAAAATGATTGAATTCTGATATAGTGTAATTTGAAACGTTTTACGTTATTCATAGTCTGAAGGCTATTATCTCAGTGACTTAAAGTTTTCTTTATTATATTAAATAAAATATATTTTTATTCAATAGTTTGTGTCATCTAGTAATAAGTATATCAATTCTGGTTCCTTCTAAAATTTGGAAATTCAGAGCTGGCCTTGTTTGGAACCCCTGTTCCTAATAATTCGAATTATTCTTTTGTTGAATTATCGAGATTTTTAGTAACAAATAATACAATATAGCAATAAAGCTATATGTTTTTCATTTCCTCATGCATACATTTGTAATTGTATTAAATTTGAAATTATTAATTGAGAAAGATCCAAATACCAGCCAAGCAAAACTTAGCATAGCCTTATTTGGCGCACTTACCTTGGTTAATGAGGAAAGAAATTGGGCTGTGACTCTATCTTCAATCCCAATTATTTAATTAGAGAAAAGTATATTCGTTTCCATAACAATTTTCTTTTCATTTTCTTTCTTTACCTTAGTTTAACCTCTCCCTTTTAGGTTCATTTATACGAACCACGCCACACGGGCCTTACAGGGCCGCGACCTGTCGGGAGAGGAATTAATCTATTGGATCACATACATACTTTTTTGACCACACAAGGACGTGGAGGGCCCCCCCGGATGAGGGATCAGCTCAATGCCAGGGCCACCTCCGATGAAACAAAAACATTTAAGACATTACACAGCATTCACTCACACATATGAAAGGATTAAGGGAAGAATCGCCGTCCATGGCCGGACTTTCAAGAGGTACAATCCAAGCATTTGCCTGGAAATAACTGAGGAAACCGTGAAAAACTGAGTTAGGATTGCCGGCCCCTGGGATCGAACCCCGGATCTCCCGAATGCAAGGCTAGCCCTCTACCATATTCATAATAATTATTATTTAGATTTTAGGCTGTAATTATAGTTAGCATGTGTAATCGTGGTATTAAAACACAATTTCAAACTGTTTCCTCTCAGATAATACCCTCATTTGCTTGAAAGGATCAAAATTAATACATTTTGCTTTCATATAAATGAGAAGTTAAACACAGAAACTAAAACAAAAGCCTCACAATAAATGCGCCTAATTCAGTATCCCATATTAATGAGACTTAATGGAGTTTAGTGTTCAGAATAATTAATGTGGATTACAGGGACCCATATAAAATCAATACGGAGCGAGAAGCGAATGTCCATAGTGGGATGCAGAGGGGTGAGGCGGGAGGCACCTGCAGCGGAGATTAATAAATTACTGTCGCACTTGCGCCGGACATTCCACAAAAACGTTCCAATAACGGGCGGCGCAGCTGCGAGGACTGTCTTAACCTCACTTTTCACCCAAAGCATAAAAAAGTCGATCTCAACAGCACGTGGTTTGTTTATTGTTAGTTTAGACATTTTGCCGCAGGGTGGGCGATGAAATGGATGTTTTTTTTGTACTTTTGCAATGTCGAGCAGGAAACAGACGCCATAATAACAGGATGTGGGAAGCCGTATGCCTTTAATGTTGAAGTTTCCTATTACAAAAATTGTCAAAGAATAGCTTTTAAGCTAACTGAACGAAGCATTTTTTATTTCTTCGTTTCAAGTACCTCTCCATTAATAAATTGTACAGATTGGAATGAAATTTAGAGAGTAATTCTTCAGTCTGTTTTTATACAAGTTTAAAAATCTTCGTCCTCTACATAACACAGGGTTTTTATTGTAAGCACGCGTACCATTTACGTTTGTATTTCCCGAAGAAAGTTTTGATTGATTGATTGATTGATCGATCGATCGATCGATTGATTGATTGTGTTCTACCGAAGAGCAGGTCTTTCACTGCAGCTTTCACCAATCTTTCCTATTTTCTGCCTTCCTCGTCGTCTCCGCATATGATCCATATTTTATCTTAATTCTGTCTAACGAAAAAGGAGGACGTCTTTATCCACTGTGCGGAGAAAGAGACTCCTCTAAACATATTTTATTGCAGTGTGTCGAATTGGAACATATCCGGAGAAAATATCTACCACCCTCGATGCTAAGCCAGATAGGAGTTCGCTTGCATGTCTTGACCTCATGAGGAATAGAGAATGGGAACAAAAGACTGGATTGTTCCTCTTGAAGGCGAGACAGATTAGAAATTCAGCTGTTGAAGTTGTGATGCGAACTGACGAAGGGATAATGATATGTACTTAATTATACACTTTTATGTTTGTTTTAGGTTAGGATATATTATATAATATGTTTTGTTTGTGCCATTTTCATTTTAATCTGTGTGTTCTTTTAGAGAGTGGTTGGATCTAATCATAGGTGAGGGGGGTGATACCTACAAAGTAGGAATTGTTTTAGGTACAAAACACATACGATCAGAAGACTAACGCATTGGATTTAAGATACAATTATGATAATACAGTACATCCTTATGTATAATATCGCTTAATAAATCTGTCTGTCTGTCCGTCCGTCCGTCCGTCCATCCATCCAATTCCGTGTATATCGGATATCTTCTTTTGCCTCGAACTCTTCTCCCGTTCACCATCATCAAATTCGGATCTTCGGCAGTGCAATTGACAATCCATCGTTGATATACTGACGCACATAACGGTAGAGGCCAGGTGGTGCGCCATCTTGCTGAAATATTTACTTGTCTTCCTGTTACTGCAGTCACAACACAAAGATGAGCTGCGATATTCAGGACGCAAAAGCTCTCTGACGTTTCAATAGTGCCATTTTCAAAAGTAGCCAGCACATACGCGTATTTTAGCCATATGGTTAATAAACTACAAGATATTATATATAGTATGTATTGTAACTACACACTACATACTTTCCAAAACAAACCATATTAAAATCGAAGCAATCATTTTGTTACACTTTGAAAAAACAGAGATGTGATGTACCGTCATACTCATACTGGTTTCAGCAAGATGGAGTCACCTGCCACAAACTCACTCAATTTTCTCCTGGATTATTTTGGTACTTTAATTCTCAATTTAAATCACTGAGTGAGGAACAATAAAATATATGTGTATATGTAACATGAGCTGCTGGCAGGAAGTCAGGAGGAGGATAGCAATGGCCAAGGAAGCTTTTAATATAAAAAGCTGCATTTTCTGCGGACCTTTGGTACAAGAACTAAGGAAGAGAAAAGTGAAGTGCGTCGCATGGAGTGTGGCATTGTGTGGGGCAGAAACATGAACATCATGACGAAGTGAAGAAAAGCGAATAGAAGCAATTGAAATGTGGATATGGAGAAGAATAGAACGTATGAAGTGCACAGACAGAACAAGAAATAAAGCTGAGTTGGAAAGAGTGGGTGAAGAAAGAATGATGCAGGAACTGATCAGAAAGAGGAAAAGGAATTGGTTGGGTCACTGGCTGAGAAGAAACTGCCTACTGAAGGATACACTGCACGAAATGGTGATCGGGAGAAGATTCGGGGCACAAGAAAATATCAGATGATAGACGACTTGCCTTGTTGGTGTCACTTGTGAGGTTCAGACTTGTCTTTGGACTGTTGACTAAACAACCACAGCCGACATTAAGATATACGCTAGATCATATGAAGAGATAAAGAGGAAGGCAGAAAATATGAAATATTGGGGAAAATTGGGTTTCCAGTAAAACACTTTCCCTTGGGCCGAAAATTGAATGAACTGAACGAAAATATGTACAGTATATATGTAAGAACAGTTCGATGGACTTAAGTAATATTTTAAAACAATTTCAGAAAGGCATATGACTCGGTTAAGAGAGACGTTTTATGTGTTATTCTTATTGAATTTGGTATTCCCAAGAAACTAGTTCAATTAATTGAAATATGTCTCAGTGAAACGTACAGCAGAGTCCGTATATGTCAATTTCTGTCAGATGCCTTTCCAATTCATTGTGGGCTAAAGCAAGGAGATGCACTATCACTTTTACTTTTTAACTTTGCTCTAGAGTAGGCCTATGCTATTAGGAAAGTCCAGAATAACAGAGAGGGTTTGGAATTGAACGGCTTACATCAGCTGCTTGTCTATGCGGATGACGTGAATATGTTAGGAGAAAATCCACAAACGATTAGGGAAAATACGGAAAATTTACTTGAAGAAAATAAACAAAATGGGTTTGGAAGTAATCCCGAAAAAACAAAGTATATGATTATATTTCGTGACGAGAATATTGCACGAAATGGAAATATAAAAATTCGAAAATTACCCTTTGAATAGGTGGAAAAATTCAAATACCTGGGAGCAACAGTAACAAATATAAATGATACTCGGGAGAAAATTAAACACTGCATAAATATGGGAAATGCCTATTATTATTCGGTTGAGAAGTTTTATCATCTAGTCTGTTGTCATTAAATCTTAACGTTAGAATTTATAAAACAGTTGTATTACCGGTTGTTCTATATGGTTGTGAAACTTGGACTCTCACTTTGAGAGAGGAACATAGGTTAAGGGTGTTTGAGAATAAGGTGCTTAGGAAAATATATGAGGCTAAGAGGGATGAAGTTACAGGAGAATGGAGAAAGTTACACAACACAGATCTGCAAGCATTGTATTCTTCACCTGACATAATTAGGAACAGTAAATCCATACGTTTGAGATGGACAGGGCATGTAGCACGTATGGGCGAATCCAGAAATGCATGTAGAGAAATTGGGATGCGATGTAGGGAAACGGACGACAGTACCTGTGCGAAAATATGAATCAATATTGAAAGCCCTTTCGTCACTGGAAAACGCGAACATATTTCTGGAACGTACTAGTCACTAAGTCAGTACTGCTTACTATATGCGGCCTTTGTTCTGTGTGGAGGGCAGTTGGAACTCCATTAGTAGAAGGGGTGGGAGTGAATAACATTCAAAAACTCAGGAACAATAAAAATTAAACTAAAAATAAAATGATGTCCCTGTATCTTTCATCATGTCAGAGATATTTCACTCATATTTAAATTAAACGTATTATCCCTACATTATAAATGTGCATAGTTTCTAGATTATTTTTCTCACTCTTTCGTAGCCTATTGTTTTTTATTTTTTATATTAGGTGCATTTTCAGACCATCTGTACAATAATTCGTATTTTTAACCCTTAACTTGGCAAAGCTTCTTTTCTCTTACTAGTTTATTAAACCTTGTCGGACCGTAAAGAAAACAACTATCGCAATGTCCATATTTTTGTGTGTTGTAAAATATTATAGTATTGTGAAATTTTAATTTTTCTACCATTTTTTTTCTGTTCTTCTATTAGAACATTGTCAATTTAACGGTTAATGTTAGATTCTGCATTTTATCAACGCTTATGGTTTATTTCTTGATTTTATTAAAATTGCATTAATTAAACATTAATATCGGAAGTTTTTAATTGCCGAAGGACAAAATGGAGCTCTTATTTTAATGTTTAGAATTGATATTTTAATATTGTACTTGAATAAATCTCTTTTTATTTAAATTAAACGGTGCTTTTATTGTACGTACTTTGTTTCTGAGTATGTCAATAGTTTAGAAAAATGTTAGATTGTGATAAAATCGCACATATTACAGCTAATTTAAGGACAAGTGGCAGTGTCACGACTAAAGGCTGATTCACAATAAACCGGAAACGAAACGACAGCGAGATCGAGAACAGAAATATTGTTAAAATAAATGTATTTGAATGTGAGCATTCACAATAGTTAATTCTGGATGCTCACACTTTAATACATTTATTTTAACATTATTTCCGTTCTCGTTTTCGTTGTCGTTTCCGTTTCAGGTTTATTGTGAACCAGCCTTAAGACACTGTAATACAGGCCGGAAGGTAGAGTGTTCAATTCGCAATGGTGTCATAAATTTTTCCCATTCCTAATCCTTCGAGCCGCAATAAGATTCTGGGGATCACTCGGTCTCTAACAGAAATGACTAACAGGCTACATCGTTGGGTGCAAAGGCATCAGTACGTAGGAGTGACATCTCGATGCTACTCAGGGCCGATTATCATTTCATGTGGGAGCCTCCACATCTCGCAAAAATAAGGTCCGAGGCTTATAATAGGACAGGTTAGCTTTGAATTTCCTTAGCAACTAGATCAGACTTGCAGTATGTAGCTCCTCAGAGCGACTGCTTTACTCCCATTTCTTACCCCACCCACCTTTTCTACCAGTGCGGTCATGACGTTCTTACTTACGCTCGGCTGTATCAACATTCATTCTCGCTGCGGCAGGTATGCAATACGCTATTAAGAATTACAAATGAACAGATAATAAAATCCTTAGGAACATACCTTTAGAAAATAAGAGAAAAATGAATGAGCAAAATAAATAAAGTAAAATACATGTAAAATAAATTTTAAAATGTAAGTGTGCATATAATGTAAGAAGGTCTACCTATGTATATATCGTCTTACTAGTAAAGCCGAATAAATCCACTTTTTGTGTAAAATAAGTTAAGTACAGTCCCCGACTTGTCTTTCCGTGTTATGTATTCTACTAAAATGAAATAAGTTCGAAATGTTGCATGCAGGCAACAATCCAATTACTTTATTTGAAGAATTTATTATGATTTTTCGTGCATTAATAAAGTTTTAATTCCTGTTTTTACAAAACTTGTATTACTGGTCTTAACTGGTTTTACTTGTAATAGAACGATAAATAAATTGTACGTTGATAAGTGAGTGATAGCTATATGACCGGATGTCAATGCTTCATTCAACATTTCAACGCACTCCAGCCAAATATATATATATATATATATATATATATATATATATATATATATATAAGAAACTAAATAAATATGTAAATTAGTAAAGAAATAAATAAGTATTTAATAAAATAAAAAATAAGTATTTAAATAAGTAAATAAGTAAATCAGTAAATAAATAAGTAAATAAATAATTTAAGTAAATAAGTAGGCCTAAATAGTAAGTACATAGGTAAATAATAAAATAAGTAAATAAGTAAACAAACAAACAAATAAAATGCGTACTGCAGTTTAAAGAGAACTGGAACATGGCAAAATCCTAACCCGTGAAGGAATACTACTTCTAAAGGAAATGGGAATGTGATTATTTTGTTGTTGAAGACTAAAGAATTGCTTGTTTACTGTGTCCCATCCAATTTTTTTCTACTCGTCATTTCAATATTAAACTACATTTCAACAAAGTCCATATTAAGAATTATGGAATACACACACTTTCGGGTAAGTTCATTATTACGAACTGAATATTGATTATTTACTTATATACTGTAAAATTAAGGACGTCACTCGTTGTGTTGATTTTGAATTTAAATTAATAGTGACTTTCAAGGTTCATTACTTAAATACTATAAATTTATGTTTCCGTAGGTGATGATAGGAGAAAATTTTTCGAAAATCTAAAACAGGTTAGGTGCAAAGAAATCTCAAAGAAACTACCGACAAGAAATCTAGCATAATTGTAAACCTTGAAACGAGATAACGGATTATAAAAACAATGAATTTATTACACTCCTTTTTGAAAATTACATGCCGCCACTGATGGACCTTTGACGGCCAGAGCATGTAAACAACTCTACGCGAAAATCGATCATCCCCGATAGAAGTGGAGTGAGGCTGACGTCATATTTCCCTTACTAACGAGTTCTGCAGACCTGAACTAGATCCTTACACTGTACTTTCATGATGAAATATTAACTTTATTCCTCTACTAGTTCACTTTCCAAACACGTGAGTATAATTCCAAACAGTTTACATATACAGGGACATCATTTTATTTTTACTTCAATTTTTATTATGCCTGGGTTTTTGAATGCACTTCTCTCCTACCCCTTCTACTAATATACTTCCACCCATACTCACACAAAACCAAGGCCACATAAGGAATCGAAGTCGTCTTACGGTCGCAGTATGCAGTACTGAGTGTAGCACGTTCCAGATATATGGTCGTATTTTCCAGTGAATAAAGTGCATTCATTATTGAATCATATTTTCGCACAGGTTGCTGTCAGGAATTGGACGTCTACGTAATATTATACAACTGCTTAAAATAATTTAAGTAAAAGGGCCTCGTTAAGTAACTGTCACGTGATTTTCCCACTTTCTGAGTAAATTTATGTGTGCGAATCGGGCAGAAGTGAAGACTGACTTTACAACACGTAAGTTACTCTTATAGAGTAGAAACAGAATTTTTTCAAGAGGCACAGGATTATGGCCCCTCCATGTCGACTGATGGTTTGCATTATTTCGTTTGGGGTTAATGTAAAACAATTGTGTTTGTTAAACTTCCTACAACAATAGAAGAATTAAAGAATTACATTCCAGAAGCAATACATTCAATTTGAGAAAAAAATGCTTAAAAACGTTTTCGATAATATGTATACAAAAGAACCGAAGCCTATATCGAAATGAACGGCCATCATTTCCAACAATGTGTTTAAATATCTAGATTTTGATTATTATTTTTCAATTTAAATGCACTGTCCATATTGTACGCTAATATGCTGTAGACAGTGCATAATGAATACGTCCTCCAGGATAGTTCAGTTAATGAGTAAAATCACTTATTAGCCACCGGCGTGGCTCAGTCGGTTAAGGCGCTTCTCTGCCGGTCTGAAATTGCGCTTGGGCTGATTACCTGGTTGGGTTTTTTCCGAGATTTTCCCCAGCCGTAAGGTGATCTATAGCGAATCCTCGGCCTCATCTCGCCAAATACCATCTCGCTATCACCAATCTCATAGACGCTAAATAACCTAGTAGTTAAATAACCAACTAAAAAAAAAACATTATTAATACTGTACTGTATTTTGAGCAAATAAAAACCTAACGAAAATAATCAAACTGAAAATCGTAATAGTTCCTAGTTTACGTAAATGGATGTATTACTTTTCTTTCCTCCTTTACTTAGTAAAGTGATTTGTTTGTATTTTACCCTAGTATCATCAACCTCCGGTCGTGGGAGGGGGTAACATGGTGTTTGCGGTTCTCAACCGTTAATCCAAAGGTATAGCCAGGTTAATATTAGAAATGTTAGTAAAAACAAAGTGATTACCCGATACATCTTGTCACTATGGTAAAAATTTACTAAAATAGATCATATTACTTATTTAATGAAACATTGATTTTATTGTGTAAAACTGGTTTACACGTAAGCCACTGCCAGGAGAAAAAATCAGATATGTTGAAAGACAAAGTGATGCCATTGAGGGAAAGGGGGAATTGAATAATCGCATGCAAATGATTCAGGAGGAATAGTAAATATTTTAGGTAGTTGGTAGCATGAATTAATCTGAGTGAAAAGGTTGATGTAAACATCTCTCCAATAATAGTCAATGAGTGTGAAGATACAGAATACAGCTGTTTGAAATTTACACATACCAAGTCTTACAAAATGGTATAAAGAAACGAAAAATGAATAGACACTATTGACTACGTAGTAAGAATTGGTACATGCCGCTCTTCTGAGATCATCCCAGGGCACCACCGTTCATAATTGGTTTAGAGCTGTGCTGTAGTTGGAAAACAATTTTAGGGCATACTGTTAAAATCTTCTTGGTTAAAATAGACTCCATACGGACTCCACCTGCACTTCTTTTTCAAGGTTATTTCTTCAGCATGCAGTCTCCTCTGCAGATCTTGCAGATCGCAGCCGTAATTATACATAAGGCATGGGGTTAAACGTTAAAATAGTGGCCCAACACATTTTTGGGAACAAAAGCCCAGAACTTCTTTTACTACAAAAGTATTCCTTTTCTTAGTCCAGATATCTTTACACTAATGCGCCTTCACATTCTGAAGTTGAAATTTGAATAGAATCTATTATATGTAACAAACTACAAATCTCTGGAGCTTTCACATCGAAGTCAGTATATTTTCTCAAGATCTCAACGCACTTTCGCTTGTCTTCAAGATGGAAATGTTCATACAAGTTTGAGATGAATGTAACACTACAGGTTACATATGTTTGTATTAACAAGTCAAATCTTTCAACAATCTCTTTTTTATCTGTGTTCCATTTTGTATCACTAATCTTAGATTGTCAATTTAAGTAGGATGTTTGTGTGGGATTGATAAATCACTGCAGAAGTTTTCTGCCAGGCTTCTGTAAAATTGACTAGGGTTTATTTTAACTGTCTTTGTTCTCCTGTGTAGTTCACTACCTTTGAAAACTTAAGATCCTAGCGAATTTACGATAGATTCAAAGACCTTAACAGACGCTTTTAAGCTTTGGAATAGTTAGATCTCTCATAATAAGGCCGTCACAGGCTACTGCCATATTTTGAACAAAATCAACAGACATGGTAATTTTAGCTAAACTTGCATGTTTAGATATTTATTTAGAGTATCTTTACTTATTATTGGAGGCTTCAGTCTTGGGGCGCCGTGTCATCAGATTAGTAGGCCTATTATGTAATTAGAAACACTACAACACTGCAAGCTTGAAATTAACAGATCACAACTATTCTTGAGGTGCCAGATAAGATTTTCGATAAAACATCGAATTTACAAGCGTTTAAGCAAAGGATATGGTATGCCAGCCGTTTCTTTTATACCAGATATCAAAATAAATTATTTTGAGACATTTTAAATCCTCCATTCTAAGGCTTATTAAAGATTAGTTGAACATAATTAATATTTTCTAGTCTGTATTTTTTTTCCGGTATGCTATCTACATCACTGGTTTAGAGACAACAACTGTTCTTCCAGGATGACGGGGCCCTTCTACATTTTAATCTCAGGTTACACATTATCTGAATCTCACACTTTTCGAACGATGGATCGGGCGCGGTGGTCACGTACATTGGCCATCAATGTTTCCAGACCTTACTCGTATCGGTTTTTTGTCCATTGATGGATGAAACGTGAAGTGTACAAAAACACACAAGTGATGAATGATTAATCGCTCCTATCACGCTCAATAGAAGTACAAGATGACTCAGAAGAGCAATACTTACTGTTATAAACAGGATGGAAAAGCGCATTAAAGCAGGTGGTATATTATTTTAACCGTTACATTGAACTGCCGATATGTATTGCTACCTTGTAAATAAGCAACAAATGGAAATTATGACGCAGTAATTTCTTCTATTTTTTCCTCCTGTAACGCTTCATCTCCGTAACATTCGGAGAGTTGCATCTCTACTCTCGTTAAAAATTGGACACATGTTCATATGAACTTTTTATTCAAGTCACTTCATATTACCACCCTCTAAAATAGTCTGGTTCGTTTGGGTATGGATATTATTAATTTATTATTATGAAGCTATTATGATAGTAAAAAATATTTCTTGCTGATTATACTATGATAAAAAGATGTGAGTTTCCATGTATGACAATCAACAATGCATAATCTGTAAGGACAAATGAAAATCGTACATGATTAAAATGGCTACTACAATTCAACAGCGGGCACAATGTGTTCTTTGATATGCTAAATTTGAGAGTGTTGAAAGAGTTCAAAGGGAATTTCGACATGACTATGATGTGCGTAATGCACCTAAATACGATTCCGTAATGTTGTGGTATCGAACATTTATAGAAAGCGGTTCTGTGTTAAAATAACAAGCAGGAGATCTCAGGCGAAACCCAGTACGAGAAGCAGCTATCTCTTGGCTTGGTCCCCAAACTCCCCAGATCTAACCTCTCCTGACTTCTTCATATAGGGTTTTGTTAAACACATTGTCTATTGTCAGAAACCCAGGAACATTGATGATATGAGAGTAAAAATTACTTAAGATTAAAAAAAAACACCCCTCTTATGTTACAACGGACATGGGCTGAATTGCATCACCGTTATGAGTTGTGCAGGGGTGCACAGTTGGGGTCATGTTGAGCTCTGAGGAATCTCCCATCTTTCAGTGTTGCAAGCACAAAGTTTCAACTAATAAAGTTCAGTAGTAAATGTTTTACGGTGTTTTGATTTTATCCATACCCAAACGGAGCACCCTGCATTTACCATTCCTCCTAAATCACACTGTACTATATTCCAACTAATTTGGGCGAATACAGCAGCATGATCGCACTATAGTGTGCACTACAAGACTGACTGTCGCAGGTTCGATTCCTGTGCGGTCATAGACCTTCTTCATTGATCTAATCCTTTCGTCTCTGAAATTCACTCACAAGGAGAACACACGCTCTGTATATCACCGAATGAAATAAGACTGTGTGAGATAAAAATACAAGAAGTAGTGTTTAAAGTCATACCTGGTATGGGTGGCCAATGACCCCTAGTTTTGGAAATATTGGCTATTGTTTGTGACATACTTCCGTTAGGTGTCTAATAGGGAAGCATTAGACTGTGTAAAAGCTCATATGTTTGGGTGCTGAGTTGTTATCTAGGCAACCTGAGTTCGAATCTTAATTGGTCCTATGTTTTTTTTTCTTTTAATAATTATTAATAGTGTGATCACAGTAATCTATTTACATATATCATATTTCTCAATGTATTGAACGCTTCATCATTTTTTAAACAAATTACTAATTAACTAAAATTGTATTGTAAAGGATAAACAAGGAAATATTGCACGCGTAGGCAGGTCACTGGTGTATGTTCTGTTTCTATTCCACTCCATTTTGTACATGATTCATTATGATAAATGTCATAAAAACACACAAAACATAGGGGAAGGAAGGGTATTGGCGCTCACCTAAGGAAAACCATTATTTGTTTTCAAAACAATGGTCAATCTTAATACTTTATTCACAAAATGCAGACATGAACTAGTTTTCTTTACATCTGAAATAGAATTACTTAAGAAAGTATTATATTTAGGGAACTATTAGGAAAACAATGAAAATGAGTAATGAGCGGTATTGCCCGATACTGTAGGGCAATGGCGCTCAACATAGTAAATAACATTCACGCGTATTTAGGTGCAGGGATCGCATTTATAATTATGTGATCGATCAACCCCACTGCATTCCTTGTGTATCCAGTTTGCACATACAGTACACCGAAACCACACTTCACCATCTTCACCGAATTCTCCACACACAGCGCAAATCTCTTCTACTTCCTGAAGGAGTGTGTTTGGATTAATGTCATCTAATTCATCATCGTCACACAAATCATCTTCATCCAGTTCACCTTCTGATGTACTTTCGATTAACTTTCTTTTTGTTTTTTTTTTTTTTAATTTTCTTTGCCCTGATCTTTGATAAAGGAGCAATGGTTGATTTCAGACTTCTTAGTCTTACGTTTGTCAGCTCTGCGCTTCTCTAAGACTTCTAGTTTTTCCTTCATTGGTGATGCTGTAAGGTCTCAATATGCTGTTTGGTATTGATGAATCTTCTTTTACTGGTGGTTTTTGAGGGGCCAGGAATAGATGATATTTGGGTGATTGGTATTGATTTTCTATTTTGATTTGTTTCTAATGCAGAAAGATGCGATGGAATTTCTTGAGAGATCATCGGCTGTATAGAAGATATTGTGGGTAAATTCTTGTGACATATTGGCGTCACACTGGTTGATACTAGTTGCTGACTTGTTCCTTCAATCTGATTTTCGTCGTCAATCAATGAAAGAACTGAACCTTCACCTGGTGGGCTCAAATTTATTGCAGCAATAAAATCTTCATCTGAGTAAACATTTGGGTTCAAGGGCCAAATGCCACTTCTTTTGAATCCATTGGTCGCTTTTTCCACAGAAGAAACTCTACCATATGCTTGATTGAAAAGCTTTACAATGTAGTATGGAGTGATTTTTTTCAGCTGCATGAGTCTTCAAGAAAGTTTCGCATTCTTTGTTGAACGGTGATTTTAATGGTCCACAGAAGGTGAGGTCAAGGGGCTGCAATCTGTGGGAGGTATTGAAATGATGTGGATGCCTTTCTCTTTCCAAAAGGAATATGAAGAAAGTGATGTGTGACTGCTGTGGTTGTCCATTACAAGGAGAACAGTGTTATCGATGGAAGCACTGGTTTCCTTTGCAAAGTGTTATAACCAGACTGTGAAAAGTTCAGACGGCTTCCACCCATTTTTAGAGCACTTGTACAGTGCTCCTGCAGGTCCATCACACTGTAGCTGAGGTGACATTCATTGGCACGGGAAGATAAACATCGGGGGAATGTAGTGTCCCGCAAACCGTAATATTCTTGCCCCTCTCCCAGCTGGTAATGGCGCCAATTTGTTTCATCCCTTTAGATGCAATAATGCGCGAAGGAGTATGGACAGTTGAGGCCTCAGTCTCGTCTACATTGTAGATCCTCGTGGCTGGAAAGTTGAATTTTGAAAACAGTGACTCAAGATTGCTATAGACTCGTTGAATTTCATCCTTATTAAATGCCAGAATACGGTTAAAGCTTTTTGATTCAGGTCTTCTTAAGCTCAATTCTGGATGCCGTCTTAGGAAACCGTAAGACCAATCTTTTCCAGCTTCCCTTTTGTCTCTGGAAAAGTTGTTTTTAATTTCATGTTTTTCTGCGTATTCAAAAACTATCTTTTTGAGTTCGGAAGCTGTAATACCAAAGTATAATCTAGAAATCGTCAAAACATACTCTTCAGTTTCATTTTCTTGTTCCTCACTGAAAACACATTTTTCATCTAAAGAGGGGGCATAAGGCTTTCCCGCTTTTACTCTGTCCTTAAGTGTGCTGAAAGGGATATTGAATTGCCGAGGTGCTTGTCGAATTGATGTTCCTGAAGAAACTGCTCTAAAAGCTGTTTTCATGGTCTCCATTGTTCATGCTGCCTTATTTGTACACCTTTCTCTTTTTTCGGCATCTGTTAATAGTCGAATTACGAAGTTAATTAATAATAGAATAAATAGAGACATCGCACGTCGTTAAAATAGAAAGCATAATAATATTCAACATATTGTATGCTTTGAATAACATTTTATTGCAGTAATATAAGAATATAGGCTTAAATGGACTGTTTTCTGCAAGGAAATAGCCTCAGCTGGAGGGCAATACCGCTCACTTGAGCGCCACAACCCTCCGTAGCAATATTGAAACTCTTAACATGTAGCGACGAAAGAAGATTAATACAGATGTTTATAAATATATCAATGTGAAGCTGACTATATCCCCTACATAAACATATTAATTGCTAATAATGTAAAAGGATATTTGTTCACATTTCTTCAGTTTGAAATATGCGCGTTCTTATAACAAAATAGTAACAAAAACATTCTCGCTCACAATAACGAATGTGCCTTCCCACGGTAACCATTCAACTACTATGCACTTAGTACAGTGTCCGCAAAATAGCATCACCTCCTGAGGTCTTGAAAATTTAAAGCAAGCAGATATATTAGCATGAGCGCGATTGCCCTCTGAGCGGTACAACCCTCCGTTCCCCTACATATTTCCTGCACCATCACAGCCAATGAAAGAAGGTTGTCCACAGTCACACATATTTTTCCGCACTTCTGCTGCGAAACAGACATCTTTCACATTCACAAACACTTCTCGTTCGTTTCTTAATTTCGATGCATTCCACGCATATTTCAACATGGCTTTGAATATAGGAGCTGACAACTGAAAGTGAATTAAGGAGTGAATTTTGAGGGCATCCTCCCTTGAAGCAATTTGTCGTCCAGTTTGTAAAACGAAAGAGCTATTTTGCAAATATTTGATAAAAATCTTCACCTGTATAAAAATAAATATCACAGGACTGGCATAATCCAGTACATTTCGGTGAAATCACTTTAAGGTTACACGTTACTTCATTTTCTTCATTTGTAAATATTTCATCATACAAAGAAGGATTTACTTGCCCTTCCGACGAGTCCAGAAATAGAAGAAATGGCTGCTCTTTCACATATGTCTTTATTACTTTCTCCAGGTATTGCTTATGGAGTTGAGATGTCAGTTTTCCTGATAAAGAACGTGTTACATATATATTTCCGAATTTAGAAATGAGTTCATCTACTTGATGTTGCACTTTTGGGCCAAATTGTCCTTTTGGTTTTAATAATAATAATAATAATAATAATAATAATAATAATAATAATAATAATAATAATAATAATAATAACAAGTTTTAAAACATGAGGAGGCATTAGGATTCGCACTAAGGTTGCCTGGATGATAACTCAGCAGCCAACCATATGAGCTACACTATTACGTAGTCTAATGCTTCCCTATTAGGCACGTAACGGAAGTATGTCACAAACAACAAGCAATATTTCCAAAACGAGGAGTTGACATACCAGGTATGATATTAAACAGTAGGTCTTGTACTTTCATCTCACACAACCTTATTTAATTCGGTGATATACAGAGCGTGTCTTCTCCTTGTCAGCCTCTAACAGAAATTAATACCAACTGTTTCCTTGGGGACAAAAACGTCCAGACATAGGACTGACATATACGAGTATACTTGTGCTCAGTTCCAATTGTCGTCTAGGTAGGACTCTCAACATCCCACCCATCTAAGGGGATCCCGATTCCGGGGCTTGTAATAGGATATCTTCGCTTTGGAAATTCTTTTCATAATGTTTTCCGTAAATACGACTATACTTGGTTCTTCACACCGTTCTTTGCTATACGTGTTCTCATTAATTCATTAAATATTTTTATTTTACTTTACTAATATTGCTTTGCAAACATGTTCTTATAATCCATAATATTTTTATATCTTGTGACTATAACCAGTATAACTTTAAAAGTTTTGTTTCTGTGATGTTCATAGTCGAACTTGATGTAATTAAGAATACTATAAAATCGTCACCGTAATAATGACATCCCTCAGTGTGTAGTATGGTAGAGGTAGTGTTAAGAGTGAATCTTATTAAGTTTGAATGAATGATTTACAGTTACCGTTATCTATATCAATATGAAAACTGAATGGGGCATCCACTGAGTGGTTGAGTAGAAAAATTAAATTACGATTAGTTATGTAGCACTGTTAAAAGCAAGAAAATATTCTAATATACAGTAAATGCAGACTTAAGCACAATGAATATCTTAAGAATTCTGTTAATGCTCCGATAATATCGATCTACAGGAACTTAAATCACCAGCCACACATTATACAGGTTGTAAAAGAAGTACCCAGTATTTTAAGAGGTGATAGTATGCATTAAAACAAGGAAATAATGTCTAATAAACATGGGTCCTACGACTCATATTTTCTGAGATCTGAACACTTGTTTATAGGAGGTGCTCAATGTGACGTCCATTTATGGCAATGAATTTCTCTGCCCTACAATACAGCAGACTACGAGATAATCGTACCGTAGTTGACACTCCTGGCATGGAATAATGATATGTCGCAAGGAATACTGCAACAAAAGTCTGGTTGCGGATGAGAGGGTGTTAGGCAGAGATGTTGTTGTGAATTTTCGTAATCACCATGTTTGGGCTGATGAAAAGTCGCCACCGGCGTGGCTCAGTCGGTTAAGGCACTTGCCTCCCGGTCTGAAGTTGCGTTCGGGCGCGGGTTCGATCCCCACTTGGGCTGATTATCTGGTTGGGTTTTTTCCGAGGTTTTCCCCAACCGTAATGTGAATGCAAGATAATCTATGGCGAATCCTCGGCCTCATCTCGCCAAATATCATCTCGCTATCACCAATATCATCGACGCTAAATAACCTAGTAGTTGATACAGCGTCGTTAAATAACCAACTAAAATAAAAAAAAATGAAAAGTCTGATGCAGTTGAAGAAACAAGGCATCAGCACCTATTCTCAAACAACGTTTGGGCAAGCGTTCTTGGTGATAGATTAATGGGGCCATACGTGCTGTCACAGAGATTAACTGGGGCTCGTTATCAGAAGTTTCGTATTAACGTATTACCGCTGGATTGGTCGGGGAAGCTCCACACCTTGGCCTGCTTCTTCCCCAAACCTAAATCCCTTAGACTTAAGGTTATGGGGACACAAGAAGGAATTGGTCTACGTCACTCCAATCAACAATGTGCCAGACATTACAGAATCGCGTCTTCAAAGCATATCAGCACATACAAGAATAACCAGGTCAGTTTAAAAGAGTGCGTGATTCCTTACGCCGAAGGGCAGAGGAATGCATTGCCATGAATGGACGTCACATTGAGCACCTCCTATGAAAAAGTGTTCAGATCTCAGAAAGTATGTGTTGTAGGACCCATGTTTATTAGATATTATTTTCTTTTTTTGATGCATATTAGCACGTTCTAAAATATTGGGTACTTTTAAACACCCTGTATACAGTGTATCAAGGGATGAGATCGAGATAGTCAAAGCCACACTTAAAAAATGTTTCTGTGCGAGTTCACTTTTTACATATATAAAAAGCTACTAATAAAACATTACAAAAATTACTCAACAAATGACGTAAGTACACGCCAAATAAATTATGACACCGCACCTAATAGCATTGAATCTAAACCTTCAGTACGCTCTCCTGTAAAATCTTGTGCCTTAGGACTATAGCATTCTCACCCCTTCATATCTTTAGGTCTAACGTACATTTTTCACATAATAGGATTTGAAAAGAAGAAGAAAATCAAAGGATAACTTTATGCCAAAGAGCCAAAATTCAACATTCCTAATGAATGAAACAAAATGTCCATACAGGGTTGTTTCCGATATCTGATAACGAATTTTAATGACGTCATGTGCGTCAGGAGTCGCAAAAAGCTGAACTGTGGCCCGAGGTGACAGACCAGTAGTGAGTGATCTCATAGAGTGCACGGCGACTCACAGCAGAAATTCCCAAGAAAATCAAGCCTTTTTGGAGGGGTACATTACGACCCTTTCCAATGCGAAGTACAGTTAAGTGAAAATAAAATACGCCTGCAATAAACGAGGTTTCATTATTTCCAAGAAAGGCATCTTCTGTGTAGGTACTTAATAAGATTGGTAAAGCTCCATTGGAATTAATTTGTATCGTCTCGTGGGGTGCGGTAATTTATGACGGGGGGGGGGGGTTGATTTTCTTGCTTTTTTCACTCTGGAATTAATCCCATCCGAGCTTTGCCAGTAATATTAGGTACACACAAGATGCCTTTCTTGGAAATAACTAAACCACCTTCCTTGCAGGCTCCTATGATTTTCACGTAACTGTACTTGACATCGGAAAGGGTTGTTATGTACCCCTCCCAGAAAGGCTCGAGTTTCTTGGGCATTGCTACTGTGATACACCGTGCACTCTGATTATGAAATCACTCACTACTGGTCTGTCACCTCTCGCCGCAATTCAGCTGTCGGTGTGATTCCTGACGCACATGACGTCATTCAATTTCGTTATCAGAGATCGGAAAGAACCCTCTGTAATTGGCGGTTCTAACAGTAGACGTAAAATAGTTAGATTTCCTGATCTATGTTCTTCAAATTAAGTGTTTATGAAACACAGAAGAATCAAGGTATTGGAGATATCACCCTGCGAGGAAGACGAGGCTCTTTCTTCCTAGCTATCGAACCCGCAACTGTGGAATTGCAGACAGAACAATTAACACTTGAATCTGTCTTTGGAGAAACAAATTATTGGGTTGTAGTGAGTCTGAAGTTAAAGAAAAAAATACTTAATTCCTTCCTCGAAATGTTATGCCAACCGACCACATTTGCTAGCCACGCTGTCCTCCTGAAATACAGTATACACACCAGCAATAAAATCCTCGCCGGAGGTAACAAATTTCCCTGCGACATTAATGTTGAAGCTCCTAGTCTAAACTTGTTAAGAACTAAGGACCTTCTGTTTATTCCGCTATCTGCGGGAAGTTTGGTCACTATGAGACATTTTATAGATTATTTATCAAATTTTCTATGGTAGTATTAAACTAGTCACCGGCGTAGCTCAGTCGGCTAGGGCGCTTGCCTCCCGATTCGGAGTTACGCTCGGGCGCGGGTTCGATTCTCGCTTGGGCTGATTACCTGATTGGGTTTTTGCCGAGGTTTCCCTCAACCATGAGGCGAATGCCAGGTGATCTATGGCGAATCCTCGGTCTCATTTCTCCAAATACCGTTCCATTTCTGTCTATAATTTTTAATTTTCTCTAAAATTGGGTAAATATTTATTTTTTTCAAAATATCCCAATTTTTCTTCTTGTCTAATCTAGTAGGCCTATAGCCAGCGATTCTTCTTACAAAACTTAATTTCATTGGCAGTGATTCGGTGTTCATCACATTTCGTATGGTCCAAGATTCACTTCCATACGACATAACAGGTCTTCTCAATGCCTTTTTATGTATATTATTTTTATTTCTAGTAAGTTTGAAATGAATACAAATTAATAAATACAATGAAAGATAAACTAGCCCACTCCTGAATGACTAAGACTCGTGCTCTTTATATGCTTTAATTCTTGTATGCTTTTGGATAAGGTTTGAAAATGTCATTAATGGTATTCATTGCATAATTAAAGTAATTCAGTTTTGTAGAAATATCTTTTTCTTACTCATAGCTGAAATGATAACCCAAATATTTAAAACAAGAGACCTATTCTACAGGTTTATTAAAAAGGCAAATTTTGCTGTTGAGATTATTTTTTTCCGATGAATCCCATTACTTTAGTTTTATCAACTGAAATTTAAATTTCTATTGATGTTCAAATTACCATATTTTGTTCTTTTCCAGCTTCTAATCATATGATCCATATGCAGTAAATAGTAATGAGGATAGGCTACAACTTGTCGAACACCTTGGTTAATTTATTTCCACTTAGTCTGATTGTTTTCAGTGAATATTGAAATATAATTTTCACAGTATACTCTAAATTGTAGGTTACATTCGAAGGGCTCGGAGCCAAAGGCGACTAACCGACAATTACAAAATGAGTAAATAACAGTTGATATTAAGTGTATCCTGACAAAAATGATTGGTTTCATAATTTATTTTAATTGGTCTACATTGAATAAATTAAAAAAATATCATTAATCTATAACAATAATGTATAGTTTTGAAAAAAGGCTTAATAATGAACAATATAAAATTGTGGGTTAGTCGCCTTTGGCTTTGAGCCCTTCATTCATTAATTGGTTTGGAACACGATCTTCTTTCAGGATTTCAAATAACTTTTTTTCTATTAATTTTATCAAAAGCGTTTTTAAAATCGATAAAAGCTAAATGTGGCTCTTTATTAAACTCTCTTTGTTTTTCTATTAGGCTATCATTTTTAGAGTAAAGTACCCATCAGCACATGATCTACCTTTCCGGGATCCATTTTGTTCTTGCATTAATTTGGTTTCATAAAATGTATATATAGCTGGCCTTCTATGCCCAAGGTTGCGGGTTCGATCCCGGGCCAGGTCGATGTCATTTAAGTGTGCTTAAATGCGACAGGCTCATGTCAGTAGATTTACTGGCATGTAAAAGAACTCCTGCGAGACAAAATTCCGGCACATCCGGCGACGCTGATATAACCTCTGCAGTTGCGAGCGTCGTTAAATAAAACATAACATTTTTTTAAAATGTATATAATTTATGTTTTAAAAGTTTTGTGTAAATTTTATATCCTGAATTTAAAAGACTAACACCTATATGATTTTCAGTCATTCCTATCTCCTTTTTCAAAAATTGGTATTACTAGAACCTTATGCCAAATATCCAAGGGGAGCTTTCTCCATCTAAAATTCTGTTATACAATGTTTATAGTCTTGCTTTGAATTCACTGCTGGCGTACTTGTAAAGTTCCATATTAATATGGTCACATTCTGGAGCTTTGTTGTTCTTGCAGTTCTTTAGTAGCCTACATCATTTAATTAATTAAAGAGTTAAACTAATAGTATAACATGTGACGTGTACGAAGCAGTTGGAGTGGAAGGTGATTAAAATCTTGTTGCGACTTAGAATCGATGAGATGGTGATACGGCGATAATGAAACAAAATGAAATAAGAAAGGTAATGGAAACCGAATCATAAATAACAGTAGATTTACCTGTATTCGCTTATCAGGCAGGATATGTATATACAGAGTGTCCCATAACCATCGGGATAGATTGCTGGACTGTGACCTACTTTTAAGGCTAGAGGACGGTATTTTTTATTGAAAAATAAGTCAATAAAAAAAATTAAATACTATGTGATATGTATGGAATACATTGTAGGTATTTGTGCCTTTATCGGAAGTTGAGACGCCATTTTTAAACTTCCTGCGCTATGGATTTTTAAATCACACTGCCCTTTGATTGTTGTTTCCGGAACGTCATTTTATGCTATATTGCCAGACAAAAATGGATATAATATCTGAACTAGTAAAGATACGTGCATGAAATTTCAAACACACATTTTCTAGCATATTAGGAAACTTTTCTCTGTAACAGAATTGTCCTAATTGATTTCATTTTAAAAATATGTCTGTCTGTTTGCAAGAAAGAAAATAAAAAAGATTGATTAAATTGCAATTGTTTATTTCACAAATTTTGGGACTAATATCAGAATTCTGTTACAAACAGTTTGTAGAGCATGCTTCAACAAGTAAATTGTAACAAACTGTTTGAATTTATCTCTAACAATGGCTTAGATAAATCGGTTGTAATAAAATCCTGCGTTGGGTACATTTGTTTTTCAAATCTGGCCCCCAAATAATTTTTTTCAAAATACTTGTATTTGTTTGAGTTTCTATAGCCATGAGCTCTCTACATACAAAAAAAAAATATTTTAAACCAAATAGGAAAAAAGTTAAAAAAATATATCGTCCTCTACCCACACCACATCGGCGGGCCACATTATGCATTGTCTTTCTGTGTAGAGTTATGTCGTGTCCTAGGATGAGTGTATGCGTAAGTGGAGTGTAGGGAATGGGTGAGGATGATTATGATGATGAGAAAGGGAGAAGGGGAAACTCGGTGCCAGCACGTAGCCTACTCCTATCGAATAGTATCAAGTGGGCCACCAGGCTTAATATCCCTATCCGACGGACGAATCACTATCAACAGTGACATATGCCTTCCTTTACATGCACTGCGGAGAGATTTGGGATCTAACCCGTGTATATTGGTGCACAATCTAGTGATTAGAAGTTGTGCACTATCATCTGTCCTAGTCCCGAGGTATAAATTTTACATGAAAATTTCTGACTCCGCCGCGAATCGAACACGGGCCGTCTAGTTTGGAGGCAGACGCGCTACCACAGAGCTAACTCGACGGACCTACTAGCGTATTTTAGTATATCTAAAAATAATTATGTATTAACGTTATAGGATTGACTAATGCCTATCTCTTGGAGTAATTGGCAATTATGCAGTGTGCTACAGAAATTTGAAGCAACACAAAGTGTTGCGTTTTAAATGGAACACACACTATATTTACTTCCATAAATGTGTTGCACTCTCCGTCCTGATTCAAATTATATGAGTAGGTCTATAAGCAGAAGTTCCATAGCTTTGTAATTAGGTCATTTGTAACAACAAAAACAACTTGAAGATTCTGTGTACATTCTTAGCTATTTAATGAAAAATATCTTTGAAAAGCTAAATTTCAATACAAATATTCAGATTTCTTCCCCTCTTCTGCAATAGACTTTTGAAAATTAAGTTTGATGTGTAGGCCTACTCTCGAAACATTATGTAGTACTTGGAAAGGAATGCCTTTTCATGCCCCCAAAATCCTATTTTTCACATTATATTTACTGTCTGTCTTTGTCCTGTAAACCTCTTAATTTAAGGGTTCCCATAAAAATAAATTTTATGGTGTTATGTCTGGAGAGCGCGCTGGCCGTCTTATTGGGTCTTTGATTCTAATCCACCTTTTAGGAATTCTTTGTCCAAATATTCGCAAGTAACTGTATTTTGTGCTGGCGCACCATTCTGCTGGAAGAACTGAAATCTGTTTTAAAGAGGTAGTTGAGAAAAAGAAGTCAACCAGAGAAATCTGAAGGAACTGCCTTTAAAATTCCTCCATAAAAATATGGATTCGACAAACGTCCATCTAAATCCCACACCATACTCTATTACTTCACACTTTTCTCAAGCTAAATGGGAATTTTCTGCAGCTCGGTAGTATGCATTATCGCGATTCACGACTCCGTTGTTACGAAATTCTATTTCATTCTCCAATCTTTCTTATTTTCTACCTTCCATAAAGTCTCCGCATATGATCTATATACCTTAATGTCATCTATCATATGATATCTTCTTCTGCCCCGAACTCTTCTCCCGTTCACCATTCCTTCCAGTGCATCCTTCAGTAGGCAGTTTATTCTCAGCTAGTGACTCAACCAGTACCTTTTTCTCTGCTTCATTGGAAAGACTCATCATGTCAAGTTTTCAGTTTTTCTTGGAAAAGATAAATTCGGTAACTTCCCTTTGTTTTCCGCACACCACTCTCTCTTTCTCATCTTAAAAGATCTCAGGCGGCCACAGCGTAGAGGTGAGGAGAGTGGATTTTACTAATTAGACCTACCGGGCTTCACCGAAATTCACCGCAAGGGTTAAAATATATCAGTTCTATCAAGGTTTTTTGATCCAATAAGAAACAGGGAAATCCCAATTAGCCTTTGACCCCCATTCCTGTTCAACAGTCCATACAATTCTAGGTAGGATCCTGGGATCATAATCTATTTTAACAATTACTTGTAAAACAAAATAAAAGTCTCTCATAATCCGTATTTCTAAGAATCTGTGTTAAATGTAACTTCATTTGATGCAAAACTTATGTTGTTTCGAAATTCGATGTAGTACCACAGTCTAGTATATACAGTCACGAAGTTTGAGTTGTTGAGGGTACTAGGAACAATAGACGGTGCTGGTACTATTTCGCATTGTCTGTAATAAGGCGATAGTAGCGATCCTAGTGGTTAGTAACTATCTATCTATGGATGCATATTTACTATGTATTGAGCTTCGTGACTGTATATACTAGACTGTGGTAGTACTGAACTCTTGGATATAGGCTAGCTGATTCTTTTGCAGTAATACTAAAGAATACGTCCTGTGGGTTTTGATCAACATACGAGTATATCAACACAGCTACAGAATTACCATCACAAGTCACTTTCTTCTTATGTCCTGGTTGTTTATCACGACAAAGTTTTTGTTCAAGTCTGACGGAATAACGCTTTTGATAACATTCAACATACAGTTGCAATTACACCGTCAATTTTTCTTGTAATCTCCATAAATATGGATCGTATATACATATTCATCGATTGAAAGGATGTTGCTGCATTGCTGCGTCTTTTAGTAAGAAACAGTCGTAAGGTATGAAAGCAGTTTCTTCTTTTGTTGCCATAGAAATGTAGTAGCCTACTTAATATTTGTATTGAAATTTACATTTTCAAAGCAGTATTTAAAAATGTACACATGATCTTTAAATTTTTTGTTTTATTAATAATCTACATACAACATTATGGTACATCACAATAATATCCTTTATAAAAGAATTACTGACTTACATTTTAATACGTATATCCAGCTATAAGCTGATTACACAATGTCCACTGTAGATTAAATATGCAATTGTCCAGAGCTGCGGACTGATGAGAACTTCGTGTAATGAATGGTATTTCAATCAAATTTATTCGGATCTTTATAACAGACTGAAGCGTTAAAAAAATACATAGAATGAAGTAGGCTATAAGTTGTCCCATTGATAAAACATATCTTTCTCTTACTACGAATTTTTGTAACACTCTGTATATGTGTAATAATATTGCCAACTACTAGAAACGCTGTAACTAGTTAGATATAGAATAGACTTTGTGGGAGTACAGGAGGTTAGGTTAGATGGGAACGGCATAACACAAATAGGAGATTACTTGTTGTATTATGGAGAGGAAACGATAATCACAAATTAGGAACAGGATTCTTTATTCATAAAAGAATAAAATCAGCAGTAAAAAAGTCGAATTTATCAGTGATAGGTTACCGTATTTAGTACTTCAGGGTAGATGGTGCGATATCGTAGTTATAAATGCTTACGCCCCTACAGAAGAGAAAGACGATCATATAAAGGATAGCTTCTATGAGCAATTGGAACAGACTTTTGATCAGTTACCTAGATATCACATGAAATTTTATTGGGAGATTTCAATGCTAAAGTAGGACGGGAAAATATTTTTAAACTGACTATTGGAAAAGAGAGCCTACACGTAACTAGTAATGATAATGGAGTTAGGTTAGTCAACTTTGCCACATCAAAAAATTTAATTGTCAAAAGTACATTTCCCCATAAGAATATACATAAATATACTTGGACTTCTCCAGATGGATTGACACATAACCAGGTAGATCACATCTTGATAGATAAAAGAAGACATACTAGTACAGTAGACATTCGAACCTTCAGGGGTGCAGACTGTAATTCTGACCATTATTTGTTAATTGGAGAACAAGAGAAATATTATCAGTAGCCAAGCGAGTAGAGCAACAAGTTAATATTAGAAGATTCAATATTCCGAAATTAAAGGACGAGGAAACTAAGCAACATTATCAGGTCGAAATTTCAAATAGGTTTGCCGTATTAGCAAGTTCCGACGAAGTTGAGGAAGAGTTAGATGTTAATAGCGTGTGGGAAAATATCCGAGATAATATCAAAATTGCAGCTGAACAGACCATAAGTTATTATGAAATGAAGAAAAGAAACCGTGGTTTGATGAAGATGGTTGCATGGTAGTAGAAAGAATGAAACAGGAAAAATTGAAATTCTTACAAGATCTAGTTGAGGCGAAAAGAGATAATTATGTCAATAAAAGGCGGAAAGCAAGTCGTACACTTAGGAATAAAAAGAGAGATTACTTGAAGGAGAAACTGAATGAGGTAGAAACAAATGGTAAAAATAAAAACATAAGAGATTTATATAAGGGTATAAAGGAATTTAAGAATGGATATCTGGAAAGGGTAAACGTGATCAAGGATGAGAATGGTGACTTCCTTCCAGACTCTCATTCAATCTTAAACAGATGGAAAACCTATTTTGGGCAACTACTAAATATACATAGGCCAAGTAGATAAGATCAGGACGAAATTGAAATACAAACCGCTGAGCCATTTATACCCGAACCCACACTTTCTAAAGTCGAAATTGCGATTGAAAATTTGAAAAATTATAAGTCTCCAGGTATAGATCAAATTCCAGCAGAATTAATACAAGAGGGTGAAATTTATAAGCCTGTACTTGCTATTTGGGAAAAGTAAATTGTACCAGAACAATGGAAGGAGTCCATAATCGTACCTATCTTTAAGAAGGGGGACAAGACTAACTGTAGTAACTTTCGAGGAATATCATTTTGTTGACGTCATACAAAATTTTGTCCAATATTCTTTTGAGAAGATTAACCCCATATGTAGATGAAATTATTGGGGTTCATCAGTGTGGTTTTAGGCTTAATAGATCGACTATTGATCAGATATTTTTATTCGACATATAATGGAGAAAAATGGGACTATAAGGGTACAGTGCATCAGTTATTCATAGATTTAAAATGCATTTGATTCGGTTAAGAGAGAAGTTTTATATGATATTCTTATTGAACTTGGTATTCCCAAGAAACTAATTCGATTAATTAAAATGTGTCTCAGTGAAGCGTACAGCAGATTCTGTATAGGTTAGTTTCTGTCAGATGCGTTTCCAATTCACTGTAGGCTAAAGCAAGGAGATGCACTATCACCTTTATTTTTAACTGTGCTCTAGGTTATGCCATTAGGAAAGTCCAAGATAACAGAGAGGGTTTAGAATTGAACGGGTTACATCAGCTCGAGCTACAGAATAAATATGGGAAATGCCTGTTATTATTCGGTTGAGAAGCTTTTATCATCCAGTCTGTTGTCAAAAAATCAGAACATTAGAATTTGTAAAACAGTTATATTTTTAACTGTTGTTCTATATGATGGTGAAACTTGGACTCTCGCTTTGAGAGAGGAACATAGGTTAAGGGTGTTTGAGAATAAGGTTCTTAGGAAAATATCTGGGGCTAAGAGGGATGAAGTTACAGGAGAATTGAGAAAGAAAATTACACAACACAGAACTGCACACATTGTATTCTCCACCTGACATAATTAGGAACATTAAATCCAGACGTTTGAGATGGGCAGAGCATATAGCACGTATGGGCGAATCCAGAAATGTATATACAGTGTTAGTTGGGAGGTCGGAGGGAAAAAGATCTTTGGGGAGGCCGAGACGTAGATAGGAAGATATTAAAATGGATTTGAAGGAGGTGGGATATGATGATAGAGACTGGATTAATCTTGCTCAGGATAGGGACCTATGGCGGGCTTATGTGAGAGCGGCAATGAACCTCCGGGTTCCTAAAAGCCAGTAAGTTTGTAAGTAAATAAGTACTAGAAACGCTGTATTGTCTGTCCCTATCACCACGGCATGGCTAGTCCTCAGGTTGCGGATAGAAGAGACGGCCTCCAGATATGAATGGTAGCTGCGAATATATTGAATAAGCAGTCGTGGACAGCCGATAATGGGTGGTCTTCCAGCTTGGCGGTTGGGCGAAGGGCTATCAACTCAGCACCTTAAAAAACAGCTTGTTACGGAGCCATAAAAGAATATTAAAATGGATTTGAGGGATGTGGGATTTGATGACAGAGACTGGATTAATCTTGCACAGGATAGAGACTGATGGTGGGCTTATGTGAGAGCGGCAATAAACCTACGGGTTACTTAAAGTAAGTAACTAGAAACGGTAATATACACTAAATTATGTGCGTATGGGAGTGCCCCAAAGATAATGGGACGAAGTGTGAGCGTGCGTCGGGTGAATCGTAAGTAATGTTATTAATTTCAGGGTGTTATTCTTTGAGATATTTCAAACAAAAGTGTTGAATATAATACGAATATTTATTTTCAGTCAATGACTTTAATATTAATATATGTGAGGTGCAAGTCACTACATTACATGATTTAATCTTGTATGAACGTTTTCGTCGGTTACATACCAACATCATCAGATACAACATTCTATATAGCAATATCATCATTAACAAATGATGTTGGTATGAAACCGACGAAAACGTTCATACAATATTAAATCATATAATGTAAGGACTTGCACCTTACATATATTAATAGTAAAGTCATTGACTGAAAATAAATATTCGTATTATATATCATAGACTTTTCTGAAAATTAATCAAAATGAATTGGAAAAGTGTTCAATGCAATTTTGATCGTTTTTGCTGCCTTTTCAGGATAAAAATTGTTTGTATGAAACATTTCATAGTGTGTTTTGGGAAAGCCTTTGCTTTAATTCCCAATATGCTCAATATATTTAAGAGAACAGTATACTATGATAATATAGGATTGAAAGGGTTTTACTTTTGTTTTTTTTTTAAATTCGCAGAAATTTTATCCGAACAGATATAACATTGAAAAATGCATTTGCAGAACGAAAAGTTATATTTATTCGGATCATATTTCTGCATATTTAAAGGAGAAAACTAAAATCCTTTCATTCATGTATTATCAAAATGCACTGCTCTCCTAAATTGACTGAGCATATTGGGAATTCAATAAAATTAAAAGCTTTCCCAGAAGACACTATGAAATGTTTCATTTAAAACAATTTTTATCTCGAAAAGGAGGCAAAAACGAGTAAGACTGTATTAAACTCTTTTGTTTGAATTATCTCAAAGAATAAACCTTTGAAATCAATGAACTTACTTAAGATTGATTCTGTGTATGTGTATATACTATATCTTACATATGTATGGAAAAGGAGTACTGATAACTTGCGAAAGATTCAATGAGATAGAAACATGCTTGTACGTTATCTTATAGGAGAAGTAATTAATGAAGCAATGGTATAATTATTTTTTAACGGCGAAATGACATGTTATCGGTGCAACCGAACATTTTAACTTGCTAGTGGAACACATTAAGGGAAAAGTGGAACACGTGAACGTAGGAGCGGAATAAGTTAGCGGAAGGAGAGAAACAAATTAATTCGACTATCCATCCTTTAAATTTGCTCCAAAAAATGATCAAAATTTGTCTATATAAACCTTCTGATTACTTAACAAAATTAATTTTTCAGGAATTGAATTTTATGTATCAACTCTAGAACAAATTTATAAACAAACGTTGATGATTTACTTCCATAAAAATCACAATAAATTTAAATTTGATCCTCATGAATAACATACGAGACGAAACTGCAGTTTCTTTCTAAACACCCCCAAATGCCACACAACTGCTGAATTAAAACACAGCAGAAATTTTGGACCCAGAATATAATTATAATAAATTAATTAGAGCTTAGTGCACTGAACACACATAGATTTAGGAAACAAATTAGATTAATTATTTAATTGTTTTGTCTTTCCTTAAGCTATATGATCTAATCTAATACTCGTTTACTTTGTATTTTCTATATTTGTATATGTGATTACATGGTCTGTATTTTACTATATATTAATATTATTGTGCTGAATTAATACTCTTTAGTTTTATATAAGTAGACTGAACTGCGCCCGAGCACGAGCTTCTGCTCTTTCGGGCTGCAATGCCTAATGTAGTGTAAACCTTGTGTATTAAATAAATAAATTTGAATTTGAATTTTTATAACAAAAATTGAAGATCAGAAATAAAATAACTTCTTGCGAAACAAGTTAACGGGAGGTACGGAACAAATCAACTAAGTTAGAAAGGTAAGGAACAAATTAAGGAAGAAACGAAAGAAGTTAACAGAACGAACGAAGATATTAACAGGAAGGATGAATATATTTAACAGAAAGATCGAAAGAAATTGACAGAAATAGCGAGAGAAATAATTAACAGAAGAACGGAAAATATTAAGGTATAAATGAATGAAAAGAGAGTCAGTACCATAATAGATGGAACGATATAATGAATGAAAGATTTAAAGGCTAAGCGAACGAACTAAATAATGGGAAAATGATGTAATGAATGAACTCAACTGTATCCTTCATCGTGAACGTCACAGTTTTTTTCTTAAAGCAAAACTCTCTACTTTTTTTTCTTGCATAAAACATGTTTTCCACGTTTGTTCAATATCTCTACCTAGATACTATCTTGTCGAGAATTTCTTAATAGATAGCTTTTTGACAAAAAGTATTAGACCTTTTAATGTGTACCACATTACATTATTGCTTCCATTTGAACAACAATCTAATGTAGGGCTATAACACTGTACAACATGAAATTAGTTATTTTTTATGAAAATACGTGTATTCGATGTATTTTGTGGTCGCAAAAACGAATATGCAGTTAGTTTTTGTCCATCACGTATTGTTTCTCCAAAATAAAAAAAATATTTAATGTCAGTGAAATGTTACACTACTTTCATCTTATAGGATGCAACATGTCAATGAAAGTACACTTTCTTGACAGCCACCTGGACCTGTTTAAAAAAAAAAAACTTGGTGCTGTAAGCGATCAACACGGGGAAAGGTTTCATCAAGAAATATCTACCTTCGAAAAGCGCTTCAGTGGAAGGTGGAATGCAAGTATGCTGGATGAATATTTTTGGTCACTCATCAGAGAGATTGCAGAAGCTGTTTACAAACGTAAAATATAAAAAAAAAAAGACATTTTAATTTCTGAATTTTGGGCAAACAGGTTGCTTTATGTGCTAGTATAACAAATTTGTGTAAATAAGTGGAGTGAGTGTACCATAATAATGGTACGTGTTAGAAAAGTTTGGTTTTCAGAAATGAACTCAGCACCTCTCTGTTAAAATTACATAGTTTCATCTAGAGGACAGAAACAAAGTTTTAATTTGTTGTCCAGTGTAATTGTTCTGAGGAGTTCCATAGACACTGAAACAAATTCCGTGTTTCTTTGATCGTTACTACCAACTATACTGTACAACTTAAAGTCGGATAGGTTGTTCTAAAAAATACATTTTTTTTCGCAATGAAGTGCATCAACGCATACGGTCGGTCCTTTTGAAAGATTTTTTATATCGATAATTAAATTCATTATGTTCATTCATGAATATATATATATATATATATATATATATATATATATATATATATATATCAAATTTATTCTTATGAAACAACAAAAACTTGTCTTAGTTCAATGTTTTGCAATTTGCGAACAACTTTCTCATTGGGTGGTCTCAATTGAGAGTCTTGGTGAATGTGGGAGTCAATTGGAAATGGACTGTTTTAATTACCAGTTACGTAATTTTCAACAGTTAACCAAGTCCATTCTGTTATGTCGCTTTGAAATAAAACACTGCAACGAGATGGCTCACTGCTTAAAACGTCACAGAGATAAAGCATCAATTTTATAGCGGCGGGCATTCGGGCGAGCGATTTAACAATTATAACAGCCCCTGGGTCTTTCAAACGCAGCCCTCGTTTGCTGTACCTCTGCTTCATTTGTAGTTGGAAACGAGACTCAAAAACTGATGGAAATGGACTCGTATAGTTGCAGAAAAATGTAATTATCATCAGAAGAACCAACGGCCTTTGTGTGTGTCCCTTGCATCGGCTATATAGAGCCGTAACTCACTTTAATAAACTATGTGTTGGGTTTTTCCAAATAGGGTTTTCTTACGTTTAGTGAGATTGTTTCAGGGGATAGAGTTTTGATTAAAGTACGCAGGTGCTAGAATTCAGTGTGTTGGGAAGTCATCATAACTGCATGACAGACATCACTGTCAGTTTTTTTTTTACTTGGTTATTTAACGACGCTGTATCAACTACGAGGTTATTTAGCGTCGATGAGATTGGTGATAGCGAAATTATATTTAGCGAGATTAGGACGAGGATTCGCCATAGATTACCTGACATTTGCCTTATGGTTGGGGAAAACTTCGACAAAAACCCAATCAGATAATCAGCTCAAGCGGGAATCGAACCCGCGCCCGAGCGCAACTCCGAATCGGCAGGCAAGCGCTTTAGCCGACTGAGCTACGCCGGGGGCCGACATCACTGTCAGTGACAGTAACATGTTAATGAATACCTTACCGATTAAAATAAACGGCACCGAAATTCCGTTCAGTGAATCAGTAAAGAATCTAGGTATACACATGGATAAAAGTTTAAATTGAAACATCCAGATTGTAGAAACTTACAAAAAAAGTATTCTCACTAATCAACTCGTTTAGGCGCTTAAAGAACTTTCTACCTGTTCCCTGAAAAAAAAAAAAATGTTAATGCAAACACTCGTGGTACCCCACTTCAATTAATGTGATATTCTGTTTAACTGACCTACAGTAAGCGTTACTTTGTCGCAGAGACTGCAACATGTTCATAATATATCCAGACCTTTGAGATGGGCAGGGCATGTAGCACGTATGGGCTAATCCAGAAATGCATATAGAGTGTTAGTTAGGGGAGACCGGAGGGAAAAAGACCTTAGGGGAGGCCGAGACGTAGATGGGAGGATAATATTAAAATGGATTTGAGGTAGGTGGGATATGATGATAGAGACTGGATTAATCTTGCACAGGATAGGGACCGATGGCGGGCTTATGTGAGGGCGGCAATGAACCTCCGGGTTCCTTAAAAGCCATTAAGTACCTAAGTATTATTATTATTATTATTATTATTATTATTATTATTATTATTATACTCGCTACCAATGTAGGCCGCACTCTTCTCTCGCACATAACACTATACTTTTTTTTCAATTCAGAAGATTTTCTATGTAGACTTGTAATTAAGTTATCTTTTACACTACATTAATTACAGATTTCATGCTGCAACAATTCTGAGGTCGAAAGTAGTATATGATGAAGTAGTTTGTATTGGATTCCGATTTCCCTAAAGCTACAGTAGTGGGTCAGGAGATTTTTTTCGACTTTCGAAGATATCCTAAATTACATTGCCTGATATGCCATCTACTTTTAATCAACTATTCATAATATTACATAAAAAATACAACTCTCCAGTTCTAGTACAATTCTGACAGTATCAAATCATTGTTAGGTACGTGTTAACAGCGTCTGAGAGAAGCCACACGACCTTCGCCGTTACAATGTAAGTTACCCCCTTTAAGTATTTTCTTAAAATTATTGCAATAATTATTGGTCAGTATGTTACAGACGGCAAGATTTTTACATGTTTTCCTATTTTTGATTGCATGTGAAAAAGAAGAGACTATGTAGAGTTGAATGCGATACCGATAGGAAAATGGTGCATTATTTAGTAGAGAAAGTAGATGATGATGGTGATGATGATGATTTTGATAACATTTATTATTATAGTGAGTAGACAGACACTGAACAAGAGGGTTTCCAAATAATGTAAAAACAGATTTCCTGCGATTGTATTGTACAACAAGTTGAATGTGTCATGTGGAAGAGAAGGCCTTATGGCCTTAACTCTGCCAGCGAAAATAAAATATTATTATTATTATTATTATTATTATTATTATTAATATTATTATTATTATTATTATTATGTTTAAATTTTCAAATTATTTTCCAGAGCCACATGTCAGACAGAACTCTACCTTCCTACTCGTTACTCTGCTAATGTTTTTAATTATGCGTTAGGTTACAGTCATCTTTTCTATCCGTATCCCTCCGTTGAGACATTTATAAACTAAGGTAACAACAACAGAAGCTGGTCCAAACACTAACAGGGAAAATTTGTTTTTCTTACTTTTTTTCATGAAGTCTTGCACCGTAACCCGAGGCCTATCGTGTTCATTGCTGTTACTGTAGAGATGATTGTTGACGTTTGTATGACCAAATTGTTTTGATTCACTCTTTGGTGCCATTTATCGATTCAGCTTACACAATATTCTTTTCCGACGAATTCCGTGTTTAACGTACCTCCATTCCCCTGAGATTTCTATTACCTCTTCACAACGATGGAATCTGAATGTAAGTCAAAGATACTACGTCCTGTTGCACTCTTTTGCTGATTTGAAGCTATTAAATGATGATTAGACATCGGGAGTTAAGGCACTAAAATGGTACTATAGGCGCCTAAAAAGACTCTAAAAACAACAAAAATAAGTCAATAAAATGTACCATTGAAATTATATTGAATCACCCATAATTCAAGTTAACATCCATAGGATCATAACAAAGTGCACTGGTAAAGTCATTTCTGTGTTCTATAGACTTGTTTCACTTGTACTTATTCATCCACAACTTCACGTCCATAATTTGAGTTACAATAAACAACAAGCAACTTTTCAACATTAACGCACAAACCTCTGTCACGTTTATTGGACAAAATCAGTGTGACGATGATTAATGTAACAATAATGAGACGTCGATAGAGCCGCGAAGTTCTATCATCAAACACCGTCGATATCCACCACAAATTATAGTCGGAATCACCGGGATCCGAAACCAGGTTATCAGCGTGAAAATCCAACGCTTCATGTATTCGGTCCCGCGCCGTGGCGTCGCGGTCTAAGGCATCCTGCCTAGGACTCGCGTTGCGGAATGCGCGCTGGTTCGAGTCCTCATGGGGGAAGAAATTTTCTCATGAAATTTCGGTCAGTGTATGGGACCGGTGCCCACCCAGCATCGTGATGCACTTGGGGAGCTACGATAGGTAGCGAAATCCGGTTGCGAATACCAGCTATAACGCTGGTTGCATGATCGTCCACCTCTGCTTCGGCATGTGACACCAATAAGGCATCACTTATGAGGCAACTAAGCCAGGAATTAATGGGGTAGTACAGTGCTGGAGTCAAGTAGCAGTGCTGGGTAAGGACAAGGTCGATTCCGGAGTAACGAAACAACATCACTGCATTGCAACAGGGTGTTCCATATCTATGGCTACTATAAGAACTGCAATTTCCTTAGTTTCGAACGCAGAAATAAATGCAGTATTTTTGAGAGAGTAGTCATAAATATAAAGAAAAAGGCAAAATAGGTAGATATAAAAGCAAGAAAAGGGCAAAAAGTACATATTAAAGTAAAAAAAGGCGTAAACGGCAAAAAAAGACAAAAAAGGCAAGATGAAACTTCATCAGAACGCTTCATTTCTCATGATTCGTGCACATTTACTAAAAGCCTTTAAATATGAACATTCAAATGAAATACGCATTTTCCTAAACATCTGATGAAATGAAGTTGGAATTCATAATGGTGAAATGTGTCCAACGTGCCTCGCCGAAAATCTTTCAGCATTTTCTTCTAAATGATTGAGGAAAACTACGGAAAAAGCCACAACCACGTAATTTGACCAAAGCAGGATTTTAACTCGGGCCCGCTGGTTTCATAGTCAGACATGCTGACCACTACTTCACATAGATGAATGGAAAAGTTGCAACAAATGCGGCCGTTCGCAAAAAGAAAACATAGCCAGAAAATACACATTCAGATCTTGCAGGCAAAATATTCATAGCTGTCTCGAACATTGTTCGGATTGTACATTGTGTTCTTTTCAGTAGGAATAATTTCTTGCTATTTATGTCAATAAAGTAAATTAAATAATTGATTTAGGCTTATAATCTTTGAAAATATATAAAAATTAATTTCAGTCCTATATTAAAATTTCAAACAACACAAATATCTCGAAAACTAAATGCTGTTTGTCGATCGGCGCGCGACCTCTGTTGCTCTGGATTGTACGCAACCACTGGAGTTTTAACTATAGTTCATTTTCTTTCTCAGTCAAACTTTCATCATTATACAGAATGTGTTCCAGAAAACAGGTTTCGCTCAGATAAATGCCGTTGGCCTTCTGCTATTACAGATCGAACGAGACTCACGAAGAAAAAGTGTGTAGCTTACATTTCCCTTGGATTGTACGGGAGATGGTTTTGTGCTGGTATATATAGATAATTCACTGGTCAACAGTCATTTTGCACCAGACATAAAACTTAGAAATTCTTACTAATTTCGTCCTCCTGAATTCAAAAATAACAAGCAAAATGTTTCATCTGTTCGGGTTTTGGAGATGCACAATATAATTAATTGTCTATGCAATTTATTTTAAAAAAATCACTGTATTTCGTGTGTAACTATTTTGTTTTACAAATATGACGACCCTTTGTGTGAAAACAATATTAGTATGAGTAGGCCACCATGTTAGAAGCACTTGTAGAAACGGAAATTATTTTATTGCTCTTTTACGAGTCTATTTGGAGGGGGTGAAACAGGTTCGCGGTATGAATTCGCTTGAGTTTATCTGATTATATTTGAGATGTGTATTTCTTTCACTGTGAGCTTTAATGACATTTCTGTAGTTAATATTTTGCAATAGACCGCCCTGTCAAAACCACTTCTAGAAGCGGAAATTGTTTTATTGCCATTTTCGGTTCCATTTGGAGGGGGAAAAACAGGTACTCCGTATGAAATCGCTTCAGTTTATCAGGAGATTTCCGTGGTGTTAGTATTCTGTGTAAGACGTGTGTTTCTTTAAAGTGAACTTTAATGATAATATTCAAAGTACGAATGGTTTATGTGTGCGGATTTGAAGGTTGTAGCATTGCTTCTTGGAATGAAATTAGGCTCCACAAAATTTTGCTGTTTTCTGTGCGAATGGGATAGTCGCACTCCAGGTAAGCATTATAAAATATAAATATGGCCAACACGACAATCACTAGAGCCATTAAAGAAAAATATTATACATCAACCCTTTGCACCTCGAAGTAAAGTAATGTTATCCCTTTTACACATTAAGTTAGTGTTTTTTTTATTTTATTTGGTTATTTTACGACGCTGTATCAACATCTAAGTTATTTAATGTCTGAATGAAATGAAGGTGATAATGCCGGTGAAATGAGTCCGGGGTCCAGCACCGAAAGTTACCCAGCATTTGCTCGTATTGGGTTGAGGGAAAACCCCGGAAAAGACCTCAACCAGGTAACTTGCCCCTACCGGGATTCGAACCCGGGCCACCTGGTTTCGCGGCCAGACGCGCTGACCATTACTCCACAGGTGTGGACAAGTTAGTGTTAATGAAGAATTCTGTTAAAGGCATGAATCATGAAACTAAAGCATTTAAACATATCCAGGAAAAAATTTCCTGCGATAGTGACTCAAAAAATAAGAGTTTTCAATGGACCACAAACTAGAGAAATAGTGAAGGACAATCACTTCAAATCTTTGTTGGAAGGAAAAGATAGAGCCGCCTGGATTGCATTCAAGGAGGTTGTATTAAATTTTCTGGGTAACCGTAGAAGTGAGAACTATGAAGGACTAGTTCAAAATTTACTGTTGGCGTATGAAACTATGGGTTGTAACATTTCCCTGAAAATTCACTTCCTTCACTTCCATCTTGACTTTTTCCCCGAGAATTGTGGCGATTTCAGTGACGAGCATGGTGAGCGCTTTTATCAAGAAATTTCAACTATAGAACAAAGATACTAAGAATAGTGGAGTACCAATATGCTAGCAGATTATTGTTAGCTCGTGATGTACCTGATGCCCAGTACAAAAGAAAATACAGAAAAAGAAAGCTGTAATTTTCTGATCAGTTAGTATTTAACTTTATTGTCATTATATAAATCAGTATTTTGAATAGCTATAAATTCGAAAATTTCTCAAAAACCATAATCGAGCAATTCCATGAAAATGTCATACTGAGGTGAGCTTTTTGAAATTGATGTAGGACTATTTTTGTTGATGAAATATGTTTCTTTATACTTTAAATTGCCTTATTTCGTAAGCTAATGTTTCAAATACTCTTTCTTTTAGTCTATAACTTGC
Organism: Periplaneta americana; assembly: GCF_040183065.1. Taxonomy (NCBI): domain Eukaryota; kingdom Metazoa; phylum Arthropoda; class Insecta; order Blattodea; family Blattidae; genus Periplaneta; species Periplaneta americana. The sequence continues at coordinate 131,541,065 of NC_091120.1, forward strand.
TGCAGATCTTGTCATATTCCAAACGCTTAAAAAAACACCAAAGATACTTACGTTTTGTGTCACAATTTGGACACGAAAATTTGTTTTATTTCGGGCCGTCTTTTTAGTATATTATATTTTGGTCTTTCCTTGAAGTAAATATGAAATTAGTTGAAGTATCCTAAGATCCTAAATAACTTAAAAGCATTATAATTATTTGTACGGTAAGTTACGGTCAGTCCGTCACAATAAACATACAAAAACTCTTCCACACAACACAATAATTTACAAATTAAAATTTCCTTTGAGTATTAGAACATTTTCTTCTAAAGTGATTTCATTTTCCGCAGCGGCATTATGAGTGACTGACATGTCGCGCTCTCAGCTGTTATGCTGTTCATTCTCACAGCGTACTTAGGTGCTTGGAAGACCTTGGTGAAGTTACACGTGAACTGGTGTTAAGTGTGCAGTAATTACACCTGCAAAGAGCAAAATGAGATTCAGGCAGCTCATTGGAGCAATAAGCAAGTCTCAACATTTACTGCTGTTGCCTGGTTTAGACAGGAAGGTGACAGGGAAGTTCAGAAGAAATCCTTTGCATTAGTGTCAGATTATGTAGCACATGACAAATATACAGTGGATGTTTGTCTACGAAAAGTGTTTTCGGAAATTTTGGCGATTCTTCCGAACATTGAGGTGGTAAAAATATTTTCAGATGTATCAGCGAGTCATTTGAAACAGAAGTATGCCTATACATTGAGAAATGTGACATTGCTTGCTCGCATATTTGGATCGAACATAGAATGGAACTTATTTCAGTTATATCATGGCAAAAGGGGCCGCGGATGCGATTGGAGGTCAAGTAAAAAGGATGACATGGATGGCTGCGAAATCGAGGAAGAAGATACAAAGCGCTACAGAATTTTGTAAGATTGTGAGCAATAAAAACATCCAAATTATTGTTCAGGGGGTAGCACAGATTGAGATAGACTAAGGAAAGAAGTATCTCGATAAAAACAATTTAAACATCTTGCACCTATTCCGGCAACTCATGGAGTTCATTACGTGAAAGTGTTAGATCCCTATGTTATAGAATATGCACAACTGTCTTGTGAACAATCAGTGCGAAAGGTCCACAGGTTCCGTGTGTGAAAAGAAACTGAAGTTTGTTCAGATAACAAGTGACATATTGAGTGTCCTTGCAGTACATACTTGTTAGACTAAATTAGTGAGTCAACGAGTGCCGTGGAGTGCTTCTACGTGTTTAATTCCAATGGTTCAAATTCAATCTAAAAGTAGAACCGTAGAACTCAAGATTCTAATCTATTATTATGAACGTAACATATAACAGCCATAGACATGGGAAATATAAACTGTGATCTGAGTCACCTTATCGTAATTGATAAGGAGGTCAGTGCCAGACTGTTAGGAGCGCGCTTGGATAACGTAACATACTGTCTTACGCTGGGGAGTTGATGCCATATAGAGTGATAAGCGCTGTCAAGGTTGCTGGTATATACAGTATGGCTGGTATATACAGTATTTAATAACAGAGAAAGAACTATAGCCTATATGTTAAGTAGGCCTATGTAATAGTTCTATCTGCATAATTTTGTGTTATTTAAGATGCATGGTTAAGCAAACTAATTTTTGTATTCTGGAAAACATATTATTCATTTAAATTACTTATCAAGTTTCATATTATTTCGTACTATTTACGGTCCCGTAAGTGCAACTTTATTTTAAAATTCAGAGATGTCAGTCAGTTATAGAATGAGGTCAGTCTGTAACACATCTCTTTTTCGGTCATAACTCCAGTACTAATCGTGGTTTGGAGGTCGTTTTTAACTTAAACTGAAGATTACAATTTCCTTTCCGAACTGTATTTTGCAAAATTGTATCAAGAATGACATATCAGAGAAATCTGTGGAGAACCATGTTCACCCGAAGAGAGAGTTGACATTTATGTCAGTCAGTTACACACACTTTGGACGTAAATAAGTAGTATGATTTTTATATTAAAGACGTTTATTTTTATATGTATCTTAAGTGTACACTTCCCTCTATAAAATCCTACGGTGACACAGTCGAATTTCAACTCATTGCACAATTTAGGCAGACATTTTGCTGTCAAAGTGTACTGTAAATGTCAGTCAGTTAAATGTGGAATTGCTCCCCCATCGACTGTTGTTTGATGTCATATTCTTATTCAGGAGGTTAAAATTATATAGAAAACATATATCACATGCCCAGCGAAAAAAGAAGTTAAAATTTGTTACGCAGTGTAACACCATGCTTAATAAACGTCAAGATTACGACTTAGTAGGCCTACACAGCTAAAGTCATTGAATGCAATTCAGTTTACTTCATGACAGTGCAGTAAGCCTACACATTACAAACGTCACTTGTGATATGTATATTACGAAGAAATGGTACAAAAATTGTAGTGATACTTTTTTAATGAATTATCTTGGAGGCAACAACTATTTGAAATCAATATTCTAGAATTTAGTAAAAAGAAAAGGGAGAGGAAGCGGGTCATTTTAAATAAAAGAGAAGACGCGTAGCTCGCGTTCTAACTCAAGAAAAATCTTGACACAGACTACAGACTAAATAGAAGTCAACCATGAAATCTTTAAGAAGGCTAGCTCAGTAGGGAAGTGTATCTAATTGTAAGACATCAACCTGAATGCGAAGGAGTTTTTTTCTTAATTTTTCAATTTGTTTATTTTACGACGCTTTATCAACTGTGATCGTTCTTTAGAGTCTGTGTGAATTGAAGATGATAATGCAAGCGAAGTGAATCCAGAGTCCAGAGTCCACCATTTCCTTTTACTCTGACACATATCGTCAAGTGAGATGTACTGCGTGGTAATAGATGTGCATATCAGCCAGAACCTGAATCAGAGATAATGGTTCTCTGTGAGGATCTTTAATCAAGAGGTCGCAATTCTGAAATTTAATATTTGAATTCCGAAATAAAAGACCCCTGGGCAAAAATTAAAGGGCTTCACACCTAGTTCCTTACTAAATGATGGCCTGCCCCCTGTCATATTTTCGCGGTACTAGCTTTTAGTAACACAAAATCTACATGACTGAAATAAAAAATTAATTAAGGAGTGGTTTGCAGGTGTAATATATAGTAATAATAAATATGTAACCAAACTTTTTCTGTTAATTTTCGCTTTTCCAAAAATAATTTGTGTTAACATGTATAACGAGCCATCCTAAGACCGAAAATAGCTTTTTTGAAATTTTTATTTGTATTCTGTCTGGTTGTTTGTTACCTTTCCACGCGATAATGGCTGAACCGATTTGTATGAAAATTAAAATACAAATTAAGTTCGTTCTAACTTAGATTTTAGGCTATAGGCTATGTCATTCAAAATATTTTATTTAAAAGGAGGGTTATAAGGGGGTCTGAATTAAATAACTCGAAATATCTCGCTTGTTTTTGATTTCCTTGAAAAATATTACATAACAAAAGTTTCTTTAAAAACGATTACCGATGAGTTTTATTCTATGAAAAATTTTGATATGACTGATATTACTATGATGTAACGAAGTACATAATATTTCCGTGCAGAAATTCTGCATTACCATATGACGAGATGTATCTGTTTTAAAATAACATTGATTTTTATATCATTGTCGCCTCAGATTAATAAACGAGTAATAAAGATAAAATAAGTGAGTCTGCATTTATTTAAGGCGGCCTTGGACAATAATCGGATTAATATTTATTTATACGGATGATATTCATATATGTTTATAATATATTAAATATTATTATAAAGAGAGGGTGTTTGAGAGTTTGTATGAGGCAATCTCAGGTAACTGTTTAATAGATTTGAATAATTCTTTCATCATTGGAAAGTGTAGTTCCTTTAGATGGACGTAGGCTTTATGTCATTACAGTAGTTCATGAGCGAATCGAGGACTGGGCACAAATGCATATAAGTAGACTTCGTAGAATTTCCACGAGAATCGCAAGGTTTACTGCGCACGCGGTATAGACTGTATGAGAAGGGGGCGTGCAAAGGATAGAGTATACCTCTAATGTAAACACTGAGCAGCATACTGCGGTTACAATAAAACCTGTATCCTGCATTCAAGAAATATAATGAATGATCATTGAAGTAGGAAATGTCTAAACATGTAAATACACAATTATTTTATAGTGAGATATATTAACTCTTAAAATTTAATGTAAGATATATCATCCTTGAATATGTGTACTGCAATGAAAAGTTACGTACATTTTGAGCGACTGCAAAGTAACCTCCTCCGATGGTCACTTAAACAGTTTTTATTTTTGGAAAATGTACGTTCAACATCACACGATGTAATACGTACATATTTGAAGAATGGAAAGTCACTACATTTTAGTACACCAACTTCAGATGTCTTGTCGTGACCTGATAGTACATAATTTATAATACGAAGTTGTGAATAGCCAGAATTTTTAGCAATAATGTTTCTCAACTTACATTTCACTTTTTCTGAAATTAGCGAATTTTATTTTGGATAATGGTTTGTGATACTTTATCCACTATATTAAGGGCTTCTGAGAGTTGTAGTTTAGACGATTCTAACAGGATGATGCTTTTGGACATGATTTTAAAATTAGAATCAATGAACAGAATATCTTCCAATAACTGTTCAGAAGCAATGATTTTACAGCTGCAACAGCGGAACTGTCTGTGCTATCCATTGCATCAATTACCTCCATTATTTTGCAGTAATGTTCTGCATAATAATTAACAGCATCCAACCACGTTCTCCAACGGGTCAAGACTGGCTGCGGGGGTAAGGGTATTCCAGGGGCAATTGTTTGGAACAGCAACACTCTCATTATAGTATGTTTAATTGAATTCTTGTCTGCATTGAACAATGTTAAGCTTTGACTATTCCAACCACAGTAATGCAAAAACAAGTGCTTACATAGGTATACATTAGCTGTAGCAGCTCCATCTATTTGGACCGGTCACAACTCTTAACATAAACTGCTGCTACTACGAGACCGTTCGGTCGCTCACCTCTGCTATACTACCGTACATCGGCAACTTGATTGCATGCTGCGTGTGGCAATTCAATGAAGTCTACATATAAGATAGGACTAAACAGAACTTTACTCACGGAAAACTTTATATACTGTCGAAACTAATAATTAGAAATATGTACTGTAGTTAAATTTAATGCTATTTGAATATACCGTACTGAAATTTGATATCTGATTTGCGTTGCGTTTTTTATGAAGGAATGAGAGTCAGAGATGGGTTAATTTATGAATATATACGCGACACATATTAACCATTAATTATTCAGTAACATAAGAGTACGTATTTTTATTACTTACGTATTTGGGTGAGCTACGGTAATGTATACTTAATAGGTAACAGTTCTATGTAGTGCACAATACTCTATATTGAATAATTAACAAACCAATATTTTTTGCATGACTTGTGGCTTGTGGGCCATCTCAAACCCCAATCTTCACTCCTCTGAGCGCGAGATCTTATATACTCGGTCAGTTATGGCCGAATGTTACAATAAAAACAATTAACAACATAGGTATTTCAGTCATAACGTCATACAATACCAGATGCAACTATGAAGTAATTATATAATTAAAATACGATTATTTGGTCTAGGGAGCATCCGTTTTCGTTGCAAGAATAATTCATTTCACCTGTTTGTACATTAGTCTTGAATACGTTGCGCTGCTGGAAAAGTTTTTCTTCTTGAGACTCAAGAACCCCCACAACCAATTAAAAAATTAGGTAGGTACTTTAATAGTACATCCGATATCACCACACGTTTCAGATAATATAGGACAGTACAACACCTTATTTCAAATGGTATTGTTTGGTGACAAAGCCTTCTTCTAGCTGAGCGTAACAACCTTCAATATATTCTATTTCATACGCTGTTAGGTCTAACATAATACCAAGCTTAAAAGCAGAATTAATCGAACAACTCCTGAACTTATTGCACGGTAATAATAGTTACATTAATAGTTGTAAATACTACTTTGAAAGTAATTCACGAGCTAAGGATTTAGAACTGATAATAAATTAATTATTCACTAACAATAACAAACCTGTATTTGGAAATATAACAGATTTAAGTCAATGATATTTATAACAAGTGTAGCGAAGCGCACGAGTATGGCTAGTAATGTAATAAATAGCCTATAGGGGAGAGTCGGGTAGTATCGGACAGTGCGTTTCTTTCATCCACCACCATATGGTAGTACCTGAATGACATGGTTACGTTTCTCTATGCGACATCACAGAAACGTAACCATGTCAATCAGGTACTATCATTGTGTGGTAGATGAAAGAATCTCACTGTCCGATATTACCCGATGTCCGATACTACCCGACTCTCCCCTATATTTTTGTAAACATAAGTGTATTAATATGCACTAATATTGCTAAATAATTCTATAAAACACTTTTCATCATCACCACTTGAATAATCATGCTACCTTTTAGACATAAAATATTATAATAACGGATATTTTCATGTAAGTCTATTACTAATCGCAGTATGTTAATAGTATTTTGCTTACATTAAATGTTTTCGTAAAACCCATAAATTCCTAAATAGAAAATTTAAATTCCTAAAATGTCCTAAAATATGGGTTGCAAACCCTAATTTTAGTTTTTTGAGACCTAAAAATTAGGGGCTTGATTGTTATAGTATATCTTAAGAGTGAAGAGACCTTTGAGCACGTTGTCCTGAGAATTATGTTATTACCAAAATAAAAATACATTTCTTTTTTGGTATTACATGTTTATGGCGCCTATGTGACAGAAAAGGTCTAGAATTCACATAACGTATTGAGTCTTTGCTGCAAAAATACAGCATTAATACAATGGTTATCTATAAACAGGAAAAATTGAAAATGTTTGTTAACAAATGACACGGTATCGTCGGTATCTTTGTTTGTCTCCGCTCCTCTCCTCTGATCTGATATTCTCTCTCCTCCTATCCCCTCTATTGTTAAAAGTTTTATAAATGTACTGTATATCTTAACAAAAAGAAAGAGTTTGAAACCATTTTCTACAATGAAAAACCGATTGGAAGAAGAATGGGAGAAACACCTTTAAAACGACGCAATGGAACTTTAATAAGCTACTTAGACAATACATGCTGGACGACAACGACGTTGATAGTTATGCATGATTGATATTGCTAATGGAGGATTGATTTTTTTAGTCTGTTACTTAACGACGCTATATCAATTAGTATGTTATTTGGAGTCCATGGAATTGATGATTGATAATGGATCATTGATTTTTTTTAGCCTGTTACTTAACGACGCTATATCAATTAGTATATTATTTGGAGTCCATGGAATTGATGATTGATAATGGATGATTTATTGTTTTAGTCTGTTACTTAACGACGCTATATCAATTAGTATGTTATTTGGAGTCCATGGAATTGATGACAGCGAGATGAGGCCGAGGATTTGCCTGGGATTACATGACATTCGCTCGAATAAACCAAACCAGGCATCAGCCTTAGCAGAAATCAAACCCACGCCCGAGCAAAGCTCTCTTGATGATTTATGATGTATGACTGTTGATTGATTATTGACAATGGATGATGGATGGTTGATGATGGACGATTGATGTGGATGATTGATTATTCATGATCATGGTGGTGATTCTTGTTATCATTAGTACGTCATTTCAGTGTAACTCATCATGAGTTGCATGAAACTTCAACATTTCATTGAGATTATTTCTTCTTGCGTTCGAATTCCGAGTAGGTCATGGATGTTTGTCGATTTCAGTGCGATGTGTTAGAATTAGAAGTGGCCCAGCACGTCGCACAATGATCCTTTTACGCTATCTGGTTGCGCAAAATTCGATTCAGTATTAAAATGATGTAGAAATATTAAAATAACAATTTGTGCACATATTAAACAATTTCTTGAGCCCTATCGACATGATTCGAATTCAGTTTAGCCTTAATATTAACTCTAAATCACAGACATATAGGCTAGGTATTCTATAGGCAACAACACTGTAGGACTTCAGATCTTCCTCACTGTATGTATGAAATATATATTGTAAAATACATGTAAGAAATCAGTTACATTATAATTTTTATTTTAATTGCACTCTTAACTTCACATATGACATAATATTCAATAAAAACACTAGCCTACATGGTTTCCTTTATGTTAATTAATTAATTAATTTATTTATTATTTTGCTAATAATTGTAACATAAATTATAAAATATACAGAGAAACTTTAGCTCGCCCCTGAAAGAGTAGAACTCGTGCTCAGGGGCGGATTCCTGAATTGAAATTAATAATTATACAATACAATTATAATTATTAATTATACAATATAATTTGCAATTATAGTATATAAATTTAAATTTACAATTTTTCAATTTTTATAAAATTCATACATAACTTTTTAAATTTAATACTAGAACTATTAGAATTGACAAGATTAGGATATTTAAGTATAAATTTGTTATATATTCTTGGGCCTAAATTACTACTATGATTAAATACTGTAACAGTGTTGCATTTTGGTTCAAACAATCTTAAAGAATTCATACCTTTTGTTTCATAACTATGAGAATACAATTCAAAATTATTTCGATTTTTATGTATGAATTTTATTAATACAATATAATAAATGTGTCTTACGTTAAGTACATTAAAGCCTATAAACAAATATTGAGATGGAAAATCAATAGGTTTATGAAGACATATTTTAATTATTTTCTTCAGTAATAAATAAAGTGGATTAAAATTGGATTTAAATGAGCTACCCCATCCTATGATTCCATACATAATTACCGATTGAAATAAAGTTAAATATATTGTACGTAATAAACTTATTGACAAGTAATTCCTCAATAAAACAAAATAATATACTATTTTACGTAATTTATTACAAAGGTAATTAATGTGTTGGTTCCACTTTAAATGATTATCGAAAATTATGTCTAAATACTTAACTTCAGAGGGCTCTTTAATAATCGGACATTTACACTGTATAAGACAACAGTCAGAATTATGTAATTTAATACTTAATATAGATGTAGGAGGTTTGTTACATTTTTCAGATAATGAGAATGGAATAATGATGGTTTTATTTTCGTTGATAGAAAGATAATTTATGTCAAACCATTTTTTTATTAAGTCCATTATTTGATAGTAGAAAAGTTTTCCGGGCTATGAGGCCGTGGTCTGTTGGTTGTGAGACCAAACGTTTCGTTCACTGCTGCGGTAAACATCTTCAGTGGTGTCTATTGCTGGTGCGGCTGGTTCTACTGTGCGTGCCGATTAGTCTGCGCTGGCTGCATCGTTGTATACGAGTATATAGTGCGGGACAACAGCAAGCCCCCCCCCCTCCCGCACTATATATATACCATGGTGGAAACATAGTAGAGGTGTGGGACAAGCTGTGCGTGTTTTCGTTCAGTCTGCGCATGACGTCACCTTTACTGCAGGCCGCATTCGAATGACACAGCAACATAACAGATTGTTGATGGTTAGATCTGCGTCCATAAATTTAAATGAATAAATAAAAATCATGGTTTGTGTATTCAGTAAATATTGACATTATAGGCTATAATAGGGTCTACCTTGAAGTGATAACATTATAAAATAGAGAACAATAAATTAAATTCAAGAGTCAAGAAATAATGTAATATGGTAGTGCAACGTTAATAATTGTCTTCTGTAATATACACGTACTTTTATAATAATTATAATTCATTATGCTACAAATATGCACAAAATTAGGCCCATATATCACACACATTATATTACACATGAATTCAAGTACAATAGGAACTACCTTGAAATGATAACGTAATAAAATTATGATCTATTACATATTAAACTCAAGTTTCAAGAAACAATGTGATATGGCAGTGTGTCATTAATAATATTGCCTTCTGTAATATACACGTGGTTTTATAATAATTGCAATACAATGTGTAATAAATATATACATACTTAGATCTATACAGTTATTTATAACATACATTATTTTGTACATGAATTCAAATACTTTTGAACCTTCATTAACATATGTATATGAATTTCTTGGAATAATTTGTCATTATAGTAAACAAATATTTTTATATATTCAGGCTATTGGAGACATAATATAGTCTACTACATTATTTACCTTATTATTCCACACACGACATAATATAATTTCACCATTATAAATCCCACTCTGTTAAGTAAATACTTATTCTTATGCAATCTTTTTCATTTTCTTTATAATATTTCTCTTTGAAATTCCAGACATTTTTATTATTTTATTAATTTCTTTAATTCTAATAAATGTTCTTGTTCTAACCAATGTCGTAATTACTTCTGGCGGAAGAGGAGAACTCATTTCTGCTTCGTTTTTCATGGCAGAATTAACCAAATTTAGTCTTTTTTATTATAAATTTCTCATGAGAAACAGAATCTCCGTGCACATCTGAGAATATACTTCAATAAGCATGGCAACCAATTGTACAGCCTCAGAAGGGAGAATTAAGTTTCCACGGGACACTGTAGTAATCCAGTCTTTTTGATTAGCAGAAGTTGACAATGTTGTGGGAATTCCAAGATTCGGGTATTGCTCCATATGTTTTGATGCAGCATATCCTGCAATATATTTTCATCCTTCCTGGGATATCCGCTGTCTTGTAGAGATTTCATATATTTTTTCTGGGAGGCCTATATTTTCTTCAGGATCTCGATCGTTGGTAAATTTAACCGGTTTCAGAATGCCTTTAAGAAATTCTGCCGTTGCACATAGTTCTTTCTGCAGATTATCATTGACTTCTGATTGGCTTGTACTAGGACCCACTATTAATGCCTTTTCTTCTGAAAGCAAATCGGAGGTGTTTTTGTTCTCACAAAACTGAGATAATGAATTTCGACCTAGTATGTACCACTTCAGTCTGTTTAAAATCTAAAGCAGAGGAATGATCGTTTGTTCTACCCATGCTTCTAATTTCAGAAAAAAAGTTTTCTACCAGATCTTGGTTAAGTTTTCTTGTGATGATGTATTCAATTTTGTACTTGTACCTCATTGCCTTATACAACAATGTTAATGATTTATTATTTATTAGAATCCCCTCCTGATAAGGTAATTTCCTGTTTGCTTCTCCTACTTTAACTGTGGTCATGAAGTCATTCATTTCTGAGAGTATAATATTCTGATCTTGAAGGTTTATTCCGTAACTATGCAGCCCACGGTGGGTACCGAATTTAGAAACGGTATTAAATAAATCAAACCAATCATTAGTTAATTTTATTGCCTTTGAAGTTTATTTCCATTCATTTGATCTCAACAGCTCGTTTTCACCACACCATTTCAAAGCCTTTGCAACTCTGTTGGAAAATAATTGTGCTGCCAAACTAACTTTTTGTCTTTGGGTACCACGGACACTTAAGTGTAACGGAGTTAACTTGTAAGCTAATTTTGTATCAGGGGACGAGGATGCACGTAAAAGTTCATGAATTGGTTCTGATGAAATGTCCAATCCGTTCAAGTTGAAACCATTATCTAGAAAGTGATTGCTGTGTAATTTCAATAAATGTGGAGCGTCTGAAAAAAAAACAAATATTTCTCGAGTTGAATCATTTGGATTAGGAAAACTGCAATTTAGTTTGGTAGAAATTTTCAAATCACGCCACAATTTTCTGTTACTTCCACCTAAATCGCTAACTGTGGCCACAACTTGAAAACCACTGCCTTCTAACTGGCAAATTATGTCTGTTAGGATTTCTTTTGTCATTGTCTGATCATATTTATAGTATACGGGCTGCTTCCACCTTGCAAACAAACCACGTGCAAAAACAACCTGCACTGCCTTATGAGGTCCAATTATTTGTTCTTCCCTACTGTCAAAAGAAACCTCCTCATTTAAATACATTTCATCAAATGCTAATACTGTTGCACGATCTAACTCCGACACATTTGTAGCTCTCGCCTTCATTAATTTTAAGACATCATGAAGTACCCCTTCCTCAAGCGATAATTGTTTTACTGCCCATTTTCTTAGAGTTGACAAATCAGGTAACGGGTAATTTAATTTTTTTCTTAAGTATCGGTATGTTTTTGGACTTAGGTTTCGAAGTGTTATTGCAGTACCGTAATCTTCTACAGACCATTTCACCCTACGCTTTTTATTCAAAAGAGCATCAATTTGCCCAATAGTGAAAAATGGTTTCAAAATTTCAGCCACTTTAGATTTAACTTCTGTTTGTCTAATGTGTTTCAATGAAATTAAATCCTCATGTAATTTTCTTTGTCTTCTTCATGTTTCCTGTTGGCAGCTGTCAATTCCTTAATCCTCGTTTCTAGAGAGTAATTCTTCTCTTCTAATTCTTGAATTCTTTGTATTAGTATTTGGCATTTCTCTGTGACAGTAAACTCAGTGGCTCCGCGATTTTCCATTGTTACATTAGTGCTGGATGCACCTGTTGCGCTGAAGTGAAAGAAAGTTAATAGGTACAGTAGCCTACATGCAATCAGGAGCGTATTTAGGCCTCGGCAGACTAAGCAGCTGTCTAGGACGGCAGATTTGAAGGAGCGACTTTAAGCTATTACTATTAATTTTTTATATGTTTTTTAAATTTTATTCATAACTCTTTTAAAGAGTACATGAACTTAAACGCACAATGAAAAGGATATGAATAACATTGGCAACAATCAGTTCAAATTATGTGTTGTAATTAATGTCTAGTTAGGTTTATTAAAGAAACTGTACTCAACGCAATGAGCTGCGATCGCTGTCTGCAGTAAAGATGACGTCACACGCCTCGGCCGCTATCGCTACAGCATGCGCAGTCCCACACCTTTACTATGTTTCCACCATGATATATACAACGATGCAGCCAGCGCAGACTGTAATCGGCACGCGCAGTAGAACCAGCAGCACCAGCAATAGACACCACTGAAGATGTTCACCGCAGCAGTGAACGAAACGTTTGGTCTCATAACCAACAGACCACGGCCTCATAGCCCGGAAAACTTTTCTACTATTGACGCCGGCCGTGAAAGCCTACACTCCAATATCCATTATTTGAATTATTATATGCATCATGCCAGGTTTTTCCACCAAAAAGTAAAACTGTGTCATCTGCATAAGAATAGTGAACACCATTGTATTGTTGTAAGTCAATTTTTAATAAGTCATTAATATATATTAAAAATAGAATAGGGCCTAGAACTGTGCCTTGGGGAACACCTATATTAATAATTAAAGGTTCACTGGAATAATTGTTAATTTTCGTTATTTGAATTCTGTCGTTAAGATACGATTTTATTAAGTTTAAAGCATTACCTTTGATTCCTAATAAGTCTAATTTCTCAATTAAGATGTCATGTTTCACTGTATCAAATGTTTTTCTTATGTCCAGGAAAATACCAATACATTTGTTACCTTGATCAAATTTTCTACCAATTTTTTTAGTAACTTGATATATTGCATTATCTGTACTGAATTTTTTTCGAAAACCAAATTCATTATCACTTAATATATTATGTTTATCAAGATAGTTCATTAATCGAACTTTAATACATTTTTCTAGTAATTTTGAAATACATGAAAGTAACTTAATAAAGTAAGATGTTTCACTACAATCAGTAAGTACATTTTCTTTCCATACAGAAAGTAGTGGGTACCTCAAATTTTAACAAGTTTACCGTAACAAAATACATAATATATTAAAACAAGTTACACGTGAGTGTATTCATATATATTCTCTACATATATAGTATTTATACGTATATTCACAATAATGATTACACCTCTACAGTAGTAGTGAGGCGCATGCCATTCCTGCAGCTATGTGCTACTTATGTGGTCCTTCTAAGGAGGGTTATATTGTAATCATTCATTTTCAGGGAAGTACCACACATTATCACTTCAGTGTTTTCTATTTTTTTATTATAAATTGTGAGGAAAAATTTACAAGTATAAATTAATGGCGAAGATGACAAGACGTATACTAATAATGAACATTTGCCACTACTAATTTTTCCTTTAATGTAATTCAATGTTAAAAGTGTTTTCAATAATATTTAGTTCTCAGTGCTGCTGTAAGCTTCAGGTATAAGTTCCTGAAGCGGTCGAGGGGTCTTGATAAACAAAGAACTTCATTGAGTATAGGTCCACTTCTCTTTCGCGTTTTCTTTGTGAGACTGCTCATTACACGATCTGACGACACCAAAAGCATATTCAGCATTAGATGACATGTCCCTTATGGAAACTTTTTCTGTATTTTGTTCATATAAAACAAATTTTTCTCTAGCTACTTTTTTGTGACTGGAATTTACTCAGGATTCGGTGACAAGCAAGCAAAATTAACAATCTTAACAATATCTTCAAAACGGATTATCTATAAGCTTTCAATTATTATTTTACAGTAAACAGTTAAATAGTTCATCACTTCTTTCTGCTTTGTCATCTGAATGGCGCCAAACGTGAAAAAGATCGTTCCGCGATACCTTTTCTGAGAGTACTAAAACCCGAAAAAAAAAAAAAACAAAGTTGCAAAAAGTAGGAGTTAGTTTTTATATAGGAGAAAGAAAAAGATATTGGCTTTAGTCTTCTGAAAAATTTTGACCAATACAATTCTAAATTTCCGGGTGTAAAAATACTGAAAACTAGGAGTTAAAATAGCAATAATTTCTCAATTTTCAAGCAAATGTCACTTTAAAGTAGTAAGTTGTGTGGGACTTTAAAAATATCACAAACATAGCACATACCTTGGTCTCCCATATCCACCAGTAACCGATTAAAATCATCAGAAAAACACGTCATTTCAAACACAATTATCGAACATAAATTATGAGCTCGGCTTCAGGCCGGGGATGCGATAAGAAACACCATACTTCTGACTTCTTTTAAAAAACAAGAGCTGCACAAATAAGCGTAACTATAATAAATCTCGTATCCTTGGATATTTTAGTAATTAAAAACTCCATAAAACATGAAAATATGTGATCCTCATTTTTCTTATTTTGGGCTGCCAGATAGCGAGAAAGAAGCACTGTGGGTCATTAAGATGAATCCATGTTATCCCAGTTTTGAAACCTGTCTATATGTGTAGCCTGTAGAATGAGGAACTTTCATATTGCAAGCTGAAATAAGACATGTAAGGAAAGAAAAAAAAAACTACAGTAGAATCCCGATTATCCGATACCATATTAACCGATCGGCGGGTTATCCGACTAGCAGTCTGTCTGTCAGTCTCTGTCTCTCTCTCTCTTTGCTGCAGATCAAAATATGAAGTCCTATACAGTTACTTGTCGGAGGGAGTGTCTTTCAAAACTTATAAATTAGTCATTATCTCCTTTCAATGTAATGACCCCAAGTACTTCCACACAATTGTAAAATGCATGTACCATTGAGTCCTTGTCCTACTGTTGAAGTGGCCGTACTGTAAAACTTATACGAGTATTATGTAAAATGTCTTCCATGGATGTCGAAAGAAACGAAAAAAGCGCAAATAATTTAGAGGTTGGGAAAGCAGAAACTTTATTCCATTCGAATCAGAATATGAGATTGACGTTACAGCTGTGCGCGATTTAATAAAAAAAAAGCGAGAGTAAAGTGTATAAAGTACGAGTACCCATGTAAATCTACAACACGTGACCTCTATTCCTATATATACTTACAGTAGACAACCATCACAAGGAGTTTCCTTGGCCCTTAAAACCGAAGTTAAATTAGTTGACTTCTGATCCACTACCTAGTATGTTAAACACAAGACCATGGAGAAAATTAGGCCTATGTGTTATGCACTTATTTATGAAAATCTTTTGTGGTAACGGTACGGATTATCCGATTTTTTGTTCAGTTCACCCCTTTCATTACCACGGATAATAGAGGTTCTCCTGTAATGAAGAAAGAAAGGAAAGATAAAGGAAGTAAATGGAGAGAGACATGAAAGACTGGAAGAATAAAAAGACATAAATGTAGATAAACAACCTCCACGTCTGTGGAGTAACGGTTAGCGTGTTTGGCCGTGAAAACAGGGGGTCCGGGTTCGAATCCAGTTCCGGGCAAGTTACCTGGTTAAGGTTTTTTTGGGGGGGATTTTCCCTCAACCCAATTTGAGCAAATGCTGGGTAACTTTCGGTGCTGGGCCCTGAATTCATTTCACCCGCATTATCACCTTCACCTCATTCAGACGCTAAATAATCTAAGTTGTTGATACAGCTTCGTAAAATAACATACTTAAAAATGTGATGAAGTTTGTTGTAATAACTTCTATTGGGGTGCGTTGTATGTGGGTTAGTAAAAGACCTAAGTCCTTTAAACATCCAAGGGCTGCCAATACTTAAGTTTATTAATCAATCTTGAAATACAAGGCGTAGTACAAGTGATGCAGTGAAGATGATGATGATGATGATGATGATGATGATGATAATGATAATTACTCGTTGCCACGTGGGCCACTCGTCGCCCTTCCCAGCACCTCTGCTGAATGCAGAGCTAATAAATAATAATGATGCTTCTCCAACGATCGTTGAGCCGTTTTATCGGCTCGCTCTAGTGACGCTACGGTGATCTTTGAAGTCCGCGTGATTCGCGTCTACTCAATGGCGTACCCACGCCGTGGCCAGTGCGATGACCTGCAGGATAATCCTTTAGTCATTAACCCCAGTACATACATGAATCAAACTATAAATTTTAGGTCAAATCTGCACGAGTTATGAGGAGGGAATACATTTTAGATTTACAGTATTAATAATGTCACTCTAAACATTAATTACAATCATACCAATTATAATCATACCAATTATATCCCTACAGTAAGTGGACGCTTATCACAAACAAGGATAAAATGGAGATAGAAAGGAAGAAAGAAAATAGAAATAAAAGAGAAAAGAAGGAAAGAGGGAAAGAAAGGAAAAAACGAAAGAAATGAGGTACATCTTTTGAAAGTGTGTTGTAAAGTCCATGCTGTAAGCTGGAAGAGGACTTCCAAGAAAAGCAAAAGGAAATAAAAAATGAAACGGGGGGGGAGGGAGTGGAGAGTAACAACGCAACAGAAAATGACCCTAGAAAAAAACAATGATAGAAATAAGAAACAATGAAGGAATAATTAATTTCAAGAATGTTTTATACTCATTTTCATAATGCACTTAGCCTTGTTAATAAACAACGCGTAATTTAATTTAAACAAAGCTTGCAGAATAAATGTGGATGTATAATCATGAATCTCTCAACTGTTGATTAATACCAGGAAGATGGATTTACTTTCTGTCTTTCCTTGGTCCATAACTCATGGTGGTGCATTATACGGAACATGGCAGATATCGATTGCACAAGCATACAAATTGCAACCCATGTTTTATAATTAGCCGACAGATGAAAGCAGACATTCCATCATTCTCAGTCATAAACAATAGAATGCTGTGGCTGTACTGGGACACGTTAATTGATAACAAAAACATCAACCGACACTTACAAATATTTCCATCGCCTTGAAATATAGAAATTAACGTTCACATAGAAGATTTTCATTTTTCTTGAAGCTTCATCACTAATTATTCCTCTTTACTCTGTATATCTCTCAACACCCTCAGTACAGGAAGGGAATTCATCCATAAACATGAGAAACAGAGTGGGTAGTACGGGGATGAGTTAGGTTAAGTTGGGGGTTGCCTTCGTTGCGCGTTATAAAGGGGCAGGAGGAGGGTGAAAGGAGTGAGATAGCTTGGAGGAAGGGCAAAATTTGCATATACTCCATTTAGCTTCCTTCGTTGCCATCTTTGTCGTTTCGCTTGCTAGAAGATGGGAGCGGGATACTGAATGACATGGCCCTTTCACCCTTCCCCACGTAACAATCCCTCTCTCTCTCTTTATCTACAGAGAGTGTGTGAGTGAGAGAGAGAGAGAGGGAGAGAGAGTGAGGGAGGGAAAGAAACTAGTGAATCGTGAAGTAATAAGCGTAAACTTTGTCGATAATGTAGTTGGCTGTATATGTCGACACTTTGGAGAACAAAGTTTGCTTGCAAACAGCTGTTTTGAAATACAATGGTATTAAAGGTACAGTCTGATGGCGGGTTGCCAATTCAGAAACATTGTTATCGTCTTCTCCAAAAGGTTTAAGATAGTCTCTACACATTGCAATGAGATTTAAAGGATTGGAGTGAGAGAGTTTTAAAACTCTAAATAGATTGAATAAATAAAAGTTCACTGGGAAAGGGTGACAAAAAAAAAAGAAAGAAAGAAAGTGAAACTACTGCAGACACGTAATGAGGAAGAAAAAGAATGCTAAAAGAAAATACACCATAGGATTCAAGAGAGAATGAAATGCTTTTCAAATATTAAGTACAGTACCATAAGATAAAAGATTGCAGACAAAAGTGAAGTGAAAAATTGTACTGTAATAGTGGAACAAAGAATAATGATTAACCAGTTTTTATTATTATTATTATTATTATTATTATTATTATTATTATTATTATTATTTTGAATGATTAGGCCTATCGTGACTTCATTGTTATGATATGATGTATGATATATGATATGATATGATATGATATGATATGATATGATATGATATGATATGATATGATATATGATATGATATGATATGATATGATATGATATGATATGATATGATATGATATGATATGATATGATATGATATGATATGATATGATATGATATGATATGATATGATATGATATGATATGATATGATATGATATGATATGATATGATATGATATGATATGATATGATATGATATGATATGATATGATATGATATGATATGATATTGATATGATATGATATGATATGATATTTGTCAGTCAACTTTATCATATACAATTCATAGTTATAATGGACCATCACATTTCTTCTTTTAGATCCACCATCCCGTTAATAGACACAACCCTTTTCTATTAATATATGAATTTGCCAAGTATTTTCTGATTACTTCCTATTCTTCTGTTTTAAGTGAATTGATATCTATTCTTCTCTATCTTATTCTATTCTCTCTCTCATACCTAGACTGTCTCCCTTCCATTTCTCGCATTTCTTTTAAATATTACGTATTCCCTTCCTTAATAATTTTATTTATTTATTTATTTATTTATTTATTTATTTATTTTATTCTCTATTCTCAAATCCACCTGCTCTTAATCATTATTTTCCAGCTATTTTCTCCGAAATTATCTGTTTACATTTCCATTTTCTCTATTTTACAACATATCACTTACTATTTCCCTACTATTCTGTCCTCTATTTATTTACGTATTCACTTCACTCATAAATTTCCTCTTTTATTACCTCTTTCCATAAATTTATTTCTATAAAACTCCTACAGTTATAGTGCTGCTGATACTACTCCCAATCCACAACATTGAAAAACATGAAATATCTAATTCACTTAATCAATTTACAATTTTTCTCCCTTCCATTTCACATTTGTTCAGATGTTCTTTCACTTTAACTTTCTTTTATTCATTGTTTGTATGTCTAACTTACTACACTCTTACACTATCTTCTTCACTTAACATTTTCTTCTCTATTTCTATTCTATCATTTTTGCCACCCCTGACTTTCTTGCACTCACTTTTTAGTACTCTTCTCCCTCGCCAATTCTATCCTCCTCACTATTCTGTCCTCCATTTCGCCATTTAATAACCTCTCAAAAGCCCTATCTATACTTCATTGTTACAGTGTTTCCTCTCTTACTAGAAGTGCGGATACAGTTAATGGTAATTTGATACATTTATCTAACGTAATAATACAGATAATAATGCGATAAACAATGTTTCTATTCTGTTTCATACATTTAGTAATGTAATGTCACCGTGAGCAGAAATTCAGTTGTTCTTGGCGGTAACGTGGTTATCATGAAAATCGTTGGATGACAGTTTTGCGGATTCAAATACTGTGAAAGACGATTAATTTTAGAGCGACATAATCTTTCTCTTTGCCCGGGAGTGACGTAAAGCTGTGCGTCCCGTGTCTCAGATTTACAGTACAGCTTTGGTAAAATAAATTGGCCGTCTGATTTCTCCGGAATCAAAGTTAAACTGTACCGTTGTGGATATATTTTCGTTTGGATTTTCAGTCTGTGTTTACAGCTTCCTTTTAAGCTCGACGAGATTTTAACTTTGACTATTACACTTTTACTACGTCATACAACTTTTGACCGATAAAACGAAAGGACGTCTTTTAACCAATCATGGCTGCTTATCGCACAATGTCATTGCTTCCCTAGCATTTATTTAATTTTATCGCTTATCTAGCATTTGTATGTTTTTATCACTACCCTAGAATTTGTTTCTTTGTTTGCCAACATTTCAAACTGCACTGATCTGGATGTAAAAAAACAGAAAATTACAAACCACTCCAGTCTATGCACAGCAGTTTCAAATATGACTCGCATTGGCATTCAAGTACAAGAATTAATATAGATCACTGGTATTAACAATGCATCTTCCCTGAAAACGTATTTACAAATAAATAAAGAGCACCATTCGAAAATCCTGAATAAGTTGAGGAATACTTCATGTACATCAACGAGTTCCACTTCTTTTACCCACACGTACAATATAACATCAACTGAACTACCAACCACTAAAACATTCAGATTTGAAAATTGTACTTTTAATAGTTCCGTTTAAAATTATTAATGTTTATTTTTATTTCATCATTCCTAATTAAAACTTTTCTTGTTTATTTCATCATTTCTAATTAAAATTTTTCTAACACTTGTTTATATTATTTAGGTTATGTTATAGCTTCTGCTGTATGATAATATGGATAGTCACGTATCAGAGATTGTTTAATACTAAGATTTATTGAAAATATCTGTCAAGTGAGGTTGATCACTGGAATCCGGATAATTGAAGTGGAATGCAACTGTTTTAATAAAAATGAAACTCAATCAACAAAGTCTTCTTGACTAGTAACAGAGTTCAATGAAGATTCTATAGTTGGCACATCTGATAACAAGAAAAGAGCTAATCGTAAACACACTACTGCCATCTACCGGAATATTTTTAATGTTGAAATGGTACAATAATACATTTGAAGACAGTTCAGTATTTTCGTAAGTCAATTAATATTCTTTTATATTAGAGAACTCTTTACTTCTAATTTTTATATACTTTCTTCTAATCGTGTAATAGTCAATTAAATCCCACTCGAATTTTGATCTTCTCTAGATAAATCAAAACCTGTAGTGAGATTACTGTAGATAAAAGGACTTCTCCTATTAAAATCAATTGCTATAGATCAATAATATAGTACTTAAAAATTAATATTGTGAAATAAAAACGGTATATTACTTTGAAGTGACAGTGCCAATATTTTACTTTAACATACACTAATTGCCGTTGGCAGGGCTTTCTTTGCCGAATGATTCTATCTGAATCTCGTGGTGTATTGGCTAATATACGAGTTTAGAGATTATTCCGTCATCCATTTTCGATATTCAAACCTCATGAGGATTGAAAGTTTTAACCAGTTATAGCCATTTCGTCTTCCATTTTTAAAGTTATGGCATTATTTTAAAAATATGTTGAATGAAATTTACTTTACTTTTTATAAATATTTTCATTTGATTTCACTTTTTTCTAATGCATCTTCAACTTTTTAATAATATTAAGTTACTAGCCATACCCATGCGCTCCGCTGCCCCGTTAGAAATAAATATAAAGTAATTACATAATTAAAATAGGACATTTGATCCAGGAAACATTAGTGTTTGATAGAAGAATAAATCGTTTAATATATTACTTAATTTAAATTGCATCCAAATAATTGAAATGCGATCATTTTGGTCCAGAGACACTAATTTGGTGCAATGACATATTTTCCTTTAACATGTTTCTTTCTTAATTTTTATTACATGCAAGCATAGCTTAATGAAGATTGACATCATTTAGATTTAATGTGTATATTTTATTTTACTTCTTATGGGTTTCCATTGAATTATGGTAATAACTTAATTTTAAACCTTGTTTTCTACGTATTCAGTAAATGGCGCTTGGTCCGCTATGGTTCTGAACCCTTCAAATAACTTAAATTATATAATATAATATTACATATTATATTATATTATATTATATTATATTATATTATATTATATTATATTATATTATATTATATTATATTATATTATATTATATTATATTATAACAGAAGTTACTGTAATAACATTATAGCATTATGTCCATCTAGAGAAACTACACTTTCCAATGGTGAAATAAAAATTAATTATACAAATCGGTTAATTTAGCTTCCGATATTACTTGAAACAAACACAGAAACATTCTCTGTAGGCTATCTTTCATAGCTTTCGATTGTTGCTGTCCAAGGCTCCTTATAGATGAAGTCATTTGTCTTTTAATTCATTACACGGCCTTAGATGGCAGTTATTTTAATTTTAAAACTCATTTATCTCATTAAATATCAGTCCTATCAACATTTTTCAAGGAATAAAACGTATCGAAAATTAGTTTTAAAGAAACTTTTGGTATGTAACATTTTTCACAAAAATCAATAATAAGCGAGATATTTCGATTTATTTAATTCAGGCCCCCTTACAACCCCCCTTTTAAACAGTTTATTTTGAATGCCATATAGCCTAAAGTCTAAGTTACAACGAACTGAATTTATATTCCAATTTTCATCGAAATCCGTTCAGCCATTATCACGTGAAAAGGTAACAAACAGACAGACAGACATACGAACAAAAATTTCAAAAAAGCGATTTTCTGTTTCAGGGTGGTTAATTATATATGTTAGGACCAATTATTTTTGGAAAATCGAAAATTACCAGAAAAATTTCGGCTACAGATTTATTATTAGTATAGATATACAATAATTCCAGTTGTAGAAAATACGAAATATTTGAGTTTTATTTAAACAAATACAAATTTTAGTTACACTCTGTAAGGTATTATTAAATTTATGACGATTTTGTCTAACTCCAACGTTTTAAATGCTACGTATATTCCCATCATTTATTTATTATAATGTACGATAGACAGGGTGTTAAAAAGTATCCAATATTTTGGAGGTAATAGTATGCATCAAAACAAGGAAAAAATGTCTAATAAACATTGCGACGGTTGATCTGCGCTACGCACGTTGGTTGCGCTATTTGCGACTGTCAGTGCGTGTGTGTTGGTCCACGTGGGCGCCAATCACGATAGTTGCTCTCTCCTTCCTCTGCTGCGTCGCCGACAAAGTGAGGATCGATTAGCTCAGCTCAGCCAGGACGCCAATACACGCTGCTGTTCCATGGTGAAGATGATCTCTTTTCAGGGACACTGTGGTTTTGTGGGTTAAGGATTTTAATGTGATTTTTGTCGATCACACGAACACAATGAGAAAAACCAAGGAGTGAAGTTCCACTAATCTAGTTTATTATGATCACGTCCCTACGTGAGTATGAACGACGGAATAATGGCTGTTGTCTTCTCTGTAATCTCGGCAACGTTTTTCTATTATCTAACGCTTGTTTAAATCACCCTTACTATTTACCGAGTAAGTCACAAACTCAAAAAAAAAAAAAAAAAAAAAAAAAAAAACACGAAGTCTCCACTTTACCACTTCGATCGGCTCGATGGCCGGGAATTATATGAGAACCCGATCGGCTCAATGGCCGGGAACTGAATGAGAGCGTGTCTTCGGTCACCACATGTTTAAATACCTGCTGTCGTGACGCGCTCTGATGACGCTACCTATTGTTTAGGCTAGCTAAAGCCATCGCGCGCGTTCCTCGACAAGGAAAACCCACGCTAGAGTTCAACAGCCTTGCGCGCGTCTTCGACGGTTGAGTGCCCACACACTTAGGCTTAATGTACTTGCCGCCTGCATGTCTGTGAGTAACAAAACACCTATTATACGCTTCGCCGATCTCGACCGCTTCGGTTCAGACACATTAAGAAACGGAAAAATCTGTGAGATGAAGCTATACCGTATTTTATAAAAGAAATATCCCTTCCTATCACTAGACCACCCGACTACAGCTTCAACATGTGTCCTACAACACATACTTTCTGAGATCTGAACATTTGTTCATAGGAGGTGCTCAATGTGATGTCCATTTATGACAATGTATTTTTCTGCCCTACATTGTATATACCACTGCCACCGGGTGCTTGCCCACTTGCAGTGTAAATAAATACATACATACACAATACAGCAGGCTACCAGATAATGATACCTTAGTTGACACCCGTGGTATGGAATACTGATACGTCGCAAGGAATACTGAAGAAAAAAAAAAGTTTGGTTTCGGATATGAGCGGGATTCAGCAGAGATGGTGTTGTGAATTTTCGTAATCAGCATGTGTGGGCTGATGAAAATTCCCATGCACTTGAAGAAATGAGACATCAGCATTGATTCTCAATCAACGTATGAGCTGGCGTGTTTGGCGATAGGTTAAGGGCCATACGTGCTACCACAAAGATTAACTGGGGCTCGTTATCAGGACTTTATTATTAACTTATTGCCTACCTTGCTGGAGTATGTGCCATGTCAGTACGACTACAGATGTGGTTCATGCATAATGGCACACCAGCACATTTTTTCCGCAATGAGTGTGGACACCTGATGCTGATATTTAAAAGACCATTGGATTGCTTGAGAGACCCCACACCTTTACCTGCTCGCTCCCCAAACCTAAATCCCTTATACTTTTGGTTATCAAGAACAACCAGTTCAATTTCAAAGAGTGCGTGATTCCTTACTGCCAAAGGGCAGAGGAATGGACTGCCATGAATGGACGTCACATTGAGCACCTCCTATGAACAAGTGTTCAGATCTCAGAAAGTATGTGTTGTAGGACCCATATTTATTAGACATTTTATTCTTATTTTGATGCATAATAGCATCTCCTAAAATATTGGATACTTTTTTTTTAACATCTTGTATAGAGATAATGCTAGTCGTTTATTATAGACAGGGTTTATAAATTATTTTTCTGGTCTGTATAACTGTTTCAGTTTTATAATATGTTTCCGAGATTACTGAGAAATAGTGTGTCCATTCCCATTAGACTACAAGAAGTCGCTGTCAATAGAGGCCATTAGTGTTCATATCGAATGGGCACCCAAAAACAATCCTTTTCAAGGCTACATAATTTTCCTAAAATGTATTACAAAAATATAACATTCTGAATAACGTAGATTCGAATTGCAAAGATGTAATAATAATGAAAACACAGTCACGGCTGATGACCTAATACGGAACATTTTCTGGGCAGGCTAACGCACTGCTATGTCTACCGCTGTGGACTAACGGTTAGCACATCTGACCGTGTAACGAGCGGGCACGGGTTCAAATCCTGATTGGGACAGATTATATGAATGAGATTTTTTCCGAGATTTTTCATCAACCGGAAGCAGATTTGCTGGGTAACTTTCGCCGGTAGATCTCATCATAATTACACTTCCCCTCTTTTATCATGGTCTCCGTTTCTTTCCCATATTTGGGGCTTGCTTTGATGTGGAGTCTGCTGAAAGACCTTGTGGAGTGTGTCATCAGTTGCTGTTAATAATGCTATGTACAGTTGGCTCTCCGTCGGCTGGGCCCATGGCAGTTCATGGGACCGGGATTAAGGGCTTCTGCAGGTTGCAGAAGAGTTCAGGGACTCTGAAGCGCGGGAGCCATAGAGTACGCACATCATTCTATTCCGATAGTGTAGTGGGCCCACCCAAACGGCTTATTGTACGTGCCGGGGTAGTCCCCACCTCGTGCCAGTCAAGAGGGACTGATAAAACCACCGTTCAGCTATATGAAGGAGATACGGAATGCATGAGTGCTATAATAATAATAATAATAATAATAATAATAATAATAATTATAATAATAATAATAATAATAGTAATAATAATAATAATAATAATGATAATAATAATAATAATAATAATAATAATAATAATTCTTCATTTATACTGGCAGAGTTAAGGCCATGGGGCCTTCTCATACACTCTACCAGGTCACAAAGTATACAATCAGTGAAAAATTTAACAAAAAGTTAAAGAACAGAATACTAACATATTACAAAAAATAATGATAATAGCGTAATAAATCGACACTAAACAACATGAAAATAATACCATAATAGAAAAAAAAAGTAAAATACATTGAAATATAGGAAAAGCAACACATTTATTACAGATAGTTAATATGAAGAACGTAAGGAAGAATATTA
This sequence comes from Periplaneta americana, assembly GCF_040183065.1. Taxonomy (NCBI): domain Eukaryota; kingdom Metazoa; phylum Arthropoda; class Insecta; order Blattodea; family Blattidae; genus Periplaneta; species Periplaneta americana. Next base: position 131,567,251 of record NC_091120.1, read on the forward strand.
CAAAATGGAATGTATTAAAATAATAAAAAAGAAAAGAAATACGAAAATTAAATAAAATTCAAAATAAAAAGGGTATTATAATAAATTCATCTGGTGATCAATAGAACAAAAAGGGAAAAGGAAGAAAAAATATATTTATGTATTTTTACAAAACTATCGCCGAGAAAAGGGCTTATAACGGAAAGGAATCAGAATTGAAAAAATGCAATTTTAGTTTATTTTTGAAACTAGACAATGTCCGACAGTCTCTGACATGTTGTGGTAGAGAGTTCCAGAGATGAGCTGCAGAGACGGTAAAAGATGAAGAGTAGAAGGTTGTTCTGTATTTAGGAATGGTGAGTGTGATATGGTGTTGTGAGCGAGTATATATTTCGTGATATGAGGACAAATGTTGAAAACGAGAAGCTAAGTAGCTAGGGCTAGAGTTTTGAAGAATATTGAAGAGTGAAGTGAGAGAGTGAATAGTTCTTTTCTCTTTGAGACGGACCTAGGATAGCATATTTAGTGAAGATGTGATACGGTCAAATCTACGGACATTGCAAATCGAACGCATGCATTATGAACACGCTGTAGTCTGTCTGTCAGTCTCCTGTTAAGGTGTAGAGAGTGTCACAGTAATCAAATGAGGCATCAAGAGCGACTGCACTAAATTCTTCTTAAGAACCAACGGAAGGAAATTTCGAATTCTTTTTAGTGTGTGAATTTTCATAAAATTTATTTTACGTGTGTGTGTGATTTGAGTATTCCAACTTAAGTTTTTGTCCATATAAATTCCTAGATTTTTTACTCTATCACTGTGAGGGATAATAGTTTCATCCATTTTAACAGGATATAAGTCACCTGTGTTTAATTTACTTAAAAGTCGTTGTCATAGACCTATATTATTATCTGTAATAATAAAAAAATGTTTATTATTCAGTCAACAAGCATTTACACCTATAAATATTATTTCTCAACATATAAAATTTTCATTAATATTCATGTTCGTGTATATCACAAGATCAAGATTAGCTGTAAGCAGTGGCAGTTCCTCGGAGGAGGGAAGGGAGGAACGTCCTCCTCACATTTTTCTTTTTTTAAATTAAATACCAAATAAAATATGTGCCTTGAAATTCGAGGGAAATTTGATAATTTTTAAGTTCACAGCTATCAGAAAACCTCGGTTGATGAGTTTTAAACGACTCTTGCTCATGTGCTGCGTGAAAACTGTAAGAAGGATGCGAGATTGTTTGTGAGGAGGAAAGCCACTCCTTTCCTCCTTTACAGCAGTTAACACACATAGACAACAGAGCACCAGAGGCCAGAGAAAGAAGCAGAGTTTTAAAGCAAGTAAATGAACAGATAGGGAGGAGATCCTCCTCTGATTCTGCGCATGGACGGGAAATAGTGTAGCAGAAAAGAATGGTCGTGCAGCAAGCTCGCTACCGCTGCCATCTAATGATGTTGCATTCAACCAGACTATAACACATAGGAGAAGGCACAATAAAAACACCTATGAAAGACACCATATAAACTATTTTAAAATTATAAATCAAATATTATTCGTTGCACTTTATATAGGCTACTACTCATGGTTTAAAATTTTCGAGAATATTTGAAAGTTAGTCAGGTTTATATAAAACAAATAGGAAGCAGTTCTACGTTAGTATCGCAGATCTTTTGGCCCCTGAAATTCACTTCCATTCATAGTCTACATGACAGGGCAACAACCAAGTTGTCAGTTTTGCAAAAATATATTTGAAATTGAAAGTACTCCAAACTACATTATTTTTAACGTAAAAAAATTATTCGGCCACACACCGGCAACTTTGAACAATAATGGTAGTATGACTTTACAAGAACTGATATTCTTCAAAAGCATGTGATACTGAACTTGTAAAATGTACATGTGGCAACAGAGACCACGTGAGTGGGTGCACTGCTCTCGCTTTGCTAACATTATTTTCCATTCCCACTTTCCGTAAAACAGTTCCGGTTACGTGTTAGTATCTAGTCTCTTCCAACACGTGTGATGCTATAGTATGCGCGAAAAATGCTGCGTGGTTGTGAATTTCCTTGTAATTGTTAATTTGTGTAATTATTCAACAATGAATGGAAGTGAAAACATATTATATTTTGGACAATTTAGAAAACTCAGTTTACAAGAATAGATTATTGCTATACAAAAGGGAAGGCTCACCCCAACACTATCTGGTCTTTGCATGTATGCATGTAGGCTAATTTATAGCATGTTTCCTTCAAGATGATGTCATTTTGTGCTGTTAACTTCTTTCTTCCTATTAAGAAACATGCAGGAGCCGCAACTGGTTATAAGGATAGATTCAAGACTGGTTACATTTTTCACTTTTAATTCATTTCACTTTGCTAAATTTTTCTGAATCAGTTACTTTTTACGACCTTTAAATTATATGATTTGAAGTGTGTTAGACTACATAGAACCAATAATAAAATTTATCTTTAAGGCTGTTTTTCTCAAGACGAAGTTTGCAATATTCAGTAGTCCATTTCTCAGTAACTACAAGCTCAAATTGATTGTAATTTTGCGCAGATGCTTATTGGCCTATATTATATTATATTTTAAGACTCGTTCATACTGCACTTAAGGGGGGCGATGGGTGACGTTTTGGTCATTTTTAATCAAAAATCGCATTTTCGTTTTCTTGTAAAGATGATGATGATCATGATGATAGAATATAATGTTTTATTTCCGTTGGCAGAGTTAAGGCCATAAGGCCTTCTCTTCCTCTCAACCAGCCTTAATCAATACAATACATATTTAAATTACGAATATTTACACTACACTTAAAAGATTCTTCAGTTAAGTTTTAACGACTAGTACTTGTTTATTTAAATTTAGATAACCTATAAGATAAAGTAGAAATTTAATTTATGAGCTAATTTAATTCAAACAATTATAATTTGAGGTAGTTAGTAAAATGATGAGAATTAATTTAATGTTATTTTACTTGAACTATGTTATAGGGAGAAAAATATAAATCTAAAATATATTTATATAATGAGAATATTAATGTAATGAAATTTTGCCATTGGAGGTTTTGTATTCTATTTAGAGAAATTAATGATAATAATAAGAATGGACAGACGTTATTTTTATTATAAATAACAAATGTTAACCAGTAATTAATCTGTTAAGTAAGAATATAGGGTAATTTTGATTTAAATGAAGTTATTGTCCAACAACCCCTTACATCACTCAGAAGCGAGTTCTAATTTCTAGCAACTGAAACTGTATAAGATGAAGAATATTATAAAGATGTCTTGTGATAGGGTATAATGAGTAAATTGTTATGATGAGACTTCGTACTTAGCTGATGATATGCGGATACATTTTGGAAACGAGAACGAGATGATTATGATGATGATGATGATGGAGTGATGCCCATGAAATGATATCGTTTCGTATTTTGAGGAAAGGGAGCCCCTCAGAGAAAGAAAAACCTCTCCGACTTTGTCCGCCACAATGTCACTATGGATTTCCCAATGGAAAACCCTATATCTGACTGGTACTCGAACCTGGACAGCCCAAATGACAAATTAATTGTGTAGAACTGTAGATCACGTGGATACAGCTAAATACTTGTGGGGTGGTTGTCTTATGGTAAAATTATCCAACCGTTAAAGTATATTTCGATGGAAAAAAGAGCTTATTAACAAGGGGAGAAATAATGTTCTAAAAGTGATCGCAAGTACGTTGCTTGGTGAACAGCTTTATGATCCCGGTTCAGACTCTGACTCTACGATCCCGGAATATTTATACGCTAGAAATCAAAATGTTACATTGGTGTTACTCCCTGGACAATTTTTACCCTGCTACCCTCAATCACTCCCCTCAGTCTTGACCTGACACCAAGACATATTGATTTGTTTTCGTCCTCAAGGGAAAGACAGAAAAACTAATTTCTTAGCCAATGCCGTAGAATCAGTTTTCCGCAAGAGTTGAGGATTCTGCAACAAATGCGCTCCTTATGTTATCGTGTGTGAGTTTTTTAAACCCTATTTTACCATAAGGTATATTAGGGTCACAATTAAATACATTTAAGATACAAATAAGTTCACAAATGTTACTAATGAATACATACAACTTATAACAGGCAGACAATTATATCACACGCAAGTACATATGTGAGTATGTAGAATATATTACACACAGAAACATATATATGACACAAAAGCAGACGTATTACATAAAATTGCATACATATGACATAAAACATGTACATATTTAATAATAATAATAATAATAATAATAATAATAATAATAATAATAATAATAATGTTAGACACAAATTAAACAGACACCAAAACAAATTTATTGCATAAGAACAGACATATTACGAGTACATATTTAATGTACACACGACAGAAAAAAATGCATTGTACATAAAAATCACACACATATGACATAAAAAAATATAGATAGATAGATAGATAGATAGATAGATAGATAGATAGATAGATAGATAGATAGATAGATAGATAGATAGATAGATAGATAGATAGATAGATAGATAGATAGATAGATAGATAGGTAGGTAGGTAGGTAGGTAGGTAGGTAGGTAGGTAGGTAGGTAGGTAGGTAGGTAGGTAGGTAGGTAGGTAGGTAGGTAGGTAGGTAGGTAGGTAGGTAGGTAGGTAGACAGACAGACAGACAGACAGACAGACAGACAGATAGATAGATAAGTGCATTTATTGATGCATAATAAATTATACAAACTCATGTACACAATATCCTTTGCACGAGCTCATACGGCCATTCGTGCTGTAACTATGCACAGTTTGAATCTTCAAAACGAAAATAATGCCTACTAATAATAAAATAGTGAAACAACAGTTATCATTATTATTACTACCGTTATCATTGATTACCACTATTATAACTAATCTAACTTTATACCAAATTTCACAAAAATAATACAAATAAAATAGAAGGGAGATATGAAAAACAGACACGCACAGTGTCACACACACACACACACACACACAAACACACACACACACAAACATATATATATATATATATATATATATATACAGTATAAACAATTCAGTTTCTTGTTGAAGCTGCACCAAATAATCCAAATAATAAATATAAAGGTAATACAGTATATAAATAAAAACACACACACGCAATAAAATACAAAAGACACAGTTAAAAAGAAACATTATCCCCTAATTCTATCATTTGCTCAATGTTAATATTACTCATTGCAACACTAATAAATCTTTCCCTTATCCCTCGGCTCCCTCCCCCTCGGCAAATTCCACCCTCAACTGTCGAACTTTTGCCAAAAATTTTCCCACACTGTCATAGGATTTAACGTTATTTAATACAGCGTATGTCGCCAAGTGCCCCCTGCTAGATGTAATGAAGGACTCTGGCAGGAATCGTTTCCTCAGAGCTTCTGTGGCTTCACACTCCGACAAAATGTGGTGTGATGTCTCGCCTCTACCGCAAAGAGGACATATTCTCGCCCCCTCTTCGTTGACGATTTTAAGTGCCCATACAAAAATATATTACATAGAAATTACATATATATCACAAAACTGACATGTTACATTGACGTTTCATACATACGTTTGAAAGTCATAAAAAAGACATTAGATACAAATACATAGTAGATATTACATTAAAAATACATTAATGTATTTGGATTTGAAAGTAAAATATGAGTGTTAAGTGCAGATTAATTAAAAGACAAATGATGCCAGTAGAATTGGCTTAATTGCAAAGAAGTGAAATAATTTTCAAATTGGAACATGTGAGAAGCTAAGGTATTAAGAGAAAGAGAGATAGCTAGGAAAACAAAATTAGAACTGAAAGAAAACACTTATAATGATCTGTACATACTGTATTTCTAAGAATACCGGAGCAAAGAATACCATCTTGCTATGTTTTGAATATTTTTTTCCAAAAAAACGTCCATTTTAAAATACATTAATAATGAGAAATTATATCATGTGTTCAGATTACAACGTTTGTCAACATAATTCACATATCTTATAAAATCTTTGTAACAGCTCTTATTTCGAAACACTTGTAATGGTGGGGAGTACTTGGTGTCACACCTGGCTAATCGACAAACTAGTTCAAGACGTTGTAGTTCAAAATTGTGACAGTCAAATAACAAATGTTGGACTGTTTGCAGGGAGACATCACTGAGTTATGTTGCTTCATGATAGCTTCCAGTATGTGTGCGGAGATTTCTGAAATAAATACATTCCTTATCCATAATCTCTGGAGCTTAAGAGCTAGCCCGCTGGTCTTCCACCCAGACGCCCGGATTCGATCCCCGGTCAGGTCGTGATAGAATTTGTAGTAGATAAAGCAGATGTTGCAGAGGGTTTTGTGTAGGTACTCCCGTTTCACTCTTTTATTTCACCCACATTGTCCACGTGCCTCTCATTTCATCCATCATCTCTAAAGTTAAAATAGGATGGGAGTCAAGTCTAGAGAGTAATACGAGTTTTCAATGTTGTTAACCCTCCAATATTCGCGCGGCATACATTTTGTAATAAACTGATGTTTATTACGTCATGGCATCTCCGCTTTTAATGCAAATACAATGAAATTTTCAGTACTATCCTGTTACAGTTTAGCTCAGATGTATGGATGTATGGATTATTTGAATGTAATTTTGATTATATACGCCTGTGCTTTTAGCAGGAGAGAATTCAAGCGCGTATTTTCGATTTCCTTATTTTTAATGAGATTTATTCCTATAATCCGTTCATAAGACACTTTTACACGTATTTTCTATTGTTACAGTTGCTATTTTAACCCCCAATATAAATTATTACGTGAATATATTTGGTAATAAAGAACAATAACTTCTCACTTGGAACAGGCATGAACCTGAACCCAGTAGGGGCTTAAATTTCAGGAGTAGAAATGTATAACTGTAGAGTGTAATTTATAACTAACCATTAAACCTATATAATAACTATAATAATACGATATGATATATATTTATTCATCCATCATATATCTGTAAGCCAGACCTGTTACAATTCTATATTACTCGAGATCTGCCTTAATTTACAATTGTAATCACCTATGCCAAGTCTCACAACTAAAAAAAATAAACAAAAACGAAACAAAAAACACACACACACATACACACTACAAGATCAATTTAAGACACCATTACTTTTAACTTTCTCTTCCCATTTCATCTTCACTATCATTAAAAATTTGCCCAATTTATTTAAAACTCTTATATTATATTACATATTTTCTTATGTGCTACATATCTGTTCATATTAAAAAATTTATTATTTATTCATCTTTTCCTTGTATTGTCTGTTACTTGACATTCTAATAATACACCGTGTTCCGCTTATAAGTATAATAAAAGAAATAGTTATAATTTCATAACAATGCATGCAAATGGGTTAAGATTGGTACCATTGTAAAGAGGAAATTGGGAAGTTTTAATCCATTGTTGTTACTTATTTTTAGAAGACTCACGCATGCGCAGATCATTAAATAAGAGAATTCGTATCGTATCTTTAGTCAGTCAGCATGTGGACGCCACAGCAGAAAGCCTTTTGTGTACTGTCATTAGCAGAACATAGATCCATAATTCGTGTACAGCGCTTGTTTCGCCGTCAGTACAATCTTAGACCGAGGGAAGCTGTACCGACGTACGTCTCAATAATGAAATGGGATAGGCAGCTCAGAGAAACAGGAAGTTTGTTGTCTAATGCAGGTAAACATTCCAAGCGTAAAGTGTCTGACGAAAATGTCGAACGCACTCGCGAGGCATTTCAGAGAAGCCCGCGGAAATCCATTCGACAGGCTAGTGTGCAGTTGAACATCCCACCAACAACAGTGCATACAGTGCTCCATAAAAGATTGCGTTTGCGAGCGTACAAGCTGCAACTTCATCAGATGATTACGCCGAATGATAAACTGGAACGAAAACGCTTTGCAGAAACAATGTTGGATAAAGTGGACGATGACGACACATTTCTAACTCGAGTCTGTTTCTCAGATGAGGCAACCTTCCACGTCAGTGGAAAAGTAAACCGACACAATTGTCGCATCTGGGGGTCGGAAAATCCAAGTGTCGTAATCGAACACCAACGGGATTCCCCTAAATGGAATGTTTGGTGTGGGATCATGCGTGACAGAATCATTGGTCCCTATTTCTTTGCTGAAAAGACAGTCACTGCAAACACGTACCTGGATATGTTGCAACTGTATGCTGTGCCACAACTCCCAGATGGAGCAATTTTCCAGCAAGATGGGGCTCCACCACACTTTGCCAACATGGTTCGCACATTCTTAGACGAACAATTCCCTGCAAGATGGATCGGAAGAGGATCACCGTACATCACATGGCCTGCCAGATCACCAGATCTAACACCACCTGATTTTTTCCCGTGGGGGTTTGTTAAGGACCAGGTCTACAGGACGCCAGTACGTGATTTGGCAGACTTACAAGAAAGAATTTATGCTGCTGTCAACAATGTTACACCACAGATGCTTCATAACACTTGGGTCGAGGTTGAATACCGGTTGGATATTTCCCGTGCCACCAATGGAAGCCATGTTGAGGTTTATGGAACATAAGGTAACAAAAATTCCCAGTTTTCATTCTTTGTAGCAGTTGGTTTCAACTATATACTTGTATTAATTCAGAAGTTATAGCTATTTCTTTTGTTATACTTATAAGCGGAACACGGTGTATATGGAGCGCGTCTTCTCCCATGCCGCAAAGAGGCAGATATCCTTCTCTGTGGTACTCCTCCTGTTTTTCAATTTCCATATTCCTAGTCTCCACCAAACTAAGCCCATCCTCACTTTCCTGTTATTTATTCTGACATATTTCTCTTGTTCCCATGACGTTTTAATGTCCTTGAAGGTACTCAATATTCTTAATTCGTTCACTATAATAATAATAATAATAATAATAATAATAATAATAATAATAATAATAATAATAATAATAATAATAAATTTTAATTACATCGTTTGCATTATAATACTACCCATTATATTTTATTTTATATATTTACTAATAATGTAATCACACATACAATAATGTAGAATATTTGTGCTAGAATTTTTCACCCAACCTGCCAATTTATAATACTTTGATTAAAAAATAATTGATTTCAGTTTGTATGTACAACATTTTAATTACATTTTTTGTTCCAGGTATGTTGAGTTTTGTTGCTGTCCCTCAGTTGCTGAACTCGTGGTAATGTACTGTATTAATATATGAGGATATAGCCTACTTAACTGCACATTAATCTAACAAACGCTGTAATAATCAGTGTTCCATACAATATTTCTGAAAGTCTGAAGTGACATTCATGTAAATTGTTAGACGAATTTTATTACTGTGGAATTATTGATTCTGTTTTAAATTTTAACACGATTTTTTTAAATATTACTTAATACCACAAATTACAACTGATATTTATGGAATGAATATATATGTTGTTTAGAACTCATGTGATTAAAATCTTTATATAGAGTTTACTCCTTCTTGTGTATTTATCGGCATCCGTCTGGTGAAATAATTAATTATCTTCAGTGATAACCGTTGTGTATGTAATGTGGAAAAGGGTAATGAAATCCTTCTTCACTCAAATCATAGGTGAACCATCATGCGGACGTGTCCCAGAAGATGAGTAGAAACACCACATGTGATTTTTCAGTGCCAGAGATGTCTCATCCATTTCTACACTGAAAATGTTTTAGAACTATCGGTTCGCGAGACTGCTACGCCACCGTTTTTAGCATGTTAAACAAGTAATGGGAACCTTAAGTGCGAGTAGCAGAGTATGCGCGATAAAGCTGACAATTGTGATTATTGATATGACGTGTATTTAGGAGGAGGTGCCGTTCTCAGCTGCAGTGACAACAGAAGCTCACCGGCTGGGCACTGTACTCATGGACACACTGCAGGAACGTTAGCGTAAGGAAACGTAAGTGCGAGTATCTTACTTTTTCCACAGCCTGGGCAGCAAGACTGGCAACTGTGGTTGGCAGATTGCTGACGTGAGTGTATAGGAGGTGGTACCATTCTCAGCTACACTATCAACAGATGCTCGCAGACTGTGCATTTTAATCAAGGACACGCGCCAGGAACTCTGGCGTCATGAATACCGGTGCGACCACCTCGTAACCGCCGGCCGGCGCACAGTGGTCCGAATCGCTTAAAACCCGGACAAAAATCATAACTCCTTTTCTAGTGACCATGTTAACTTGAAATTTTGTACATTTGTTACTAATAACATGTATTTATAGTGTGCAAATTTTAATGACATTTGGAAATGAATAACTTGAGTCAGGTGCCGCCGATATCTACTGCATACAGTCGACCTGGTTGGCGAGTTGGTATAGCGCTGGCCTTCTATGCCCAAGGTTGCGGGTTCGATCCCGGGCCAGGTCGATGGCATTAAGTGTGCTTAAATGCGACAGGCTCATGTCAGTAGATTTACTGGCATGTAAAAGAACTCCTGCGGGACAAAATTCCGGCACATCCGGCGACGCTGATATAGCCTCTGCAGTTGCGAGCGTCGTTAAATAAAACATAACATTAACATCTACTGCATACATACTTAGCCTACACTGTTGCGGGTCGCTTGTAACCGAACCTAGGACTCTACTCATAACACAGCTCGGAACTAGTGTCATCTAGCGGTCAGGAATTCAGGGTCGACAGTAAGACTGAGATTAAAAACTTCTAATGATTTTGATCAATTGCTTGCAGTGTGTTTCTTATGTGTGTGTATTTGTATAAGATTGTCAAATGTCATAGAGCTTCACATATTACTTCCTTAGATATTAATTTTCACTTATTTCAATGATATTAAATAATGGATATTAAACGTCCCTAATAATTTCAGCTTTATTATTATTGCGTTTTAAAATTTTCTGCGAAGGACTTACATCTCATGATTAAGAAAACTGCTCATGAATATTTTAATTTGATCATTGGTTAGTAAAGTAAACATTTTAATATAAGCCTAAGCCATAATTTTTAATTAATCATTTTCTTTAACTTTTAAAAGTAAAAAATTCATATCATGAAAAAAGTTTTCAATGAAGAGATGATTCGAAACACAACTTTATGTACTGGAGTATGCTGAGTATTCTTGCAAAGGTTTATGTAAATCGGAGCCAATGGAAACCGCTAGGGACCTCTTTCTTGATCGAAAACTTAGTTTTGACTAAATGAAATTTTCAGTGGTATGATATGTTTAAAAGAGTTGCGCGTAGCATTTAAAAAATGGACTCCAGATCTTCAAAAATGGCGGTTGAGGGCTAAATATAGGACAGAATGTTAAATGTGTATTGTAACTTACTTCTTTAAAAATGGCTTTTAAGGTACCCGGAGGTTCATCGCCACCCTCACATAAACCTTCCATCGGTCCCATCCTGAGCAACATTAATCCACTCTCTACCACCATATCCTCCCTCTCTCAAATCCATTTTATATTATCCTACCATCTAAGTCTCGAACTCCCCAAAGATCTTTTTCCCTCCGGCCTCCCAACTAACACTCCATATTAATTTCTGGATTCGCCCATACGTGCTACATGCCCTGTCCATCTCAAATGTCTGCATTTAATGTTGCTAATTATGTCAGGTGAAGAATACAATGCGTGCAGTTCTGCCTCATGTAACTCCCTCCATTCTCCTGTAACTTCATCCCTCGTAGCCTCAAATGTTTTCCTTAGAACCGTATTCTCGAACACCCTTAACCTCTGTTCTTATCCTAAAGTGAGAGTCAAAGTTTCACAACCATACAGAACAACCAGTAATAAGGTTTTTTTGAGAGCAGACTAGATGACAAAACCTCTCAAATGAAAATAACAGGCATTTTCCATATTTATTCTGCGTTTAAATTCCTTCCGAGTGTCATTTATATTTGTTACTGTTGCTGCAAGATATTTGAAATTTTCCACCTTTTGAAACGATAAATTTACAATTTTTATATTTTCCTTTCTTACCATGTTCTGGTCACGAGACATAAATTTATTTATACTTCCGTCTGTCATAACAGACGATCATATAGGTCCGGAAAATAATTAAAAAATGCATACATGGAATAGAGAGAAAAATCAATACGTAGGTAGCAATTATAGTACAATATGCAATTTAGAAAGTTTAAAAATTAAACATTATATAAGTGATTATGTAAAATTCCTATAGATTTCTTTAAGATATTTAAACAAATATTTTTAATATCTTGGGATGTCATATTATATTGTTATGAATAATATATTTATATAAATAGTATATTTATACGCCGATCCGCGGACACCAAAAATCAAACCCCTTAACACCCATGTGTAATCAATTGCATTATATCTCACTCAAGTGAGGAACACAGTAGCGGTAAATGACTTGTTTTTCTTGATCAACTGCTAAGGCTTGAAATTCATCCTTTTCGAACCGTACAGTTGGGTCCAATATTACTGCCTTCTTCTTCTTTCTACTAAGAGCAACTATATCCGCTCGTCTGTTACTGACATCCTCAGATATACAATGTACTTCTTCATATACTTCAAGATTTTTATTTTCCCTTAAATGTGAGGCAATATAAGGGCGAACACTATGAAGACGTACAGTTTCCCTGAAAAGGAATGAGACAATTGAATATTCCTAAGTCTCAGATGTAAAACACTGCGCATGATCAGAGACCAGAGCACTGATACACAAGATTACGAATATTGAGTTACTTTGATTCAAGCTATTTGGTTTGTTACTAGCATCGTTCCGGAATTCACTTCAAAAACTACAAAAAATATGATAATATTACGTACATAAAAGATAAATATATACGTAAATCGTGTAGTTAAATCGACAATAGACCTTCATGACTAGATCGACACTCCGCACAGAAAGTAAAGCTTTCGTGTCGTTGCAATAGCTCAGACGCTAAGATCTCTGCGTGTTGTGTAGAAGAGAGCGAGTTCGATTCTTAGTCTATATCAACGATTTTTGTTCTAAATAACGTTGAAATAGAGTTTTACAAAGTCCTCAGATTAAGTGTTAATAATCACAGAAATTACAAAATTACAAGTTATAATATTATAAACGTTATTCTAATGAATGCATTTATACACACACACATACAATGTAAATGCATATATATATATATATATATATATATATATATATATATATATATATATATATATATATATATATTAAAAACTAACAATTAAAATCAAATTAAAAATATATTTCTAAGCCACACAGACAAACGATTACAAAGGTTTAGAGTCCTTAGGCCATGTCATTTGTTGAGTAATTATTACAATATTTTATTACTAGCTTTCCCATATGTATAATAAATGCACTCGCACAAAACAATTTTTGTTAAAAGTGTGGCTTTGGATTATTTCATTCTCACCCCTTCAGTTGATTTTAACTATTTTATCTACGTGTTTAATTTAATGTGCATTCAATTTAATTTATGTTATGATTGAATGTATAAGCACTGTTGCAGTTATTGATTAATTACATATATTAATACTAACTATTAAATGCATGTGTTAAGTAACAAATTGCAGTATCTTTTGCAAAATCTTGAATGTTTACGTTGTCAATAATATTTCTGTACTATATACTATAAGACGTTAAAAGAATTTGCAATAGATTTGGGATCCTCTACTTTATAATCACTAAGTTTAATGAAAAATTATTTTCTTTCTTAGGATATCTACAAGTTTAACTTTAATAATATTCCGAATAGCTTTAATTGCATTATCTGGATTTTGTGCTTTTCTATTCAAATGTGTTCTATTTCCCTCTTTCATAAATTTTGATAAATTACACTGTACTTCTTGTAGTATTTAAGAATATGAGGATAGTTACATTGCAGCTCATTACATATAGATTCTTCTTTTTAATACATGAGATTTTTAAGTCCCTGCATTATCTACATGATTTTACTTTTGAATTTTTTCACAACATTGAGTGGAGAACATCCACTGAAGTGATTCTGAAATGAAGTCAAAAATGCAATACATTTACTCTTAATATCAGTAGTACCAGTAACATATACGTTTTTCCAAGATTCATTTTGTAGACATAAATGTAAATAATCACTAGATACAGCATTTACGACCCTTTTTTAGTTTTAAATTAATATTTTGAAATTGTTCAGTAACATTGGAAACAGGATTTGTTTATCATGTTCATACAAGCCATTGATTATAGGTGCTGCCGAATAGGAAATCAGTCTAATTCAGTGTACAAAACTTTTATCAATGGCTGTGCTACTTCAGCTTGTATGCTGGTGGGAAATGAGTCTACGACTAAGATTTCCAGTTTCAAGGAGTGAATTTAATTTACTTTTGCGGAAAAGTTCCGAGAGATAATCTATGTCTATGTCACTACAGATCACAAATTCCATATGAGATTTCTAAAGTCTTTTCTTTACATATTCAATGTTGGCTGTAAATATTAATAAATATTAAGAAATATGAATGATTGTACTTAGAAGTCTGATTTACATTATAAAAAGCAAGAAGTTACATTCTTCGGCAAGATTCGAACTTTTCTATGTTTGGTTTTGTCGTCCAACACATAAGCACGGACCTATTCAATGCTTATGTTAATAACCTACAATTTAGCTGTAGCAATGTGGTGTCATAACTTGGGGTTTGTTTACTTAATGTAATTAGATTTAATTTGATTAGCTTCGCAACAATTGGACTTCCTGTTATATCCTGTTATTTAAATATTTAAGTTAGAGTTGATTTATTAACTCTTACTGTGCAAGATGACCCTTATTTCAATAATTCTATATCACGTAAAATAGTCATTGTCTACACTAAAGTATTATCATCATCCCTCAGTTCACATCTTAATGGCGAACCGACGTGACATGAGACAGCGAGTTATAGCTCTAGTTGAGGCTGGATATGGGGCTAGATCTGCTGGCCGTTTGGTCGGTGTTTCTGGAAGTACAGCCGCGAGGTGGGTTCATCGTTACCAAAATATTGGGGACGTTGAAAATCGCCCTATTCCTGGGCGTCCCCGGATTTCTTCATTGGAAGAGGATGCTCTCTTATTAGAGGAAGTTTGACAGGACCCCTTTCGGACTGCTAAGGAAATAAGAGGAGCATCTAACTTTCCGGGTTCTTCACAGACTGTGATCAGCAGGTTGAGAAACCGCGGTATTAGGAGCCGGAGGGCTGCGCAAATGGAAATATTGGGGGAAGCACAAGCTGTCGACCGTCTTGCCTTCGCTACCAATCGAGTGGATTTCGATTGGAGAAATGTAATTTTCTCCGACGAAACAACCATCTCGAGTGATTACGAAAGTCCTGTCCGTGTCTATCGTGAGGATGGTCTCCCACATGATCAGCGCTATGTGCACCGACGTGAAAGATCGGGGCGCTTTAGCATATTGTCACAGTCTAGTATATACAGTCGCGAAGCTCAATACGTAGTAAAAATGCAAACATTAGATTGTTGCTCACCACTAGGATCGCTAATATCGCCTCATTACAGGCAATGCAAAATAGTACCGTCACAGTGTATTGTTTCTAGCACCCTCAAAACTCAAGCTTCGTGACTGTATATAGTAGACTGTGATATCGTGTTGGGGTGAATGTCTTACTATGGACCTGGCGTTATAGAATGCATCGATGGCCGGTTTAATACGGGAACTTACGAGCACATTCTGGAAAATATATTCCTTCCTTCCGCCCCTAGAACGTTTTCCCGAAGGAACATTGCTGTTCCAACAGGATAACCATCCCGTGCACTATGCCGCAAGCATTCAAAGATGGTTTGAAAGTAGGCCGGAGTTCGAAATGATTAATTGGCCTCCGAAGTCTCACCTAATTTGAATGTCATCAAAAATTTATGGGCGGAATTGAAAAAGAGAAGGATAGCCACCTATGCCCACCGACGTCCTCGAAATCGAGACGAATTGTGGGATCAAGTTGTTGAAACCTGGGAAGATCTCGCCGGGGATTAGAATTTATTCCACAATCTCGTGACATCCATGCAGTACCGACTTAGAGCTGTAATAGAAGATGATGGGATGTGGACAAGATTTTAAGTTGACAGGTCTCTTTTTGTTTCTTGTGATTTTTGTTTGAGGAAAAATACTCTTAACTTTCAAGTAAGATTAATTTTTTACGAGGTTCAGCCCACTTGTAAGACCCAGAAATTGGGCAAAAATTATTCATATTTTTCGACAAATTAGATAGTCTAGGAACTCTGAAGAAATTAATTACACCTCAATAAAAAAAAAGTTTCACCTGGGATCGAACACGAGACGTTTCGGTTAAGCAATGGAACCGACACTCTACTATATGAGCTAGCGAGACCAGACAGTGACAACAGTAGTCTAGAATGTAGATCCCATAGCAGGCATTTGTCATTCGGTACAGAGAAGCAATGATAGTTTGTGACCCTAGCTATGTTGTCAAATCGTGGCCTTAAATGGCTGTCTTCTTCGTGATTCTTATTTTGGTCCTTGTCCTTGTTGTGGTCCTCGTAACAATTCTTGCTGCATTTCTCATGTTATGTATCGTTACGTCGATATCGAGTGAACCGCACTGTAGAACTTTAACTTCCGACGACCAAGAGTAGTCTCATTCCTTTTAAGGGTAACTGTACATTGCGTAATAAATCTCCTTTAGAACATAATCCTAGCACATGACCAAGAGTCTCAGTTGCCTTACATCCTGGAGTTCTACACTGTCGTGAATTCGTTGTTCGTCCTGCTAATCTTACTGCTGCAGTATTGCATGACATTGTAATGGCAGTGGTCCCTTCTGAAGACGATAATCCTTTTCTGTCACTTATCCAGGAATTTACTTTCGGTTCATCTTGGAAAACTGATACTCTTTTCCTTTATGCTGAAGACTAGCCCAAGAATTATAAGCTTCCTTTTGTAAATGTTTTCTTATTTGACGTCCAGTTTGTGGAACAGAATACTTTGTCTTTTCGGGATTTACTTCCAAACCTATCTGTTTACTTACTTCAAGTAAAATTCACGTGTTTTCCCTAATATTTTGTGGATTTTGTCTTCTCATATTCACGTGATCCGCATAGACAAGCAGCTGATGTAACTTGTTCAATTTCAAACCCTGTCTGTTATCCTGGACTTTCCTAATGACATATACTACAGCGAAGTTAAAAAGTAGATAGTGCATCTCCTTGCTTTAGCCCACAGTGAATTGGGAAAACATCACATAGGAATTGGCCTATTCTGACTCTGCTGTCCCTTTCATTGAGACAATTTTAATTAATCGAACTAGTTTCTTGGGAATATCAAATTCTATAAAACTTATCTCTTAACCGAGTCATATGTCTTTTTGAAATCTACGAATAACAGATGTAATGTACCCTTATACTCTCATTATCTCTCCAATATCTGTCGAATACAAAAATTTGGTCAATAGTCTATTACGCCTAGAACCACATTGATGATCGCCAACAATTTCATCTACATATGGAGTTAATCGTCTCACAAGAATATTGGACAAAATTTTGTACGACGTCAACACGGTAACTGTTTGTGTAAGAGAACAAAAAAAATATATATTTTTTTGTCATTTTGGCCAACAAATGAGACAGACCTAATGTCCCTTAAATTTTATGCACTGCGGAAGCTCTTTTTGTGCATTCATGATAGGAGAAATAGTGCAAAATGTGGGAAGCCTGAGGATGAATAGTTATCATACTGTAAGATGATTCAGGCAGTCTTTATACTGCCATTATGCAGGTTTGCCTTCCTCTGTATATAACAATAACGTCGCGATATCCATTAAGAAATATGAGTTACGATGAGTGCAGACAATGGAGGAGCAAAATCTTAAAAATAATGATGACGCTTAAAAATGAATTTTGGAAGTTGAATTATATCTGTACTTCACGTTACAGCTTAAAGTTTTATATGCTGGCGTATTAAATTCGGAAGAGTCTTCAATATTATAAAGTGTATTTCTTAAAAAAAAGTTTAAAGTGGCTGTTCTTTGAAGGAATGTTTTGTAAGTGATGTTTCTATTCCGAATCCGCAACTTTTAGTTGAGTAATTTACTTTTCGACTATATACTGCGTTCTTGGATTCGAAGACAGTTCTCTACATAATAAGCGTAATGCTAGTCACTATTTGCACTCACGGTTTATCGAAATAACTCTTCGCGCCATCAGTATTTCCATCTCTTACTGTCTCGAACTCTATATTTAACTCCTACATTCATAGCTTTAACATATTGTTCTGATTGCGAGTTTCGCTTCATTTTAGTTGATTTTCTAGTCAAATTTATTTTTATTTATTCTCGCAATATAGTATAATTTAAAATATCGTGGAATACTTATTTCTCGTTAGAGGAGGTATTGTTCCCTTCTCGTCGTTTATTTAAAGCACTAGGTGAACTACTAGGTTATTTAGCATGCGTGGAATTGTTGATAGAAATATAGGAAGCAGTGTTGTTAATGTAAGAGCCCATGATTACGTATTACACTAAAGTTCCAACAGTAACATAGCGTAATTTTATAGATGTGAAGTGCGTGGGTGTAAAACGTATCACTTGTAGTTCAGAGAACAAACTGGTAGGAAATTAAACGCAGAATATATATGGGAAATACCAGATATTATTCGGTCGAGAAGCTTTTGACATCCAGTCTGCTGTCAAAAAAGCTGAAAGTTAGAATTTATAAAACGTTTATAATACAGGTTGTTATGTATGGTTGTGAAACTGGACTCTCACTTTGAGAGAATAAGGTGCTTAGGAAAATATTTGGGGCTAAGATGGATGAAGTTAGAGGAGAATGGAGAAAATTACACAAAGGAGAACTGCACGCATTGTATACTTCACCTGACATAATTAGGAACATTAAATCTAGACGTTTGGGATGGACAGGGCATGTAGCACGTATGCGTGAATCCAGAAATGCATATAGAGTGTTAGTTGGGACGCCAGAGGGGAAAAAAGACCTTTGGAGAGGCTGAGACGTAGGTAGAAGGATAATATTAAAATGGATTTTCAGGGAGGTGGGATATGGTTGTAAAAACTGGATTGATCTTGCTCAGAACAGGGATCAATGGCGGGCTTATGTGAGAGCGGCAATGAACCTCTGGGTTCCTTAAAGGTCATAAGTAAGACAGTAAGGCATTATTATTATTATTATTATTATTATTATTATTATTATTATTATTATTATTATATAATGGCGGGCTTATGTAAGGGCGGCAATGAACCTCCGGGTTCCTTAAAAGCCAGTAAGTATTATTATTATTATTATTATTATTATTATTAATTATTATTATTATTATTATTATTATTATTATTATTATTATTATTATTATTGACAGTAATAATAGACATAAAATAGTAATATCAGTATCACTAGCAGCAACAAAAATTTTCAAATGTTAGATATAAAAAGTAGATAAAAAAGGGGAAAAGAACTTACCAGCCTACCCCATTATCTCCTAGTTTAGTTGCATCATGAATGATACCTTCTTGGTGTCACTTGTGGGGTCCAGACCTGTCTTCGG
The DNA here is from genome assembly GCF_040183065.1 of Periplaneta americana. Classification (NCBI taxonomy): domain Eukaryota; kingdom Metazoa; phylum Arthropoda; class Insecta; order Blattodea; family Blattidae; genus Periplaneta; species Periplaneta americana. The sequence goes on from NC_091120.1 coordinate 131,586,768, forward strand.
ACAGTTGACTACACAAAACATAGTATAAAATTTTCCACAATCGCATGTAGAGTTGTTGGTGCTTGATTACAACACCTCATAGAATTGTCGGTGTCTTTCTCCTGCCGGCGTCACATTAGTACACGCCATCGGCATGGTTCAGATTTCAGCGCGTTTGCCCGCTGATCTGGAGCTGTGATCGGGTGTGGGGTCTATTCCCACTTGGCCTGATTACTTGTCTGTGGTCTTTCTGAGGTTTTCCCTAGTTATCAGGCGAATTTCAGGTAATCTATGACTAATAGGTGGTCAAATTTCGCGAGATACCATCTTGCTCTCACCAATTTTATCGACCCTAACTGACCTAGTAGTTGGTACAGCATTATTAAATGAGATACAATAGGTCATTAGTACTAGTACTAGTACTAGTACTAACAATAGGACTATATACTTGAACTATTATACGGGGATCATACTGAAAGTCATGAGACTCATGATCAACCCATTGTTATAAATCTTAATTTTTAGTTTTTAGACAAACCAGGTATATCATTTTAATCTATTCTGTCACTTTTCAAAATAGCATCCATTTTTCTACGTTTTTCCCATCCTTCTGTAAGTTCGAAAATTTTCTTGCAATAGAAGTCCATTCCAGCTTCCTGAAGACATTGACGTAGCGCTGGCCTCGCAACTGTTCCTTTAGAGAACCGAACATATGGTAGTCGGAGGGTGTCAAGTCGGGACTGTAGGGAGAATACGGAAGAGTTCCCCACCCAACTGCCGTGATTTTCTCCATGGTGACACGAGCAATGTGAGGCCGCGAGTTATCGTGTTGCAGAATTATCTTCTTTTCAGATCGTTAATCTCGAAGCTTCAAAAGTGTCTCAATATAGCGGACAGCATTTATGGTCTCTTCAGGTTTAGGAAATTCAACCAGAATGCATCCCAGAAAACACAAACTCTTTCCTTGTTGCGTTCCGTGAAGGCAGTTCGAGGGCGACCGCTACGAGGCTCATCTTGGATGCTCTTGTTCCCGTATTTGACATATTTCACTTATCTCCTAACACTGCTGGCGCCCATGCACACATCTCCGTATGTATGCTGAGGCCTGAGGTGAATTTAAGCTGAAGATTTGTTCTCTTTAATAAGGAATTCAATGATAGCACGCTGCCGAAACGAATCATCATTGTCGACCATTTTGCAAACATTGCCTGTGATAACATGTTAGAAGGTAATGACGTCACAACATGTCAGTATAGAGTCTAAAGTCCGTAGATTATGATAATACAGTGTTGTTCTTGTTACATTCTTGAAATTGGAATTATAGTAATGGGTTGCTTATGACTTTCAGTACGACCCTTTGTTCTGTGGCTTCTTACGGTGTTAACCGACAGGATACATCTATACTCCGTTTCTCCTGCAATTTTTTTTATCATTTGGGCATTATTTTGTTATTTTGCACAAAATGAAATGGATGGAAAAAATTTTAATGTCATTGTGATACGATTATTATCAATGAAAGTCGAAATTATGAAACTTCTTTGAAGTAGCCTATGTTATTTGGCTTGATACATTGGATTCATTCATTCATTGTTCTGCCCAAGGACAGTTCTTTCACTACAAACCAAGCTTTCTCCAATAATTCCTGTTTTCTGCCTTCCTCTTAGTCTCTGCATATGATCCCTGTATCTTAATGTTGTATATCATCTCATAAATTCTTCTCCCCCGAACTCTTTTCCCGTTCATCATTCCTTCCAGACACATTCTTCAGTAGGCAGTTTCTTCTCTGCCAGTGACTCAACCAATTCCTTTTCTTCTTTCTGATCAATTTCAGCATCATTCTTCCTTCACCCACTCTTTCCAACACAGCTCCATTTCTAAGTCTGTCTGTCCACTTCACATGTCCCATTCTTCTCCATATGGATCTGGGAAAGTATCCAAATACGAAAATACTATTAATGGTATATTATACGTTGACCATCCACATCAAATGGCAAGCTGAACTCTGAACAGAAAGATATCCTAATCATTGTAATAACAGTGGTGATGATTGTGTAAGAATGATGTAAAAATAATGACGATTAAATGATAGAAGATACCTAATGAATGGAAATGAATCGTGTTATTGAATTACACATAGAAGATATCATATTATGCTGTTAATAAAATCAAGTGACTCCATATATAAGAAGTCAGCAGGTTATTGTAAGTAAAGGGACACTCCCACTATGTGGAAATTCAACGAAACGAAGGGAGGAGCAATTTTCTTTACAATGTGTTCAAATGAAGACTTCCAGAAGCAGGCGTCAAGATTGGAAGCGCGACGAAATGCGGCGAAGAGAATTCTATGTAAGGCTTCTCAGTGAAATCGAAGTGATCGTAAATCTTCGCTAATGATCGGAATGTCAGTTTGGCGTTAAATTCAATTGTTTTACTTCGCAACAATATTAATTGTATTTTCTGCTATCAGCTCCTTTACCAAAATAAAATGGACTTCGAAAAAATTATTCAGCTTCTGGAGCAATATCCATTTCTCTATGATAAATGTAATAATAATGGTAATAAAATGCACGAGAAAATCGCTAGATGGAATTATCCAAACCTTTGGGAAAGTTTGCAAGTTGATGGCCATGTAATTTAAAAATGATTTTTTGTGTAATCCGCCATTATAAATAGTCTATATCTTTACTGCAAATGGTGCATAATGACACATTTTTGTACCATTGCCCTTAAATATGACCATTTCAACTAAAACATCATTACCTCTACGGGGTTGTTTCCGATCTCTGATAACGAATTTGGATGACGTCATGTGCGTCAGGAATCACGCCGAAAGCTGAAAATCAGAGTGAAAAGTGTATCACAGTAGCAATGCCCAAGAAAATCGAGCCTTTTCGGGAGGGGTACATAACAACTCTTTCCGATGCCAAGTACAGTTACGTGAAAATCATAGGAGCCTGCAAAAAACGTGGTTTTGTTATTTCCAAGAAAGACATATTGTGTGTACCTAATAAGACTGGCAAAGCTCGGATGGGGTTAATTCCAGAGTGGAAAATGCAAGCAAATTCACCCTCGTCACAAGTCGCCTCACCCCACTAGATGATAAAAATTAATTCCATTCTAGCTTTACCTATGTTAATAAGTACACAGAAGATGCCTTTCTTGGAAATAACGAAACCTCGTTTATTGCAGGAATCTTTTATTTTCACTTAATTTTACTTGGCTTTGGAAAGGGTCGTAATGTAACCCTCCCAAAAAGGATTGATTTTCTTGGGAATTCCTATTGTGAGTCGCCGTGCACTCTATGATATCACTCACTAGACCTACAGGTCTGACTTCTCGCGCTACAGTTCAGCTGTCGTATGACTCCTGACGCACATGATGTCATTCAAATTCGTTATCAGAGATTGGAAACAATCCTGTATTATGACGGCATAACTTTTGCCATAAAGTTAATATTATGAAACAATTTGCCGTGCTATAATATTTAATACATCTTTGTTGTCATAGTAACTTTCTCTATTGACCATGATATCAAACTACCCACATTACAAATTTGGTGTTATTTGTTTATTTATTTATTTAATTGCTGTCGTAAAAAAAGCCTATCTTATGAAGTTCGTTTATAATGTTATACAGTTATTTAACTGGTAAAAACAAGGAAACTAGCTTCGCTCGTTTCCTAAGCATTGTCTCGTGCAATGAAGTATAGGCCTAACATCATAAACTTGTTTCACAATACAGGTCTATTCAAAAAGAAGGAGCAGATTTCAAATATTTATTTCTTACAAACTACAAAAGATAGAAACACGATTCCAACGCTCCTGGACAGACGAAAGTTTAAATTTTGAACAATCCGAGTAGAAGTACCAATCACGGCCGCATTGGCGCTGTTGATTGCAGTGTTAAGGTCAATGTCAGGCATGGGGGGATAAAAATACGGTCTTTTACGTAACCCCACAGATAAAAATCACAAGGAGTGAAGTCTGGAGATCTGGGAGGCCACCGGCGATGAAGTTGATCTTTTCCTCCTCCTCTTCCAATCCAACGTGCTGGAATGGTGTCATTCAGGTAACGTCGGACGTGATTAGAGAAATGAGGCTGGGCACCATCTTGCATGAAGATGAAGTCATCTCAATAATCTTCAAGTTGAGGAAATAACCTGTTTTGAAGCATGTATAGCTAGGTTATTCCTGTCACAGTTTTCTCCATGAAGAAGAAAGGTCCATAAACTTTGTTTACAGATATGCCACAGAAGACGTTAATCTTCGGTAAATCTCTTTCATGTTCAATAACTGACATAGGATTTTCACTTGCCCAAATTCTAACGTTATGGTGATTAACTTTTGTTATGGTCGTCAAGATGCAATGCTTGCAATAATTGCAGTTTGTACGGCTTCATGTGCAGACGGTGTTTCAGAACTCGCCATGGTTGAGGAATGTTCAGTTCTCTGCTTGCTCGTGTTGTGGATTTTTTTGGGCTCCTTTCGTAAACTGTACGAATACGCTAGACATTTTCATTCGTTGTGCGTGGACGTCCCGTGCTTTTCTGTTTCCAGATGCAACCATCTTCTACGAATTTTCGATGCCACTGTTAAATCTGCTTATGACGAGGTGGTTGTTTATTAAACTGACGGCAAGAAGCACGTTGAACTTCAATAACTGGTCGACAAAATTTAACTTTTTTCAATCGCCAGAGATCAGATCTGTGTCATCGCGATACAGCATCCAACAATAATCTTACATCATGGATTCATTCCAGAAACCCTGGTAACGTTTCTCCATCGATTTGATGTCTTGGTGAAACCTTTCACCCATCTCGTCAGTGACATCACCAAGGCTGGTTGGAAAAAAATCCAAATGAGAATGAAAGAAATGAAGTTTTAGGGACATACGGAACCCATTTCTTTATATGCATCCAGTAATTCCTGAACTCCTTCTTTTGTAGTCCGGAGACTTTGTCTTCCCTAAGAAGTTTATACACAGCCACTTGAAGCTTTTCCAAGCTTTCACTTCAATCTCATCCAAATTTTCTTCGAATTTTTGATCCCGCAGTAGCTCTCTAATCTGTGGGCCCACTAAGACCCCTTCTCGTAATTTAGAAGCTGACACACGACAAAATTTTTCACTCAGATACTGAAATCCTTTTGAAGTTCTCCTTCCAAGCGTCTTCACAAAGGTTTTCGTTAAGCCAAGCTTTATCTGGAGAGGGGGAAGCAGTATTTTTTGTTTGTCAACTAGAGGGATATGCTGGACATTTTCTTCACCTGGGTTATAAGTGCTTCTAGATTTCCAGTCTCGTTTGGTATAATGTTCACTTGTATTTCGGCTGTCCCATAGACAAAGGAAGCAGCAGAATTTTGTAAAACCCCCTTGCATACCCAACAACATGCCAATGACTTTCAGATCTCCACATATATGCCACTGGTGTACATCGTACTGAATTAATTTGAGTACTATGTTCATATTTTCATAGGTTTCTTTTAAATGCACAGAGTGGGCAATGGGTACAGAATGTTTTAAATTGCCGTTGTGCAGAAGAACGGCCTTCAAACTTTGCTGGGAAGAGTCAATAAATAACCTCCAGTCTCATGCAACATATTGTTGTTTTAGTCCCTCAAAGAGTCCAGGCACATCGTTGCAGAAGACCGTTGGACCATCTAAAGAAAAAAAACTTTTCTAAATATTTTGTCCGTTTTCTATAGTGGCATATCCTGACGTCTTCTTCAACAAGATGTTTCTCTCTAAGCCTAGAAGCTAGAAGTTCCGCCTTATCTTTTGGTGGTGAAAGATCTCTAATGAGATCGTTTAGTTCATGTTGGGTAAATCGCTGTGGTTCGGAACTAGTAAACTCAGGAATGTATTCACGATTAGAAGCACATTCTAAATTTTCACTATCACTGCCTAATTCACAGTCCACTTCCTGGAACAGTTCCATTTCATTTTCTGGAGGTTTCGGAATGGGTAAGTTGTCGTCATGCGGGACCGGGCTCATTGCAGATTCAATATTTGGGTATAAAATTTTGTGTTTGTTTCTGGCAGAAAAACCCTTAATGTTAACACAACAAAAATAACAATCGTCAGTGTGATTTTTCGGTTCTCCCCATATCATTGGGATAGCAAATGGCATCGACCTTTTCTTCTTTTGTACCCAGTCCCCTAAGCCTGTCGAACAGGGTTTACATACAACATGTGGTGCCCACCCTTTATCCTAATCACCAAGAGGACAACCAAAGTGCAATTGATACAATTTCTGGAGCCGTGGAGTGATTGTACGCCGTTGAGATTTCGGGGTGAAAGAACCGCATATGTAGCAGAAGCTGTTGGAATGATTTAGACATTTTCGGGGCATGATAGGTGATTTAATCTGCAACAGAATAAAGCCTATTAGTACCTTTACCTATCTGCGTACAATTTCTCCAAATAAATTATATTTTTTAGAATGCGTAAATATGAGTTCCCAAAATTAAGGGAGGGGGCGTTTGGAATGTTCCCCAGTAAGAATTGCGAGATTGTGTATTATATTTTTAGTTAAACAAGGTACCTATGAGAAACTACATGCACCGGTAAAAGATACAGGCCTACTCACCTTATTAATTGATGTAAAATACACAGCACTTCAAAATATATCGGTATCACACAAGATTCACTATAACTCTGTAATACGATTGTGTATCGTTCAATCTACAAACTGTGACTGAGGAAGATGATTCCGTGGGGATGAAAAAGGACAAGATAAATTTTATCTAGGACAGGAAGTTTACGCGTGGGGTACGCAGCAAAAGATAAGGCACTAAAGAGTGCCGCGCTAATAGCCGCACGGAAATAAACGGAGCGACTTAAGAGATTATTATGAATAGATTGAAAACTATTTGTGATATGACAAAAGTAAAACCAGATCTGAATTCAGCGCAACAATATCTGACATACTGTATATATAATACTTTTGGCGAAAATTCATTGTCGACCAGTGAATGGACTCTAGTTTTGCTAATTGCAACATAAAAAATGCTTTTTCCTGTTGTGTCGCCATTTTACTACAGACAACAGCGCCAATGCTGCAGCGCATGACAAGCAACAGTGCCAATGCGGCCGTGATTGGAACTTCTACCCGGACTGTTCAAAATTTAAACTTTCGTCTGTCCAGGAACGTTGGAATTGTGTTTATATCTTTTGTAGTTTGGAAGAAATAAATATTTGAAATCTACTCCTTCTTTTCGAATAGCCCTGTATATACAGGGACATCATTTTATTTTTACTTCAGTTTTTATTGTACCTGAGTTTTATAATGTACAGTTTCCCTGAAAAAGGATGAGACGATTGAATATTCCTAAGTCTCAGATGTGAGACACTGCGCATGATCGGAGACCAGAGCACTGATACACAAGATAACGAATATTGAGTTACTTAAATTCAGACTATTTGGTTTGTTACTAGCATCGTTCCGAAATTCACTTCAAAAACTGCAAAAAATATGATAATATTACTTAAATGAAAGATAAATATATACATAAATCGTGTAGTTAAATCGACAATGGACCTTCATGACTAGATCGACACTCCACACAGAAAGGAAAGCTTTCATGTTGTTTCAATAGCTCAGACGGTAAGACTTCTGCGTGTTGTGTAGAAGAGTGCGAGTTCGATTCTTAGTCTATACAACGATTTTTTTTTTCTAAATAACGTTGAAATAGCTAAGTAACGTTGAAATAGAGTTTTACAAAGTCCTGAGATTAAGTGTTAATGATCGCAAACAATACAAAATTACAAGTTATAATATTATAAACGTTAATCTAATGAATGCATTTATATACACATATACAATGTAAATGCATATATATTAAAAACTAAGAATTAAAATGAAATTATAAAAATATATATAATAATAGACAAACTTTTACAAAGGTTTAGAGTCCTTAGGCTATGTAATTTGTTGAGTAATTATTACAATATTTTATTAATAGCTTTCCCATATGTGTAAGAAATGCACTCGCACAAAACAATTTTTGTTAAAGGTATGGCTTTAGATTATTTCATTCTCACACCTTCAGTTAATTTTAACTATTTTATCTACGTGTTTGCAATAATGTTTAATTTAGTATGCATTCAATTTTATTCATGTTATGATTGAATGGAAAAGCACAGTTGCAGTTATTGACTAATTACATATATTAATACTAATTATTAAATGCATCTGTTAAGTAACCAATTGCAGTATCTTTTGCAAAATCTTGAATGTTTAAGTTGTCAATAATATTTCTGTACTATATACTATAATACGTTAAAAGAATTTGCAATAGATTTGGGATCCTCTACTTTATAATCATTGGTTTTAGTGAAAAAATATTTTCTTTCTTAGGATATCGACAAGTTTAAATTTAATAATATTCCGAATAGATTTAATTGCATTATCTGAATTTTGTACTTTTCTATTCAAATATATTCTATTTCCCTCTTTCATAATTTTTGATAAATTACACTGTACTCCTTGCAGTATTTAAGAACATGAGGATCATTACATTGCAACTCATTACATATAGATTCTTCTTTTTAATACATGAGATTTTGAAGTCCCTGCGTTATCTACATGTTTTTACTTTTGAATTTTTTCACAACATTGAGTGGAGAACATCCACTGAAGTGATTATGAAATTAAGTGAAAAATGCAATACATTAACTCTTAATATCAGTAGTACCAGTATCATATACGTTTTTCCAAGATTCATTTTGTAGACATAAATATAAATAATCATTAGATACAACATTTCCGATCCTTTCTTAGTTTTTAAATTAATATTTTGAAATTGTTCAGTGACATTGGAAACACTTAGGATTTGTTTATCATGTTCAGACAAGCCATTGATTATAGGTTCTGACGAATAGGAATTGAGTCTAATTCTGTGTACAAAAGATTTATCAATGGCTGTGCTACTTCAGCTTAGATTTAATTTGATTAGTTTCGCAACAGTTGGACTTCCTGTTATATCCTGTTATTTAGATATTTAATTTAGGGTTGATTTATTAACTCTTACTATGCAAGATGCCTCTTATTTCAATAATTCTATATCACGTTAAATAGTCATTGTCTACACTAAAGTATTATCGTCATCCCTCATTTCTCATCGTAATGGCGAACCGACGTGACATGAGACGGCGAGTTATAGCTCTAATTGAGGCTGGATATGGGGCTAGATCTGCTGGCCGTTTGGTCGGTGTTCCTGGAAGTACAGCCGCGAGGTAGAAAATCGCCCTATTCCTGGGCGTCCGCGGATTTCTTCATTGGAAGAGGATGCTCTCTTATTCGAGACAGTTCGACAGGACCCCTTTCTGACTGCTAACGAAATAAGAGCAATATCTAACTTTCCCGGCTCTTCACAGACTGTGATCAGCAGGTTGAGGAACCGCGGTATTAGGAGCCGGAGGGCTGCGCAAATGGAAATATTGGGGGAAGCACAAGCTGTCGACGGTCTTGCCTTCGCTACCAATCGAGTGGATTTCGATTGGAAAAATGTAATTTTCTCCGACGAAACAACCATCTCGAGTGATTACGAAGGTCCTGTCCGTGTCTATCGTGAGGATGGTCTCCGACATGACCAGCGCTATGTGCACCGATATGAAAGATCGGGGCGCTTTAGCATATCGTGTTGGGGGTGGATGTCTTACGATGGACCTGGCGTTATAGAAGCACCTATGGCCGGTTTAATGCGGGAACTTACGAGCACATTCTGGAAAATATATTCCTTCCTTCCGCCCGAGAACGTTTTCCCGAAGGAACATTGCTTTTCCAGCAGGATAGCCATCCCGTGCACTATGCTGCAAGCATTCAAAGATGGTTTCAAAGGAGACCCCGAGATCGAAATCATTAATTGGCCTCCGAAGTCACCTGATTTGAATGTCATCGAAAATTTATGGGTGGAATTGAAAAAGAGAAGGATAGCCACCTATGCCCACCGACGCCTTCGAAATCGAGACGAATTGTGGGATCAAGTTGTTGACACCAGGGAAGATCTCGCCGGGGATCATAACTTATTCCACAATCTCGTGACATCCATGCCGGACCGACTTAGAGCTGTAATAGAAGCTGATGGCATGTGGGCAAGATTTTAAGTTAACAGGTCTCTTTTTGTTTCTTATGATTTTTGTTTGAGGAAGAATACTTTTAACTTCCAAGTAAGTTTTATTTTTTTTTGACGAGGTTCAGCCAACTTGTAAAACCCAGAAATTGGGCATAAATTATTCCATATTTTTCGACAAATTAAACAGTCGGGGAACTCTGAACAAATTAATTACACCTCAATAAAAAAAAAATTTAACCCGGGATCGAACATGAGACGTTTCGGTTATACAGCGGAACCAACACGCTACTATATGAGCTACCGAGACAAGACAGTGACAGCAGCAGTCCAGAATGTAGATCCCTTAGCAGGCATTTGCCATTCGGTACAGTGAAGCAATGATATTTTGTGACTCGAGCTATGTTGTGAAATCCTGGCCTTAAATGGCAGTCTTCTTCGTGATCCTTATTCTGGTCCTTGTCCTTGTTGTGGTCCTTGTAACAATTCTTGTATTATTTCTCATGTTATGTATCGTTACGTCGATATCGAGTGAACCGCGCTGTAGAACTTTAACTTCCGACGACCAAGAATCGTCTCATTCTTTTTAAGGGTAACTGTACTTCACTCCCACCCTTTCTACTAATGAAGTTCAACCGTCCTCCACAAAGATCCAAGACCGCATATAGAGTCATAGTAGCCATACGGTCATAGTAAACAGTACGTTCCAAAAATATGTTCGCCTTTTCCAGTGACGAAAGAGCTTTCAATATTGCATCATTTTCCATTTGCTTACGTCGCATCCTGGTTTCCCCCACCTGCTTCTATTCGCCTCTCTGTATATGCTAGTGGCTGGGCTGTCTTAACTCTTTTCTGAGAACATTAATTTCTGTTAGGAATTGGACGTCGACGTAATATTATACCCATACAATTGTTTAAGATAACTTAAATAAAAGGGCATCGTTAAGTAATTAACTGTCACGTGATTTCCTCCCTTTCTATGACGCTGCGACGTAACCACTTGGACGGACAGTAGATAGCATGTCTGAGTAATTTTATCTTTTCGGATTCGGCAGAAGTGAAGATTGAATTTACAGTGCGTAAGGTTTCTTTTATAGAGTAGGTACAGAATTATTTCAACATGAGTTACTGATGCGAGGTACGAACCTGGTAATTGGAATTACGTACAATAATCTGTAGTGCGATAATATGCACATTAGAACTGAAGCCTGTATCGAAATGAACGGCCACCAATTTAAAAAATATGTTTAAATACCCATGTTATGATTATTTTTCAATTTAACTTCATTCTCTATAGTGTACGCTAATGTGCTGTAGACAGTATAATATACACTGCAAAATGAATACGTCCGCATGGAAAGCTCAGTTCGTGAGTAAAAACACTCACTGTTAATACTGTACTGTATTTTGATTAAAGAAAAACCTAATGAAAATTATCAAACTCAAAATCGCGATATTTCCTAGTTTACGTAAATGGATGAACTACTTTTCTTCTCTCCTATACCTCGTAAAGTGATTTCTTTGTGTTTTACGCCAGTATCATCGAAGTCCAGTCGTGGAAAGGGGTAGCTAACTGTGTTTCCGGTTCTCTAAAGGTATAGCCAGATTAATGTTAAAAATGTTAGTAAAAATAAAATGATGTCCTGTACATGCTATAATCACTATGAATACATTCCTCTAATTCGTCGCTTAGTAAATAATGAAATCATACTGAAATTGCTTCTTTCGCTTTTATTGTTTCTTGAATTTCATAAATCCAATGTTTCCTTTTCATTTTCATATTTCGTTGCTCTTCCTTCTCTGATTCTTCACAAAAAGCAGCTAGCACCATTAAACAAGTCTTTTTGAATTATGATGTCACGTCGAAAATATCGTTTGCAATTGATTCTTCTAAATGTGAGCAGCAGAAAGGAAATTTCCACCTCTTTGTTTCGATTTCACTCGTCGCGTTTCCACATTGTGAGAGCGGGCCTTAAAGATTATTTTATTCGAGCAATTTAAGATGTATAACTTTGAAAGAGAAAGAAAATATTTACTAAATTTAATGATAAAGTACCTACTTGAGCTTTTTAAGAAAATAAGCAAACGTCAAACTCTGCTTTTATCGAGAGGTATACTTGATTTATTGTATAAACCAAGAGCAGCTTGATAGACTAAACATCGGAAAGATGATAATCTGTGATGCGATGGAAACAGGAGTTCATATGTTGACTCGTGCGTCATTTGTTAACATCCTTTTATATTATTATTTGGTCATGTGTCCCTTTTCTCTGCAAGGTTGAATTTCTTAGTTCGATGACCTCTACAACAACTTCTTTAAAGCTATGTATATGCGCGAAGCATCTTGTGCAATCTGGCGTGAGCATATTTGAAGACGTAAAGTTTAAAACGAAAGAAAGTATTGCACATTGTCTTCTATGAAGTAATTTTAATTTACTAGTTTATTTACTTCGTAATCAGTTTTTAGTTCCTTCCACATTTATTGATTCATTCTCCCCTTTGTTCTTTAATTATTTATTTATATTTTTTCCTGAATATATCTTTTTTTTCGGTTGTTGAATCTGTCATTAATTTCTTGATGTATTTACTTTTGTTGATCATTTCGTTGTTTCGTTGATTCTTCTACTCTTCTCTGAATTCGCTCGTATTATGATTCTCTTGATAACTAATGCATTATACAGGGACATCATTTTAATTTTACTTCAATTTCTATTGTACCTGTTTTTCTGAATGTACTTCACTCCCACCCCCTCTACTAGTAAATTTCAAACCGTACTCCACACAGAACCAAGGCCGTGTGTGCAGTCAAAGTCGCCTTACGGTCATAGTAAACAGTACTGAGTTAGTGAGTATGGTACGTTCCAGAAATATGTTTGCGTTTTCCAGTGACGAAAGAGCTGTCAATATTGAATTATATTTTCGCACAGATACTGTCGTTCACCTGCGTACGTCGCATCCCGATTTCCCCCACCCGTTTCTACTCGCCCCTCTGTAGAGGCTAGTGGCTGGGCTGTCTGCGCTCTTTTCTGAAAACATTAAGTTCTGTTAGGAATTGGACATGACGTAATATTATACAACTGTTAAAAATAACTTAAATAAAGGGGCTTGTTAAGTAAATAACTGTCTCGCGATTTTCCTCTTTTATACGACCCTGCGACAAAATCTCTTGGCCGGACAGTAGATAGCATACCTGAGTAATTTTATCCTTCCGGATCGGGCAGAAGTAAGATACTCTTTTATAGAGTAGGTACAGAATTATTTCAATATGAGTTACTAGTACGAAGGAGGAAACTGGTAATTGGAATTAGGTACAGTAGTCTATAGTGCTATAATATGCAAAAAAGAACTGAAGCCTGTATCGAAATATATCTTCTGTTTTATACACATCTGTTAATGACACGTTTTTGCGTATTTGTTCCTCTACAGGATTCTTGGAACTACACTCACTGTCCAATATCTTGACAAAGAAGTGCATGGTAGTAAATGCATCACTGGTACATCATGGCGTTAAGCGTTAAAACCACATGAGTCCAATACTGATGAGGTTTCCAAAGGAACTCAATATTTTAATATTTTATAGACTACTTAGTAATGATCGGACTCATGTTGTTTCGACTGAAAATGTTGCATCTACCCCTAGTGCTTTCTATAGTACTAGAAACTCATTTTCGTAAAAATGTGCACTCATGTGGTTTTACAAATTACCTATTCAATTTTTCATCTCGTTATTGATCCTTTAACTTGCTGTTAATTCTTCAATTCACCTTTCAATTTATCAACTTTTAATTGATTCTACAACTCGGCTTGATTCTTCAGATTTTCCATTGCTTTTTAGCTTTCGAATTGACTTTCAGTTTTCACGTTGATTGTTTGGCTTTTTCGTTGATCCCTCACTTTTATTTTCATTGTTCAATTTTTCTTTGATTCTTTAACTTTCCCTTTCATAGCCATATTTCCAGTTGATTCTACAACTTTGACTTTGATTACTAAGTTTTCCTTTTTATTCTTCAGCTTTACCGTATATCCTTTAGTTCGTCCGTTGATTCTTTATGTTTCCCGTATACATGTTAGCTCATATGTTGATCTGTATTTCGTTTCTTGATTCTATCACTCATCCTTTAATTTTATAGCTTGTTCTTTTTGATTGATAGATGAATTTAATTATTCATATATTTTGTCTTCGTTGTTTGATCTTACACAAGTTTCTTGATTATTGTTTTCTTTATTTTATTCTTTTTTTTTCTGACGATGTACAATCGCAGCTTCTACTCGAACACTTTTCGACTTTTCGGCCTACCCTGACAGTCTTGAAACTTTAATGATATCTGAGGTTCCCCTTCTTAGATAGGACGAAGTATAATAAAGACAAGCCACCTGTGTAGTTCCTGTTGTTTTTTCCGAAGTTTTTTTTTCAAACGTAAGGCGAATGTCAGGTAATCACAGGGTCTCATCGTTAAATATCATTTTACTATAACCAATTATTAAATAACTTAACAGCTGATATAGCGTCTTTAAACAATCTTCTAATAACAGACGACGAATGAATATCTCAACTTCTGGTTGGGAGCCTCATAACTATGCTGTTTCAGATTTATCTTATGTATAAAGAGTGGATGTGAAGTAACCCTGCAGATTAAAAAGGACGACAGGTTTAACTTACATGAATAGAACACCAATAATGTGTTTTGTGATTAAATGCACGGTTAATTATAAAATTAAGTTGGAAGTTTCAACAGTGTAGCAACAACGCCGCTCACACATCTATTCTGGCTTCTCGTAATACTCATGTAAAGGTTCGTACGCTGTTTGGAGTAACGTACGGGTACAAATCATCAGCAAATGGTCAGAAAACATTCACATTTGCTGATTATCCGCGATAATGGCAGACCAAAATATAATTATAGCAAGTGCAGCCGCTTTTGTTATAGGCAGTTTAACAAAAATAAATTAAAAAAACAAAACAAAAAACAAAAGGCGATGGTGGCAGACGCCACTCTACGAAAGTCGCAATCAGTATAGAGGCACTGATTTGCTTCATGATTTACGTCGAATGGAATCGGGATAGTTTCACAACTTCTGTCGCATTTTAGAAACAGACTTCCAAATATCACTGTGCAAAATAGGGCCAAAAATTTCCAAGAAAGACACAGGCTGGCGAGAAGCAATATCTATTCAGGAAAGGCTAGCATTAACACTTTGATATCTCGCTAAAGGAGATTCGTATACAAGTTTAATGTATTTATTCAAAGTGTCGAAACAGGTGATTACCAGGATTGATCCAGAAGTATATAGGCTACAGCTATAGTTGAGGAACTGGAAGATTTTATTAAGGTACGACTGCAAGACAGGGAAAAGTTTCAATATACGGATACCTCACTGACAATAATTATTTTAAAATACTAAAAAGAGAGATTTGTCTGTGTTTGTCGAATGCGCATCATGCTTACGAAAAGGAACTTTTCAGTGCTAGTGATTTATTTTGTGTGCACACGGTTGAAACTTTGTTTTTTCTGGAGGTGAATTTGTCCAAAACACACGACATATGTTTATACGCGAACCAAGTTGACTCGTACACTTCATCACTCCCCATTGCAGATCTTTTTATGGACTTTTGTCTTTCCCTCCGGAATGATGTCAGTAGGGACTCAATTTTCTTTTCGACTTCTGCTCCCTATAATAAACAACAAATATGTATCCACTGAAAATAAATAAACAAAAATAATTTTCAAATTTTGCACGTGTTTAACTCGCCTACCTTGCAGTTGGACATCTTTCCAATAGCTTCCCAAACATCATGTTTTCTTACTTTATTGTGGTAAGTAGGATGCTTTGGATTCCATATAGTTTCCAGCTCCCTCTATGCATTAATAAGATTTATAACAGCGTCTTCCGTCCACTCCAGTTTCGACATCCTTTTGGTGAAATTGAACTAAGCGCTGTGTTCTGCTACGAACTACAAACTAGTGGCAAATCCCGTCCACAAAGAATACCAACTTCCTTTCATGTACCGACAAGCGGAGGATAATTTCCGAAGGCAAACCAAACGATCGGTTTGCCTTTGCTGCGACGTACACACGTTCCGATTTCAGTCAGCGAATGCATTCGTTTGTCGTTCGTTCGCTAAGTGTGTACGCACCTTAAGAGGTCAACGAACACAGGCTGTCTGCCTAGGTGAACTATCTCCACCTGCCTCTTTGGCTACAATTGCCGCATTGTTCAATGGCTTCAAATTAAGTTATTTATAAATTAAATTTACACGAAAATCGTCCACGCTATTGAAATACGCCAGAGGAGTAAATTCTGGGTCAAAGAATATCATCCCATTTTTTGTATCACGTGCCAAAGTCTTTGGAAAATCCAAAGAATGCAAAGGATGATACCTAATGCAATCAAAGGATCAAACCTTTGGCAAATATCTGTGAAAACAGAAACTTATATTTTCAAGAGTGTAAACTCTATTTGTTCTTTTGAGTTTTCTCTGTTTCGGCTTCAATTCGCCTCTTCTGCTTGAGAAGTGTGATGACAAAAATTTTGTTGGTCACTACTCTAGGACAGAGTGGGGAAGGAAATATCTCTAACATGAAATTCCAAATTGTAGAATGCTTTTTTAGTAGATTTTCTATCGATATGAATAAAAATGACGATCCTACTAGCAGTGGTTACCGAATAAGAGATGTTAAAATTTGGAAGGAAAAAAAAATATATTCTGAGAAAACTGTGAACTTCCCACCAATATGGCATTATACTGTTTTGTTACACACAACAGGAGGCATTCGCTCTGAAAATCTGTCGGGAATATTTCACTTCCACTCTGTATAATGCATATATGTTTGTGGCAATTGCAACACCAAGAAGGATACATGTGACTGAAATGAAATTGATACCACAGATTAGGTACATGACAATACACAAATGATTAGAATTACCGAACTGTACCTGATCTGTGACCGTGAGATTTCAGTATGGTGTGAAAACTCAATTCGCCGCAATTTAGAGCCTCTTAGCGTCGTGGCTTGGAATCAAAGAGGGCCTGGATATGTTCCTGGGGAATCTCGCTCCACGCAGTTTGTATACGAGTCCACAAAGCGTCAAGAGTGGGTATTGGAGGACCATGACGAACAAGTTGCTGACCAACCATATCCCAGACATGTTCGATGGGCAACATGTCTGGCGAACGTGCAGGCCAGGGAAGCAGTGATACCCGTCGTTCTTCGAAGAGAGATTGCACAATCCTCGCTACATGTGGCCGGGCATTGTCCTGCTGACATATGGCATGTGGAATAGCCTGAAGGAGGGGCAGTACCTCGGGCTCTAAAACCTCTCTAATGTAGCGGTTGCTGTTCAGATTGCCCTGAATACGTAAGAGGCGAGATCGCATCTTGTATCGAATGGCGCCTCAAACCATCACACTAGGCGTTTGTCCGCTATGCTGCTCAACAATGCAGGCTCTCAGATTGCGTTCACCACGGTAGCGTCTAACACCTATGCGCCCATTATTGTAGGATACTTTGAAGCGGAATTCGTCCGCAAACACTACATTTTGTCACTCAGCACGCCAGTGTCAGAGATCACGTGCTCATTGCAGTCTTAGGCGTTGTTGGTTTCTGAACAATGGAAGCCGACACAACGGCATGAGAGCCACTAGTCCAGCTCTCAAAAGACGTCGACGAACCGTTGATGCAGACAGGTATGCACCCATTGCAGTACTCCAACATCGACTCAACACTGTGGATGAAGCTGTACGGTCCGTGACGGACAAGATGGCGGTCATCCCGTGCTGTGGTCACATTACGTGGTCCAGTACCCCATCCCTGCGTACGACCTTCTTCTATCCACGGGTTCCATACACACGCATCACTCTCATAGCAGCTTGCCCTGTACGAGCCGAGATGTCACGGTACGACAAACCATCTTCTCGGAAACCAACCATTCTGCCCCGTTCGAACTCACTCACGTGCTCATATTGCGCTCTTCGTCGTCGACGAGGCATACCTGCACTAGATTTCACGTTTCCACTTCGTTTGGAAGCTCTGCACTGACTGAGAAAGGCATAACATTGACTTTGCTGGTGACACAAGAGACATCACTGTTGGCCCTATGTGTACGCCATCTCTCTGGAAACTTAATCAATTATTGATGGTACACTGTTCTGCACATCTCTCGAGTTTGGAGTCGTTTGAGCCATTCTTTCTGGGAATTGCACTTTTCACAAACAGTAGTGAATTTTATTTTAAACACACTGTGTGTCAAACTAATTGCGGTTACAGTAAAAACATTTCCTGTAGTGTTAGTGAAAATTGTAAAGAAACTCTTGCATTAAAGCGGACTGCATTCTCTGCAGCTGCTAACGCAAATGTAGACTAATATCAGTGACGTTTATGTGTCTCTCATTGTCTGGTCTCGTAAAGGTGTTGCAGCTGTCAGCTTTGATTGAATTGGGAAAACAACTGCAACAGTCTTGTGATGTAGGTCAGGTCGTCTAGTTACAGGATTGCGCATGCTGTTACGATGTTTGAGACACAATCTGTTGGGTCGAAATGAAATTACGTTGGGAACTCTGAACATGATTTAAGTTTGGAATAGGAAAACCACACAAATGGTGTGTAGGTTCAATGACAGGAAATTGTGGCCAGTTGAAAAGTACAGTCTGGTTTCGTTGGATTTACTTTGGGATCATGAATAGACCTTAGTGTACAGCTGTCAAAAGAAAAAGTGGCCGCTCTCCTGTATCAAAGTTCCCTTCGGGTATCTTCGCTACAATTCGGAGACAGGCGATGTTACATGTTGTTGGACCACGTTGCCTGATATCTACAGTTATAATTGAAGTATACTGTGTGTTATTCGATAGCATAATGGTAGCATTCAGGCGTCTTATTCATGAGGTCCTGCGTTCGACTACAACCTCGTGCTTTTTATGTCCTTTTTTGTTCTGTTTTTGAGAGAGACAAACTAGACATAATGGCTCCTTTTTCTTTTATGATTATTTTAGTAATTAACATCAGGTTCATTAATATATTATGCCATGACTTTATCATTATCATTATGATATTGTGGCTGCAAATGGAAAGAAAAAAGATTTTATTCTCAATAAAATATCTTTCGTGGCATAAACATAACAAATTTACTGGCGTCGGCCTTAAAACATTCAAACAATTAAGCGTTCAAAAAACAAAAAAAGCCACAATTCAATATTTAGTCTATCTTCCTCTTATCTCGATCATCTTGCAGTCGAGTGGGCATGGAATTGACTAGTCTTTGCAAATAGCGACTGTTCTTAGACACGATATTCCAGGCATTCTGAACATACACACATAAATGTTCTGTCCATGGGCAGGTCTTTAACTGCAAACCCAGCAATCTCCAATCTTTCCTATTTTCTGCCTTCCTCTTAGTCTCCGCATATGATCCACATATCCTAATGTCGTCCATTATTCTTTTCAACCAGAGACCCAACCAATTCCTTTTTCTCTTTCTAATCAGTTTCAGCATCATTCTTTCTTCACTCACTTTTTCAAACACAATTTTATTTCTTATTCTGCCTGTCCACTTTACACGCACCGTTCTTCTCCACATCCACATTTCAAATGCTTCAATTTGTTTCTCTTCATTTCGTCGTAATGTCCATGTTCCTTCCCCATACAATGCCACACTCCACACAAAGCACTTCACTAGTCTCTTCCTTAGTTCTTTTTCCAGAGGTCCGCAGAAGATCCTTCTTCTTCTATTAAAAGCTTCCTTTGTTCATGTTTGCAGTTTTCTTAGGAAGGATAGGCCTAAATGCGGTAACATCCCGTTGCTTTCCGCACACCACAATCTCTTTCGCATTTTATTAAATTCCAAGGGGCCCAAGCGTGGAGATGAGGAGAGTGGATTTGACTAATTGGGCCCTCCGGACTTCACCGAAAGTCACGGCAAGGGTTAAATATTAATTCTATCAGGATGTTTGACCCGGTCAGAGACCGGGAAATCTCAATTAGCCTTTGCCCTCCGCATCCTGGACTAGCTTCTACGAATCATCAGAAGATCTTAGAGTGTGATTGGGCCAATTTTTCCAAAAATGTTTCCACACTTTTGCTCTCGTAGTTCAGCGGACGAACGTCGGAATTTAGATGTCAACGTCTCAGGTTCAATTCCTCGTTACTCCTTTTCATTTTATTGTGGTTCAATTGTATGTAATAATACAAAAAGAAAACTAATACCAGTATTATACAACTGGATTTTTCCAAACCTAATATTAAATTTATGTTATTTATATCGCTAAAGAACGATTACAATATAAATAACTTGAATATTATTTATACAGTCTCACTAAAGAACGATAACAGAATATAAATGATAAATATCGGTTTGTTTAATTAATATATTGCGAAAGAACAATAACAATATAAATAACTTGAATATTGTTTTATAATGCTAATGAAGGAAAACAGAATATAAATGATAACTTGAATATTATTTAAATCGCTAAAGAACGATAACAATATAAAAAACGTGAATATTATTCATATCGGAATTTCACAGATTTATTACAGATGTATTTAAGGAATTGTAGAAGAATAGTAATTAGTAACAGTGTCCTATTTATTCTTCTTGGAGTCAAATTTGTAACTTTTAAAAGTGTGGTTACTATGTTGAAGTGTATGTGTTGTAACGGATGCTTGATTTGTTATGTATGTGAGTCAGTTATGTGATGCTTGATGTCGTCGCAATGTCGTAATTATGGTTTGATTGTGTTTGTGTGACTATTGTGTATTAATTTATGATGTATGGTACGGAAAGCTGCATATTTGTGTTATAGAAGTGTTACGTATGTGTGTTGTTAATGTTTTTGTATGTTACAAATTGATACCTGATATTTGTTTTGCAATCGCAATGCCTAATTTACGGATTGTTTATGTTTTGTTTACATCGCGTAAGCTAATTTAATTTTCTTTTCCATTTCTCTTTATGCTTATCTTTTTTGTGTATAAAACTATAGCCCTAACATACATATGTAAAATACGGCTAACCCCCATTGGAAATACAATAATAATTATTATTCATATCGTTATAATACGATAACAGAATACAAATGATGACCTGAATTTTGTTCATATCTCTAAAGAACGATAACAAAATATAAATAACGTGATATCCATAAAGAACGATAACTGGATATAAATGATAATTTGAATATCATTTACATCGCTAAAGAAAGATTAAAAAATAAAATGAAAACTTGAAGAAGGCCCGAACCCACGACCTTTGAATCATTAAACAAGCACTCTACCACTGGTCCACGAGGCGTAGATATGGAACTTTTTCATAGTTCCGGAACTGCTAGTACAAGCACATGCATCGTGTAACATCGCCGCGACCCGAAGTGGACTTTGAAAATATTCGCTGTTCACGAGTGCGGCCACTTTTTTTTTGACAGCTGTACACCCTAACTATTATGGAAACAGTCCTGCTCCACCCACAAGTTTTTATTTCTCTGTTAAGTTTTCAATAAAGTAAATTAAATCATTTTTTCTTTCCTGTTAACCTCCACATGTTGTAGGACATACATATTACCAATTTCTGAAGAGAAGGGAACGATACTAAGGACCACACAAACACCGACATATATGAGCCTAACCTAGCCTGGGATCAGCACAGCGTAAAGCTCTTAACAGAGGCACACGGAAGATGGAACATTAAAGAAGGATATATATTCATACCCGACAGGGATTCGAACCCACGAACCATCGGACTGCCCAGCCTGACAAAAGCGCGCCTTAGATCGTGTAGTCATTCGGTTCGGCTAAATGATTTATTTTTTTTTTATTGGTCATTTAATCTCTCTTTAGAAAGGTCATATGTAGTGCCATTAGGGGGAGGGATGATTCTATGGACAGACACTAGACGTTCAATAAACTTGGCTTCCCCTAGTCTGGGGTCAGCAAAACGTATAGGCCTCCAATGACACACACACAGTAAATCATTAAGTACAATAAAATGACATCGTAAAGATAACAAACAGTTCTAAAGCATCTATTTTTAGTAGGTTATTTAACGGCGCTATATAAATTACTAAGTTCATTTAGCAATGATAGACTTTGTGATAGCGAAATGGTTTTTAGTAAAATGAGGTCGAGAAGTCGCCACGTGATTATCCGACATTCGCCTTGCAGTTGGGAGAAACCTCGGAAAAAAGCCCAACCAGTTAATCAGCCTAAGCCTTTCTATTCTTATTCGACCACTAGTTATCTCTAATGTTACAGGCTAAGCCAACGATTAAAGCTAAAAAAAAAAAATAGCACAGCCGGCTTAGTAATTCTCAACTGAACATTTGAACTGTGACGTACTGTACATATTCTATAACTAATGTCGGACAGAAAAACTGGAAGATCGGCTATGTTCGAATAGCCCCTCTTTCTTCTTCCCTCCTTGTCCATCTCTTTTGTGTTGGTGGTCACAGTTTTAGAGATGAAAATAATAGATCTGAATATGGCATGACGTAGAGGTGAAGTCTCACATGATCAATTCGCTTGCGTCTCAGTGTATATTCCTGAATTTCCAAAATCATCCCTCACTTAAATGTTTCCTTCTGCGTTGTCTGCCAAATGAGTACGAGATTTCCTTCAAAGATTTCGATTTATAAAAACCGTTGCAGATGATTTTGAAGTAAATCTTCTTTAGGAAGATTAGTCCCCGGATGGTGGATTGGACGAGGAGGACCGGTTTCTTAGCCGCCCCTATCTCCTGACTTAGCTCCAAATGACTTTTTGGGTATGAATTAAAAAAATCATCTACCAGGTGCGTCCAACAACATGGCAACACATGAAATAAACAATTAGAGCAGTCTGTGGCTCTCCAGTGCTGAGGTCCTGCGAATTACTCAAGGCGTAAGAAAAAAAATCACAGCGTTGTTTTACAGAATGGTGGATATTTTGAGCACTTATGGAGAGTGTTGTGTGAGAATGGGTTTTCTCGATATAACAGTAATTCAGATACCGTATTTACAATTATTAGTTTGTTTTCTTTCTTTGTGAATAAAGAATAAATGTTAGAAAAAAGATGTCGGTAAAAGTTTTTTTTTAATCTATCCAAAGGTAGACCTACTTCACACGACCTAGATTCTCATTTGAAAATTCAAAGTTGACTCTGGTTACCCATACTCCCGGTTTGTCCCCGAAAATTGAAGAACCCTCAATCGATTCTTAATATAGGTTGCAGTAACGGGATTTTTTCCCGCTAACACCTAGTGTCATGTACGTAGTTTTCGATAAGAAAGGGTGATACTGATAGGGTACTTTGAAGCATTTTGTATAGGCGACGATGATGAAAAAGATGAAGCAAACAGAGATTGTGGAAGTAATGATGTAGATGACGACGATGTAGCTTATCGCTTAAACAGGGTGTAAACGATATAAACTAACAAAATTATATGGACAGTATATTACAGTCTATTGAACAAAATATATAGGCCTAGTGAAAATTACTTATTTCCTATAATTAAATTTTTAATTTATAAAATACCATATTTTTAAGATCGATAGTAGTTTAATTCTTTGTTTCAATTTCGACTGAATGCCATTGTCACTGACCTTGCGCCCAACACATACCAGTACACAACAGAGACACAACAGAGTTAAAAACGACTGCTTCGGCGTACATATCGGTCAAAATAAATAATCTCTGCTCTTATCAAAAAAGCTATTCTCACAAAAGACATTCTTCTGGGAAAACCTTAACAGTTACAGAAAACATTATTTCGTATTTTTCTTTAGTTATTTATGCTCTGCCGCCAGTATTTTGGCAGGTTACATCGTTTTCACCCTGTATAAGAAGATGGTGTTCACTGTATATGACGATGACGATGACGATGATGATGATGATGATGATGATGATGATGTAGGAGTCCTGATTTTGATGATATTGTTAGTGATAAAGTCTTTGCGGCAGATGGGGTTATGTAGGTGCCTTCAGTTCAGGAGCGTACCCTAGGGGAGGGGTTACCGGGTTTAAACGCCCCCCTTTTGGATTTTTAAGAACAAATTACCCATAGTCAATATATTTTATTATTTCCATGAATTTTCTTGTTATGCACACTAAAGTAAAGTAAACCTATCATATACACATAACTGTTGACTAAATATGTATATAATTATTGTGTAAATTCGTTTTTTTATTATACAGAATTAAGCACAAGTTAAAATTTGTTAAAAATTGGATGGCTGTGAAAGAATTCATTTTCGAACATTTTGTAAAGATGTTCTTATTATTACCATTAATTTCTCTAAATAGAATAAAAAACCTCTAATAGCAAAATTTCATTACATTCATATTCTCATTATTTAAATACATTTTATATTTATAATTCTCTCTGTAACATAATTCTAGTAAACTTAAATTAAATTAATTCTCATCATTTTACTAGCTATCTCAACTTAATTATAATTGAGTGAATTAAATTAGCTCATAAATTAAGTTACTACTTTGTCTTATAGGTTTATCTAAATTTAAATAAACATATACTAGTCGTTAATACTTAATTGAAGAATATTGCTGAAGAATATTGCTGAAGAATATCTTAAATGTAGTGTAAATATTCGTAATTTAAATATGTATTGTATTGATTAAGGCTGGTTGAGTGGAAGAGAAGGCCTTATGGCCTTAACTCTGCCAGCGAAAATGAAACATTGTATTCTATTCTATTCATGAATATGTTCTATTAGAGCATTGTATTATATTAATAATATATACTATAGCGCAACATTATTTATTTATTTACTTATTTACTATTGTTTATTATGCTGTACAACAGCCAGAGGCCAATAGCAGTTCAGCACAAAGCATAATAATATTACAATATGACAAAATTAATAATGATAAAATCGCAATAAAAGTGCATAAAATAATTATTACACATAAAGACAATACCGGTACCGGTAATTACAATTAACGATAATGATAACATTGAATGGACGGCATAAAATGGATGACTAAAATAAATAAAATAATGACAATTAAAGGTAATTGCAATTGTAAATATAAGGATGGAATCCAATAAAAAAGGATGTAATCATATAACATAATAATAATAATAATAATAATAATAATAATGATAATAATAACCTAATAATAATAATGATAGTCTAAAAATAATAACAAAAATAGTCTAATAATAGTAATAATGACAAAATTCTCCGTACGCTACTGCTTGAGTATAATGAAAACATTCCATTAACTTAGCTTTTGTTTTTAATAGGGTTAAAAGTCTTGAAAACCCTACTGTACATGAGTTTGTGTAGTTGGACAGATTGTACATAACAATATAAAATCACAGAACACAGAACCGTCCCTGGAAGGCAACAAGCAAAGTATGGAATTAAAGACTTTTGAAGTAATATTTTAGCTGTAGTAAACATAACAGTGAAATGGTCAAGTTTTGAACACAAGAACTAGAATAGAAAGACAGTCACAATATTGTCATGTCACATCTGCGGCAAATGACGTCGTATATTAGGCAGTAATGCCCCTCACGCTTGTCTAATACGAGAAAAAAATCAGAAAAATAGTGGGTATAGATTACGTGATATTGGAAAATGTGCTGCCATCTTTGTTCCTCTTATGAAACTACTGCTTATGGAGGTGCTGAACCCATAAAACAGTTATATATATTTTTTCCGATATTAGATTTACCACATTATATCACTGCCAACTCCTTTTGACACAAGGAGTTTTTGGCATCCTTGCTACAGCCATTTTCCCTTCCCTTGAAAACTTACTCCTTTCTCCATTCCACCGAAACTAACGATCTTTGTTCACAATAACAGTAGGAAACAAACTTTTTTTTTCCACCTTTCCTTGTTCTATGCGACTCTTATGTCTTCAACAAATCAACTCAGGCTGGGAGATTTCATTTTCACGTGCTGAAAGCCATTGAGCCTTCATTCAATCTTCTTCGCCCTCGTGTGAAGGATCACTGGAAACTCGGTCCCTCCTTCAGACCTTCTTGTGTGAGAGAAAGTTCTCGGAAGATGCGGATTGTAGTCGAGAGACCTCTATCTCTCCTCTTACGTCACGCCTGACCTCAAAGAGCAAATTTATTTTCAGAAGTAAGGTCACCTTGAATTTTCACATACGGTACACTATTATGTGGGTTTGAATAGCTCTTAAAAATTCCTGGTTATCGAACTTTAATCTTATGTCATTACACACATCATCAATATCACCTAATAATAATAATAATAATAATAATAATAATAATAATAATAATAATGATGATGATGATGATGATGATAATAATAATAACAATAATAATACTTACTTATATTGGCTTTTAAGGAACCCGCAGGTTCATAAGCTCGCCATCGGTCCCTATCCTGTGCAAGATTAATACGCTCTCTATCATCATATCTCACCTCCCTCAAATTCATTTTAATATTATCCTCCCATCTACGTCTCAACCTCCCCAAAGGTCTCTTTCCCTCCGGTCTCCTAACTAACACTCTACATACATTTTTGGATTCGCTCATACTTGCTACATGCCCTGCCCATCTCAAACGTCTGAATTTAATGTTCCTAATTACGTCAGGTGAAGAATACAATGCGTGCAGTTCTGCGTTGTGTAACTTGTTCCATTCTCATGTAACTTCATCCCTCTTAGCCCCAAATATTTTCCTAAGAACCTTATTCTCAAACACCCTTAATCTCTGTTCCTCTCTCAAAGTGATAGTCCAAGTTTTACAACCATACATAACAACTGGTAATATAACTGTTTTATAAATTCTAACTTTCAGATTTTTTGACAGCAGATTAGATGACAAAGGCTTCTCAACCGAATAATAAGAGGTATTTCTCATATTTATTCTGCGTTTAATTTCCTCCCGAGTGTCATTTATATTTTGTTACTGTTGCTGAAAGATATTTGAATTTTTCCACCTCTTCCAAGGATAAATCTCCAATTTTTATGTTTCCATTTTGTACAATATTCTGGTCACGAGACATAATCATATACTTTATCTTTTCGGGATTTACTTCCAAGCCTATCGCTTTACTTGCTTCAAGTAAAATTTCCGTGTTTTCCCTAATCGTTTGTGCATTTTCTCCCAACATATTCACGTCATCCGCATAGACAAGAAGCTGATGTGACTCGTTCAATTCCAAACCCTGTCTGTTATCCTGCAATTTCCTAATGGCATAAGTTATTCTGGAGCAAAGTTAAAAAATAAAGGTGATAGTGCATCTCCTTGCCTTAGCCGGCAGTGAAATGGAAAATCATCAGATACAAACTGGCCTATACGGGCTCTGCTGCAAGTGTCACGGAGACACATTTTAATTAATCGAACTAGTTTCTTGGGAATACCAAATTCAATAAGAATATTATATAAAAATTCTCTCTTTATCGAGTCATATGCCTTTTTGAAAAAAAAAAAACTATAGTAATGATAGTCATAATAATAATAATAATAATAATAATAATAATAATAATAATAATATACATAAGTAAATCAAACACAAAAGTTGTGTTGAACATACTGTATAGAATCAATTGAGTACATTCCAGCACTATATCCGATAATACACTGACAATGTCTGTTTATCTACAATTGCAATTAACCAAGTTGTCAATCACACGCACCTACACTTAGCATTCAAACATAATTTCATTATCAGCTCTCAACGAAGTTATAAGTGTAACCCATCAGCAGTGCTGGAATTAAAGGAACTTAGTTTTGAGCGTGTCATAGCTACTGATGAGGCTGTGGGATTAGAATAGCTCAAATATATTAATTTTAGATACAAAATTATCTAATTTACCTTGGAATTTTATTTACAACGAATGAAAACAAATGATATCGTTGCTAGGTACAAATCCGGAGGATCTGGGTTCCATTTTCGGTAAAGCTTTAGAGGTGTACCTCCTTCGATACTCTTGTGCTGTACTGTGTTGCCTTACTAGCGGTCGGCATTTCATGCAGCAAGCGGCATCTTACGTCATACTTATGCAGGGGCAGTTCACTAATGCATCCCTCCACACGCACTCACTCCACGTAGGACAGGCAGAGTACATACGTAAATGGCGGTTTCCAAACCATTAAACGTAAAGAGTGCAGAAAAACGAATATTTGTAGAAGAATGGGAAGAGAAATTATTTTGTTGTGCACAGGAAGAAAATGTAACATGCTTGTTATGTTCTAAACTACTTAAAGGTTTTCATAGTACCACCAAAAAGAGACATTATACAAAACTTCATTGTCACATTCATGTACTTTGCAGTGATATTAATACTGATTAAGGAAAAGATGTTGCCGAAAATAATTTTTTGACATTATAAAGTTTTAAAACTTTGCAAAAAAAGTCCAAATAAGGTAAAATTTCTCAGATTTAAAAATTTCCCGATAATTCACTACAATTAAGAATTACTAATCCTTAGGTCATTTTGTGCTAGGTTTATTTCAATTTTCGGCTGGACATATAATGTATATGTGAGCAATTTCTTTAAAAAATGAAAAACGTTAAATGTAAAATGCGCACCCGATTGACGGACCAACATTCATTTAAGCCTGGAGTGCAAAACTATGCTCCAATTGAAATACGCGTCATAACCCGAAACACGTAACTTATCCCTTCCCTTCATCTCTCGCGTCATTGTACGGTAGGGAGAGAGAAGAAGAGAGAACAGTGCATATGCCAAGGGTCAGACAAACGTCATTGAAGGCTCCGGCCCATGTTTCCATCCCTCTCTTCCCCAGTTCTGCAACCCTGATTTAACAATTACAAATTGCAACTTATGATGGAGAACCAGATTTCACTTCACTAATTAAAATATCGGGATAGGCAGATGTGTAATTTCAAGTCCATCAGAAGGATGCTAACACATCATATAATTCGGTTACTTATTTCGATACTATATGTGGAACGTGGTTCAGTCCTCTTCTTCCCCTAGCCTACTGCTTTCTACTACCTCTCGTCTTGCAATGCGGGCTGCGTTTTATATGACGTCACCTATGAGTCATTCCACGTCAAATCGCACAGCAATAAACACGACCTGCTCGGAAATGGTCGAATTTTTTTTAATGAATTCCAGACATCAAATAAGGAGACCCGTATTGTTTTATTTTCACAATTATTAATTATTTGTGTAGTTATGACTATTTGAAGTTACGCAAATTATGCGCGCACTGTTACATAAATTCACTTGGAACTCTGTGTCTACATATAATTGAGATTTGCGGTTTGGCGCATTTGAAAGACGAAATGCAACACTTTTTATTATTTTAGGCCTATCAAAAATAAATAAAAAATTTGGCCTATTTTTTTTTTCATTTCTTTTCCAATGCAAAATTACTATATTAAATAGCCAAGTTAAAAATCTGAAAAAAATATAGACTTGTTCGCTGATGTATTATCTGTAAACTACTGCATTTATAAATATGGGATCGGCACCCATACATTTGTAACAATTTATTTTCCGGAGGCATGCACGCGCT
Source organism: Periplaneta americana (assembly GCF_040183065.1). NCBI lineage: Eukaryota > Metazoa > Arthropoda > Insecta > Blattodea > Blattidae > Periplaneta > Periplaneta americana. Next base: position 131,616,277 of record NC_091120.1, read on the forward strand.
CGCGATGCCCAGCTAATGAACTGCTTGCAGCCATAGGCTAGAAGGCTGCCCGTGGAAAGTTTTTACGAAATCCCCCGTTGCATCTCATGTTACCATACTAATCATCTAATGATTCATACCTTAAGGAACAGTAAATATCTTATCTAAAATTATTTTATTATTGTCAGCTGAGCTAAGAGGGGAAGCCCTTCACAGTGCTGCATTATATGTTTATACTGTAATACAGCCAAGTGTTTGATGATAGCAAAGCTGGATAAGGCAGTAAACTTTATGGCAGTAAACAGATGGCAGGAGACAAAATATAGAAGAGAGAAATAATCAGTTTGGGTTTGAATTTCGCGCAGTGACGTGACTTCTATACAACATGAGTGATGGTAAAGATCGCGTAATATATAACAAGTGTTTAAATCCATTTACCTTCCTAATCACGCTTTTAAAAAGAAAAGTACACTAAGAAGCGTAAGTCGCGACTTATTGATAAAGCTCAATTTAAAGGAGTCTTTGAATGTGCAAATATGTGATTCGTTCCGTAAATAATCAATCAATTTCCGGATAGGTCAGATGAAATTATATGTGAAGCCGGTAGTTCTTGTGATATTATTAAACATGAATCAAATGAAAGTGCACAGAGAGAAAGTGATAATCCCAGATCTTCTTCTAAAGTTCTATGGGTACAGTGCTAGAAATCACTAATATTGAGGAATTAAACAAGAGTTTGATGTCAATAGAATCCCCTATCAAGAAAAGAAAGCTACAACAAAAACGATACCCCCGTGAAAAGTTTCAAAAAGTAAAAGGTTCCCTAGCATGTTAAGTTTTTTATGTAGAAGATGCATCATCATCTCTTCAAAAGTCAGCCATATTCTATTTTTGACGGAATGCAAAGACATGTACAACCTGAAAATTACACAGTTATTGCAGACTTTTCCGAAAATTATTCATTTGTAATACAAGATTCAATACAAGGTGTGCATTGGAACATATGCCAAGCCACAATAAAATACAATTTTAATTTTACTTCTTACTTTATTTTATTTTATATTCTCTTATAGTGTAGCGGTCGTCGGCGTTCGTTGGGTGCCAAATATGTAGCGGTCGCCGGTGGTCGATCGTCGTCGTCGTCGTTGCCCACGACGCCTTTCCTTGCCCTCGGCTGCCAGCTCAGTCGTATATGGAAAGTATCTCGAGGATGGCACTTTGATGTCAATAATTAACTACGTACACTGATTAATTTGGGCGCCAGCCTCCTCGAGATTACTCCGGTAGAGGATGAGGTCCCAGGTCAGCTGCAAAAACGGTCGGGACATGGGGTTTGGGAGACGTGCTCGTAGATTGAAATGATGTAGGCGCACACCAGAAGTTGTTGGTAAGAACTATGAAAACGTTTATTATAATTAAGTGTTCGTTTCAGATTAGCAGAAATGCGCGTCCAAGTGTATAATATCTCGCTCTCACTTCCCGCAAGTTGGTATACTAATTTCTGAGTTCACGTAATTATATATTTTGTACTATAAAACACCAGTAATATAACGGACAGTTGATAACGTGATGAGAGGAAAGAATTCAGACTTATAATAATAATAATGCAACACACGACTTCTTACTACACCCACTAAAAATTCTAAGTCCGTAAAGCGTTATACTTCCGAGTTAGGTTTGCCGAGAATATGTGGAGTGTGACCTCTCCGAACACTGTCTATCTGCCTTCTGTGTATCTGCCAAATCTATCCTCTACTTTCAACCACCAAACATACAATTTCGCCCTCCTATCTATATATAACGTGTCTCTATTAAGAATCCTGATTGGCCATGATTACACTTACGTCACTTAAGACGCGTTCTTCAAAAATTGTTCGTTAACTAGAACATCTTCTTACTTCCGGCGTCCTGACAATTCTCTGACATATACCAGATCATCTCTTTTGGAACCTGGCTTGGCGTCATCTTACTGACCACCCGCAGGCAAAGTCCATACATTCCCTCATCAGTCAACTCCACGCCTGGACACATGTTTCCTGCCCGCGTAGCGTCGCTTCAACCTTCCTGTCCACATGTTACTTCCGCCTCACATTCTGAAACTTCCTTACACGTCCATGCTTACTATCCATATAAGAAGATTACCACGAAATACTAATCTAATGAAAATCTCCTCATCCTATACGAGGAACCGTCTCAAATGCCCTCTCATAACAAAGAATATTCCCAAGGGAATATTTGTTGTTATGAGACGCCCCATAAACTACCTTCGGTACTAGTCTCCGGTGTCCCCCAATTAGTCACACTTGGATACACCTTTTGCTAAGCTTATAAACAATGTACAAATTTACACTTATAAATATTACATATTTACAACTATTTACATGTACGAAACTATATACACACCTCACGCCTGCTTACATCTCACACGCCAGTTTAACTGACCTCTACCTGACCTATATACAGCATCCAATCGTAACATTCAGGGCACATCCGAATACAATGGCGCTCTCTCACTCACATTCATGATCGGTTCCTTGATACATACTTATACTTATAACATAGAAATAAGAATTATGAACCACAATAAAAAAATACGCTAAATAATACATAATACATTTTAAAATACCAATTAACCCTTTATATCATACTTCATACATTATCTGCAACCCTTGACAACACATTTACGTCCATAAAACCGACACAATACTTCTGAAATACTAACTGACTCTATTTATCATATCTCATACATGAGCTGCAGCCTTGAAAACACATTTACATTTATAAAACCGAAATAATTATTAACCAGAATCAAAATTATACTAAGCGATGCACAATACTTCTGAAATACTAACTGACTCTATTTATCATATGTCATACATTAGTTGTAACCTTGAATAGACATCTGGAACTAAAATGATGATCTGGCACTTACTATCGATTCCAAAAAAATGGATACATATTCAAATCGAATCATTCAACTTCTACAGATAAATGAACATAAATGAAGTTAATTAAAAAAATATTCTATCATTATTATTAATCATTATTAATTCTTATTAATGTCATCTTTAAATTATTGCCACAGGGAATACTACTTATCGAGTGATCTTATAAGAAAACACACAAAAACAACTAATTCTGAAGGTGGCAAAAAAAAAAAAAACAAAAGTAACAAAATTTTCCCAAGGTTAACATTTTCAGCACTGAAATCAGTTCTTGGTTCTAGTTGCTTATACCGCCCAAATTCTACATGGACAAAACAAACACATTCTTATTTTTCTTATAATTAAAGTCATATTATTTTCAACTTTACACAAATTCTCGTCTATTAACCTGGTACGTCGCCTGGATGTCTATCATGAATCGGATCGTCATTCTCCGAATGGGATCGTCTGCGGCCTTCCTCATATGTCATTGTGCCATTCCTAAATTGCCAGTTTACACGTGGAGACACACTTCTCCTCACATTAAATCTACCAGCTTTCTTCCACTTAACTTTTTCTCCTCCTGCAGAAAAATGAGGCCTCCAATAGCCCTTCCTATATTCACTCCTTTGATCGTCGCAGTACCGCTTTGTACTATTGTTAGAAAATTGGTTCACAAAATACAGCCTGTCATTATTGTAGGGTTGTAAACCATGACCGCCAGCACTGTGTGGCCGATCCCCGCTCCAACCGTCATTATGGTTATTGCTATTGTACCCTCTGTGGGGTGGCAAGGCTTTTTCTGCCCTCCGCCCCATGTTTGTGATGGTTTTCGCATTCTCTTTCTCAAGTCCACTATCGCTCCCAAACTCATCAAACTTTTCGATTACTCTATTTACTTGCTCCTTGAATGCTCTATAACTTTCTAACACCTGGCTCTCTAGACTGATACTGTCCTCGGCTAATCTATACTCCAATTCATTATTATTCTCATCGAGATTATCGTCCAATCCATTAATATCCATATTTGTTTTACTTTCCACCTCATTATTATTTTCGGCTACCTTAATATTCAATTCCTCAGTATTCTCATTAATATCCTCAGCTAATTTACTCTCCACTTCATTACTATTTCCTGTTTTCTTATTATTCACTCCATTAATATTCTCAGCTAACTTATCTTTCAGTTCAGTACTATTTTCATCTAGTTTCTCATTCAACTCATTAATATTCACAGCTAATTTAATATCTACTTCATTACAATTCGCAGCTAATTCATTACTCAATTCATTGACATTCTCAGCTAACTTATCTTTCAATTCAGTACTATTTTCATCTAGTTTCTCATTCAACTCATTAATATTCACAGCTAATTTAATTTCCACTTCATTACAATTCGCAGCTAGTTCATTACTCAATTCATTGATATTCTCAGCTAACTTATCTTTCCGTTCAGTACTATTTTCATCTAGTTTATATTTCAATTCATTAATATCCACAGCTAATTTACTTCTCACTTCGTTACTATTCTCGGCTATCTTATTATCCAAATCACTAATATCCATAATTAACTTACTTTCCACTTCATTACTATTCTCGGCTACCTTATTATTCAATTCACTAATATCCTCAACTAATTTACTTTCCACTTCATTACTATTCTCGGCTACCTTATTATTCAATTCACTAATATCCTCAATTAATTTACTTTCCACTTCATTACTATTCTCGGCTATCTTATTATCCAATTCACTTGTATCCACAATTAATTTACTTTCCACTTCATTACTATTCTCGGCTACCTTATTATTCAATTCACTAATATCCTCAATCAATTTACTTTCCACTTCATTACTATTCTCGGTTATCTTACTATCCAATTCATTAGTATCCTCAATTAATTTACTTTCCACTTCATTACTATTCTCAGCTACCATATTATTCAATTCATTAATATCCTCAATTAATTTACTCTCTACTTCATTATTATTCTCGGCTATCTTATTATCCAATTCACTACAATTCCATACCAGCATAGATTCCATTTTCCTATACTCCTCGGCTATTCTGGATTCCAATTTACCCATCTCACTCTTCAAATCACTCTCCAATTTATTACTAGTTTCTATCATTTCGTTCCTCATCTGATTCATCTGTACCAATATCCGCTCTAACACACTATTCGACATGACATTGTCCGAATCCCGCGAACTTTCTTTATCTTGGCTAGTACTCGTCCCTGCTGTAGTCTCCATTTTTCCACTTCTAGTCTGGCTCCTTAGCAACATGTAATATATAATATAGCTTCAACATTTCCCCTTAAACTCAAAAACAAAATAAACTTTACCAAAATTAATTACACACATGTACATATATATGGCCACAACAATTGAAATGAAACCCTTTATGCTTACGTATCGACGTCTTCTAGGTTACGCCTGGTTGATCGTCTCCCCCTACCGTCCATCGTTGTTCTCAGCTGTTTGGAGGTCTGCATGGTGTTGTGGCCGTCGGTCGTTGACACTGCATGATACTGCAAGCTGCTCTACTAACACTGCGTCAGCTGTCGGCCCTCGCGTCGATCCCCGCCGTGGTCATTGTTGCCATCTCGTGCCCGACGTTGTTCATCACGAGCCCGACGTTGTTGGTCTCGAGCCCGACGTTGTTCATCTCGAGCCCGACGTTGTTCATCTCGAGCCCGACGTTGGGCGCCAAATATGAGGCGGTTGCCTTCGTTGGGCGCCAGATATGAGGCGGTTGCCTTCGTTGGGGCGCCAAAATATGTAGCGGTCGGCGGTCGTCGTCGTCGTCGTTGCCCACGACGCCTTTCCTTGCCCTCGGCTGCCAGCTCAGTCGTATATGGAAAGTATCTCGAGGATGGCACTTTGATGTCAATAATTAACTACGTACACTGATTAATTTGGGCGCCAGCCTCCTCGAGATTACTCCGGTAGAGGATGAGGTCCCAGGTCAGCTGCAAAAACGGTCGGGACATGGGGTTTGGGAGACGTGCTCGTAGATTGAAATGATGTAGGCGCACACCAGAAGTTGTTGGTAAGAACTATGAAAACGTTTATTATAATTAAGTGTTCGTTTCAGATTAGCAGAAATGCGCGTCCAAGTGTATAATATCTCGCTCTCACTTTCCGCAAGTTGGTATACTAATTTCTGAGTTCACGTAATTATATATTTTGTACTATAAAACACCAGTAATATAACGGACAGTTGATAACGTGATGAGAGAAAAGAATTCAGACTTATAATAATAATGCAACACACGACTTCTTACTACACCCACTAAAAAATTTGCAACACACGACTTCTTACTACACCCACTAAAAAATTCTAAGTCCGTAAATTGTTATACTTCCGAGTTAGGTTTGCCGAGAATATGTGGAGTGCGACCTCTCCGTACGCGTACTATATGCCTTCTGTCTATCTGCCAAATCTAACCTCTACTTTCAACCACCAAACGTACAATTTCGCCCTCCTATCTATATATAACGTGTCTCTATTAAGAATCCTGATTGGCCATGATTACACTTACGTCACTTAAGACGCGTTCTTCAAAAATTGTTCGTTAACTAGAACATCCCCTTACTTCCGGCGTCCTGACAATTCTCTGACATATACCAGATCATCTCTTTTGGAACCTGGCTAGGCGTCATCTTACTGACCACCCGCAGGCAAAGTCCATACATTCCCTCATCAGTCAACTCCACGCCTGGACACATGTTTCCTGCCCGCGTAGCGTCGCTTCAACCTTCCTGTCCACCTGTTACTTCCGCCTCACATTCTGAAACTTCCTTACACGTCCATGCTTACTATCCATATAAGAAGATTACCACGAAATACTAATCTAATGAAAATCTCCTCATCCTATACGAGGAACCGTCTCAATAGGCCTATTAATATTATATCTGAACTGCGACCGAACACGAGCGCTGCTCATTCGGTCTCAAATTTTGTTAATACTACTATATCTCCTTTTTTATATTGATGTATTATTTTATTTCTGTTTCTCTTGTTTGTAGTTATATTCTTTATTCCGTATATTTAAATAAATAAATAAATAAATAAATAGATCCTTTCGTAGTATATTTCAAAGGAGATATAGGAATTCGTTACAAATGTATTGTCATCTCAGAAACCATGAAACATGACACCGATCCCTTTCACTTTTTTTCAATCCGAAGCAATCAATTTCTTAAAGCAAGAATTCAACGATATGAAAAAAATCATCTACTTTTCCAATGGATCAAGTTCACAATAAAAAAAAATAGAATTTTAAAAATGATTGCTTACATGAAGACGATTATGGAATTAGTGCTGAATGACACTTCTTTGCAACGTCGCATGGTAAAGGTCCAGGTGATGGCATTGGAGATACTGTTAAAAGACTTGCCACGAGAGTTAGCCTATACAAGATCCTATAACAACACCAAAAAGAAACTGTTTGATTGGTCACAAAAAAACATTTCTAACGTGTCATTTATATTTTGTCCATTCAATAAGCACAAGAACCAAACTGAAAATTTACAGGCCATATACCATAATATAAAACCAATAAATGGTACATTAAAATTACATTCTTTCATTCTGTTGTCAAAAACTGAAGATTTAGTAAAACAATTTTCTTTCAAGAAAGAAGGTAGGCGAATGAAAATTTCAAGTGTGAATGAAAAACATTTAAAAAGCATAATGTACAATTATTTGAAGATATCATAATAAGTAAATTAGCAGTGTTTCCTCGAGTGACTTGATCCGTACTGGGTATAATGCTGCAACGTTCAGCCAATCATCCAGCGCCGATAAACCTCCCAGCGCGCTTTAACGCCTTCCGTCCACTGCTGCTGCGCCGACCGCTACACATTCTGTCATAAGTAATTAAATTTTCATTAAACTATTGGAGATCCCATTCTGATTTTTTCTGGAATTATTAAGAATACTCCAGTGCACGTAGTAGGCATTTTTTGAGATTTTTAATAGGGCTATTTCACATTGACATATATGTTTTAAAAATTGAATTATAAATAAATATTTGTAATAATTATATAAAAATTAGTTAGTAAATATTTAATAAAAGACAGTACTTTAAGCTTTTAAATGCAGTTTTCAAAAAAATTTTAACATCAATATCGTCAGAAATATGACTCTTTAAATGTTGCATTGTGCGATATTTTTACCGAATTTTAACATGTAATATTTTAAAAACATGTGGACTTAGGAGGAAATAAAAATACACTTGTTGGTTTATTAGACCCATAGAGTTGGTAAAAAAAATATAAACGCAATCAGAAATATGACGGTCAAAATTTGTATAATTTTGTGCGATTTGACGTGGAATGACTCCTATGCTGACCACTGTCTTAGCTGTGGTCTTACATTAGACATGTTTAGCGCGGGCATTTCTAGCCTCAGTGACGTAGAATATATTTTAAGCATTTGCCTGCATGCGATTCTCAGATTCTAAGTCGCTGTTGCATTTCGTTTAAAGAACGTACGATTGTCTAAAAATTATATCGGACACACATGTTCAAAAATTATTTCGTTTCGCAAACATCCCCACTTACGAATTTTATTATAATATGAATTTCTTAATAATTGTGTAGTAAATGTCTATCGTTTTATTGAAGAAAGTCTTATGGACAGTGACGGGCGTGCATAAGGATATGTAAAAATGTATTTAAAAATTCCAAATTTTTTGCTGAGCTTGTGATTACATTGCTTTCCTTATTATGGTTTATGTTACAAATGAAGATTCATGTATCACTAACGAAAACGTTCACAACTCTTAAAGACCAAAGTCAGATCCCCATCTATCTTCTGTTAATTTCAGCTGTTATAAAGAAGTAGTTTACTACTTTTGCATTATGGTCTTCAATGAACTACCTTATTGTCTTAAAGATTTGTAAGAACAAGAGAAAACGTTCAGAACAGAATAAAAAAAAATGTCCACATTTACACCTTGTGCTCAACTAATGAAATATTTATACTCGTAAATTGAATTAATCTGCCTGCTATGCATTGTACAGAATCGTTATTAGTTTGGTTTACCGACCTACGGCATGTGGATCAGCCGGAGCTGGTCTGTCTGCCGCTAACTCTGCTCCTCGATTCCTCTTCACGTTGGTCACGTCCATGCGTTGTGTAATTGTATGATTGTTGAGAGTAGGCCTACATTTTCGTGTGACATTACTTCAAGCAATTGTCGCAGTTTGACTCTATTAAAATCATACGTCTATAGTTATTTCCTTCCATTTTAATTCATTTCTCACTACACGAAGCATCAAATGAACGTTTTATAATGCTGGAAAGAATTTATTTCGAGATTCTCGTTTGAGCATGTGTATTAGGTTTCGAAACGTGTCGGTGTTTAATTTCATTTGTTGCACTCCATAGATATTACACCAGCAGTGTGGCTTTGGAAAGTGGTACAATTAAAAATGATTATAAAACATATAAAAATATACATACTTGTTATCGGTTTGGTTTACCGATGTACTGGCACTCGGATCCTTGGCGATGACAGTAGTTGTGGAGGTGACAATTAGAACCGCAACAGCGTGATGAAACTATAATACATTTACCTTACAATTGACGTTGAAAATATCGCGTAAGTATGTTCTCGTTCACACTCTTCAGTTCTTTAATTAAAATTCTTATAATTTTTAACTCAGTGTTATCTTGCCAGTCTGTGAACTGATTTCTTTTTGACGATTTCTGTGGCGAACTTTCGAGAATAGTTCCAATGTAATTTAATTTAGCCTCTGTTTAAACTAATCAGTTTCAAGGGATTTTTCGGCTAACACCGACCCCATGTTCTCAAATTTATCTACTAACTTACGCACTGCCTGCCTTGTCGACGGTCAAGAATTTGGAAATTTCTCGATAAACTCAGCACAGAAACAGCAAGACGATACATACTAATGAGATAATATTTTGTCTGCTCTGATTCATCTACTGAAATCAGTGTGTAAATTTCCAGATCAAAAGGAATAGTACCAGTAGTGATGGTGATGGTAGTGATAGTGGTAATGATAGTGGTGATGGTAATGATAGTGGTAGTGGTAGTACATGTATTTGTTTTTGTTGTAGGGTAGGAGTATTAGTAGTAGCAACAACAGTAGGAGCAGCAGGAATAGTAGGAGTATTAGTAGCAATACCTGGAGTAGGAATAGTAGGAGTATTAGTAGCAATACCTGGGATAGGAATAGTAGGAAAGTATATTAGTTGCAATACCTGGGGTAGGAATATTAGGAAGGAGTATTAGTAGCAATAGCTGGAATAGGAATAGTAGGAAGGTGTATTAGTTGCAATAGCTGGAATAGGAATAGTAGGAAGGTGTATTAGTTGCAGTACCTGGGATAGGAATATTAGGAAGGAGTATTAGTAGCAATACCTGGAGTAGGAATAGTAGGAGTATTAGTAGCAATAGTCGAAATAGTGGTAGTGGTGGTGGTGGTGGTGGTGGTGGTGGTGGTGGTGGTGGTGGTGGTGGTAGTAGTAGTAGTAGTAGTAGTAGTAGTAGTAGTAGTAGTAGTAGTAGTAGTAGTAGTAGTAGTAGTTGTTGTTGTTGTTGTTGTTGTTGTTGTTGTTGTTGTTGTTGTTGTTGTTTTATTTTGCCTGGCAGAGTTAAGGCCTTAAGGCCTTCTCTTCCACTCAACCAGGTTTCAATAATGTACATGAAATACAAAATTCGATCACAGAACAACACAAAAGAAGATTCCTTAGAAATTACATAAAATATAGTAGAAAATTACAAATGGTCAAGATCAGTTACATAATATAAAATTACGACTAGTCAAGATCAGTTACATAATATAAAAAATAAAGTAGAAAATTACACATAATCAAAATCAGTTACATAACATAAGGGGAATACACACACACACACAAACACACAATTTATAAGACCTAAAATGCTCGAGATAAATTCGACGATTAATTCACTTGAGATATATAGTATACAGTTAATATACTCGTATTAATAGGAAAATAGATGTGGGTTACAAGACACAAAAATGTTGATTAGCAAAGTCGTACTAAATGGCATACAAATACAAATGATTAAATAATATATCAAGATAATAAAAAAGAGGAAAAGAAAAAAAAAGAAGAGAGAGGAGAAAAATTACAACTTGATCATTTAAGACTACTTAGAAACTTTCGCAAGAGTCTAGTTCTGTTCAATAAAAACATTTGTAAGTAGAGTGCACTTAAAAGATTTTAGACTCCGACTGCTCCTGATTTCCTGTGACAAGGAATTCCAGGAACGAGCTGTGCGTATTGGGAAGAAAGCAGAGTAGAGAGATGTTTGATGATAAGGAATTGATAGGACAAGGTTATGCTGTGAACGTGTATCACGGTTGTGGTGGGATGCTAAAAGTGTGAAGCGAGGAACTAGGTAAATAGGTGTGGAATTATTTAGAATCTGATACAGCAGAGTGAATGAATTGAACGTCTCTCCCGTAAACGAAGCCAAGATAATTGAAAGAAATACTCGGAGACATGATCATAGCGACGGCTGTTAAAAATGAAACGAACACAAGCATTATGAACACGCTGAAGCCTCAATGACAATTCAACACTAAGATCAGTATACAAAACGTCGCAATAGTCAAAGTAAGGCATCACCAGGGTCTGTATCAAGATCTGCTTGAGTTTAGAAGGAAATAAATTTTTCAGTCTTTTCAGTGAATGCAAGATTGAGAAATTTTCTTACTTACATATTTTACCTGTGCATTCCAGCTGAGATTCGAGTCGAAATGGAAACCTAAGTTTTTAACCGTAGTGCTGAATATTATTATAGTATTATTTAAAGTCACTGGCAAAAGTATATTAATCTGATGGAAGATAGTAATCTTTGATGTCCTAGTAGAATTACTTGCGTTTTCTCGGGATTAAGGTTTAGTCCGCATTTTCTAGCCCAGCTGCTGATTAACGTAAGGTCATGATTTAATTTTGATAGGCTATCATTAAGTGAGTTTGGTCGTGAATGTATATATATATCTGAAGATCATCTGCATAGAGCTGATGCTGACAATGTTTAAGGGCAGTAGAGATATCGTTAATGTAAATAGCGAAAAGTAGAGGCCCTAGTACAGATCCTTGAGGGATTCCTGCCTTCACGTCTCGCCATGAACAAAAGCGATTATTGTGAGACACACATTGATGGCGATCACGAAGTTAAGACTCCATCCACATGATTGCCGTGTCTGGCAAATGCAACATTTTCAGCTTTGCAATAAGAATATCAATGTCGATATTCTCAAATGCTCGAGAAAAGTCCAGTAGTGATAGTACGGTCACTTCGCGTCTGTCCATAGCTTCACGAGCATCTTCAGTGATCTTAAGTAGGGCAGTAGAGGTGCTATATAGTAGGAGTATTAGTAGCAATAGCCGGAGTAGGAATAGTAGGAGTATTAGTAGCCATAGCTGGAGTAGGAATAGTAGGAGTATTGGTAGCAATACCTGGAGTAGGAATAGTAGGATTATTAGTAGCAATACCTGGAGTAGGAATAGTAGGAGTATTAGTAGCAATAGCTGGATTAGTAGTAGTAGTAGTAGTAGTAGTGATGGTGATGGTAGAAGGAGCAGGAGTGGTAGGAGTAGTAGTGATAGTAGAAGTAATAACAGGAGTAGGAGCAGAAGTAGGAGTAGTAGCAGAAGCAGGAGTAGTATTAGGATGAGTAGGAGTAGTGGTGATGGTTTTGTTAGGAGAAGGAGCAGGAATGGTAGGAGTAGTAGGAACAGACGTAGGAGTAGTAGCAGGAGTAGTAATATGAGTAGTGGCGGTGGTGTTAGGAGGATTAGAGGGGTAATAAGAGTGGTGTTAGTAGTAGCAGCAGGAATAGGAGTAGGAGTAATAGTAGGAGCAGAAGTAGAAATAGTAGCAGGAGTAAAATTATTGCCAAGAGTAGGAGTAGGATTATTGGGAGTGTTGTTATTATTTGTGCATTTCGAACTAGCGGCTCAAGGTCAAGCAATAGACTGCATTTGCCAAGTGAGCTTATCCCAATCCTGGGCCATTCTCCTCAACTGAAGTCTGCAGGGACATCCGGAATTACCAGTGCTTCAGTTCATAGTTTTCATTTCAGTGAATTGTACGTTTTTACGTGACCTTGATCCGCCAGTTCGAAATGCACAGATAATAGTAGCAGTAGTAGCAGTACTGTACAGGAAATTACAAAAAATTATTTACAGATTGCACATTGCGGTTAAGAGCTGCATTAGCTCTTTGCCTTCATGTTTGTTAATCGTTAATCATGCTTAACATACTCATTCTGAAATTTTACATTATGCCGCGATCCGTGTAGTAGGGCAATGATAACTTGAGAACTGCAGCGTTTATTATAAAAATTGGATGACATTCGAAGTTATGTGTAAAAGTTACCTCCACTCTTATTGTTATTGATTGTTAATGTTCTTTCTGAAGTTCTCAAGGTCAGTCTTCATAAAATATAGAATGAAATATAGATTCGACAGTGTAAAAGAAAAGGGGAAAGATAAATGTTGTCAGAATAGAAATGAAAGGACGAGAGATGAAGAGCACATAACGACTGTGATAATGGTGACGACGAATTTTCTAAGCTTAATTGGCTCTTAATTTCTTTCTGAATGTCGCTTGAATTCGTTTAATTTCTGTAGTGCAAAGTTCCACCAATTCATCCTTTACTTGAGTAGGCATTACAATTCCTAATAATTTTTCTTCACAGTCGACGGAAGAGTCATTAAAGCTTTCCAGTGAAGTGTAATGGAGAGAGAGACAGAGATGGAAATTCTGTTTAAAAATTAGCAAATCCAAGTGTAATCAAGATGCGAAGTCAGTCTCGTGGAAGTCGAGCAGATAGAGGAAGAGGAAAGCTTGTGTGTGTCGAGCGCTAGGTTTAATTGCCGGAAATATTGTAGAATCATTGAAATTTAAACATATCCACCTTGATAAAATTGCGCAATATAGACTCTCTCATAACTATATATAGTGTACCGAAGTCATTCCTCTGCTCCTATATCTCTGGAACGTCAAATCTCTTTAAAGATTCGAAATTTGAAATTCAAATAACAACTCTGCTGTTATGTATATCCACACTTGTGCGTTATGTTTGTTGGTAATTTATACTGAGTAGTATTTCGGTTGCGTAGATGACATGAAAGAGCCTACTTTGAAGTGGTGTTATGTAGTTTCCATGTATATTTAAGCGTGTATAAAAGGAAAGTTCTCTCTCTCTCTCTCTCTCTCTCTCTCTCTCTCTCTCTCACTCTTTTTGTTAGCTTTTGTCTACGAGTTTGGTCACTAAAACAAAAGCTATTACACAAAATTGAGAGAATTCAGAATTACCCTGCGGCTCTCGTAGTATGAATTGTTAATTCGTGAATTGTGTTTTGTACAGGTTTTAGGGACTCATTCGATCGCCCCATTTTGCATCGAGTGGAGGTTGTAAACGCCTCATAACGGCTACGTAAAACGATCCCACGAATTAAAGCAAAGGCCACGATTATTGCTTTTCATTATACACAGGTGAGACAAAATTCCAAAACTATCGAGACTACAATCATATCCTGTACTGTTTCACAGCGTTACTTAATGGCAATCCATTAAGTCGTCTACTTATTATTATTATTATTATTATTATTATTATTATTATTATTATTATCATCATCATCATTACAACATACGTTACTAATTAAAAGAAACGACATACATACGGTAATGATAAAATATAAAACACAGAAATAACCTTATCTTTAAGTAATAATATTATTATACATCTTGATTACACAACTTTTAACACTATATCACTTTGGAAAACGTATTATATGTCTTTCACGTGTTAAATTTTATGTTACACACACACAAAAAAACATCCAAATGAAATTCTCAACACACAACTCAATTTCAGAACACGCACTCTTTGACTCCACATTACACACCCAAACAGGAAAAAAACAAAAGGCGCCAAGACCAGCAACAACCAGTTCTGAAGATGGTCAATAGCAGGCCGAGACATGTTAACAAGGTAACAAAATTTAACACGCTTTCAAAAAATAAGATTAATTACATTTGGAGTCCACACCTGTGGAGTAACGGTCAGCGCGTCTGGCCGCGAAACCAGGTGGCCCGGGTTCAAATCCCGGTCGGGGCAAGTTACCTGGTTAAGGTTTTTTCCGTGGTTTTCCCTCAACCCAATACGAGCAAATGCGGGATAACTTTTGGTGCTGGACCCCGGATTCATTTCATCGGCATTATCACCTTCATTTCATTCAGACGCTAAATAACCTTGATGTTGATACAGCGTCGTAAAATAACCCAATAAAATAAATAAAAATAACATTTGGATAAAGTGCAATTCCACATGTAACTGACTGACATTTACAGTACACTTTGACAGCAAAATGTCTGCCTAAATTGTGTAATGAGTTGAAATTCCACTGTGTCACCGCAGGATTTTATAGAGGAAAGTGTACACTTAAGATAGTACTAAAATAAACGTCATTAATATATAAATTATACTATTTATTTAAGTCCAAAGTGTGTGTAACTGACTGACATAAATGTCAACTCTCTCTTCGGGTGAACATGGTTCTCCACAGATTTCTCTGAAATGTCATTCCTGATACAATTTTGCAAAATATAGTTCGGAAAGGAAATTGTAATCTTCAGTTTAAGTTAAAAACAACCTCCAAACCACGATTAGTACTGGAGTTATGACCGAAAAAGTGATGTATTACTCACTGACCTCATTCTGTAACTGACTGACATCTCTGAATTTTAAAATAAAGTTGCACGGGACCGTAAATAGTACGAAATAATATGAAACTTGATAAGTAATTTAAATGAATAATATCTTTTCCAGAATACAAAAATTAGTTTGCTAAACCATGCATCTTAAATAACACAAAATTATGCAGATAGAACTATTACATAGGCCTGCTTAAACATATAGGCTATAGTTCTTTCTCTGTGATTAAATACTGTATACACCAGCCATACGCATTGTTCTTTAATTTTAGGATTATAAGAGTGTCACAGCAACCTTGACTGCGCTTATCACTCTATATGGAATCAACTCCCCAGCGTAAGACAGTATGTTACGTTATCCAAGCGCGTTCCTAACAGTCTGGCACTGACCTCCTTATCGATTACGATAAGGTGACTCAGATCACAGTTTATATTTCCCATGTCTATGGCTGTTATATGTTATGTTCGTAATAATAGATTAGAATGTTGAGATCTACTTCTAGATTGAATTTGAACCATTGGAAATAAACACGTAGAAGCACTTCACGGCACTCGTTGACTCACTCATTTAGTCTAACAAATAACACTGTCAACATGTCACTTATCTGAACACACTTCAGTTTCTTTTCACACGCGGTACCTGTGTATCTTTCGCAATGATTGTTCACAAGACAGTTGTGCATATTCTATAACATAGTGATCTAACATTTTCACGTAATGAACTCCATGAGTTGCCGGAATAGGTGCAAGATGTTCAAATTGTTTTTCGAGATACTTCTTTCCTTAGTCTATCTCAATCTGTGCTACACCTTGAACAATAATTTGGATGTTTTTATTGCTCACAATGTTACAAAATTCTGTAGCGCTTTGTATCTTCTTCCTCGATTTCGCAGCCATCCATGTCATCCTTTTTACTTGGCCTCCAATCGCATCACGGCCCCTTTTGCCATGATATAACTGAAAGAAGTTCCATTCTATGTTAAATCCAAATATGCGAGCAAGCAATGTCACATTTCTCAATGTATAGGCATACTTCTGTTTCAAATGACTCGCTGCTCCATCTGAGAATATTTTTACCACAATGTTCGGAAGAATCGCCAAAATTTCTGAAAACACTTTTCGTAGACAAACATCCACTGCATATTTGTCATGTGCTACATAATCTGACACTAATGCAAAGGATTTCTTCTGAACTTCCCTGTCACCTTCCTGTCTAAACCAGGCAACAGCAGAAAATATTGAGACCTGCTTGTTGCTCCAATGAGCTGCCTGAATCTCATTTTGCTCTTTGCAGGTGTAATTACTGCACACTTAACACCAGTTCACGTGTAACTTCACCAAGGTCTTCCAAGCAACTAAGTACGCTGTGAGAATGAACAGCATAAACGCTGAGAGCGCGACATGTCAGTCACTCACAATGCCGCTACGGAAAACGAAATCACTTTAGAAGAAAATGTTCTAATACTTTTTTATTGGTCATGTAGTAACAACGCAGAATACCAAAGGAAATTTTAATCTGTAAATTATTGTGCTGTGTGGAAGAGTTTTTCTATGTTTATTGTGACGGACTGATAGTAACTTACAGTACAAATAATTATAATGATATTAAGTTATTTAGGATCTTCAAGAAAAATATTCCTACATCAATTTCAAAAAGTTCACCTCAGTATGACATTTTCATGGAATTGCTCTAAACCTTTAGAGAGCAATATTATGTTCTATTTTATATATGTAAATCTAACTAACGTCTAAAGTTTTACTTTTCTTCTCCACTCCTGTCTATCCATCCAGTCTAATAATGTTTAGTAGGCCTGCATCCTAATGGCATGCCTAGCAAAAGTGCATTTGTTTTTAGATCAACAAATGTTGAGAAAGTCTGAATAATGCGTAGATAAAGTTTACTTTCAGAATATCAAAATTTGCGTAAGATTGTGAACTTTAAAAACTGAGTGGAACATTTTTTACAATGTCATGACCCAAATATAGCAATTTTTCGAGCTTGGTATATAGCCTGTTTGCTATACTATTAACTTATTATTACCAATCTACGTAAAATGCAAACTAGAACTCATTTCCACACATCTTTCTTATAGTCGTTTTCAACGCCACAAATTTGGTAAGTATTAGCTCCTCTTGTTCAATTAACATTTTCGATGTTCCACAATGCAATTAATAGGCAGTTAATTTTTAATTTAATAATCCAGAACATTGTACTGGAAGCCCTTTGCTAGCTACAGCTAAATGGGTTTGACATTACTTCTAGACAGCAAAACGGAGATGTTCCTCCCTTCCATACTGGTTGGTATTGTCTATTGTCTTGGTTTTTGCGGCGGGACGGATCTGTACACTTAGGCACGCTTTGGTCCTTCGTGTGTCCAAATCCGACAGGTGGCCCGAGTGGCACCGTGAATCCGATGCTGGCAGGTGGGGCAACCTGCCTCAGCCTCTGATAGAGCCAAGTGTGTCATGACGTCACTGTTGTGAGTCAGCGATTTGAAGCGAGTTTCAGCTTTTATGTCAGAGAAGTTGCCTATTAATCAAGGCGTTCAATCTGAACTTGAGAACGTGTACGATATAACTTGAACGTCGTAGCAACAGATGGCGGTCTGCACGGTCTGTTTGCTACCATAACCTCTTTCGAACTGTGTTTTGCGCGGGCAAGTCGTACGCAGGGTATTTGTTATCATCGGTTGCGTACGGCAGCATTCCACAACACAAATCAAATGCTCCGTGTCCATGTTGACAGTCGAAGTTAATTCAACGAATACGTAAGTAATCGTCTTAACCCTCTCCCGATATCCCGACAGTAAGAAAAAACTCACCTCAGTACGTGTTTCCAAACAGTTCACATTCCTGCCACTACCGACGTTACCGTACGTATCGGTAAGTACTCTTCAGAATGAACGCCGTACTTTCTAGGCAACTTCTCTGGCACATAGGTAATACGCCTCTGCGGAAGTGTAGGAAGATTGAATTCTCTAGGCTCATTGGCTAGCCACGTGACGGCATACAGCGAGCCATGACACACTTTGAAATGAACACGCAGTATTTTTATTATTGCAGATATAAATAAAATGAGGCAGATTTAAAGAGTTCGCCGGAATTTTAGAGGGTAAACGGGAGTGCCCCGAAAAAATGCTCTGCAACGTTTTGTCTGTCTTAAATTCAGGAGTTTGGTGCAAAAGCAGATAATTCCACTTTTGATTTTTAAAACATGGTTGAAGTACGCACCGTATATATTACGACAGTGCACACCTTTTGATCAAGATCAAGAGTTGTGTGGACTTACCTGAATGAGATACGCTTAGTTACCAACAGAGGCCTTCGTTGTACATGGAGCAAGAATCACACTAGTCATAGACTTGTATACAGGGCGATTCACGAGGATTTAACGTCACTTACGGAACTTATTTCCGAAGACATTCTGAGCAAAAATGTCATAAACATGTGTCCTAGTCTCAATATTTTCAGAGTTACATTAATTCGAAATTGTTTGTAAAATACCATTATTCTTTAGTTTTAAGGGTACAAGAATATTACAAATAAAGAATGAACTATTCAGGAGTGTCATTTCTTTAATTGGCTAGTATTCCGCAGCTTAAAAATATGTTGTGAATTCCATAGGTGCTTCGTACAGAATTCTTTTTTCGATTTTAACTACAAAATTAAATTTTTCTTACGCATTTATCATAACAGTCATTACAAATCACACCATTCTTGTAATTTCTTCAAGAATGTACATTAGCATAAATAATTAAACTGTATAGAATCAAGTTACTGAAGTCGTGTATTTTGTAACAAGTTTTGTGATAAGTGCGTAATAATGATGTCATTAGAACACATGTTTATATGATTTTTTGCTCAGAATGCCTTCAGAAATAATCTCCGCAAGTGACGGTAAATCCTCGTGAATCACACTGTATGTAGAATTTATGTTTTGCTAATATAATATGATTCGCATGTAAAGGTGTTTAATATTATTAATTATTATTATTAATACAATTATGAGTATTGTTTATATTTTGTTATTCATGAACTTTACTTACACAGTAATGATCTTTTGCTAGTAATATGTCAGATTTTAAATGTTTGTTGCAAATACGAGGTAAGTCCAATTTTGTTTCCGTATTTATTCCAAAAATTGTTTTTCTCTGGTTCTTGCACCAAATCCCTCAATTATGAGTTTTTACTATACAGATCGCAATGCCATAGGTGGTATAGCGTGATAGGACGAAAAGTCAAATGCTTTAAGACTAGCGTTGATGTTGAATGTAGGGAGGAAAAATCTGCCCACAAACATGAATACAATAAGAAAAAAATCTCCATAAACATCACATTTTGATGATGAAGCTGAAGTTATGAAGAATTTAGTTGTCTGTGAAGTGAAATCGTGATATACGGTAAAGATGAAAGTGAGGTTAAAAATATTAAGTATTGAAGTTTAACATGAAATTTATTTTGAGGAACATTAAAATGAACGTATTCAAATCGCAGAGAATTATCTTCAAGGATGTTAAGTTGATGGTGGCGATTGATGATAGAGGTGATGATTATTTTAATATTTTTAATAAAAAATATAGCAAAATATAGGCCTGTCACAACTAGAGTCCTGTGGTTGGTTAATTTGAGTACAAGTTAGATGCACATGGATCATACTCTTGCAACGGAAAGCTCTGACTCATCTCCTTCTACGCTTTTTGTGTTACATCTGTTTATTCGTATAAGGCATTATAGGCACTGAACAATGAGAATACTACTCACGTACAAAATATATTGTCACGTGGACTTGATAGCAAACAAAATATTTATTTGAAGGCACCTTATGGGTAAAAGAAGATTATTCTCACAATAAGTAAAACGTATCTATATTCTAGATAGACCTTTTTTTATTTCTTAATATATTTTTTTCTCCAAAAAGTGAAAAGCAATGCTCATTATTTTTCTCATATTTACAGAGTTTTTAATATTTAAATTACACTTAATATATATATATATTATCAAAGTTAAAATGAATTTAAAAGTAAATATAATTTATTAATAGAATTGAAATTTGAATATTCGCAATTAAAAATGAGTTAATATTAAAAGATATAAAATATTTTGGCCATTCAAAACGAGAGGTGTGGAATGCTTACTGCAGGTGTTGTGCTCTTCCATGACAATGCTCGTCGACATACGGCTCGGCGCACAGCAGCTGTTTTGGCGGAATTTGGCTGGTAGTTATTTGATCATCCACTCTACAGTCCTGATCTTGCTCCCAGCGATTTTCACGTTTTCTTGCACCTCAAGAAATTCCTGTCCTCCGGTGAGCGTTTTGGCAACGACGAAGAGCTGATGACGTCTGTCACAGGCTGGTTCCATTCACAGGCGGCAGAGTTCTACGACAGAGGGATACAAAAGTTGATCCCACGATGCGACAAGTGTCTCAATTCTGATGGTGGCTATGTTGAAATATAGCTGAAACATTGCTGTACCTGTTGCCAATAAATGTTTTCCTGAAAGTGTGTGTTCTTTTTTTTTTAAATAGGGAAACTTATTTTCTGGATGCGCCTCGTAGATTGAATAATCAATACTTTTTTAATGCAATCCAAATGTTGTTGTTCTTTTCTTTCAATGTTAAAGTGTAACCCCAGATGAGAAAAGTGACTAGCAGGGTTAGAACTCATTTTATATTTTATCAGTCCTGAGACCACTTGAAAGGACACGAGATAACGAACGTTCAACTTATGGATGATTCGTTGTGTATTTGTTACCTTGTCTCGCATTTATTCCCACTGACAGTGCAATTATCAACTGCGGACTGAAGACAATCGTTGGACGGGTGGTGAAAATACTTGGGGATTCTAGATGTACTGTTTGTAGGATGGAAAGCTGTTGTTTCGAGGAAGCCTGTAATTCTCCGAAGGTCAACGGTAAGTAGAACAGAATACGATCGTCCTGCTTTCTGGCGCTTCTTAATGGACCCAGTCTGTCGTAGCAAGCGCACTTGAGCCTTGAGGCTGAATCGAAGTTTCATTAAGCTAATTATCACGTATAACCGAGTTACTTAGGGCTCTGAAGTTGACGCTCTCTCGAGGACGTGTCTCCACCCCGGCCAGAGCTGAAATATGCCTCTTTAGCTCTCTTAGTCGAGTCTGATGACGTTGAAATTAGGTTTCACGGACCTCCTTCATCAATGGAAGCTCTTGAGCGTAGTCTGCATGAGAATCCGTTCATAAACCATAGACCGGGCTGAGATGAACGGAAGATTCCAGCGATGTACATCTGCTTAGGATGTTTGTTTGACTTCAGCTAAGGACCTGGCTGTAGTTTTAGTTTCGAATCTACTTGGTACTGCATCATTCATCAGAAATTACATTTGTTTGAACTGGTGCATCGTTAGCTGAACGGTGAGAACATTGGATTATTAATTCCATAGATGTAACGTCAATTCATGGCAAAAGTAGATGGAATTTGACGTGCACATGCATTACGTTGAAATAATCTCAAGTTTTTCCTGCCAGTATTCGTTTCTAATCACCATCAACATCATTATCATCATCATCATCATCATCTTCAAGGGTGTAATTATGAATAAGGTTGTAATTGTTTGTCTTATCTGAACTGTTGTATCAGTGAAGTTTGATGTCAGTGAAGTTATGGTTTTACAGTGCAGTGAATGTAAAATTAGGTTCACTTATTAATTAGGTTATTTTATGTATTATTAATTGTAATTATTGTGTATAATTTTATTGTGTATTCTAATTGTATTGTGTATTGTAATTTTATTGTGTATTATTCATATTGTTTGTACCAGTGCCACCGGGTGCTTGCCCGCTTGCAGTGTAAATAAATACATCATCATCATCATCATCATCTCCTCAAGGACGACACTTTGCTCCAGTTCGCCACGAGGTTCACTGGTACTGGTGTATATAGTACCTGTGTTTACTAGTTGATACGAGCAGCCCGGCAACTGGATTCCAATGCAGCTAAAGAGGAAGTTAAAAGTTAGGACTGGCCCATTCAGTTCGGGTTTTATAATCCCAGTCCAGGCGGGACCCGAGAAAGCCTGCGTGTGTGCTCGTATTGTAGAGCGACGTGTATTTATGGAAGTCAGTCTATACTGGTTAAGATGAATCGGTACTAGCTTGAAATCTAAGTTCGTTCGCTATTTAGTCACTTATAAAAATCTGTATATTGTGGCAAAATACGACAGAAAATTCTAGATTAAAGGAGCATAGCATAGTTTTACAATTTATTGCTCTACAGAATTTCAAGAAAAAAATAAGATAGACGTTATACATTTCATTTTCCTGTAAAGTATATCTGACTCAACAAAATAGTAATATTTCTTAACTTGTGACCAGTTGAAAGGAGAGGAGAGCAGAAGAAATATGTTGAAAATACGGTTGTAACAATTATTGTAAATATCAACTGTTATAGGGAAGAATCCCTTTTACGTTTTTCCTTATCAATAATTAAAAACCTAATGAAGACCTGTAAAAAAAAAAAAAAAAAAAAAAAAAAAAAAAAGTTTTCTGTTCTTCAGAATATTGATTTGCTATTTAACTTCTGAGGGGTAAATTTATTTTTATTTATGAAGCTTAAAGTCTGAAAGATTTGAATTAAGCCTACATTTATATTACTAGGCCTATGATGAAGAGGAAAGAGTAAGTAAAAGGAGAAATAATAGTTTCCTCTGTATTTATTACTGGTACATTTCAGAAGACTACAAATTAAGTTTTCAGTAGTTTGTCTATATGTGTATGCTTCTTGCCGGGTTTGGATGAGACTTGGTTGATATTTATCATCAGGCTTAGGATCCGACAACTTAAGAATGAAGTGAAGTTACAGTGCAACGGAGTACAGATGGAGTGAGATGGCGCGTTGAGTTTTGTTTACCTGTGCGGTAATGTACAATCCGGTTCGTGATCAGAGGTAGAGTAATCTTCTATCTCTCCCTACGAAACGAACTCAGCCCATCGCAGTGCATTTTGAATTAATAGTGGACAGTTTTTTTTTTTTTTTTTTTTTTTACTAGTTGAAAGTATGTACACGGTTGTTCATTGTAACGCAAACGACCTCAACGTCCCCGAGGAACATGAAAACTTGTGAGGTATGTATTCTACTTCATTTTCCAGCGTCACTAGATTGTACTATTAACAGTAGAATATAACGCAGAACATAGACGTCGTTGTTTACATTCACAGTATATCTGTCTACTATGTTCAAGGAACTCTATAGTCAAGTTGTGCGTACATTGGTTGCTAAAGTATACCGGATACTAAGCCTGTTTATCATGCATATGAAGTAAGCACAGTCTGGCGCAGGTCGGCGGATCACAAGAGTCCTTTCGGGTCACTATTAGGACTGTCCGGAGTCACCTGCAACGTCACTGCTAGCCTGCTTCTGAGGGAAGATTGAGGGCTGGCGAACGATGCATTGCGTAAGCCCACTCATGAAGGTAAACATTTATGGACAGGCCTGAATGAAGTTTTGTCGGTCTCTGACAGTCATATGCACTAACAAATGTGTGTTAAGTGATTATTATTGCCATGATAATCGAAGAAAACCATGTTTCCGGAGGAACAACGATGTAAGCGCAACATAGAATGTATTTGAGGAGAAGCAAAAAACAGAATCTTAGTTCCATACAATTACATGTATAAGTAAATAATAAATATTTGTAAAAAAAATTATGAAAATCGAAATAAAGCAAAATAATATTATTATTTTGGTTACTACTTTTAAATAGTACTAGTCAGATAGAGGTAGTTTTAATGTTCACCCCAATTTTGCAGTTGCATCATTGTTCTACCGGAAGAGCGATATGTTAAATTATATTGCATACATTACGGTATGCAGTTTGCATATAAATCCGGAATCTAGTTGTCAGGATCATCTTAAATTACTGTTAGTACCATCATTATCATCATCATCATCATCATCATGATTACTGTTACTAAGACAATCATTATTATTAATTCACATCAAATTTGATATTTTCTTTCGTAGTTATATTTGGTCTTATAAAGTGAGATTTACATCGTTTTAGTGCTCTCACATGTTAATGCATTTGGATTATAATTGTCTTTAATATACAAAAGTGTAGAACTCACTCTCATGTGTTGTACAGCGGCACCGAAGGACCATCAGCCGACGGCGGGGGCGTGGGACTACCGGCGGTCAGCGGGGGTGCGGTCGAAGACCTATCCGCGACGGCGAGGTGCCACGGGGATTCAGAATGTTCAAGTAAGGACAGGCCTACTAAGACTACTGCAGGTTAATTGCCGAAGTATTAGAAATAAACTTATTCCGTTTTGGAACTTGGTCGATGTTTATAATCCAGATGTAATAATTGGGACGGAATCATGGCTTAGGGAAGACATAAATGATTCGGAAATTTTTAGGTCGGATTATAGAGTCTTCAGAAAGGATAGAAGTGAAAAGGGAGGGGGAGTTTTCGTTTGTACTAAGATAGAAATAAGTAGCAATCTTCTGTGGATACATGAGGAAGTTGAAATATTGAATGTTCAGATAAGAAATGGGCTGGAAACCTTAGATGTAATAGCATGTTACAGACCACCCAGTGAATTAAACAATTTAACTTTGCACAAACTAAATGAATATCTTAATACAGTATCAGAAGACCGAAACGTAGTAATTGCTGGGGATCTAAACCTCCCGAAAATTAACTGGAACGGGATTTCAGGTACAAATTCAGATACACAGACCCTTGTTAATGAATTGATCTGGCGTAAAGATTTCACGCAGGTAGTAAATGGTCCGACGCGTGACAATGCCCTCTTAGATGTTTACCTACTAAGACCCGTCTCTCTCTTTGTCAACTCTGAAAGTCTTCATAAAAATAAGTGATCACAATAGCGTCTTATTAGAAATCTTATGGGAAAACACAGTAAATCCGAGGTCAAGTCCAGTGTCTGTCTGGAATTTTAACAAAACCGATGTCCATGAATTACAAACGTTTCTACGACAAAAGCATGATGACTTTCTAAGGACTGAAGGAAATATGGAAAATGTGTGGCATAAATTTAAGTGTATAATTTTCGAGGCATTAGTAAAATGTGTACCTTCTAAAATAATTAAGAAAAATCCGGACCCAGAATATTACACTAATTATATTCGCTACTTAAAGAAAAAGACAAGGCGCGCATTTAGCAAACGTAAACGGAGCCATGAGCATTGGGAAAAATATGTTGAATTAATTAAGAAACTTGAGTGTGAAAAAAGGTTAGCTCAGGAAAATTTTCTAAAAACTATTTTAAAATAAGATGAAAGTAATAATTGGAGACAGTTTTATAATCATGTACGCAGGAGAAAAGGGAAAAATGAAGGAGTAGTGCTTTTACGAAATCAGAACGGAGAAAGTATAACTGATGACAAAGATAAGGCCGACTTATTAAATTCCTATTTCATTTCGGTTTTCAATAATAATAATAATAATAATAATAATAATAATAATAATAATAATAATAATAATAATAATAATAATCCCGCTGATAGGAGTGGTTGTGTCACAGACCGTGAATGTGAACCAAATTCGACTTTCAAAATAACTTCCAAAGGGGTTAGAGAGAGAATAACGAAATTAAAAAATCGGAAGTCTCGAGGACCAGATAGTATTGCTACAGAGATTCTTAAATTAGGTTCCGAGGCCATAATTCCATACTTAATGCGTATATTTCATGTTTCCATAAACAATGCAGCTATTCCATGTGACTGGAAATCAGCTATAGTGGTACCCATACATAAAGGTGGAAATAAATTAGATGTCGGAAACTACAGACCGATTAGCCTTACATCTGTCGTATGTAAAGTCATGGAGCATTTGATATCGGATTATATTCGTCATGTTCTAAATGCGAAAGACTGGTTTTACAACCGCCAGCATGGTTTTAGGGAAGGCTTCTCATGTGATAGTCAAATTACGTCGCTGGTTCAGGATCTAGCTGAAGTGGTAGATAGAGGCGGAAGAATCGATGCAGTTGTGATTGACTTTTCGAAAGCATTTGATCTGGTGCCACATGACATATTAATAGATAAGTTAAGTAGGCTAGGAATAGATAAAAGAGTGGTGCTATGGATCCAAGAATTCTTAAAAGGTAGAATCCAGAGAGTTAGAGTAGGTCATGAAATATCGGAAATTGGAAATATAAGTTCAGGGGTGCCACAGGGCAGCGTTCTGGGTCCATTACTCTTTATAATTTACGTAAATGACCTATGCCAGGATATTACATCAAATGTGAGGCTATTTGCAGACGACTGCATTATCTATAGAAAGATTAGAAATAATTCAGATGTAGATGCTATTCAAACAGACTTGAATAACATTTACAACTGGGCGTTAAAGCATAGGATGAAAATAAATGGTTCTAAAAGTAAATCTATAACATTTTGTAAAACCCGAGAGGAAACTAGTCTAAATTACGAATTCAGTGGTGTTGTAATTCCGCAAGAACAATGTTGTAAATACCTAGGAGTGTATTTAAACTCCAAACTTTCTTGGGGAGAGCATGTTGATAATGTTACAGGCAAAGCATGGAGGGCACTTCACTTTATTATGAGAATCTTGAGAAAGGCTAGCCCCAAATCGAGGGAAATAGCATATCTAACATTAGTGCGACCGTTAATGGAATACGGAACTACGTGTTGGGATCCCTATAGAATATATCAGATAAATTCCTTAGAAAGAATCCAGTATAGGGCAGCTAAATTTGTTAAAGGTAAAAGAGAAGATGGGAACGATACGATAAAAGAACTTAAATGGGAAACTTTGGAAAACAGACGTAGGAAAACTAGAATAACATCATTGTATAGAGCACATCTAGGTCAGAAAGCATGGGTAGACATAACGGCTCGGTTAGAAAAGCCAACGTACTATGGTAGGAACGATCATGATTTTAAAATCAAATGTAGGAAACAGAAAACGGATGTAGGTAAATTCTCATTTTTAAATAGAACTATAAATGATTGGAATGACCTACCTGCAGCGGTCTTTGAGAGCTGTCCTTCCTTAAGGAGATTCAAGAATAATTTAAAGAGTTGTGTATAAAGTGAAAATTAAAATTAAGGTGACATTCAACACTTAATTTTTTAAGGTGGCATGTATTTATCTAGCCTGACGAGTTTACTTCCTTGGTTTGAATTGTAAATTATTTAAAAATAGCGTGTGAGAGGGCCTTACACTAGAAATGTTTAGTTTAAATGTAGTTCTGTTTATAAGTATGCATAAGAATGCAATTATTTGACTTATTTGAACTATTGTATCAGTGAAGCGAGATGAGTCAGTGAAGTTATGGTTTTACAGTGCAGTGAACAGTTCCGATCAGTGATAATTTATAGCGTCAATGAAATGTGTTCTATAGTGTCAGTGAAATGTGTGCTAAAGTGTCAGTGAAATGCGTCATAGTGCCACTACAGGGAATGAGATGAGAGTAAAGTGAAAGACTATTGAAAATTATGTAGGACCTATACATAATTATGTAGGTTGTGTTGTAAAATTAGGTGTTTTATTTTATGTTTAATTATTATTGTGTATTCTTATTGTATTGTATATAAAATTGTATATGTGTTGTAAATTTTATTATGTAGGCTATTGTAAATTTTATTGTGTATTGCTTATCATTTTAACTGTGTATTGTTAATATTGTATATACCACTGCCACCGGGTGCTTGCCCACTTGCAGTGTAAATAAATACATACATACATACAGTTAGTCTCATTTTGGAGCAAATTTTACTTGAAGTGTTTTGTAAGAAGAAATTTAAATTTATTCATAATTTACATTTGAAATGGTACATTTGAATAGATACCCGAAATGAGCATATGCTCGTGCTCGGGTACAGTCCAGTAGAGTGTACATAAATTTTACAGACATCAATAATAATGTTGATGATAGAAATAATAGAATAATAATAATAATAACAATAATAATAATAATAATAATAATAATAACAATAATAATAATAATAACAATAATAATAATAATGACAATAATAATAATGGAATAACAGTGACGGAGATAATACACTGATAGTAATACAAATTAATTAATGATAATAATAAAATAAAAATATTAACAATAATAAAATAATAACTGTAAGAGTGAAAATAAATATAAAAACCGTTAAGCGAGAGTTAACACAACTTATAACTATATAATGTGCAGAAAAAATAACGAACTCTTAAGTCAAATAAAAAGTTCCTTCTGTCGCAGACGACAGCAACCGTCGTATTGATATTGTGTTATGCATTATCGGAGGGGGAGCTGAAGGTATACTTCCTGACGTTCTCTTCGAATCTTCTAACATACAACCTTATAATAATAATAATCCGTGGCGCTACAGCTCGTGAAGGGCCTAGACCGACCAGCCGGCTGCTGGCCTCACGTCAACATGCCGAAGCAGAGGTGGACGATCATCCAACCAGAATGGAGGTATCGTGTGGTTAGCACGATGATCCCCCCAGCCGTTATAGCTGGCATTCGCAACCGGATTTCGCTACCTATCGTAGCTCCCCAAGTGCATCACGATGCTGGGTGGGCACCGGTCCCATACACTGGCCGAAATTTCATGAGAAAATTTCTTCTCCCACGAGGACTCGAACTAGTGCGCATTCCGTAACGCGAGTCCTAAGCAGGATGCCTTAGACCACGACGCCACGGCGCGGGACAACATACAACCTTAGGGAGTTAATAATGGAAAACAAAATATCTATGAGTCAAACTGTTCATTATTCCCAGGATAAATACAATAATAATACTGAAATATATTAATTAGATTTCAGTTATAGGTCTCTGCTTTGGTGCTAGAGGTATCGTATCAAAATGTTTTTTTGAATGGCGAGTAAAATATATTTTTTAAGAACTCATTAGAGACGGAGATATTGACAAGTACAATCAAGTATATCTGTTGAGATGCTAAGAAATCATTTGTATGGAAACATTCACTGTTATTAATTAAGAGAATGATCTATTTGTATTTATTACAGTGATATATCCTATAGGTTACGTGTATCAGATAAATACAATACTTATTAGTAATATACAGGGAACGGATTTATATGGACTAAAAATATATGAAATATGTAAATATATATGTAGTTATTTTTACCAAAATATGGAATTAAATATGGATTTTTACCAAAATATGGAATTAAATATGGACTTAAAATTATAAAAAAATGACTATGTACGTTAAATATTGGTACATTTTAATCAAACTAAACAAAAAATATAATGGACGTACCTTATCTTCCAATGTAGTTTCAACAAAACACAATTTTTATTGTCTGTTACCATAACAATAGGTTACAAACATTTCTTTCAAGTGCTGAAAAGTGAATCTTCTTCTATTGTCTCTGAGGATAGATTTATACTGACTAAAAGAGCGTTCGACGTCACAAGAAGTAACTGGTACATAATTCAATTTCACAATGTCTGCTGGGGATAAGTCCAAGTTAATCTTCACTGTTGATTCACCACTCATCACAGCAACAACCTTTTGTAGTTCTTCATATCCAGGGTTTTTTGAAAGTACAGTGTCCACCTTAGCTCTTACTGCATCTGCAACTTTACCTCTACCACGATTCAGTTGTTCCACAGTACTATTTATAATTTCAAAACTTTCAGATAGTGAAAGGTGCCTATTTTGGAGACTTTTGAGCGTTTTTATGATGCATGAAAATGTATGCTGAATGTGAGCTAAGTCATTCTTCACACTTATGTCACAGGTAACTGTTTTCGCAGTATCAATTGAGACTGCATCTTCAGAGTCCAATGCAAGGAGAACATTGTTAATAGAGTCTATATGTTCGGCATAATATTCAACTGCTTCTAGCCATGTACCCCATCTAGTTAAAATTGGCTTTGGTGGCAATGGAATTTCAGGGTACATTTCTTTCAACACGTTAACTCTACTGGGAGCTTTGAGAAATACTTTTTTCACTGATGAAATCAACAAATCTACTTTAGGGAAATTGTCTCTGACCACTTCTGCCACACGATGAAATGCATGCGCCACACAAGTAAAATGAGTCAATTTAGGATATACAACAGATAATGCTTGTCCAGCTTTGACCATATAAGGGGCAGCATCGCTAATAAAGAATAACACATTATCGTACATAATACCCTTTGGCCACAGGATACCCATAGCTTCGTTGAACAGTTTAACTATAGTTTTGTTATTGCACTTTTCTAGAACATCACAATGTAAAAGAATTCGTTCAGAATATTGTTCACTTAACAAACCGATAACTACATTACCAACAAGTCTACCTTCTTTGTCGGGAGTCTCATCAATGGAAACCCAAATTGAACTATCTTTAATTTCATCTCTTATCTTCTGTATTGTCTCATCGTAGATGGATGGAGCATACGTCTTCCTAAGTGTTGACTCATCCGGGATTGTATGTTGAGTATATTTTTCAAGGAATTCCCTGAAGACCTTATTCTTTAGTTTGTAGAGAGGAATATCAGCAGAGATGAGAGAACGGCACAGGTCGATGTTAAACTCAGATCTTACATTCGATGTTGTTGGTTGTGTTAAAAACAATTGTCTCTGCTTGGAATTTAGTTGTTTGTTGGCCTGATGTTTACTAGTTGTAATGTGTTGTTGCACCAGGAACTTTTGTGTAGATGATACTGCACACTGACACAAATTACAAAATAATATTTTATTGTCAGTTGATAAACCATCTTCTTTAAATTCTGAAATGTAACTTGTTAGTTTTGATTTTAAATTGACTGAATGACGTACTTTTGGCATATTTACCGTCTTTATAGTATGATTTACAAAACTGAACCTATGTGTACTCTGACTGGCATTTAACTGTTGAGCTGCACAACTGAAGTCTGTTAAAAATTTTAAATTAAATTAATACAGTTTTGTAACTTACTTTCCCATTGTTGATAGGACTGCTAATTTTCAAATAACTCTGATGTTAAAGGGATTACTGAACATGTGTTTAAATCTCTATTGTTGAAATGTATTTTTAAAAGTTAATGGAATTTTGTTTTGTTTTATTGTTAAACCTAATATAATATGGACTGTTTTATATGAAATATGGAAAATATATGGAAATTAACGAAAATATGTACTAAACTCTAAAATATGGAAAAATATGGAAAATAAAAGTAGGATTTTTCAACCCTACACATTGTGAAACATAAAGATAATGCAAAATATAAATTATATTAGCTTTATAAGTAAATATGTATTTACATATAAATCCTTTCCCTGGTGATTAGGAAGAATAACCACATCATAAAGCTTGTTTTGTTTATCGAAAAGAGATCTAGGAAGTATAGTGAAATGATATAAAACAAGGTGAAAGATATCCCCTATATATATTCCATAATGGCGCTTGGGAGGTATGGAGGTAGACCTCATCACTAGAATTATGTAGTGTGGTAGGCACCACTCTCCGACGGTTCAACCGTCTTTTACCCCTGGGAAAGACCCGGTACTCAGTTTGATAGGAGACTAAGTGAACTCTGGACCATTCTGCAGTTTTGAAATCTCTTTACCATCCGAGATTGAACCCAAAATCTTATAGTTTGTAGCTAATTTGATTTAGCGACTGAGCTATTCGGACTTCTCGAAAGGTGTGTATAAGTTTGGAATAGGCATGGGTGGGCAACTCGTACTCAAGAGACGCTAAAATCCTTGGCACAAAAAAGCACACACTGAGGCAGCCGCTGCATTTACAAGCTGTGTGTAGACACAAGTTTCGTTACAGAAGCAGTTCATTGACATGGTGCGCTGTGGCGGCTCATGCAGGTGGTCATGATATCTGGGCCTACTCCATGATTTGTATTTCAAAATTATGCATGGTACAATAATTAGGCCTATAGTAATTTTATACACGCTATAACTAAATACATAAAACTAAAATTCCATTATTGCCAAGTTTTATAAATTATAATACGTTATTATTTAGTGGTGAAAACATAAATTAGACACAACCTTTTCAAGATGCAAAAAATATAATTGCTGCACTTATTATACTGTTTGTTAATATTAGTTATTATTTGTCTTGATTGAAACATAGAATGTAATCAGAGTTTACAAGTGTTTATAAATTAAAGAGATATGATAAAGGTATTACAGCTCTAAACAATCACAAAATCAAGTAATTTTATACATATAACAGAAAATAAATTAAATTACTCCTGAACTCCTTCCGTACATTTAGACGTTTGACACCTATTTCTTGCTGTCAAAGCATTAAAATCTGGCTCAAGTTTGGAAACACATAAGCGTAAAATAGCCACCAAATTGTCGTCTGTGACCCTGGATCGTCAAACAGTTTTGTTGTTGGTCATCGTAGTGAAAAACTGCTCGCACACATACTACATGTGGAACCAAAAATGGCTGCTAGGCGAGAGGCAAACGAGCGTAGATTTCGAAATTCTGACTTAGGCAGGATTGCGAACAGTTCGATTCCTGATTTCGCCGAAACTCTGAGTGGCGTGCTGTTCTGCAGATTTATCAATTCAAGCTGCAAATTTTCAGGAGCTTCCATCTGCTGAAACCCAAAGGGATTGCAGAATAATCTCCATTCCTTATCCATTGTGGCTCTCTCTCCAAATCTACCAGTGAATTCTGTTGTGAGGTCTTGAAGAAGCGTTCTATATTTGTTAAACTGACTTTATTCATCACTCTTGAAAACAGTTTGTAGTGAAAGAAAGTGGTGAATGTTGTTTATTTCCTATTTGATACTGCAACATTTTTAATTTACCTACAGATACTGTCAGATGGTCGATCATATTTATGATTAAGTTGTCTTTTACTCGTAAATGCACGTTCAGATCATTAAGGTGTGTACAAATGTCCGTCAAAAAAGCAAGATCAGAAATCCATGATGGATCTGTTTGTTGTGGAATTTCTATACCTTCGGTTTTCGTAAAAATATTTCTTTCTTTCTTGAGCATGAAAAACCTGTGTAACATGGCAACCCTGCTAAGCCATCTTACTTTAGGTAATGAATGAGATTATGATAATCACTGTCAATGTCCTTAAGAAATTTGTAACGCGTAAAAAAGTGTACAAAAACATATGACACACACAGCTTTACCTTCCTTCTTAACAAAAAAGTACTTGTTTTCCCATTCGTCACTAAAGGAAAAAGATTTGAACGGATTACAGTGTGATTCACTCGTGACGAGCCGCCACTCACTGTAGACGCGAGCGAAGTCTCTCAAAACACAACCACTCTTCTTGCAAGTCCCACGTACACTACAACTAGCACAGAGTTCGTTCTACCTGACAGGTTTGAGAGCACGAGTTGCCCACCCATGGGAATAGGGATAATCAGAATGAGATATAACGTGTCATAATAAAACATGGTGCAGAGAAATGAATTCCAGACTTAAGGTGAGAATGTAGGTATCGGTAGGTCCCTATCTCCGCCATGTTAAATTGGTGCACTTTATGTACCTTTTTCTCCGAATGTATTTAAGGTAGAATCATGCAATTTTTTCACACTAGTAGACAAGAATGTTTTTAATCATCCTTGTATTTTTCAGATTATAATGTTAGAAATATTGAGATTTTTCACAAAACATGCCTACATACTCCTCTTAAAGAAATGTTAAAAGAGAATAAAATGAAATAAAAGAGGGTATAAGGATGGTGGATATGATGATGATATGCCGAGAAGAAGGCAATAATTCATGTCTCTTTAGTGTCACTTAATACGTTAACATTTGCGTGAAGAAGACATAAATAATGCTGTGGTGTCGTTGTCCAAGGATATCATGATATGGATTTCTCATTTAATAACAAATGAGGTGATCCGTATTGTGATGGGGAATGTGTCTATGCGTTAAGTGGTCGCTCCTGACAGTTCGCAGCTGCATCGATTCTCTATAACGCAGGGCTCTGTATATCACGCCGTTTACTTTATGCACGGTGAGTTACGGCACCACTATGCCAAACACACAAACTGAAGTGGTTTCTCCAGCACCACGCAGTCCAGTTTGTTCTTCGTCGAGAGTGTAACTTACAAGTTGCCACAAAATTCAATCGACAAACGTCTAAGCCTATTCTTCTAATGTATAGATGATTTTGAATAAAAGTTTTATTCTGGGTTGCAAGAAAGCGTTCATTGGTCCTATAACTGTTCATTTAGCGTCAGTAAGCGTTGAAAGAACGCCCTTTAAAGCTATTGGTTCGTTAAAGCACTCTGTAAACTATAGGTCGAAAATCGGAGCTGTAAAATGTTAACGAATCGTTAGCCGCCATATTATTCGTACTTTATATTGCTTGTTTTTGTATCTGACAGTATTAAGTAATTTCGTGGATATGTTATCATCAGAAACAGATAAGCAAAATTTAATATACATATCACAATGAACTCGAGATTCATGTGTGTATAGGAAAAGTTCTGTGAATAAAACAATTTTATTACTATTATAGAATCGTCTGACGTAGAGGTTATATTGGATATGGTACAACATCTACCAAGACCAAGAAAACTGAGAAACAAATCGAATCCTCTAGAAGAATAGAATAATATTGATTTTAAGGTTAGATTTGGATTATTTAAAGACACATTCATAGCTCTCTTGCATGAAATAAGACATCACATTGAAAAAGTAGCGCACGCAGTAAGACAGTACCAGCAAGTAACAGCTGTTGATTGCCTTGCACTATTACGCAATAGGATCGTTTCAGAATGTGACAGTGGATCATATTCACGTTTATAAATCTACAGTTTGTGGAATAATAAGATGTGTGACTGCACTGCAAGAATGAGAGAACAATACAATAAAGTGACTCAAGGAAATTCTGTACAAAGAGTAAAACAGGATTTCTTCCCAATTTGCAATTTTCCCAACGTTATCGGTGCAATAGACTGTAGCTGTATGAAAATTGAAAGCCCTGGTGGACACTTGAATGAGATGTACCTAAACAGGAAGGGTTTATTTCTCTATCAATCTGTACCAAGTATCGTTGCACGTCAATACATACTGTACATTATTTGACGCCTGTCTTCTACGTGCAAGTCCACACCTGTGGAGTAACGGTTCGCGCGTCTGGCCGAGAAACCAGGTGGACCGGATTACCTGGTTGAGGTTTTTCCGGGGTTTTTCCCTCAACCCAATATGAGCAAATGCTGGGTAACTTTCGGTGTTGGACCCTAGACTCATTTCACCGGCATTATCACCT
The DNA here is from genome assembly GCF_040183065.1 of Periplaneta americana. Taxonomy (NCBI): domain Eukaryota; kingdom Metazoa; phylum Arthropoda; class Insecta; order Blattodea; family Blattidae; genus Periplaneta; species Periplaneta americana. Next base: position 131,652,097 of record NC_091120.1, read on the forward strand.
TCATCTCATTCAGACGCTAAATAACCTAAGCTGTTGATAAAGCATCGTAAAATAACCTACTAAAATAAATAAATCTACGTGCAAAGTTTGTAAACAATGAATATCCAAAAACGCAATATTACCATAGCGACACGCACCAGCGCCAGCTACGAAGGCTCTGTCGTTTTGAATCTTTCCCGCTTAAAGATGGAATAGCTAACAGATCGTTAAACATCACATTTGCAACGACCTATACTTGAAAGACTGGAATAGTTTAAATGTCCATTACTTTCGAGAGAATAGCAGTTTGTGGAACAGGTTTCTTGCAACCCAGCATTAATATTCCTTCTTGTCACACCTACCGTCACATAATTACATTAATGGCTATGTATATTTTCAGAATTTTTTGACACTTCATTCACATCCGTATTGTTACAGAGGCCCACGTTGTTACAGACCCCTATATTTCCCGAAAACTGAAAATTTTACTCCTTAAATTTTATACATTGTCTCACTTGTATTACAAAAATTTATATAAACGACATTCTCATCAAGGGGCAGCCCGAAATTGCTAGGACAGGGATGGGGTATTAAGGGTGAGAGTCATGTAAGCTTGGCTTATCCATTTCAATCTGTCAGCAGCGAGAGGTTTGCTCCCTTATTTCCCCTTCATTTAGGGCCCGTTCACACAGTACGGGAATTTCTCAAAACAGACATTTATTCGAATCAATTTCTTGCGGACAGTAGTGTACACACGCTTCGATTTTTTGCCGTGAATAACGAAATTTAAGTTACATAGGAGAAAAAATCGAACTGTATGTACACTGTCCGCTCGATATCGATTCGAATAAATGCCTGTTTCGAGATATTCCCGTACTGTGTGAACGGGCCCTTAGTATGCAAGAAAGTACCATTGTACTACAGCGGCTGAACTTCAATAATACTATTGGGTTCATGCATAGTCAATACAGATTCTTCATCTCATGCAAAAAATTGAAGGTTACCTTACACAGAACAATAGGAACAAAATAGAAATTTAAGGTTTATCTGTGATAAAAATTACTGAGTTTAACTTCCCTTGTCATAAGTGTTTCGCGTCGTGGCATCGTGGTCTGAAGCAACAAACCCAGAACTCGCATTTCGGAATGCGCCCTGATTCAAGTTCTCATGGCGGAAGAAGTTTCCTTATGAAACTTCGGCCAGTGTATGGGACCGATGCTCCACTAGCATCGTGATGCATTTGAGAAGATACGATAGGTAGCGAAATCCGGTTACGACAACCACACGATACCTCCGTTCAGATTGGATTGTTCTCCTCTATGGAAGCATGTGGACGTGAGGCCATCAGTGGACTGGTAGGCCCTGAGTCTTAATGGCTGTTGCGCCGCGGTTTTATGTATATGGTCGTTTTTCCTGGAATAACTCCTATGTGCAAAATACAAAATTTTTCAGTAGGAAGAAAAAACACATTTATTCATTCTATGGCAGTGATATACATAGGAGATTGTAAATTCTTACATTTTTAAAAGAAAGAAATGTAATTACATATAGGACATTTTATTTGCTGTATCACTATTTAAGTTATTTAATAGAGCAAAAATCTGAAAATCGATAAATATGTCACATAGGAGTTATTGCAGGAACAACGACAATATATTTTTTCTTGTCGTGGATATATGAAATATATAATGAGGTAGGACGTAAAGTTTCATATATTAATCTTTGTGAATAGTAATACTACACATGTACCAAAATAAAAGATACAAAGGAAATGTTATGGAAAAATAACTGTGCCAAAACATAAGGGCAGAAAAATTTAGGTTCCAGGAAACTAAGAGAAACGACGTGAAAACAGCGCAGATGAGTTTAAAAAAAACTGCCGTCAGTTTATACGACAGAAGTGATAATATTACACTACAGTTAAATTCACACAGTTCATTAGAAAATATAACATAAAGCCAAAATAATTGCCAGCAGCATATCTACAGGCCGGAAGAAGAAAGAACAACAGAAATAGCACTGGAATACGGCGGAAGAGGCGAAAGAGATTTGATTCTGCCGGGGAGAACGTGGAAGAACTAATTGGAGATGTAACAGGTAGCGTAAAATCTGACACGTACTACCTAACGCTGAAAATGATGATGTTCGCTTAAATTATGTATCTAACTGATCTTCTTAATTTATACTTTATCTTGTTATCCCAAGTATTTATAGTGAAATTTGCATTTCTGCGTCTTAAATTAATTGAGTCTTCTATTGTTAATTCTAGCTTTCCCTTTCACGACTTTCAGTTTTTATATTTCTGTTTACGTTGTATCTTATTAAACTGAAAGACTTCTCATTTAACAAATCTCTGTTATGCTTAGAATATGATTTCACAATGCTGTAAGAAAATGGTAGGAATTTTCCCTGAATCCGTATTTATAATGATGAAGTATTCATAAATTAATGCTAGGAAAACAGGAGTGTACAAAACACCGTTCCTCCCTAAGTACTTACACGTTTGAATTCTTGTTTTAGTTACTCAGATCTTAATCTTAATTAGCAGCCTAAAAAACTAATACAGAGTGGTTCCAAAATGTAAGGACAAACTTCAGGAGATGTTTCCTTGTCTGATGAAGTAACGAGCATATCGAGTACATAATGCCAGAAGTGTGTATCAACAAAACTCCAATTTTGCATTTAGGTATAAAATAATAATTTTTCCTGTCCTTGTCTACTTAACAGGGTAATTTCTTTCATTCTTCCTCATTCATGACCGTGGATGGACAATTCGCGCTCACAAAGTGCTAAAAAAACCTTGAAAGAAACAAAGACGCAGTCAGCCGCAGCAGTTACAAGTTGTTTGTAGTTTCGCTGCAAAAGCAGTTCACTGCCAGGATGCGCTCTGGCGGCTCATGCAGGTGATCGTGATATCTACTCCATGATTTGAATTTCAGGATGACGCATGGTACAATAATTATAGTAATTTTAGACAGACTCTACCTAAACACACATAACAAAATTATATTATTTCCTAGCTTTGTAAATTAGTTTAGTACTGGAAACACAAACTGAATATTACCTTTTCCAGATACAACAAATATGGCTGCAACACTTATTATTACAATATTTGTTAATATTTCTTATTGTATGTCTTATTTGAAACAGAACGCGAGAATTTACATGTATTTATACATTAAAGAGTATACCTCTGTTCTCAGAAAGTTAATAGTCTGTATTCTGAAGAAATCACAAATTCAGGAAAGTAGTCTTTTACATGTCACTGCAGATGAAATAAACTTACTTCTGTGCACTTTCTGTACATTGAGAGCTTTTACACTTCTTTCTTGTGTTAAACTCTGCCTCAAGCACATAAGTATATATTTATTTCATTTTATTGGGTTATTTTACGACGCTGTATCAACATCTAGGTTATTTAGCGTCTGAATGATATGAAGGTGATAATGCCGGTGAAATGAGTCCGGGGTCCAAAACCGAAAGTTACCAATCATTTTCTCGTATTGGGTTGAGGGAAAATCCCGGAAAAAACCTTAACCAGGTAACTTGCCCCGACCGGGATTCGAACCCGGACCACCTGGTTTCGCTGCCAGACGCGCTGACCGTTTGTCCACAAGTGTGGACTACGGTATATATGGAAGCAAAGAATATATTTGGAAATTCTGACGTAGGTAGCATTACAAACAATTTGGTACCTGATTTCGCTGGAATCTGAGTGACGTGCTGTTCTGTATATTTATCAATTCAAGCTATAAACTTTCAGGATCTTCTATCGGCTGTAAGCCAAAAGGATTTCAGAAAAATCTCGATTTCTTGTCAATTGTCACTGTTTCTCCAAACTTATTAGTGAATTTTGCTGTAGATAATGAAGTACAGTAGGGTCTTATATGTGATAAGATTTTCTTATCACTCTTCAAGATAGTTTATAGTCAAAGAAAGTGAAGTTGTCAGTTTATAGTCAAAGAAAGTGAAGTTGTCTATGTCCTACATGGTACTGCCACATTTCAAGTTTATCCATAAATGCTCTTAGCTAGACGATCATACGTCGTGCAATTCTGTAACTCGCACGCACATATCAGTCTCACCTTGTTGATATCCCATTTTTACCTTTAGCTGTTCTAAAGCAGATCTAGGCAGTATTTCTTTACTAAAACCTTCACTTGTTTAATTGTAACATAAAATTTCATGCGTAAGAAAGTATAATAGAACATAATGCAAGCTTTAACTACTTCTTAATAAGAAAATCTTTCTCTTTCGACTTATCACTAAAGCGAAATGATCTGAGGATTATATTGTATTTTCACTTAAAACGAGTCGCCACTTACTGCAGACGCGAGCAAACTTTCGTCTTGCAAGAACCATATACAGACACTACAGCTAGTACAAAGTCCGTTCTACCTGAACTGAGGTTGTGTTGACACTTTGAGAGCACGAGTTGCCCACCCATGCTCATGACCATTGTAATTTTCAAACGATTGTTTTCAAACATAAAAGGCTCTATTAAAATATTTCGATAAGGCTGCATTTGTTGATACGTTCTTCTGGTATGATACCCTCCATATATCTGAAAATTCACTTCTTCCAAGATAGATGGAAACATTGTTGTCACAATGTAGTTTCTTATCAGCGATCGTATCAATGAAAGTGAGTCTATACAGCATGTTGCGTTTATGCACCATTGGCAGTACGAGGAAGCATGTGGCTGATGCATGATGAAGCTCCATGGCTGGTATGGTGGCCGAGTCTAAAGTACTGTACACTTATTTTTATTAGTGTTGTACGGTTTAATCGATTAATCTGATCGGTTAATCGATCAATTTCTGTTGTAAGATTAATAGATCAAAAATATTAAATCGAATAATCGATTCGATTAAAATTAATCGGTTGTACTTGATATTAATTAATATTTTGTTCATGCAAACTCAGAGTAAAAATTCAAACAATATTCGTCTCTCAGAAATTGCTTACTTCAAACACGATAATACTGTCCACACTTTACGAGATGATTTCTGCGAGGGGGAATGGTCCTTGCGGGGTAAGAGACGAGGGTAAGGAAATGTACAATAACTTTGCGCGTCTGAAAGAGCAGGTAGATGAGGGTGGTGCCATTGACTGGCTGGGACAAAGTTCAGTGACATTCGACCTGAAAACGTTGGTTTTGCAAACTATGCAAGCATTTGAATTACTGTTGACATTTTATTGCATGATGTTGTGAATACTGTGGATAACAAGTGTAGTTTATATTAAAACATTCTTAAGTCAGATTTTAATTTCTTAACTTAACTTAAAGATCGTGCCAGATTGGCTGCATCACGCTTAAATTAGGCAATTATCTTAAATTAGTAATTTAGTTAGACAATGAGCTACGAAGTTGTTTAGTCAGTGAAATATTTAGTTAAGTAATTTTAAAGCGAAGTAGAGTTCTGTTTTATTTCAATAGTGTCACATATCAGTTATCATAATGTTTACAAAGTGTAAAAATGGAAAAACTATATATAGTGAAGCACGACAAAGTATAGCGAATGTAATAAAGATGTGTGATGAAGAAGCAAGGCAGAAGAGATTATTGTGTCCTTTGATGAATGCTACAGAAAGGGCAGCTAAATACGCAGGTATTTATTTATTTTTTGTAATTTAATACTAATTTCATTTACACTGACTTAATAATATTCTCATAATGTCAACATTAAATTATTGAAACTTACAATAACTTCAGTTAACCACGGGCGTGACTTCGAGAGGGGAAAAAATTTAAAACTTTAGTTAGCTCAAAAGTATACATGAAGCTGTAATACTACTAGGTTCAAAAAGTTCCCGGAATTTTACTACCATTTTTCGTATTAATATATAACAAGGGATATTATACATTTGTTTTGTTGGTAACATTCATGATGTCATTTCCTTAAAGTTTGCTGATAATGGCAATTATTGGTTTTGAGTTGTAGGCAATTGTTTATCATAGTGTTTTGTTTGTTCGTCGCATTTTGTAATTATGTCCACAGAGCAAAGTACAAACATCAAGTTCTGTGTTTTGCTGGGGACATGATCAGTATGGCTGATGAAGATGGTGATTTCTTAAACAAAATGAAACTGGTGCTACTTGTACGACCCAGTCCCTAAACGACAGTCATCTGAGTGGAAATCGAAAACATCTCCTCGGAAGCAAAAATTTCCTAGGGACACTTCCAAAGGCAAAGTTATTTTAAATGTTATGTTTTATTTAACGACGCTCGCAACTGCAGAGGTTATATCAGCATCGCCGGATGTGCCGGAATTTTGTCCCGCAGGAGTTCTTTCACATGCCAGTAAATCTACTGACATGAGCCTGTCGCATTTAAGCACACTTAAAGCAAAGTTATGTTGGAAGTTTTCTTCGACTCTCAGGGTCTCATGCACCATGAGTTCATCCAGAAGGTCGTACTGTAACGAAAGAATTGTACGTAGAAACCCTCCGTCGCCTCTGGGACGCAGTGAGAAGGAAACGTCCAGAAAAGTGGGTAGAAAACAACTGGTTCCTTATGCATGACAATGCACCTGCTCATCGCGCAATTATTGTAAAGAATTTTCTTGCCAGGCACAACATAACTGCTTTGGATCACCCACCATACTCTCCTGATCTCTCACCACCTGATTACTTTCTGTTTCCCCGTCTGAAAAGTCATCTGAAAGGACGGAGATTCAATGCTAAAGAGGTTATCGCAAACGCGACGAGAGCACTAAGACGGGTTTCACAAAATGGCTTCCAGGCCTGCTTCCAGGAACTCTACACGCGTTGGAAAAGTGTGTTGTTGCGGAAGGCAACTATTTTGAAGGGAATGCTGTAGAATAGTGTTTAAGGTACGTTGTTTCTATGATGCTAGCAAATTCCGGGAACTTTTTGAACCTAGTATGTATTTCATTTAAATAACATGCAGCATTATACTCGTAAAAATTTTAATTTCTATATTATATTAAAAAATCTTAATCAATTAAATAATTAAATTAATAAATATAATTATTATTATTAGTATTATTAGTAGTAGTAATAGTAGTATTAATTACTATATTGTAAACCAAAAATATAATATTTACATTGACTGGTGTAATATAACACTGTCACTCAAAAATTGCTTTCCGTAATTAACTTAATTATAGATATTAAATGTATAATATGCAGCCTGTATGAATTAATAATCTGGATACAAACTTAATGTTTTACTGAGGGATAATGTTTTCACTGTAGTTAATAGCGAAAGTTTATAGCACACAAACCCGGTTCTGCCTCGATGTTTGGTTGTGAGAGTGGGTGGAAAACCTTACATTCCTTGCTCGGATCATCTCGTGAAATGTGGACTAGTACCGTTATTTTGTAACTGCAAAGCAGGTAGCAAGTAGCATAGGGCAAATCTTTGCACAAACACTTCAGAAAGAGATTAGGATGCGAGAACAGTGACCTGATGCACCCCTATTGAAAGTTGAAACACAATGCGAAACCCTTATTAAGTTTTTCAGCTCGTCTTCCTAGCATATGAAATACAAATTTTTCTGGTATTCGCCACCCTCATCCCTTAGTCATGACTACACTGTGTGCAAGTAAGAGAGTAACTTACTGTCTTCTCCTCTTTCTAAAATTTTGTAACCCGATTACAATAGAGCAGTCTGCTGTTCTGTTGCAGTTTCTTTACTGAGTTTCTAGATGAAGCTTGTGTTTAGTTTGCTAAAGAAAAAAAAATCAGATTTCTGTGGTCTGTGAAAAAAAGAAAAAACTCCATTATATCATAGGCCTATGAGAATTTGAGAAGTAAACTTCGTTAAACGTTTGGTTTTAAATTGAACGATCGTGGAGAAGTGCTTGACAGAAAAAAACCGTGTTTAGTGATGCAGGAAACATTGTTACTAAACGTAGAACAGCACTTGATTCGAAGTATGTGAATGTACTCATATGTTTAAAATCGTGGATGAAGCAGTATTAACTATGTTAGCTTTCATACTTTTTAATTTGTGTTTGTCTCAGAAATCTCCGGAAAACTGACATAATAAATTATAAGCGCACATAATAAATATGTTAGGAAATAACTAAAATAGTATTGTTTTGTAATATAACGATATAGGCCTACTACATTTTATACTTACGCTTATCACCAAACACAAATTAAATTTAACAATAAGTGTGTATTACAGCATATTAAAATTTTTTTCAAAGTGATCAAAGCTCGATTAATCGATAGACGATTAGTCGATTAAATTCAAATCATTAATCGATGAAATATTTTGATTGATCGACAGCACTACTTTTTATTTGTGGGGGTATCTGAAAAGTGTCGTTTATCTACTCTGACAAGGGAACGTTCAACGCTGCAAGGTTGCGTAGGACTTAAAATTTTGTACACAGATACATCTTATTAGTGCAAGATGTTGTGCCAAAAAAGTTTCGAAAATAATATGCACGGTATTAAAACGATGTTCCTAATATCGCTGTGAATCTATGTATATCAGGGATGAAACGATATTCGCTCCCAATCACGGTAGAAGAGCTCGACCTTGATCACGAGCGCATAGCGCATCCACTACATAGCGTCGTAACTTAGACAACAGGGATGTACATGCATATACATCGAATAATGACAGCAATTATTACAATAACTTGCGTTACTAATTTTCTGGCTATATAATAGGGCTAATTATTCAAGTATTTAATATACAAGTACATATATAAACAAATCGCAAAGGAAAGGGGTTTTAAGAACAAAAAGAGAAATAGGAAAAGTCAATTGTTTGTAAACCATTTTCTTGTTAAAAGCAATTATTTATTATGTAAATACTTCACTTCATTGGTTAGGAGAAACTAATAGGGTCTACCTGCTCGACGTGTGTGATCTCTAATTACTTTTGAGCATTTGTTTAAAAAATAATGACAATATTGATTGAAGTAGAGTATATTGATTGAGTGATTGTGAAAATGTAGTCCTTACTCTCCAGTCGTGATTATGTAATGAGGCTTCTTAAAGTGATTTGTGAGATGCACATAATACGAAAAAACTAATTCATTCAATTATGCTATTGAAGAGCCATCATGATTTTTGGGGTCAATCATTTGAAGAGATATGTATGATTTTTAAAGCTTCCACAATTTTCAACCATAATTTGTGAAATTTAAACTATATAAACAGATCTACAATACTATAAACTGTACACAATTTGGTGTCATTATGTCTAACGGTTTTGAAATTATATTTTTTTAAATATATTTTATACTAACATCACTAAAAAGGCTCCTTCCTAAAAATTTTCAAAATGTTTAATTCTTATTTGCTCAAAATCTTGAAAATAGTTATGGGAATAAAAACTAATTAGATTTTTGAGCTCAGTCTAAATAGAGAAACACAATAAATGTTTAAACTGTATGAATTTACTATTACAGCATATTTAATCTAAGTGCAATATGAATATTCGCCGAAGAAACATAATATTAATATTTCATACAAATGCTAATTAAATTTTATTTATCAACATTTAATTAACCCCTATGAGACGTTTCAGGCCAATATGACAATGATTGTTGTGCAAGGAGCTTTTTATTCGGCAAATTGCTTAAAATTTAAAGTCGAGAAAATAACATAAAAAACAACAAAAAAATTCTCTCAACTCATCCATGTTTGGCCATATATGATTTATATGGTTAAATCATTTTAAACAATCTCCAATATAATTACGATTATAACAAAAAAAAAAACGTGGATTTTCTTAATTTTTCAGCATTAGACTATTTCTTGTCTGAAATCAATTTCTGTCTTCTGCAGAATAATATCGATATCTGTGTTGTGTTTTGTTTCGTACTGACGTTTGACATTTTTTTTTGCAAATAATATAGTATATATTTTTTTACTTATTAAACACTGACTTTAGTTACTGCGGGAGTTCTTTTGTTAATTCGGTTTAGAGTTTTTTTTTTTTGTGACAGATTTTATTTTACTTATTTCTGGTTTGATCCTTTATAACATGAATTATTATACCAGCACACATAAATTACTTCACCGCCATGTTCATTATATAAAACCTAAACCTTCTACTTATCATTAATACCTGCATTGTAATCTCGCTTGCGATCTGTCATGGTCTGCAACGTTGTATGTGCTGTACACCCTTGTGTCTCAGGCAGAAAAGCTCCGCGCTTACGTATAGAGCTTAAAAAAGCTAGCGCTCCGAACTACTAGTACTCATCGCATCACTGATGTATGTGAATCTAGTAGTTGTGGAACCTTTTGAGTGTAGTGTGTGGCACAGAGGAGGGAAAAACAAGGCTGCAACTCAACGTCTGTAAACGTAGAGCTAAATAGGGTCCATCTTTACGAACAAAATGTGAACTGATTTCAAGGAATTAAATAAACTCATAGTACATTAAATTGATAAGGTACAATAATTGAATAGGTTGTCCATCAAATTGCTTATCAAAATCACAATGCTATAACTAGCAAAATATTACAACATTTACAGCGTTAAACGTTTTCGACATAAACTGCCATCTTCAGAATATGTAGCAATACAAGAATATGAACACTTTGTGTGGAAACATCATGGCTAAGATACATGTTGTTTACATATTAAAATATTTAAAACTATATTGTATATGATATAGATATATAAAATGAATGCTGAATGATAAAATAAAAATTACGTGATTCAAAAGAGGGCCATTTATGAACCGTGTATTCCCTACCTTAGTGCCAAGTATAACATCCCTCTCTTCAATTGATCGTGACAGGTTTATTTTTTTGGTACTCAGAGTCCTTTACCAAAATTTACATATAATTTTTTAAAACAATTATCAATATCATCTTTCGAAATTCAAAAATTTATCTCTCAAATTCTTAAAGATTCCCTGCAGAATATACAATTTCATCTATACCACTCGGAAGGCCTTAATTAAGGATTTCCTAATTTTAAATAAAATCTCTTATTTATAGGCCTAAGTATAATTTTAAAGTCATCTTCTAAAACTTTATTTTATATTTGATAATCAGTGGTGCTTAATTATTATATTTTATTTTATAAAAATACTCATATTTAAATAAATTATATTTTATTTGCTATTAATTTCCGGATCCTCGTGGTCATCCTTAATTAAGGCTGGATGATTTATTTCTCTCTCTCTTCTTGCAGAAGTTAGCACACGGTGCAGAAAGTTTATATATACTTATTGCCAGGAGTAGGAGTAGGGGTATTAGGAGTGTAGGATTAGATTAATACGTACTTTTTCTTTTGTCTAGATTAACTATACAAACTCGGCGAAGATTCTCCTGCGAATACAAATCGACGTTTATATTCTAAGTTGGAAGAAGAGCAGTTTGGCTCAGGAAGGGGAAACTTACGAGAGATGAAATATAATTGGACTACTACGAATAATCGGCGAAACATACCCAGAGAAGAATAAAGAAATGTATGTAGTATTTGTGGACTTAGAAAAGGCGTTCGACAGAGTAGATTTGAGTAAACTGATGGGACCTAAAGAAAATTAGTGTGGATTGGAAAGAGAGAAGGCTGTTCTGTAACCTTTATACAATATGAAACAACGAGTTAAAGTCAGGATAAGAGAAGAAATGTTAGAAGAAAGTGCAATAGAGACAGGAGTACGTCAAGGATGCCCTTTATCACCTACCCTGTTCAGAATCTACTTGGAGGACTTAGTGAAGAACTATTTTCAAAAAATGGGAGCAGTGATAGTGGGAGGAAGAATAATAAAATGTATAAGATTTGCTGATGATAGACGTCTTTAGCAGAAGAGGACATGATACTAAAATATACGCTACTGGAGCTAAATGACAGTTGTGAGAAGTATGGAATGAAGATAAATGCCAACAAGATGAGATCATGGTCATAGGAAGAAAAATAAAGAAGGTGAACTGGCGAATTCTAAATGAGGAAGTGGAGTAAGTGGTCAGCTTCAAATATTTGGGGTGTAGTATAAGCAGTAACATGTGCTGCTGCCAGGAAGTCAAAAAGAGGATAGCAATGACAAAGGAAGCTTCTAGTAGATAAAGGAGCATCTTGTGCGGGTCTCTGGAAAATGAACTAAGGAAGAGATAGTGACGTGCTTTGTATGGAGTGTGGCATTGTATGGGGCAGGTATTACAACGAAGTGAAGAGAAGTGAATAGAAGAATTTGAAATGTGGGTATGGAGAAGAATGGAGCGTGTGAAATGGACAGACAGAATAAGAAACGAAGTTGAACTGATCAGGAAAGGAAAGAGGAATTGTCTGGGTCACTAAATGAAAAGAAATTGCCTACTGTAGGATGCACTGGAAGGAATGGTGAACGAGAGAAGATTTCGGGGCAGAAGAATATGTTGGCTAATAGACGACATTAAGATATATAGATCATATGCGGAGACAAAGAGGAAGGCAGGAAATAGGAAACAATGGAAAAAGCTGAGTTTGCAGAGAAAGACCTGGCCATGAGTAGAACATCATGAATTAAACTATACAAATTGAAATTATATTTGTAAAATGTTCATGAATTAATAATTATTTTCAGTTTACCCATAAGTTATTTATACAACTATTAATTACAATAGGCTAAATAAACATATCCATTCTCAAATTTGTGAAAAGAATATTGTAATCAATTAGGCGCGTGTTTCATAAATATACTAATAATATTACCTAGTATTATAAGACTCATAAAATAATTTCATCAGTTCACTAAATTCTATTCTATAAACATTAGGCCTATACAGTACTGATATAATACATACACGGTCATACGTGATGTATTCTTGTTATAGTGTGTTTATTTCAATTTTTGTAGTCAGCATTAACAAAAAGGTTTAAGATTAAATCAGAAGAGCATATTTAATCAAGTAGGCGGTATTGGTTCTCTATGTTACAGGTTTTTATGATATTTTCTCTCTTATCAAAGAACAAGTGAAAATATTTGTTCTGAAAATTAACCTCCTGATTTGCTTGCACAGTTAACAATTACGAATGTTCAATGAATAGGTTTTGCTGTACTGTTTAACATGAGACAACAGCCGAATAATTTACAAAAATACAAATGTAATTTGTCTTTTTCAAACATAATCGGAGTTTGTACACAAAAAAAAAGTGCTAATTATAAGGCCTGGACAAATTTTCGCAATAATCCGATAGAATGCAAAGTAATTATTAATTTTTCCAGCTACTAGATTGTGTTCTGATTCACCGTGCGTTTGTTAAGGTTAGACAAAATTGCGTCCAATGTATTTTTAACCTCATGTTCCATGTCGTGTGAATAATTCTGGGGATTTAAAACACTTACACAATTCCTCATTCAGTGATTCTTTTCTCCTTTAAAACACTTACACAATTCCTCATTCAGTGATTCTTTTCTCCTTTAAGCCAAACTTAGGACAGCTGCCGCCGCGTTACAGCATGCCTCACCATTCAAATAAATTAATTACTGATAAATGTGAAAGAACGCGCAAACTTTGAAACAAGGTTTCAATAGTCTAAATAATCTTATATTAAATGGTAAAAGAATTTTTGTAACCGGAAATGACTGGCTATATTAAAAATCACATTACATTGGACAACCTTTAAAAAATACATTTTCAATCACTATATTTAAAAATGTACTGTAAGAAGAGTCGCGAGCCGTGGCGTCGCGGTGTAAGGTCTAAGGCATCCTGCCTAGGACCCGCGTTACGGAATGCGCGCTGGTTCCAGTCCTTGTGAAGGAAGAAATTTTCTCGTGAAATTTAGGCCAGTGTATGGGATCGGTGCCCACCCAGCATCGTGATGCACTTGGGGAGTTACGAAAATCCGGTTTCGCAAACCAGCTATAACGGTTGGGGGGATCATCGTGCTAACCACACGATACCTCCATTCTGGTTGGGTAATCGTCCACCTCTGCTTCGGCATGTGCACGTGAGGCCAGCAGCCGGCTGGTCGGTCTTGGCCCTTCAGAGCTGTAGTGCCATGGATTTTATTACTGTAAGAAGAATAGAAACATTTGAAATGTGAATATGGAGAAGGATGGAGCGTGTGAAATGGACAGAGTAAGAAATAAAGTTGTGTTGGAAAGAATGGATAAAGAAAGAATGATGTTGAAACTGATGAGGAAGAGGTAAAGGAATTAGGTGGGTCAATGGTTGAGAAGAAACTGCCTACCGGAGAATGCACTGGAAGGAATTGTGAACGGGAAAAGAGTTCGTGGCAGAAGACGATATCAGATGATAGACGACATTAAGATATATGGACCATATGAGGCGACAAAGAGGAAGACAGATAATAGGAAAGACTGGAGAATGCTGGATTTGCAGTAAAAGAAGCGCCCTTGGGCAGAACACTATGAATGAATGAATTAATGTAAGAAGAAAAATACAAACTTATAATTAAAGTTTAATTAGTAACAACATACCGTACATGTCTGAACAGACTCCATGCCTCTCAACACAATAATCACTAAAAATTGACACTTTTTCACCCACATACTGTAGTAGGCCTAAGTCTTTTTGTCTAGGACTAAACCGGAGCAAGAAGTGTACCTTATAAAATAGCTTGCTGTTGATATAACAGTAAAAGTTTTCCCTCACAACATTCTTCAAGTGTTAAATAATATAATTCATATTCACATGTGCCTAACTAAACAAGTCGAAATTTGATTTTTCTGCACCTGTATCGGTTCGATTCCCGCTCGGCTGATCACTTGGTTCTTCCGAGGTTTTCTCCAACCGTAAATATAACCGATATAAATTGCAATTGTTCAGTTATTAATGAAGTTAATGAGCTTAAATACTTAGATATAATTATTGATAATCATTTAAAATGGAAGAATCAAATTCGTTATATTTGCAATAATTACGTAAAACATTATATTACTTTATTGTTCTAAAAATATGTTATTAATTAACTGTTTACATACAATTTATTTAGCATTATTTCAATCTATGTTTCATGTATGGTATTATAGGTTGGGGTGGAACTTACAAATCCAACCTATATCCGTTAATTTTACTAAGAAAAAAGTATTAACAATTTGTTAAAAAAAACAGAAAGATTACTCAACTGAACTGTTGTTTAAACATTTCAAAGTTTTCAACATTGAAAAAAAAAAATATTATTTTATTGTATTAAAATAGGTACTTTGACAGAAATCTTAATAACTTTGAAACGTATCCTACATAAATATAGAATTAAAAATATGAATTCTCTGCGTTTATCTGAAGCTAAATGTAAAACCAATGCAGCTTTTTATCATAGCATGAGTCAAGATCCTAGATTATTAAACGACTTTTATTCTAATAATATTTTACCCAGTAAGCGTCTCCAAATTAATAAAAAAGAAATTAAAAAAAAAAATGTATTGGATTTATAGTTTGGGTTTAAAGATATTTGACTCTTTTTAATCTGTTTTTGCTCTCAATTTTAATTTTATTTTTGTTTATATTGGAATCCCCTCCTGAGCACGAATCTTATTCATTCAGGAGTGGGCTAGTTTATATTATATTGTATTAACTAGTATTTATTTGAAACTTACTAGCAATAAAATAAATAAGTAAAGCGAATGTCAGGTAATTTATGGCGAATCCTCGGTCTTATCTCGCCAAATATCATCTCGCTGATATTAATTGCAGCAACTCAGTAGTTGATACAGCGTCGTTAAATAATCAAGTAAAATATGCTATCAGACGGGATGCAAACTCGCAACCCTAGTCTTCAAAACACTGCTTCTTATACATTACTGTCGGTGACTCAGGAGAAGACGAGAGCGAACTGAGGAGGAAGGGATGTGAACAGATAACGTACGACAACACGTGAAATATTTGTACTGCAGTAAGCGGAAACATTAGGTCTCCTTCTGTTCAACCCTAGATCATATATACTAACAGATAGCTCTTTTATATAGGCTTTAGGGTTTGCAGTCGAGGCCGGCTTGATGTAGTTCAATAATCGTCAACAGATGGCACAGTGACCAACACCATCACGAGACACGAACTCTAAATCGATTATTTCTTGCTTACGAGATAATCTCGGTATGTACTGTCGACAACTGATGACCATGGATAAATATTATTGGCCTATATGACCTTGGAAACTTGGCAAGTTCGGAACGAGGGAGCTAAATATAGTTGTCACGTGGGCGAAGCGAAGAGATAAGATAAAGTACGCCTTTGTATTGAATAGAATGCAATACAATCTCTCGGCGCAAAGCCAATGTACCTATATAGAATATGTAGACCATGTTATAAAGTTATCGGTCGGCTAAATTATGATTCGTTATCTCTTCTGTTTTTATATATTTGTCGTGAATATTATTTATATTATCAATTGAGTGTATAACATAATTTATCCGTTAATTGATATTTTACTAAGATAAATCCAAAGAACAATGGGAAATAAGGGACCAAACACTGAAAAATAAATAAAATAAGAGAATTTGACGTTCATAATTATAATGTTGTCGGAGTTTCGTTATACTTTACTTTGAATTATTTTAACTTGCACCACAAAAACGTATGAAAATTAATGTTAACATTACCTATTTAGTTATGATAGTAGTATATTGGAAAATTTGTGCATATAGCCTGATTACAATATATAAGTAATACTATCCTAACCTAAGCAATAGTAGTCTTGTTTATTTCATACATGTTCGTATAATTATACAAAAACAAGAATAATCTAGTTTGCAGCCTGTGATGTCTCGTTTACAGTATTATATAATATACATATTACGATATTTACTAGGTACTTTAACAATATATAGTTAATAATATTATAAAATATACAGGCCTAATCCATTACCAAGAAATACCCCTTCCCTCACATTTTCAATAGTGTTTACCTCAAAAGGCCTTCACATCTTATTAGACACTGGATTAAAATAGTCATGTTGATGTAGGCCTACAACATTACATTTTTTTGTCACTACTCCTGATCCCATTCTAACAGTTTCAGGTTTTGTAATTTGTAACAATACTAACAATACCGATGGGTAATTCCATAGTGACACACATAACATTTTCGAAGTAACTATGATCTTCACAGGATATTTAATTAAATACTTAAGAGTTTATGAAAGAGACATCACTATCTTTTAACGTAAGCATTCCAAAATATAAACAGAAAATCTTAATGAAAAGGAATAATTAATCATGTAAAAAATATGAAATATTATATGGTGTGACGAACATTTTCTTGCCACTTAATTTATTACCAAACTGGAAAATGTTCATATTATTGTGCCAAATGACATAAATAGTTGTTTTCCAAAGAATTAAGACACTTGTGTAGTACATGTAACTGCTGACATACTTTAATAAAAATAACAGTGCCATTAACAAATAAAATATTACGAATTATATTGTGACACACGAACATTTCTGCCAAGTTGATTACTATTTTTTTCAGATGCATATCGAGATTTATACACAGTGCCTGCAGTTCTTATTATACAAAGCAACACTTGATTACACTAAAATACACATTCAGATTTAAAATGTTCTTGGTTATTTACAACCATATGTGGTGATATCTCCTGTGTAATATCATGTGATGAATACACCAATATAGGCTATCTACTTTTCCTCCCATTGGGGGAAAACCTCGGAAAAAACCTCAACCAGGTAACTTTTCCCCAATCAGGATTTGAACCCGGGCCCACTCATTTCACGGTCAGATGTGCCTACCATTACTCCACAGCAGTGGACCGAACATGGGTTATGTACATTAATTCTTTTGACTTTCGATTAGCTTTCTTAAGAATACGCATAAAGAAATGTAGTGTTTTCCAGGCTATCCTTGTGACTTATTTCAACCAGTTTGTTACTAAAATATATACAGTACCTAAGTGTTTACTTGTGGCACTGGTGATCCATTTAATTGGTATATGAGACGAATTTAATTTTGTGTTTTACAGAAGGATACATATTGATTTACTTTTGCTCACATTGATTTTAATTTTATTTGTTGTAGTCCAGTTTTCAATAACGTCAAGCTAGTTTTGCAAGGCGGTGATATAAGATTTATCACTAATTTTTTCTATATATTAAACAGTCATCCACGAATAACCTTGCCTGAGAAGTGGCATTTCTATTCAAATCCTACAATAATTTTCAGTAAATATTTTGCACCGAGAAGCTATTATACATTTAATTTTACTTCTGAGACCAGTGAAATATATGCCAATTTTATTAGAAAGGTGCATGTATAATTATCCAATAGCATGATGTTATCTGAAACAAAAACTAAAAGGCATGAAAGAAAAGAAGAAAACATTAATGCTGTGGTTCTTAGAGTTCCATTAGAGTTACAAGTTTATTGTCCACTGAAAGTTGTATTTCTCTATTGAAGTGTAAAAGAGAAACACTCATAAATTATGTCAGAAACAAAGAAAGGCACCACCCAAATATGTGGGATAATTAATTTAATAATGTTATTACCGGGACTTGAAAAAAGCAATCATATATAATGGGTGGGGAAAAAAATACTTTTTAATCGCGCTTCTATAGTTCGACAATGCAGACTATTCAGAGTTTTGCCTGACAGGTGAGCTACCATAAATTCCTTGAAGTCCTAGTTATTATTGAAGCCAAATGTGCGTCTATTGTCAAGAGTCCATTTTATTTATACTTGTTAAGACATCATTCATAGACTAGTTACCGCTTTCAGTTTTGATACTACATACATTGAAATTAATCTATTATTATTCGTCCTATTTATACATTTATATTGAATGATTCGGTCTACCTTCATAACACATCTCATCAACAATACTCGATAAAGTTGAATTAGCTTCCATGCTGCGTTGTATTTATTTTGTCATGTTCTTATAGCAGGAATATTAAATAGGAATTCCTTAAAACAGATTTATATTCACTCCTATGCCTTTATATAGAATACCAGTACATGTACTGTATTTCTTAAGATTTGGTTACTTTATAAACAGTATGTTAGTGCAAGAACTCTTTTTTTCATATTTAATAATTCTGGCATGTGTCAATAAATATGCTTGAGACCTCTGTCTCTTTGAATTACTCCTTACTAACTGGAAACATATTCCAAATTTATATTTTAAAAAAGTATTAAAATATCCTCACAATTTAGAGCATAACAATTCCCGAAATAATCATCCTACATTAAATTATTAAGATAAAAATGATTCAATCTATCGCTTGTAACAATACCTTTATGGTCCTAATAAATTAAGAAATAATTTACATCCAACAGATTTATTTTAAAATGGCCTGCAGTTATTATTTTGAATTTTATTGTACCTTAATAAATTGAGTTAAGGTACAATAAAATTTCATCAAGTTTCAAACAAAGTAATTCCATCTTCCAACAGGGGGACAATAAATACTTAAAGTAATGCTAAACTCGAAAAACTTATTGATGCAACTTAATCTCATATTCTATACCACTAGCACCAAAAAAAAGTATCCTATTGTTCATACTGATTCAAGATGAATAGTTTCTTAGTGTTTGTCCATTCCACTTTTTTTATTGTCCTTCCCATTTCTATTTCTCTCATTTTTAGTAGGTACTTCACATGTAGTATAAGTTTTATTTTAATACATATAATGACCATGAAGATAAAATGGATTTGAGGGAGGTGGGGTATGATGATAGAGACTGGATTAATCTTGCACAGGATAGGGACCGATGGCGGGCTTATGTGAGGGCGGCAATGAACCTTCGGGTTCCTTAAAAGCCATTTGTAAGTAAGTAATGACCATGAAGATATTTGGATATGTCTTACAAAATTCTTGCTGAAGACCATTGTGGTAATATTCTGCCGCATCTGTAGTTTGTACATTTCGAAATTTTCGTGCTTCAGCCCAGAATTCAGGCGGGGGGAGGGGAGGTTGATGTGCCAATGTAGTTTTCCAGAATATAATAATATTCAAAACATTCTCTAATAGGAGGGGCCTCTGATATTAGCTCTGCAAAAAATCTGATACCGGTACTTCTGTTGCTGGTAAATAAGAAAGAACGAAATATAAAAATTTTTAACCACTTTCGAATTTCAGGTGCTTTGTGTCTCAGCTGCTGGTTTGATATACTGTTTGTTTCCTTTAATTTTCCAGAGCAAAAACTGTCCTAAGCGAAATTTACACTCTGTAATTTTAACACTGGGAACATTTATTTTGGCAGCATTGTGTGATGCTATTTCATAATATAACAAGAGCTTTGAAATGATTAACTGCTAACTACTTACCTGGGTGAAGCGGTTCAATTTATAAGGATTTTTTTGTGGAGATGCAGTTGATTGTATATGCAAGGTGTAAAAGTGCCTAAACTAACTGACCCCAGTGCTGTCATGGAGGCCACACGAGGCCATATATCGTATGGAACCTACAATTTTTTTTAATTAATCGTATGGGGAAATGAAAATTTTGTCTGTAAGGAGCCATACGGCATATGGTGCCTAAGTTTTGTACGTGGAGATCTATACAGATCTTAGATCATCTCTTCCTGTTCCTACTGTACCTATTTTGTTTGATGTTCATAAACAAAAATTATCCACCTCTTCAGCACTGGAATCCAGAATTATATAAAATAATGGTTGAAAAACAAGAAGTGCTGCAAATATACACTCCAAGATTCATCGAGACAAGTGTGCATCTATGGTGGTGCTACATGGTGTATTCTTTAAATCAAACTTGTACAATTAAATTGTAAAGCAAAACAATTTATTTACTTCTTCTTTAATATTAAAAAAAATAATTAAATGGCAATTGGAGAGATAGAGAGAGGAGAGTAAAATATATTTCAAGGGAGAAAACAAGGGGTGGGGTGTATGGCCAAGAAAAAAATTACCATGACAGCACTGACCAAACCTAACCTGTTACAGACTCATGTATGCAAGGTGAATAAGCGGAGTATGAAGGAAACTACCTCAGTGCTAGTTTAACTCTTATAGATGAACTATATAAAGAATTTCAAGTGTCAATATTGTCTCAAAGGTTTCTGTGTAACAAACTTCATTTAGAAATGTCCATCTGCGATTATGTTAACTGCAGAAGAAGGAAGAAATATTGTCGTCATATGAAGTTACTCAAATTTCCAATTAAGGACAAGGAAAGGCTACAAAAATTATTTTTGATTTCACCCTTATAAATTGAACGATTTTCACTTCAGAAATCACCGTAACTACCTCAGCACTAGTTTCAGTAATTTAAGGACCAGTATAAAGTAAATTTGATTAAAGTGAGAAAGAAATTCGTAAGGAAGGCGGTCAGGAGGGATTGAGGTTGTCTACTAATTCGTTACAAACAACTATTATAGGCTATTTCATTTGACTAACGATGATTTGTAGAGAGCAAAATACCTACAGTAGGGTAAAGAATCTAAATCAGTACGTTTATGAGAACGGATATAAAAGTGTCAGGAAAATAACAGAATTACCGTATATTGCAATTAACTCTGCATTGGCAGAGAAACCGCACAGGGTATCGTAAATCTGTTGAAAATTAGAAAATTGTGTAAAAAAAATGCATTCAGAGCGAATTTTCCAGCCTGATAATATCTCGCCCACGTTATGGACGTAATTCAATACCGTAAGACTGATATGAAACGAATACTAGAACAATTTGTTAACCAAAGACGATGTTCAGTAGTTATTTAACAACATACAGAGCAAATAAAAACACAAACGCATATTCTAGCAATAGTTCAGATGAAAAGAAAATTATTAGTGCGACCGCTTATTTGTAAAAAGAACACTGCCAACTGTGTAGCCTACATGAAGCAATATATCAGGTCTACGTTATGAACACGTTGAATTTAATGTGGACGAGAAATGTACAGTTATTATTTATCTGCTTCAATATCGCATCATATAATACACCTGTAAAATGAAAACGTGTAGGAGGAGGGAGTTGTAATTCTTCCCCTTTCGGATAAATTTCAGAAGAGGGATACCTGCTTTTCCTTCATATTCAAAAATTGTAATCTTGGTCACACAAAATAAATTAGTGCCTTTTCGTGAGCATCATGATGTGCATTCAACAAACGCAGACAAATCTGCTCTTTTTAGTATTTTGTGATAGTTGTTGCTAGGGAGGTATTGTATACTGAAAATTAAAAACAATTAGATATCGTACATCAAATGATGACAGATTATATATTGAACGCAAACAACATTATATCAGCCATGTACCAAAATGTCATCAATGTGTGTTGATGAATTTGGGTAAAACAAGCTTCTGTATGCTACAATTTAGCGACACATAAAAATCTTATTGTAACATAACCTCACATTACAATGAGAAAGAAATTTGGCGGTGGCATGACGTAAAAAAGTCTTCCCACAGTCGTATTACTCTATGTACTTTTCAGGTACTCTGCCATCTAGTGTTTGTTATCGCAAGCTCATTTCTCGACACTAGCGACGCATAGCGTCCGTTATTTTCCAGTTGCGTCCAAATTTAACATAAGCTTGGCTGATCTGTTTTATATATGATCTAGGGTTCAACTTAGCTTTAATTTCCATACGCATTGTTACATTGTTACTCATGTTTCCTTTACGAGTAAAAACCTGGCTACTGGGATACTTATCTGAGCGATGTTTATAGTAATCAGCAGCGATAGTCAAGAAGGTCAGATTCTTTCCGCTCGTGTTCACCTGAGTAACGGACAGTACGTATATTGTGATTGTATGTACCGCTTTTACACGAAGCTTTTCATTTGTTTGTTCTTTAAATTACTCTTTGATTTTGTTGTGGTGTTTTAAAAGCAACATAGTGGGCAAGTGCTATTAACGCCGTTGTTGATGCAATCTTGTGATGAGCGACGGAAACATTAAGTTTGCTTTGTTTCGCGTGGTCCGTGAAAGGTCTTCCTTCCGGTTTCGTGCAGTCAAAAAGGGAAACATTAAACATACTGCGTTCCGTAATAAAAGCAATAAAGCTGTCATGGAAATTAAATTGAAATACAACGCGTAATAGCAGAGAAATGCTATAAAAATGTTGTGCACTAAGACTCAGTAAAGTTGTTCAACTTTCTTTAACGAATGTGGGCATCCAGTTTGCATTATAACTCTGCTGGATTAAATAATGCTGTACAAGTGCATTTCTTGCCTATTATTTTATTCGCATGCTGCTATCAACTATTTCAATAACTTTAGTTTCTTCATAAATGTCAGCGATAAATTTGATACTGAAATCCGTTTCATAAGGCAGAGTAAGAAGAATCTTTCATGTTTATATAGTTGTTCTTCTTTCTATACCTGTTATTGCTGTTGCTTATCCTATTGGGAAACTTCCGAGATATAAGTCAAATCCGTTTTATAGTTTTCAAACGAGAAAATACTGTAACAGAAAGCTAACTTTCAAAATTCTACTGCCAATAAAAACTTCAAGACATAGACAATAGTAGTTGTCAAAAGTTGTGTAAAATATATGGCTGCCATAAATGAGCTTTAAGGTTTCGAACACGTGTAATTTACGTTTAATAAAACTCAGTTGCATAAAACTGGTACGAATAGCAAGGGAAACTCAAAACGTTTTAGTGCCTTCCCTCATATATATTCAATATGAGCCGCCATGGTATAGTGGATGGATTTTGTTAATCGGAACTCCAGAGCGAGTTACTTACTCATAGCTGCAAAGTCGGTTGTTATCTTCGTCGCAAGCAAACTGCAGCTGGAATGGGTGAGGCATAAGAGTAAACATACATTCCTGATTATCCTAGTGGACTCGGATGGACAGTCACCTCCAAAAACAATGCACGCATAGCCACTTTTATAGAACTGCAGTAGTCTATGCGTATGCATGTGTATGAAAAGGGACCAGTTCCCGGCACACAGTTTTCGAGATAATTCCAGTTGCCGCTGCATAATCTTTTCCTCGTTACTATAATGTGTAAGGAAAATCTATATATAACATACTGTAAATATATATATATATATATATATATATATATATATATATATATATATATATACATATAAAACTATTTTATAATCAACAGACTGTCTCACTAATCGCCTCAAACCCTGTGTGTAAGTTTCTGTTAATGATTAGTCAAAAGATATGACGGAGTTTTACGAAATATGAATATTAAGGGATGTAAAATGGGAGGTAGTAATGATCAAAATATAGCCTACTGATTTATATTTTCAACAACCAGACATGCAGCCCTTAAATTTAAAACTAAGGCTCCTTTATAAAATTGAATTAGAGTATTCATCTCATCTCTTATTTCAGCATACCTCTTCTTTCGGTTATTTCAGAGCACTGGGTTATTTATCGAACGTGTCATTCTTGTACTTCATGAATGTTTGTTATTAAACCTTAAGTACTCGCGCGGCGTGTTGTGAACACCCCAGTCAGATATTACGGAGCTTGTAACTATTTATTCAGTAAGTCACTGCTTCTGAAACTTTCAGTACCTTTATTGGAATTGGTAAGGCAACAATAACCGTAAACATTTTTGAAATCGGAATTCGCAATACTCGAGATGATAACGGTTTAAGTGGATGGGGTGGATAAGCGCGATTGCTTAACGGTTATGAAGACAATTCGACACAATTCATAACTTTCTTCGCCTGTCGCTTCATGAAGTAATAAACATTTGCAATAATTTCTTGGTTCTGGTTATGCAATGTCCCGCCCCCCTTTAATTTAGAAAATGTGGGAGGCGAATTGTAAAATTATTACGAACAAAAGTCATTTACGGCACTCCTATGAATCGGACTGTACTGTGGTGTGTTTTATTGTTTTATAATAATGGCGATACGAGCTGTTGGTGTGTATAAACAACGACTGACAGCGTTATCGCAACTCATTCATGCAGTCCAAACAGAACAACATTTGGCTCGCCTACTAGCAATGCCATCGAGATCACCTGCCAAAATCGCTGATTCCAACTGTAACACGGCACAAATCAAGCTTGTAATCGATTTCCTCCTACCCATAGGTAGAAAGTTCGTACCAAAACAGTTGATTTCAATTTACAATTCATTTTTATATTTCAATATGCCTGGTGAATTATTAAATAAGTGTATAATAAATTTTCAATCTTAAGACATATCAACTTGCAAATGTTTATTTGCTATTTAATAAATTTAATAATAATTTAATTATCTGACTTGGAGACATCTTATTGAATATAAATGACTGTTACGTGTAATCAGTCATTTACAATCAATAAGATGTCACCAAGTCAGATAATTAAAACAGCAATCTCCAACATAAAATAACATTAGTTCATTAGCGAACGTTTTTCAATGAAACACATACATAACACACG
This sequence comes from Periplaneta americana, assembly GCF_040183065.1. NCBI lineage: Eukaryota > Metazoa > Arthropoda > Insecta > Blattodea > Blattidae > Periplaneta > Periplaneta americana. The sequence goes on from NC_091120.1 coordinate 131,677,288, forward strand.
AACATCAGCTACGCAAATTATCGTATATCCTACGACAATCCTCAACTAATGATTACTCTTAAAATATCTATTTTATCAATCATCATTATAAATTTTAAAATTTTAACATTATTGACAAATTTTAATCATAATTGTATATTTTATTTGTAACATGAGCTATATGTATAAAATATCCGTCCAATTCAATTTCAAAATCCAAAGATTATATCAATAATTATCCTGTATTATGTCATATTTTACATAAAGCTCATGAATCTCATGTATTGCATACATACATTGTTCTTTATTCTTTGTTATTTGCATAATTTATTATTATAGGTCCAGATTATATGTTTTTTGTTATATCTGAAGATGCCCCAAACGGCGAAAACGTTCATATATTTTATTAAATAGCAAATAAACATTTGCAAGTTGATATGTCTTAAGATTGAAAATTTATTATATACTTATTTAATAGTTGATTTCAGTTGAATACAGCGAAGAGTATAGATGTCACCCGCGCCTCGCCCTATTCCTACTGGCCACAGACGATACACAGTATATTCACATAAGCAAAGCATAGTGGCATTCTGTGGAGCTGTGTAGTGTAATGATTAATTTGAAGAACATTGTTAATTTATATTAATGTTTTATGTTCTGTACAAAGTGAGCTATTCTGTTGTTATTGAATAATTTACGTAATGTTAATATTATGCTTGATTCCACAAAAAAGTAAACTCATGTATTATTAAATAATTATGCAAACAGGAGTGTGTAACACGTTTATATTTTCTGGATTATTCTTCGTTAATGTTGACGTCTCATGCTGCTATGCATTCGGTTGAGTTACAATCCAAGTTCAACGTCGGAATTAATTATGATACGAACTTCCCAGCTGTCATTACAATAGAAATTAAAACAATAATGGGTTTAATATAATGTGCCACATACGAGATACACTACTAGATTCACAAAGTACGCAGTTGTTCACTTGATGATATAGTGTATATTATTTAAGATTTACTCCAGTAACATCTTGTGACGTAGAACGAATATTTTCGGAGTACAAATATTGATTTTTTTTTTCTTTTCTGAATATAGAAAGGAGTGTTTCTCTTGATAAAATGAAAATGTTGATTCATAATGAGGATACAATCATAATTGTATACTTTATATGTAATTTTTATATGTATGGGTAAATTATTTTACTTTGGAAGTTACGAAGTTTATAAATAACTAATACAGTTTTTTATATATATTATTCCTTTATTACTTTGTTGTTCTTTCAGTGTGGACGATTGGAGCACATGTTTGGTTACCACCAGCTGTACACGTTTGTCGTTCTGGTTCACTGACATCGAGAGAGCGGTATTACTTTTCATTCGGTAGAGATATAGTCTAAACTCTCACAACTTAACAGTTTCGGTACCAACTTCCTAGCTCTGCTCCTAGCTACTTTCAAACGTAACACGATGGATTGATGCGAAGTCTTCTGCGATTCTCGCTCGCAGATCAAGCACGGTCTGTGGTAAGAGTGACACGTAGATTCTATCTTCAACGTACCCCCACATGAAACAATCAAGAGACGTCAAGTCTGAAGAACGTGGAGGCCAACGGATGAAATCGGTACGAGTGAAATCGCAACCGCTTGCATAGGATCTCCACACAGTCGACTTCGATATTGCAGCTCCCTGCTGCTCTAATGGTAGATTCTCGCGGACTACGTGAGAAACTTTCACGGACACGCTCAACTGCTTCCTGACGTACTGGCAGACAGATTTCCTCTTACAAATGAATCCATTTATCTTAAAATCGGAGTATCACTTGCGAATTGTAGGCCAAATGGGTGGCTCTACTCTACATAAACCCTTTTCGGAAATATCGCTAAACACTAATAACTGATTAACATTAAAATCAAGGATACAAAAAAGCTATTCTGTCCTCCGCAGCAGTCATTTCGTCTCAACAATGACCAAGCGTTATTACGTGGCAGTCTTACCACGTCATGTGATATATTAAAACAAAACTTTGTGTGTTTCTCTTTCTATTGTTGTGAATAAAATTTTAAGCATTTTAAAAGAATTTCATTAAACGTAATTTACATGTGTTGGAAACAAAGTTGTCAGATGCCCCGATGCCAGATATCCCGATTTGGGGGACATCCCGATTTTCACATAAAAATCCCGCGTCTCTCTTCAAATCGAGGCGGGACCCATAATTTCCCGTCTTAAAAAAGTAACTTTACGTGTATAATTTTGTCATTATCTAGTAACTGTTTTTGTCTAAATACTGTAATTACATTAAATTTAAATTAATTTATAAAACAATGCAGGTTTAATGGGATTTATATCTAGAAAGACTATATGATGATTTTTATTAAGATACGTTTTTTAATGAGTGGTGTAAGTAAAGAAGCAGACGTAATTAAGGCGGAACTAAACTTACTACATCACTGTCTAAAGCATTCTCACAATTGTCAGATGATTGTGTAGGATAATTATTTCAAGATTCTAAGATAATAATAATAATAATAATAATAATAATAATAATAATAATAATAATTTATCTTAGTTGGCAGAATTAAGCCCTACCGCCTTCTCTTCCACTCACCAGCAAAAAGTATACATGTCATATCCATTAACTTACAAGCTACAAAGAACACGACAAATTGAGTTAAATAAAAGTAGCCTACGTGTATAAAAAGTTACTTATATTTATAATATTGAGAGTATTTATTCAGCAAGCAAATTAAAAACTTGAGTCAGAAAACTGTTAACAGTAGAGTTATTTTCTATATTATGTACATGTAAATGCAATTGTGAGAGAACAAATATAACAACAATACAACCTATTTAGTTCCACTGTCCTTAATGATGGTATAGATTTATTTTATTTTTTTATGTTATAACGGTTATAAATCTATTTCGAGTTCTCTAACCTTGAGACATTAACTAAACACTATTTCAGAAATAAAAATGAACTTGATTTTAGTTTATGTTTTCATGTAATTTATTTAAATTTTTTCGTATTATTTAACGCAACTACACAGTAATAATCAAAATAGCATTTAAAATAGGAGGAGTACTGTAATTTCACAATTGATATATAAATGTGAACAGTATGAGTTACATAGAAAGGTAATGTACAAATATTCGCGGAAAAAAAAATCAGCGCATGTTTTACTAGTATAAAAATAGCTGTCCTCAATTGAGTACAGTGGGTACCTGAACTACAATGGATTTCTTTTGATGCTAATATTGCCACTGGAGTAGTTAATTTATATTTGCTTTATTATTTGTTTTGATTGTTGCCACGGATTTGATATACTGTACTGTATTATTTGTTATAGAGAGTGGTTCAGAACTTATGTTACAGAAGATTATGGTAGACAGAGGTACTAAAACAAACATTTATTAGTCAGCAATGTGTGTCTTGACTTTGCATCGCTTATTGTGCGTTGCAGAAACTATTTGAACTGACATCCCCTTGTTTTACATAATAGTACATGCCGAAGCATTGACTGCTAAAGGAAAGAAAAGTCATATTGGAGCCAGGTGGTACACATACATATTCTTCCAGAAGCTGAAATCTTATCTGCTTTTGAATGATATTGCACTGTTAGAGACTCAAAATCCTAAGGATTTCAAAGTCCGTCCATTGATAGAAATAGTAAATTCTCCTTTCCAAGTGTTTGAGGCTTTTGAGAAACATTTATCAGTGAATAAAATAATCGTAAAGTACTTTTGAAAATTTTCGAACTCATGTGTGAGCTTCGCTCAATAGGTTTAAAGGCCAGAGGAACGGTTAATGAAAACAGAAGATTATATAGCGTCTAGATAGCAATAAAGAGCTTCAGAAGAAAAGAAGGGGAACTTGTGATTTCAGATTTGACTACCGATGAACTTTTAGTGACATAACTTAAGAGGGTTCTTCCTAATGATTCACTGTCCTTGCTGAATTTTCAAAGAGACATTGCAATTTCGTTCATCAAGTCGAAACCACCGTCTATCTCATCATGTACAATAATTCGAAAAGTTGAGGTGGCAGCTGTGATTAAGGATGTGAGATACGATGGCAAACATCACTTTCTTAGCAAGAGATGATGTCAGAAGGAAGGCTGTAAATCGAAGCTCCACACATATTGTGTGAAATGTAATACTAATCGTGCGATCAATGTTTACCTGTGTTTCATCCCTGAAAAAAGTAAAATGAACAGTCAGTAGCGCCAAATTGCACAAAAGACAATTAAAAACATAGTATTGTTGTTGTATAAGAGTCTTGCTCATCAGTTATACTATAATAAATGTGTGTAACAAATTACGGTAGTATGTGTCATAAAAGTATCATTAGAACCCACTGTCCTCAAATGAGGACGGGCCCATAAAATGACTCCAAAAATTTTTGTCAGCAATATAACTATATGTACGTGATTTGTACGTATTCCACATCATAAATACAAAGCTCCAAATAATAGTTAAAAAAAGTATGCTGGCCCTTAATTAAAAATGTCTTATGGCTATTTTCAGTAGTAATGGCACCATAATTCAGGATGTCAAAAAAAAGTTCGGCGTTCAAAGAGATGCGTCAAAAAAGGAACATTACTGTTGAGATACTTTCCTGTTAAGCAAGGAGTAGAAATAAAATTATTTATACATTGAAGTTTCTGTAACTCTAAAAACTGTAACTGTCCATTATAAATACAACAGTAGTATAAGGTAATATCTTACCGTACAATTTTACAAATAAATGACATTATTATTTTGATAATACTTCATTGAATTTTGGAAAGAACAAAAACGCCTACACTGCTTTGAAGGAACACAATAAAAATATAGTTGTTATTGGTTGCCTGTAACCTCTGATCAATAATGTCAGACATGGTTGTAAAGCCCGGTCCAGACACAAGAGCTTATTTCACGTTTTACTTCCACATACAAAAAGTTACAAGTAAAAAGGAGAGTGTGGACCGTAAAACTGGGGATATTTAGAACTTCTTACTTGCAACTTTTTTCATGTGTAAGTAAAACATCATTTAAGTTCTTGCGTTTGGATCGGGTTTCATGCTTTTAAATACAAATTAAACCATATAATGAGTTTAGTAGATCTATTAACAAGAAAAGGCCTCTGAAAAAGTCTTTTGAGTGGCTTGATATGGAATGGACTGAAATTGTCCGTTATATGCCCATAAGGTGGCTATTTTTGGTTCCATAAATTGAAAGGGTCTGTATTTACTTTACCAGTATACTTGAATAAACTGTTTACTTGTCTGTATTCACTTTACCAGTATACTTGAATAAACTGTTTACTTGTCGCTAACGAATTCACACCTTATGCTGCTGTAAAAAAAAAACATTTTTTTGTTATTAGCCTGATATTTAATGACGCTATAAAAACGCTGAAAAACCTTTACATAACAACTATGACGAACGTGGTTTTATTTCCACAAAACTTGAAAATAAAAAAGGCGCAAAATGTATATTTTGTAGCTCGATAATTAAAAAGATAGAAATAAAACGTCTTCAAGCATATATGTAGTACAGTATGTTATTTTCTGGAAATAATTTATTAAGCCGCATTGAAGATAATGTGAAATGTTTTTTTTTTGTTTGCGGACCTAATATTACGTGTAATTTGCGGAAAATATACATAATGTAATTTACATGGCCAACCCTGTATACAACTATAAAAATAAACATACTTGTTGACAGGTGACACTCACGCGACTAGGCCTACTGAAGGGTTAAGTCAGTGGTAGGCATTTTTGTACATTTTGCCGTTCGCAGCAAACCCACCTACCTCATTCACCTTGTGGACTAGATAGTCTCAAACCCTCCTTTCTACTGCGCACTAGCATCTCGTATACAAAATACTACTAGTTTATTATTTATTACTAGACATCGGATTTTTAGGCACTAAAAATTGCAGTTTTAGGAGCCTAAAATAAGCTCAAAATTTGTAAAATTTGGCTCTATTTTAATGAAAATAGGCATTTTAGGCACATCAAGGTATCATACTTATTTCTTTCACTGAAATTTTTAGTTATACACTAAAATACGCACAAAAAAGTATGTTTAAACATTAAAAAAGAATACTATATTATATTTATAAACAGAGCTGCACAAATTTAATATATTGAAACTAATGAAATAATGATTATTGATATCAAGATTACTCATTTTAAGTTATTGAAATTCAGTTCCATGCTCAGACTTTATTATAATTATCTGCACAGTACACCACCAGAATTTTTTCTAAATTCTCCACAGTTAACCTTTGCCTTTTGTCACTGAGAATCATTTTGAAAGCAGAAAAACTTCTTTCAACCGAAACTGATGTGAGAGGCGCAAATTTTAAATTAGGTACAATAGAAACATCAATACTTACTGGAACATTTACACTTTCCCCCGATATCACTCTTGATACTTTTTCCAACAATGAAAATCCTACATTCTTATTTAATACGTTGTCCCACTTATTTTTAACTTTTTTCCCAGTTTCGCCCCAAGCAGAATGTATGTTCACTTGAGCTTCCTTTACTACTGCTATTTGGCTACAAAGAGATTGTTTTTCACGTTCTAATTGTTCAATGCTTGCAGGTATGAAAGAAAAGTTTGATATTATGTAGGCAATATCGTTTTTTACTCGTGAGTCATTCAGACAATCTTTCACTGCTTTCACACACGCTGCACTATCAGTTTCAGGCAGTGGCGTATACTGGTTAAAGGGTTTGGGCTACCGCTGACCCTATTATTACACAAAATATATCTAACAATTACTTTAATTTTAATTACTATGGTAAAACTAATAATACAAAATTATTACATTATGTTATATTATAAACTTTTTCTTTTGTAATTTCCTTGGGCTACCGCCGGTAGCCCGCAAAATACGTCCCTGGTTTCAGGCAATTTATCAATAACTGTGACCACTTCTTTAAAATACTTAGAATAATACATCACTGACTGAATCCAGGTTCCCCATCGTGTAACAACCGGCTGAGGTGGGAGTGGGATATCTGGAAAGTTCTCTCTGAATATTGAAATCCTCGATGGGGCTTTACAAAAACATTTTTTTTTTTTTGTGTTAGAAATAAACGAATTGACAAGAGGAAATTCATTCCGGATTGTTTCAGAAACCCTGTGAAGGCCATGTGCTAGACAGGTTACATGCGTGAGGTTAGGATAAAATGTTTTAAGAAGTGGAGCTGCAGCAACCATGTATGAGGCAGCATCAGTACAAAACAACAGAACTTTAGAATCGTCTATATTACCTGAGTATAAAGACTGTAGGCCTTTATTTACAAAATAAGCAATGGCTTGACTATTCACTTTCGAAAGTTCCTTGACACATACGAGGTGTGGAATCGAAGGTCCATCAGGACTAAGTTTTCCTACTACCATATTTGCTATATACCTATTCATAGGATCTGAGGTTTCATCCACAGAGACCCATATGTAAGAATCACCTATATCCTCCCGAATGGAAGCTAAAGTTTCATTGTATATTCTGTCTAAGTAATTTTTTCTTAGGGTCGACTCAGATGGGATATTTTGTTTGCAGTATTTTTGTAAAAACTGTCTTAAAACCGGATTTTCAATTGCATTCCAGGGAATGTTAGCAGCAACAAACGCTCTGGTTAAATCAGCATAGAAATTGCTGCTGAGATTGGATGAAGTAGGCTGTGTTAGTAAAGTTTGTTGCAGTTGATTTTTCTGCTGAGCTTTAGCCTTATGAGCCGCTCCTTGCACATGCTGCTTTAGGTGGCACTTCTTTTCTTGCGAAATCTAAAAATGTAAAGTAAACTGAATTAAAATAAAATTCTAATTGTTGTATTGCCGTATTTCTATCACAAAGTTAGTGGGTTCGAACAATCAAAATTTTAATGACCTGCAAATATTTTAACTATCGGAATTTAAAAGGTAAAGTGTAGTGGTCTTAAAAAGAATTATACCTCAGGATAGCTCAGTCAATGTATAAATATTATAGGCCTACTCATTAAAATTAATAGAATTTATATATTTCAACTATTGTTACATACCTGTTTGCTACAAATCTTGCAGAATATTATTTTTCCATCATAAGTGAATTCTGAATATTCTGTTAGCCATTGCCGGATCAATGTAGATTTTGCACTTATATTTTTCGGCATTATCGCGTTAAACTTCACAGGAAAACGTCCTACCGCTCAAAACTTCTCAACACAAATAAGATGAGGGAAAGGGCAACTGTTAACGAGCATTCAAATGAACCGTTGTTATTGAGATTCAATTGGACAAAAATACAAAGTTCCACTTATTGTTGCATTTCCTGGTAGTGTTAACACTAGGAGGGCCATTCTTTTAAATATTTTGTAACGGTTTACCCTACTAATTCGCAGTTTTACGACTTTTCATAAAGATTTTTCAAAAACACTCTTTCTCCAAAAATTGTGATTTTATGACACTCTGAAGGGCAGTACAGCTAATCGGTTTCAGACCGAAAACAGTCATTTTTATAGTATAGTATATCTCTGAATCGATAGCAGCACATGTTGTGATTGTTGCCTGCTTCAAAACTAAGGTTGGTTCTTTGTCGGCATTTATGCCTCCAAACATGTTAAATTCGGTGAAATCTATTGCGAGTGTCGTGAGATTCAAAACATTTTGTTTCCTTTATCAATGGTTTCATGGCCGGTGTGAAGCAAATTTTCCACTTTTTAAATGCCTTAAATTTCGCAGTGAATGCATGTATAAATTATAAAAAGTAAGAGTAAAATGCGAAACTTTACAGTGAGTTAGGCATTTTTAGGCGAATATTAACAAATTAGGCTCTAATAACCGTTTTAGGGCATTTTAGGGCACTATAAAACTCTTTGAATACCTTTCAATTTCCATGAAACACAAATATTAATAATTATTTTTACTTTTCTCCTAAAGAAACAAAATAGGCATTTGCCCTAGAATCCGATGTCTGTTTATTACAAAGAATTGGGGTTAGAACTTCAAATTTATGCAAAAAAAAAACAGTATTTTTTAATAAAGAGCTTACCAGAAATTTTAACATATCACTTACCATATGATGGTGATCTGTTTCAAAATTCTCATTTTTTCAAGGATATACACGTTGTGCTACTTTAAGGAGGCACTTTTTTTATTAAATTGTTCTTGCGTTTACGGTCTTTTGCTTTAGCAATTTCACACGTAACTTCTAATCTCGCATCAGGAATGTTTTTTCTCATGAATTTCGGCTCGGTTGTTTTGTTTGGTTTATTCTGTTTTGTTTTTTATATAGTTTTCCTGAAACTTTCTTTTTGTTAGCACCATCAGCTCATGCCACGGCATAAAGTCTGTAAATATAGTAACATATTATCGTGATAATAAATATCTATTATGTCGAAATTAGGAAATTTGAACGTATAGATGCGCGCTCGTGTGTGTATATATTATATAATTAAAAATAAATGAACTGGAAGTTTAAGGAAGAGATAGAGAATTGAATTTGAATTAATTTACCTTTAAAAAGTTAAAACTTACATTTAATATAGCTATGTGCACGAAGTCTCTGCACATTTCTTATATTTAGCAAGCCAGTAACAATTTTTGCCACAGCAAATATCTAATGTTCTCCCCTTTCTCACTAAAATAGATAATTATTGTTCTTCCCATTCCATATGGAAATAATATTTCCTTCCCTTCTTCGATTCTGTTACATCCTCCGAAAGGGGCGTACTTTCTTATTAAGCAGTTGGTGAGCCGCGAGTGAGCACGTTGAAGCACGTCAGAATACCCTGCCTATACAGGGTACGGGTTAGAAGTCGCGTACTACAAGTTCTAATTGTACATTTGCCGACCTCTGGATTAAATAATACGAGAGCACTCTAATATAGTTTTGTAGTCCGTTTCTGTTATTGCTATGCAGTTTTTAAACCTACTAAATCGGTGTGTGTTTTATTCATAAGACTTTGTTTTATATAAAAGTGATAGCCAACCTAAATACGAGCTCTTTGCAAAACTGTGTTTGAGACCTAATTATCCTAAACATATAAAAAAAACAATGGCAGAGGAAGATCTATTATTTCGATTAACTAAACCAGGGATACAGAACTGGCGAGAGAGAGATGCAAAGCGAGGGGAAAGCGTTGGTTCCCCGTCCACAGTCCACTGGCGTTGCATGACGTCACTGTCATCCGTACACAATTACAACATAACACAGACACTGAATACAAATACCCTCCCTCATCAAGTCAATGACGTGGGAGCAGAAGGAAGGGATGCCTGACGTTTCCGATGAGTAACGCAACGCCACAATTGTCGCCCTGTTCTGCAAGCCTGAACTAAAGTATCCACCCTTATTTGTCGACACTACCTAGATGATAAGCTCTAGTCACGCTGTCAACAGGTAGGCTTAATGCAATTCGCGAAACCTTCATGCACATTACGTCACCAACGTGCTCTCCAGGCTGACACGGTTGCATTAGAACAGCGGTCATCAGTACAGAGAAGCCTGGGGCTAGCGTCTCTTACCCTCGGAGAACACATTGCACTATGGTGCACTCGTAGCTGGTAGCGGGTATGCTCTCTACATCTTCCTGCTGCACGACGGGGCACACGGGACGGCTCCGCTTACCCTTTACCCAGTTCAGAGACTGCTGACGACCACTGAATTAGAACATTTACGACGACTAGCATGGTATAGATTAACCCCTGAGGTGGCTGAGTGGTCAGACCTCCGGCATGTCACTCAGGCGGCCCCGGTTCGAGTCCCGGTTAGGTGTGGGAGTTTTCATTGAAAAATCCATAGTGACAATTGTGGCGGACAAGGTCGCAGTTGGGGTTTTTTTCGGGTTCCTCCCTTTTTTCCCATATTAGGTATCTGCATCATTCTGTTGACATTTATCTATTTGGTCATGATTTCTGAGGGGACTGCCTTAGAGATGAAGGGGGTTGCATTCTCGAAACCGGGTACGCAGCGAACCTTAGAGTAGTCAGCCGGTGTGGGTCTGGGAATGCGCCTAGCTTGAGGGTTACCGCAGTAGATTGTAACAAGTCGCAGCGGTGGGCCATAGTGCCCTCCTCTAGTAAATTCCATTCCATTCCATGATATAGATTGAAGGTCAAAAAAGGATGTTCATATCTTGTATGTAGGCCTTACTGAAGATACTTGGTAAGCACATTTTACGAAAAGTGTAATCAAATACAGTTTTTTTCTAGTGCGTTTCCATCTATTAATTTTGAAAAGTTTCTTTGTTACACCAGTTCAATGCGGTTATGTAATTGTTATTGTCGTTGGATTTACTTCGAGAGTTCTGTTAGTTTTAAACATTTCAAACATTTGTAGAGGAGGTTTTTACAACTGTCAATACTTTGTTACAACAAACGGTTCTAATTGATTTTGAATGCCCCAGTCCACTCTGAATCTGGAAATTGCTGTTTGCTCATTTCCGTTTAATTTCGTGTTTATGGACTTTCCTGATTGTTTTGTTATGTGGGTGCAACTATCCAAGGTTTAAAATGTTAGTTTTTTCCTAAACATGTTTGTTCTGAATTTCTTCATTTAATAATTAGCCTATATTGAACCCTTCTTCTGCTAGCTCTGGCAAAAGTAATTCAGTTTCAGTACTGACTGTAATAACTTCTTTTTAAACGTTTTTAATTAAATGAGCATTACAGATTCCATTCTCTCGCGTATTTGCATCAAATAATACAGTAATTAGAAAAAGTGGACTTCTCGATAAACCTTCTAACATCAAAACGGATGTGAAAAAAAATATCTTAACCTCAAACATATTAGTTACTTGAAGAAAAAATTTCGAGAAGCTGTGCGTGATGTGCGTCTGCAACGTAAAATACTCCTTGCTTGCAAACGGTATACCAGTTTCCATAAAATCAAACATATATATATATATATATATATATATATATATATATATATATATATATATAATTTGAACTGGTAATGGAAATTACGGGAAAACGGCTGAACGAATTTTAATAAATGACCCCTCATTTTGAAGCTTGGAACCCAAAGTTTTTCAGAAAAATAGTAGTTTTCAGTGAAATGTCAATTTTCCAAAATCCATCTGTCGTCAGTTTTGAAAAATAATGGCTTTTCAGAATAAAACAAAACACAAACACACTACAATGAACAATATCACACGAAGGCCATGACCTGTAGGATTGCTGACTTATTTAGAGCTCAGATGGCTCAGATTCTCTGACATCTTAATGGCAATATGTCGATCAGAACGTTTCTGTAATATTGGTTATTAAAAACTTCAAGACTTACTAAAAATAATTTACAGTTGTGTAATTTTCTGGGTACAACTGTCTGTGTATTGGATATTAAAAACTACAAAACTTAAGGATGTTTGATGACATTATTACCATTAAAAATGAAATATTATTATGTCATGATATGAGTATTGTCACTAATTATACAGATTAATGCTTTATCGATGATATGAAAGTGAAACCTTTTAGGGTTATATAAGTAGGCGTAGAGAATATCTGAAGTTAGATCTTCATTTCTATAATATTTACTGAGTGACGGCTATAATACTAGTCTATACAAAACTTACGTCAGATAATATTGTTATTAAAAATGAAATATTTTTATAGTTAGCAATCAAGTGCTATGGGTCTTTTCCATATATTTAATGGCGGTGTGGTTTAGATATTTAAAGCTGAAAGTTAGAATTTATAAAACAGTTATGCTACCGGTTGTTCTTTATGGTTGTGAAACTTGGACTCTCACTTTGAGCGAGGAAGAGAGATTAAGGGTGTTCGAAAATAAGATGAATAGGAAAATGTTTGGGGCTAAGATGGATGAAGTTATAGGAAAATGGAGAAAGTTACACAACACAGAACTACACGCATTGCATTCTTCACCTAACATAATTAGGAACATTAAATCCAGACGTTTGAGATGGCAGCGCATGTAGCACGTATGGGTTAATCTAGAAATGGATATAAGTTAGAGCGATAGTTGGAAGACCTGAAGGGAAAAGACCTTGAGGGAGGCAGACGTAGATGGGAGGATAATATTAAGATGCATTTGAGAGAGGTGGGCTATGATGTTAGAGACTGGATTAATCTTGCTCAGGATAGGGATCGATAGTGGGCTTATGTGAGGACGGCAATGAACCTCCGAATTCCTTAAAAGCCATTTGCAAGTAAGTGATATAGATATTTATGTGTGATTCTCTTCAGTATTGTCTGGAGGAAGCGCAAACATTACAATGCCTAAAGAAAGATTAAAAGGTATTACTTATTAATAAAATAAGAGGCCTACAAAATGTTATATTGTCCCGATCACTTTAGCAAGATCTCTTAGCAGGATAAAATGATTCTACTCTCTACATTTCAAGGTAGTTCACGAAACATGCAGCAGCTGTACCAAGACGCTATGTCTATTGTTGGGAAGCATGGCAAACCTGATATTTTCTTAACTCTCACATACAATCCGCAATCACCTGAAATAGCTACTGCTTCACGCCCACATGAAAAACCGACTGACCATCCTGACATTGTTACTTGCATTTTCGCATTGAAACTCAAGAACTGAAGATGTATAGGTTCAATAAAAAGTATTTAGCATAAAGAAACCATTCAGAGAGGTGTGTTTCATTATTATTAAGCAAAAAACTTCCAAAATGTCTGGTATTCTTCATTGGAAATAAATTTGAAAAATTTTGATTTCAACTTTTAATGAACTTAGTTTGCATCATTTGCTGCACAAGCCATTAGTAATTCTTTATACATCCGTTGATTGAGGAATGCACATTGTTCAAGAATGTTTAAAATCACTGTATGTAATGTTTTCTTGACAGTCCGGGACAAGTACTTAAATATCTAATTGTGATAATGAACGGCCGGTACCAACTCCTCGAGGATCTATCTTAGGATAGATACTAAGATAGATCCTCGAGGAGCTGGTACCGTTGGCCGTTCATTATCCTCAGTATACCGTACATGATGCGTGTTTCAGTGTTGTCACTAACTGCCGCATCAGCATGCCCCCAGCTGTAAGGAAACATGCCGAGATGTAGGGCCTGCTCTGCTATTTTGCGAAGAGTTGAACCGCCGGGCTGCTGTAAGTTCTTTATTGCAGCTATCACGATTTGGGCTAACTTTCTTCCTTCATCAACGGAGGTTGATTGTTGAGTTTTCTTTTTTTTTTTTAGCAAAGATTTGTTATGCACTGAAACTAGATAGGAACTTAAATATGCATAGTTAATTGATGAACAAAGAATTCATCTAATAGTGTTCAAAAGTATGAAGAAAATGTATCAGATATTTAAGTACTTGTCCCGGGCTGTCAAGGAAACACTACATACAATGATTTTACATACGTACAGTATTTCGTACCGAGGACGATGGAGGAATGAGTGTGCTGATCAAGGATTGAACAATTGTGGCGGTAGGTCATAAGTGACAGGGCTCAGGAATAACTTCATTATTTAAAGAATCTCAATAAATAAACAAATTGTGTCCCATCTGATTCATTTTCAGCATCGTAGTACTAGAAATAAACCTTCTGTACGTGTACAAGGCATTTATTTATTCGTAGGAATTTATATTTCATTTCGAAATATATAGAATACCTATTACTTAAGGAAAATTAATTGAATCTTTCTGGCAAACGAAATTAAGAAAGCACAAGAGCTTACAGTCTTTTACCAATAGAATATAATAAGACCAATAATTCTTATGCGATCACAGTAAATAGATATTTATTATGGTTTGCACACTGCTTAAGTCGAAATGTACTAAAACAAGAGGATTAAAAATAATACATTTGTTTAATTAAAACAATTCGTGAAAATTTTTTCTATTCGTTTTGATTTTGGTGGCTGTCATACTGACTTCTAATTTCGCGAACACTTCAAACTTAAGTACTCTATTACAAAACTTTTTTTTTGTCTCTTCGAACAGTATAACAAAAAAATGTACACATTAAAACAAATTTTAAATAGTAATGGAAATTACGGGAAAACGGCTGAACGGGCTTTAATGAATGAACCGTCATTTTCAAACTTGGCATCCAAGGATTTTCAGAAAAATAGTAACTTTCAGTGAAGTGTTAGTTTGCCTATATAATTTTCATATTTTCCAAAATCCATTTTTCGTCAGTTTTGAGAACTAATTGCATTTCAGAATAAAACAAAACACACAGTAACAATAGGCTATTACACGAAGGCCATGACCTGCAGAATTTCTGATATATTTAGAGCTCAAATTCAATTGGTTATTAAAAACTTCAAGGCTTACTAAAAATAATAAAATTTACAGGTCTGATTCTGCGGTGTGTAATTTTCTGAGTACAAGTGTGTATTGGATATTAAAATCTACAAAACTTGAGGTGGTTTGATGACATTATTACCATTAGAAATTAAATATTATTATATTTAATGCCATGATATGACTATTATTCATTAATTATACATATTATTACTATATGATGATATGAAACTGAAACGTTTTGGGGTTATTTAAGTAGATGTAGAGAATATCTGAAATTAGATCATTTCTATAATTTACTGAGTGGCGGCTATGTAATATATATATATATTGTGACAGCGACGTGAGAATCGAACTCACGACCAGCGTCCCGCAAGAAAGCAGATCGCACGGGCTCCACGGAACATTGAGTGACGTCGCGCGGTGGAGAGAAGAGAGAGAGGGTGTATTACGTCACGCGACGAGTCTGCGCGCGCAGCTGCTACGCAGTGGATGTGGAACGACCTTCCCGATTATTCCAGACGTCTGTCGATGTAGAGATATTGAGATAATTCTCTACACACCTGTAGAAGGTTCTCGCAACTATGATTTTGCTATAAAAGAGCAGGCGCCAGCGAACTAGACAGAGTTTTCAGAGTTTTCAGTTATTCCGTCAGTGAGTAAGCCAGAGCAAGCAAGCCAGAGTTCGACTAGAGTGTGCGTCCGCATCTGCGTCAGCATCCGAAGGCCTGAGTTCGAGTGCAGTGGACCGCAGTTGGAGGGACCCGAGTTCGAGTACAGTGAACTGTCTCTGAAGGTCTGTGGTTCGAGATACTGTGAACTCGAGTGACTGAGATAGAAGAACTGTGAACTGAGAACTGGTAGTTCTGATTTGTAAATAGTGCTTTGTAAATATTAGTTAAGATTAACAGTTCATTGTTGTGCGTAATAATCCAAGTAAACTGTCATTGTCGTCGGTGGAGTGCTATAACGAATACTGTGTTGAGTGAAGATCCAATTGTTGCCGAGAGCGTTTAAGGCGAATTGTAGAAAGGAATTATTGTTGTGACGAATAAATTACATTGTTGTAACAAATAAAATTCACACTGGTGTCAGAATCGGGATATTATCGACAATGGAGAACCTACAGCAGATCCTGCAAGCCATCGCAGAAATGAAAGCAGAAATGAACAAGCACATCAGTGAGGTTAAGAACGACATAAGTGATGTGAAAACGGAGATGAAAAGCGACATAAGTGAAGTGAAGGGCGACATAAGTGAAGTGAAAACGGAGATGAAAAGTGACATAAGCGAAGTGAAAACAGAGATGAAAAGTGACATAAGCGGAGTGAAAGGCGACATAAGCGGAGTGAAAGATGACGTCACTACACAAATCGAAAGTGTTTCGGCCCACGTAGATGGAATTGTCGCCATTGTGAAAGACGAACTTAAGGCCGATCTGGATAAATTAAACCAGAATTTTACAACTATAAACGAGACAGTAGCCGAGTTGAGACAGGAGGTAGACCATTTCGACGGAAAAATCCGCGATCTCGAGCGTCGTCAAGAGCAGACGAGTGAGGTGATGGACCGACATGCTGAAGAAAACAAGCACATTCTCGCGTTGGTGGATCGCCAGGCTAGAGAACATAAACAGATAGTTGCCGAGGAAGTTCGACGTGCCATGCAAGAAGCGGCCACAGAGTTGAGGACTCCATATAGTGGCCCTGCGGGATCATCGCCTTCAGCCAGACATCACAACGTCAAGACGCCGAAGTTCGACGGTACGACGTCTTGGGTGATATTCCGTCGCCAGTTCGAGGCCACCGCAGCACATAATGGGTGGACCCCAGCGGAGAAGACTACTCAGCTGCTGACCGCGCTTCAAGGACAGGCGTCGGAGATTCTTCACAGCGTTCCAGAAGATGGGACAGCCGCTGAGATAATGGCGGCCTTGGAGGGACGTTATGGTGACCATCAACTTGCTGCAGCATTTAGGACCCAACTAAAAACGAGGGTCCAACAGTCAGGCGAGTCCCTGCAAGAATTCGCGATGGCGGTGGAACAACTGGCCCATAAGGCGCTCAGGGGCCTACCTAATGACTTCATCGCTGGAGAGGCGGCCTACACCTTCGGCAGCGGAGTTCGAGACCCGGAAATAAAGCAACAGCTACTCCTGGCAGAGCATCGCACTATCAACGCAGCTCTGGCGGCGGCCCTCAGGATGGAGGCGGCCAAGTCGGCGGCGGGAGTCTCAACACCGCACTGGATCAGGAGCGTCACGGCGACGGATGCTGGGGGGCGCCAACCGAAGCCACCCGAGCGGCAGTCAACGGAGCGGCGGAGACGACGGGCGCCCATCTGCTGGTCCTGTGGCAAACCGGGACACTTGAGAAGGGACTGTGACCAATCCGGCCACAGGCAGGAGAGAGAGGTGGCCGACGTCGAGGAGCGCCAGCAGTCAACGGAGCGGCGGAGACGACGGGCGCCCACCTGCTGGTCCTGTGGCAAACCGGGACACTTGAGAAGGGACTGTGACCAATCCGGCCACAGGCAGGAGAGAGAGGTGGCCGACGTCGAGGAGCGCCAGCAGTCAACGGAGCGGCGGAAACGACGGGCGCCCATCTGCTGGTCCTGCGGGAGGCCGGGACACCTAAGGAGGGACTGCGACCGCTCTGGCCACCGGCCGGAGAGAGAGGTGGCTGACACCGAGAGAAACCAACAGTCGCCTGAGCAACGGAGACGACGGGTGCCCACCTGCTGGTCCTGCGGTGAACCTGGGCACCTGCGGAGGAGTTGCGACCGACCTGGCAACAGTCGGGAGAGAGAGGGGGCCGATGCTAAGAGGAGCACGTCGGCGCCATCATCACCGTCCCCTCGGCTCGTCCTGAAACCGGTCGACAGAAGATGCGACGATGGGCTGATTGCTGAAGGACGGATAAAAGGTCGTCCATGCAGAGTACTGGTGGACACCGGGGCGATGCTCACTATCGCCAGACCAGACGTCGTGCGGGGCCTACCTGGGAGGACGCCGCTGCGCCAATACGAGCTACGGACTGCTTCAGGCGAGAGCTTGCCCATCCAGAGAGAGGTCTTCCTGGACCTGACCTTGGGGAAGAGGAAACTGGAGATGTGGGTGTTCGTCGCCAACATCACCGAGGACGTCGTCCTAGGACTCGACGCCATGCGGTTACTCGATGCGACGGTGGACGTCCGGCGCCGTATACTCCGTCTTGGTCGGGATGAAGTGTTCCTGATGGACGCCGAGGACCAACCCGTGGCCAGCGAGCTCTCCTTGGAGGGCCAAGGGGAAGAGCAAGATGGCGCCCACGCAGTACGAGTATCGCTGCCCAGCCAAGCCAAGGATGGGGTGGCGCCACCATAAGGAGGGAGCAGCCGGAGGACCCCAAACGTTGGACCGACTAGCAGCCTACCAAGGGACTGCCCGGGACGAGCAGCCCTAAGGAGGGGGCAATGTGACAGCGACGTGAGAATCGAACTCACGACCAGCGTCCCGCAAGAAAGCAGATCGCACGGGCTCCACGGAACATTGAGTGACGTCGCGCGGTGGAGAGAAGAGAGAGAGGGTGTATTACGTCACGCGACGAGTCTGCGCGCGCAGCTGCTACGCAGTGGATGTGGAACGACCTTCCCGATTATTCCAGACGTCTGTCGATGTAGAGATATTGAGATAATTCTCTACACACCTGTAGAAGGTTCTCGCAACTATGATTTTGCTATAAAAGAGCAGGCGCCAGCGAACTAGACAGAGTTTTCAGAGTTTTCAGTTATTCCGTCAGTGAGTAAGCCAGAGCAAGCAAGCCAGAGTTCGACTAGAGTGTGCGTCCGCATCTGCGTCAGCATCCGAAGGCCTGAGTTCGAGTGCAGTGGACCGCAGTTGGAGGGACCCGAGTTCGAGTACAGTGAACTGTCTCTGAAGGTCTGTGGTTCGAGATACTGTGAACTCGAGTGACTGAGATAGAAGAACTGTGAACTGAGAACTGGTAGTTCTGATTTGTAAATAGTGCTTTGTAAATATTAGTTAAGATTAACAGTTCATTGTTGTGCGTAATAATCCAAGTAAACTGTCATTGTCGTCGGTGGAGTGCTATAACGAATACTGTGTTGAGTGAAGATCCAATTGTTGCCGAGAGCGTTTAAGGCGAATTGTAGAAAGGAATTATTGTTGTGACGAATAAATTATTGTTGTTACTAATAAAATTCACAATATATATATATATATAACTGAAAACCTTAGGCAAGATAATAATAATGTTATTAAAAATGAAATATTTTTATAGTTATTAATCAAGTGGAGTTGGGTCTTTTTCATATATTTAATGGTGGTGTAGTGTAGATATTTACGTATATGTGTCATTCTCTTCAGTAATGGCTCAAGAGAGCGCAAAAATTATAGTTCCTAAGGAAAAACCAAAAGGTATTACTTACTGATACAATAAGAGGCCTAGAAAATTTGTAGGCTCCCGATCATTTCAGCAAGATCTCTTAGCAGGATAAAATGATTTCACTCTCTACATTTCAAGCTCGCCATGCAGCAGCTATACCAAGATGCTATGTCTATTGTTCGAAAGCATAGCAAACCTGACATTTTTTTTTAACTTTCCCCTACAATCCACAATGACCTGAAATAGCTATTGCTTTACTGCCACATGAAAAACCCACTGATCGTCCTGACATTGTTACTTGCGTTTTCGCGTTGAAACTCAAAACCTGAAGGTGGATAGGTTCAAGAAAAAGTATTTGGCATAAAAAACCATTCAGAGGGAGTATGTTCCATTATTATGGAAGCAAATAACTTTCAACATGTCTGGTATTTTTCATTGAAAATAAATCTGGAAAATTTTTATTTGGATATCTAATGGACTTAGTTTGCAGCATTTGCTGCACAAGCCACTAGATATTTTTATTGATACCGGTACTTCAACATTCAGACTCTCCTTGGCTAACATAGAGCCCACCCTGTCCTGGTGTCACGTATTGAACATGATTTTTTAACTTAATCCACATGCGCAGGAGAGTTTATCTTAACAAACAGAAACTAATTTTACATGTGGATATCAAAGAAATTTAAAAGTTCGTCCGTGTAGATGGGAAATCATTTCGGAGTGAAATTGATGTAAACAGAGGCATGTTATTATTTTTTTTAAGAAATTATTATTACTGCACAAATCGGCACCCAATTTACGGGAATTGCATTGATTGTTATTATTATTATTATTATTATTATTATTATTATTATTATTATTATTATTATTATTATTATTATTATTATTATTATTATTATTATATAGGACTCTAGATGAAACGCCAGACTCCGAATATAATAAGGGTAACAATAATATTGGGCCTATTATTGTAGATTTGAACTATTATTTAAAAATCTAGTGGCTGGTAAACGTATTAACAACAATGGTCAGGGTTCACAACTTTGTAAGTTAGTATTTATAGAGCTTTTAATTTTTTAAGTCTCATGATTCAATGGCATATTCAGCCGTGCCGACGAATGTCAAGAGGAAGCTCATACGAGGATAATGGCACAACAATAAATAATAAAAAATTCTAAGATACTAATCACTAGACGGCGGAAAAAAGTCAAATAAAAGTCATGTATACGGTTTACAAGTAGGCCTACTGTACGCATAGACTATGGCATGAGGTGTGCATGCTTCCCAACTAAGTACAACACGGTACCGTCCGCAGAGAGCACCACGCGAACACCGAAAACAACTGCCACTCTGCGTTCTCAGTCAGTCATCGTCCGTACGTGAACAGAGAACATTGAGATACGTAAACATATTATTCATTTGTGTTCGGTAAAGTGACCATAATACCGAGGAAGATGTTAAAAAACATAGGATGTATTCTTTGATACAAGGATATTGTGTCCACATTTTTAGTAGTGATACTGGTGAAACAAGTGTCGGTTATGTATGTGTGCATTAAAAAGGTAACAAAATAACCGATAGAACATCATTGTAATACACAGAAACACATGAAGAATGTTTCTCTATGTTAGAAGAAAATAAGGTTTCAAGTTCAAATTCCTCCTCAAATATGAGATATGATTTTTGCCAGGATTTGTGTCGAATGATGATAAGTTGCAATATTCCATTCAAAACATTGGACAATCCCAAAGAGTTTGTAATATATAACTAGAGACACCAATGGCGCTAGTGTAGCGTACAAATTTGAACCGATGTTCGGCCGCCATTAAAGGGAGTTGATGCTTCGCCGGGAGTGCGAGCAGTTCATGCTTATTTGAGGAGTACGAATAAATATAAGTACACCTGAAAGGAAATAATAAGAAAATGGTGAAATATTGCGCCGCAAATAATTGTTGTAACATAGCTTACTATTGTAGGATGCCCAGGAAAACATACATATCTTTATATTTGGAAAAATGTTCTAAATGCAGTTCCTTCTTTCAATGTGTTTACAGAATGTCGGAACATTTCTTGGATAACATTTTTTTCCACAAACATATTAATCTGGTTTATACGGTTGATTTCAACAATGTATGTAAGGGTTAGGTGCCATCATATTACAGTAGATTATAATAGCAAAGTGCATAATAAAATCCTCAGACAGTATCTCTATAAAACTGTTTTATTTCAGAATAAATTAAGGTAAATCATGTAATTTCCGTTTGGTACTACTAGCTTATTCGTAAAAATATAGCTGATGGCCACAAATTTATTACCACCACCACAAGTCGCCTTGCCATCACTACTACTAGGCCTACTAATACCAAATACTAGGCCTATTAATATCAAATATTAGGCCTACTAATACCACTACTACTAGGGCTACTAATACTACTACTACTACTACTACTAGGCCTACTATTACCACTACTAGGCCTACTATTACAATCTTCACCACCACCACCACCAGGCCTACTAATACCACCAATTCTAGGCATATTATTACCACTACTATTAGGCCGATTATTATCACCAATACTAGGCCAACTATTACTACTAGGCTTACTCTTACCACTACTACTAGACATTTTAATACCACAAATACTAGGCCTACTAATTCCACCAATACTAGGCCTACAAATATCACCAATACTAGGCCTACTAATACCACCAATACTAGGCCTACTCCTACACTACTAATAGGCCTACTAATATCACCAATAGTAGGCCTACTCTTACCACTACTAATAGGCCTACTAATATCACTAATACTAGGCCTCCTAATACCATCAATTCTAGGCCTACTCTTACCACTACTAATAGGCCTACTAATATTACCAATACTAGGCCTACTGTTACCACTACTACTAGGCCTACTAATATCACTAATACTAGGCCTCCTAATACCATCCATACTAGGCTTACTGTTACCACTACTACTAGGCCTACTAATATCACTAATACTAGGCCTCCTAATACCATCCATACTAGGCTTACTGTTACCACTACTAATAGGTCTACTAATATCACCAATATTAGGCCTACTATTACCACTACTATTAGGCCTATTAATATCACCAATACTAGGCCTACTAATACCACCAATACTAGGCCTACTCTTACCACTACTAATAGGCCTACTAATATCATCAATACTAGGCATATTATTACCACTACTACTAGGCCTACTATTACCACTACTACCTCTATTATGTCACTACTACTAGGCCTATTACTACTACAGCATTAAAAAGCCTGTACTGACAGCTATACAATTAATAAATTGTTTAATGATAAAAATTTATTCTTGTTATGTTTTAAATCAGGTTTCCAGAATTTTGATGATCTCATATTTCACCACAACATTTTCTAAGCACCATATATCTTTCTCTTCCCTTGCAAGAAAGGACTAAAATATAGATTATTTTAAATATTACAGTAGTTATCTATTATTGTGGCCTTAAACAATACTGGTAATACTGAAAATTCATGTTGGCATTGCCATTATTCAATATTTCATTTACTTATCCCGAGTATAAACTTATATGGGTGATTGAATTGATTTTATAATATCGCCAAAGATGAATCATATAATACTTCAATAAATACAGCGCTCCTCTGCCATTCATCTTTATTTCATCACGATCCATCCTTGGTAAAAGATGTTTAAAACAGTGTCTATCACCAGGCTACATCAATGTATTGTGGTACTGTTTCCGAATTTCGCGCCGCAAACACTCCCTTTAATGGCGGATTCTAGCCGATTCAATTTGTGACATTTTCCTTGCCTGCCACTCACGGGTATGTGTCTCTAGTAAGTATTACAAACTCTTTGGACAATCCTCACTTTAAAGGGTTTACAGAAAAGTACACAAAATATCAGGCACCTTCTGCATCATCGATTCGAAAACAGTTCTTACCTGCACGCGGCTCTAGTAAGCCTAATGTGCTTACGTAAACAACAATCCTCTGACGAGACAAACTAATCGCGTTGTAGTTACCTTCACATCCGAATGACTTTTTTCCGTTGTCTACTGATCACTCTTACAAGATAATTTTTGGCATTACTTCTACATCATTCTGCTTTAATTTTATTATTTTTTTTCACTCTGTAATTGTATGAAGTAGCTTATTAATGCACATTTTCATTAATTATATCACGCATGTTCAGCGTGGGCATTTCTAGACCTTAAACGAGGTGAAACAGTGACGTAGAATATCTTTTAAGTGTGTGCCTGCTTGTGATTCTGTTGCACATCATTTAAAGGCTAGAAATATCCGCGCTGAACATGTCTCAACTAGAATATTGCTTTCACGTATTCTGTTCTATTTTTATTACTGCACAAAATTGTTTTATTACTGCACATATTGATTTTATTACTGCACAAATTGTGTATGGCTGCACGCTAAAAAACCTGAAACAGAGATTCTGGCTACATGGCTCTGCACATACTCGACCGACATTTGTCTCGATTGTCAACGAAATTGGAATTGTTGCCATTAATTTGGCCCCTTTGCAACGCTCCCGACATCTCCGTGTACGCTCGGCTTCGTTTAGTTATCCCTCATTTTATTCTTTACTTTTTCTTATTTTTTCCTCACACGGATTTTAAAGGAATTTTATTTCTTTTTTGTAAATATTTTGACATTTTCAAATGAAATCCAAATATTTTTCTTTCTTTCCAACTTTTTACTAAGTTATAGTTGCCCGTTCACCACTTTTCTCTTGTAGATCAGTTCGTAACAAATAGTTCGATTGGTCAAACACGCATATATCTCATTCAGTTGCTGAGTTACGACTGCCGGAATGCCTCGAAATGTAACTTTTTACCTCGCGTTCAGCCATATTCCTCTATTATGTCACGCTCTTGTCCTTGTAAGTCACTCATCACGGCACGCGTACATCCTCGCCTACCGCGTGATACTACTGTCGTCCCCATCCGTTTATTACGCGCCGAGGTACAAACGTTTTAAATCTAATCCATTTTGTCATACCCAACCGCCGACATGCGAGGAGCAGACAAAGACGTGTTCTGTTTCAAAATACATGGCACGATTTTGTTTCCTTTGAACATTTAGGACGACATTATCAAAGATGATTAAGGTGTCCGCTTCAGTTACGGAATTCATATGCTAAAAACTAAGATATTACGAGGTGCCTCGAAAGAAGATGTCACAGAACAATGTAAATACAATTTTCAGAATTATTGAAACAGTAATTTAACTTAGAAAACTTGTGAATATTGAATGAAAATGGCTGAATTCAGTTGCCGGTACTTGCTAAGAACCCACAAAACGAAGTTTCAGAATTGTGACACGATTTTGTTGCAATAAGGACATACTGATGTACCGGGTCATCATTTTGTTTTTACTAACAATTCTAATATTAATCTGGCTATACCTTTGGATTAACGGTTGAGAACCGCAAACATTGTACCCCCTTCCACAACCGGAGTTTGATGATACTAGTGTAAAATACAAACAAATCACTTTACTTGGTACAGGAGGGAAGAAAAGTAGTGCATCCATTTACGTAAACTAGGAACTATTAAGATTTTCAGCTTGATAATTTTCGTTAGGTTTTTATCTACTCAAAAATACAGTACAGTATTAACAATAAGTGTTTTTACTCACTAACTGAACTATCCAGGCGGACATATTCATTATTCAATGTATAATATACTGTCTACAGCACATTAGCATGCAATATGAAAAGTGCATTTAAATTGAAAAATAATCTAATCAAAATGTGGATATTTAAACAAATTGTTGAAAA
The DNA here is from genome assembly GCF_040183065.1 of Periplaneta americana. NCBI lineage: Eukaryota > Metazoa > Arthropoda > Insecta > Blattodea > Blattidae > Periplaneta > Periplaneta americana. Next base: position 131,702,685 of record NC_091120.1, read on the forward strand.
TAATGGCCGTTCATTTCTATAGGGCTCCAGTTCTTTTGTGTGCACATATTATGGAAAACGTTTTTAAGCATATCTTCTGAAATTGAATGTATTGTTTCTGGAATGTAATTCTTTAATTCTTCTATTGTTGTAGAATGTTTAACAAACACAACTGTTTTACAGTAACCCCAAAGGAAGTAATGCAAAGCATCAGTCGACATAGGGGGCATAATCCTGTACCTCTTGAAATAATAATTCTGCATCTACTCTATAACAGAGTACCTTACTTACGTATTATAATCACTTCACTTCCGCCCGATACTCACAGATAAATTTACTAAGATTGCTGTCTACTGTCCGTCCAAGTAGTTACGTCACAGGGTCGTAGAAAGGGGGAAATCACGTGACAGTTACTTAACGAGGCCCTTTTACGAGTATTTCAATTATTTTAAACAGTTGTATAATATTACGTAGACGTCCATTCCTGACAGCAAATGTTTTCAGAAAAGAGCTAAAAGAGCCCAGCCACTAGTCTTTTCAGAGGGGACAGTATAGACGGATGTTGGAAACAGGGAATCGACGTAACCAAACGGATATAGTACTTGTGCGAAAATATGATTCAATAATGAATGCACCTTATTCACTGGAAAATACGACTATATTTCTGGAACATATTATACTCACTCAGTACTGTATACTGTGACCGTAAGATGACTTTGACTGCATATGCGGGCTTGGGTTGAAGTTCAATAGTAGAAGGGGTGAGAATGAAGTACATTCAAAAACTCAGGTACAATAAAAATTGAAGTAAAAATAAAATGGTATCCCTGTATATGGGAGTGTATAGCAAGGTAAACATGCCAAGAAATACTGTATAGGCCTATTGGCTTTCATTTTCGCCTTTGGTTTATTTCTGCTATACGCTCTTCATTTGTAAACCGACTGTAATCCTTAGCAAGAAGGTGTAGTTTTTTTTAAATTGAACATTCTGAAGTGGTTCAAGGTTTCGAGATACATTAAACTGTTTAACTTCTCTCCAGTTTACCTAAATCAGGATAAATATTCTAGTTCCTTTCGAGAGTACATCGGAATCAATGACTTCCGTTCTCAACCAGTCACAGTACACTTTTGTCAAGTTTACTGCCGATTCGCTGTTGGTGCTGTTTTGCGAGTGGATGTGACGTCATGGACCCATACTAATGCATCGTACCCACAGCCACTCTGACTTCTCGCCACCAACAAGCCAGCACCCATACATCCCCACTTTAGAGGATTATAATACATAGCTCGTGTGCTGTAGTCAAGTAGCGAACTAGCAGTGACTGCTGAGCATTGGGAGCGACCAGAAAGCAACTGTTGCTTGATCAGATCTCATCCTCAGTTCGTCTTATGCCAGAATCACTCCTACTTCCTACCTCAAAGTGATCTACGATCTGGGTTTTTAGCAACACATCAAGGATCCTGTCCTTTAATCCCACACATTCCCAAACTCCGACATGGTTGATGGGGCTGGATTTGGCCACCTGGCTACTCCGACATCCAACATGATGGATGTTGCCATCAGCAACCGAAATCACTTATATTCAGATTGAGGATAGCAATCATGCCCCATCCCCAACCGCTCTCTAAATTAGGAACACAAATTCATATCTATCTATCCTTCCCCCACATTACACCCTCAGGGTCGATTGGTACATATTTTCCAGTAGATTGATGAATTTATTGAGCAATATTATACATACAGATCTACTATAGTATCAGAATTTTCTCTTAAATCTAATGCACGGGTCTTCTGACCGTACGTGTTGTGTAAAACAAGTCCTACTTTGTAGGTTTCACCCCCCTCACCTATGATTAGATCCAACCACTCTCTAAAAGAACACACAGATTAAAATGGAAATGGCACAAACAAAACATTATATAATATATCCTAACCTAAAACAGGCATAAAAGTGTATAACTGAGTATTTACCATTATCCCTTCGCCAGTTCGCATCACAAACTTCAACAGCTGAAGTTCTAATCTGTCTCGCCTTCAAAAGGAACAATCCAGTCTTTTGTTCCCATTCTCTATTCCCCATGAGGTCAAGACATGCAAGCGACCTCGTATTCTGTCTTAGTATCGAGGGTGGTAGATATTTTCTCCGGATATGTTCAGATTCGACACACTGCAATAAAATATAACTCCAGGAGTCCTTTAACTCAACAGCCAATTACTGAACTGAACTGAACTGAAACTACTCATCCTGCCTGTGGTTTTCCATGGTTTCGCTAGGGCGGTAAGAAAATTTTGAGATGAACTCTAAAAGAAATGAACCACGGACCTCTATATTCAAAATCATAAATAAAGTTTAGTCATTTTTCAAATTATAGCATTTACAAATAGATGTCTTGGATTTACCTTGGATTATTACCTTGAGTACTTATTGTCGAGCTTAATCGCCACTCCATTGGTACAAGGACTCAGATTCCATATCTAGAAAGCATAGCGAGTACCATTGGCTTAGCGCACCAATGTTCTACCGACTGAGCTACCCAGGAACTTCAACCGACACAGTCCCAATTTTTCCCTTGAAATTATTCAAGTCTGCTTCACAGGGAGCTTTACTTGAAAGTTAGATTTGCATAATATGTATGTTACTGTAGGTTCGTGAACAGAAAACCACAATTTCAAGTCACACAGAGTTTGTGTGCATTCGATGTGGGTTTCTGACGTCTTGACAGCCCATTCGACATATGTGGATAAAAGGAGAAAGATTGGGACAGTGTCGGATGAAGTTCCTTGGTATCTCAGTCGGTAGAACGTTGGTGCGCTAAGCCAAAGGTCCTGGGATCGATACCCGGCCCTGGAACAATTTTTTCCCTTGAAGTTATTCAAGTCTGCTTCACAGGGAGCTTTACCTAAAAGCTAAATTTGGAGGATAGCAACTACCGTCTCTAACAACTAAGCATGTGCAGTACGGTATGTTACAGAACTGAAACTTTTAAAATTCAGGTGGCCCAAATTTTGTTTCTGGGCCTGTACTATCTCTTACATAGGAATAATCCTTGTCAGTAATGATGAGACCTATTGATACTGCATCCATTTCTTGTTTTTTTTTTTTTCATTTATTTGGTTAGATTTGTCGTGAAATCATTAAATCGTCGAATATTTTCTTCAAAAAGTCTTTGGGCCGTCCGCTGAAACGATGGAGTGAAACCATAACAGGCCACCATACTTAATACGTGATAGGAAGAAGAAGAAAAAGTTTTGTACTTTAAAATTTCTTAACTCTTTTTTCACATTTTCAATACCGGTACTTACCAAAATTGACACGAAACAGACTGGATATCACAACACTGAATTTAATTATAGCCTCCTATTAGATAATTTAGGAGGCTATAACTTTATTCTGTTTCGCAATAAAAATTATTGTTAGCTTGTAGCTTATATCATCTTTGAGTCTGCTTGACTCATAAAAATAGTCGTAAGTTTTTAGCAGTGGGACTTCTGAGTTTCTGAGACTCTTTTTTCAGTTGTTTTTTTTCTGTAATCCTAATTAGTAGTTTCATGAAACAAACCCCTGGAGTAACAAACAAGACTCGACTGCATCTGGCTCACTTTATATTCCTGAAAACTGGGATGGCTTCGAGGTTATAAGCGTGCTACTTCTTCTATTTCATTGACACACACTGTGCAATTTTCTTAATCTAGCTGGATAAAATAAATAACATCTCTGCTATTCAATAGATTTTCATGAAACATTATGCAGAACTTCAGAGTAACGTATTTGATTTCAGTACAAATTCTGTTTACGTTTGTATAAGGGGAACTAGCACTTTATAGATGGTGAATTTACACAAAATTAATAACTTATTTTCTATCTAACATATTTTCATGAAACTTTATGCAGAACTTTAAGGTAGTATATTTGATTTATATACAAACTTTGACTACGTTTGTATAAGGGGATGTGCCCCTTTATATGGGATGAATTTAAACAAAATTAATAACATTTATAGTATCTAACATATTTTCATATAATTTTTATGCGGAACTTAGAGGTAGCATATTCGATTTGTGTACAAAGACTTTGAGTACGTTTGTACAAAATAATATTTCTTTATAGGAGAGAAATTAGACTAACTTAGTAATTATGAATAGAATTGAATATATGAAAAAATTAGTAGAAAATATGTACCTTATCCGTTGAATTCTTGGTAAATGTTGCGAATTGTTGAAATGCCTTCACATTAAATGTTAAATCTACACGATGATATTTACAGAATCACATAGAATCGCTGGATAATGTCTTCATTTATTCGTGTTATGTTCGCGCTTTGGGTGGCATTAAAAATATTTTTGCTGTATTACTGTTGTTAGTGATCCCACATTAAAGTTTCATTATATCAATCGGAAGAGTCCACACCTGTGGAGTAACGGCTAGCGTGTCTGACCGCGAAACCAGGTGACACGGGTTCGAATCCCAGTCGGGGCAAGTTCTCTGGTTGAGGTTTTTTCCGGGGTTTTTCCCTCAACCCAATATGAGCAAATGCTGAGTAACTATCGGTGCTGGACCCCGGACTTATTTCACCGGCATTATCACCTTCATTCCATTCAGACGCTAAATAACCTGAGATGTTGATACAGCGTCGTAAAATAACCTACTTTAAAATCAATCGCAAGACCCATTTCATTTTGGAATTTTTCCCTAATTGTTTTCTTCCTGAATTCGCACTTCGATTTGTTGGTTTCACCCCTGATCTGGCATTTTTAAATCTCTAACCTGTAGGCGATATTTGAAGATATTCGAAACAAAGAATCCAAGAGTGGAGTGTGGAGAGCTTGAAACTGTAAGTTTTGGTGTTCGCAACGTTTGTGTCCTTCGTCACTGGGCCCTTATTCAAATCTTTTGAGGAGTGCACCCCAAATATAGTATTTCTTAGACATTTTATTCTCTGGTGGGTAAGCGTCTTGGTAGGTTACAGAATATTGATTTACTATTGAACTTTATCTCTCTTATCTGATTATTTGTGACGTTTCTTTCTGGAAGGGGATTTTAATGGATAGGCATATATCCAAACTTTCATAGAATATGCCGAAGGATTTTCCTACACGATTATTTTTTACAGGCTCGTTGGTATTGATCTGAAGAGGAACTAATAAAATTATGAATATATTTTCATTAATATATTTATGTCTTCCTTCTTGCTTGATTCTTTGCTTTCACTTGATATGGCCCGAACTGCCGTCGTACCCCACTTGAAAATTACAGTTAATTCAAAATTTTTTACTGCCACAACTTGATTCAAAACATCTCACTGCACATTGGCAGTACATTGGAGAGTATGATCCAGTTGGTTCTCGTAAAGTTGATTCTGCAGTGAAGTAAATTTCCTCCGGACTGAGGTCTTCTAGTAAAATTTCAGCTTCTCATTTGTTTGCTTCTATTGCTGTTTCAGTGAACAGTTTTCTTGAATGACCCCTACTCGGTCGAGGTATCGCATCTCTAGGCACAGAAGCAAAAGATTTGCATATTTCTTCCGGAAAATTCAAGGAATGAATTAGGCAGTCAACATTATATTTCTAGAATTTTTTCAACTTCTATGGCATTTTAACCAGAGGGACAGAATTTTTTATGAAAAAGTCTCCGATAGCTGTCTCAATTTTATTTTCAAAATATCACAGGGAATACTGGTATCTTTTATCCAATGGTGCTACAATATTATTTAAAAGATCATAATTCCGTGATTCAGCATTACTCCGGCACCAAACTCCAAAAAGTTTCCGAAGGGGTATAGCGGTCGCGCCACTGAAAATAATTAATATCGGTTAGGTTCGCAGATAGCTATACGCAACGAAGCAAACAATAATTAATACCGGTAATGACGTCAGAATATAAATATAAAATTGTTTTAACAGCACACAGCAGCTGGTATTTTATAACTGAATTTAAATTCACAGTTTTTGAAAAAAAAATATATATATATAATGTAAATGTCCTACATACAAAATAGAAGCTGTATTGGGCGGGGAGCACTAATTTCATAATTTAGCATATATTACACATTATTCTGAAGCAGAAACCTGGATTTACAAATTTCATATGAAAGATGAAAAGAAATACTATTCATTAGCCCTTAATGCAACTTAAAAAAAACATCCCTATTACGACTGATGAGAGTATGGTTATTTTTTTTAGTAGGTTATTTTATGTCCTTTATCAACATCTTAGTTATTTAGCGTTTGAATGAGGTGAAGGTGATGCCGGTGAAATGAGTCCGGGGTCCAGCACCGAAAGTTACCCAGCATTTGCTCATATTGGGTTGAGGGAAAACCCGGAAAAAACCTTAATCAGATAACTTGCCCCGACCGGGAATCGTACCCGAGCCACCTGGTTTCGCGGCCAGACGCACTCACCGTTACTCCACAGATGTGGACAGGAGAGTGTGGATTCAGCACTCTGCAGCTAGCAGTGTTCAAGCTACTCTTACTTACTTATTTACTTACTTACAAATGGCTTTTAAGGAACCCGGAGGTTCATTGCCGCCCTCACATAAGCCCGCCATCGGTCCGTATCCTGTGGAAGATTAATCCACACTCTATCATCATATTCCGCGTCCCTCAAATCCATTTTAATATTATCCTCCCATTTACGTCTTGACCTCCGCAAAGATCTTTTTCCCTCCGATCTCCCAACTGACACTCTACATGCATTTCTGGATTCGCCCATACGTGCTACATGCCCTGCCCATCTCAACAGTCTGTTCCTAATTTTGTTAGGCGAAGAATGCAATGCGTGCAGTTCTGCGTTGTGTAACTTTCTCCATTCCCCTGTAACCTCATCCTTCTTAGCCCCAAATATTTTCCTAAGAACCTTATTCTCAAACACCTTTAATCTCTGCTCGTCTCTCAAAGCGAGAGTCCACGTTTCACAATCATACAGAGCATTCGGTAATATAACTGTTTTATAAATTCTAACTTTCAGATTATTTAACAGCAGATTAAATGACAAAAGCTTCTCAACCGAATAATAATATGCATTTCCCATATTTATTCTGCGTTTAATTTCCTCCCGAGCGACATTTATATTTGTTACTGTTGCTCCAAGATATTTGAATTTTTGCACCTCTTCGATGGAAAGTCTCCAATTTTTGTGTTTTCATTTCGCACAATATTCTGGTCACGAGACATAATCATATACTTTGTCTTTTCGGGATTTACTTCCAAACCAATTTCTTTACTTGCTTCAAATAAAATTTCCGTTTTTTCCCTAATCGTTTGTGTATTTTCTCCTAATATATTCACGTTATCCGCATAGACAAGAAGCTGATGTAACCCGTTCAATTCCAAACCCCTCTGTTATCCTGAACTTTCCTAATGGCATATTCTAGAGCGAAGTTTAAAGACAATTACACATTAAGCTGAAGCACACATCTGTATTTACAAATTTCATGTTAAAGAAGAAAAGAAAATACTTGCAGTGTAGGCTTTCACGGCCGGAGTCTATAGATGTAGATTCATTTTCCGGGCTGAGAGGCCGTGGTCTATTAGTTGGTTTTATACCAGACGTTTCGTCTGCAACTGCGGCAGACATCTTCAGTGGAGTGGTATCCGAGGTCGCAAGACTCTTCTCGGCGTACCTGAGGCAACTGATCCTGTGTCTCGCGCCCGCTGGAGAATTGGGAGGAAAATTTAAAAGGTACGCAAAACGCGTCCTTGCAAGGGGTTGGGGGCTGTACAAAACTAAATATGTGAGCTCCAAGCCTGTTGGCCACTAGTCTCACTCCGGGTTACGCTGCTCCCCTGAAGGAGCTCTAGAAAATTCTGAAGGGGAAGCCGAAATTGGACGTAACCTCTTAGGTACCACATACGCGAGGGGGGCTGAGATTGATCAATTGATCACTGAACGGGGCGAGGTGGAGTTGGCTGGTGTTTGCCGTTAGGATGGCAAGACGCCGTCATCTGTTGTTCGATGACAAAGCAGGTGAAGGCCGTCGGAAGAAGCGCCGTGAAATCTAAGCTGCAATTTGAGAGGTCCCTGTCCTTTCAATTTGCGACTTATTGAGTGACCTCGTATGTTTAATAGACTATTAATATTATCTGAACTAGGGCATACATAATTTATAATAAAGGTGGAGTATATATGGGGAAGGGCATATAGGTCCGTGGCCCATTTCTTATAGGGCTCATCCCGACATTTGTCTTACGCCTGAGGAAAACCACGGAATACCTTAGGCAGGATGAGTTGTCTCATATAAGAGACTAGCCAATTTGGCTATTATGTAGGAGGTCATGAGCCTTGTTGATTTGTCTCAATTTCGAGACCAGCCATTTGGCTATATGATGGCTCAATTGCGAAGAGGGGGGAGAGATGTAATTGTTAATTAGGGAGATTCATGGGGATATGAATGCAGGTCCGTGGCCCATTTCTTTTAGAGCTCATCCCGACATTTGTCTTAGCGCCTTAGGAAAACCACGGAAAAACCTTAGGCAGGATGAGTTGTCTCAATATCAGAGACTAGCCAGTTGGCTCTTAGGTTGAATGACTCTATGAATCGATGGATATATACTAGCCAATTGGCGTTATTAGATTTCCATCGATCAACAATGTAGATATGTTATGGAGGGATTTTGTTTAGCCCAGTTAAGACAAGGTCATTTTACAGCGGTTGCACTATCCAAGGAGTCTCATGGAGTTGAGTCGTGGCTACCAAAACCTGGGAGTAACGCCAGCCTCCCTGTCCTCCTGTCTCAATAGTATAGCTAATGGTCCTGTCTGGTGTCTACGCCGTAACCTAGGATCATACTGGCCGAGGCCAGATATGAGCGGGTTGGGGTTAGCACGAGCTTCCGCATACAGGTTCCTAGTCAGTCGAGCAATGAACTCGTCTATGGTTGGCAACTCTAGTTCATCATGGAACTTTCTTCTCGAGGCGACTCGGGGGAGATGGGTAATGAGTCGAATCACCTGGTTTTGGACAACTTGGAGTTTACGGAGATGGGACACTGCCGCAAACCCCCATACGGGTGCGGCATAGGTAATGACAGAGCGAATGAGGGCCTTATATATGGTAAGTCCTACCCTTAGGTTGTCAGGAGTTAAGGCCGCCAGAATGGGATAGTGTCTAACTATCAGCCCGTTGGCCTTACGAAGAAGGGATTGGATGTGATCTCGGAAGTTGAGATGAGAGTCCATAATGATCCCTAATATTTAATTTGGTTCATCCACGGCATTTCTCGTCCGAAAAGTGTGGGTGGTGGTGGTATGTCTTCGAGCCTCGCTCTTAGTGAAAAGAGTATGGCCTGACATTTCTCTACATTGACCTTGATTCTCCAGTCATGGAACCACGGCTGGAGGTGATCTAAGATCGACTGCAATCTACGGGACGCTAATCTATAGGTTTTGCCCATCGCCAAGAGGGCAGTGTCGTCTGCATAGATATACAGATAACTACTTCTGCCGTGGATATAGCGAAACGGGAGGTCATTAATGAATATATTGAAAAGTATGGGCCCGATAATGGAACCCTGTGGGACTCCTGCGTGAATTTCACGGGGGGTGGAGAAACTAGTGCCTACACGGGTTTTGAATGTACGGCCTCGGAGGTAGTTAGAAATGAGGCGTATCATTCCATCTGGGACTCCCATGCCCAGTAACTTAACGAGGAGTCCCTCATGCCAAACCTTGTCGAATGCTCGCTCTATGTCCAGGTAAGCTGCAGCTACTACACGCTTCGTGCTCATAGCCCAGGTAATGTCCTCCGTCATGCGGAGTGCCTGGAGTGTAGTGGAACGACCAGGGTGAAAACCGAACTGCTTGTTCCTGATTTGGGGCAATACTACTTCAGTGAGGCGTCTATGTATGACCCGCTCCGCCAGTTTGCTGAGACAACTGAGGAGACTAATAGGCCTATAGTTGCTTGGATTCGTCTTATCCTTTCCGGGCTTTGGAAAGAGAACTACGTGAGCTTCTTTCCAGGGAATGGGATAGTGACCGGAAGCCAAGATGTTATTAATTATCTCTGCTATGCGCTTCATAGCTGACCTTGGGAGATGCTGCAATATAATTCCTTGGATACCGTCGGCTCCTGCGGCCTTATGAGGGCCGAGGCGACGAATGAAATGGGCGACCTCGTGGGTGTTCGTAGGTCGTATCCCATTTTCCGGCTCCCTGCTAAGGAGGTCTCGAACCGATTCCTCAACAGCTCTGATATGGGGAAAGTTTAAATTTTGTTCCACGGGTTGAAAAGTGGTCTCTAGAACGTCTGCCAGTGCGGTAGCCTACTCCTCAGGAGTAAAGGCCGTGACATCTGGACCGACTACTAATGGCCATTTCTTCTGGTGTTAGTATCGTGTCGGATAGATTCACTACTGTCACTACCCCGCTCGGACAGTAGTGAATCTATCCGACACGATACTAACACCAGAAGAAATGGCGGTACTGGCCAAGGGCGGGAACTTCGCAGTAACAACACGTGTGTTACCGTTCGAAGACATCATTGCCAACGTGGAATCCGGGATAAGAGGAGTGAGCATGGATAAGGCTGAAGAAATTCGAAGAGAGACAGCTCGAATTCTGCAACGTGCGCAGCCTTCGAAGAGCAATTTAACCAGAGATGAGTCAAGGGCGATTAAATCCCTTAACGAGAAAGAAGACATTCTAATCCTGGCAGCAGACAAAGGGAACGCGACAGTAATCTTAAACACCAAAGATTACGAACGAAAAATTGGTGACCTCCTGGACCCCAACACATATAAGAAGCTGACACGGGATCCGACGGCAGCAATCCTGAAGAAAACTAACCAGCTGATAAATACCTCGTCAATGCCAGCGGCCGTACAACGCTCCATTAAGAAATCGGAGGCATTACCGCCTAGACTATACGGCCTACCAAAAATACATAAAAAGGAGGTTCCACTCAGACCGATCGTCAATGCTATCGGCTCTCCTACCTATGAGCTGGCGAAATACCTCAGCAACCAATTGAAACAACACGTAGGAAAGAAGAATTCTTACATCAGAGACTCGACCCACTTCATAGAAAAAATCAAGATGTTGAGAACGCGGCCTGAAGATTTACTTGTAAGCTTTGACGTGGTGTCATTGTTTACTAAAGTACCGGTCAAGGACACACTGGAGCTGCTACACAAGTTCTACCCGCAAGATGTAGTGGACCTGTTTCACCAGGTTCTGACCACAACTTATTTCCAATGGAATTATGAATTCTATGAACAGCTGGATGGTGTAGCGATGGGGAGCCCGCTAAGTCCGATGATAGCCAACTTTTATGTGGAGTTTCTTGAAGAGTCGATCCTCGAAGCCGCGACACTTAAGCCTTCATGCTGGTTTAGATACGTCGATGATACGTTCGTAATCTGGCCCCATGGTGAACGATCATTGATGGATTTCCTGAGTCAGTTGAATAGCTTCCATACGCAAGTACAATTTACTATGGAAACGGAAAAGGACGGCAGGTTACCCTTCCTGGACGTTATGGTACAAAGGAGGACAGATGGCACCCTAGGTCATGACGTCTACTGGAAGCCGACCCACACAGACAGATATCTGCATAAGACCTCGAATCATCATCCCGGCCAGAAACGGGCCATGATGAAAACCCTGATCAACAGGGCCAGGCGGGTAGCCGAGCCACGACACATCCAACGGGAGCTGAGCCATGTATCGACAGCACTCATGGCCAATGGCTACTCAAGGCCGGAGATAAAGAGAGCCATGCGCCCCAGGGTAACACCGTCGATGCGGTCACAGGAACGAGCGACTAAGAAGGGCACGGTCTTCCTACCCTACTTAAGGAATGTGACGGACCGGATCAGCAGGGTGCTGAAGCGTCATGATGTGGAAACGACCTTCCTGCCGACCAAGTAAATCCGGAACATGCTGAGGTCATCCAAGGACAAACGAGACAAGCTGCTGTCCGCCGGAGTTTACAGGATTCCGTGTTCGTGCGGGAAGGTCTACATCGGTACTACACAGCGAAGCGTCAGGACGAGACTGACAGAACATAATAGGAATTGCCGCCTAGGACAGATCGACAAATCGGCAGTGGCAGCACATGCCTATCAAGAGGGCGATCACAACATAAGATTCAAGGACACGGAAATCTTGAGCACGACGACGCACTTCTTCCCCCGTCTACATAGAGAAGCGATCGAAATACATAAACATAACAACAACTTTAATCGCAAGGAAGAAGGCGTAAAGCTAAACAAGTGTTGGTACCCGGTCCTAAACAGAACAGATAAGAAGCCACTACAACAAAAGGACGGAACCCAGAACGGGAGCAGCGAACAAAGCGGCGCGGACCGCAGCGACAACAGGCCTCGGCCCGCGAGCCGCACTATAAATACGCCCGCACAACCAGACACAGGATCAGTTGCCTCAGGTACGCCGAGAAGAGTCTTGCGACCTCGGATACCACTCCACTGAAGATGTCTGCCGCAGTTGCAGACGAAACGTCTGGTATAAAACCAACTAATAGACCACGGCCTCTCAGCCCGGAAAATGAATCTACATCTAAAGAAAATACTATTTACTAGCCCTTAATGCGACTTTAAAAAAATGTTCTGTATCGTGACTGAGGAGAGTGTGGATTCAACACTCCGCAGATAGCAGTGTTAGGCGACTCTAAAATAAATAAATATCCGCGAAAAAATACCGCACAATATCTTCATAAGATGCCTCCTACATTCACGGACATATAGTCATAAAAAGGTAGCCTAATATATAGTGAATTCAAGAAGTCGAAAAATGAGTTTTGTCCATCTACATTAAGAAAATTGCACATTGTGTGACGTAAGGCAATGATAAGATATCTGATTACATACAGTATTACGTACGGAGACAAGGAGTTAAGGCTCGCACGCGTTCTCTATCTCAAGAAAATTAAGGGAGAATACATTGCGACCGACACAGGCTTCGTTTTAATTTGTGATGGGTTATTTAACGACAATATAAAACTGTGTGTTCATGTAGTGTTGACGGAATTGATGATAACGAGACGGTTTTCACCATGGAATTACTTGGCGTTTACCTTGTCGTTGGGGAAGATCAAGCAGAAATGAAAACGATGCCCGATCGCTACCCGCAGGCCATGTTGGTGTCTCATTTTTCTAAGGTGGTTAGAAACCACTTATCAGATCATTGATTTCATCTTAGTATTTGGGCATCATGAACAAACGTTGCATATGCAGAAAGCCAATGCTGCGGAACCCGTTCTTGAGAAAGTTGAAGTGGTGCTTTCGCAGCACACCTCACCTTCCTTCCATATATTAAGTCAGCGGGGCAAATTCAAGCCCATACGGGCTGAAGCACGCTGAGGGTAGATTGCTCTGCGCGCGGGTTAACTTTCTTACCGTACTACAACACACGGAAAGAGGGATAGCGGTGCAAAGGTTGTGCATGCATACGTTAAGTAAAGCAGCGATGTATAGAACAAGGAGGAGACTTACTGTCAATATATGGAAAACATTGCATTATTAAGAAAATGGTGTGATGCGGAAATCGAAGAATTCTGGTAAAATTAAATTTTAAAAGATTTATTTTCGCATAACGGTACTGATATTATGAAGATAATGATGTAATACTCCAGCAGTTTCGAAAGTTGTACACGTGAACGCAGTTATTTTTACGTTATTCATTCTGTATTGTAATGTACAAGTAACATTTGGTAGTTATTCAAAATGGTATATAAATAACCTCTTCTGATGTGACATAATTGTATTGCATTTATTAAAAATGTGTAAACAAAAGTATAGAGTTATTGCAACTAGAGTTCATTATGTCAATTTTGTTCACCTTTGCCGTTTGGTTGCTCCTATTTGTACTATGTACTCGCAGTAGCACGCGGAAGAATCGAAGCTCGTTCGCGTGCCAATTTTTATACATCCCTGTATTAAGTGAATCTGCAGACTCCTAAACAGGACATCTTTCAACCTCGTTCATATTTGTTATTTAATAATTATTGCAAGTGACTCGTTGATATCAGCCAATTGATAAAACAAAACGTAGCTACATGAATAGGAATCACTAGCACTTCTTCCCATTTCCATTTTATTATCACTCCTTTGCGTTTCCCGATTGCCGACTTGTAGTGCGCGGAAAGGGCTGATCTAGGGAAAAGTGGGATAGACTGCTTCGTAAACTGACACTCAGCGAACCTCGGCACAGTGATCGTAAGTAGAGGGGAAATTTCCCTTTTACGGGAGAATTGCGTTTTCGATTCTAAAATAAAAGGGGGAAAGGCAAATATTTATAATTTTATTTTGCTTTTTTTATTTCAGTGAAATTTACAAGTTTAGAAGAAAAAAATTACACTGAACAACAATCATTTTGCCCCGACTTGAAACAATTAGAAATTAGGTTTTCAAGATATATTGTGAATTAAAAAATAAAAAATTTTTGTGCACCATACACCAAAATGTATCCCAAACTAAATATTATTTTAGAAAAGTAAGCTAAATAAGCTAATAAACACTCCCCCAGCAAACATCTGGCGCGGGTTGGGGGTAGGCCTATAAACCAAAACAAAAGCTAATAACTTTACGAGTTTATGAGTAAAATGAGTTTATGACTTATTTCCGGTTTCTTATGGTTGTTGGCATGTTCTTTTTTATTTCTAATAAATAAACAGATATTGGTCCCTTCTATTAAGTAAATGTCATAACAGTTCAAACTGAGATCTATACAATAAACAAACAAGAGTGTGGTTTTCAGTATTTAAAGGAAAGGTTTACCAGTTTGAGTGAAGTCAAATTGAAAGAGGAAATGTTCATCGGCACACAGTTCACAAAGCTATGGCTGATCCTTTGTTTGAGGATAAACTTTCCGTTACAGAAAGAATGGCATGGCGCGCTTTCAAAGACGTTTGCTCCTTGGAAATTCTAGGTCAGACAACTACATAGAACTTCTTGTGAAAACCATGTTAAGTGCATATGACAAATGGAGTGTAATATGTCTCTGAAAATACACTTTTTACATTCTCATTTGGATTTCTTTCCTCCTAACTTTGGAGCGGTAAGCGACGAGCATGGGGAAAGATTTAATCAAGAAATATCTGAAATGGAAAGGCGATATAAAGGAAGATCATCATCCAGCATGCTTGCAGACTATTGATGGTTCCTTTTAAAATACAGTCCCGGGTCTAGTTATAAACAGAAGTCATCCAGAAAATTATTTTAAATGTGAGTTCAAATTCTCATTATATGCATGAAATGTTTTTATTGTTGTTGTGTTTTAAACTATGTAACATCATTTTTGTATCCAGTACACATTTTTCAAGTATTATGAGGAATTTTGAAGCCATAGTGTGTTGTAATTTTATCAGTAGCAGTGAAAAACTAAAAACAAATAAATTTTGTCATAAAAAATTCATTTCTTTTTCCCCGGAAAATGGTACGCCTACGTGATGGAGCAATGTGGATTTTAAATTCAGATTTAGAGCACACATATTACTAATATTCACCTATTTTTATTTCGGAGCAAGACAAAAAGTAAAAATTTGTTGTTCAGTATTATTAGAATGTCATGCAGGCGGTCCGGGTTCGAGTCCCAGCTATGCCTGCCTGGGATTTTTCATTGAAAAATCCATAGCGATACTTTTGGCAGACAAGGTCGAACTTGGGTTTTTCTCGGGGTTATCCCGTTTCCCCATATTAGGCATCTAGAATTATTCTACATCATTCCGTCAACATCTCTATTTCGTCATAATTCCATAACGCCGGCTTGCGATGCACGGAGGGGGCTGACCAAGGACAAGTGGAATTGCCTGCTCGATACCTAGATACACAGCAAACCATAATTCAGTCATCTGGTGTGGGTTTGAGAATGCGCCTGGCTTGAGGGTTATCGCAATAGATTTTGGAAGGTCGCAGTTCTGAGTCGTACTGCTCTCCCCTGATATCTAATTCAATTCAAATTGAAAATTATAACATTATCTAGATACATAGGACAAAATAATGCAAATAATTATGTTTAAAAGTAGATACTGTATCTTAATTGTGTAAAATTGTTTTTAACCAACTGTATAAGGAATGTAGACTTTTGAATATTGCCAACCATTATTTTAAAACTGACTTTCTTGAAATTTGAGAGTCAACAGCTGTTAAAAATTTGGCTAATAGTGAAAAGACATTACCGACTGAATTTCATTCAAAATGTAAAAATCTTTTATGAACTGTGGTGCGAGATTTTTTGGGTGCTACATTCCGTAATTAGAGGCTACATACTGCTTCATCAGTAGGTCGACAGGGAAAGGGATATATTGTTACTAGTTTTGACTGTCTATGTTACTGTTCTTGACTAATACAAAGCTGAGGGAAAATTTTTCTCTCTAAAGGGAAGGAAAAGGGAAATTTTTCCAAGAGGAAACATCACTGCCTTGACATATTCAGTATATGTGGGTTGGGAGTCAACGTAAAATTTCTCTCGGACATAGCGTTAGAGTTCGCCTGACCTCTTCAGGATAATAATAAGCTATTTCATTATCAAGATTAAATTTACAGACGTGGACAAATTATTAAACTAAAATGTTTTTCTTGGAAACATGATATGATTCCTCATATCAATTATTTATCAGTATAATTCATAGAGTCTCTATTGTTGTGAATATATGATTGTTTACATCTTCCAGTATATTTTTCCAATAGTTAAGTATATTTTGTCTGGCTGTATTGCTACTACTGGTGTTTTAATTATACACTGCAGAAGATATTCTCCCATGGCCTGCAAGAAGACCGGCCATGAACGAAATTGAAAATCTGTGATCTATACTGAAGAAAAAAGTGAACGAAAAGAGGCTTACAACAAAACATGGACTCATTTAAGCACCGTCTGATATCTGGCTAAATGATGCTGATGTTCAAAGAAAGTGTCAAACTTTGGTTTCCAGCTTCCCTGACAAAATCAACGTGTTAATAAAGAATAAGGGAATGTTCACAAAATATTCGTAACCCTCAGACTCAATTTTCTGTTCATTATTTCTGTGCAAAATACATTTCTGTTCATTATTATTGCCGATAAATACAGCTTTGTTGCACATGTAATTAATTTAGTCTAATAATTTGTACACGTCTGTACATACTATTTCACTATTATCCGATTCGGAAAGAATGTAAGTGTAATCAGGTTACATGCTTACGTGAATTAGCATATGTTGTACTTTTTCATTTATTTAAACTTTCCTATTTTAAAACAAGCGTGTAACATTTAATTTAAGTGAATTTAATGTATTTAATCCATTTTATCTATATTAATACATACTTCTGTTAGTGAAATATGATCTTCATTTATCTGGAAAGCGCTGTCGTCCGCTGCAGAGCGAAAATGCATTCGACTGTCGCAGCTAACAAACAAGCAATAACGCGGGCTCGCACACGTGGATGGATTGCACAGCAATTCTGGTCGAAAGGGTAGTTTATCTACTAATTAACAACATCGCTATGTTACAGAGGTGCCAAAATAATAAACGGCCAAGAAATAATTCTTCCTTGCTTTGTAATAACAGTCAATTGGCCCAAAATAATGACGCTATTTGTTACCCTCGTCGTGATTAGAACCTCTGTTTCAAATGGAACGTTGAAAATGTATTGCCTTACCCGGGTCATCTTCAGCAAATGGTATCAATTTTAGTAATATCTGATATAGAACTGGCTTAGAATTATTTTGTAATATTCCATGAAAACGCTATTTCACTTTACTTTGCATGAACTAGAGTTGAACAACGATCGAGAAAGCAAGAGTAACAGCGCCTGCAAAGTCGAAAACCCGCACGAAGTATTGCTTACGTCGTTGACTGATTAAGGAAGCTTTCAAGACATCAGGAGTGTCAACTCTCGAACGTCAAATAACCTTGAATTGTCACAGTTGTCTATACCAGACTCAACTTTTATCTATTTTGGCAATTGCTATATACACAGTGGGTAAAAAAAACACAATATTTAAATGATTATATTCCATTGGCTAATGATTTTACTTGAAAGTTGATTTAACAGACAAATTTCACAGTCCTTGTAGACCGGGAAAGTATTGTAATATTTATTTTTTTACCATTTATTAAAATTATTTTTAATTTTTTGTAAGGCAGTGCAAAATCGATCGTTCATGCCGAACTAAGCATTATGGTCTTACGAGTCCAGCAGGCCAAGCCGTTTGTTGTGCTATCATCATTTGTTTTCTTCCGTTTTGAGTTTTCATTTTGTGAATAATGGGTCGCTTAACGAACGAAGATAAGATTTTAATTAAACATTTGAACCAATATGATAATTTATCTGCCTGTCAAATTGTAAGGAACTACGCTCAGCGAGAATGGTCTGCTTCAAATGTACAACGATTGATTAGCAAGATACTGACATGATATCCCTCCTGTTAGATTATTGGGTGAAGATCGCATTTCTCAGATTATCTGATGGTTTCCGCTGGAGTTTCTAACGAGATGTTAATCCTATGGACTATTTTGTATGGAGTCAACTACAAAAAGCAGATTACTACAAAACAAGAATTCGTAATATTGAACATTTAAGACAACTCCTTCTTGGATGTTGAGACCGACTTGATCAAAGACAGATATCCAGTGCCATTGGACAATGGAGAAGACGCCTACAATTAGTTGTGCGGGTAAATGGCGGTCACACAGAGCATCATTTTTAATTTTGACTACTTGAAAGATCATTAATTATCATTAATTTTACCAACATTCAGTTTCTGCACTTTGAAGTAATAAATGTCTTCAAAAACCACACTTTCCGCATCACTGTGTATTGACCTCCATAAGATTTTAATTGAGCCTCAAAGAAACATAATGAAAATTCCTGCTCATCATTAAAGACTACTCTTTCCAACAGTGTATTCATTATAAATTAATGTTATATATATCCGAAAATAGAGTATTTCTAATTTTGTGCCGTTTTTTTAGTCCATTGTTTATGTATAATCAATCAAGTAGCCTAATTGAAAAAAACATCTCTATCTTTCAGTGTTCCCAGTCTTTATTTAATTACTAGGCTTTTATTAAAAGGCTAGGAATTTTTTTTCTTTTACGTTCGAGATCAAGTGTATAACCTCAAGTAAAAAAAAAAAATTAACGCTTTATTAAACGTTATGTTTTATGTCTCTTACAAATTCTCAAATAAATTTGCCTTTAATGCAAATTTATTTCAGAATTTTTTTCATATTTATGACACCATAGGTTAATCTGATAATAGAACCAGAACATTTTGATGTTTTATTTTGTCTTTTTATCAATTAAGCAACTCTAGTGTTATTTGTTTCAATGATGTATGTTATTCAAAGTTACGAGATCTTTCCACTCCGCCCAAATGCTATTTCGAGAATGATGAGCAAGACTCGAAGCGCACGAGAGTTACGAGACGAGACTCGAAAGACAAATGCAAAGAACACAGCGAGCGAGAGCGGTAGTTAGATTTGTTCATCTTTATTATGAACCTTAGAATTACAAGCGATTTAAAGCTTCGAAGACTGAAGTTACGTAACCTTTGTTACCTAGCATGTATCAGTAACTACTTATTGGATCTTAATGGAGAAGTTAATAACACACATATTTCAAACAGATTGTTACATAAGTGTATTCGTCCATATACCGTGTGAGGCAGTGAGGCACTTAAAACAGGCCGTTTTTAATGGTAGAAGAAAATTATTCAGACTACTAGCCGTACCCGTGCGCTCCGCTGCACCCGTTAGAAATAAATATAAAGTAATTACATAATTAAAATAGGACATTTGATCCAGGGAACATTCGTGTTTGATAGAGGGATAAATCGTTTAATATGTTACTTAATTTAAATTGTATTTAAGTAATTAAAATGCAATCATTTTGGTCCAGAGACCACTCATTTGGTGCAATGACAATTCCTTTAACATGTTTCTTAATTTTTATTACATGCATCCATACTTTAATGAAGAATGACATATCAGTTAGATTTAACGTGTATACTTTATTTTACTTGCTATATGTTTCCATCGAATTATGATAATAACTTAATTTTTATCCCTTGTTTTCTACGTATTCAGTAAATGGCGCTTGGGCCACTATGCTTCTGAACCCTTCAAATAACTAAAATAACTTATATTATATTATATTATATTATATTATATTATATTATATTATATTATATTATATTATATTATATTATATTACATTATATTATATAAAAATGTGTTGATAACGGATGTACACCGATAAGTAAGTTTTTAATTTGTTATGGGGGCTCTTGAATCTCAGGAGGAACAAATTTTATTTTACAACAGCGCAACATAATCTGCTTGGCTCATTACCCAATTTTTTTTTGCATTGCATTTAATGCATATGTCTTTTATGTATTTTAACACGATTCAATTGAGCATAGTTAAAATTCGATTATAAAATAATGTAATGCTAAGCTAACATATTATTACTGCATACTAAATCAATACACTCTTGTGGTTCGTTAATTCTCTGAGATAAACATTATTTTAAGAAATACAGGAAACGAATACACAGAATAGCCTATCAAGTTGTTTGTGCATAAGAAGCTATTTTAATCTTACCTGTCCTCAATTCACTCCGAAGTTACTGTAATAACATTATAGCATTATGTCCATACAGAGAAACTACACTTTTCAATGGTGAAATAATAATTAATTACACAAATCGGTTAATTTAGCTTCCGATATTACTTCATACAAACATAGAAACATTCTCTATAGCCTATGATTCATAGCTTTCGATTGTTGTTGACCAAGGCCCCTTATAGACGAATTGATTTGTTTATTTCATTACACCGCCTTAGATGGCAGTTATTTTAATTTTGAAACTCATTTATCTCATTAAATATCAGTCGTATCAACATTTTTCAAAGAATAACACTTATCGGAAATGATTTTTAAAAAAATGTTTGTTATGTAACATTTTTCACAAAAATCAATAATAAGCGAGATATTTCGATTTATTTAATTCAGACTCCTTATAACCCCCCTTTTAAATAATGTATTTTGAATGCCATATAGCCTATAATCTAAGTTAAAACGAACTTAATTTATATTCCAATTTTCATCGAAATCGGTTCAGCCATTATCGCGTGAAAAGGTAACAAACATACAGACAGACAGACAGACAAACAAAAATTTCAAAAAAGCGATTTTCAGTTTCAGGGTGGTTAATTATATATGTTAGGACCAATTATGTTTGGAAAATCGAAAATTGCCAGAAAAATTTCGGCTACAGATTTATTATTAGTATAGATTACACTTTTACTACGTCATACTACTTTTGACCAATAAAACGATACGAAAGGACGTCTTTCGTCAATCATGGCTGCTTATCGCACAGTTTTATCGCTTCCCTAGCATTTGTTTCATTTTATCACTTCCGTAGCATTTGTTTGTTTTTATTACTAACCTAGCATTTCTTACTTTGTTTGCGAACATTTCAAACTACAAATTCTTTACGGTACTATAAAACATGCTTTGCGAACGTAATTTGTTTCCTGCATAGATAGTCGATTGAAAATGTCGGCTCCGTTCAAACATTTTGGTGAAGGTAACATTACTGAAATAGAATTTTAGTAAGTCAGTTAATATCTATTTTATTGTATTAGAGTACTCTACTTTTTCTAATATTTATATACTTTCTCCTGTTTTAATTACCTTCCTACCATTTGTTTGTTTTGCCAACATTTCAAACTGCAAACTCTTTACGGTACTATAAAACATGCTTTGCGATCGTTATTTGTTTACAGCAGAGTCAACTGAAAATGGCGACTCCGTTCAAACGTTGTGGTGAAGCTAACATTAGTGAAATAGAATTTCATTAAATCAATTAATATTTTATTGTATTACAGTACTTTATTTCTTCTAATCTTTATATAGTTTCTTCTAATCGTGTAATAGTCACTTGAATCCCACTGGAATTTTGATTTTGTCTAGATAAATCAAAACCTCTAGTGAGATTACTGTTGACAAAAGTTGTTTGGCTTGAAGGGGGACGTAATGCGGATATGATAGTTTTTTCATAGAATAGATGGAGGTGTAGTGAAGATATGAAAGTTAACTTCGTTATTTTGAATGGATTCATTCACCTTTTAATAGTGTGTTTGAAGACACATAGCCTACACAGCATATGTTTGAATGTCATTAGAAGTAGTTGAAAGTGAATGGTCAATGATGAAAAATACTTTCATCAAAGAACAGATCAAACATTCGATAACTGACTTACATAATGTTACGATTCAAAATGGCGACTTTTATCATTGATGAATGCTTTTATGGCGGTTCTGTGCTGACAATACTGCTCGTAAAATTTATCAGGGCCTATCACATAGTCGCCCTCGTTAGCGTAGTTGGTATAGCGCTGGCCTTCTATGCTCGAGGTTGCGGGTTCGATCCCGGCCGAAGCCAATGCCATTTAAGTGTGTTTAAATACGACAGGCTTATGTCAGTAGATTTACTGGCATGTAAAGAATTCCTGCGGGACAAAATTCCGGCACACCGGCGACGCTGATATAACCTCTGCAGTTGCGAGCGTCGTTAAATAAACCGTATATTATTAACCTATCACAGAGCAAGATCGTGTCATATAATATTTTATTCATTTGGATTCGTCGGTGCTTCTTGGTATAATTTTGTTTCAATTTTTCTCACAAATAAAATCTCATTGGTGTTAAGTCTGGTGAACGTGCAGACCATTTTGTGTGTCCGATATTAACTTGTCCATGATTTGTAAATGAAAATTCATTCGTAAACAAAACCTTAGTCAGAAACATGTAATCGATTTGCAGTTGTCGTAGACACTATTCGAATAATTGTAACCGATTTCAAAAGTCATTGCTATGTAGCTGCTGATGAAGTGAAATGTGGAAAGAGTAGAATTTGTTGAAATGTAGTATTCGCAGAACACTTCTTTGACTGATCCCAGTTCTCTTGTGGTGACATATGGATTGTGTGCGACAGGTGCTAAAATGTTAATTGTATTTCACTCGTCGGTTGCTGTCTTGCGCCATTGGCGTCTTTCATTGCCCAAGGAGGTTTTAAATGTTTAGCAGGTTAATGTTAGAAGATTTTGAATATTTGTTATAATATGTAGTCGGAGAAATGGAGTCTAGAAACGGTACAAACTTTCTTTCAGCAATTACCTAAGGTGAAATATAATAACAAGGAGATTAGTGGTGAGTCTGTTGCCTTGTTTATGACGGAACACAGTCGTCTGTCATGATGAAACAAAGTAGGCCTACTTGAAATTGCAGAGTTAATCGAGACATCGAAAGAATATGTTAACGTTCATACAGTGGTTTTATTTGTTATCATTTATTTTATTTTATGCAGCACAAAGTAATGTTATCCCTAATACAAGCCGTGAAGGGTCAAAGGGTAGAGGAGGTTAAGGCTCCCACCTCCCACGTGTATAGATAATTGACATTAATAGGAGTAGGGATGTCACCCTACGTACTTGCTGCCCTGAGCCTTAGTGCGGCTGGAAGGGTTCATTAGATCAATGAAGAAATTCCATGATATCCTCGAGGGTTTAATAGCGATCTTACGACTTGCACGGCCCCAAATAATTATGTGGTATATAATCAAATTTACAAAACCCTTTTAGCTAATAAGTCAAGGGTTCCTAGTAGTAGGAGGATGCAAGGTCATATTTCATAGTTTATACAGAGTGACATATCTGCTTTTGTCCTAAAACAATCCTTGTCCCGATTTTAAATTCATAAATGGCATTCTACAATAACGGATTTGAAGGTAAAAGTTGCATGAGTTGTAACACTTTTTCATTTGCTACTTCATTCTTGACTAGCGAAGCACGTCCTTACAAAATATAAGAAAAACGTTTGAGATCTTTTCTTTTGCGCAGTAGCAAATAATTAATATTAGTATTGGTAGTATTTATTTACTTAACCTGGTAGAGATAAGGCCGTCAGGCCTTCTCTGCCCTTCTACCAGGGGATTACAACTATAAAATGAAGAATAACATCACAATTAATATTCAATTTACAATTACAATTACAATAAAAATTAAAGTACGACAAGATTACCTGATTAATGAAAGCTAGACATTTTATCATAGAAGTTAAGAACAAAGAATATTTCTGTATTTACTGAATTACAAATTGAACCTAGAATAACAAAATTCTATAGTGATGAAATTACCGCATATTGAAATATTTTGTGGTAGATTAAGAAAACTATTTACAAGAAACCATGTCTGAACGAGTCTCAATTACTGACCAAGTGCCTAGTAAGTTTGTGCTTGAATTAAATTTTATTTCGACAGTCCCTGATGCTAGCAGGTAACGAATTCCAGAGTCTTGGCAGGGCTATTGTGAAAGAGGATGAGTATGAGGACGTGCGATAGGATGGTATTGTTAGTATTGTTTCATGGCGAGAGCGTGTGTTCAGATTGTGTGGGAAGAAAGGTAAGTGAAGCGAAACGACAGGTACGAAGGAATAGAAGAGTTCAAGATTTCGAAGAGAAGTTACAAGAAGGAGGAAGGAATCTATCAGTCGTGTCTCATTAACAAGTCAGTTAACATATTATATTCGCAATTTAGAAACATCGGTCAAATATCACAGTTTAACTCCCTTCGCTGACGTCATAAACAAAGCTAGGAAGTTGGTATCGAAACAATTAAGTTATGAAGCTTGAGCTGTATCTCTACCGAATTAACAGTAGTGAGGATTGTATCTCTACCGCATTAACAGTAGTGAGGCAGCTCTAAACGTCAACAAACCAGCACAACAAACATATACAATCGGATGGTAACTAAACTTGTCTTTACGTTAATGGTCCAAGGCCATAGAATAAGAAACACAATAAGTAAATAATATAAACATGTACTAATAATGTTAATTAGAAACTTCGTAATTTCAAGTTAAAATAATTTACGTATAAAAAATTAGAACTCGCACACATAATTATAAGTCTCTAGACTTGTAACAATAGTTAATAATTCACTGGTCAACAAAATTAAACTTATCTTATGTTAAAAGATAAAGAGTGGGTGATTCGTATAGCATTTTTCGTGGTGATTTCAGATCTGTTTTCAAAAGTTTTGTATCACCCAGGGTTTTTGAGTAATTATATGAAATGTGCTTCAGACTTTTCTAGTATTGATACCTTGTAACATTTTACCTAAAATCATATTTATTTACCTAAAATATGTGTGAAATAGATTTTAGGCTATACTACTTCGCTTGAGAAACATCTCTTCTGAGTAACCAGCAGTAGTCTGACAATATTTGGGCTCCGTTTTTCCTGGTAGCGCCTTTTCATTTCAGAAAAATTTTGATGAAAACGCTCCCCATGTTCGTCGCTCACTATCGGAAGGTTTTGAGGAAAGAAAAAATAGATGAAAATCCAAGAAGTTATTTTGAGAGATATGACACTCCATCACGTTATAGTTCTGAATCAGCTCGCTGACAAATTCTCTGTAATCTTCTGATCTGTGGTTCCTAGAAAGTAACAGTCTGTTGAATGATTCTTAGGTTCCCGGCATATCATTGGAACTGGAAAAGGCATATGACGGGATTTTTTAGCCAACCAGTTAATATAATTACATGGAGCACAAAATATTTCAGGGGCCCAGTTCCTGTCCTCATTTATTTAACAATGAAACGAGCACTCGTAAGCTATTTTCACTGAATGAATGAATGAATGAATGAATGAATGAATGAATGAATGAATGAATGAATGAATGAATGTTAGCCATGATGTCCCATGTTGGGCACAGGCCTCCTGTGATGGGGTTAGAACCACTTCGTCAGGGATGGCTCAAGTGTACTCGCTTGGTGAGCCAATCCAAGCGAGCTTGTCGTGTATACTACTTTTGTGACATGGTTAATAACCCTGTTCAACTGTAACTAGTCTCAGCACTCTGTTCTTTGTTCATTTTTTTGCACTACACACATTATACTGACACTGGCACTTTGACAAACACTGTTTGCTATTTACACTATTTACCTGACACTTTCTCAACACTGACTTTACTATTTACAAAACTTATCTTACATTATCACTAATACTGACTTTACTATTTACAATATCTTAACACTGATTACGTTATCTATTTACAATGACCTTCCCTAGTTCTTTCTACAAAACTCTGTTCTTTGCTGTCCTCGACTATTGTTTCCCCGCCTCTGTGGTAAACATGTCAGACCATCTGAGCCGTGGTCTTCCCTGTCCTCTCTTTCCGACGTAGGGGTCCCACATCGGGACTGCATGGGTCCATCTTGCCTGGTGTAGTCTCGCCACATGTCCCCCCCAGGTCCACTTCGTTGCCGTGGCTCGTTCTGCTGCGTCAGTAGTGTTCGTCAGTCTTTGTAATGTTTCGTTAGTCATTCTGTCTCGTAGCGTGGTGCCCAGTATTTTTCTTTGCATCTTCCTCTGGCATGTTTGTATACTTGAGCGTTTCTCTAGGACAGCGTCCAAGTTTGGCAGCCGTATAGCAAAACTGGGATTATACATGCCTCTAGTGCCTCGAACTTGAGATTGCGGTTAATTGTTTTGTCCGTCCATGTGAACTTCAGGCTCCAGAACGCCTTCCATGCCGATGAAATTCTTCTATTGATCTCTTTCTGGTTTCTTTGTGAGAAGGTAACCAGTTGACCCAAATACACATATTCAGAGACATACTGCAATTCTGTGTCGCCTACTCTGATTGGGATCTCCTGTGCGTTTGTCATCATTTTTGTTTTCGTGTAGTTCATGGTCAGTCCAATGTCAGTACCTTTGATATTTAGTTCCTCAACCATGTTTTGCAGTTCTGCTGCTGAGTCGGCGAATAAGACGATGTCATCTGCGAACCTCAGATTAGATAGTCTTCTGCCGTTGATATTGACCCCACGTTTCTCCCATTCCAAGTTTCGAAATATCTCCTCAAGTGCTGATGTAAAGGGTTTCGGAGATATGGGATCGCCCTGCTTCACGCCTCTTTCCAGGATAAAGGGTTTGCCTTTTCTCTCTGTTTTTATTTGCGCGTAACTTTGGTTGTAGATCTGAGATAGGATCTTGATCTATTTTCACTAGTGTAGTAAAATTGATCTGTGTGCTTTCAAAGTTAATTAACCACAAACGTAACAAAAATTGTTTGTGATTGAGACCTATACAGTATTTCGAGGTATGTTTTACTTTATAAGATACCTTTACCACATTCAGAAATTAGGGCTAAGAAAACATGAGTTATGAAATTTCTTTCATGATAAGTTCCAACTCAACTGAGAATTAATACTTACTCTCGCAGTCTTATGAGGAATAAAATCCATTTTTATGAATTTTTACTTCACAGGCAAGAGTGATCTAAAGTTATAGGTCAATTGTTAAAGCAATAAAATGAAATATTTGGAATATGTTCTTTCCATTAGCGTGTTAAGGACTGTATATAGCAATACAATAAGCCAATTTTTTTTCTAAAATTGCAAAAACATGGTGGATGGTAGAAAAATTCTGACTTCATTTTTTAAATTAGTAGATGACATTACATAAGAAACAGCAGAAATTGTACATTTAACAAAATCATTGTTGACCAATGAATGTACATTTTCATTTTATCAAAAGAAATAGTCCTATATTCAGAAAAAAAATAACTATTTGTACGTAAATGTTCCTTTTACGCCACAAGACGTGACTGCAACAAATCTGAAACATGCTACAGTATTTCTTACTAGTCTAGATCATCAAGTGAATAATGTGAAACTAATAGAGGATCTCGTATGTGGCACAACATATTAAAACCCCTAATTCTTTTTAAAGATACTATTCATATTTGCTTTAATGACTATTGGGATTTCTCCGGATAGGTAAATATACATGAACAATATTATTCTTCCACTTATCTCACGGTTTCAGCTATTTCCACATTTCTTGACTGCAGCAGAATGATTGTATAGACAACTCAATTGTTTGAAGGCACATTGCAACATACCATATATATAATTCTGTGGTCAGAACATAACTAAAAAAATGACGTTTTTTGGCTGAAAACGCACCCCTATATAAAAAAACAGTTCTCTTTCGTTTGGTATAGCCGTGATATCTCCATCTAATGTTGTTATTTTTATTCATATTTATATGTAAACTAAATTTATGATTTGTATATGACAAGTGAAAATAAAAATGCTTGTATCTCACAACTGATCTTTTTGGAGTTAGCATGTTTTGATCAAACACCACAGAATTATGTATCTTACTTGACTCAGGTTTTGAAGAAAACGGTTTCTCTTTATTGCTGTAAAGAGAGATATTTGACGTGTTTTTTCATAGCAAATTTTTCCTGAACCATTATTCGTTTTGTTGATTAAATTTCCACATTACGTAATTTCCAATAACTGACGCGCCTAATAAAACCTCATTAACTTACTAATCTACAGTAAAGTTTTTCTCCATTTGTTACTGTGATTACCAGGAAATTCTTGAAGTATTATATTCAACTTCTTGTGATTGAAGGATTTAACTTTTGTCATGTTGAAAACCACTCATTAAATTGCACAACTCCACTGCGAACGTTACTACGTATTAAACTGCTTCACTACTGTGTATATTACTGTACTGTAGTGATTCAAGTTATCCACCTATAGTTGCGGATATATTGTGACTTGTTTATATGAACAGAGTATAATACGGCCAACCTGAAAGCAATGTTGTGG
Organism: Periplaneta americana; assembly: GCF_040183065.1. Lineage (NCBI taxonomy): Eukaryota > Metazoa > Arthropoda > Insecta > Blattodea > Blattidae > Periplaneta > Periplaneta americana. The sequence continues at coordinate 131,731,301 of NC_091120.1, forward strand.
TACGAACTTCCTAAGACTGGTCATAACACATATCTAACCGGACGACCTAAAGTTATTACATGTTATCGTTTGCCAGCGAGAATAACTTGGCCACAGAACTCGGCGAATGTTACCCTTGATCACATATAACAGATTGATCAACCTACTGCACTTTCAAGACAACTTTTATCAATTTTACTATGCTGCCATCTAGAGACCGTAATAGTAGTCAGCTTATTACCCTGATGGAATTGCAAGGAATAATAGCTTCCAGTAGTACCACAGTCTAGTGTATACAGTCACGAAGCTTGAGTTGTGAGGGTGCTAGGAACAATAGACTGTGCAGGTAATATTTCGCATTGTCTGTAATGAGGAGATAGTAGCGATCCTAGTGGTTAGCAACTATCTATGGATGCATATTTACTACGTATTGAGCTTTGTGACTGTATATACTAGACTGTGGTAGTACTTCATCTAGCGGCCGTTACTAAACAATTCATTTTATGCAGTGGAGATCCTAGTGGCTGCTCTCATTTATACAGAGTGAACCGTAAATAATGTCATTAATTTCAGGGCGTTATTCTTTTAAATATTTCAAACAAAGTTTAATACAGTTTTGTTCTTTCTTGCTTCCTTTTCGAGGTAAAAATTGTTTTATGTGCAATATTTCATTGCGTGTTTTGGGAAAGTCATTGATTGAATTCCCAATATGCTCAGTAAATTTAAGAGAGCATAGTATTATGATAATAAATGGTTTAAAGAATTTTATTTTTGTCCTTTAAATGTGCAGACATTTGTTCCGAACCAATGTAACTTTGCGTTCTGCAAAGTAATTTTATATTGTCACATTTGATCGGATCAAATTTCTGGACATTTAAAGGACAAAACTAAAATTCTTTCAATCATTTATTACAGCAATACTCTGCTCTGTTAAATTGAATTTAAATGAATGGCTTTCTCAAGACACGGTATGAAATTTGTCACATAAAAAAATTTTTATATCGGAAAGGAAGCAAAATCGAGCAGAACTGCATTAAACTATTTGTTTGAAACTTCTCAAAGAATAACCCCTCGAAATTAGTGAATATTTACGCTTCACTCTGTATGTTGCCATTTCATAACATGAGAATGGCCAGTTTGATATATATATGAAGAGTCCACTGCAAGAATGATGGATGTCATTTGGAATGCATTTTGCAGGAGAAGCAATTGAAAGTTTGAAATGCTTAGCGCTCAAAGCTTAACTGTGATTTTCCGAACATTACTGGACAATGACTATCAGTGTTAATGCCATATAACCCTCTATGTGCATTCTATATGTCTTAAGCTATGCATTGACAGTCTTGGTTCATTTTCGACAAGAAAGTGACATCCATCATTCTTGCAATGGACTCTTCATATGTGATTACCAGGGAAAGGAATTTGGAGTATTATAAAGAATGGTGAAACGTAGTATAGATATTCGTAGCTCAGTGACTGTCAAGCGAGCTACATGGACGAGTACAGTCCACTTCATACAAACTTACACGCAACGTGCTGTAAACGTATTTCAGAATAAACAATTGTTATAGTTTAATGACATATAGTGGCCTACATACATAATCTCCATTTTATTTTGAACATGTGTTTTTCTTGGCAACGCACAAGACACCAATAAACAACATTACAAATACATAATTAAATATCAATCTCTGCGTCCTCGCGTGTCAGTGGAAATATTGATGGCTGATAGACCGTTGTCTTCTGTATGGAACTCGCCTCTGAATATGTATGTTTTTCTGTCAGGAGCGTGTTAAATTAAAACTTTTATTTACAATATTATGAAATATGATAATATGTATACAACGTATACTATAATATTTACAATATATACAATATTTACAACATAGCCTATTACAGTATCATTAAATGCTGATCAAAATGTAGAACCAAACGAAACGGAATTTTCAATTAATGCTGTGTTTTGTTGATGAAACAATTATTCCTGCTGTGCCTTGTTATAATAAATTGTAAATGTAATTTCCAAATTTTCAAAATACAACTTTGCTCTTTTGCAAGGAAGGAAATTTTTTAACATGGAAAAACTCCCCTCTACATCTGCAGAGACAATTGGAGAGAACTTGAAACAAGATACGTCAATTAAATTCACATGTTGAATGACGTCATTGGGACACTTTGTTAGTACATCTGAAATCCGACTAAGAATACTATACCTATCATTTTAATCAAACTATGTTCATTTTTTCACCAACACGTTTTCCTACTTCACATTCTTCTGCACTCAGTTTATCTACAATAGTCCTTATAATATTTATTTGCTCAACTAGTTCTACTCCTAACTTTTCTAACCAAATAATAGCATCCGGTAAATATAAAAGAATTAACTTAATATCCACGACTTCTTTTTAGATTGTTCTATAATTTAGCAGTTCCTGGCGTATTTGAATCGCAGCCGCGTCATCGGGAATTGTTTCCTGAATTTTGATACTCGATCTGGAGCTTTTACAAATATAGTCTTTCAATTTTGTATTGTTAGTTGGTTTCACTTTCGGCATTGTACCTGCACTTCACTACTCTGAACTGCAAACCTGCATGTTGACGTTCTTATGCGACAACTGTCCCGTTCACCTGTTGTTGACGTGCAGAGATCTTCGAGTATGTCATGGAGGGGAGGACTTGGTATAAAGGGTTGTAAACAAATGGCTGTGTAGATGCCAATACTAGCTTTTACTACTCCAAATTCCGTTCCCTAGTGATTACAATAGGTAGAAAATTTGTACCAAAACAGTAGATTCCAGTTGAGTATAACGAAGAGTATAGATGTCACCCGCGTCTCGCCCTGGTCTCGCTCACTACAGACGATACGCAGTTCATAAGCAACGAATACTATCATTCTGTGGAGCTGTGTACAGTCATGAATAGTTAGAAGAATATTGTTTTTGTATTAATAGTTTAGGTTTTGAACAAAGTGGGCTCTTCCGTTATTGTTATTATTGTATTATTTACATAATGTTACTACTATTATGCATGATTCCAAAAAAAGTAAGCTCAGTTGTTACTAAATAATTATGCAGATAGGAGTATGTAACACGTTTATTTTTTTCTGTATTATTTTTTGTTAAATGCGACGTCTCTGTTGTTGTGCATACAGTTGCGTTGCAGTCCAAGTTCAACATCGGAATTACGATACGAACTTCCTATCTGTCATTACAATAGAAATGAAGAATTTTCTTGAAAACAATTCTGGGTTTAATATTATATGCCACATACGAGATACACTATTAGATTCACAAAGTAGTTGTTCACCTGATGATAGTAAGAAATGCTGTATCATATGTCATATTTTTTCCAGTAACGTTTTATGACGTAAAATGTATATTTTCAGAGTACAGATGTTTTTATGTTTATTATGTTATTTTGAAAGGGTAATATATGTCAGTAATGCGTCACCATGAAAACTCAGGAAGTACACCGTGTCCGAAATGAAACCTACCAATAAAAAATGAACTAGACATCCATAAAATTTACATACGGCCAGCTTGCACTAAATGAAGAAAACTCAAGTTTTTATGTCGTGAAATTGGCAAACCTGTTATTCCTATTGTTGTGTATACACATATTGTTTTCCAAAATGGCTCCATTCACACTGTAAAAAAAGTGCAGCGCTGTTGTTGGTTAGCAGACTATAAGTTTCCGGTTACAGTTCAGCGGGGATTTCGTGAAAAATACGGCCGTACAGCTCCTGATAGGCACACCATTGTTCAGTGGCACAAACATTTGCTAGAAAATGGAGACTTTCAGCGACATATTGGCGGCGGAAGAGGATGTCGGATGAAAACGTCGAAGCCATTCGTGAAGCATTCACACGAAGTCCACGGAAGCAAAATGTTTGGTGTGAATTAACCAGTTCAGAAGTGATGGGACATTTGTTCTTCATAGAGAACACAGTGAATGGTGCGGTATATCTCGATATGCTTGAAAATTTTGCGCTACAGCAGATTCCAGAGACGTTCACCTTCCAGCAAGACGGAGCTCCCCCTCATTATTGGGAACCAGTCATTGAAACTTTACACAATCATTTCTCGGGACGATGGATTGGTCGTGGTGGTTCTATTGCATGGCCCACACGATCTCCTGATCTTACACCATTGGACTTTTTTCTTTGGGGGTTCGTGAAAGACCGTGTCTATAACACCAGAGTGGATAACCTTCAAGTGTTACGTCATACGATTATCGACACAGTAAGATCTGTAACTCCGCAGATGTTACACAATGCCTGGAGAGAGATTGAATACAGGTTAGATGTGTGTCGTGCTACTAGAGGGGGACATGTTGAGATTTACTGATGGTGACATAAACTTGTTGACTTGATTAATACTTTCCCCTAATTTGTTTTTGTGTGTCATAATTAAGGAATAAATAATTTAATATCTTTATCGGTAGGTTTCATTTCGGACACTCTGTATAATACATTGTATTTTATTACCTAATTCGAATATAAATGTTCCATGCAATGAATTGAATTTCCTTAAATTCGCTGTTAATTTTTACTTTGTGTAACGGGAAAATGAAAGAGGTTTTTTTTTTGTTAAATTTGAATATCATTTAATTTTAGCGAAGCAATGATTTGAATGCAATAGTATTTTCTTTTCCTGTACGCATATTTTAATTCTCAAACGCGCCTATGTAATGTGAATGATCAATTAGAGCAGTAAATTCTAGCGATTTTTTTTAGTAGACTCTACTTTTACATTTTCAGAGTCGTAATTCAATTGCAGAGATACTAACTGTAGCGTTCTGTGAGTCGCTCATTATTCCACTCAAGAGACTGTGATTTCGAGTTAATTAATGAAGTAATTAAGTAATTTTTAACATTATCGTGGTTTTGTTAGCTCTATTGCAATGCAAGAGGGTTAATGGAAAGAGTTTTCCTAATTTCTGTCTCTCTCCTCCCCCTTTGTATTTCACCCTAATGACATCCTATTCAAAACACCTGCTGAACTGTGGAAAACACAGCAGTCGCGTCTAAGTTGAGAGGAAGAGCGGCACAGCTCCTAATGCTCCGACCTCTGTGAACATTGATCCAAGATATTTCTCGGAATTCGAATACCGAACATCCCTCAGCTGTGATTGGATGTCCCACTTGCATTTGGAGCATGTGAAGCACACCACAGGCTTCATTGAGGAATTTCATGGCATAGTTCATCTTGAAAATGTCGGATATATGCTACGCAGATCTGAATGGAATTTCAAACTTGATGGAAGCTTTAAATCTCGTATTTATAATAATTTCATATGTGTTGTTAACATATGTGTTGGAAATTTCAGATACATGAAATCATGATACATTGTGTGTTATATAGGTAGAAGGCACTTACGACGTTAGTGATATGATATGATATTTATTACATTATAGTTCGCAGACAAAAAGTAGGGCCTACATACATATAATCATTTAAAACCTTACATTACACACATTGCAATTTTACACATAGATATACGATTTTTTTTAAATACAATTTCTACAATTTAAATATTTAATATAAGATTTTTTTTTGTTTTATCTTGCACTTGAGTTTAGTTTTGTGCAAGACGCAACTCATTTCAGCATGTTACAATTTGTATTTCTCACTTACCTAAGTTGTACTTCACGTTTCAATCTGCAATGTGCAGCTAGAATATACAGAGTGTTAAAAAAACGTATCCAATATTCTAGGAGGTGATAATAAGCATCAAAACAAGAAAATAATATCTAATAAACATGGCTCCTACAACACATACTTTCTGAGATCTGAAGACTTGTTCATAGGAGGTGCTCAATGTGACGTCCATTCATGACAATGCATTTTTCTACCCTACAATACAACAGACTACCAGATAATCACATCATAGTTGACACCCCTGGCATGGAATACTCATACGTCGGAAGGAATACTGAAAAGAAAAGTTTGGTTGCGGATATGAGCGGGGTTCAGTAGAGACGGTGTTGTGAATTTTCGTAATCAGCATATGTGGGCTGATGAAAATTCCCAACAGTTGAAAAAATAAGGCATCGGCACCGATTCTCAGTCAACGAATGGGCAGACGTTCTTGGCGATAGATTAAGGGCCATACGTGCTACCACAAAGATTAACTGGGGTTCGTTATCAGGACTTTCTTATTAACGTATTGCCTACCTTGCTGGAGAATGTGCCATGTCAGCAAATACTACAGGTGGGTTCATGCATGATGGCACACCAGCACATTTTCTCCGCAATAAGCGTGAACACATGACGCTCATATTTCAGGACTGCTGGATTGATTGGTAGGCCCCACACCTTGGCCTGCTCGTTTTCCAAACCTAAATCCCCCAGAATTTCGTTATCAAGAACAACCAGGTCAATTTCAAAGAGTGCGTGATTCCTTACGCCGAAGGGCAGAGGAATGCATTGCCATGAATGGACGTTACATCGAGCACCTCCTATGAACAAGTGTTCAGATTTCAGAAAGTATGTGTTGTGGGACCCATATTTATTAGACATTTTTTCTTGTTTTGATGCATACTGCCACCTTCTAAAATATTCTATACTTTTTTTTATCACCCTGTATAAAACTCCTTTTATTCTAGTCACTTCCATTCCTCTTTCGGTACAGTATAGTCATATAGTTCGCATAAGCTCTCTCTTGTTGGTAAGCCTTCATTTCTTAATTTTATTTCATAGTATTCTTTTGTCGTACCTTCAAAACTATTTCAAATTTAGGAATAAAAAATATAGTTAATTAGTTTCTAACTAACAAGGAGAGGACACGCTCTGTATATCACAGAATTAAATAAGATTTTGTGACATGAAAGTATAAGACGTAGGCTACTGTTTAAAGTCATACCTGCTATGGGTGGCCAATGACCCCTCGTTTTGAAAATATTGGCTGTTGTTTGTGACATACTTCCGTTAGGTGTCTAATAAGAAAACATTAGACTGTGTAACGGCGTAGCTCGTATGGTTGGATACTGAGTTGTCATCCAGGCAACTTGAGTTCGAATCCTAATGCCTTCTCATTTTTTAAAGCTTGATATTATTATTATTATTATTATTATTATTATTATTATTATTATTATTATTATTATTTATTTATTTTTTTTTAATTTTTGTTATTTACTTTCAGTTGTCAGCTCCTATATTGAAAGCCATGTTGAAATATGCGTGGTATGCATTAAAATTAATAAACGAATGAGAAGTTCTATTCACAACGATATTCTCAACACACAACTCAATTTCAAAAAAACATACAGTACACTCTTCGACTCTACACTACGAACGCACCCTCACAGGAAACAAGAGGCACCAAGACCAACAGTGACAAGTTCTGAAGATGACCCAAAATAGGTCGAAACATGTTAACAAGGTACGTTAAAATTTAACACAAGAAAGTTCTTATCATACATATTCCGAATGAGAAGTGTTTGTGAATGTGAATGATGTCTGTTTCGCAGCAGAAGTGCGGAAAAATGTGTGTGACTGTAGACAACCTTCTTTCATTTGCTGTGCATGGTGCAGGAAATATGTATGTTTTGTGTGTTTTTATGACATTTATCATAATGAATCGGGACACAATGAAGTGGCATAGCTGCTACAGAAACAGAACAGACACCAGTGACACATCTTACCTGCCTACATGAGCATTATTTCATTGTTTATCCTTTTCAATACAATGTTAGCTAATTATAATTTGTTTAAAACATGATGAAGCGTTCAATACATTGAGAAATATGATATATATATATATATATATATATATATATATATATATATATAGATTACTGTGATTACAATATTAATCATTATTAAAAGAAAAAAAAATATTACCAGTTAAGATTCGAACTTAGGTTGCCTGGATAAGAACTCAGCATCCAACCATATGGGCTACGCTGTTATACAGTGTAATGCTTTCCTATTAAGCACCTAACGGAAGTATGTCACAAACAATAGCCAATATTTTCAAAACAAGGGGTCATTGCCCACCCATACCAGGTATGACTTTAAACAGTACGTCATGTACTTTCATCTCACACAGTCTTATTCCATTCGGTGTTATACAGAGCGTGTCCTCTTCTTGTAAGTCAAAAATGTTATTATCGGTGAGTCTAGAAAATGCATACCTGTCAAAATTTAGTTTTACTTGTTAACTCAGTAACTTTACTTTCATTTAATAATTCTTTCCTTTTATTTTTTATTTTAGCAATTTTCTCCGGTATTATAGTTTCAGTGTATTTGTTCGTTATTAAGAGATACTGGGTTTCCTCCAATTTCTTCATACTGCAACACTTGATACCTTCTTCCATAAATAATTCTACATCTATAATACAAAAACAAGCGTATAAACATATTTGACACGACGTTAGTGAGACACTCGACAAAGCTGACGACTCTGCCAGTAATGATAATTCTGAAAATAATGAAGAAACCTGAACCGAGATGGGATGAAAGTTTGCTGATAAATTTGACAACGATAGTGTTGGTGACAGATTTGTTTATATGATAGTTATTGATACTACGCGACAGTTTGAAATAGTTCTACAAAGTTTATTAAGTTGATAATGGCGGTGATAAGTGGGATTAGATTGACGATGGTGACAATGTTAAATTTAATGATGGAGAGATCATTTTAACAACTGGGCTGATGACCAGCTGAATAACAATCAGGATCACGATCCGTTGAAAACAGCTGCGATGACTACCAATTTAATAATGATAAGACGGTGACCAACTTAATGAATGCGACGTTGACCAATTAAAGTATGACTATAAAAATGACCAACATAAACATGAATATAACGTTGACCAACTCAAACACGACTACGACGATGACCAACTTAATAACGGGTACGATTATGACTAATTCAATAACACTACGACGATTAACAGTTTAATAACGACTATGGCGTTGATCAATTTAAACACGACCACACTGATGAACAGTCTAACGAGTACGACAATAAGCAAGATAACGGTTACGACGATGACCAAATTTAATGACTGCGACTATGACCGCTTTAAATAGTACGACGATAAACAATTTAATGACTACAAGAATGGACAATTTAATGACGACCATGAACAATTTAATGATTATGATGGCCACCAATTTAATGACTACGACGATGACAATTTAATAATGTTTAATAATGACCAAGACGATGACCAGTTCAAAAACAACAGGATTATGCATGTATATGCAAGTATGAATGTATGTATATATGTATGTATGTATGTTTGTGTGTATTTTTTATTTATTTATACTTATTTACGTAATTACTCATTAACTTATTTATTTATTTACACTGGAATTGGGTAAACACCAGTGGCAATGATATAATAATAATAATAATAATAATAATTATTATTATTATTATTATTATTATTATTATTATTATTATTATTACAACCACCATAACCAATTATATAAGGATTATGAAATTTTAATAATGGCTAATCTAATGTTAGTGGGATATATACAGTGAATCCTCTCCTTACGGACACCCCCAAGATACGGACACTCCTCATATACGGACAGATTTTATGTCCCAACTGAAATAATATAGAAATAATGATAAATTTAACTCTCGTTTACGGACACTCTCAGACACGGACACGGACGACTGTTTCACAGTCCTAAAGCTTGCTTTACCTCCTGACCGTGGACAGAACTTGGATTTCAAGACCTAATGTGTTACAAAATGGAAAATTTAGTTTTGAGAATTTTACAGACATTCCTTAACATGAAAGAAAACAATAAGGGTCCCGTAGGCTACCACTAGCCCAACCGGCTACCCCTTGTTAACTGGAAGAGGGTGGATAAATAAAGTCATACAATTTAACCTGTCTGATTGGTCCAAGATTTCCGCGATTGTGAAATTGTATTCGATACATGATAGGGTTAGTAGGATTATTCTCTTCACTTCAATCAGTTATTCTGTTTCGAGAGACATGGCACCTGAACGTAAAGGTTAAGTTGAAAACTATAAATTACAGTACAGCATAACTGTAGACCTAGAATAAAATTGCATGACACAGTACTGTGTTTTTCTTCTTCGGTCTTATCTACTGTAGTTCAAAGTTGCAAAGAATTTGCTGTAGTATACTGCATTTAGAATTAAACTACAGTAATACATTTCATTTAAAGCGTGAAGGAATACATAATGCAGGTTATAAATTTACTGTTACATTGGAGAGTCTCCCTCCCAATAAAGGACACCTCCCAGACGCGGACAGATTGTTACGTCCCTTCGATGTCCGTAAATGAGAGGTTTCACTGTAATGGTAGAGAAAGGATTAATCTTGCTTAGGATAGAGAACGATTTTATGAGGGCGGCAATGAAACTCCGGGTTGCTTAAAAGCCATAAGTAAGTAAGTAAGTAAGTAAGTAAGTAAGTAAGTAAGTAAGTAAGTAAGCTAATCATAAATTGAAGAATAACGACTACTATGGTGATGACTTGAGTAAAGAACAAATTGAGGAAGACCAATTGAACAAGGATTAAGATGATGACGATGAGATCTGTAACGAGCTAGACTCGTGCATTACAGACTCTTATATTTGTTTCGAGGTTGTCGAGTATGGCGAAGTTCGATATTCCCTGATGTTCGCTCTGCAGAAGACTTGTCGTGTTAGTTCCAACTTGTTATAAAATATTCGCTGTACTCAACTCCCACCCCTTCATGTTTCAACCGCTTTAGGATTTTAGAACAGATCTTGCTATTAGTTTTTCATATGAAATAAGATTAAGTTTGTAATGTCTTGTTTGCATCTCATATTCGACTCTAAGACGACTAAAAGGAAGGTCATTTTATTACAACGAAACATAATTACCAATTTAATTACGACTGAGAGTATTATGATAAATTTAATAATAGTTAACAAGAAAACGACCACGACAATGATTGCTGGCTGGTAAAATGATGACGACCGGCTTCATGGCGACTGAGATAGTGATCACGTTAATGATTAACGTTCTCGTGGCCACATTAGTGATTATGACCTAATAACCAGTTTAATGACAAGCAAAGGGATGATAATTTCATAATGACTTTGGAGATTATGACAATTTAAAGACGACTAATACGATGGAAGTTTCATTATGATCATGGTGATTATGACCAGTTTATTGACGACTAAGACGCTTGAAGTTTCATAATGACTATGGAGATGATGAATATTTTAATAAAGACTAATACGGTCAAAGTTTCATAATGACCGTGGATCTTACCAGCTTAATAACTACTAATACGATGAAAATTTCATATTGGTCATGGAGATAATGTCAGGTTTAATAACCATAATTTTCTAGTGACTTTGTAGATGGTGAATAATTTAATAACTACTAATGCAATGAAAGTTTCATATTAATTATGGGCATGACGAACACTTTAATAACGACTAATAACATGAAAATTTCATAATGACCATGGAGATGATGAACAGTTTAATATCGACTAAGAGTATGGAACTTTCTTAATGACCATGGAGATAATGACGAGTTTAATAAAACTAAGACTATCATAGTTTCATAATGACCAAGATAATGATCAGTTTAATAACGAATAAGACAATGAAAGTTTCATTATGACGATGGAGGTGTTGCACAGTTTAATAACAACTAATACGATGAAAGTTTAATATTGATCATGGAGATGAACAGTATAATAATGACTAACTCAATTAATGTTTCATAATGACGATTTATATGTTGAACAATGTACGTAATAACGACTAAGAGTATGGCATTTTCATAAGTTTCATAATAAATATGGAGATAATAAGAAGTTTAATAACGACTAAGACTACAAAGTTTCATAATCATCATGAAAATGACCAGTTTAAAAGCCACTAAGTCTTTGACAGTTTCATAATGATCATGGAGAGGATGAACAGTTTAATAACGACTAACATGATGTAAGTTTGATAATGACAATGGATATTATGTACAGTTTAATTAACGACTAATACAATGGAAGTTTCATAATGATAACGGAGATAATTACCAATATAATAACGGTTAGGACAATGATCGTTTCATACTGACCATGGCGATTATGAACAGTTTAATAACGAATAATACGATGAACATTTCATAATGACCATGGAGATAATGACCTATATAATAACTACTACGACTATGAAAGTTTCATAATGACGATGGAGATGACTAGTTTAACGACGAGTAATGCGATGAATGTTTCATAATGATGATGGAGATGAAGTCCTATTTAATGACTGACTTTATGTTAGTTTCATAATGGTCATGGAGATGGCCAGTTTAATAACTAAGACAATGAAAAATTCATGATATATTTGACATAATGACCATGTAATGCCGACTAATTCAATTAAATTTTCATAATGATCGCGGAGATGATGACCAGTTTAACTAAGACGATGAAAGATTTTATGATGAATATTGACATTATGATCAGATTAATAAGTACTAAAGCCATGATAATTGTATATTGAAATAGAGTTGGCCATGTTAGTGTTTGTTAATAGGATAACCTAGTTTTCATCATCGCAGTTTTAATCACATGCAGTAACTCTTTTCATGAATGTTGCTAATAGTTACGGAAAGTTTAAGGACACGAAGTGGAGGAAGAAGAAAGCTTACAAGTAAATATGACTGATTGCGTGTCAAGATTTGAATGATACTGGGTGCATGAGATAGCCGAATCGTCTTTCCAAAGCGAATTCTTTCCAATCTAACTTTATTTAAATACAGAAAGTTTCAAAATATTATAATTATTCTTTAACTGCAAATAAATCAGCATTGCGTTTGTATTTATTTTGTTAAAATTAAAGGCTTACGAGACTTAGGCCTACTATGTGCAGTAAAACTATCGGCTGAGTTCGCTGTAGGGGTACTAGTAACAACGGTTATAGACTTTCCATTAGTATATATGACTGGCGTATCTGTTAAGTATTGTTGTTCCAAATAAATTAAAAAAAGAAAAGCAAATGGTGCAAGATGGAAGCGTCGAAATGTGAACTACGTACTGTGTCGGTAATTCTTCTTATAACTGTAGAAGGGAATACACGTGATGAAATTCATCGCAGAATCGTTGCACTGTATGGAGAGACATGGATATGGAATTCAACTATAAAGGATTGGCATGCGCGGTTTAATTCCGGCCGAACACATCTACAGGATAATCCACAACAGAGCAAGCATTCAAGTCTATTACGCCAAATTCAATTCAACATGTTGATGCTCTTGTCCGAACGAATGAGAGAAATACTAACAATAAGTAAACGTATTTTATTACTTAATGAAGCCAGTAAAGTATCCACAAAATCCCCCGCAAAGTTTGCGTGCAGTGCGTATCACACTCTTCAACTGATGAGTAGAAAGTGTGATAATGCTTACGGTAGATTGGAACTTTTGTTGTGATATATAGCATTTCAAATAACTTTTTCTTCAACATATTATGCCATAGTCACTTAATTAGACTGCTAACAGAGAGCAGCACTTAATGGAGAATATAATGTTATTTTGTTATTTAACGGCACTGTATCAACTAATAGGTTATTTAGCGTCGATGAGATTGGTGATAGCGAGATGATATTTGGCGAGTTGAGACAGAGGATTTGCCATACATTACCTTGCATTCACATTACGGTTGGGGAAAACCTCGGAAAAAACCCAACCATGTAATAAGCCCAAGCAGGGATCGAACCCTCGCCCGAAAGCAACTTTATACCGGCAGGTAAGCGCCTTAACCGACTGAGCCACGCCGGTGGCTGAGAATATTATAGTAGACAGTGGGGCAAGAGAACGAATTATTAAGTCTGGTAGAATTTCGCATGCGTACCTTTACTCTATTTTGTAGAATGCATTGTATTTCAACATAAAATCAATACAAATCATTATAAATATTAAATATCTGCGCAATTAATTATTTCTCTCATAATCTTTACTTAATTGAAATATAGACTAATTTACGGGAAAATATAAAGAACATGATTGACATAGTCATAGCAGGGCTCCATACAATATTATTTCTTATTTCCAAGTTGCTGAACTGTTCGGTGAAGCCTGTGAAAAGTTCACAACTGTCGGTGAAGGCATTTATGGGTTCAAACAATAAACGTACGAGTTTCTCCCCAATTCTGTCACAGATCAAGATCAAAATGAATCAGTCATTGGTACAAAATTAAACGATTTGTCAGGGCTCCAAAATGTAACGTCGTAACAGCAGGAAGTAATGCATCAGGACAAGTTTCTACAGATGGAGTTGAGACTTCAACTGATCACAACAGTCTCGGCCAAAGTTCTTGTTCCTTTCCCAGAAGAAAACAAAAGCATTAGAGACGGTAAAGAAGTCAACAGTCTCAAGCATTGAGCTGCTTACCTTCCAAAAGCAGCTTCAGATTAATAACGAGATGAACGCAGCTCAGCATGGGAAGTTCTTTTCAGGAAAAGAACAGAAAAAATTAAAATTAATTTTGGAGAAAAAACATCAAAACTTCCAAACATGTGATACAGACTGTAGCTTCAACTTCAGCTTCGGCAGAATGAATTCATTGTCCAGACTGAGGAATATGTTGACCTTCTGGAAGAAGACTGGATTCAATGCCAAGGCTGTAGAGAATGGTGGCATGATGCGTACTCCATCCAAGAGAGAAATGGCAGGTTCATTTGTGATTATTGTTAGAGTTGCTAAGAACTGACAATTGTCAGGTCCTTAATTTGTTACAATATATCGTACTTTTACTGTATTTATTTTGTGCTATTCACCTCATTTCTCTGAAACAAAGAAAAAAATGTTCAGTTGTCATAAACAGCGAATTCTGTTCTTGTGATTTATTTCTGCAGAAGTTGTTTTATTTTCTGCACATTCATTTATTTTATGTATGCATGTATTTATTCACACTGCAAATGTGTAAATAGCCGGTGGCAGTGGTAACTAATTACACTCAATAACGACAATTAATAATAAATTAATAATAATGATTAATACTAAAATAATTAATAATAATAATAACAATAATATGTTAGCAAGGAGCATCCTAAATTAAATGAAGCACGATCACTTAAAATAGCATTTATAGTAAATCTAATTTGTATATTAAAACTAAGTTCGAATTAAAACCCACGAGTATGATATGTTCATATAGGCACAAGTAGCTTTCAGCACTACACTCATTTTGCTGTCAACTCACTCACTGCACTGGAACTAGGACACATTTCACTGATACTGTCCTGTTTTCACTAACACTTCAAAACATTTCACTGTTCAAATACTTTGATCTACCACTATAAAATATAAAACTTCACTTATAGAACACACTTCACTTACACAACGCACTTCACTGACACAACACACTACACTGACACAACAACCTTCTTCACTGATACAACATTTCAAATAACAAAACATCATCAATTACACCCTTTAAATAGCGTGCATAATAATACTACCGTCTATTAGTGAAGTCCTTAATCCTATTTTAAATATATTTTTGGACATTGGTAAGGCCTTAATAAGTCTGTAGGTAAAGCATTCCAGTCCCTCATAGTACGATTGAGTCCACACCTGTGAAGTAACGGTCAGCGCGTCTGGCCGCAAAACCAGGTGTGGCCCGGGTTCGAATCCCGGTCGGGGTAAGTTACCTGGTTGAGGTTTTTCCGGGGTTTCCCTCAACCCAATATGAGCAAATGCTGGGTAACTTTCGGTGCTGGACCCCGGACTCATTTCACCGGCATTATCACCTCCATTTCATTCAGACGCTAAATAACCTAGATGTTGATAAAGCGTCGTAAAATCACCCAATAAAATAAATAGTACGATTGAGAAAAGAAAACTTTCCAGTGTCCGTCCTCTGTCTTCTTTCCCTCAATTTATGTGAGTGGTCGTTCCTTGAAGAGTAATTTGGTGGCTACAACCTATTTTTCTCTCCAGGCAGGCTCATCTCTGTAGGTTTTGAACATTACGCATAATTGAATTCGCGTTTTCCTGTCCGTGAGTGTCTCCCATTTTAATGTTGAATTATTACGGCAACACTTGAGATCCCGTTTTTGAATATTTTCCAGTGTCTCAATATGTTCTAATCTGTATGGATCCCAACATGCAACACTATATTCCATTACTGGACGAACTAGTGACTTACATGGAATCTCTTTGGATTTATCAGAGCCTTTCCTTAGTACTCTCATCACAAAGTGTAACGCTCTCCATGCTTTTCCCGCTGTCAGTAACGTGTTCCCCCCCCAGCCGAGATCGATGCTAAAAGTTATTCCTAGGGATTTACATTTGTTACCTTCCAGAATGGTTTCACCCCCTAACGTATACAATGCGATTATTTTATATCTTTTTCTTGTGAAGCTGACGGATTTGTTCTTTAGAGAATTTATTTTCATTTGTTAGCCATTGCCCAATCATTTATTCTATTGAGGTCATTCTGAAGAAGAGTAGTATCTTCGTAACTTTTTATTTCCCTGTATGCGACACAATCATCCGCGAATAAGCGAACCCTGGATAAGATGTTAACTGGCAGATCATTTACAAAAGCCAGGAATAGAAGGGGCCCCAAGACATTCCCCTGTGGGACTCCGGAAGTAATTTCTATTGGGCTCGATAATTCCTCCTCCACCATACTGTTCTGATCCACTAGAGTACTCTGAAGTCAGCTCCCGTTGATTGTAGTTTAACCAAGAATATGTCGTGTGGGACTACATGGAATCGCGTGAAAAGTCAATAATCACTTCACCTACTTGGTTATTTGAATCTATTCCGTCTGCTAAATCTTGACATTCAGTTACTAATTGACTCTCACATGAGTAGCCCCCCCCCCCACGAAACCCATAGTAACGTGTTTGTATTTGTACTGATATTATTTCTGATACATACTGATTATTAACACACATCTCAATTGAAATATATTTCAAACCTTTTGAAATTAATTTTTGTATGTTGCTGCCTGCGTACTTTTGTCCCATCTTCGACGTACTCTTGTCCCACATGTGGGGACAAGAGTTCGCATTTGTCAGTTTTCGATTTAAACATTTTTAAAGCACGTTCTAAAAATTGTTCTATATTTAACTCTTATTTCGTGATAGATTATTGAACAAAGATTCAGCAGTAATAATAGAAAATAATGAAAGCCAAATACTTCGAATTCGAAATGAATTTAATACTTAAGTGCGTACTATTGCTCTCCTGTACTCTACCCTTTGGTGATTTTATGCCATAACATAGAAATTTGACTCCAAACAGCATGGGTTCCGTATCCCAAGTTCCTTGTCTACGATCCCACTGTACCTAGTGAAAATATTTCGGTGTTGTTCATTACGAAGTTTCAGTAAATTATTATAAAGTAGACCTGCACTAGTGGTCAAAATTCTGAAAATGTTTGTGTTGGTACGTACTGCATCCGTATTTGCTAACACGTTAAGAATGTAAAATGCTATTAGTTCACTAATAGGTTAATTTTAATCTACAGGATGTGCAGTAGGTCACCATACTCTCTACGAGTTCCATAGATATTAGCAGCAATAATTTATAAATAATTGAACGAAATTTATAAGCTTGTACTTGCTATTTGGGAAAAGGAAATTGTACCAGAACAACGGAAGGAGTCCATAATCGTACCTATCTTTAAGAAGGGGGTCAAGACTAACTGTAGTAACTTTCGAGGAATATCACTTTTGTTGACGTCATACAAAATGTTGTCCAATATTCTTTTGAGAAAATTAACTCCATATGTAGATGAAATTATTGGGGATCATCAGTGCAGTTTTAGGCGTAATAGATCAACTATTGACCAGATATTTTGTATTCGACAGGTAATGGAGAAAAAATGGAAGTATAAGGGTACAGTGCATCGGTTATTCATAGATTTCAAAAAGGCATATGACTCGGTTAAGAGAGAAGTTTTATATGATATTCCTATTGAATTTGGTATTCCCAAGAAACTAGTTCGATTAATGAAAATGTGTCTCAATGAAACGTACAGCAGAATTCGTCTAGGTCAGTTTCTGTCTGATCAGATGCGTTTCCAATTCACTGTGGGCTAAAGCAAGGAGATACACTATCACCTTTACTTTTTAACTTTGCTCTATAGTATGCCATTACGAAAGTCCAGGATAACAGAGAGGGTTTGGAATTGAACGGGTTACATCAGCTGCTTGTCTATGCGGATGACTTGAATATGTTAGGAGAAAATCCACAAACGATTAGGGAAAACATGAGAATTTTACTTGAAGCAAGTAAAGAGATAGGTTTGGAAGTAAATCCCGAAAAGACAAAGTATATGATTATGACTCGTGACGTGAATATTGTACGAAATGGAAATATAAAAATTGGAGATTTATCTTTTGAAGAGGTGGAGAAGTTCAAATATCTTGGAGAAACAGTAACACATATAAATGATACTCGGGAGGAAATTAAACACAGAATAAATATGGGAAATGCGTGTTATTATTCGGTTGAGAAGCTTTTATCATCCAGTCTGCTGTCAGAAAATCAGAAAATTAGAATTTATAAAACAGTTATATTACTGATTGTTCTTTATGGTTGTGAAACTTGGACTCTCACTTTGAGAGAGGAACATAGGTTAAGGATGTTTGAGAATAAGATTCTTAGGAAAATATCTGGGGCTAAGAGGGATGAAGTTCCAGGAGAATGGAGAAAGTTACACAACATAGAACTGCACGCATTGTGGTCTTCACCTGACATAATTAGGAACATTAAATCCAGATGTTTGAGATCGGAAGGGCACGTATGGGCGAATCCAGAAATGCATGTAGAGTGTTAGTTGGGAGGCCGGAGGGAAAAAGACCTTTAGGGAGGCCGAGACGTAGATGGGAAGATATTAAAATGGATTTGAGGGAGGTGGGATATGATGGTAGAGAATGAATTAATCTAGCTCAGGATAGTGACCAATGGCGGGCTTATGTGAGGGCGGCAAAGAACCTGCGGGTTCCTTAAAAGCCAGTATGTAAGTAAGTATAATTTGTTAACGTTTAACATGTTATGGCAATAATAAGGACAAACGCCAATATAATATAGTTTTTTCAGTTGAACTTTTAAACGATCATAAGGAGAGAGATACGAATAGCTTTTAAATCGTAGGACGCTAAGTTGTCAGTGTTTGAATCCACGAAAAACTGTACAGTGGCCAAAGTATGAAGCTACTCGAAGTGATATTTAGAAAACCTCTTCCCATCAAAACACTGAAGGAACGATCGCATAGTTCTAGCAGCGTCAAGAACATCCTTGACGTAATCGACCAGTGGATTCAATTCATATGCTGGAGTTGCCGAATCCATCGAACGGGCAGCTACTAAATCGACACGGAAGCAAGTATCAGAACTTGAAGTATACTTGAATGCATTGATAATTTCGGACGGTATAAACAAATCATATCCATCCGCTTCCCAGTGTACGAACGGTATTTGTTAGCAAGTCGTTCAATTTGTTGACTTCAATCCAGTACAGTGGCAGACATTTTTACGTTATATTATACAAGGTGAATAGTGAATGCCGACTTTGAAGATCGAAGCGTGATAGAGGATATTGTGGCGATAAATTTCGAGATAAGAACTGTCATGTTACGATGATTAGTTATGGAGATATTAGAGGCAATACCCACAAGTCAAGTTACTTTTGATCCGTTGCGCGTAGTAATTGGAATCAAATGTCAAGAACACAACAACGATGTGATGTGTGAGACATGTACCTGTCCCTGAAATGGTCCGATTTATTGCCTTTAACGCAAGGACTGCGAAGAAAGTAACTGTAGCTGGTTTGTCTTCAAGTACTGTACTGTGAGTTCTCTGTGCAGTGTCCAGTTCAAACTGATTTTACAATACGTATCTGTTTCGCATTGCGAAGTAAGGTAAACACGTGATGTTTATATTGCGTATGTCAAGCAGGCTCCGGTTCTCAAAGCGTGTTGCACGATCCACCCGTTGTCCGACGTTGAACTGAATCCTAGCATACCTATGTACGTGATGCTTCGAGTGACGAAAGTGTTATTTGGAACTATGGGACGTTCAATGAGGACATGTGGGAGTTACAGTCTGTGCAAACCGAGGACGAGGACGCTAGCTCTTAGTATGTGCTGAGAGTACTTTTGTAATAGGAATGTTAAAATCGTGAATTTCTGTGATGTTCTCGATATATATTCTCTGTTCTTTGTCTGAGCTCGGCAGAAGCTGTGTCGCGACATTTACCCCTTTCTCTACTCAAACCTGACGATGACATACCCCCAACCTCTTCTTACCCCATTCACTTCCTTAGGAGTAGGCTAAGCAGATAGAGATCAGCAGGGACTAACACTTGTAATATTACTTGTGTGTAGGATATTATGTTTAGAAGGGCATCTTTCAAAACAAAATACAAATATGCAGATATGTACATTTTTAGGAAGTATGGAATGAACAGTTTTCGTTTCGTGCTGATGGCGAAAATATGAGGTGCTTAAAAAATAAGCACATGTTGTAAAGTGTTAATTGTAGTATAAAAGAACAATGTATAATGTCATTATTCCCTTTGACATAAATATTACCACACCCTTTCCTGCAAATTGAATATTTCATTAATAAACAAACAATAAAATGTACGGCTTCTGTGTCTTACGTTGTTAGTCAGAGTAAAATGCTTCGACGTTTTTCCGACTTACATAGTTTAATTTATCAGCTTAGTATGTTTTATAATATCAGAAGTTTGCTGATGTACACTAAAGTACATGAGTTCTTTCAATGGTGAATACGAAAATATATCTTATTTTATTTTTAATAATACAAAAATAATTAATAGGATGGAGAAAAGCTAACTCGTATAATGTGTATGTAGCTAATAAGTAGATGAATATTAAATTGTTTTTGTTTTCAGGTCACAGTTCGTCTCTGCTCTGTCATTCACTGCATTACCAGAGGAGATAACCGGTCCACCTCTCTCTCTCTCTCTCTCTCTCTCTCTCTCTCTCTCTCTGCGATAGTGATGTGCGGTTGTATTTCTATTACGTCACAATTTCGCAACCACTGTTCTTTGTGGTATCATAATGCTAAACTAGCATAAATTAAATAAAGAAAAAAAATAAAATCAATTATTGTCGAACCATCGGATCTGTGCACCTTCAGCGCTGTCGTCGTTTTTGAAAAAGTTAACGCCTTTACTCACTTCATTCCACCAGCTTTCCTCCCACCACGTCAAACAACAGGCCACGAACCGTCAAGCAATGTCATGTCATTTGAATATTGCTTACTAATAATGTGAGGTTAATTATTACTTATTCATAATTTATTTAATTCGGTCTAATGGCCCTGATTGCTTCTACGATTATGTGGAGATAATTATATGATTACAGTGGATATTTGTTGGTTAAATAGAAATTACGTGAAGGGAATCTATTTCGTTTTTAAAGAGAAATGTTTTCGTCATAAATACTTCTCCTTCACCTCATTATTTTATTTTGTCAGGTTTGGAACGTGATCTTGAAGTCCTAATAAAATTGTAGGAATGAATGAAAACACAGTCATGTACCCTCTCTCTTTCTCATCCGTGCTAGGGACCGACTAGGGCGAAGTTACTACATGCTACGATCTTATTTACATACTATATAACATGACATACTGATAATGTGCAGGAATTCTAATTTATGCTTATGAAAGTAATTTACATATTTACAAAAGACCAATATCGTTTCTCTCCCACCTTGGAAATTTATTGCTTCTCTCGCAACCTTCAATAATTTCTTCAAACTCGGAACTTCTTTCTGCATGGTA
The DNA here is from genome assembly GCF_040183065.1 of Periplaneta americana. Classification (NCBI taxonomy): domain Eukaryota; kingdom Metazoa; phylum Arthropoda; class Insecta; order Blattodea; family Blattidae; genus Periplaneta; species Periplaneta americana. The sequence continues at coordinate 131,753,035 of NC_091120.1, forward strand.
TACAATTCTTGTATCTTTCTTTTTAAAATACATCGGTTTATATCATCTACAGGAATTGAAGGTTCTTCCCTGGTAATTCTTGCTTTTCATCTTGTGCACAGACTCCCTCTCTCCTGATTTTCTTTATTAGGCGCTCTGATCTGCCTATAAAAAAGATAAATTACATCAGTATTAGTTACGTAAGTAATTTTAATACGTAATCAACTGAAATAAAATAAGCGTCACCTGTAATCGCAACTTCTCTTTTCGTTGCCTGATTTATAGGAAACCACCTGTTTGTTGTCTTCGTCGAAAAATATCATTACTTGCTTAATATTTTTTTCACCACTCCGTGCTACAGTATTCGTGTTGAGTAGACAACACTAGACTGCAAGTGCAAATAAACTGTTCTGCAAGAGGCTCAAAATTGTAGTAGTGGAGGAGAGAAAGGGAAAGAAATAGAAAAGAGAGAGATAGGAATGCAGGGAGAGAATGAATTACCGAGGCTGAAAAGGAATTAGGGTTCAGTTCGCATATCTTACGGGAGCACAGATCCGATGGTCCGACAATATATATTGGTATTGTACAAAAATAATTAATAGGATGGAGAAAGCTAACTTGTATAATGTGTATGTAGGTAATAAGTACATGAACATTAAATTCTTTTTGCTTTCCGGTCATAGTTCGTCTCTACACTGTCATTCAGTGCATTACGTGAGGAGATAACTGGTCCACCCCCACGCCTCTCTCTCTCTCACTCTGCGATAGTGATGTGCGGTTGTATTTCTATTACATCACAATTTCGTTGTGTTTGGCAACCACTGTTCTTTGTAGTACCATACCACTGAACGTCGCATAAATGAAATAAAGAAAAAAAAGATAAAATCGGTTTTATATTGGTATTGTGGAAGCATGGTCGGAATTAGTTAATGCCTTTGTTGAAAATTGTAATAGAAGTATAAATTCCACACTTTCAAATTAAGATTACAATTCAGTGGGGTCTCAATGTTTGCCGCAGTGTTAATCTTTTGTATACATGAAACAAAGTGTGCTTTTTGAATTGGAAGTACTAGAGGATGACTTGCAGATAAGATTTTATATACACCTTGTATCCCTTTCACACATAACAGTTTGTCTTCCGACCCTACCTCTGCATGAAAAGGGTTAGGTAATAGGAGAATATTGCCTTTTACATCTTTGTTTTGGGTTACATTTTGAATTCTGTGTGTTTTTGGATTGCTAAAATGAACTTTTCCAACCCTTTCCGTTGTAGAGGTTATAACATGGTACTGCGGTTTTTGCTTTTCCCTCCCCCACAGTCTTTCTTTTTAACCCTTCGCACCCTTACTATCCAATAGCTGGAAATCCGCCCCATCCTCATATTTGTAGTACAGGCCATGAGCATGTTTCCATTACCTTTAATGTTCAACACATCTGCTACATATGCAGGATGGTGTGAGCTCCCTTTGTTCCGTGACTAAGGAAACTGAAAGTAACAGCGATATAACTGACATTTGCAGAATGTAATGCCATAATTAAAGATTTCCATTATTATTATTATTATTATTATTATTATTATTATTATTATTATTATTATTATTATTACAATTATGTTATCATCTACTATACAGTGTGAATTTCAGCGCAATATTTTGTGATTATACGTGCCTGCATCATAATTAATAATAGAATATTATCTTTATCTTTCGTCCCTATTAAATAGGCTTTGTTTATAGTAACCTTCATAATTAACTTTAACATTTATCTCGTTATCACTTTAATCTGTGGATAACTAATTATCTTCATCATCAATTCCAAAATTTATATCTTTGGTACTTTTCGTCTCCACATGTCTATAATTGTTTTCTTCAACTTTAAAATTTTAATGTGTTTTTTTTCTCCTACATTCAATATGTATATTTATTTTTATTAGTTATTTTACGATGTTTTACCAACTGCTATGTTTATCTAGCGTCTGAATGAGATGAAGATGAAAATTCCGACGAAATGAGTCCAGGTTCCGGCGTCTAATGGTACTCAGCATTTGCTCTTAGTGAATTGAGGAAAAACTCCGGAAAAAATCTCAACCAGATAACTTCTCCCGACCAGGTTTCGAACCCGGACCGCTTGTTTCACGATCAAGGATATTAATTGTTACTTCACAGTGATGGACTGTATATTTATTAACTTCACCATTTTCTTCCCCCATTAAGTATATCTACAAAATGTTCTTAATCATCAACTTTAAAATGTACAGTAAATGTAAAAAGTCACCAAACACCTATTTAAATAACATTAATATGTCTTAAAGAAGTATTTTGTAATCTCAGTATGCCAATTTATAAGAAATATAATATGTTGAGAGATAGATACAGGTATAATACTATGTATAAAAAAGGAAGACAAATTTATTCTAGTTCGAATTCTGTTCAAAAAATACAAACATTTGTAATCAATGCACACAAAGTCTTCCTGCACAATTAAGTATTCGTCTGGAACAGCTAAACCTCTGCTACAGGTGGCTTTTCCACGAATAAATAATATAAGATTCTGATTTACCAGTGCAGTCTGCATGTGTGTACTGTGTTGAAGCAATACAGCAATATGAAGTGAAGACGATCTGAAACGACTGAAGAAGAGAGAATTGCAATTAAATTGCGTAGTCAATGTCAGTCTTTCTCCGAAATATTAAACGATGTAGGAAGGCCTAGAGCAGTGGTCGTCAGCACTCGCTCAAATGGGTAAAGGATAAGCGGAGCAACATGATTTGCTCCGTCGTGCAGCAGGAAGAGGTAGAGAGCATACCCGCCATCAGCCATGAATGCACTCTGGTGCTGTAAGAGACCTGCGGGTAAGATACGCTAGTCCGAGAGTGCACTGAGTTGACGACCGCTGGCCTAGAGCAACCATTCGGACTATAATTGACAGAGTTGGTACGTAAAAATCTTAAAAAAAAATCAAACAAAAGTTAGTAAACGAGCTGAATGACATACTCAGAAAATTAAAATTAAATCCAGATATCAATGCTCCGAAAATAGCTAGTGAGTTAAATCATGACATTCACTTAATGTCAGTCCTTCAACAGTAAGAAACTGCCTAAGAAATAAAAATTTTCACGGTATAGTAGCACGTAGAAAATGTTACATCAATGAAGAAACAGAAAAAAGAGGATCTTGTTTACTAAAATGCATGTAAGCATGAAAAAGAAGTTTTGGGATAGAGTTATATTTACCTACGAAGGAAGTTTAATGTATTTTCGTGGGATGGGAAGACACTGGTATGGAGAAAAAGCACACAGCTACAGAAAATGAGTCTGAAAGCCACTGTTCTTGTTTGGATGTGTATGAGAGCTGCTGGTGTTGGATCCTTGTATATTATTAATGGTAACCAGATATAAACCCCATAGAGCATCTGTGGTGCTATCTCCAAATTCAGAGAAAGGCAACTGAAGAACAAACAGGATCTGAGGGATGCCCTCTTAGAAGAAAGGAGTAAAGTTCCGTCTTCCAAGACTAGATATTTGGTGGCATCAATGTCAAGAGTTTATATCTGCGCCTGGCAGAGGCTTCGAATTTTAAAGCAATTTCGGAATCTTTCCTGTACCTGTATATAGTCTATCTGATATTTTTAGAAAATAAAATTAATTTGTACTAACGTTGTATCAGATTCGCCTCTTATAATGAATTTATTCGTACAACTCTCAAATATCCATTCCTGTATGGTATATTTTTTACTGTCTGTAATATTCGTTGACTTGCTTGTTCTACCTCGGTGGTAATCAATCTTTTTTGCTCGCGTACCCCCATGATACTCGGAAGGAAATTAAACGCAGAATAAATGTGGGATATGCATGTTATTATTCGGTTGAAAAGCTTTTGTCATCTAGTCTGCTGTCAAAAAATCTGAAAGTTACAAATTATAAAACAGTTACTTTACCGGTTGTTCTGTATGGTTGTGAAATTAGGACTCTCACTTTCAGAGGGGAACAGAGGTTAAGGGTATTTGAGAATAATGTGCTTAGGAAAATATTTGGGGCTAAGAGGGATGAAGTTACAAGAGAATGTAGAAAGTTACACAATGGAGAACTACACGCATTGTATTCTTCACCTGACACAATTAGAAACAGTAAATTGAGAAGTAAGTAATTACCCCCAAACTGCATTTCAATTATATAAGAATTAACAAAAGACTATGATTGATGTAATAACTACAGTATTATTATTATTATTATTATTATTGTTATTATTATTAGTATTATTATTATTATTATTATACAGTAATTGATTCAAATTAATAATTATTTATGTAAAATGGTATTCAAGCAAGGTGAAACAAGAGTTGATATTGAAAAATAAACTATAATATACTGTAAGGTAATAATTATCGACAAGTACAATAAAAGAAATATGTGACCATTTTTACATACCTAACCAGTGAGATGCGTACCCCTTGAGACAACTCCGCGTACCCCTAGGGATATGCGTACCATAGATTGAATACCACTGCTCTACCAAAAGATTATGCTTGCAGGGAACTTGCTCCGTGTATTATATTAAAGTAGATGAACATTGACATTCTACTAAGTCGACGGAGGAGTGTATTGCTTTACTTTATGCATAATATAACATATTTCTGGAAATAATCTCATTCATTACTTTTTAAAAGGATAACCACACTAAACGTGTTCATATTGAAATATGGAAAGTAAAGCAGGGGAAAAAAACACACTTTTATACAACATGACATCAACCGTTCAGTATACAGAGTTAACGAATGAACGACATTTCAATTTTTATCCACTCCCTTTTCATCTTCCTATATTGTTCGTCTGTAAGGATTTTTCGTCCATATATCATAATCATAGCTAATAAAAAATAAGAATTATTTATTTATTTATTTTTATTTATTTATTTATTTATTTATTTATTTACTTATTTATTTATTTACTTATTTACTTATTTACTTATTTATTTATTTATTTACTTATTTACTTATTTATTTATTTATTTACTTATTTACTTTTTTACTTTTTTACTTATTTACTTATTTAGTTATTTACTTATTTAGTTATTTACTTATTTACTTATTTAGTTATTTATTTATTTATTTAATTATTTATTTATTTAATTATTTAATTAATTAATTAATTAATTATTTATTTATATAGTTATTTAGTTATTTATTTATTTAGTTATTTATTTATTTAGTTATTTATTTAGTTATTTATTTAGTTATTTATTTAGTTATTTATCTAGTTAGTTATTTAGTTATTTATTTATTTATTTATTTATTTATTTATTTATTTATTTATTTATTTATTTATCTATTTATCTATCTATCTATCTATCTATCTATCTATCTATTTATCTATTTATTTATTTATTTGCTGGACAACAGCTATTGGCCAATAAAAGTCCAGCACAGTGATACAATTAATACAATAAAATGAACAACTATGGTACAATTGAACTAAATAATGGAGATAATAACAAGAAAATAAAGAACAAAGATTCCAATGATTAATTTACAGGAATTAATATTATTAAATTTTATGGAAAGAAGTTAATTCTTACAGAAAGTATTACAAATTTGTATAGAGAGAGATTATGCAAATAATATTAAAGCAAATGACATTGCCATATTCTAATACTTCTATACATTGAATGGATCGAAATTTCATACATGTAAGTTAGCATTTTTAATACATTTGGAGACCGGGGAGAAAGATTTAGAAAGTCTAATATAGAAGAGTTTGTGATGTCTCATGTCCTTCATTGGAATACGAAAGCTGATACTGTATAAGAAAGATTGACAATTTTAATGTCACCTTTAAGGACCTTACATAAGAGTAAGTAATCGAGATCATGGCGTCTAGCACACAAGCTTCGACATTTAAAGTACGGTACTCGCATTTTTGCTGATAATTATACTCGGAGTCAATAGGCAGAAATCTGTACGAACATAATAATACATATTTCCTTTAAATATCTTCCTATTTTGCCGAATCAGTACTTGTAATAGAGTTTCAAACTACAGATGCATATTCGAGTTTCGATCTCACTGAAGTATAGTATAGTATGGTATGGTATTAAAAGGGTGTCAAGTGATGAAAAAGAGTAAGTAATTAACCGTATTATTACTACATTCTTATTGCAAGTTTATAAATATAATCAGTGTGGTTGTGAAAATATAATTTGTCAATTAATATACCGAGGTCTCTAATACTGTCAATTAATATATTTTTAGATGATAGTTATATTTTAGTGTAGAGCAGTGGTCGCCAGCACTCGCTGAAATGGATAGAGTGCATGGAGGGTAAGGAACTCTGTTCCGTAGTGCACAAGGTACAGGGAGACAGCATATCCGCCAGCAGCGACGAATGCATGCTATGGCATTGTCTTGTCCGCGGGTAAGGGACGCTAGCCCGAGCGTGCAGTGTTTTGATGACCGCTGGTGTAGAGGTTTTCCGTGAAAATGATATTACAAAAGTTTTGGATTCATTAATCATCATCCCCTTGTGAACTGACCAATTGGTAACTGAATTATTGTCTTCTTGAAGAAATTGACAGTCAAAATTACTTTCGATTTTTCGAAAAAAATTTAGATCGTCAGCGAATAATTTGATAGTTAGAACATAGGGAAGTCCTTAAGTTGAGCGCTATCTCTTGGTCAAACGATTTGCCTATTGTTATTAATCTTCTCTTTTTACTTATGGGTCTACCAAGTACAATTTAATTTTGTAACTTTTTCCAAATACAGATTAATGTTGTTATGTTTACAATATGTTCGATATCTACCCACAATTTGTTCTAATTACCGTTATTTCAATACATAGCTTTTTAGCAAAGTACCGGATGTATACATGTCCCACAGATAACTGTAGATTTGGATTTCCGAATGATATATTTTAGTGTGTTCCAAAAACGTTCGAATGTTCGAATGATGTGTGCTAATGATTTTTTTGAAAACGGAAGTGCTACCTTTCTACATAATAGTATCCTGCGCTCTGTTTATCTCTTTGCATAGACATTCCAAAGTACGGACGGAAATCTTCTGCCCAATGCTAGACGGCCTCTGACATATATTGTCTCGATATATTTTGGTCATCATCGTGAAAACTGCCTGCTTTTCGGGCCAAATTATCTTCTACTGCATTCTGGAACAAGAGGAAGAGTCGGAAAATGACGAATGCCAATTAAAATGGCATCATTTAAGAAATGTTCTCGAAGTCCAAGATTTACTGCGTGACGCCAAATAATGTTTTAACGACAAGAAATAAATATCCCTTTATCATACTATTTTTAAACGAAACTTGAATGACATTTATTGAACTAACTTTGAATTCCACGAAGATGAATTGTAGATTTGAATCCCAGTTTATACCATGTGCTGTAGTTTTCAAATGCTGAAATATACTTCTTTACATGCTTTCATCTTTTCTAACGGAAATGCATATACTGTGTAACTGGGGAAATGTGCTCCATTGACTATGTTTGTTTAGCTGGAAAAAATTGAGGAGATATATTACTTACAAACATTATATAGCTAATAAAATAGACGTAGGTCCTAATGTAGAGTGGACGTTGTATCTGTGGACGAAAAATTGTAGTTAAGTTGTTACTCGTGGTAGTGAATATTTATCTTCATCGTTATAGTTACCTTTTATTCTTATTATCCTCCACATGAGTATCACTATAGCTCTCTCTTTTGTTCCCTTACAAACGTACAGTGAAAACACATTTTCCATGCAATACTAATGTTGCTTTTTAACTTTGAACTGTATATTTCACAGTGCTTGAAAAGGAAATACAGAACATTAATGACATTAACAACGTAGTGAAAAACAATCAACTTCAAACAAATGAAGTACAAATTCTCTGAATATCTCTTTCTTTTAATTCCATTCTCATTTCATAAAAATCCGCATACCTTGTTAGCAATAATTAATTGAATTAAGGGAGGTTTGAATGGAACACCTTGTACATCTTATGATAGCCTACATTGTAAAGTAAGATTACTTGGGAATCAAAATATGGAAAGCAAATTGCAGTCCTGCCGTCGTGGGCGGACAGGAGACTCGCTCATTTAGTAGAGCAGTCGAGAATATCCTCTCCGCTTCCGACTTCGATGTCAGAATATACGTATATCGAGTCTTGTCTGGAGCTCGAGAAGTATGGACTTGACGACACTGGCTGATGGGTTCCATATCAGTTGTTCACACTCGACCTGTGACGTCAAGCAATCCCCACTAATGCCCACTGTCAATGAAAGTAGCAAAATGTATTTTTATTGTAGCAGAATATACGCCGTAAATAACGTTTTTATATTTGATACTTCCCTTCTTTCAACAGGAATAATGTTCTGCTGTATTAGCTGAGTTCCTAGTGTGTAGGTCTTAAACATCGAAGAAGCACTTCTTTGGAAGTCAAATTTATATCAAAAGGCGTTGGATTTTAAATTAGTATTGTAGTTCTTTTAATTATTTTTTCATCTATCATCAATTAGTTTTAAATAGATTTGTTCTTTTACCTCAGCTACCTCTTCCAAAACAAAATTCTAAGACTGACATCGGGGCTGCCTTATGTAACTCCGGTACGTTTGACTCATATGGAACTAAAAATTTGAACAGAAAAGGAACTCATACCTGATTATGCTTTTCGTACATAGGCCTATTCTAAGAGTTACAGCCACAAAAAGAATTTAATATCTAAATTAGGCAATTACAATCCGGTCTTAGATAAACATATAAGACCAAAATGCGTCCTATACATGCTAGCATGGAACGACAACGTCCCTCTGGGGTTAATGACCAGCTCCCGGAGGCGCATCAGTGGTATGATGCTCTTTTAAACTCAATATGGATATATAAAATTTAAATTAAATTATGGTTTATTTAACAACGCTCGCAACTGCCGAGGTTATATCAGCGTCGCCGGTGTGCCGGAATTTTGTGCCACAGGAGTTCTTTTACATGCCACTAAATCTAGTGACATGAGCCTGTCATATTCAAGCACACTTAAATGCCATCGACCTGGACGGGATCGAACCCGCAAACTTGGGCACAGAAGGCCAGCGCTACAGGGTTGTTTCCGATCTCTGATAACGAATTTGAATGACGTCATGTGCTTCAGGAATCACACCGACAGCTGAATTGCGGCGAGAGGTGACAGAGTAGTAGTGAGTGATTTCATAATCAGAGTGCACGGTGTATCACAGTACCAATGCCCAAGAAAATCGAGCTTTTTGGAAGGGGTATATAACAACTCTCCGATTTTCTTGGGAATTTCTGCTGTGAGTCGCCGTGCACTCTATGAGATCACTCACTACTGGTCTGTCACCTCGCGCCACAATTCAGCTGTCGTGTGATTCCTGACGCACATGATGTCATTCAAATTCGTTATCAGTGAGTAAAATATTATGGCGATTTTACTACCATTATATACGGTGATTCCAAAGGACTATACAACTTTGTAAGTTTATAGAAATTTATTTATAAAACATAGAGATTTTGTTATAATGCCATGTAATAGCAAAACTCACCAATTTTTCACTCAGTGTGGTTCAATCTGACTTCCGTTGGTCATGCGGCAGACATCCCACCTGAACTCAATTTCTTGCCAAACTCGCTGCACCATATCAGGCGTCACTAATTCAACTGCGGCGGTGATTCGGTTTTTGAGCTCAGCGAGATTGGCAGGTAAAGGTAGAACGTGTCATTATCTTTAAAGAACCTCCACAAGAAAAAATCAAGCGGTGTCATGTCTGGGAACAGAGGTGGCCACGATGTACACGTTTGGGCTGTCACGAACATGTTGCAGATGAAGGTGTGGAGGTTCAGAGCCCCAGATCCTGCAGTCATGAGTATTTACCAGTGACGTGGAATGTCGACTCGTCGCTAAAGATCACGTGGTTCAATGACGTCTCATCTTCAATCCTACCAAGCATTTCTACACAGTAATCCCGTCGACCCATCTTATCTTCATCAGTAATGTGTTGCCCCATCGTAAATCGGTATGGTTTTAAGTGCAAACTTCTCCTTAAAATGCGCCACACGGTTGGTTGTGGAATCCCAGTCTCACGAGAAGCACGCCGCGTTGATTTTCTAGGACTTCCTCACATGTTTGACTACAGCATCAGCCACACGTGGACGTGGGTAATAGATATTTGGCATGGGTCATATAAAACAGCCAGTCTCGACAGAAGTACGGTGCCAAGAATAAATTGTTGCCCTTGTAGGAGGATCCTTGCCATTCAGGGTACGAAATCTACGTTGAACCATTGTCGCAGATTTCGTTTCTTCAAACAAGAATACACAGCGAGCTCGCTCTGCACCTGTGAAAGCAGCCATTTTGATATGAACTACGTTAGCGCACGCGGTGACAGAACTAGGTACCTACTACAAAACGATGTCAGTGAAAACTTGATGAGTTTTGCTGTCAGATGGCATTGCAACCAGCTTCGTATGTTTTCTAAATAAATTTCTATAAGCTTACAAAGTTGTAATGCTTCTCATCGGTTTCAAAAAGTGACACGTCAAGAAAATTTTAGTAATAAAAGTGCATAAGGAAGTGGAATAGGAGTTATGAAATGCATATATATTTTAATAACCATAAAATATCACGGGGGAAAAGAACTGGCCACTCCACCCCGTTATCTCCTGGCATAGTTGCCTCATAATTGGTACCTTCTCGGTGTCGCTTGTGAGGTTGAGACCTGTCTTCGCATAGTTGACTAAACAACAACTAAATATCACATTGATAGATTTTATTATCTCCTCCCTTGTCAAATTCTCCTTTTGCTGAAATGCTTGATTTATTTAATTCGGATATTCTCTTCTTAATGACCGTCCTTAAAAAAACGTTGTGTGCAAGTTGTAAGCTAGTGTGAAATTAAATATTGCGTTATTTCAGAATAGTACAAGATACTCGTACTACCTGATAAAATTGTAATTCGAGGATTTGTAATGAGATTGAACATTATAAGCCACTCGCTCTCTTTTCTGTCGTTTGATTCCAATTGACAGCATAAAATCTCATAAATTATGCTTCCAGATATAAAGTCCATAAAAATTCAAATTTCGGTAATGAATTCGCGGTTCTTATAAGAGCGTAGAGTTGGAACCACTAACACTTGTACATAGGATGGATTTATGAAATATAGCTCCCTGATGACCGGGCGTTGCGATTTCGTTCTCGAACGTCATCAATTTCAAAGGCCCTAATGTACCCACAGCACAAAATCTAGTAATGAGCGTCTTTGAAAAATGTTTCAAATACAGAGTGACTCAAAAGTCCCAGGACACCTATTATTTTGGAAATAGAAATAAAATAACATATCTGTGTTTCCCATGAACCAGTTGATCAGAGGGACAGCTTTTATTCGTGTGTCGGAAACATGGCTGCCATCTTGAAATCCCATATTGGATCAAAGTCTAATTTTTCAAATGAAAAGGGAACCATGTGTCATATCGAATAAGACCAGAATTATCTCAGAAATTTATTGCCGTAACTAGGTTTGATATATATGTTTTGATTCAAAAGTTATTAAATATGTTCAATATATCCGCCCTCATGATGAACACGAAGTCGTAGACGCTTGATTCAGTTGTTATGCACTTGCAGGAGAATATGTGGAGAAATATAGTATCAGACCCTAGGATGCGTTGCTCAAGAGAACGTCTATCGCGTATTTTCATCGCATACAAGAGTTCTCGAAATAACAGCTCAACGATTCAATATGATAATCTCCAACAAAAAACAAAATCACTAACGATCTCAAAACAATCACTTAGATGTAAACTGGCTGTATATAACAAAAGCATAGAACAAGTAATGATCTTTAATTACCTTGTATCAAAAATCACAAGTAACAAAAATTTATTAGAGGAAGTAAAGGAACAAGCAACAATAGCATCAATTATATCGGGTTTCTTGAAGGACATAATTTGGAGAAATAAAACTATAAATGTTGAAAGTAAAATTAGGATATATAAAACATGTGTGAGACCGATACTAACATATGCTACAGAAAGAAAGGTAGAAACAGAAAGGACTCAACAAATGATGACAACAGTATAAATGCGAATATTACGAAGTATTTCAGGTTATAGCCTATATGACAGGAAAACAAATGAAGAAATCCGAAACAAATGTGGAATACAAAATGTTACGAAGTGGGTGAAAAAGAGAAGACAAGAGGAGAGATCATACTTTGAGGATGCAAAATGATCGTCTACCTAAAATCGCCATGAAGGAAAAACCTGATACCACCAGACCGCTGGGACGACCTCCGAAAAGATGGCTGGAAAGCTGGTCACCTGCCTCGGGGAATAGCGGCACCAATTGAAAACCAACAGGATTAGATCCTAATGAAAGAAAAAGACAAGAGGTGTTTAACATGGCTTCACAGATAAAAGTCGAGTGCTGTGAGGTAAGGTGATCTAGGTGGCTATTCTTCAGCACCACGAAAGCCAATCCAATGACCAGGAAACTGAACATCTAGCCATTCGCCAACATTTGCGCCGTAATGTAGTGGAGTCTCGTCCTGTTGGAAATAAGAAGGGAAACTGCCATCTTCACTTACAAGGGACGAGAACACTGTCTCCTGTAGTATTCCCAGATACCTCTGTGCATTAAGAGTATTTTATATGAATATTGGTCCGATAATACAGGTGTCCAAATTCCATGCAACACTGTAGCCTTATCAGACATGCCTTTGGATGTTTCCACCCAGTTAGGGTTACTGTCGCTCCAACAATTGTGATTCTGACGATTCACCTCGCCATTCACATATGTAGAAATTGGTCTAGTCTATGAACACAATTTCGCATGCGAATGAGGAATTCCGTTGATGTTGAATCAAAGTCCAGGTGTAGAACTGAACATGTCTATCATATGTGATAGTTTCTGCAGCATCTGAACCTTGAATGAATGCCATTTATTTATATGAAAAATCCGCACGATTGATGAATGGCTAGTACGACATTCTGCTGATAAACGTCTTGTGCTGCATTGTGGACGTTTGGCAAATGACGCCAAATCCAATGTTGAGGTTCCTTCAACGGTTGTACTTTTCGGACGGCCGCTACGTGGCTTGTCTTTAACAGTCGCAGTTGTTCTAAATTTAGATATCAGGGATGCAACAGTGCTTTGTGATATTGGTGGTCTCTCTTGATATCGATTATCAAAATCTATAGCTATGATACAGCAGCTGCGTTCTCCAGACATCAGCATTATCTCAATCCTCTCCTTTTTCGTCATTGCCATTTCCAGTTACTTGAAACATCAATGTTATTATCGTGTTAATAACTTTTGAACCACAACTCGGCACTATACCTAAATCCGGCCCTGTTCCTGGTTAGTTTTGGGATCACATTTTTCAATTTGTAAAATAAGTTTGCATATATTCCGATTTCTCGTCTTGTACGTGGGCCCTACAGGTATATTAAAAGCTTTTTTCCCTTAACCGTGAAACTCTTTCCAACACGTTATCCCATTATAGCCATTTTCCTTGTGACATAGAGTATTTTTATATAACGAACCCATACCTTCACAAATTTTGCTCAAAATACGAGCTTGCAACGTTCTTTCATGGAATTTACCGCTTTGTGGTGGTGGTGGTGGTGGTGGTGGTGGTGGTGGTGGTGGTGGTGGTGGTAGTATGCCTGTCAAAGATAAGACCATAAGGCCTTCTCTTCCACTCAACCATATTTCAATAATATACATGAAATACAAAATTATGTAACAATACAAAACAACACAAAATAAAATATCTTAGAGATTACATAAAATATAGTAGAATATTACAAATAGTCAAGATCAGTTACATAACATAAGGGGAATGTAAAATAAAGTGGAAAATGAAATGTAATCAAAATTGTATTGAACCATTACCGCACCGCCACGGTGGTAATGGTTTGAAGTACTACAAATGATGTTTACCTAATATTTCGTGTAATTGTTTCACCCTATATAATTCAATTTGATCATACTTTGGATGGTATCCACTGATTTTGAGTAAAATTATAATTATTTGCAATTTTTCAAGGATTTGTATTTTTCGAATGTGACTTAGTAACAGTACGGCACTGGAGGGTGGAGGGTCGCAAAAGAAAGTTTTGGCCAAACATGGATCGCGCCTTCAGAAAGCTTGGTAACCACTGTACTAAAGCATCATCTGTATTTGAAATGAAACTAAGTTCATTAGCTCTTTTATTTTTTCCAATACTTACATCGCTCTACGTTTGTATATTTCTAGTATGCCTAGTCTAAAAATAGAGGATTCAGAATCATAGTGGGCCAAGCGCCATTTAGACTACTAAAACCGTAGAATACAAGAGTTAAAATGAAGTTATCACCATAATTCAATGGAAACATATAGCAAGTAATATAAAGTATACACATTCAAACTAAATGATATGTCAGTCTTCATTAAACTATGGTATTCACTTATCTTTAAACCTTGCTTTCTTCGTTTTTAATAAATGGCGCTTGACCCACTATGGCTCTGAACCCTTCAATTATATTCGCAGCTCTGCATTTGTAGCAGTTCATTTTGAAAAACGAAGCCAATGGTTCAATGAATTTATAATTAAATTTTTGTGCTTGTAACTACTTTTTCTCCTTTGTTGTACCTAGCTCACAAATGGTGAGAAGGTTTCCTGGAATAATATTGTATGAACCTGTGAATAAAATGAAATTGGTCGACCCACTGGCGTAACTTTTTATAGCTGGGCTCCCCAGCAAAATTGATAATCTGGGCCCCTTTCCTTACTGCAATTTTCCTCATATTTTCATAATTTTATTTTTTACATCTAAGTTAATTTGAATAAAACAAAATTGGAAATTTATCCTTTGAAGAGGTGGAAAAATTCAAATACCTGGGAGCAACAGTAACAAATATAAATGATACTCGGGGGGAAATTAAACGCAGAATTAATATGGAAAATGCCTGTTATTATTCAGTTGAGAAGCTTTTATCATCCAGTCTGCTGTCAAAAAATCTGAAAGTTAGAATTTATAAAACAGTTATATTACCGCTTGTTCTTTATGGTTGTGAAACTTGGACTCTGACTTTGAGAGAGGAACATATGGTTAGGGGTGTTTGATAATAAGGTCCTTAAGAAAATAATAGGGGGCTAAGCGGGATGAAGTTACAGGAGAATGGAGAAAGTTACATATCACAGAAATGCACGCATTGTATTCATCTGACATAATTAGGAACATTAAAACCAGACGTTTGAGATAGGCAGTGCATGTAGCACGTATGGGCGAATCCAGAAATGCATATACATTAGTATGTTAGTTTAGTTGGGAGGCCGGAGGGAAAAAGACCTTTGGGGATGCCGAGACGTAGATGGGAAGATAATATTAAAATGGATTTGAGGGAGGTGGGATTTGATGGTAGAGACTGGATTAATCTTGCTTAGGATAGGAACCAATGGCGGGCTTATGTAAGGGCGGCAATGAACCTCCGGGTTCCTTGAAAGCCAGTAAGTAAGTAAGTAGGTATAGCAAAATGCTCCGTTTTTAAACAAAATGAAAAAAATTTAAATGATATAACTACTATTTTACTTTATACAGTAATAGGCCTACCTAAGATAAATTTAATGTGAAGCTTAGTCTAACAAGCGCTTTTCCCTTCTGGCCTTTTCAGAAGCAAATGACTCAATTAAATCAAATAGATGAAGACAGGCTTATCACATTCAATACTCAATACACAGAGAGCACTAAATCTTTATTGAGTCATGGTACTGGAAGACTGGGATTCGTTCCACCACAAGTAGTTTGTGTTTGACTGCTTGGTCGAAATACTGAGACAATTTTAGTCAATTTCGAAACAGATTTTTCAAGTTCTCTTTTCCTTTTGCGTTTTTCTGCACCAATGAAATGTTCCGAATTAGTTTTAAAAGGTTCCATTGTCACAAAACACGAGAAAAATGATTAATTAAATCTAGTAACAAGCAGATGTTTTGCTATACAAAACTTCTTTATTTCAATGTGCGTTGATGTCATTGCAGCATGGTTGTGGACGAGTCTACTGAGGCAATCGATGGGGTGTATGATGTCAGTTGAATGCGCATCCTCGGGTCCAGTGATGGTGGTCGTTACCACAGATTTTCATATGCCAGAGAGTAAAAAGAGTGGCTATGCGTTACGGAAAGTACATAATGTGGGCCTTAAACTGTATTTCGAACTCATTTCCAAATATACGTCAGTAACCACTGAACGTTTACGGGTCCCCCTGGCCTCGGGGTCCCACCGCAAAGCTGGGTCTGGGGAGGGGGGTGTAAGTTACGCCACTGAGTCACCCAACAAGCCAAGGAATGACCAGACATATTCCTGAAGACGGGACAAGCTTAATAACCTGGCTAGTACGTGATGATGATGATGATGATGATGATGATGCTTTCCTTACAAATCCTACATATAAGGATTATGATGCAAATACTGAATCTTTATTTCATTCATTGTGCCTGCATACGTCCATGAAGATAAAACACTGAACTTTTTCATTTTATTCTCGTCGTATTTGTTTAATTACCTTCATCGTCAGTTTCTCTGTCCCCGATGTTGACATTGCTTTACTCGGGCATGGAAAACCAGCGACGAACAACAATGCGAGCCTTCAAGCTTCTGAACCGCATTTTAAAACCTATGCGTAAAGGGAACGTCTGCAGCTTTATTAACGCTCAAAGATTAAATTTTCTTGTCCGTCATAATTAAATTTGGGATTAACTTCATAGTCCCTCTTGTCATTCTTCCTGTTCTTTTCATATTCATTATAATTGGAAGGCTTACCGCTTTCAGCATAGAAGAGAAGGAATTTCCTTACATGGTTGTTTAGTTGGTTGGTAACAAGATTTAGTCATGGCCTACAACGCTGCTGACGTAACAAACGACTGAGAATCACGGCACATTTGGTATTATTAGCTAGTTGCTTGCTGTAGGGAAATGAAACGGAGAATGCTGTGCAATAAAGTGAGGTTAGGAGTGACCTGATAGAAGTACTCAAAACCATGGGCCTGCCTCAATTTGTTCCTCGAGAGATGGAGCCCCGGATGTATTTAGAGGTTCATGACCACCTCGATGGAGATGTTTACCACAACCACACAGTTCCGGATCGAAGGCTATGATTGGCTGCCTTACGCACAAGAGCGGACTATGTCTGCATGAGGGACACTTCCCTGTAGTGAATGTAGTATAAGCAATGTAATATGGCTGATGAAAGCGGTGTTCGAACGAATTTTCTCAGAGTTCCTCCCTCATATCCTCATTCCATCAGTTATCCATCCAATACAGTTCCTAATCTGTCATTATTTTCGTCTTTATCTATCATCATTATTATCTTTGCTTTTATCGCCATCGTCATTATTATCGTTTTTACTGTTCAGTTGCCCTTAATTCTTACCCATAATGCCATTGTTATCCTCTACGTCGTTCTTATTATTCTCGTCTTTTTATTATCCTAGTGGACAACATTACCATCCTTGTCAACTTTATTATTATTCGCTTTCACTTTATTATTATAATGATGCTGATTATTGCTTTCTTCTGCTTCGTTATTTTTTCCTGACACGGTTATTATTATTCACGTCGTTGCTTTCCTAGTGGGCATTGCTATTATTCTTGTCGATTGTACACAGTGTCCCACTTAGAGGGATCGAGAAATAAATGCTAACCATTTAAAATCAGATGAAGATATTGTTTTGATTTACATCTGACAAAATGCAGAAACTGTCCAAGTTTACGCAACAGTGGTTTAAAAACAGTTCATGTTGATGCGCATGCGCACTAACATTTATCATGGAATCAGTCTGGCGCCATTCAGTACAACATTCCGTCATTGGACCATTCTCTTTCATCGAGGCGACAGTCACAGGGAATGTGTATCCGGACATGTTGCAGAACTTTCTTTATAGATCAACTCCTCCCAGAATCGGTTTTTCAGCAACATGGGGCTCCACCCCATTACTATGGAGCAGTGTGTAGCTTCTTGAATGCGAACTTTCCCAATAGGTTGATTGTAAGAGGAGAACCCTTGCCTGGCCACCTAAGTCAGCGGACTTGACGCCCATTGACCTTGCTCTTGAGCTTTGTGACAGGTGTTGTGTACCAAAATGATACAGTTGGCGGTTTGGAAAAACTGAGACAACGCATTATAAATGCAGCTGAGCTAATCACTTCACAAATGTTATGGAACACTTGGTGGAAAGTTGAGTAACTTATAGATGTCTTCAGGGTAGCTCGAGCCGCACACATCGAGTTGCCCTGACCATTCTCCGAAACTCGCAGAGTTTTTACATCATGTTGTACAAAAAATTATTTTATAAAACATTATACTTTCAATTAACACTTATTTCTCGATTCCTCTAAGCGGGACATGGTGCATTATTGTCCACGTCGACGTTATAATAACTATTTCCGTTATTATTTTCACCGTCTCTTCATATTCCCCGTCATCATTATTATTCTCGTCATTTTCATACTCGATATTATTATCCTCGTTATTATCCACTTCAGCATTATTATTCTGTCATTATTACACTAGTGGACATTTTTGTTCTCGTCGTCTTTATTATCCTAGTGTATATTATCCTCGTCGTTATTGCCATCATTTACGTCGGTATTATCCTAATAGACATTCTCGTCGTCTTTAATATTCTAGCGATCATTATTATTATCCTTGTGATTATTATCGTAGTGGACATTATTATTGTCTTTAGTATCATTCCGGTAGTCATTATCTTAGTGAACATTATTCTGTGGTTATTATCCTAGGAAACATTATTTTTGTCATCGTTATAATCCCAGTAGAAATTCTTTTCCTCGTCGCCGTTATGATAGTGAATATTATTATTATCTCTTAATGGATTTTATTATTATTCCTGAACTCATCTCGCTAGTATATCACAACTAAATGTTCCCTGGTAGATGGATTGGAAGAAGAGGACATATTGAATGGCCAGCTAGATCACCTGACCTTAACCCATTGGATTTCTTCCTGTGGGGTTACTTAAAGTCCAGGGTGTATCGTGATAGACCGAACAGTATTGAAGACCTGAAATGAAGGATTAGTAATGAGACGGAACTGATCATTCCTGAAACTGTGATGAAGTCAATGGACTGCTTTCGTGATAGACTGGGACATTGTTTGGTCGTGAATGGTTTTCATTTTGAACATTAGTTATAATTTTAAACATTCTCTGAAATAGTTATTTTATTGTTATGTTTGTTTCATCGCCTACTCCATATGAATACACATATTTCTTTGTGTTAAATTATTATCAAAACATTTGGAAGAAACATAACTTTTACAAGAGAGTATTCATCATTTATGCCGAGTCAAATTTCTATTGGTATGTAAAATTGAATGGAGATTTCAAATATGTGAAATTTAATATAGAATGCCATTTAAAAAGTGTTATTTTTTGCCACATCCTGTACATGAATCGATACTTTAGTGAAACCACAGACATAAGTTTTAGTTAGGTATATCCAACAACTTTTCTTTTTGATATTTTTTTCATAAAATGAATATATAAAGAGTTATTAACAATATTCCATATTTAATTAACACACTGTATATTCGTATTAATCTTGTGATAGTCTGCTCTACATTCTTTACCTGTATGGATATTTCATCTTTTGAAATATAACATAGGCTGTTTAAATCTAATAATTAAGTCTATGAATACTGCATATAATCACGTTTCATTTTGTAAGATTAACATAATTAAGAATATTAAATCCAGACATTAGAGATAGGCAGGGCATGTAGCACGTATGGGCGAATCCAGAAATGCATATAGAGAGTCAATTGGGAGGCCGGAGGAAAAACGACCTTTGGGCAGCCCGAGACGTAGATGGAAGGATAATATAAAAATGGATTTGAGGGAGGTGAGATATGATGGTAGAGACTATATTAATCTTGCTCAGGATAGAGATCGATGGCGGGCTTATGTGAGGGCGGCAATGAAACTCCAGGTTCCTTAAAATCCATAAGTAAGTAAATACGATTTGACTTAACATCACTGAAAATAAAAAAAAAAGTAATTCGGGAACATAACAACGTCCAAAGGCAAACAACTGCAACAGGAAAATATAAGATAATTTTCTTTCGATGTAGAACGAAGTCAGCGCAGTAGTTTGTAGACTATTACTATCATCTTCTCACACATATGGATTTTTCCTTTAGTCACTCTGTAGAAACATTGTACCATTACAGACTTTACCCTGGTTAAATGAGGTATCAGCTAACCATGTGTAAGTAACCAATGATTATGAATAGTGCATAGAAATTATATTTTAACAGTCATTACTTTTTAACCGTGGTTTGTAACTCATGGTTACTATGATTTTAACATAGTTAATGCTCATCGCCGTTAGATATTTAAAGATAAAATATAGAACTTAGAGCAGAACTTCTTTCAAGCGAGAAAAACTCCTTAAAATTAATTAATATAGGACATTCGTTGAATAAATGTAAATCGTTTGAGTTCTTAAAAGTAGCATCTTCAGATACATCCATCGATGCTGTTGTTCAGAGTAATGAAGTATGTGCAATTTTAAATGAATCGTTGTAGAAATTGCTTAATAGTATTTTAATATTAATTCGCTTACTTACATTTTCATTGCCAACTTTTAAAGCATGCCAATAACGTTTTGTACATTTTTCATATTTTTCTCGTATTTTAGTTTTAACAAACTGTTCCATTTTCGACTCACTTCATAAAAATTTTATTTTAATGTGGCTACGACTTCACTGAGGTAAAAACGGAAGACATGTCATTTTATGGTCAACAGGAAAAAGTGATGTAGTGCTATGCTTCATTAATTGGAACCGAAATTATTAGATAACATCTGTCATCGCAAAGATTTGAACTCAGGTCCTCCAAGGCGGCTTGGGAGTGTCGTATTATGTTGCTTGTGTTGAGAAGCTGTTGGAGTCCAAGAATCATACCAACTCTAGCTCTCTGACCTCTATGGCCTATGTTCAATCATAAAGCACATGACTATTCAATTTTTTAATACTGTACATGTAATGAATAACAATGTGAAAATGATCTTCAGTTTACAATGTTGTATTCATTTATTTCTATGTATCTTGATTACACAACTTTTAACACTATATCACTTGGGAATAAAAATATGTATATGACTTTCCGTGTTAAGGGATTATATACAGCTTACAACAGTAAAATTTTTGGAAATGTTCAACATTTTTTCCTCCATTACTGTATCTTGTACAATAATGAAACTTGTTATGTGTAAAATATTGGCCTTCTGCTATATAAAAAAAACTCTTTTTTACGATTTGAAACAAATTATATATATATATATATATATATATATATATATATATATATATACAATATATATATTTTTTTCAAAATTGAAAACTGTTTCTGTTCACTGTGCAGTGATGAAGCGTTTCCCTCATAACTCATAAACTTGTTAACTTTTTCATGTTCTCTCTCTTTTATTTTATTGCTGAAACTCGTGTTTACAATATTATGCTCTTTCAACTACATTCCTTAATAAATAATTTTTTTTATTTTGCATTACAAGAAAATACTGATATTTGATGACTTTTTAATATGAATGTATTTTTATCAGGCAATCTATCAAAGGTAGAGAAGTGATTTTGCTTCATATTGTAGATATGACATGCATAAATACATAAAAAAAATTTCATCAGAGAATGTAGGATAGTTTTCGAGTTATGAGGGAAACGCTTCAACACTGCACAGTGAACTGCCACCATTTTGAATTTGGAAAAAAAATATAGTCTAATTTTTTTTTAAATCGTAAAAATATTTTTATCATATAGCAGAAGGACAGTGTTTTATACATACAAATTTTTATTATTTTACAAGATACAGTAATTGAGAAAGAAAAAATTCAATATTTCCAAAATTTTACTGCTGTAAGCTGTACCTAACTCCTTAATTTGAACCAATTTCAAAAATACCTTAGTTGACTAGTTTCGGCTTGGGAGCCATCTGCAGAACTGCATGGTTCTTGCGTCTTTCGGTGTTTTCGTCCCCAGTGTGGGTGTGTTTGTGTTGTGTAGTGTGGAGTAAAATAGTGTGTTCTGAAATTCAGTTGTGGGTTGAGGATTTGTTGTGGGTCGTTTTTGTGTATCTGTATATTTATTTCATTATTATCTCTGAAATTCTTATTTCGAATCTTGTACTTGCTGATAAAATGTCTAACATAATAAATATTAAAGAAGGTAGAAGATAAATCATAACTTTATCATGCTTCAGGAATTGAGAACAGTTTCAATGATTGTTTTGTTCAACACAAGTATCACTGTAAGCTAATCTTTATTACCCGTGTGATCATTACATACAGTGTGGCATAATTTTTATCTAAATTTATCTCACCAGAATCGCCCTAAATTTGACCATAATTATATGGAAAAAAATGTAAAATACAGAGTGTTTCACGAGGATTTACCGTCACTTACGGAGCTTATTTCGAAAGACATTCTGAGCAAAAAATTTTGTATAAACATTTGTCCTAATCTCAATATTTTCAAAGTTAGAGTAATTTGAAGTTGTTTGTTAAATACCTTTTTTATTTAGTTTTAAGGGTAAAAGAATATTACAAATAGAGAATGAGCTATTCAGAGGTATCATTTCTTTAATTGGCTAGTGTTCTGTAGCTTGAAATGTGTTGTCAGTTGCTTTCTACAGAGTTTGTTTTTCAATTTATAACTAAAAATGACATCATTCTTAACCACTTATCACAAAAATTGTTACAAACCATACGACTTTAAGAACTTTATTCTTTACAGTTTAATTATGCATCCTAATATACAGTCTTGAAGAATTTACAAGAATGGCGTGATTTATAACGGTAATGTGATAAATACGTAAGAAAATGTAATTTTGAAGTTAAAAATCGAAAAAAAAAAAAAATAAAGTATGAAGCAACTGTAGAATTCACAACGCATTTTAGCTTCGGAATATTAGCTAATTAAAGAAATGATACTCCTGAATAGTTCATTCTTCATCTGTGATATTCTTTTACCCTTAAAACTCAAGAATAATGGTATTTTACAAAAAAAAAATGTAAATTATTGTAACTCTGAAAATATTGAGATTAGGACACATGTTTATATGACATTTTTTGCTCAGAATGTCTTCGGAAATAAGCTCCGTAAGGGACGGTAAATCCTTGTGAATCACCCTGTGTGCATAATTCATCGCTCTATAAAGAAGTGAAAATAAACACTCTGGCTCACATATATAATGGCGATCATTCCTAAATTTGTTGAAAAACGTAATGGGTTTTCCATTTGATACATTTCTAACAAATCTCCGGCGCCAATTTTATATGAATTTCCTACGTTCTGCAGCGGGCATATGGAAAAGTAACAGTGACGTAAAGATGCAGCCTTATTCAGTGTCAATCTCATAGTTTTCAGATCGCATATCGGTCTGCGTGATTGGTAGCTTATTATGTACCCATTCTTAAACACAAACAATTATGAATGAGGTAATTTTGGGGTGGATTGAGGTGTAATATATTTTTATATCACGATTGCAACTACTGTATATAAATATCTACATAAGTATTGATAGATTATATTAACCTGAAATGCCTTACTATAGACCACTGTTGCACGAAAAGCTCGTTTTGTGTGCAGATGGGGTGTAGCATATATATATGTTATCTTGTCCAATTAGCAAGCACGCTGAATGGGAGGTGCGATAGACAGACTGTACTGCTCCCTGCTAATGATGTAGTTTGCTCTGCTGGTTCAAGTTACTCCTGAATACACGCAACACTCAAAACATCTCTGTGCTGACGACCTGTACCAGTCGACCGCTACTGAACTCTGGTAGCTTCCGTACAAACTTCTGTGCCCAAAGATTTTATGCATGGTAAAATATTAGCTGTTCGCTGACTGAACTCTATGATCTGCAGGCACAGCCGAAAGCGACTACAGTCCATTGTTTCTTACTAGCTCAGAACTGAGGCTCTAAATCCATACCCCTGTAATTTACAGTAAGATACTGACTTCATATTTATGTCTCCTAAACGCTGCTATCTTCGACAATCTTTTCCGCTTCAGGTTGTGTGCTATCTGCTACAGATACCCATAGTTTTATGTGAACTTTCAGCTTAATTCAGAGATTATTCCGCAAAAATACATGTGTTGGATAAAAAGTAATGGTAACAGTTCGATATTTCTGACATGGCTTTATTCATAGGGGTACAACATTTACGTACCTTCTATATAGTCGCCCCCCCCTTATTTATTACCTTTTGCAAAATGTTTGGAAGGCGTTGTACACCATCAGCGCGTCCATCTTTGTTGCTGTTCCGTATTGACCGCCCTAAAGCACGGATAAGTTCATCTCTGGTATTGTACCGGGTCTCTCGCACTGGTTCTTTCACTTTTGTGAAAAGATCGTAATCGCATGGATCATATCGGGTGAGTACGGTGGATGTTCCAGTAGTCCGCGTTTTCCGTCTGCCTTGGAGGTACAGCGTGGTGCAGTATTACTCCATCAGTGTCATACGCCACAATGAACATCTCCTTCACAGCACTTTGTGTAGGGCGCACTTTCTTTGGACGAGGAGAACCGGGATGCTTCCATTCATTTGATTGGCGTTTCAAGTTTAGTTCATACGAGCGAGTCCAGGTTTCGTCCATAGCGACGATTCGTCCAAGAAAGTCGTCACCTTCCCTTTGGTACTGGTGCAACAAGGCCTTCCCGGAACACTTTAACCCATCATGCAACTATGCAATATGGCAATGCTGCATCGCCACATGCTTCACGCAGTCCCTGAAAACATTCTTGTGCACTATGACCTCGTGCCATTTCAATTTTGATCCAGGAACGTTGCTCTAGTTTTGTAAGGATGGTCTTAGGGCGCTCGCACTATCCCTATGAAAGTGAACGTTCTACACACTGCAGTAGATTGATGGAGTACTGTCGCCGCTGGCTGCACTAACTCATCTAACAGTCCTTGTTCATGTCCACACAGCTGGCAGCTCTCGAACGCACCATCGTCACGTGACAGCAATGTTGCCATTACTTTTTATCCAACCTATGTAATTGTTTTCAAAACACAAATTTGTGAACTAATACATATATAAAAGTTGAGCCATAAAAACCAGACACATTTTGCGCACCCCTTATTCAGCTCTTATTCCTTAGTCCTAATTCTCCAAGCTGATTAAGGGGCGCACAAAATGTGTCTTGTTTTTATGGCTCACCTTGTAGCCTATATGTATATTATCCGTAATTTTTCTAAGGTCAGGGTACAGTTGTAACGTACTTCAACATTCTTTCTAAACAGACTATATTTTTGTATTCCCCTTTCATGACTGCAAATGGGTTGTTAGCTTCAAATTTATAAAGCTCAGACTTTTACAAGCCACCTTGTGTCCTTCATTCTGATTTTGACACTTATTTGTGTGAACTTTTTACGAGGCGATACAGTTCCTTCAAATGTAGTACGCAGTAGCAGCAGCAGTAGTAGCAAATACCTTAGTATAATAATACTGGACAGCTAGCAGTTCTGCGCGCGAATGGCGCAGATACTGCTACCTAGGCGGCAGGGTGTGCTGAACCCTCCGAAGCAAGCTGTAATGTACTATAATGTATGTTGTTGCTGTGCTAGTAAATAGTTTTATAAATTAGCGCTGTGTTAAAATATCACGGTGTATATGTGCTACTTGTAACTGCTCCAATTACACCATTACAAACTGCTTCAAATAGTACTTTCGATATCCGAGGGATCATAAAATGTGAGTTAACAACATTCTTTAGTAGGCCTAATGCCTTGATCTCTGTGTTGATAGAACAATAAAATTTAGCTTTTTATATTTAGACCTAATAAATGAATAGAAGTTAAAATGTATTGGGAAATTTAATGTTCTATCAAATTAAGTTTTATTCTTGTCCACATGCCTTTACTAACTATTACAAGCAGCAGATTACTGCAAATTTTATCTTTGCAGTTGTCACCAATGCGTATATAAAACATTATTATAAATTCATTCTTAATGTCAGAATTGATTTTGTCTCACCTAAGCAAAGAAAATATATGTAACAATTAATTACGGAAAATAATACGAAGTATGCAATATTTTTCATAATATGCAGCTTTGATATAAAATAATAATGTTACATTAAACACTATTCGACATTCCTTAAGTCTTTCATATACTATTCCGCATTAGTACCTCACGTTTTAAGCAATAGTCCCATTCCCGCTGTGTTAATATTTGTATTTGTGGTCGTAATACCACACCTCTCCTCCAGATGCCAGCTCCGCGACATTTCGCACTCACGTCAGTTGTCCGGTATTATTATAGTAAGATATGTGGTGGTGGTGGTGGTGGTGGTGGTGGTGGTGGTGGTGGTGGTGGTGGTGGTAGTAGTAGTAAATTTATTCGTTGATGGTCTCTCAT
This sequence comes from Periplaneta americana, assembly GCF_040183065.1. Classification (NCBI taxonomy): domain Eukaryota; kingdom Metazoa; phylum Arthropoda; class Insecta; order Blattodea; family Blattidae; genus Periplaneta; species Periplaneta americana. The sequence continues at coordinate 131,779,453 of NC_091120.1, forward strand.
GCTTGCATTAGTTGCTTTCCACATTGTAATTTTGGGACGACATCAGAAAAAGTTATTAAAGGAAAAGGTGTGAACTCTGAAAAGTAAGAGGGGAACTACCGTGGGAATTAGGACAACTTCTGAGACAGCCAACACCGAGGATGCATCGATTTTAAATTCTGTTTGTCCGTCTAACCATCTACTTATCTATTAGTACACCTTGAGGGGAGAGGCATAGGCTGGGGATGCTCTCGCGCGTAGATCGGTTGGGTGAACTCATTATACTATTAGGAATGAAATGGTGTGCATATCCTAAGGTCCCCCGCGCTACAGATTCTCCTGCGGCTCGCTTCCGAAGTCCCCTACAGCCTTCATAATCCTTTTACCTTTTCCGCGTAGGTCTCACTGCGGTCCCATGAGCCCAGGGGAGAGCCCACGGTACATAAAACTACCACCAGCAGCTAATGACCACATACCATGGGTCCAAGTTCGGTGGCGGTCCGCAGCTGACTCTACATCGGTGCAAACCTGAAATATGAGAAAGAAACGGAGCTGATGATGAATCAGTGAAACTCTATAATAATCGTTTATCTGGTCAACAGTCAACTCCCAAGATAGTCAGGCAGGCTACTTGGTCACTGTCCTTGTCACACCCACTTGTACAATCTGAGCAATTAGTATAAATACATATGTTTGTATTTACTAGTCAAATCTTTCAACAGTCTCTTTTTTTTATCTGTGTTCCATTTTGTATCACTAATCTTAGATTGTTAATTTAAGTAGGATGTTTGTGTGGGATTGATAAGCCTCTGCTTGAAGTTTTCTGCCAGGCTTCTGTAAAATTGACTAGGGTTTATTTTAACTGTCTTTGTCCTGCTGTGTAGCTCACTATCTTTGAAAAACTTATTGTTCTGAAGTAGAGAATGTCTCCTAAACATAAGATCCTGGCGAATGTACCATAGATTCAAAGACCTTTATAGTACAGTACGCTTTTAAGCTTTGGAAATGTTAGATCTCTCATAATAATGCCATCACAAGCTACTGCTATATTCTGAACAAAATCAACAGACATGGTAATTTTAGCTAAACTTGCATATTTAGATTTTTATTTAGAGTTTCTTTACTTATTATTGGAGACTTCAGTCTTGAGGCGCCGTGTCATCAGATTAGTAAGCCTATTGTGTAATTAGAAACACTACAACACTGCAAGCTTGAAATTAACAGATCACAACTATTCTTGAGGTGCCAGACCAGATTTTCGATAAAATAACTAATTTACAAGTGTTTAAGCAAAGAATATGAAATGCCAGCCGTTACTTTTATACCAGATATTAAAATCAATTATTTTAAGACATCTTACATCCTCCATTCTAAAGTGTATTAAAGATTAGTTGAACTTAATGTTTTCGAGTGTATATTTTTTTCCGGTACACTAACAGCGAGTTTTTATTTTAAACAGTACGGCGTACCGGCCCAACTACAGCAATGGCTTTCTCAGCATAAATTATACATTCAGGAGAAAGCGGGATTTAACCCTTAAGGATTTGCGTCTAACTTTGTAACATTAAGAGTTGCAGGGGGTGTTCTACAAGCTAAATGTAATGGGTTCTTATGGGTTATTTTTTAGTGAACAATTGAAGTATCGCTCTCTCTATTTATACAGCTGTATGAAATACTTTAATACCTATCACAATGTTATAATTAATGTACAGTAATGGTAATATTTCAGTATTAGTCCACATATAATATTCGAACGTCTATTCACTCCTAATCATATTTACTTTTTATCATCCTTTCCAGACTACTTTCTTGATTTTTCTTTGCGCATAATCACTATTTAACATCCATTCTTATTACCTGTTACACAAGTATGGTCAGTTTAGTCGCTGTCACTGTTTACAATAGGAGCATTCTTGAAACACTTCGTCACCTCAAAGCAATTAAACCGTTATTGTTTCGAGTATGCGAATTCCGATTTCAAACATGTTTACGAGTCTGACTAGTGTAAAATGTAGCCAGTCGGAGGGGGAAAGGGACTGGCCACCCTACCCCATTACCTCCTGGCCTAGGTGCCTCATAAGCGGTGCCTTCTTGGTATCACTTGTGATGTTCAGACCTGTCTTCGGACAGTTAACGAAGCAACAAACAACATGTTTGCAGTTACTGTTGCAATAGCAATTCTAAGAAAAGTTCTGAAAGTTTCAGAAGTACAGGCTTACTCTATATATAGTTAACAGCTCCGTATATGTGGCTGGAATGTTGACAACACCCCGCGCGGCTGCTTAAGGCAGCGGTGACCAAAGGGGGTGTCGTGATTACATCCTGTAATCACAGAGATTCACACGGGTACAAGGAGTTTCCCGTACATTGCTGTGTGTTTCATTCACGTACTGAAGGCAAGCAGTGGCGGTATCATGTCGCTCTACAAACTCTGTCTCTACAAGAAGTAAGACGTGGTTTCGTAAAGAATGAGGAGAATTTTGTTGTTGTTCTGTCGGACAAAATGTAAAATGTTTACTTTGCTCAACGGTTCAATTAGGAGTATAAAGAAACATTAATTCCTACGCGGAATAATATATTATTATTATCTTTATTATTATTATCATTATTATTATCATCATTATTATTATCATTATCATTATTATTATTATTATTATTATTATTATTATTATTATTATTACTGACCACTATGTATGTGTTTGTATAATTCTTCTGTACGTGCATGAATATTGATATTTTTAGATCTTCTCCCTAGAAGGATAAAATTATTAGGTTTTATCTCAGTTTTAATCTTATTCATCTTTACATGAGGGTAACTATTTATTAGTTATTCATTTAATAATAATAATAATAATAATAATATTGTAGAAAAACTGATTCAGTATTATGTGCCAACGAACTGTTAAACGCCAGGAATTGAGATGTCTTAAATCATAGCCAGGAAGAGAAAGATGAGATAAATAAAAGTAAGGAAGTCAGCTGCCTAATGTGGTTTGAAATATCTTGTGCTCTAAAGCCTTTTAATAGAACAGAATTTCTAAAAAGAGTAATGATTAAAATAGCTTAAATAACTTGTCCATAAGAAGTTTTTAATTTTGAAAAAAATATGATTTTCTCGACTAAGTCTCGAGAGAAGAATTTAGAAAATTCCTGATTCTATTCAAGAGGAAGGTTAAAAAAAGAAGCAAGAGAAGTCGTATATTATTCACTGGCTCTTGATAACAGCAGTGCCATTACTGATACAGCAAAGCTTGAGATTTTTATCCGCGGGATTGATCAAGATGTTAGTGTAGGAACCACCACTGGTTGTAGTTTTCATGTCAAGTACCTTTCCTCCGTCTCCTTACTTCATAGGCTGCCTGTCGCACGTAATCACTGCAGCTCGAGTTTTGGTCACTGCCGGCTTAAGGATTAAGTCCCGACCCCCTGGCTTGTAAGCCCAGCACTCTCCCACTTGTTTACTTCAAATGTTTCACAACTAAATTGAAATTTTTAATGTTTTCATCAGGGTATGTTTTCTTTTGCAATTTGAGCGTTTATGTATTTTCGATTATTTAAACTGCAAAATTCCAATTAATAGAACGTTCTGTAGTAAAATCTTGCACAACATTGTAGATTTATCTTGTTTTTGTAACTGGCATGACTGGCCTGAAGTCATCTTGGAAGTTGAGAACATGTTGCCGTGAGTATACAGCAAATTATAAACATCAGTCATACATGTCTGTATACTGCAAAACCGTCAGTTTTAATTGTGTTTATTGTTTCATAGTGAAAACAAGCCCATTATATTTTCTTTGAAGAGCGCTGCGCGTGCTGCTTTTAATACGTACCCCCGGGCGCCTCTTATACGCTGCACAGCAAGCCCTGTGCCCCGGATCTGAAAGTCGCTTTAATGTGAAGCACGCACTTGAGCTAGAACTGGGGATGCAACGAGGAGCACCGCGTGGCGCGGCCACATCACTCTTTACTAAGCTTCGATCCACTGTCGTCATGCGATGGTTTAATGGAAGGAGAAGCTTTAGTCCTGTGTCAGGCTTATTCCGAATCCATGGCACAGTAAGTATACAAATTAAGAAAAAATCACTCGGCTATTGAGTAGTGGATAATCGATGGATTGACTGAGAGTTGGGTTGATTGATGCCAAAGTGAATGGATGGAAGTTTTGGAAAATTAAGGGAAACTGGGACCGAGTTTTTACAAAAAAATTTCCAAAATACCATTTTTCAGTTTTTATACGAAAATATTCCTTGGGAACTTAGGAACTTGGTGGTAAGTAGTTTCTTCCTTCTACGTTTTCTTTGAGCTTCAGGGGCCATTTTTATATACGTCTGTTCCATATGTCAGTATTATATCTCTTCACCAGCGGTGACCAAACTGGGTATCGTGATTACATCGTGAAATCAAAGACATTCATAATGGTAAAGGGAGTTTCCTGTACATTGCTTTCCGTCTTGCTCATGTACAGACCGATTATTTAGTTCTGACAGCTCGACGACGCGAAAGAGGAGAAGTAATAGGAGTAGTAGGGAGAGTTCCGGAGTAGAGATAGGAGCGAGTGGTCAGTAAAGGAATGCAGTACAGCTTAACTTTACTAGAAATATACCGCTCCACCGCACGCATGACATCCGATCGCTCCAAAGGCAAGCGAGTGACTAACCCAAACACCCCTTGGCGTAACTAAATGGACTCGCCTGACCCAGGCGCATATCACCGGCGACTGTCAGGACTAAATTAATCGTACTGTACTGATGGTAACCAGTATCGGTACCTTGTCGCTCTACAAATCCTTTGTCTATACGAGCAGAAACAGAAGGTTTCGTACAGAATGGGAAGAGAAATTTATTCGCTGTTCTGTCGGAGAAAATGTAATATGTTGCTTTGCTCAACGGTTCAATTAGTAGTAGTATATAGAAGAGATATTACAGGGCATTACGCTGAATCCACAGGCATAACAGGTATTATTATTATTATTATTATTATTATTATTATTATTATTATTATTATTATTATTATTATTATTATTATTTATCAGCAAGTGTTACCATAATTCTTATATAGCCTACGTGCCTCAATATATAGGTCTACATCTTCCCTTGAATGATAAAATAATTACTACACTATATCTCCATTTTAATTTCTTTTTTAATCTTTTGATGACTATTATCAATTATTTAGTAGTTATTGATGTAATAATAATAATAATAATAATAATAATAATAATAATAATAATAATAATAATATAGAGAAACTGATTGAATATTACGTGCTAGTGTAGTAATGAGCTATTAAACTCCAAGAACTGAAATCAGCCTTAAATCATCGTCATGAAGAGAAAGATGACATAAATAAATGTAAGGAAGCCAGCTATCTCGTGGGGAACAAAATAGTTCGTTCTCTTAAGCCTTCCAACGAAGGAGAGTTTTATAAAAGCGTAATGATCAAGGTGGCTGAAATAATTTCTCCAGTGAAAGTTGTTAATTAATTTTGAAAAATTGCGCTTTCACGACTAAATATCCAGAAGAGAATTCAGGAAATTTCTGATTGTGTTCATGAGGAATATTTATAAAAAGTAAGAAAATTTGTGTATTTTTAAATCGGTTCTTGATGACAATAATGACATTACTGTTACAGCAAAGCTTGCGATTTTTATTCGCGGGGTTGATGAACTCAGTTTTAGTGCAGGAACCACTACTGGTTGTAGTTTTCATGTCAAGTACCTCTCCTCTGTCTCCTTGTTTCTTAGAGTGTCTTTCGCGTGTAATCATTGCCGTTCGAGTTTTAGTCACCGCTGCTCTATACAAAAATTTTATTTCTTGCACTTCAGCCTGTATCTTATCCTTCAGAACTTGGATAAAGTGTGTCCCCAAAAAAAGAAGTGAGGACCTGTTAGATCTGGGGATCGAGCCGGCCAATTTAAATCTCCTAACTGAGAAATTATGCGCCTGGGAAGAAATTTCTCACCAATCGCAGTGTGTCTTTGGCAGTATGGGCCGTAGCCCCATGTTGTTGAAACCACATGTCATCCCTGTTTGGTGCACCTCTGTCGTAAATGTCTGTAACATCTATCGATACCGTTCACCATTTACCGTAACAGCTCTCTCATTTCCATCTTCGAAAAAAATAGGGACCAATTATGACTGCAGCAGAAACAGCACACCATACGGTCACCCTCAAAGCAAGAGTGTTTCAAATCAGACCACACTCTATCCCTCTATCCAGGATCTGAAGAACAGGATACAGGCTGAAGTGCAAGAAATCAACGAAACCCCAGGTTTAGTGCAAAGTGTCATGAACAATTTTCGTGTAAGGTTACAACAGGTAATAAAATACCAAGGGGATCACTTGAAATGTGTAATTTTCAAAAAATGAAGACATTTTGTTCAAGCTACATACTGTGTTATTTTTAATTTTTAAACCTTGTAGTCCCTTTACAACAGCGTGTTGAAACTCGTTAGAACCAAATGCCGGGCTATGTATAATAGATGTGTTTACAGCTTTTCAGCAAACCCTTCACTCACGTGCTGTTGATTGTTGGTATAATAGATAATATGTTTACAGCTTTTCAGCAAACTCTTCACTCACGTGCTGTTGATTGTCAGTTACGAACAATTGCTTGTTGTAAAATCAACACAGGAATAATATTTCGTTATGTCTCTGCTATAAATCTCCTTCTCGTGTACAGTACATTCACAATTGAGGCATTGACATGGGAAAGGTCGTAACTGCCAAAAATTCGAATTTTTAGGTTTTTCATTGAGAAGGTAGTAAATGGCCATGCCAATGGCACACAGAAGGTAGTATGTTCGTATGTAATGAAACGAAGTTGAAAACGTAGTCGCTAGATGTTGTAAGTTGTATGTGCACAGCTGTTGGCGCGGAGAAGGTAGTTTATACCTGTGCAGGGCAGAATAAGAGTCGGATGATTCTAATGGTCCTGATTTACATTATTGCCAAGAAACATTTTGATTCAGTGGACTTGAAATTCCTGGTTTCAGAACATTCCTACATGCCATGTGATAGGGAATTTGGCGTCATAGAGAAAAGAAAAAAAAGATGCAAGACCATGGTTCCAGAAGAGGTAAGGCCTAATAATGTAATAATGATGAAGGATGAGGATTTCTTCGACTTTTCTGCAGAATGTGACAAATTTTTGAATACAACTCCTATCAAAATCAGCATCCTCAACTGGATTAGACTCTCAAGAGCTGATTTTCCTCTAATAAAAACAAGACAGTCATTTAATGACCTTGAAATGTGGATAGAGCACAGGATTTTTAAGAAAGGGCAGTCATTAACGTCAATCACTAACTTTCAGTGCTTGCAACGCCTTGAAAGAAGACCAGTCGTCCCTGATGCCAAAAAGAGAGACTTGTTATCTATGTTAGACTTCCTCGATGAAAAAATATCATGCATTTTACCGAAAAATTTGTGCATAATGTATAAATAACGTTAATTCTCAGTTTGGCTAAGGAGTGATTTCAATTTTGTATTTTCATAAAATAGGATTTTACAGATAAATCTGTGCCAGACTTTTCAAATTTCACATGTAACACAAACATGAGTGTATGCTTTTCATTTCAAGCAGTTTCTGTAATAATGTAAGTGAGAAAGTGTTCATAAATTTGTTTTTTGCTTCCCGTGAAAAATTTTGTTTTTGGCAGTTACTACCTTTCCCATGTCAGCGCCTCAATTGTGTGTGGCCGTAATAACATAAAGTTCTAAGATAGGTCATAGAAATGAAAGTAGAGATAAGGAGAGATAGGAGGTGACATAGTTCTTTTATGGAGTAATGCACACTAGATGCGAAATAAAGAAACAAAAACACAGCACACGTGTTCATGGACATACACGTAGCATACGGGAAAACAACACTAGCTCCACGGAGTGTTCCTCGTCTGATGTCATCTGAATTCAGTTGCGCGTACTGACACACAATAATAGCCTATACTCACATTGTGATTGAATGTAATTTCCTAATGATAATAGGGTAATGAAACAAACGCTATGTCGCAGGCATTAAAAGATGGAGATACATACGTGGGTCTTTTGCAAAATTTGTATAACAGATGGACGATTGAGAACGTCAAAATTAAAGTACTATTAATACAGTGCAATATCTCTGCCATAGCAATCAGCCACTGTCGCTCACCTTGCTTTACAGCTTGTCTACAAGTATCAATGAATCTTTGATGACACGGCTAAATGTTAGGTGTGTTACAGGACAAGACAATGGATCTTTTATAGAAATAGAATTTCTTTATTTTTTATATCAGATATTCTTTAAACAGTATACATAGGTCTAATAATAGTAACAGAACTAACTTCAGATCAAAAATGAACAAATATTTTAAATATCTTAATATCAGATCTGTTGCCTAATGTAAAGATAATAACTTGTTCAGTAACTAACATAAAACCATTCTTTCAGTAACAATTATCTTAGTAGATTGTCCTTAAGGCGAAGATATTTGAGCCTTAGTTTCTTTAATGACAGATAATTAGAAAAAATTAAGACACTGTTTTGATTGATGTAACAGACATGACATGAAGTAACAGCTCTGACAGGTAACAGACATGACAAAGCAAACATAAGCATATGCTAACCTATTTTTTTTTTTGCTTAAAAATCTTAAAAATAGCAACTTAACTACTGCAAACGTGTACTGTTATGTCCTCTTGATCTTGACTTTATATGTTATTTGTGAAAAACACAACACAAACAGATCTGACAGAGTAAAAATGCATGCTTAGATATATGTATATATGTATATGTATATATATGTACTAACAAAAGCCATCCTAAATAAGGGTTCAATAGATCGGCCTATTAATCAGTTCATAATGAACAATGATTAAAAACAATTATGTGTCAATTTGAAAGATAAAAACATTAAGATAAATGATAAGGAAACAGGAAATCATTTACAATAAAAGTATGACACACAAACTCGCCAAATCAAAATGGGTGAACATAGCAGTACAATCAAGATGGCTTTTTGAGTATCATCCTGTCTTGTGCTGACATCTGTGGGATTTCTTTTTCAACTGTGTATCCATAGGAACAGAATGGTGTAACAGACCTGACTGATTTACTGGACTAGAGTAATTATGCAATCATATTTAAGGAAATATAAACTCGGACATAAATGAAGTTTTGATAAAAATTAAAGAAACATTTGATTTTTTTTCTCAATTACATTATTAAACAAAACTTTATCTGGACATAATCATGCTCCATTTTAAATACTTAAGTAGTATGGACATGGCATTTTAGATGTTACTGTGATAATTTTATTTTATTCTCGTGAAATCGTTCACATGAAGGAAACAATTCTTGTGACGTTTACTACATTAGTATTGAAACTACTCACTGTTAGGAATTTATAACTCTATCGTTATAAATGAAATAATGGGAAGTGTATGAATTGTTGGATATTATTTTGTTATACAAATTCTACAAATGGCCATACATACATACATACATACATACATACATACATACATACATACATACATACATACATACATACATACATACATACATAGGGGAGAGTCGGGTAGTATAGGGCATCGGGTAGTATTGGACAGTGCGTTTCTTTCATCTACCACCTGAATGACATAGTTACGTTTCTCTTTGCGATATCACAGAAACGTAACCATGTCAATCAGGTACTATCATCGTGTGGTAGATGAAAGAAACTCACTGTCCGATATTACCCGATGTCCGATACTACCCGACTCTCCCCTACGTTCTGTCAATGGGCAGATATTCCTCTGCAAACCCAGCATTCTCCAATCTTTCTTATTTTCTGCCTTCCTCTTACTCTCCGCAAGATAGAGATGATGATTTTAAACATTATAGTATTGATGATAGTAGTTGTAGTGGTTGTAGCATTATTGTTAGTAATGATTAATTGATTATGTGACAATATTAATATAGTAATAGACCACATTAGACAATAAACTACATCAAAGGTGAGGGATAAATATTTATGTACGTTACTTTGTCCACTTTTGTTCCTTTCTGAATATTTTATTTTTTTACCTGGTTATTTAAGGACGTTGCATCAACTACTAGGTTCTTTAGCGTCAGTGGCATTGGTGATATTGAGATGGTAGACTATTTGGCGAGATGAGGGCGAGGATTCGCCATTTGCCTTACGGTTGGGGAAAACCTCGGAAAAAACTCAACCAGGGAGACTAGTCAGCCCAAACGGGAATCGAGTCCGCTCCCGAGCGCAACTATGGATCGGCAGGCAAGCGCTTTAACCAACTGAGCTACGCCGGTGGCCTCTGAAAATGTTACAATAAGTTCCAGTACCATCCTTGAGAATTGCTATGTCAGCTCTTACTTTCCAAATTTTTCTTGACCGCAGATGCTAGTCACGAACAGAAGCAATTTTAGATTTAGTTTGTCTTTCTCGATGTAAGCTTTTCGTTGGATTCACAGGTCTGCAGACATCTGTCCCTGCCATGTTGCAGAGAACTTAGGGAAAACGAGACGTCACAGGTAATTTTGTTTGGAGAACTTTTTAGTCACAGTCTGGTTCTTCCATTTGCAGTTCCTTGCCCAAGGCAACCTTGCAGATGATTTCTTTCGCCCTAAAATTCAGTTTCCTAGGTCTCATTTTAACTAATGGACCCAAGAATCTCATACAATGGAAGAATAGCCTAACATCGTTCAAATAATAATTCTCTGTTATGAATTTTACTATGCTCACGGAAAAGTAAATTTTGTTGAAAATTGTTGATGACAAACAATGATAATAATAATTTATTTATTTACTAATATTTACAACAGCCTGGAGGCAATAATAATAATAATAATAATAATAATAATAATAATAATAATAATAATAATAATAATAATAATAATAATAATAATATTAAATGCGTCCCCTTTTATAACTTCCAGAGCTGCTACTATTCTATTTGTTCAGTTCATGGACATCTTCGCATAGTGAAGAGAAGTAGACGATGTCTTCGACGTAGTCCAACACAAAGAAATCGTACGGTGTTAGGTTCGGAAATTGAGATGGCCAGCGAAATAGGTAAAGATCATGAAATACCTATGCGTTCTGTCCAGGGATGTGGGAGAAGTAACATAAGAAATATATGAACATCCCTATGAAAATAGCGACGGATATTGAAGAAAATTGAAGTCATCGGAACCATAGTCTAGCTATGGAAATAACCAATTCTGTAAGAAACAATGTTAAAATATTAAAAATAATTTATAGTAACCGGCAATAAAATATTCAAAATGGCGCGTATGAAATATGGACTGGAAAAGTATATCCAACTTAATTTACACATTTGTCATATTTTCATGATTAATTTTCCAAACTATTCCTAAATCTTACATCTAGATAGTATACCAGAATATTTTATGTATCTGTGTGACAAATATTTATCTTTTTTATGAGCACTGAATGTTGTAACTTTTAGAACATTTATGCTTTCATATTAGTTAAATTTTTCATATTCACTAAACACTTAATGATTAAAAAAATCGCTCATCCCGTCGCATCCCGGCCACTTAGTCATTTGTAATGAGTGCACCTCTGTACATAGTGCGTTGGACATCGTGCCACTGTCACATATTCTGTGACACAGTGCATGAGGGAGGCTACCAAAAGGAAAACTTTGAGATAGAACTTAAACTGAGGGGTTTCGATCCGGCATCGGAACTGGAATCCGGTGTGACTTAGTGTATGAAGCATCAGCGCGTAGAGGTGAAAACCCCGGTTCGATTCCCGGTGCCGGAGAGAATTTTTCTCTGTTCTATCCATCCTTCATCACAAATTTTTCATCTTACAAAACTGATTCTGATACATTTGCTAGATACTAAATTTGAGATTAGACTGGAAAATAATCTAACTGAATTTTTCATAGGCGTCATTTAGAATATTTCATTACTGGCAACTATAAAAATTATTTTTAGTATCTAAATAAGTGTTTCTTAAAGCTAAAGTAATGAATATCATACCAATTCAGAGTTTAATGCATTTTCTGCCTTTTGAGGAAACAATTGTGTCATTTTGTCCTTACAGTACTCAAAGGTGGAGGTACTTCCTTAAGGAGGGAGGTACACTTTCCCTAATATAATTGTACTATATTTTAGCATTTTTCCTCAGAATCTGTAGCTACATTGGAAATAAAAATTGACATAGTTATTATATACTATCTATATATCATTGAGCAATTGTAATGTTTTTGAAAACCTAATCCTTTTTTTTTAATTAGTTATCATGAAAATTTATGGAGTATTTTGTTCAACCGGACTACGTTTACAGGACAACCCAAAAAATAGTTAAGATATTTTAATGAAACTTTGCATGCATTTATAGTTATATCATGTGCACAGCATACTCTGAAATCTTTATTGTTGAGTGTGTAGTTTATTTTTGAAAAATTACATTGTTCCAATTTCTTTATGAAAAATGCAGTATGAAATTAAAAAAAAATAAAAGAATAAAAATATATACTGATATGTTAGATGTGTACTAAATGTTGTAGAAATGTTTATTAATGGTAGTTAAAAGTACGATTTATATTAACATTAATTATTGAAGTAATTTATCTTGTAAATGCTAGTCGGTTGCATGAAATACTACACAAATTTACATATATTTTTAAAGATATTACTCTTATGCTGGGTTGCAAGAAAGCATTTATACGTTCGTTAAACCCAATTGGTCCTATAACTGTTCATTTAGCGTCAGTAAGCGTTGCAAGAACGACCTTTAAAGCTATTGGTTCGTTAAAGCACTCTGTAAACTATAGGTCGAAATTCGGAGCTGTAAACTGTTAACGAATCGTTAACCGCCATATTGTACGTATATTTCTTGTTTTTGTATCTGACAGTATTAAATAATTTCGTGGATATGTTTTCAACAGTAATCTCACTAGAGGTTTTGATTTATCTAGAGAAAATCAAAACTTGAGTGGGATTTAATTGACTATTACACGATTAGAAGAAAGTATATAAAGATTAGAAGTAACGAAGTACTCCAATATAATAAAATATTAATTGACTTACGAAAATACAACTGTCTTCAAATGTATTATTGTACCATTTCAACATTACAAATATTACGCTAGATGGATGCTAGATGGCAGTGGTGTGTTATGATTAGGTGTTGTCCTGTTATTAGGTGTGCCAACTATGGAATCTTCATTGTACTCTGTAGACGGTTAGTAATCAAGAAAGCTTTGTTCATTCAATTTCATTTTTATTAAAACAGTTGCATTCTACTTCAATTATCCGGATCCCAGTAATCAACGTCACTTTACAGATGATTTTCAATAAATCTTAGTATTAAACAATCTCCGATACGTGACTATCCATAATATCATATAGCAGAAGCTATAACATAACCTAAATAATATAAACAAGTGTTAGAAAAGTTTTAATTAGGGATGATGAAATAAACAAGAAAAGTTTTAATTAACAATGATGACATAAAAATAAACATGAATAATTTTAAAAGAAACAATTATTGAAAGTACAATTGTCAAATTTGAATGTTTTAGTGGCTGGTGTTAGTGTTTTATATTAGACGTATGCGTAAAAGAAGTGGAACTCGTTGATGTACATGGTGTATTCCTCAACTTATTCAGGATATCCGAATGATGCTCTTCATTTATTTTTAAATAGGATTTCAGGGAAGATGCATAGCTATGACCAGTGATCTTTATTAATTCTTGTTCTTGAATGCCAATGCGAGTCATATTTGAAACTGCTGTGCATCGACTGGAGTGGTTTGTAATTTTCTGTTTTTTACGTCCAGACCAGTGCAGTTTGAAATGTTGGCAAACAAAGAAACAAATGCTAGGGACGCGATAAAATTAAACAAATGCTAGGGATGCGATAAAATTGTGCGATAAGCAGCCATGATTGGTTTAAATACCAAGAACCGTTGTATTGGTCAAAAGTAGTATGACGTAGTAAAAGTGTAATAGTCATCAGAAACAGATATCGGTAAGTAAAAATGTAATATACATATCACAACGAACTCGAGATTCATGTGTGTACAGGAAAAGTTGTGTGAATAAAATAATTTTATTACTATTATAGAATCGTCTGACGTAGAGGTTATGTTTGATATGGTACATCTACCAAGACCAAGAATACTGAGAGAAAGATCGAATTCTCTAGAAGAATATCAAAAAACACAATATTGTCATAGCGACACGCACGTATAATATGGGAATTATTTGCGCCGGCTACGATGGCTCTGCCGTTTTGAATCTTTTCTGTTTAAAGATGGAATAGATAACAGATTGTTAAATATCACATTTGCAACGACCTGTACTTTAAAGACTGGAATAGTTTGAAGGTCCGTTACTTAACGAGAGAATATAAATTTATGAAACAGGTTTCTTGCAACCCAGCATTAGACTTCGAGAAAGCATTAAAATCGCTTAGTTATGTACAGATAGATTTAGTTTATATTAAGCGTGCCAATTTTCATTTCCAAAGGATCTACACGTTCTGAGGAAAAAAAATTACGAACATAGGGAAACTACGCTAGGGAAAAGCGTAACTTCTTTCCCCCTTAAGCCATTTACCATCAATTACTGGCGTCTCTAACAATCTGTGTGGTTTTAATGAGAAAACAAATAAAGAAATTAATTGAAAAGTGTAACATCTCTTCTGGATAATAAACGGCGCTCATTTCAATGGAGTATTTCCATTCTTCCCCACACTCCAGCATTTGGTTTGGATGGCACTGGACCAACATTTCCTGTGAAGTTGACCGTGTCTGCATTCTGAGTGGAAACCAAAGTGGCAAGCGTTTGAAGACGCACGCAAGCCTCAATAAGAGAGACCTACTTCAAAGGGTAGCCCGACCGCGAGCTGCGTCAAGACGTGGACATATCATTCGCCTTGTTTGGATTGGGGCTGCAGTTCATCTGACGAGATTAAGCGGCGGTGAGGGGGAGCGAGGGGCTTGCTCCCAGCTTTTAATTAAGGGCACATAGTTTAGCACAGGGATGTCAAATAAGCAACGTCGAGACGGCCAGCGCGCTCTCTGTCTTTTGTAATTTCCTGCAGTAATGTTTGCACTGGATTCTTGTCTTAATTCGCCATACACAAAGTGTCCTTGCTGTTTGCACTACTGAGTGAGTGTCAACACTTGCCTTAGAGATCTGTGTCTTGATTTTTCTGATTTCTCGAGTTACATTATTTAACAGACTTGTTTGTACAGTTAAACTATTATTAAAATAGGGAGGTTTGTGAAGTAAAATAATATTTGCTTTAACTTTTTGGTAATAACAAGTGAAAATAAATATGTATTTTTCATAAAGTATCTATTTCAGTAATCAAAATACATACAGAAGCTCAAATCGAGTACGTTTTTATGCAACTTTTCTGCTTATACGTTTACGGTCTTGCTAATGAAAACTCTATATAGGCTACAGACGTTTAACTGTCTTATACTTATACAATGAGTAGCTATTTTATATGTCGTGTGTAAATTCCTTACTAATAATCATTACATACGTCGTGTATAACAGTACAACTGTTACACAGCTACGTCATAGTTTCGTCATTACTTCATTACGAAAGGCAATAGAATACCTGAGGTTCTCTATTGCATCCGGTAGAGCGCTCTAGTGTGCCGTGTTAAGTATCGATAGTACCCCTTGCTCTGATCTATTACCACACTATATTTTGGTCAAAGAGTACAAGCTACAGCAATATTATTCTATAGTCACGTCGCTCTAATTTCCGGCAGCCAATCACGTTGCAGGTCGGCTACATTTAAACGTGTGCGTCTTGTGATTCGCTGATGAAGACATTATGCATTTCCTAAGGCTCGATAAATATTTCATATAATCGCCCGCCATTTTGGCTCTGTCGTTGGCGTTCGCAGTAAGCACACGAGGACGTTATTTGCCGCACATTTTTGCTGAATTACAGTGCGTTTGATTTATTATCATAGGAGCTACGACATGATAATGTTTAACGGTACGGCAAATAGATTCCTCGTCTGGTAGCTCGGCAACGAAAGAACAAAAATGGCGAACGATACTACCTACATAGACTTTATAGAGCCTTCACTTCCTAAGGGTACGTACATGTTGGAGCAACGATAAACGATAAGAGAAACGACCTAGCGACGCTTTGGTATTATCAAAGACTCAAGTGTTCATATCGGAGCAACGAAGACGCGGGAAGCGAACATTTTGATTTATCAGTAGAAGATATTCTATGCATCCGCTTAATGAAAGAAGATATATAGGAAATATCAGCTGCTAAGTTCAAGGTTAATATAACTTAAATACGTACAAAATTAAACCCGTTTCTCATCCCAAAGAAAGTATAAATTCGTTGTGTTGTGATTGGTTCTTGTGATCACATAACATATGACGAATAAATACACAACTGATCAATTTGCCAATTTGCTTTTTTGTCGCATTTATCGTGTATCTTCGCGTTTATCATTACTCCAATATGCACACCTCAATGACAATGCATGCTTCAATTCTCTTTGATATAGCATCGCTGCTTCTTTTATCGTTTATCGTCGCTCCAACGTGCACGTACCCTAAGACGTAAGCAAAGAGGAGGAATCACGCCGGGAATAACAGCGTCGCGACTATAAATTATTCTGTGCTCTTTGGTTTGTTGTTCTGTGGTTGCAAGGCAACCATAAAATGACAGTCGATACGAATAGCAGTTAGAGGGGCGGCAATTTTTTCGTTATATACAACGCTTAAACAAGAGGTTTCGTGTATATAACTACTGCAAAAGAATTCCCATTGTATAGTTGCAGACTGTTTATACATCCATCGCTTATGCATGGTTTATTAGTAACGTTTTCCGTCTCAACTCTGCATAAGTCTCGTATAAAAACTGTACATGGTTTATTGGTAAGACCGTTAGTAAATTATGTACATTAAAAAAAAACTACGTCAACATTTTCACAAACTTAGTAACTTGTGGCACGTCCTGGGGCCCGTTTCACAATGTTTACAATCTTTGTAAATTGTAAACTTTGCTTGCAAATCGTAAACTTCTGTTTCAAAATCTTTGTTTGTAATGTTGAACTTTACAAAGGAAATCAAATCTTTACAAACTAAATTTTGCTGACGTTACAAGTATTCTGTTTCACAATGAAGAGTAATTTCACAAACGTATAAATTTTACTTGTAAAATTAGCACATTTTATACAATACCTCTGAGATGTGTAAAGTTTGATATTGCAACAAATTTTGAATAAATAAAATTAAAAAATACTTATTAAATTAATTTTTTAGTAACTGGATAATATTAAGAATTAAACTAAAGCAGTTTTGATGTTATTAAGGAGTTCTAATGATTCAGACGAAGATATTGAATTTAGGCCTGTTCAAATGAAGACGTATACGTAAAATTCTCCGGGCAAAAATTAATAACACGTTCGTATCGTATAAATTTAATGAAAGGTTTCGAATGAGTCCCGCGCTATACTTAAGAATACCGCGTAAGTATTTATATACGAAGACTGTATTTAATAAATATTCGCACTTAATAAAGAAGTTCCCTTCACCAAAAATAAATAATTCAATAATGCAATAGCGACATTACTTACACGGTATTCTGAAGTCGTTTCGAGTCTCGTTTCGCTGGAATCTCTCCTACAAGATATGGCACATCATATCCAACATCCGAAAGAGAAAAGTGATGTCCTAACCTCAAAGCGAGAACTGTATTGTTTTGCATTGGATGCATACTAGCTGTCAGTTCCGTGGGTTAGCAGATAAGCACGGAATTTCTAAGATATCAGTGTGCAAAAGTGCCCACAGGGTAGTTGATGTTAAAAGAGTTAAATTCGGGGCAGATTTTTGATCACCAAAATATTATTTACTATAACACAGAATTTTTTGCTGCTGATGGGATCAATAATGTTTGTGAGGTTATGGATGCAACATTAATAAATACTGATGGATCAATACAAAAAATTAACCTGATTTTGTGGTTAGACATCGTAATTATTTTATCAATTCCATATTTGTACGTGGACCAAATCTGTTATTTACTTATTTGACTGAATTTTGTGCTAACTTTGGCCATTTAAGTAATAGACGTATTGGTATGCTCGACCAATCACATCACATGAAACTCCATTGTCGCCAATATATATAAATCTAAATATTTTTAATTTTTTTTTAACAATACTTTATATTTTCTGTTGGTGAAATATGAATCAGCAAGTTTAGAATAATCTATTTTAGTACAAAATATAAACATATGTATCGATAGTAGTAAAAATACAGCGACTTTAGCTCTGCTTCTTAGCGATTTTAGTAAACTGTAATCTTTTACTTGTTATTTGTAAATTGTTAATTTGTAATTTGTAAGGATTGTGAAACGGGCCCCTGTTCACATCGTCTTATTATAGAAGAGATGACGTTCTTGCACTATTCAGGACATATTTTTGCCCATTTCTCTGTTTTTATTTTTCTGAGCTCCTGAATGGATGTTTTCTTGTTTTTCTAACCCTCCTTTTCAAAATTGGCCACGTTCAATAGGTTCAGATCCGCTGATTGAATTGGTCTCTTGAGTTTGGTGGGGACTTCCCAAATCAGCAAGGTATTTTTTTTTTCTCTCTTGTACGGAGGAGGGACTCGAAGACTTGCACTGCAGCCTGAGGCTTATTATGCTTACCACTCCTGTTCTATGAACGATTGGGTAGCCGAACGGCAGCGTTCTTGTACACAGCACGCCGCACCGGGAACATAACCCGGGCTATTGTATGGATGATGATGATGATGATGATGATGGTGATATGTGAATTAATGATGGCGAAATGAGTCCAAAATCCAACGCCGAAAGTTACCCAGCAAATCTGCTTCAATTAGGGGAGAGTCGGGTAGTATCGGACATCGGGTAATATCGGACAGTGAGTTTCATTCATCTACCACACGATGATAGTACTTGATTGACATGGTTACGTTTCTGTGATGTCGCATAGAGAAACGTAACCATGTCATTCAGGTACTACCATATGGTGGTAGATGAAAGAAACGCACTGTCCGATACTACCCGACTCTCCCCTAGTTGAGGGAAAACCTTGAAAAAACCCCCAACCAGGTAACTTGTCCCAACCAAGATTTGAACCCGGGCTCGCTCGTTTCATGGCCAGACGTACCAACCATTATTCCACAGCGGTGGACCGGCGAGGTCTTAAATTTGAAAATGGTGTTGATGGTTATTATCGTCTTGAAACATGTATTGCTATTTAGCCAATAGTCTTAATCTGTTTCAGGTTTTTCATTAATTAATTATCCATATAGTTAGTTTTGTTCATAATTACCTGTATAACATATATATTCCTGATCTCAATACATGACAAGCTTATCCGTATCATATTGGAAGCACTCCCATATTTTAATGTAGAAACAGTAATTTTAAATAGGTTGTATCTTGGTTTCTCAAAACCTACTTAATCCATCTGAGCCCAAAATATATATCTTCGTCTCGTCTGACCATATAATAAAACTACCAAATTAGCGCAAAAGTGCAGGTGCAAAAGTTTGGTAAATTTGATACGTTAAGGTAACAAAAAGAGTACACTTTGGTAGAATTTTTGTGAGATCTGGTACATTTTATTTTAGTTCAGTGGTAACACTTCTATGAATATTACGAAGAGTAGTTAGACCAAATACCTTACTATAATAATCCCGGACGCTGTATACTAGCAGCATTGACGTGAGTGCGAAATATCACGGACTTGACATCTAACGGAGCGGCGTCCACAAATACAAATTATAATTGAATAGTACCGTATTTAATCTAACATAATTTTATATAAAAGCTGCATATTATGAGAAATATTGCGTATTTTTTCTTTGCTTTAGTGAGACAAAATTAATTCTGACATTAAGAATGAATAACGCTTTATATACCCATTGCTGACAACTGCAAAGATAAAAATGATAGTAATCTGATGCTTGTAATAATTAGTAAAGGAATGTGGACAACAATAAAACTTAATTTGCTTAAACCTTAAAATTTCCAATATATTTTAACTTCTAATCATTTATTAGGCTTAAATAAAAAAAGCTTATTTTTATTGTTCCATGAACACAGAGACAAAGGCATTAGGACTAATAAAGAATTTTGTTGACACGTTTTATGAGCTCTCGGAAATCGAAAGTACGACTTGGAGCAATTTGTAATATTGTAATTGTAGCAATTATAAACAGCACACATACATCCTGACATTTTAACACAGCACCAATAAATAAAACTATTAACTAGCCCAGCAACAATATACATTGCAGTAGATTACAGCTTGTTTCGCGAGTATCTCCACACCGGCCGTATAGGTAGCAGCACCAGCGTCGTTCGCGCGTAGAACTGCTAGGTGTAAGGTATTATTATAGTAAGGTATTTGGTTAGATTGGCTTATGTTCAGTAGGATGGAGCAAAACTTATCTAATGCAACTTTTATTTGATTTGAAAACTGTAATTGTGCGGAAAAGTTATGTCTTACAGAGACATTTAATATCATAGTTTTCATTTTATGATTGAGTTTATTAATTCATTTAACTAATTAGATAGTGAGTACAAATTAAAATTATAAAACAAAAATGTTTCTAGCCACTACCGTAAGAGCCAGGCTCGTGTACGGTGTGGTATTAGCCAATGATATAACATACAATTTACAAGGACAGTTTACTAAATACAGTAAGTAACTTAATTCAAACCAATAAATAACACACAAGAGAGAAAAAAAAAAAAAAAGGAAGAGAAAAAGAGAGAAAAAAACACATTTAATATAAATTGACAATCAGACATAAGGCAGTGATATTCAATAATAACATGAATATAGTGGACAAAAATAAAAGATAAAAAAATACACATAAAGAGTCCACTGCAAGAATGATGGATGTCACTTTCTTGTCGAAAATGAACCAAGACTGTCAATGCATAGCTTAAGACATATGCAGTGTACATAGAGAGTAATGTGGCAGTGACACTGTTAGTCATTGTCCAGTAATGATCGGAAAATTACAGTTAAGCTTTGAGCGCTAAGCATTTCAAACTTTCAATTGCTTCTCCTGCAAAATGTATTCCAAATGACATCCATCATTCTTGCAGTGGACTCTTCACATATTTGTTAGTATTATATATAATGAATAATTTTATAAATTTCATTTTTAAAAGCTTCAATTTTAAAAAATTTCAAATTTGTAAAATGGTTTGTAATTTTATTATAAAATCTTGAGCCGAAACTAGCACCATGTTTAAGAGCTGCACTTCTATGAGATTTAGGCCCAATTAATGGGAAAGTAGACTTTTGTCTTCGAGTACGATATTCACGTCGATTAGATTTATGTTTTATTTGATTTCTGTGGTAGTAAATGAGTAAACTATATTTATAAATTTCTTCAATAGTTGATACTTTAAAATCTGTAGTCCATATTTTTGGTTAGACAAATTCTTATTAATCTTCTGTGTAATAAAATTAATGGATTAAGTACAGAGAGATGCTATTCCACCCCAATTTATTACACCATATTGCATTAATGATTGTACTAAAGCTAAAAATATTATTCTCAATGCCTCCTTAGTGATAAAATTTCGAAGTATTGTGAATTTATAAATTGTCTTTCTTATACTTGTACACATGAAATCAATTTGTTTATCCCAACGTAAATGCTGGTCTATAATAATTCCTAAATATTTAACTTGTGTGGAAGGTGTTAGATGTGGGCAATTGCAATAATTATTTGTCAATTCATCACACGAAGTATTATGTATTACTAAGTGATAATTAAGATTTAATGTCTCGATTTATGAGTTTTTCTCGGAAATTAGAAAACCCTAAAACCTTACACCATATTGAAAATCTTAATAAACCATACACAGGCTACAAGATAATGTTTGGTGAAATGAAATTAATATTGATACAATGATAATATGAAGATGAAGATGGTGACGCTGTACATGATACATACAAATTAGTAACATGATAATGAAATTGACGTTATCAAGAGGGTGATTAAATTGACAAGGGTGACGAAAAAAAGAAACATTGAAATGAAAGCGACATGCGATTGTGAAAGTATTTTTTTGTTTTAATTTTTTTTATTTTAAAATGTGAAGATAACAGACCAACCTATTCCAATGTTTACTTATAACTAGAGCTAGGATTTTGATGAAATTGCATCTTTTTTCTAGTAAGCCAGAAACATAGCTGCTTTAGTAGTTATATGTTATGTGATAAACTGAATGTTTTAAGACACATTTGTTGGGGCATTTTTTCTTGCATTGTTTGTCTCTTTCAAATTATAAGAGCATTTTTTGTTTTATTCGGTCATTCTTGAGAAATTATCATTTAATTTTGGCTATAAATCCCCATTATTATAGTAAAATAATTTTTATTTCCTTTGATATTTTCTTTACATATTATGTCCATTAATACTCATTATTTTGCATAATAATATTGCCATTTTAACGTTTTACACCCCATGTAATGGATCAATCCAACCACCCCCTTCAATATAGACTCCTCTATACCTACTAGTTCTGCATAAGAGTGGCCTTGTGGTGGACTACATGGAAACTACATCAGGTAACATAATTAATTAAAGTGTACCACTTAGAAAAATGGTGTAAAATTAAATGAACTTAAATGTTAGTACTAAAATCTAATTTAATTACTAGTCTAATATTAAGTAGTACAAAACTTCTTTTTCTACTAAGCCCATTATGTAACCTCATTTTTAGGGCATTTTAAGGACATTTGGGAAAGATTTTTAAGTCATAAATGCATTGTTTTAGGGCATTTTTCATGATTTATAGGTCATCAAAATCCTAGCCCTACTTATAACTAATATATAAATTATCAAAAACAAAAGTTATACTTACAAAGGTAAGGTCACAAAGAAAATCAGAATTAATATGAATGAAATAATAATCTTGATAGAATAATAATCATTATACAAGAATAATCTTAATACAAAACAACAGAATGTAATATAATCTACAGATCATTTTCCGAAATTTATTACAAGTGTAGTTGAATTGTTTAAGACTCATATAAAATATATCTACATAGTATATATCTCCTAAGCTATGCTATTGTAAGTGCAAAGAACTCTATAAATAGGACAATAATAATATGAATTTATATTTACTTGAAGCTCTCAAGTGTAGAATTAAAAGAAATTTCCATTCCATATACTGTATTTGTACCACTTCAAAAACGATTTGACTGTGCAATGGACTCGTGTGTGGCGTGCTGCCAGTTGTTTGTGCGGTCCAGCGTTGTTCGAACTTTGTGTTGTATCCCGTAGGCCTAGTCTCAAAGCCCTGACAGCTTATAAATGAAAATCCGATCTCTATTCCGTTGGCCCTCGTTGTTTCAACGAAAGGCTAAAACTCTGTAATGGAAGCGGCATATTCGTGTATTTCGCGGAAGCTGAATACCAGGAAGTTCTCCGGATATGAAAAAAGTAAATAGGATTTGTTGTGGAAGCACGAAGATTGCGCGGCCCCTTTGTGGGTGAGTGCCCTGCGCAGGGCTCCCAAGTGTAGTCCAAAAAAAGACTAAAAGTTGCCTAAAAGCTTGGGGAAAGGGGTAACGTGATGCTACATAATTAACCCCGTAGTATCGAGGTCATTTAGGGACCACCCCTACTACCCTTCTACCCCCAGAGTCAGCAGTTTGTTTTACGTCCAACCTTCCCCATCCGGCACCCCTGAGGGTACAGTCATGTTACCACAAAGTGTGCACATAGCTTCCAGATTGAATCATAACTGTTACCAAGTGGCCTATAGGATCAACCCGACTTTCAACATCTGATCATTTCTTATTGTTTTCCCAACCTTAATTATTTTAATCATCGTCACCTTCTTCTATGCTGGTAGGCCTATATTATTTCCATTAAACAACTTTAAGAAGTATTGTATGTATTAAATTGTCATGAGAAAAAGAATTTCCAAAGTTAGTCGTGATTTAAAGTTCTTTCCTATAATGTTAAGGTTACCAGATTTTTTTCAAAGTTTCCGGGGACAGATAGCTATATGAAAAAAGGTACTTTTAACATTTCTGTTAGTTTCCTTTCACTTACATTGTTTTACACATTTTAAGAAGTTAAAACACTCATTCTGCTTATACACTAAAAATATTCATAACTTAGTGATGCTTTCAGAATAGTGAATTTTTTTAAGCAGTTCTTCTCTGGATCCCAATTTTGCACCAAATTTTTATAGGACATGCTGAATGAAGTTGATTAAGATAGCAAGCATGACTCGAACAGTTCACTCATTCTGGATTTTTAGAATCTCCACATAATAATTATTTATTTTAGCTGGCGGAGATAAGGCCGTAAGGCTACAAAGAATTCAACAACTTGATTTGTATGTATGTATGTATGTATGTATGTATGTATGTATGTATGTATGTATGTATGTATGTATGTATGTATTTATTCACTCTTCAATGGGTCTTATATACCCGGTGGCAGTGGTAACTAATTACACTCAATAATGACAACAATAAACTTATTAATTAAAAATACAATTAATAATAATACTAATAATTAATACTAACAATAATTTATAATAATAATAATAATAATAATAATAATAATAATAATAATAATAACAACAGGGAATATCCTAAATTAAATGAAACGATCGCTTAAAATAACATTTGAAATAAATCTAATTTGTATCTTAAACGTAAGATCGAACTAAAACCCACGAGTATGATATGTTCATATCTGCACAAGTACCTTTCAACATTACACTCATTTCGCTGTCAACTCACTCACTGCACTGGAACTGCGACAAATTTCACTTATTCTATCCTGATTTCACTAACACTTCAAAAACATTTCACTGTTCAAATACTTTGCACTGCCACTATAAAGTATAAAGCTTCACTGACAGGAACACGTTTCACTTACACTACACACTTCACTGACACAACATAATTCTTCACTGATACAACACTTCAATAACAACATATAATTTATACCCTTTGGATAAGAGTTGCATGTATACAAGAGTTATTTATGAATTAAATAGCTAAATGCTATGAACTATTAATTAAACAATGAAATATAAACTGTGAAGCAGATTTAAGGTAAAATACTTAGAATTTTGATATATTAAAAATAATGTTAGATAATAGAAAGAGATTATTATGAGACAATTTTAAAAATACAGCGCTATCAGCATGATGTCTAAAGGAAGAAGTACTGGTAACAATGTAGTCAGTGATAGTTTACGTCAGAATGATTGGAGTGAATTGCTAAGAAGGTTAACCTTTAAGCTGTTTTTAAAAATGTTTATTGTCTTGCAGACCCTAATACTTTGTGACAAGGAATTCCATTGTCGCGAGGTGAATACTGTAAAAGATGATAACAAGATGTTCTATGAAGAGGTATACTTAGCGTGCCACAGATAAATGATCTGGTACTTACGTCGTGGTTAGAGTATAGGTAAGAGGAAGAAGAAAAAAATTCTCTTCACTGAAGCATTACTTCCAGAAAGACATGGAGATATTTCAGTCAACATCTGGAATTGTACGTAGAAAATGATTTTCTTAGAGAAAATGTAAAAGATTTCATTCCATTTTGAGCAAAGATCAGCATTTTCTTCAGTACATTTTCTATTTTCTATAAGTCACATATATCTTCCAGCAAAAAATTTCAGGAAATAACTTTTTTTTTCATCTAGGACAAGTCCATCTACTCGTATATTGGAAGAGAAATAATGAACCGTGTCTTCAAACTTTTTATCTTTCTGGAGGACATCTCAGGAATACACACCCCACATAATTATATCTTATCTTGTGAATGAATATCCCAAGCACTGATATATTCAACAGCATTTTCATAAAATTACAATAATTAACTGGTAACCTTACTTTAATCGTCTCACGTTGTTTGAGAGGTAACATAAACATAAACACAAACACAAACACTTGAAACTCACTTCATAGGGTACACACACAAAGAAAGCATGTAAACGCTGGTAACCTGCTCGCTGGCTGCCAGCGCCGATTGCCTGCGCCTGTCGGCGCTGAGCGGTGGACACAGAGAAAGCGTGTTAAAGCTGTAAAACCTGCCAGTTGCTTTCATGTTGACTAGCTCGTCTGATGAAGACTTTCTTTTATATTTTGATAGTCTTATATTTATATATTAAAAGACACAATAAAAACAATTTGCATTCATCAATAAATCGTTGTAGAAAAAAGTTGAGGTGAATAACATGACTTCTTTAATTAGCTGAATGCAGACGAAGATACATACATTTCT
The DNA here is from genome assembly GCF_040183065.1 of Periplaneta americana. Classification (NCBI taxonomy): domain Eukaryota; kingdom Metazoa; phylum Arthropoda; class Insecta; order Blattodea; family Blattidae; genus Periplaneta; species Periplaneta americana. The sequence goes on from NC_091120.1 coordinate 131,805,706, forward strand.
TCAGTATATCAGAATCACTTTGGAAATATTTTGTTATATTTTAAATGCAGTAGAACATCTCCAAAAACTGATGTAATTGACATCTATGGTACTAGATTTTGAAAAAAGTGTAGATGTTCGTCTCCTCACGTTCTTGACCATGTTTTCTACTTGTTTTCTTTTGTAAATATTGAAGCTTCTGCCTTTCAATATGTAGCACAGAATCATTGAATACATCTGTTGGCCTACGTCTTTTTTTATGTAACAGATACACAAGAGGATTCCAAATACGTTGTAGTAATATCAGGGACTCTGACGCAGTAGGCCGTGGGTCATCATTAGACCTCGGATTTTAGGTTAAATGGCTTTTTATCTGTAGGGATAAATTAAAACTAGTTAAACGTCTTCATATTTTATGTAAAATATGAACGTTTGAAAGCAGTTTTATAGTTCTTAAAAATGCCAGTATATCCCGTTGAGACCTATTTTTAAGGTTTTAGAGCGTAAAATTTGCCTATTTCTCTTTATTACACGTATATATTTTTAAATTTTCATGTAGCATGAAAGAGAAAGTTTTGAACGTCATGGGGTGCGTATGGTTCAAGTATCCTGTAACAGTTTGGTTGTAGGAAAGAAGAAATTCCTGGAAAGTATCTGGTTTTGTTCAGCACTTGAGCAGACAGTAGAAATGTGATGAATCGGGAGGGTGTAGTTCTCCCTAAAGAAATCAGCATGGTAAATATTGCTAGATTTAAATATGTATCTATTGCTTCAGTATCATTGGGAAGAATTTTTCTCCATTATAAAATGGTTCTAAGGCAAATAAGGTTCACAATAGAAAATTAGAGAAAAATGTAGTCATGTATTGCAATGCCAATTATGAATAATGTGTTCATTGTAAATTCATTGGTAAATTAATTAATTTAATTTTAATATGAGCACTTTTGTTCTCGTATTAGCAGTTAGAGCAATGAGGCCGATGAATTCTTTACAAATTATGTACCGGTATTCAGAATTTAAGACTCAACAGAAATCAAGTTTCTAATCGCAATATTTTTCTTGCTGTTTTGTCACTGTATACCGTAATATTCAATACTCACTGATTAATTGCATTTTTATAGTTATTGTAGTTTGTGTTGCTAGAAATTACATTTTAGGTGCATAAAATAACATTTTTAGCTACTTGAAATTGTACTTTTAGTTGCCTAAATCTATGTTTTTAGTGTCTATTTTGATAAATTCAGGGCCTATTTTAGGTGCCTAGAAGTCAGTTTTTAAATGCCTAAAATCCGAGGTCTAGTCATTCCGTGGGAAAAATTAGCGCCTAATATCACTAATATCCTCTCTATCCGGTGAGGGTGAGGATGGTGTTGCACTAATATGGTCGTCGAATTTAGTGGACTTTACTTCTTTCTTGATCTACATTTTCAATGTTAGGCTAAGAAGTAAAAGATTAAAATTATTTTCCATGGGCCTTCTATACAGGGTGATTCACGATGATGTACCGTCCCTTACGGAGCTTATTTCCGAAGACATTCTGAGCAAAAAATGTCATGTAAACATTTGTCCTATTCTCAATATTTTCAGAATTACACTCATTTGAAGTTATTTGTAAAATATAATTATTCTTGAGTTTTAAGGGTAAAAGAATAATACAGATAAAAATGAACTCTTTAGGAGTGTAATTTCCTTAATTGGCTAGTATTCTGAAGCTAAACATGTGTTGTGAATTACATAGTTGCTTCGTACAGAATTTTTTTTTCGATTTTTAACTACTAAATTACATTTTCTTACGCATTTATCACATCATTTGTTACAAATCACTCCACTCTTGTAAATTCTTCAAGACTGTACATTAGGGTGCATAATTAAACTGTAAAGAATCAAGTTCCTAAGTCGTATGGTTTGTAACACATTTTGTGATAAGTACGTAAGAATTATGGCATTTTTAGTTATAAATTGAAAAATAAAATCTGTACAAAGCAATTAACACATTTTTAGCTTCAGAACACTAGCCAATTAAAGAAATGACACTCCCTAATAGTTCCTTCTATATTTGTAATATTTTTTTTACTCCTAAAACTAAAGAAAAAGTGTATTTTACTAACAATTTCAAATTAATATAACTTTGAAAATACTGCGATTAGGACACATGTTTACATGACATTTTTTGCTCAGAATGTCTTCGGAAATAAACTCCGTAAGTGACGGTAAATCCTCGTGAATCACCCTGTTTTGCTCCTTCTTAGTTTCTTAACATACTATTATGAATCTTGTTGTAATTCACTCATTATGCTTGAGTTCTTTATTTCATAGGATTCATTTCTATTTCTTACATTAAAGTTTCTATTCGTAATCCAGTCTTCAACTGTTAATGTTTTATTCGATCTGATTTTGAGATACCTTTAAGTAGACCTATGATATTTCCAACCTGTATTCTTTAATCGTTGTTTTATTTTATCATTATAAGTGTAAATAGAAAATGCTATAAAGCTGTAAAAATCTGTTTAAAAATCTACACGCCTATAAACGTTTTATTCATACGTGATATAGAAAAAAAAATTGTTTTGTCATGTCCAGACCGATCACCGGTCTAGGGTCACCGATTCGCGAGACTGAAGTTTGGAACGCATGGATTATATGTGACGTCATGACCCATGGGGTGGGATGGCACTGGGAGAGTACAGTTGGTTTCATAATAAATTATATTACCGCCTTTCTTATTCTACTTGGCGTGGGTCTTTGCAATCACCATACGTACTTGAGATCCTGTGAGTAAATAAGTATTATTTCTTTTCATTTATTTATTTGATTATTTATACATGTATAATTGTGTTAGCCTTTAATTAGTTAGTCACACTACTGAGGAACATGTCGAAAATTAAGAGCACCAAACGGTCCCTTCTAAAGGAACTTGCAGAGAAGTTTGGAAAGGAATATTTTTTTAAGTAAAAAAAAAAAAAAAACATTGAATTTTGCAAATTGTTAAAAAGTTATAGGGACAGATAAAACTCGATTCTTTCAAAAGCAATATAATATCAAAATGTGTGCAAAATATTTAATTCTACAGTCAAAACTGGCCTTCAACATCAAAATCAGACATAGAACATAACAAAGAATTGAATCGAGATTTGTGTATAATGTTGATACATGTCAATATCCCATTCACAATATTTCAAAGCGTTTCTTGAAAAAAGCTGTTTTGAGTGAAATTAGGAGATAATTTTCTTTTGTTACGTTGCGAATGTACCTTGTAATTCGGTGTGTTGAATTGTGAAGAAATGTATTGTGTGTAAGTACTGCATATTTTTTCTTTTCTGCTCACAAACAAATGATTATTTTATATTGTTATAACTTGTACAGTATACTATAAATTGAATCATGTAATGTTAGGAAATTAATTTTTATATTAGAAATGCACTGTATATATTATATTTGTAAATGTGAACATTACTGCACGCATTGTATTCTTTACCTGACACAATTAGGAACATTAAATCCAGACGTTTGAGATGGGCAGGGCATGTACCACGTATGGGCGAATCCAGAAATCAATATAGAGTGTTCATTTGAAGGCAGGAGGGAAAAAAAACCTTTGAGGAAGACAAGACGTAGATGGGAGGATAATGTTAAAAGGGAATTGAGGGAGGTGGGATATGATGATAGAGACTGGATTAATCTTGCACAGGATAGGGACCGTTGGCGAGCTTATGTGAGGGCGGCAATGAATATTCAGGTTCCTTAAAAGACATAAGTAATTAAACGTGAACATTTATTTTGTGTCCTACTGTGACTGAATGTTTACATGTTGAGGCAAGGAGTATCTGCACTTTCAATCTCCCATTCCCCTCGATCTATACAACACATTGGTCAGTGCGTTCATACCTTAATGCGTTTCGGTACCCAGGGCCGCAGTCTGGTCATGTCTCTCCGATTACAGCGCTTCTCCTGTACGAAAGCATTATTTTTGGGATAATGGTAAGAGCCAAGGAATACTTAAAAAGTAATTAATATGATAATGACGCACATGGAAAGTAATTTTGTAATGAAGTCTTTATTTTAAATGACTACTCAAAATCAATTCTTAATTTTATTTTGGAATGAAATGGTAGATGAGACATAGTATGAATAATATTGTACAATTTTGTTGCGGATAAGTTAAATAATAATATACTTGGGATTCGGAGAAATCACCAGTAAATTTAAAATCGCAATGCAGGTCAACTCCTCCTTTGCAGAAAGGGACCGGGAATCATAAGAGGATTATTACAGCGATTGCAAAGACCTCTAGGATACTTATAATACCTCCACCGGACGAAGTCAGTAATGCGTTATTGCCCAACAACTTTCTCTCTCGCGCATGGTTGGAATAAGAGAGAGAGGTACAGACAGACAGAGACAGAATTTGGAATTCTCTTGCACAGCGTATCTACTATCGGTTGTTTGGTAAGGAGATAATATTATGGTGGACTGCATTACAAACCGTTAACAGATTTTAATACGCTGATAATTTGAAATATTTCGTTAATGACAGGTAATGTTAAAGCTATTAGAGTATATGAAACTTTTATGCGAATATATGAGAAATTAATAACTTAATGACTTTTGTATGTTAAATATCGAAAGCAAAATGTAGGCTATCTAACTTGAGTTTACAGTAAATGATTTCTTTCAAGTATGCTTATCAGTTATTGTTGCAGAAAATAAACTAAAAACAGAACATTTATGACATAATAAAAGATGCATTGGTGCGAAATACGAAAGTTTATAAAACAGAAAGTAGGCTATGTTTAAGCTCTCTGACACCAATCCGACTATGTCCTATATTTGTAGGTAAGACATTAAGATAATAATATCTCATATATTCGCATAAAAGTTCCAAACATTCTAATAGCGTTAATATTATTTTGTCACAAACGAAATACAGAGTGATTCACGAGGATTTACCGTCCTTTACGGACCTTATTTCCGAAGACGTTCTGTGCAAAATATGTCTTATAAACATTTATCCTAATGTAAATATTTTCAAAGTTACATCAATTTGAAGTTGTTAGTAAAATACATTTTTATCTTTAGTTTTAAGCGTAAAAAAATACAAATAGAGAATGAACTATTCAGAAGTGTCATTTCTTTAATTGGCTAGTGTTCTGAAGCTAAAAATGTGTTGTTAATTGTTTTGCACAGATTTTATTTCAATTTTTACTAAAATGATTCCATTCTTATGCACTTGTCAAAAAAATTGTTACAAATCGTACGACTTCAGGAACTTGATTCTTTATAGTTTAATTATCCATCCTAATGTACAGTCTTAAAGAATGTACAATAGTTGCGTGATTTGTAACAATTGTTGTGATAAATGCGTAAGAAAATGTAATTTTGTAGTTAAAAAATGGAAAAAAAAAATTATTTACGAAGCAATTATGGAATTCACAAGACATGTTTAGCTTCAGAATACTAGCTAATTAAGAAAATGATACTCCTGAATAGTTCATTCTTTATCTATAGTATTATTTTACTTTTAAAACTCAAGAATAATGGTATTTTTCCAAACAGCTTCAAATTAATGTTATTCTGAAGATATTGAAATTAGGACAAATGTTCATATGACATTTTTGGCTCAGAATGTCTTCGGGAATGAGCTCCGTAAGGGACGGTAAATCCTCGTGAATCACCCTGTGTATAGGAATTGGATGGGCGTGGGGGAAAAGGAGAATATAATAGAAGAAAGTATGACGTAATGTGAAGATGCGTTTAATTGAGATCGAGAGGCAATAGATTGCGCTCCAATATTCGGAAAAATCCTCACTGCATTTACAATCAGACCTCATGCTTAATTGGGGGAGGTGTGACTACATAAATTCTTATAGCAAAGATAGGGGAGCAGGATAGCTGCTAAGATTGGGGGCTTAGAAGGGTAATAAAATTGTTCCCGAAGAAGGAGAGTTCAACAATAAATAATTAGGAGCTTGCTTCAAAACCAGACAAGTCCACAATGCAAATTTTTCAGGAAGTAAAAAAAGTGAAATCAATTCTCGCAATAATACAATGAAAGTAATATTTTGTGAGGACATTGTGGGTTACCTACAAATTAATATTGTGAATCAGATCCTGATTTGCACAAACTGCCCTCAAGCTACTGTAAAAAATCTGCAGGACTTGTTCAGTTATGATTGATAGAGGTGAACATGTTCAGCATTGATTGGAAATGGTTTGAACATGTTGAGTTTTGATTAAAAATAAACGTTATTAACTTATAATTGTTTGGGGTGGAAGTACAAAAATTAATCTTAGTCCGTTAAATTTACTACAAAAACGAATAATTAAAAAAAGTGTGAAGAAACGTTTCCATTATCCAACTAAATTAATTTATTCTGAATTTAATGTATTTAATATTGAACAAATTTATAAGCCATACGCTGTTAAAATTTTATTATAAAAATCGTAATAAGTTTGTATTACAGACACATAATTATGACACAAGACGAAATATTAATTTAACATTAGTAGAACCTAAATGTCTTACATCTGCTGGTCTAAAGCATAGCATTAATTTTGGCCCTCGGTTGTACAATGCTTTAACTAAATTACACCCAGAACTTCTAACATGTAACCCACTAACATATAACAAGAAAATTAGAAACGTGTTAATATCTTCAATTTTATTAAATAAATTTATAGCCTATGTGTATGAATTAATCAACCTATATTATATTTGTATTCTATAATTTTGATATATATATATATATGTAAAATCCTACTTTTCACGTGCGATATTATTCTTCTCTAGTGTTAATATTATGTTATATAATTCCATTGCCTCTGTAATTTAAATTTTAGTTCCTATTTTTTATACTTATTTATTTTTATTATTTTTTTTATTTTATATATTTCTCTTATATTAATATTGTATTATATAATTTTAATTCTATTTCCTATTTTATTTTGTTTTATATTCTCTTATAGGCCTATTAATATTATATCTGAACTGCGACCGAACACGAGCGCTGCTCATTCGGTCTCAAATTTTGTTAATACTACTGTATCTTCTGTTTTATATTGTTTGTATTATTTTATTTCTATTTCTCTTGTTTGTTTGTAATTATATTCTTTATTCTGTATATTTAAATTTAAATAAATAAATAAATAACTTATGGAATACAAGTTTCTCTCAACTCTTCAGAACTTTATTGAATTATCCATTCAACATGTATCATCTAGGGCAGAGGTCGTCAGCACTGAGCACCCTGGGGCTAACGTCTCTTACCCGCGGAAAACGCAGTGCACTCGTAGCTGCTAGCGGGTATGCTCTCTACCTCTTCCTACTGCACGACGGTGTACACGGGACGGCACCACTAACCCTTTGCACATTTCAGCGAGTGCTGGCGGCCACTGATCTAGAGCTTTCCAGCCCTCATTATTTTCTTGCATGATACATAATACAGATGAAATTCGTTATATTATTGTAAACAATAAAAAATATCAGTTATACAATAGTCAATATATATAAATGCAGTGATTAATGTAACAATACTTATGGTTTAATCTCATACTTTATTTTCATAATCTATACACGCAAAGCTGTATTTGAATGTAATGTGCATGGAATATTTTGATTATATCATTAATTTACATATTTAAAATATAATTAACTTCGAAACTAGCAGTCCGATTAAGCTCAAAATTTGCGCACACCTTATTATTAATATATCTAACAAACAGACAAAAAATGAAATAAATCGGATTAAAATTATAAAAATTTCATTAACCCAGTTCTAGTTCTAGAAATATTTCTATGTAATCGATTTCGATTGATCATGATATCCGCATTAGTAAGTTTATTGCAGCAGTAAGATTTGTTGTCATGGCAGGATTCATTAATTCATAGTGTTCGGCCCAAGGGCAGGTCTTTCACTGCAAGCCCAGCATTCTCCAGTCTTTAATTTTTTCGGGCTTCCTCATTGCCTCCTCATATGACCAATATATTGTATTTTTTTTTTTTTTTTACAAAACATTAACTTAGTTTTATTATTTCAACAATAATTCACTTTCTATAATTTGATTCTACTCCCGTCAACAATGGGATTTCCACTCCACACAGTAACACAGTATTCGTTATTGCACTCCACAGACGACAATGACAATTTACTTGGATTATTGAGAACAACAATGAACTGTTAATCTTAACTAATGTTCACAAAGCACTATTTACAAATCAGAACTGTCAGTTCTCAGTTCACAGTTCGTTTGCCATGGCTAATTCTTCTAGCTTAGTCACTCGAGTTCACAGTATCTCGAACCCCAGACCTTCAGAGACAATCCACTGAACTTCGAACTCAGGTCCCCCAACTGCGGTCCACTGCACTCGAACTCAGAACTTCGGACGCTCATACAACTGCGGATACACTCAAGTCGAACTCTGGTCTCGAAGCTTGCTTCACTGCTAAACAAGACTGGCTGGATTGCTGTCCACTGACTATAACAACACTGCTCAAGCTCACTCGCGTGTCGTAATAATTATTAATAACCACACCATAGTTACGAGAAAGTACGATTGCTCGAAATTTCCAGAAGATGGCGCCTATCTAGGCTTCTCTGGATTTCTCTCCTCAGTCACCAGCTGCTTTATCCCCCCCTCTCTGCCGCGGACTAGAGTGCAATCGCTCCTCTTACATTGCGCCCCTCCAGACCCTAGCGGCTGCAGCCCTCTTCGACGCGTTTTCTCGTGCGCCCCGCCCTCTGCGGGACGCGTGATCGAGCCTCGACTTGGCTGTCACAATATCTTAATGTCGTCTATCGTCTGATATCCTCTTGTGCCCGCAACTCTTTTCCCGTTCACCATTGCTTTCAGTGCATCCTTCAGAAGACAGTTCCTTCTCAACCAGTGACCCAACCTATTCCTTTTTTTCCTCTTTCTGATCAGTTTCAGCATCATTCTTTCTTCATGCACTCTTTCCAACACAGCTTCGTTTCTTATTCTGTCTGTCCACTTCACACGCTCCATCCTTTCCCATATCCACATTTCAAATGCTTCTATTCGCTTCTCTTCATTTCGTCGTAATGTTCATGTTTCTGCTCCATACAATGCTACACTCCACACAAAGCACTTCACTAGTCTCTTAGTTCTTTCTCCAGAGGTCCGAAGAAGATGGTCCTTTTCATGTTGCCATTGCTAGCTTCCATTTTACATGAAGCAAATAAAGAGATAGGTTTGGAAGTATATCCCGAAAAGACAAAGTACATGATTATGTCTCGTGACCAGAATATTGTACGAAATGGAAATATAAAAATTTGGAAATTTATCCTTTGAAGAGGTGGAGAAAATCAAATACCTGGTAGCAACAGTAACAAATATAAATGATACTCGGGAGGAAATTAAACACAGAATAAATATGGGAAATGCCTCTTATTATTCGGTTGAGAAGCTTTTATCATCCAGTCTGCTGTCCAAAAATCTGAAAGTTAGAATTTATAAAACAGTTATATTACCAGTTGTTCTTTATGGTTGTGAAACTAGGACTCTCACTTTGAGAGAGGAACATAGGTTAAGGGTGTTTGAGAATAAGATGCGTAGGAAAATATTTGGGGCTAAGAGGGATGAAGTTACAGGAGAATGGAGAAAGTTACACAATACAGAACTGCATGCATTGTATTCTTCACCTGACATAATTAAGAACATTAAATCCACACGTTTGAGATGGGCATGGCATACAGCACGTATGGGCGAATCCATAAATGCATATAGAGTGTTAGTTGAAAGGCCGGAAGGAAAAATACCTTTAGGGAGGCCGAGACGTAGATGGGAAGATAATATTAAAATGGATTTGAGGAAAGTGGGGTATGATGATAGAGACTGGATTAATCTTGCTCAGGATAGGGACCAATGGGGGGCTTATGTGAGTGCGGCAGTGAACCTCCGGGTTCCTTAAAAACCAGTACGTAAGTAAGTATTGCTATTTTGCTTTCGACTTCTTGACAGCAGCTCATGTTACCGCTTACAATACACCCCCGAGTATTTGAAGCTGTCGACTTGCCCTAGTGCCTTATTTAGAATTCGAAAGATTACCTGCTTTACTTTTCTTCTTATTACAATGGTTTTCGTCTTGTTGGCATTTATCTTCATTCCATAGTTCTCACAACTGCCATTTAGCTGGAATCTTTTAAATTCCTTCAGTTCTGGGTCTGGATTCTCATATCTTAAAGCAAACATTGGAAATCAAAACCTAAGAAAACTGTTGATAAATCTTTTGATGTTGGAATAGCAATGTTTCTAATGTGTTTTTTCTTTACATGCCTTTTATTCCTTTCTTTCTGTAAGCCTATCTCTCTTCCGACCTGCAGATCGTCGCTTAAATGATTTCGAAATTAATTTTACTCACAACTGATAGTCCCATTTTTTTTTCGTAATAACTAGAGACAGGATTTCAATGCAAATGCATGTTTTTATATAAGCTTGCTACAGTTCTCAAGCTTTGTAAATATCCTTTTCATGGCTTAGTGATTTGAAAATTGTATACTCTTTCTGTGCATATTTGTATGTTTTGGTCTTTTTAGTGGTAAATTCATGCATGAAGCATGTTTTTTTAATTTTAATTTTAATAATGCATATTTTGAAGTTTATTTGCACATTACGTCCATTTTTATAGTTTCATTGCATATTATACATTAAATCGCTTGATACTGCATTTTATAAATGTTGCCTCGTAGAGTTTGGTATTTCTGACCTTACAATATTTGAGTATAGGCCTATGTACTGAAAAATATAAGTGAAATGCTAACGGTTTGCAGGGTTTCTACCTGAGGACTTCGAACCTTACCAGCTAATCCTCTCATTGTATTGTCACACTGGAATTCCACACTCCTGTTCTATGCAAGTCTTATCTTGAGGTTAAAATTATTATTATAGAAGGATGCCTCTTCTGATCCCTCCCATACTTTGTAGTTTGGCGACAATAGCACTATCACGCTACCTCTAACATGCCTTTAATTTGGAAAGGTAGATAGGTAGAAGGTCTGTAGTAGGCTACATGTACAGATGTTTTGTGAATTAACTACTGTATTCGTGTTCTGTGGTGATCTGTGAAGTGTTGTAGTGCCCCCGATTAAATGTTCGAGGAGAGGTCTTGTGGCACAGTGGATCAAGAGAAAATAATATCTTAGAAATTTGAAAAGATTCTTAGTAGAACATTGTGACATTTGAAAATAAAATGTAAGCTTGAATTTTGATAGTGCATATTTTCAATGTTTTTTCCTTCATTGTGCATATTTGGCTATTTCATAGTGCATAGATGCATGCGTATTTTACGATTTGATAGTGCATGAAAAATCCTATCTCTAGTAACAACATTATTGCATTTAAACCACAGATTAATCCCTTTAATAACTGCATTTCTCACTCTCTTGCGTTCTCACAATAGCCAATACAAATATCAGAATCTTCCAACTATTCGGCTCTTATACTATTCAAAGTATGAAAGGGGGGGGGGAGAGAACTCCAGACCCCAGATTTCTTACAAAAGTAATGCAATCAACAGTCATTGTAATAGAACAGAGGTCACATGAGATAATGATCAGTGGGTTTTCAAGGAGAAAATAAAAGAGAGTTAAGAGATAAGTGTAGATTGTTCACCTGTGAAAAGCTAATCCTTTTGGTTTTGGCATAGGTTACTGACCTCTATTGACTGAAAATGTGTTAACATCTTATTTTTGAAGTTACTTTTGGACGTGTTTTGTTTTGACCGAAAAGCCATATTTAAAATGCAATTTTGAATGGGATTTATCCAGGTTCGACTCAAAATCAATGCTGATATCGATAGAATCGAGTAAAATTATAACGAAAACATCATAAAATAATTATGGACTTGTCTGGTTTTGGACGCAAGCTTCTTTACTGTCCATTATGTGTGGAAAAGAATTCTTGGACACATATTTTAGCCCATTGTGAAAAAAACAGAACATATCTAGAGAAAATATCTACCACCCTCGATGTTAAGTCGGAATAGGGGTTCGCTTGCATGTCTTGACCCCATGGGGAATAGAGAATACGAAGAAAAGACTGGATTGTTCATCTTCAAAGTGGGACAGCTTAGAACATCAGCTGTTGAAGTTTATGATACGAACTGACAAAGGGATAATGCTAACTACTGAATTATACAATTCTATGCCTGTTTATATATGAAGTTAGGATATAAGGTACCTGTGGGTATCAAGGCCCAGCATGTTATAAGGCCCACTATAAATACCTAGTTTTGCCATTAGTTATACACTTTTTGGAAAGAGAGCAACAGCTCTTAAGACCTATTTCTTTTTGCATTCGAGTGAGGTATAAAGAAATTAGATTCTCGTTCTTGTTTGTAGCTGACTGGTGACAACAAGTTATGTGTGATTATTTCTCTTTTCATTATAAAATGTAAGCAGATATTTAATCGTTTTACTGTGTGTTATTGATGTAATATTAAATGCACGTTATTGTGTAAACATTGAGAAGTTCGAGGCTACCGTTAAATTTTAGCTAATGAGCATATGAGCACTCCATAACTTAAAATTGGCGGAACGTAACAGGACAGGAAATAAGGCCCATGAAATAAGTAAGTGGATACGCCCACAAGTTGATAGAAGTCCCTGAACTATAAAGCTCAAACTCTGAATCGCAATCATTTTTGCGAGAAATGCAACAAACGAAAGACTGACAATTCCTAATGCAGAAAGAGCATTAGATGAGCCATCAACTTCAGGATCTGTAAACATCCAGTAGATGTGGATGCGTTCCGTCTGTGAAGAGAATTGTTGCAGATATGAATGTGTATGTCTCTTGTGAATGTTGAGTGTACAATGAATGTGTAGGTTTCACTGAGAAAAACGCCGAAGACTTTGTATGCCAAAATTATGTTCAATAATTATATTCTTTATTGTGGGCCTTATTATCTGTCACAGCAGGCTATAAGGCCCAGTGACATGATGTTAATTTTCATTGCTCACAGTATTTATATGTCTGTTTGAATATTTATTTGAAGTAAAATATTATAGCATAACTATAAAAGTATGCTATTCCATTATTTAAAAAGTGCTAAACGTCTCCAGTTGAAAGCAATATATATATATATATATATATATATATATATATATATATATATATATATATATATATGTATATATATATATATATATATGTATATATATATATATATATATATATATATATATATATATATATATATTTCTTAGGTGGGCCTTATTACCCCCGATTACCTTATAATATAATATGTTTTGTTTATACCATTTTCATATTAATCTTTTTTTTTTTTTTTTTGAGAGTGGTTGCATTTACACCATGTATGGTGGGTCCCTATCACCACGGCATGGCGCGTCCTCAGGTTGCGGATAGAGGAGACGGCCTCCAGATATGGAGGGTAGCTGCGAATATATTGAATAAGCAGTCGTGGACAGCCGATAAGGGGTGGTCCTCCAGCTTGGGGGTTGGGCGAAGGGCTAACAACCCATCACCGTAAAAAACAGCTTGTTACGAATTCCTACAGTAAGCCTCGGAATAGGACTGATTCTCTGGCACGACCACAGCAAAGGAATAAGGTTTTGAGATTTGGCACTTGGAACGTAACTAGTCTTTATAGAACAGGAGGGGTAACATTAGTAGCAAAAGAACTAGCTAGATATAGAATAGACTTTGTGGGAGTACAAGAGGTTAGGTTAGATGGGAATGGCATATCACAAATAGGAGATTACTTGTTGTATTATGGGGAAGGAAACAATAATCACCAATTAGGAACAGGATTCTTTGTACATAAAAGAATAAAATCAGCAGTAAAAAAGGTCGAATTTATCAGTGACAGGTTATCATATTTAGTACTTAAGGGTAGATGGTGCGACATCATGGTTATAAATGCTCACGCCCCTACAGAAGAGAAAGACGACTATATAAAGGATAGCTTCTATGAAGAATTGGAACATACTTTTGATCAGTTCCCTAGATATCACATGAAAATTTTATTGGGGGATTTCAACGCTAAAGTAGGACGGGAGGAGATTTTTAGACCAACTATTGGAAAAGAGAGCCTACACGCAATTAGTAGTGACAATGGAGTTAGATTAGTCAACTTTGCCACATCGAAAAATTTAATTGTCAAAAGTACAACATTCCCCCATAAGGATATACATAAATATACTTGGACTTCTCCAGATGGATTGACACACAACCAAATTGATCACATCTTGATAGATAAACGGAGACATACTAGTATAGTAGATATTCGAACTTTCAGGGGTGCAGACTGTAATTCTGACCATTATTTGGTGATTGGAGAATTAAGAGAAAGATTATCAGTAGCCAAGCGAGTAGAGCAACAAGTTAATATTACTAAATTCAATATTTTGAAATTAAAGGACGAGGAAGCTAAGCAAAATTATCAGGTCGAAATTTCGAATAGGTTTGCCACTTTAGAAAGTTCCGACGAAGTTGAGAAAGAATTAGATGTTAATAGCGTGTGGGAAAATATCAGAGATAGTATCAAAATTGCAGCTGAGCAGAGCATAGGTTATTATGAAACTAAGAAAAAGAAACCGTGGTTTGATGAAGATTGTTGCATGGTAGTAGAAAGAAGGAAACAGGCAAAATTGAAATTCTTACAGGATCCAGTTGAGGAGAAGAGAGATAATTATTTCAATGAAAGACGGGAAGCAAGTCGTACACTTAGGAATAAAAAGAGAGGTTACTTGAAGGAAAAACTGAATGAGGTAGAAACAAATAGTAAGAATAAAAACATTCGAGATTTATATAAGGGTATAAAGGAATTTAAGAACGGATATCAGCCAAGGGTAAATGTGATCAAGGATGAGAATGGTGACTTGCTTGCAGACTCTCCATCAATCCTAAACAGATGGAAAAACTATTTTGCGCAACTACTAAATGTACATAGGCCAAACAGAAATGATCGGGACGAAATTGAAATACAAACTGCTGAGCCATTTATACCCGAACCCACACTTTCAGAAGTAGAAATTGCGATAGAAAATCTGAAAAAGTACAAGTCTCCAGGTATCGATCAGATTCCAGCAGAATTAATACAAGAGGGTGGAAGTGCATTATATAGCGAAATTTATAAACTTGTACTTGCTATTTGGGAAAAGGAAATTGTACCAGATCAATGGAAGGAGTCCATAATTGTACCTATTTTTAAAAAGGGGGACAAAACCAACTGTGGTAACTTTCGAGGAATATCACTTCTGTTGACGTCGTACAAAATTTTGTCCAATATTCTTTTGAGGAGATTAACTCCGTACGTAGATGAAATTATTGGGGATCATCAGTGCGGTTTTCGGCGTAATAGATCGACTATTGATCAGATTTTTTGTATTCGGCAGATAATGGAGAAAAAATGGGAGTATAAGGGTACAGTACATCAGTTATTCATAGATTTCAAAAAGGCATATGACTCGGTTAAGAGGGAAGTATTATATGATATTCTTATTGAATTTGGTATTCCCAAGAAACTAGTTCGATTAATTAAAATGTGTCTCAGTGAAACATACAGCAGAGTCCGTATAGGTCAGTTTCTATCTGATCCTTTTCCAATTCACTGCGGGCTAAAGCAGGGAGATGCACTATCACCTTTACTTTTTAACTTCGCTATAGAATATGCCATTAGGAAAGTTCAGGATAACAGGCAGGGTTTGGAATTGAACGGGCTACATCAGCTTCTTGTCTATGCGGATGACGTGAATATGTTAGGAGAAAATACACAAACGGTTAGGGAAAACACGGAAATTTTACTTGAAGCAAGTAAAGCGATCGGTTTGGAAGTAAATCCCGAAAAGACAAAGTATATGATTATGTCTCGTGACGGGAATATTGTACGAAATGGAAATATAAATATTGGAGATTTATCCTTCGAAGAGGTGGAAAAATTCAAATATCTTGGAGCAACAGTAACAAATATAAATGACACTCGGGAGGAAATTAAACGCAGAATAAATATGGGAAATGCGTGTTATTATTCGGTTGAGAAGCTCTTATCATCCAGTCTGCTCTCCAAAAATCTGAAAGTTAGAATTTATAAAACAGTTATATTACCGGTTGTTCTATATGGCTGTGAAACTTGGACTCTCACTCTGAGAGAGGAACATAGGTTAAGGGTGGTTGAGAATAAGGTGCTTAGGAAAATATTTGGGGCTAAGCGGGATGAAGTTACAGGAGAATGGAGAAAGTTACACAACACAGAACTGCACACATTGTATTCTTCACCTGACATAATTAGGAACTTGAAATCCAGACGTTTGAGATGGGCAGGGCATGTAGCACGTATGGGCGAATCCAGAAATGCATATAGAGTGTTAGTTGGGAGACCGGAGGGAAAAAGACCTTTAGGGAGGCCGAGACGTAGATGGGAGGATAATATTAAAATGGATTTGAGGGAGGTGGGATATGATGATAGAGACTGGCTTAATCTTGCACAGGATAGGGACCGATGGCGGGCTTATGTGAGGGCGGCAATGAACCTTCGGGTTCCTTAAAAGCCATTTGTAAGTAAGTAAGTAAGTAAGTAAGGTTGCATTTACAAAGTACAAAGTAGGACTTGTTTTGTAAAGCACGTACTGTCAAAAGGCTCGTACATTGGATTTAAGAGTAAATTCTAATAGTGTAGTGCATTTATATGTATAATATTGCTGAATATTTTGTAGAAAGTTCTGGGAAATGTTTTATTAGGGACTTATTATTAATACATTTTATGGGATTGAAACTAAAACTACAAATAGTAATAGCTTAAAAATTATATTTAGATTTTCATTTGGTAATTGGAAGTTTCTTTGATATTTTCCTTGAAATCAGCACTGTTGAATTAGTTATACTCCATCTGTCAGACATTTCACGGAGTCAGAAGTTGTAACTACAGTACGTGTGTTTTGACTGCCTGGAAGCCCTCAGCTGCTTAGTTATGCAGAAAGGCAAGGTTCCATGAATGATGGACATTAACAGCTTTGAATGTAGAAAGTTATGGGGGGTTATAGTTGAGACTTGAACAGCACCCTTGAGATCAATTTTCACTAGAGGGTACTGCCGGTAGTGGCTTGCTTGTTCCTTCACTACCCCCCAATTACAGTACAACACAGAGAGAGAGAAAAAAATATCGGGTAACTGTCTGATATAAAGGTGGGGTAAGTCTCCAAGGGGTTAGTTGAGGATTAGAGAGTCGCTAACGATCCAAATGCCGGTGTGGAGATAGATGTAGGCTATTGTTAACTCTGATTGTATCCAAGGGAGGTCGAATAGCCTTTAGAACTGAAGTTTCGCATTTGAGCGTAGTTACAGTTATAACTGGTGTAGTGTTTGAAAATTAGCAATAATTTCAGAGCTATACATATTTTCTAAAGTATTGGCACGAACACGGACGCATATATCAAAACAACTGTTTAAATCTCATGAGGAAAAAATTACGTATAATCAGTGGCGTGGCGTGGGAATTTCCTGGTTGTTACCGGTTCGAAAATGATACCACAGTCGAGGAGAGGATGGATTTATTTCGAGCGTTCTACCCTGGATCATAATATATACCCAGATTTCTCGGCCTTATAGGCTTTGACTTTTGTCAGGTTTACTATGCTGCCATCTAGTCGTAACTCCTATTTGAATTCAGGGGCGGCCCGTCCCTATGTGCTACGGTGCTACAGCACACTGATAATTTTTGCTCAAATAATTTTTTTGTAATGCCATAGTATCTGATCTGTCATTTAACAATTTCCCGTGGTTATATTCATGACGCATTATCGAGTGTTTAGTCTTCGCTCTTCGCTCTTTGGTGCCTCAGGGGGTTCGTTGTGATATTCTGAACTTCGTATGAGAATGTAGACATTTACGCGCATGTGCGAAGCTGAAATCACTGTTCTGATTGGCTATTTTTACGCGGGGAAGTGCTGTAGTCAGCTTCAGCACAACACAGCATGGAGATTGCAAAGGTAAAGCGTAACGAAAGAATGCTTGTTTGTGGAAGAACTCGGAACTATTTACAATGTATTTGGTAATTCAAATATCAGACTGCTGCCATCTACCCGTAGGCCTATGAGGTTCCTCCTGAATCAGCTAGCAAGCGACGGAAAATGGAATCCCAGAAAATTGAAGCCAAGGAAGTATGTGACTATATAATTCAGGAAACTACTCACCGTTTCCAGTCTTTAAGCTACCTAGACGCAACAAAATTTTTAAACAGCAAAATTTTTTAGAATTTTTCGTATAATTATCGTGAGCGCGAACTTGAAGCTGCTGTCAACAGCTATACTATACTGAACAAAAGAGTGTTAAAGACACAACTTGGAGTTCTATACGGAAAACCCGACTTCCAAAATATAGATGTCTGTTCAATTGTTACAATACATGTCTCCAACAATTTACAGGATCCATTCTGTGAAGTAACGAAGTTGTTAAATATTTTGGTTACAACACCAATGACCACTGCTGAGCCAGAAAATTGTTTTTCTTGCTTGAAACGCATAAAAACGATTTTTAAGGAACACTATGTCCCAGGATCGTCTCACTGCTCTTGCAGTACTGTCAACAGAAAAGAGTATGATGTCCAAGATGGAGGGTTTAATACCAGGGTAATTGACAAGTTCTGCAGTGGGAAGGAACGTCGTATGGACTTCATATTTCGTCACTAGGCGAGACTCAAATTAAGATAAATACATATACTGTAAGTGTAGGAGTATACAGTAGGCCGATATAGAGATTGTAGCACACTCATTGTTTTGACCACCAGCCGCTACTGTTTGAATTGCATTACCGACTGCACTGCCATTTCGTGTTCGTTTACGGCGGACGGGTGGCGATCCTGGCGATTGTTCTCTTCAAAGTGCTGTCGATTTCAACATAGGGATGAGCAATGTATTACATATAGGATCTAGGGTTCTACTAACGTCACTCCTATACCTAAACGGATGTTCTTGCTGGTCCAAGTAACACACTGCACTTATTAAACGAGATATTACATTTCTGTTTCTATTCACATTTTCATTTTATTTTTCTGTTTATTTTTGAATGCCTTGCTTAATGAGAAGTTTATTGTCGTTTTACCAAAACGCGTTAGAGACACAACGGATGCAACATTATTTTTAGAATTTTCATGACCCGCGTAGCACATGGAAAATATCCATATTTTTGATACCGTATTTGGTCCAAGCGTTTGTTTTTTTTTTTTTGCACTTGAAAAAAGTAAACACGGCTGGCAAAAGAATCGTGATAATTTTTCATTTCCGCACAGCGACGATGATTCTGTATACCATGATACATTAAAATGTTTTTCGAAGCCTCCATGTGATTTAGTCTTCAAATCTTTGAATCCAGCAGTTGGTCTGTCTTTCAAAATAATATTACTTTTCTCACTAAATGTACGTGATCCTAAAGAACAATTTAAAAGACTCTCTATAACACAGTCACAATCATAGGAGAATACTTCAGCAGTAAATTTAGTTGCCATACTTGAGGCGTAGCGGGGAAGGAAAAATAACATATGTTTGCCTTTATGTCTAACCTGCAAATAATCGCGTCACAGTCTCACCATGGCACTGAAGGTCACTGACACCAGCTTTGGCGAGTTTGCCGTTGAAGCGCTGCAGGCAACATGTGGCGTAAATCGGAAACACTGAAGTGTTGTGTATGTATCAGTTCAATTCTTTGGCGCTAGATGACAACCATATCTTTTCTGACATGTTACAGAAAAGTGGTGGATTTAGACTGTTGATAGAAAATACAAATTAAGAAATGATATAATAAGGAATATAGGCCTTAATTTCTATTTTTTTTTTAATATTGCCGGCAACGTAGACGCCACGTCCCTGCGTATAATGCATGTATTCAACAAACCTTTTTTCTGGCACGTAAAATACATTGTCCCTGAAGTTAGGCCCAAAGCGAAATTTTCCGCCAAATTGATATCTTCCTGCTTTGTTCGTCAGTGAGCCATGTGCTTTCCTAATGACGCCTAATTGCATACACATCTACTGTATTCTTAGTGTCGATACGTAAATATAGCCTATAGAGACCTCTATAGGCAAAATAATGCACTTGGTGGAGTACGAGCTAATGAATAATGCTCACTGAGTCATGACACGGTAATAATTTTTATGATTTCTTAAAATTTTTCGATCGAGTTTGAGCAAATAAACTTCTTAATCTCCAAAACAAACAGTATGTGTGTGTGTGTGTGTGTGTGTGTATATATATATATATATATATATATATATATATATATATATATATATATATATATAATATGGATAAACCATGTCAACAGGTTGAATAATAAGAGAATCCCAAAAATGATCCTCCGTTACAGAACGCCAGGGGAAAGATCAATAGTACGTCCTGCAAAAAAGATGAATCGAGTTCTTAACATACCATATGGACTAATACATGTTTGGAAAATGATGGTGATTTATTTCAATTTTGGACACTATTGACCAGTTGATATTTAATATTTTCTTTCGAGATTTCAGTGAAAATATTCCTTTCGTTTTTATTGTTTAAAATCAGAACACCGCGCATCTTCATAACTGCGTTTGAAACGAAATATTCAATAAATCTTAAAACGTTGCCATTAGACCATATCGTCACAAGAGTGGCACTAATAATAATATTGAGACTGGAGAAATTGCTATAAACGGTTGTCAGCCCCTAACCATGTCCAACAGAATGATATTAGCTCTCATTTTCCTTTTCAACAGCTAAGCAATACACATGAAAAATCTGTTACAAAATTCATACAGAATGTAGATTGTCTACAGATAAATTTATACTTTGAATTACTCGTCTATGTACAAAAGCTGTTGCTCTTCATAGAATTTTTATAGCTAGTAATGAAATGATTAGGCTTTAAGACTGAAATAAACAGAATTGAATTTTGCTCCAATTTTACTTTCGTCCATTTATTAATATTTTTTTTTGTTGCTTGTTCCTGACATATGCTTACGAATGTAACTTCAAAGGTATTTGCTTAAGCATTTGTTTCATTTCATCTCGGGAAATGCATTAAAGTAAATAGAATTATTGAATAGAGTTTTAGATTTATATCCACAAAGGGATTTTTAATACATTACAGAATGCGTCAAAACAAGCATTGCCAGCTAAAAATGGTTGATGTGCAATTATATAACTAGTAATATATAAACTGCAATTCTGTAAAGCCCTTTAATAGATTGAAACATAAACATACCTACCTTTGTAAAAGAAAATTTCATATTCACTGCCGCCTTTTATCTAAAACACAAGTTGAAAATGTTTTCCATTATTTGCTAAGCAATATTCATATAGCGTTCACGTAGATTCTCAAACATGTTTGCAAATAGAAATTCTGCAGTTGGTGAAACAAAGCCAATACCTGTTCCTGTGATTTCACAGTTGTCGGTGAATTCTCTATAAAAATGGAATCTTTTAACATAACCCGACGTAGGTATCGAAGGGTCTATGGTCAAGATAAGGAAGTTATGCGTTTCCCAAAGTGTTAACAACTTGTAATGTAACCGTATTACTTGGTGGAGCTTATGAAAATTTCACCAAAGCCATCTGAAAGGGCTTCAAAACTTGGGCTATTTGCGTTTCTAAATCTGTAAGAAAGAAAATAGCTTATACTTATCAATATAGACTTTCTTCTCTGTTGTGAGAACCATAATAGCAGCACTAACCCAAGCTTTCAATCCACAACCTATACATAGTGTCTCAAATTGATGTATACACATTTTGAAACACTATTTCTCAGCAACGAGATGAGATAGCAATACGAGTGTTTCAGTTTTGTATTTATTAAGCCCGTACATGTTCAAGTGGCCCCTTCCGCCATAGTACACTTCTAGCAACGACTTACGAGTACAACAGAGCAACATACCAACTGAATTGTTCCCAATGGAATATCATTACAGGCACATTCAATCTGAATTCTCAGTTCCTCTAGTATTTGTGGTTTTGTGGCGTACACTGTGTCCTTTAGAGCTCCCATAGGTAGAAATATGGAGGGGTTAAATCCGGAGATCCAGGCGGGAACTCCGCAGCACTTCCTCTTCGTTTTATCCATCTCTGGGTCGTACTCATTTAGTGCGTGGACAAGTCTCGGAATGTAAGGCTTCCATTTTTGAGCTCGTAAAATTCGACGAACAATCGATTTGCTGATACCAATCTTACGAGAACATTGCCTCATTGACTTCTTTTGAGATTATGCAAAAGCATGCATGACTGCATCAACACACTCGTTATCGGTGGAACTTCTCTTTCTTCCGCATCGCCCTTTCAACACATCTTGCACCGTTCCGTCGATTTCAAACTTGTCTGGGATTCTTGTGATAGTTAACCTTGTTTGTAGCTTTTTTCCAAATTCAACCCTTCAACGTCGTTGAACCTGAAAAACATTCTCCACTTTCCAATAACATTTCAGTCTTCACTTACGTTCATCGAAGATAATTACACCGCCATCTTTGTTTATAAACACATGAACATGTTTCCATGCTTTCCACTGCCTTGTGAATCATAAACACCAAAAATCATATTTCTGTCACATTTCTTTGCTGTGAAATAGTATTTCAAAGAGTGTATATATCAATTTGGGAGACTCCGTATAATATTAAGGCAAATAAATCAGTTATTGGGTACTAAGAAAACATGCTCTGTAACTGAGCGATAATTTCAGTACTGTTTGTTTTGGCATATAATGCATATACGTAGTTCAACGACCAAATAAACCTCGGATATTGCCTATTTGCCTATTTCATTTCTGTGTACATATATTGCGAAACTTGATCCAAAATTCATGTTAGTTGCTTTAAAAGCTTCTGGTCAAGTGTTATTGTGCCTATGAATGCCTATTTTAGGAATAATAGCCTATTTTAGAAAAAGAAGCCTATTAGACCCTATTTTAAAAAATTCAACATTTGAAATTTTCCCTTCTTTCATTTACTTTTTTCTGCCAGAGGGAAATCTTTCACTACGAACTTAACATCCTCAAATCTATCCTATTTTCCATTTTCTTCTTAGTCTCGGCATTAGATATCTGAATTGCAATAAAAAGAATCGATCGAGGATCATGTTATTACGTGCGGTTAGTTGCTGAACAGTGTACGCAGCAGCTGTCTGAGCGTGTACTGACTAGGCAGAAAGCAAAATACCCAACCGGAGCATGACGCTCAACCTGGCTTCTCAGTCGTTTGAAGTGTATCTTAGGTTGAAAACTGTCTTCGATTCATGTCCTTACAATATGCACTATGGAAATGTTAAACTGCCTGATGTCCTATCACCTGATTAGTGAACCTATTAGGTATACAGGCTAACAGAGCTGCTCCTGCCATGCATCCACTACTAAGCTTTCAACACAGCATGTAAGTTTCTGTCATACACATTTAATACCGATCTTATATTGAATTAACAATATTTCCATTACATTTGCATTTATAGAAATTAACTCACAGCAGGATTTCACAATAATAATTTTCATTTGACTTGCAGTTCACTGAAACACACAACATGAACAGACCGATTATTTAGTCCTGACAGCTCAGCGACGGGAAAGAGGGGAAGTAAAAGGAGTAGTGGGGAAAGCTCCGGAGCGATCGGTAAAGGAATGCAGTACAGCTTAATTGTACTAGAAACATATCGCTCACCGTAAGCATGACATCCGATCGCTTCGCAGGCAAGCGAGTGACTAACCCAAACACCCCTTGGCGTAACTAAATGGACTCGCCTGACCCAGGCACACATCTTCGGCGACTGTCAGGACTAACTAATCGTACTGTAACGTACTTCCTAAGGAAGAGTTGTATTACTTCACATTACGAAATCAGCAGTCCATACAGCAGACTTGCAATTATTTGTGGTTTTTCAATGTTTTCTGTAGTTTAAACATATGTTAAATGCACAATTTTACCTCACTTGTTTTTACCACAACGCCATACAATATATGATCAACTCAGTTTTTAACTTATTTTAATCATGTAGCAAATGTTTATAACTATGATATTTTATTTATAACAATTGTAAAGTGTTCATATCTTGTTATAGGTATCCTACAAGCAAAACTCAGCTCGGACTCCTCGCCGCGGTCATGCTATACCCCTCTTACCCCTGCTGTAGGCGTGAGAGCATGTTGGAAACGGGAGCATACGTCATCTGCGCGAGACAGCCACGTCCGTTGGTTTCTGAGCACTGAGTTTTCCTCGTTGGATGCCTATATTAATGGTTCTTACGATCTTATGATGGCATACCATGCCGAAAACGTTCATCTGTTATTGCTTTATATGTGTTTTGATGTGTGTGAATAAATAAATCGCATGTAATTTGATAAACTAAACAAGACGGCATATAATATATACTATTATATTATAATCTTAACATAGCTAACCTTTAATCTTAACATATTTAACCTTTAACAGATGTTAGTATTTATCTTCTGATTGTAAGGAACAGTTGTAATATTTTGTAACAGATTGTATTCGTAATGTCACAAGACAAAAGTAA
This sequence comes from Periplaneta americana, assembly GCF_040183065.1. Lineage (NCBI taxonomy): Eukaryota > Metazoa > Arthropoda > Insecta > Blattodea > Blattidae > Periplaneta > Periplaneta americana. The sequence goes on from NC_091120.1 coordinate 131,830,178, forward strand.
ATACATTGAGGAAACATGGAGGAAATTCTAGATAAGATTGAAAAAGAAATATTAATTTTAAAACCAAAAGGCGATATTTCTATTGATTCTTTAATTTTTTTAACAACTTCTTCACGAATTTCGTTTGCTCTATCCTTGATATTTCGTGATATGGTAGTTGGGTGCCGAATAATAGAATCTGCATCCACCTTAACATAAGTAGCTTCAAAGTCAATCGTTGCCTGCGATTAAGTATCTCTTAACATACACTATTCTAAAAAATTTTAAGCGAAATGAACATGCACATTTTGTTTGTTTTTATTAAATACTGTGACTGAGATGGATCAGGTCTTTAGCTATTGAAGAAATTAGAGTTGTATCTCAAAATCTCTGTTGTTTTTATGCAATCACATATTTAGTATTAGTATTAGTATTTATTTATTTAACCTGGTAGAGATAAGGCCGTCAGGCCTTCTCTTCTCCTCTACCAGGGGATTACAACTATAATATGAACAATAAAATTACAATTAACATTAAATTTATAATTACAATTACAATAAAAATTAAAGTACGACAAGCTTACCTGATTAATGAAAGCTAGACATTTTGTCATTTTATCATTTTTTAAGAGGGAGAGTCAAAAAGTAACCTTAATAATATTGTTTTATTAATTGAATATGTACAATAAGACTACAAACACTTCATCACTTTCCAATATAGTATAACCACAGTCTAGTATGTACAGTCACGAAGCTCAATACGTAGTAAATATGCATCCATAGATTGCTGCTAACCACTAGGATCGCTACTATCGCCTCATTACAGACAATGCGAAATAGTACCTGCACAGTCTATTGTTTATAGTACCCTCAACTACTCAAGCTTCACGACTGTATATACTAGACTGTGGTATAACAGGAACACTTGCATTGAACGTAGTTGGGACTATGTTGAAAAGTGATGAAGTGTGTATAGTCTTATTGTACAGCTGTCAAAAAAAAAGTGGCCGCACTCGTGAACAGCTAATATTTTCAAAGTCCACTTCGGGTCGCGGCGATGTTACACGATGCATGTGCTTGTACAAGCACTTCCCGAACTATGAAAGTGTTCCATGTCTACGCCTCGTAGGCCAGCGGTAGAGTGCTTGTTTAATGATTCAAAGGTTGTGGGTTCGGGCCTTCTTCAAGTTTTCATTTTATTTTTTAATCGTTCTTTAGCGATGTAAATGCTATTCAAATTATTATTTATATCCAGTTATCGTTCTTTATGGATATCACGTTATTTATATTTTGTTATCGTTCTTTAGAGATATGAATAAAATTCAAGTCATCATTTGTATTCTGTTATCGTTTTATAACGATATGAATAACAATTATTATTATTGTATCTCCAATGGTGGTTAGCTCTATTTTACATATGTATGTTAGGGCTATAGTTTCATACACAAAAAAGATATACATAAAGAGAAACAGAAAAGAAAATTAAATTAGCTTACGCGATGTAAACAAAACATAAACAATCCGTAAATTAGGCATTGCGATTGCAAAATAAATATCAGGTATCAATTTGGAACATACAAAAACATTAACAACACACATACGTAACATTTCTATAACACAAATACGCAGCTTTCCGTACCATACATCATAAATTAATACACAATAGTCACACAGACACAATCAAACTATAATTACGACATTGCGACGACATCAAGCATCGCATAACTGACTCACATACATAACAAATCAAGCATGCGTTACAACACATACACTTCAACATAGTAACCACACTTTTAAAAGTTACAAATTTGGCTCCAAGAAGAATAAATAGGACACTGTTACTAATTACCAGGGAAAGGATTTATATGTAAATACATATTTACTTATAAAGCTAATATAATTTATATTTTGCATTATCTTTATGTTTCACAATGTGTAGGGTTGAAAAATCCTACTTTTATTTTCCATATTTTTCCATATTTTAGAGTTTAGTACATATTTTCGTTAATTTCCATATATTTTCCATATTTCATATAAAACAGTCCATATTATATTAGGTTTAACAATAAAACAAAACAAAATTCCATTAACTTTTAAAAATACATTTCAACAATAGAGATTTAAACACATGTTCAGTAATCCCTTTAACATCAGAGTTATTTGAAAATTAGCAGTCCTATCAACAATGGGAAAGTAAGTTACAAAACTGTATTAATTTAATTTAAAATTTTTAACAGACTTCAGTTGTGCAGCTCAACAGTTAAATGCCAGTCAGAGTACACATAGGTTCAGTTTTGTAAATCATACTATAAAGACGGTAAATATGCCAAAAGTACGTCATTCAGTCAATTTAAAATCAAAACTAACAAGTTACATTTCAGAATTTAAAGAAGATGGTTTATCAACTGACAATAAAATATTATTTTGTAATTTGTGTCAGTGTGCAGTATCATCTACACAAAAGTTCCTGGTGCAACAACACATTACAACTAGTAAACATCAGGCCAACAAACAACTAAATTCCAAGCAGAGACAATTGTTTTTAACACAACCAACAACATCGAATGTAAGATCTGAGTTTAACATCGACCTGTGCCGTTCTCTCATCTCTGCTGATATTCCTCTCTACAAACTAAAGAATAAGGTCTTCAGGGAATTCCTTGAAAAATATACTCAACATACAATCCCGGATGAGTCAACACTTAGGAAGACGTATGCTCCATCCATCTACGATGAGACAATACAGAAGATAAGAGATGAAATTAAAGATAGTTCAATTTGGGTTTCCATTGATGAGACTCCCGACAAAGAAGGTAGACTTGTTGGTAATGTAGTTATCGGTTTGTTAAGTGAACAATATTCTGAACGAATTCTTTTACATTGTGATGTTCTAGAAAAGTGCAATAACAAAACTATAGTTAAACTGTTCAACGAAGCTATGGGTATCCTGTGGCCAAAGGGTATTATGTACGATAATGTGTTATTCTTTATTAGCGATGCTGCCCCTTATATGGTCAAAGCTGGACAAGCATTATCTGTTGTATATCCTAAATTGACTCATTTTACTTGTGTGGCGCATGCATTTCATCGTGTGGCAGAAGTGGTCAGAGACAATTTCCCTAAAGTAGATTTGTTGATTTCATCAGCGAAAAAAGTATTTCTCAAAGCTCCCAGTAGAGTTAACGTGTTGAAAGAAATGTACCCTGAAATTCCATTGCCACCAAAGCCAATTTTAACTAGATGGGGTACATGGCTAGAAGCAGTTGAATATTATGCCGAACATATAGACTCTATTAACAATGTTCTCCTTGCATTGGACTCTGAAGATGCAGTCTCAATTGATACTGCGAAAACAGTTACCTGTGACATAAGTGTGAAGAATGACTTAGCTCACATTCAGCATACATTTTCATGCATCATAAAAACGCTCAAAAGTCTCCAAAATAGGCACCTTTCACTATCTGAAAGTTTTGAAATTATAAATAGTACTGTGGAACAACTGAATCGTGGTAGAGGTAAAGTTGCAGATGCAGTAAGAGCTAAGGTGGACACTGTACTTTCAAAAAACCCTGGATATGAAGAACTACAAAAGGTTGTTGCTGTGATGAGTGGTGAATCAACAGTGAAGATTAACTTGGACTTATCCCCAGCAGACATTGTGAAATTGAATTATGTACCAGTTACTTCTTGTGACGTCGAACGCTCTTTTAGTCAGTATAAATCTATCCTCAGAGACAATAGAAGAAGATTCACTTTTCAGCACTTGAAAGAAATGTTTGTAACCTATTGTTATGGTAACAGACAATAAAAATTGTGTTTTGTTGAAACTACATTGGAAGATAAGGTACGTCCATTATATTTTTTGTTTAGTTTGATTAAAATGTACCAATATTTAACGTACATAGTCATTTTTTTATAATTTTAAGTCCATATTTAATTCCATATTTTGGTAAAAATCCATATTTAATTCCATATTTTGGTAAAAATAACTACATATATATTTACATATTTCATATATTTTTAGTCCATATAAATCCGTTCCCTGCTAATTACTATTCTTCTACAATTTCTTAAATACATCTGTAATAAATCTGTGAAATTCCGATATGAATAATATTCACATTTTTTATATTTTTATCGTTCTTTAGCGATATAGATAATATTCAAGTTATTTATATTGTTATTGTTCTTTCGCAATATAAATAATCTGTATTTTATGTAAGTAATTATTATAACACAAATAACCATCTTTCTTTGTAAAATAGGTTATTTTATTTAGATAATTAAATAAGTATTATATAATATCTTATATTGATTAAACAAACCGATATTTATCATTTATATTCTGTTATCGTTCTTTAGTGATACTGTATAAATAATATTCAAGTTATTTATATTGTAATCGTTCTTTAGCAATATAAATAACATAAATTTAATATTAGGTTTGGAAAAATCCAGTTGCATAATACTGCTATTAGTTTTCCTTTTTGTATTATTACATTATACTATCTTGAACCACAATAAAATGAAAGGAGTAACGAGGAATTGAACCTGAGACGTTGACATCTAAATTTCGTTGTTCGTCCGCTGAGCTACGAGGGCAAAAGTGTGGAAACATTTTCGGAAAAATTGGCCCAATCACACTCAAAGATTTTCTGATGATTCGTAGAAGCTAGTCCAGGATGCGGGGGGCAAAGGCTAATTGAGATTTCCCGGTCTCTGATCGGGTCAAACATCCTGATAGAATTAATATTTAACCCTTGCCGTGACTTTCGGTGAAGTCCGGAGGGCCCAATTAGTCAAATCCACTCTCCTCATCTCCACGCTTGGGTCCCCTGGAATTTAATAAGATGCGAAAGAGATAGTGGTGTCCGGAAATCAACGGGATGTTACCGCATTTAGGCCTATCCTTCCCAAGAAAAACTGCAAACATGAACAAAGGAAGCTTTTAATAGAAGAAGAAGGATATTCTGCGGACCTCTGGAAAAAGAACTAAGGAAGAGACTAGTGAAGTGCTTTGTGTGGAGTGTGGCATTTTATGGGGAAGGAACATGGACATTACTACGAAATGAAGAGAAACGAATTGCAGCATTTGAAATGTGGATGTGGTGAAGAACGGTGCGTGTGAAGTGGATAGACAGAATAAATAAAAGTGTGTTTGAAAAAGTGAGTGAAGAAAGAATGATGCTGAAACTGATTAGAAAGAGAAAAAGGAATTTGTTGGGTCTCTGGTTGAAAAGAATAATAGACGCCATTAGGATATGTGGATTATATGCGGAGACTAAGAGGAAGGCAGGAAATAGGAAAGATTGGAGATTGCTGGGTTTGCAATGAAAGACCTGCCCATGGACAGAACACTTATGTATGTGGGCATGTTCAGAATGCCTGGAATATCGTGTCTAAGAAAAGTCGCTATTTGCAAAGACTAGTCAATTCCATGCCCACTCGACTGCAAGATGATCGAGATAAGAGGAAGATGGACTAAATATTGAATTGTGGCTTTTTGTTTTGTTTTTTGAACGCTTAATTGTTTGAATGTTTTAAGGCCGACGCCAGTAAATTTGTTTTGTTTATGCCACGAAAGATATTTTTATTGGGAATAAAATCTTTTTTCTTTCCATTTGCAGCCACAATATCACAATGATAAAGTCATGGCATAATATATTAATGAACCTGATGTTAATTACTAAAATAATCGTAAAAGAGAAAGGAGCCATTATGTATAGTTTGTCTCTCTCAAAAACATAACAAAAAAGAACATAAAAAGCACGAGGTTGTAGTCGAACGCAGGACCTCATGAATAAGAGGCCTGAACGCTACCATTACGCTGTCGAATCACAGAGAGAATACTTCAATTATAACTGTAGATATCAGGCAACGTGGTCCAACAACATGTAACATCGCCTGTCTCCGAATTATAGCGAAGATACCCGAAGGGAACTTAATTTCAGGAGAGCGGCCACTTTTTCTTTTGACAGCTGTACATATTCAATTAATAAAACAATTATTAAGGTTATTTTTTCTCTCCCCCGTACTAAGCTACAGTAGGCCTACATTGAACATATTCATTACTGATAGTGAATTTGAAAAGAAGAATATTGAATAACATTATTGATAATATAAATCATTATTTCATTTAACGAATTGTGTTATGTGAAGATTATAATCTTCATATTCCTTTATTTTAATGTCCAAATATTTCCTGTTTTTCGTGTTATCTGAAATAAAAACAAAATTGTGAGATTCTTAGATAGGGTGTTTTGAGTATCAGGCATTAAAATGTGTAATTTTGTGGTGCAAGAACCTCGAGCGCTCACGGCCGACCATTCTCTTGTAACTTCATCCCTCTTGGCCCCAAATATTTTCTTAAGCACCTTATTCTCGAGCTCCTTAGCCTCTGTTCCTCTCTCAAAGCGAGAGTCCAAGTTTCACATCTATACACAAAAACCGGTAATATAACCGTTTTATAATTCTAACTTTCATTTTTTTTTTTTTTTGAAAGCACTCTGGATGACAAAATCTTTTCAATAGTAACAGACATTTCCCATATTTATTTTGCGTTTAATTTTCGTCATTTATATTAAAGGACCGTTTTTCCAAAACTCGCTTTCTGCAGAAATGGATTAAATTCAGTCATATATGGAATACACCATTTTAAGGTACTGGCTTTCGTATTCTGTAACTTATTTAGCGTATCTCGCTTAGTTCCGCCATAATAAGCTGAGAAAGTTCGATCGTTTTTCCAAAACTTGCTTTCTGCTACGAAAGCGACAAAGCAAAACTACCTTTCTATATTATGTTGGTACTCTGAAAACTTTTTATTGCGATGACTTATGTTTTTACAGTTTCTACATATTTTCTACAGTACATTTAATACAGTTTTCGTGACTTTAAAATAGTTCCTATCACCGCAAATCCAGTCGTGCAAGGCTTCGGCGCACTGCTGGAGTATGCTATCTCCTCTTGTCATTTTGAGTTCTGCTCCAAGTGGAAACTCGATAGTGACGTATTCTTTAGATAACAGTGAAGAGTTGTATTGGAGATTTTATCTTCATGTTAGAAATTTGATCTAATGCACAATGTTCGGCTATTGATCTACCAATTCAATCCTGTTGACAGAACTAGTTTGTCAATTAGATTAATCAATTAATTAATGATATTAATAATAGAAAAGAAACCAAACATTTTACTAAAGGAAATAAAGAAGAAAAATAAATAAATTTAATGATAAATGAAGTGTGAGAAAATTTGGGGTATATTTTGATATTAAACATTTATTTTCATCAAAATGTCAAGATCGATTTTGTATGTCCTGGAAGATTTTAATAGAAAAAAGAGCGGACCCCTGGACAAAAGAACTAAGAATGAGGCTAATGAAGTGATTCGTGTGGAGCGTGGCATTGTATGGGGAGAAACATGGGCTTTAGGACTAAGTGAAGAGAAGCGACTAGAAGCGCTTCAAATATGGATATGGATAACAATGAAGCGTGTGAAATGGACAGATAGAATAAGAAACGAAGCTGTGTTGGGAAGATTGGGCGAAGAAAAAATTATGCTTAAACTGATCAGGAAGAGGAAAAGGAATTGGTAGGGTCACTGGCTGAGAAGAAACTGCCTACTGAAGGATACACTGGAAGGAATGGTGAACGGGAGAAGAGTTCAGAGCAGAAGAAGATAGCCAATAATAGACGACATTAAGATATATGGGTCACATACGGGGACTAAGAGGAAGGCAGAAAATAGGAAAGACTGGAGAATGCTGGGTTTGCAGTGAAACACTTGCCCTTGGGCAGAAGACTATGAATGTGAATGAATATGTCCTCTGTATCATGAGAAGGTATTGGGTGTCCCACTGGCTACCGAACCCGGAATTCCTTGCGTAATTTTAACACTAATGAAGATAATGCAATAAATTTTGAAGCGAACCTGCCTCGTTTTGTGAGAAATATGAAAACATCATTAAATATGCTGGAAATGAGCACCATCTGCGTCCAGACTGGATTGAATCCGGCGCGCCATATTTTTCAAAAACCTTACCTGTACATTCGCTGTCACTGCTTGAAGTTCTTCGGTAATGTTTGCTTCCAAGGCGTCTATGGTTCGTGGTTTTTTCGGAAAACTCTTCCTTTGACATATCCCCATAAAAATAATCAGACGGCTTCATGTCGGGCGAGCGCGGTGGCCACAGATAGGCTGATTGGCGGACCGCTATTCCATATAGCAAAAGCGAAGCGGACCGCGAAACACATTCCATTTAATTTTCCGCACAACGAAGGTACTCCTATTATAATTTGATTGCAATATTTTCATTGGTGTTGCAAATATTAAGAAAATTAAATGCCGGGTTCGGTAGCGAGTGGGACACCCGTTATAGTATATCGGCAATATTATTATTTTGTTCTCAGTAACATTTGCCTACATTTTCGAAAGTGAGATTGTGTCACGAGTTATGAGCTTCATTAAAAAATATGGACATTATTAAATCATAATATCATTTACAGTTCTACTATTCGGGTAGTTTGTAGTCAATTTTGAATTCTTTTTAATTTCTACATCATTTTCGATTAGCAATATAGCAGTATTATTTCTGAAAGGCACTGCCTTAGAAATTTACTGCTTATGCATCCAGTCATTTCCTTATTAAATTACATTGTAAGAAATGTTGAAGCGGAAGTGGGGTATGATGAAGTCACGTCACTTCTCAATCCCTGCTCTACTCTCTCCATTTACTATTTCTTTTATGTTTGCGGGCCTCTGTTCGTGATTTCTTGCAACTTCGCGGCAGAAGGATATGCAAAGCTTCCAGCGGAAGTCGCCTTTCCTTTTACGGTGGGATCTGTCTTTTATACGTCTCACAAAGTTGTGCGTCTTTCAGATGAGACCCCTAATCCCTCCTCACATACGCGCCATCTTCAGACTTCGATGAAACTTGTCGGAAATGGAGTCTTAACGTCTTTTCCTCAAATTTTGCTTGAAGCCAGGCTGAGAACACTGCCAAACAAGGAAAGTGTGTTCCGTTGACAACTGATCCTGCTGTGATCGCATGAGAATATTTTACTGCCAAGAAAGCGGTCAGTTTTCGAGAAGTGAATCAGGCTTCAAAGGCCGGCTCTCGTGTATTTATCCAAAGAAAATATAAACCTCGCGTGATATCTGCAGACTTTATCACGAATAAAATAATGAATACCTAAGTAATAAATAAATAGCAAAATGAAGATAATAACGCATGCTATTAATCGATAATATATTTAATTGATCTATATCGTCGAGTAGGCCTAAATAAAGTATGAAAATATTTACAAATATGACTAGAGTCATCTACTGCTACTGCAACTACGTATGAATGATAGAGGGAAGCAAATAATAATAATAATAATAATAATAATAATAATAATAATAATAATAATAATAATAATAATGTGAAATACTGTTAGATAAGTTTCATTAAGTTACCAGTTAATCTTGAGACATTAGAAACATAATAATTACCAGGGAACGGATTTATATGGACTAAAAATATATGAAATATGTAAATATATATGTAGTTATTTTTACCAAAATATGGAATTAAATATGGATTTTTACCAAAATATGGAATTAAATATGGACTTAAAATTATAAAAAAATGACTATGTACGTTAAATATTGGTACATTTTAATCAAACTAAACAAAAAATATAATGGACGTACCTTATCTTCCAATGTAGTTTCAACAAAACACAATTTTTATTGTCTGTTACCATAACAATAGGTTACAAACATTTCTTTCAAGTGCTGAAAAGTGAATCTTCTTCTATTGTCTCTGAGGATAGATTTATACTGACTAAAAGAGCGTTCGACGTCACAAGAAGTAACTGGTACATAATTCAATTTCACAATGTCTGCTGGGGATAAGTCCAAGTTAATCTTCACTGTTGATTCACCACTCATCACAGCAACAACCTTTTGTAGTTCTTCATATCCAGGGTTTTTTGAAAGTACAGTGTCCACCTTAGCTCTTACTGCATCTGCAACTTTACCTCTACCACGATTCAGTTGTTCCACAGTACTATTTATAATTTCAAAACTTTCAGATAGTGAAAGGTGCCTATTTTGGAGACTTTTGAGCGTTTTTATGATGCATGAAAATGTATGCTGAATGTGAGCTAAGTCATTCTTCACACTTATGTCACAGGTAACTGTTTTCGCAGTATCAATTGAGACTGCATCTTCAGAGTCCAATGCAAGGAGAACATTGTTAATAGAGTCTATATGTTCGGCATAATATTCAACTGCTTCTAGCCATGTACCCCATCTAGTTAAAATTGGCTTTGGTGGCAATGGAATTTCAGGGTACACATCTTTCAACACGTTAACTCTACTGGGAGCTTTGAGAAATACTTTTTTCACTGATGAAATCAACAAATCTACTTTAGGGAAATTGTCTCTGACCACTTCTGCCACACGATGAAATGCATGCGCCACACAAGTAAAATGAGTCAATTTAGGATATACAACAGATAATGCTTGTCCAGCTTTGACCATATAAGGGACAGCATCGCTAATAAAGAATAACACATTATCGTACATAATACCCTTTGGCCACAGGATACCCATAGCTTCGTTGAACAGTTTAACTATAGTTTTGTTATTGCACTTTTCTAGAACATCACAATGTAAAAGAATTCGTTCAGAATATTGTTCACTTAACAAACCGATAACTACATTACCAACAAGTCTACCTTCTTTGTCGGGAGTCTCATCAATGGAAACCCAAATTGAACTATCTTTAATTTCATCTCTTATCTTCTGTATTGTCTCATCGTAGATGGATGGAGCATACGTCTTCCTAAGTGTTGACTCATCCGGGATTGTATGTTGAGTATATTTTTCAAGGAATTCCCTGAAGACCTTATTCTTTAGTTTGTAGAGAGGAATATCAGCAGAGATGAGAGAACGGCACAGGTCGATGTTAAACTCAGATCTTACATTCGATGTTGTTGGTTGTGTTAAAAACAATTGTCTCTGCTTGGAATTTAGTTGTTTGTTGGCCTGATGTTTACTAGTTGTAATGTGTTGTTGCACCAGGAACTTTTGTGTAGATGATACTGCACACTGACACAAATTACAAAATAATATTTTATTGTCAGTTGATAAACCATCTTCTTTAAATTCTGAAATGTAACTTGTTAGTTTTGATTTTAAATTGACTGAATGACGTACTTTTGGCATATTTACCGTCTTTATAGTATGATTTACAAAACTGAACCTATGTGTACTCTGACTGGCATTTAACTGTTGAGCTGCACAACTGAAGTCTGTTAAAAATTTTAAATTAAATTAATACAGTTTTGTAACTTACTTTCCCATTGTTGATAGGACTGCTAATTTTCAAATAACTCTGATGTTAAAGGGATTACTGAACATGTGTTTAAATCTCTATTGTTGAAATGTATTTTTAAAAGTTAATGGAATTTTGTTTTGTTTTATTGTTAAACCTAATATAATATGGACTGTTTTATATGAAATATGGAAAATATATGGAAATTAACGAAAATATGTACTAAACTCTAAAATATGGAAAAATATGGAAAATAAAAGTAGGATTTTTCAACCCTACACATTGTGAAACATAAAGATAATGCAAAATATAAATTATATTAGCTTTATAAGTAAATATGTATTTACATATAAATCCTTTCCCTGATAATTACTTACGACTAGCATTTACGATGTAAAAATACACACAATGTAATTTTAGAACATGGAATAGTTGTTTATGTAACTACTTGGCCTATGTGAAACGTATATTCAGCGGACGAGTATTGATATTTATGGTCAAGGCGTAAGTCGAGTCCATAATATCATACATACATAGTTTTGGTGGCAGAAAATGTAAATGTGATAGAAAATAAAAAAACATACGTGTAACAACTCAAATGAAAAATTAATAGCGCTGAAAAATGTCGATAGGTTTTAATTCTAAAGGAAACGGGCATTTTTTTCTACTTAATTATTTAGCGATGCTTTATTAGCGTCCATGGGATTGGTGATAGCGAGATAATATTTCGTGAAATAAGGCAGAGGATTCGCCATGAATTACCTGACATTCGCCTTATAGTTTGGGAAAACCTCGGAAAAATCCCAGTCAGGTAATTAGCCCAAGCGGAAATCGAATCCACGCTCAAGCGCAACTCCGGTTCGGTAGGTAAGCGCATCAGCTGACTGAGCTACGTGGGTGGCCCCTCAGATCTGTTCACGATGCACTAACTTACACCCATATACAATAAAAATAAATAAATTGTGTAACCACAGTCTAGTATATAGGCCTACAGTCACGAAGCACAATACGTAGTAAATATGCATCCATAGATAGTTGCTAACCACTAGGATCGCTAATATCGCCTCATTACAGACAATGCGAAATAGTACCGGCACAGTCTATTGTTCCTAGCACTCTCACAACTCAAACTTCGTGACTGTATATACTAGACGGTGGTATAACTATAAACAATAGTTATTGTAAAGTATTCATTTAACCTGTTGTAAATTCCAGGTTTACACAATTTTGGTTGTTCCGCAATTAGCTGTAGGTAATTGTCCGATTATAAATTAATCTTCGGAGGTTAAATATTTATAAATCATTGGTGATTAACATCTGAAATGGAAAAAATACATGAACTATCTTGGTAATAAATTACGTAGAATTATACATTATTTTGTTCAGTTACGAAGTTACTTACAAGTAGATATACTACGTAAGCGTACAGTTTTTCTTGCCTTATTTCAGTCTATAACCTAGTATGAAATATTAGGATGGGGTATTACTTGTAAAACTAATCTTAATCCACTATATTTATTACGGAGAATAATTAAAATATGTCAAAAAACCTATTGATTATCCTACCGAAAGAATTGTTTTTAAAATTAAAAGTCTTGATAATACATCAATGTATTGTTAAATGTTATACCTACATAAAAATCACACATACTTAAGATCATATACTCAGAAACACAAAACCAAAGGCACGGATACAAATGTATTTGTTTGAACCCAATTGTTTAACGAGTACTGCTTTCAACCATAGTAATAATATCGGCCTAGAATTTATAACAAATTGATAAAGAAATACCCTCATCTATTTAACTTAAACAGTTTTAAATTTAAAAATGTATGTAAGCAATTTGTTATAAATAAATTACATTTTAGATGTTATTTTATTGTAACTTATGCATGTAAATTTGTTAGGTATGTACCGGTATCGAATCCTCGAACAACCATGTTGTAAATACCTAGGAGTATACTTAAACTCCAAACTTTCTTGGGGAGAGCATGTTGATAATGTTACGGGTAAAGCATGGAGGGCACTTCACTTTATTATGAGAATCTTGAAAAAAGGCTAGCCCCAAATCGAGGGAAATAGCATATCTAACGTTAGTGCGACCGTTAATGGAATACGGAACTTCATGTTGGGATCCCTATAGAATATATCAGATAAATTCCTTAGAAAGTATAGGGCAGTTAAATTTGTTAAAGGTAAAAGATAAGACGGAAATTATACGATAAAAGAACTTAAGTAGGAAACATTGGAAAACAGACATGGAAAAATTAGAATAACATCATTGTATAGAGCACATCTAGGTCAAAAAGCATGGGTAGACATAACGGCTCGGTTAGAAAAGCGAACGTACTATGGTAGGAACGATCATGATTTTAAAATCAAATGTAGGAAACAGAAAACGGATGTAGGTAAATTGTCATTTTTAAATAGAATTATAAATGACGTACTTGCAACGGTCTTTGAGGGCTGTCCTTCCTTAAGGATATTCAAGAACATCTATAAAAATTGTGTATAAAGTGTAAATTAAAATGAAGGTGACATTTATTTTTTAAGGTGTTATGTATTTACTTAGCATGACCAGTTATTCGCTTGGTTTGAGTTGTAACTTATTTTAAAATAGCTTGTAAGATGGTCTTACACTTGAAATTTTCAGCTTAATGTAGTTCTGTTTATAAGTATGAATAAGGGTGTAATTGTTTGTCTTATTTGAAGCGTGGTGAGTCAGTGAAGTTATGGTTTTACAGTGCAGTGAATAGTTCCGATGAATGATAATTTACAGTGTCAATGAAATGTGTTCTATTGTGTCAGTGAAATGTGTCATACTGCCAGTACAGTAAGTGAGATGAGGGTAAAGTGAAAGATTGTTATCAGTACCAATGTGAAACTTATGTAGGGTCTATACATAATTACGTAGGTTGTAATGTAAAATTAGGTTCACTTATTAATTAGGTTATTTTATGTATTATTATATGTAATTATTGTGTATAATTGCATTGTGTATTCTTATTGTATTGTGTGTATAATTGAGGACCGTTTTTGCGAAACTTGCTAACTGAAAAAACTAAATTTTACAGGAGAGACAAAAAACTGAATGAAGACAGATAGGTTATAGGTGCAATCATCACACTTTGACACACTATAATGAAGAGAAATAATTCAATTTTACTAAGATAACTTTAACATCGTGTAGAGGCCTGCTTTATGTTAACGAATCTACCAAAATCCCAACTTTCCAAATTTTGCAGTTAGCAAGTTTTGCAGAAACGTATCATGTATTGTAATTGTATTGTGTACTGTTTATATTGTATTATACCATTGCCACCGGGTGCTTGCCCACTTGCAGTGTAAATAAATACATAACAATACGGTGTCAATAAATATGAATCCTCCTCTGAGCACGAGTACACTCTATTTCAGGGGAGTGCTAGAATGTTGTGTATTTACAATTTCGTTGTATTATATTTTTCTGATATTATTTTCTATCATGGTTAAGACTGACAAAGCTGAAGTTCTAGATAACCTAAAATGTGTTACAAAATCAGTATCGTTGTAATCGTGAAAGTAAGTAGCACGTTCTTTTATCCACCTAGGACGTCTTCTCCTGTACCTATTGGAAAATTCCTCGTCTCTATCGCTTTCTTTTTCACCAATTAAATATTCTAGTCGCCTATGCGCCATCTTGTTATTCCGATTATCTCAGTTTTTCCTATTCAGTCGGTCAACATTTCTCCGGTAAACTTTTAAATCGAGATAATCCCAATAACGAAATAATTTTGTTGGTGAATACAAATGTAGCTATTATGTAAGATTTTGTAGCTGAAAACCCAGATAAATTTTTTACCGACGTTGGTGAATAGTCTACAGCTCTAAGGAGAAACAGTATTCTTGTGCAAAACATAGTCAATTATAAATAAGATTCGGGTCGCCAGATCTGTACGAAGTTTATTCAGAAATTTCGGAATACTCGACCGCCGACGGAGTAGGCAGTACGTAAGTTAGTGAATAAATTTGAAAACAAGGGGTTGCTGTTATACAAAAAAACGCCCTGCAAACAAACCAGTTTTAACAGAGTTTAGATTAGATGACACTGACGCTATTCTCAAACGTTCGACACAAAAACCGCTAACAAAAAATTAGCTCTAAAGACTGGCGTGTCTGTGTCATTCCTTTCTGAATCTCCCTACCCAAATCCTTCAGCAACTGTCCAACGATATCGCAGTCTAAAATTAATTTGTTCGAATACGTGGCCAGTAGTAAGCCACATAATTTCTAGCCTCGGTCACAATTTTCCCTTATCTTATTTTATCTTATCACGATTATTTTACTTATTTTGTTAGTGCTTTAATAAACCTTCAATTTAATTATTCATAATTTGTTATTAAGCCTACATATCCATTCATTCATATTTTTCTGCGCAAGGGCGAGCCTTTTACCGCAAACCCAGCATTCTCCAATCTTTTCTATTTCCTACCTTTCTCTTAGCCTTCGCATATTATCCATTTATCTTAATCTCGTCTATTATCTGATATCTTCTTCCGCTCCGAACTCTTCTCCCATTCACTATTCCTTCCAGTGCATCTTTCAGTATGCAGTTTCTTATCAGCCAATAACACAGCCAATTCCTTTTCATCTTTCTGATCAGTTTCAGCATCATTCTTTTTTCATCCACTCTTTCCAATATAGCTTAATTTCCTGTTCTCTCTCTCTCCACTTTACATTTTCCGTTCTTTTCAATATCAACATTTCAAATGCTTCTAGTCACGTCTCATCACTTCGTCGTAATGTCCATGTTTATACCACATACAATGCCATACTCCACACGAAGCACTTCACTAGTCTCTTCCTTAGTTCTTTTTCCAGAGGACCGCAGAAGAGGCTCCTTTTTCTGTTAAAAACTTCCTTTGCCATTGCTATCCTTCTTTTGACTTCCTGACAGCAGCTCATGTTACTGCTTATAATATAGTCCAAATATTTAAAGCTGTCCACTTCCTCTACTGCCTCATTTTGAATTCGCATGTTTGCGAGTAAATTATTCAAATAATATGAGGAAAAGAAATATCTATAACAAAATAACGATGTACAGTAGTGGCAAAAAAACCGTACCGACGGAATAATCAAAGTCCTCGAAATGAGCCACTGCGCATGCCTCGCCCGTATTCACAAGATAGCGAGTTATCTATTGAAATTGTTGTAGTTTCGACTGCTGACATAGCCCATTTCGAAAGCTATTAGAAAATAAGGTGGTAAAATTCATGTTCTGGGAATAATAAGTTAATTAAGTTGTAAAATATCGATGCAATCGAAACGTATTGGGACTAAATTTGAATAAGGAACAAAAAAATGTTTCCTTCCCAGGCAGGTTTCGAATCACGAAAGTCTTAGTTACCAGTCTATCGTGCTCTGGAGTGAACAAGGCTCTGAAATCATCTACAAGGGTCGGTCCGGTTTTATTTGCCATTACTGTACACATTACAAGAGTTTTTCGTTTGGCATCCTTTCATCTGGCTCACTTCATCCATAAATATGACTCAGTTCATTCCATCCAGTTTTTTGACTGGCTTCATTTCATGCACCAATACGTTTTATTCACGTCTTCCCGTTCAATTACACTGGACAACAAAATTTAACTATTTTTCTGTTACGGAAACGAAAACACTGAAATTCAATGTTTTTTTTCATGCTGAATCTGAATATGGCAATAAAATTGTCAGATGTGGTATAGTTTTCTTGTAATTTGAGGAAGAAATCGAAAGGAAAAACAATTGTATTTTCCTAAACATATTTGGCTGGGTTTACCTAAATTATTAATACAGACGTCTCCTTTTAGCTTATCTGCTGTACTGGATCTCTGGGGCATTCTTCACCACCGACCAGCAATAATTAGCTAACATGGATGTAGTCCATTTACCCAGATATCGTCTTGAAATTGTCTGGCGACAGCACTCTCCATGTTCATAAAAAACTGTACCATAATTTTCAGGCTACAAATGTAAATGAGAGTGGGGAAAGTGTATCTTCAATAACATATTACACCCTATTTGATGATAAGCCAGCACCTATTTCCTTATAGTTTGGTACACCACGATTCCCTAGGAAATTTGAGGCGACCTTCTGGAAGATTCCCAAGCTGCAAGTTCTTTCCTTGTCAGAAATCCATCGAAATGATGATCTCAAGAGAGTTCTGTTACTTGGGGTCCTATGAAAATTCCTTCTTTAATTTTAGCTGTACTTATCCTTGCAAATTTTGAGTATTAAATATCTGAACGATGGTCCATCACGATCCAACGCTTTTACGAAATTCTTAATCATTCCCAATTTGATGCGTAACGGAGGGAGAAAAATGTTTCTAGATTCATTCATTAGCTGCTGCTTTTCTTCGTTGCTGGTTCCAAAGTTTGTCGAAGAAGCCAGTCTTTCCTTTTGCAGTGCAAAGTCTTCGCCCGCCTGTCCCATTCACACAGGAAACAGAAACATTTTGACGGAAGTCGGTCTTCACTCAGCAACGTCTTGAATCTTAACTAAACCAACAATCATTTACAAGCAAACACAACCCCTCAGGATCATAAATCTGTCTCCACATCTTCTGTGTAAGAGATTTTCTGTAACCTTGACCAAGAAACCGCTCACGCTCATTCTGAAACGAGTAATCGCAGACATATGTTATATATTGCAAACTAAACCACTGCGTCCATTTTTACTGCCATATGCGTCATTAGAGTTACAAAATTAGTAAGAAATCGATTATTTCTTTCCCTAACGTTTTGGGTGTTGTTCAGTGTTATTTGACTTGCTTTATTCCATTCATTGAATTGAATTGTTAAATTGCATTTATTCATTCGACTCACTTTTTTCCACTCATGCATTTGACTCGCGTCTTTCCACCCGTTTGAGTCACTTCACTTCAATTTATGTGTTTGAATATTTTCATTGCATTCATTAGAATTGCTTTGTTCTACTCGTTCACTTAACGGAAAAAAGAATGGGCCGACTCTTGGTCGATAGAAATGCTAAGTTCTATAGTGCGGTTCACTCGTGCAACGCACTGCAAGGCATTGCTGTGGTGTCTCTTTATTGAAAATCATCCGTCTACAATATATTCAACCTTACGAGCAGTGTGTGGCCCAATGGTAAGATGTCTGACTTTCGTACCAGCGGTAAAATTATTAGTATTATTTTTAAGTTTTTAATTAATTTATTAGTTTAAAAATGTGAAATGGCATTTGTTCATAAACTTTGTTATGCCTGCCTTGTAAAAATATTGTCGCCCATCATCTGTTGGCTATTAATAAGCGTGCCCTGGTCTGTATAAACAAAAATACTTGTTTCACATCCTAAAAAATCGGACCAATATCAAACGAAAATAAATGATTAAATAAGCAAAAAAAAACAACAATTTGTTAATATATTAACAAAAAAGGCCTGTGGTGGGGACTAATAACTCATCCACAAACCACCTGCGCCAAAAACTGCCCTCATTCTGAGCGGCATGGAGTCCACAAGATTATGGAACAGGCCTAAATTCATGGCCATCTCCTCCCACGCATCTATAACTCTGTCCCAAAATTCTTCAGCTGTCCGAACGGGTGGTTGTTTTGCCCAATTAGAGCGTAGGATCCGTTTGACTGTAGCCAACAAGTTTGCAATCGGATTCATATCAGGTGATTTTGGAGGCCAGTTGACCAGGTCGACATCAGACCTCCTCGTAAATCATCTTTGAATCCGGTTGGCGGTGTCTACCGGGTGATTATCCTGCTGGAAGGAAAGTGTTCCTTCTGGATATTGTTCTCTGGCGAAAGGGATCATTACATTTGCCAAAATGTGTTCGTAGACTTCTGCTGTTAACCGACAGTGGATGCGTTCGAGAAGTCCTGCCGCAACGTATGACATCCACTTCCAACACGCGACGCTCACGCGACCCGACCTGTTAAGTCGTCCCACGAAGCGTTCATCGTATCGGTGGCCAACCATACGATGAACTAGGATAGGACCATCGTTGGTATTTACCTCATCGGAGAAAATTACATTTCTCCAATCGAAGTCCTGTCTGAGAGTAGTCTAGCATACGCTAGACCAGCGGTCATCAGCACAGAGCATTCTGGGGCTAGCATCTTTTACCCGCGGAGAACACACTGCTCTATGGTGCATTCATAGCTGCTAGCAGATATGCTCTCTACCTCTGCCTGCTGCACGACGGAGCACACGGAGCGGCTCCGCTTACCCTTTACCCATTTCAACGAGTGCTGACGACCACTGCGCTAGACGGTCCACGGCATGCTCCATCGTCAAATGTTCTCTCCTCACAAGTCGACGACACCGTATGCCACGCTCTCTATTTTCTCTCTGCCATTTTCAAGTGTAATGATGAGACAGAACATTTTGTTAACAGACAGAAGTATTGCTTGGAAGACAGAGGGAGGTTTATTATTTATTAGAAATTGGACATGTTCTAAGACATGACGCCACATAAATATTGCTTTGCGAGACATGTGTGATGGGAAAATTGTAATTAAAAAAAAAGAGAGTGTGGGAGATTCGAACCTGGACCTACTACTATTAACTCGTTCAATAAACCAATGCGGTAACGACTTACCCTACGCGGATTGTTAATATCATTTTGGCATAATACTTGGTTTTCCTGTTCATATTCGCTTCGGTTCATTTTGTATTTATCAATTTTACTATTATTTCACTCTTCAGAGGCCCTGCTGTATCTAGAATCAATCCTCCATTCGATTTTATAACATATTTGAGATTCTTAAGCAAAATACAGCAAATTTAAATGGTTTAATTATATGTTACCTGGTGAACTACGGCTTTGACGAGACGAGCATGCGCAATGTTATGTCTCTGGAACTTAGAAATTGTCATTGGCTCATTCTTTTTGCCGTTAACAAGGAGAGGACACGCTCTGTATATCACCGAATTAAATCAGATTTTGTGACATGAAAGTACAAGACATTGTTTAAAGTCATACCTGGTATGGGTGGCCAATGACCCCTCGTTTTGGAAATATTGGCTATTGTTTATGACATACTTCCGTTAGGTGCTCAATAGGGAAGCATGAAACTGTGTAGCAGCGTAGCTCATATGGTTGGATGCTGAGTTGTCATCCAGGTAACTCGAGTTCGAATCCTAATGCCTTTTCATTTTTAAAGCTTGATATTATTATTATTATTATTATTATTATTATTATTATTATTATTATTTTAATTCACTTTCATTTTTCAGTTCCTATATTCAAAGCCATGTTGAAATATGAGTGGTATGCATCAAAATTAATAAACGAACGAGAAGTGTTTGTAAATGTGAAGGATATCTGTTTCGCAGCAGAAGTGCGGAAAAATGTGTGTGACTGGACAACCTTCTTTCATTTGCTGTGCATGGTGCAGGAAATATGTATGTTTTGTGTGTTTTTATAACATCATAATGAATCGGGTGCAAAATGAAATGGAATAGCTGCTAAAGAAATAGAACAGACACCAGTGACACATCTTACCTTCCTACGTGAGCAGTATTTCATTGTTTATCCTTTACAATATAATGTTAATTAGTAATTTGTTTAAAACATGATGAAGCATTCAATACTTTGAGAAATATGATAGGGGTATGTAAATAGATAACTGTGATCACAATATTAATCATTATTAAAAGAAAGAAATATAGGACCATTTAAGATTCGAACTCAGGTTGCCTGGATAACAACTATGCAGCCAACCATATGGGCTACGCTGTTACACAGTTTCATGCTTCCCTATTGAGCACCTAACGGAAGTATGTCACAAACAATAGCCAATATTTTCAAAACGAGGGGTCATTGGCCACCCATATCAGGTATGACTTTAAACAGTACGTCTTGTACTTTCATCCCACACAATCTTATTCCATTCGGTGATATACAGAGCATGTCCTCTCCCTGTAAGTGCACATATGAACTTGAATTATTTTATTCCATTCCCACTTCAATCACCGACTTAATTACATCCATTCGTTTGACTTACCTCATTCTATCCATTCACTACACTCGCCTATTTAATTGCATTCATTCGTTTGACTTACTTCATTCCATCCATTAATTTGGCTTACTTCATTCATTTAATTAATTTCATCCATTCATTTGACTCACTTCATTCCATCCATTCATTTCACTCACCCATTTAATCACATTGATTCATTTTATTCATTTCATCCATTCATTTGGTTTACTTTATTCCGTCCATTCATTAGACTCGCCTGTTTCATTTCATCCATTCATTTGGCTTACTTTATTCCATTCATTCATTAGACTCACCTGTTTCATTACATTCCTTCCTTTGACTCATTTCAGCCATTCATTTGGCTTGCCTCATTCCATCCATTCATTTGACTCATCTATTTAATTACAAATTACAGTCATTCATTTTATGTATTCGTGTGTGTATGTATGTATGTATGTATGTATGTATGTATGTATGTATGTATGTAGATAGGTAGGTAGGTAATAATTGTAACATAGAATATGATATAAACAGATAAAACTTTAGTTCGCCCCTCAAAGAGTAGAACTCGTGCTCAGAGGTGTAATCCTGAATTTAAATTAAAGAGTACATAACAGAATTTGTCTTATGTCTACTACACAGTAAGAATAAGTTATATAAATATATAATTACAATTTTTCACTATTTATAAAATCCATGCATAACTTTTTTAATTTAATACTAGAACTATTAGAATTGACAACTTTAGGATATTTAAATATATTTGATTCATTCCTCCATTCAGTTGGCTTACTTCATTCCATCCATTCACTAGACTCGCTTGTTTAATTGCATTCATTCATTTGGCTTATTTAATCCACTCATTTGGCTTACTTCATTCAATCCATTTGCTAGACTCACCGATTTCATTATATTCAATCGTTTGATTCATTTCATCCATTCATTTGGCTTACTTCATTCCATCCTTTCATTTGACTTACCTATTTAATTGCATTCATTCATTTGGTTTATTTAATCCACTCATCTAGCTTACTTCATTCAATCCATTTGCTAGACTCACCGATTTCATTATATTCAATCGTTTGATTCATTTCATCCATTCATTTGGCTTACTTCATTCCATCCTTTCATTTGACTTACCTATTTAATTGCATTCATTCACTTGGTTTATTTAATCTAGCTTACTTCATTCAATCTATTTGCTAGACTCACCGATTTCATTATATTCAATCGTTTGATTCATTTCATCCTTTCATTTGGCTTACTTCATTCCATCCTTTCATTTGACTTACCTATTTAATTGCATTCATTCATTTGGTTTATTTAATCCACTCATCTAACTTACTTCATTCAATCCATTTGCTAGACTCACCGATTTCATTATATTCAATCGTTTGATTCATTTCATCCTTTCATTTGGCTTACTTCATTCCATCCTTTCATTTGACTTACCTATTTAATTGCATTCACTCATTTGGTTTATTTAATCCACTCATCTAGCTTACTTCATTCAATCCATTTGCTAGACTCACCGATTTCATTATATTCAATCGTTTGATTCATTTCATCCATTCATTTGGCTTACTTCATTCCATCCTTTCATTTGACTTACCTATTTAATTGCATTCACTCATTTGGTTTATTTAATCCACTCATCTAGCTTACTTCATTCAATCCATTTGCTAGACTCACCGATTTCATTATATTCAATCGTTTGATTCATTTCATCCATTCATTTGGCTTACTTCATTCCATCCTTTCATTTGACTTACCTATTTAAGTGCATTCATTCATCCGATTCACTAGATCCTTTATTTGGCTAACTTCATTCTATACATTTGTCTTATTTTACTTAATGAATTTGGATAAATTTAAATTTTCCTGTCGGGAATGCAAATCTCGTTCGCTGTATTTATATGTAGTTCGCGGCCCAACTCATTTCAGTCATAACGGAGCGGTAGTTTTAGTAATGCTTTGAGCATGCTCGCATTAGTGACAAAAGTTAACAAGAGTGTGTGCATTTTATCGAAGTATCGGGCGTGAGAGACATTTCTTGGAAGTGTCTTTGCCTTTGTTTGTCGTGGCCATGGTTATGTTGGCGCAGGTTTGTAACAGTGTGAAAGCACTTTGTAAAGCAAACATCTTTTTCATAAAGATTTTGTTATTCTAATTCAAAAGTAACCAGCCTCGCCTTCTACGCCTCGTGTAATAAGCTGTCTCCTGCCGTAAGGAAACGTTGGTCAAGGCCTTTATCGGTTTAGCGTTCAGCATGTAAGCTTGGCTGAAGCAGAGCTGAAAGCTCGGATCTGATGCATTCTAAGAACGAGCAATTTCCTCCGTCGAGGAAAAGAAGTCTGTCGTCTTACAAAAAGTTCTATCTATTCACGGCTACAACAATGAAGCGATTATTCAACTTACTTTCTACGTAATAATATATATCAGAAGGAAACAACACTTGTTGGCTTTCGTTTCCATTTGAAAGATAGAATAACGTGTTACTCGTCGTCATAATCTTGCTGTTAATATGTTTTACGTTCAGTAAGCTACAACATGTAGGCCTAAGGAATAAAAGGAAAGAAGAAAATAATTTATAAACTAGTGAAGGACGTTATCGGAAGTAGAAATATGAAGTAAACCAAAGGGTAAATATTTTACTCAAGAGAATTTGTTTCCAACGAGTCTAAGACATTGTTTTTGGAAGCTATTTTCCTAACTGCTCCGTATCCCTTTCTATCCGTGATAATATTAGTTACGTTGATTACTATGTGAAATTTATAGTAAATTGAAATTATCGTGTTGTTTCAATTTTATTACTAACTATATTGTTAATTATATGGTGCATACTAGAGATGAACAACGATCGAGAAAGCGAGACTAACAGCTCCCGCAAAGCCGAAAACCCGTACGCCAATGCTGTATTACGTCGCATCCTTGACGTAAAAACTGGTTGTGAGTGTTCCGAGACTCGATATCGATGACTCCCGAAGTCAAGCAGCCTTTCATCGCCACAGTTGTTTATA
Organism: Periplaneta americana; assembly: GCF_040183065.1. Classification (NCBI taxonomy): domain Eukaryota; kingdom Metazoa; phylum Arthropoda; class Insecta; order Blattodea; family Blattidae; genus Periplaneta; species Periplaneta americana. The sequence continues at coordinate 131,854,471 of NC_091120.1, forward strand.
CCCGACTAAACTTTTATCTACTTTGGAAACTGTTATATATATATAAATAATCAAGTAGCCTATTTTAAACAGCTCTACCTTTCAGTGTATAATAATCTGTTCCCGTGTCTTTATTTAATTACTAGGCCCTTATTAAAAGGCTAGAATTTTCTTTTCATATGTGTAAGATCAAGTGTGCAATTTCAGTAAAAAGATATTGTCATGTTTTATATTCCTTAAAAATGCAAATTTATTTGAGAATTATATATATATATATATATATATATATATATATATATATAACCATAGGTAATATAATATAATAGAACCAGAAAATTTTGATAACTAAGATACTGTTCTGGTTTGTCTTTTTGTCTCATTTAAACATTATTTTTTAATGTTAGTTATTTCAATGATGTACTGTATGTTATTGAAAGTTACGAAATCATTCCACGCCGACCAAATGCTATTTAGAGAATGACGAGCGAGACTTGAAGCGCGCGAGAATGACTAGTCGAGACTCGAAAGACAAATGCAATGGAAACAGCGAGCGAGAGCGACAATTAGTTTTGTTCATCTCTACTGCGTACATTCTACCTTTCTACACTAGCGGAAGCAGAGTGGAATCGGCAGTGCATAGTAGCTGCCTACATTCTGCCCTCTGCGCTAAGCGCTCGGTTATGAGTAGAGACCGGGATCTTAACTCCTAACCTTTGAAGTTAAGTGAGTATGGAGTTACTGCAATGAGCCAGTGATTTGTACTGTAGTGGTGGGTAGTATTTTACGATGAAAACAGATGACGCCCGCATCAAGAAAAACAAACACTCACATAAGAAAACGATTTCAAGAGTGGGGCTGTGTTGTGTATTACAAAAGAATAATCATAATCTTTTCTGTAAACATTTAACTTAAAATCTTATTGCTTCACAGGCAATACTCTTAATGAAATGTTTAAGCCTTTATTAGAATATTGTTTGCTCTTAAATTTTAACTTAGAAGTGTTACTGTTTCATAAGTACCGCTCTTAATGACATGTTTAAACCTGTATTACAATAATTCTATGTTATAAAATTTTAACTTAAAATAAGAGTAGAACTCTAACACGTAATGAAATGTTTAAGCCAATGTTATAGTAATCTTTGCTGTAAAATTAATCTAAAATACCGGTACTACTATAACACAGGTACTTCTCTTGTCTACAAGTGTACTTTTCAATAAAATGTTTAATGTGCATTCCTCAACTTTCGCTGGCCTGAATTTCTGGTTGAAGTTAGATTGTCATACCCAGTTCTATCAATTTAAAATGGGTTATGCTTTTTTTAGCTACAGTTCTGGTGTAAATACCGTCTTTTAGAAGAGATGATTCAGTCTTACATAAATTACACACAATTATTTCGTCATTTACAGAGACATAATGTCTTCCGAATTCCTCTACCCACTTCTGTAGTCTACTTTCGTACTTGTTTAGGCATCTTTATTTCAACTAGTACTGCATAATATGAAACATTGCTAAACTGAAATATACTGTACTGTACTTGTTTAGGAGTAAGGAACCTGTTGTAGGGTGACTATGTAGTGCTCATTATTTGTTGTGATTGTGAGCAGAGTCTATACTAAAGGCACGTTCCGTATTATATACCGCATGCACACTTAAACTTGTTTATGTGTATTGGGACTAAGAAAACTGGCTTTAGCTATGAGTCAAGAACGCTCTACTTAAACTGTAGAGCGGAATCTTTTTTACAATTTTAAATTGTTAAAGTGCTACAAAATACTTATCTTCTCAAAGATAATGTTGAAAGTGTTCCCCATTTCCTGCAAGGCAGACGTTGTAGAGTCTAAACTCATTCTGATTCACTTGTTGTAACTCTGTTTCCGAAATGATGGCTTTTAGTAATTTTGTAACATTATACGTGGTGTGTCTAAAAAGTTCGGTGAATGGTGTCATATCTGAACGGCAACTTGGCGCATGTGCTTGCGCATGCGCATGGTTCTTCAGATACTTGGGGAGAATCGATACACAGCATGCAATGCATGTGACTGGCAGTGTAAACAGACTGCGACCAGTTGAACGTAGTCAGTGTGAGAGGAAGTGTCACAGCGCAATGGAGCAACGTGTAAACATCAAGTTCTGCTACAAATTGGGGAAGACTGCAACGGAGACACATGGAATGCTGGTGCAGGTGTACGGGAAGGAAGCCGTGAGCAGAAAATGTGTTTACGAATGGTTTAAACGCTTCCGTGAAGGGAAGGAAACAATTAAGGATGAGCCATGTTCAGGTCGGCCATCGACAAGCAGAACCCCAGAAATGATCGAGAAAGTGCGACAAATGCTGGCACAAGATCGGCGACTGAATCTAAGATTGATTTCGGAGGAATTGGACATTAGCAAGGACCAGGATCCAGGGGCATTGTCATTCAGGAGCATCCATTTTCCAGTCCTGTGCAACTCTGGCCGAACCCACCGGATACGCTGTAGCAATCGGTTCAAAACGGACTGGTAAAATGCAGCATTAATGGTTTGACCTGCAGGAACAAATTCCTTGTGGGTGATGCCGTTGTTGTTGAAGAAGGCGATGAACAATGTTTTCACCTTGGATTTTTGCAGACGGCTTTTTTTTTTTTGGTCGCGGGGAAGTCGGTGAACACCATGACATCGATTGCCGTTTTGATTCCGGATCGAACTGGTAGCACCAGGTCTCATCTCCCGTGACGATGGTTTTCAGAAGCAATGGATCCTGGTCACACATGGAAATGAAATCACCAGAAGTTTCCATCCGTTTTGCTTTCTGCTCGTCTGTGAGCTTGTGCGGCACAAATCGGGAGCAGATCTTCCGCTTACCCAAATCATCGCGGACGATGGTGTGCATCGTGTCCTTGCTAATGTCCAATTCCTCCGAAATCAATCTTAGAGTCAGTCGCCGATCTTGTGCCAGCATTTGTCGCACTTTCTCGATCATTTCTGGGGTTCTGCTTGTCGATGGCCGACCTGAACGTGGCTCATCCTCAATTGTTTCCTTCCCTTCACGGAAGCGTTTAAACCATTCGTAAACATATTTTCTGCTCACGGCTTCCTTCCCGTACACCTGCACCAGCATTCCAAGTGTCTCCGTTGCAGTCTTCCCCAATTTGTAGCAGAACTTGATGTTTACACGTTGCTTCATTGCGCTGTGACACTTCCTCTCACACTGACTACGTTCAACTGGTCGCAGTCTGTTTACACTGCCAGTCACATGCATTGCATGCTGTGTATCGATTCTCCCCAAGTATCTGAAGAACCATGCGCAAGCGCAAGCACTTGCGCCAAGTTGCCGTTCAGATATGACACCATTCACCGAACTTTTTAGACACACCACGTATGTTGATGAACGGCTAATCTCTGCTTTTGTGAGAGATTTTCGCGGCGATTTTTCTAATTTTCTCTACTAGAACATGACGACTTCGTCATTTTTTGTTGTCCCATACTGATCCCGTAGCTTTGAATTTATTCACTATTGTATGAATTGTAGTTCTTTTTGACGGATCAATCCTAGAAAAACATTCTTGAAAATCTCTACTCTACTGAACAGGTGATTCGTTTTTTTAATTATAAGAAATGAAAATAATTAGCTCTGAATTAAATTTCTTTACCATGACTCAAGCAACAGCCGGAAACAGAGAAATGAAACTCAACACCGCTGTGCACCACTGTTTTCTGAATCCAATTAGCTGCTTATTCATATATACTACATAATCCTTTCTTCCATGCCTAGCGCTTGATGTCCGCGCACGACGTCAAGGTCAGTAAAATGTGCTTGCTTTGACATCACTGTCGTAGACCATTAAACTAGTAGAAAATGAGCTATATTCTTGAAGTTCAAATAAAATTGTGCAGGCATTCAGGCAATAGTGATACAGATATTGGCATAGGCTATGGCCCTAGGCCCATATGCCTCGATGCTATGTTGGAATAGGTGATCAGTTGCCTGTCCTGATTTTATGGGGAATAGAGTAGGCCTAAATTTAAAAAAAAATGGATTGTTCCTCTTCATTGTGAGACAAGGCCATCAGCTGTTGAAGTTCATGACACGAATTGAGGAAGGTATTACACGGATAATGATAACTATTGAATAATACACTTTTATGTCTGTTAATAATTTAGGTTAGGGTAGCGTATATGTTGTTATAATATGTTTTGTATATACCACTCACATTTTAATCTATGTATGCTCTTATTGAGAGTGGTTGGAGAGGAGCTCAACCTACAAAGATAGTCTGATTTGCAAAGCACGTACGGTCAAAAGACCCATTCACTGGATTTAAGGATAAATTCTGTGAATGTAATACATGTATGTGTAATTGTTGAAAATAAATCCACATCTACATCTTATATGAATATCAAATAAAACACTCTTGTTATAAAAAGTACTTATTGTATCCTGTTACTTTAATTGGAATATGGACGTTTCATGCAATGATTGGATTTACTTAAATCTGCATATTATTTCTTGAGCGGAAACAAAGAACTATTTTTCAACATGGGAATTTGCTTATACAAATTACGATATGTTATTTTTGCGGTTTCTACAAAGTATGGCGTGTTATTTTTACGTTCTCGATTTTGTGTAAACATCCATCTCCTCACTGTTGTTGTTTGTATTAGTGACAGAATACGTATCATTGGCGTAACACTAGCAATCTAATGTTGGAGTGACTGTTACCACAGTAAATCTCCTTGAAATGTATTGAGCAGAGGTAACAAAAGGTTTGGAATTGGAATTGTGACCTCGTACATGAACCATCCTAAATTTTCTTGGAAGTAGAAAGAGAAGGTCTAGGAGTAAGTATTTTTCAACAGGAGAATTTGTTTTTACTGAAGCTTGAGGTATTGTTTTTCCCAGGTCATCTCTCTAAACCCCCATCTCTCTGCTCCTGTTGGTTGAAACAAGAGTTTTGGGGGGATGGAGGTGGAGGCACATTGATCCACCCTACTCTCTGCCCCATATTTCTTCGTCTACTTTGGTTCTTGGGGTGTTAGTTCGATTTCTACTTTCCTCCCGCTTCGCCTCTTTTCTTCTACGCCGGAAACCCGCATTCAAATCCTCCAACTCCCACTTTCCCCAGAGTTCAATTTCGATTTCTCCAACAGTTTTTTCTCCTCTCGGTAGATGGACGAGACATTTTCCTGCCTGTCGTGTCTGAAAACATCGGCCCCATCTCCCACGAGATTGATTTCACTCCTGCTGCAAAGACTGCTCTTTGTTTTTGCGCTTGCGTAATGTGATTAATGATATGGTGATTTCAAGGGGCCGCGTCTCAGAACAGGGGCGTCGACCATGCCTTGTGAAGTATCACAACTGCTTGCTCAGTCCTTCTTGAGCTTGCGTCTTGCAAGAACAAGAGATGGTGGACAAAACGGGTTACATCTAAGATAACATTTCGTTCTCCATTGTTTCCAGTGCATATTATTGAAACCTTTTTACATTATCGCAGTACACAAGTTTATCTTTTGTGCAAAATAAAGGCAACAATCCTATCCTTGTCTTTCAGTCTTTCTTTCTCAGTGTCTGCACTACTAAAAGTCGTCGTCGTTATCGTCATCATCATTGTCATATTCCTCACGATTAGGCGCAATCTACCAGTTCCAGTTTCAGAATTAAAAAAAATAAACATGGTTATCTTTTAATTGGGTGTTTTATTCTCTTTCCATTTACAGTAGTCTGTAATAGAGAAGCTGAAATGATAGACAATGTGATTCGATTTTTTCTACATGTTATTTCTATGTATTTAGGCTATATTTTGTTGTATAAACTCACTCAGCCCATTTATAGCCGCGTCCGGCAGCAAATCACGTTGCAGGTCGGCTACATTTAAACGTACGCGTCTTGTCATTGGTGGCTGACGACGTTATGCACTTCCAATGCCGTCACATTTAGTAAACAGTTATTAAATTAATATACTGTCCTGCTCGGCGGCAAGCAGGTATAGAATGTGCAACAGCGTGGCCAGCTTAAGACGTAAACAAAGCGGAGAAGTCACACCAGAAATAACAGCGACGCTGCTATACATTAGTTTCAATTAATTTCTGATTTCATTGCTGTATTTATGACTCAATGATCCAGTAAAGTGTATCCTGCTATTGATCGAAGGAATCTCATCTAAGGTGCCTTTAATGTTTTTTTCTAATAACAGGATTGTCTTGTTTTGTAAAATTAATAATATCTTTTCTTACTTTGCCCCAGAGCCTTCCTTACCTCAAGAAATTCTACTCCAATTTTATGAAGATCCAAATCCACACCTAAGTTTTTGAGATCACACTGTGTGAACAGTTGGGTATGGTCGAATTATCTCGCCTATTAAAATAATGGGCAGGATTCAACTTCTGAATTGTGGTCTGATTCCGAAAAGTCTATCTATACTGTCCACTTTGTACTTCGTCACTATGCGGAACAGGTCGGTCGGCGGATTACAAATTGTGATATTTGATTGATCTCTTACTTTTTGCTTTTTTTGTTTAATGTAACACAAGTAGCAATGGCCATTTATAGTCCTGAGGTTCAGATCACACCACAGAGATAATGAAAACGATTTCCGTTTGTATTTTACTTACAGTACTGATTAATATTGACACTACAAGAACTACATGTCCACACCTGTGGAGTGACGGTTAGCACGTCCGACCGCGTAACCAGGTGGCCCGGGTTCGAATCCCGGTCGGGGCAAGTTATCTGGTTGAAGTTTTTTCCGGGGTTTTCTCTCAACCCCATTTGAGCAAATGCTGGGTAGCTTTCGGTGCTGGACCCCGGACTCATTTCACCGGCATTATCACTTTCATATCATTCAGACGCTAAAGAACTTAAGATGTTGATACAGCGTCGTAAAATAACTTACTTAAATAAAACATAAAAACTACATGCAGGCATTCATCTAGGTCTTGTTTGTAATATTTTTGTTTTCCGTTTTTGTAAGATATAACTACTTCATTTGTTTTAATTTTTGTTTTCTGGTTTTGTAAGATGTAACTACCGCGTTTGTTTTAAATTTTTGTTTTCCGGTTTTGTAAAATATAACTACTTCCTTTGTTTGTAATTTTTCTTTTCCGTTTTTGTAAGATAAGTTATAATACTAGCAGGGGCGTATTTTGCGGGCTACCGGCGGTAGCCCAAGGAAATTACAAAAGAAAAAGTTTATAATATAACATAATGTAATAATTTTTTAATATTAGTTTTACCATAGTAATTAAAATTAAAGTAATTGTTAGATATATTTTGTGTAATAATAGGGCCAGCGGTAGCCCAAACCCTTTAACCAGTATACGCCACTGATATACTAGTAGAAGCTAAGGGCGGGTTAGAAACAATCTTTCAGCACGTCGCGACGCGTCGGGTCGACAGTGATCTATTGTGCATCCCAAATTGTGCCGAATTTTTCTCCTAAAATATTAAGTGTCAATATTACAGATAAATTCTGTAGGACAAATTAATATATCTATAATATTCTCTTAGCTAGCAGTGCACAATAACTGCGGATTCCCGGCCAACAAGTCACTCAGCTGAGTGCGCTCCTAGTATAATGGCAGTTGACATTGGATACACGTCAACATTTATATATGCCTAACTTGGAGTCAGGCCACAAAGGAAAACATTGAAGGAGGAAAGTTCGATCCGGTGCTGTGGATTGAATTCGGCGTAGCTCAGTAGCCAGAGCGCTTGGTACGTAGAACCAAGGACCCGGGTTCGATCCCCGGCGCCGGAGAGAATTTTTCTCCTAAAATATTAAGTGTCAATATTACAGATAAATTCTGTAGGACAAGTTAATATATCTATAATATACTAACAAACATAGTTACAACTGCTTATCTAGGTGTGTCTCAAGAAGTATAACCTTTAAAAGTGTAGAAAAGAATATACATTTTGCTTAGAAATCCTGGCTCTAGTGATTAGTCTAGCTGTGAATAATGGCGTTAGAATACTTTTATCGCAGCCGGTGATCGAATGCACGCGCGACATAACTTTTATCGAGTAAGCGTTCACTCCCTCATTCGTACTCAGGAGACAAACGCTGGTTAAGCACGTACTTCGCACGCTGGAACTGCTTTGCATTTCCTGCTTAATACAAATACGATGCATTCACCTCATCGTGAAACGTTTCTTAGATTGTCTCGAAATTAATGCCCAAATGGAATCATGCTATAGGGCTTGCTTAACATACCTTTTTCACTCTCTATTCCGTTCATGACAGTCCTGCTATAAAGCCGAGATTCTATAGACTACATAGAAAAGAAAAATAAAATAATTGTATTGTTACAATCAGAGACTTGGTACTGTATGCAAACATGAAGATGGTTAATGATATTTTCCAAAGGTTTAACTTCATCCCTAGGGGAATTGAATACGCCGCGAAGTTTTCTCACCGATAACGAGTCAATATCGCAGGGAATTGAATGTTAAAGCCTAGATATATTGGCAGTCTGTTTTGACTGTTGTTCTCTCCCCAGACTCCATTATTGCTCTGCATCCACCTTCTTTCTCTTTTGGTGAATTTGTATCTGCTTTCTTCTTTCCTATTCAATTCTCTCCCACTCGCTGGGGGGATAAAATTTATAGAATTTGTATGTTATATTTCCCAAGTTCTGCTCCACTTTATAAATACCGACGGCAATCTTTTGTCTGCCTCGATCTCGTAAATAGAATAGAGGCGTGACACAGTATTTCTTGGTAAAGAAGATACCTCTATCTCTTTCTTTCCATTTACTTTCTTATAATCTGTAATCGCACCCTCTAAGCTTGAGTATTTATTTGAATTGCGGCTGCTAGCAACCATTTCTTTTACTTTGTAGGTTTAATATAATTATAAACATTTTCATGGAATAATGTGAGGGGAAATGGAAGTGCCTATTGAAACCCTATTTCAATATAATCTTCATACACCACAAATGCTAATTTTCTGGAAATTGAATCAGAGTTTCTGGCATGTAAGAAAAGAGATGTAAGTGGTTGTTACAGTAATAAAATTAATACAGACCTAATTCTAAGTCGTGCAGTATTCTGCAAGCAGTGACTTAGACCCCCCCTTCTTTACCAGAAACATTCGGCATATCTTTCCGTAATAAGATATAACTGGTTCGTGCTCAAAGGTAAATATTGGGACATTATTTTATTTTTACTTCAATTTTTATTGTGCCGGAGCTTTTAAATGTACTTCAATGTCACCCCCTGTACTAGTAAACTCCACACAGAACCAAGGCCGCGTATGCAGTTAAAGTCGCCTTACGGTCATAGTAAACAGTACTGAGTTAGTGAGTATAGTACGTTCCAGATATATGTTTGGGTTTTCCAGTGACCAATGAGTTTTCAATATTGAATCATATTTTCGCACAGGCACTGTCGTGCGTTTGCCTGCGTCGCATCCCGGTTTCCCTCACCCGCCTCTGCTCGCCCCTCTGTAAAGGCTACTGGCTGGGCTGTCTTAGTTCTTTTCCGAAAACATTAATTTCTGTTAGGAATTGAACGTTACATAATATTATACAACTGTTTAATATAACTTAAATAAAAGGACCTCGTTAAGTAATTAACATTTACGTGATTTCCCCACTTTCTACGACCCTGCAAAAAAAAAAAAAAACACTTGGGCGGACAGTAGATAGGATATCTGAGTAATTTTATCTTTTCGGATCGGGCAGAAGTGAAGATTGAATTTATAGTACGTGAGGTATAGAGTAGGTACAAAATTATTTCAACATGAGTTATTAGTACGAAGGACGAAACTGGTAATTGGAATTAGGTACAATAGTCTATAGTGAGATAATATGCACAAAAGAACTGAAGCCATTTTCGAAACTGTGTTTAAATATCCATATTATGATTATTTTTCAATTTAACTTCATTCTCTATATTGTACGTTAATGTGCTGTAGACAGTATAATATACACTGCATAATGAATACGTCCGAATGGATAGCTCAATTCGTGAGTAAAAACACTTATTGTTAATACAGTACCGTATTTTGATTAAACAAAAACCTAATGGAAATTATCAAACTCAAAATCGCGATATTTGCTAATTTACGTAAATGGATTAACTACTTTTCTTCCCTCCTATACCTAGTAAAATGATTTGTTTGTATTTTACGCCAGTATCTTCGAACTCTAGTCGTGGAAGGGCGTAGCAAACAACGTTTCCGGTTCTCAACCATTAATCCAAAGGTATAGCCAGGTTAATATTAGAAATGTTAGTAAAAATAAAATGATATTGCTATATAATTAATTATTGTGATGTCACCTCTATTTCAAGTTCTGACGAAGAACATCTTGTGTCGGTTTGGTGCTAAAAAAGAAGTCTGTTAGTTGGTGAAAGTCTGTTGTTCGTTCTTTGATCATGGCGAGAATACGATACTACATTTTGGAATAGGGATTATTTAGCATATGTACGACGTTTACATGAAAACATGAGTCATTGGGAACAACAAGGATTGTCCTGATATCGTTATTGTCAACAGGATCGCAATATTTATGGGGTTTTCCCTCAACCCATTATAGTTTCCAGTGTTGGACCCTGGACTCTTTTCGCTGGCATTATGACCTTCATTTTACTCACACGCTAGATGTACATCGCAGTTGATAAAGCATCGTAAATAACTCAATTAAGCAAAAGTAAGTATTGTTTTAGAGGAAAAAGTGACATTGAGTCCTGAAAGAAGAGAAGTTAGACAAAATTATGAAACTTTCTCGTGTCCTCATGTCCTTGGGAAACCTAATGAAAAAATATAGGGTAAACTAGGGTCTGTTGGACAGTCGGGCATGTTGGACACTCTGTACTTTAACGTGTTATCTCGCCACTTGTGGGCACCACATTCTGCTAGAATTCAATGACGGAAGTAGCCCCACTCGTGGTTACTTCCGTCATTGACTTCTAGCAGAATGTGGTGCCCACAAGTGGCGAGATAACACGTTAAAGTACAGAGTGTCCAACATGCCCGACTGTCCAACAGACCCTAGTTTACCCTATATGTAAGTACAACTCTACACTTTACAAGAACTGAGAGGGAATATAGAAAGGAAATTTGTCTGTAAGCTCCTTTATGAGAATCCGAAATTTTAGAGTACCTGTCGGCCGACGTTTACGTAGAGAGCGTGTAATCGGTGAGTAATTGCGGCGACGTTGCTATCATCGATTGCGTCTCAATCCCTGCTTAACTCAGTCTTAGTATGTATGTATTTATACACACTGCAAATGGGTAAATACCCGGTGGCAGTGGGAACTGATTACACTCAATAATAACAATAATAAACATAATTAATAAAAAATAAAATTAATAATAAATTGTTAATAATACTAAAAATAATAATTAATAATAATAATAACAATAATAATAATAGCCTAATAATAATGAGCATCCTAAATTAAATGAAGCACGATCACTTAAAATAACATTTAAAATAAATCTAATTTGTATCTTAACCCTAGGTTCGAACTAAAACCCACGAGTATGATATGTTAATACCTTTCAGCACTACATTCATTTCTCTGACAACTCACTCACTGCACTGGAACTAAGACAAAATTCACTGATACTATCCTGATTTCACTAACACTTCAAAAACATTTCACCGTTCAAATACTTTGCACTACCACTATGACTATAAAACTTCACTGACACAAACACACTTCACTGACATAACACACTTCTTCACTGATACAACACTTCAAATAACAAAACATCAATTACACTCTTTAAATAGTGTGTATAATATACTACCGTCTATTAGTAAAGTTCTTAAGCCTGAAGTCAACACGAAATCAGTTATTTTGCACGTGTTCATGCTGATAATATTTAGAGCTTATAAATACAATATTGAATATTGAGTGTTTACATAAAATAATTTCGACGTGAATCTCCAAGACAATATGAGGGAAAGTTTCCTGACATTTATGTAAGTTGTCCAACGATACATGAATTTCAGGATAAATTACGGATGGCAGGAAGTGTCACAAATAAGAAATTCAGAATAATGCAAACTGCTTTCACAACTGAAAAGTAGGATGACACTGAACGTCGTCTGGAAACAGTGGCGCAACTTACACTCCGCAGACCCGCGTTGTGGGGGGGACCTCGAGGCCAGAGGGGCCCGAAAACTTTCAGAGGTTCATGACACATATTTGGAAATGAGTTCGAATTACAGCTCAAGGCCCACATTACGTATTTTCCATAACGCATAGCCACTCTTTTTTACTCTGGCATATAGAAAACTGTGGTAGCGACCACCATTACTGGACCCGAGGATGCACATTCAAAGATCCAACTGGCAGTACTTTGCATCATATACCCCCTTCGATTGCCTCAGTAGACTTGCCCACAACCATACTGCAGCCTGACGCCAACGTTGAAAATGTGACAGAGTGATTTTTATGGATGAAGACATGTTTCTCATGGTGTATTTTCATGTCATCAAGTTGCCAGCCGTAGTCGCAGCATATAAACAGTAAACGCACATTGAAATAAAGAAGTTTTGTATATCAACATATCTGCTTGTTACTAGATTTTATTCATAATTTTATCGTGTTTTATGACAATTAAGCCCTTTAAAAGTAATTATGAACATTTAAGTGGAACAGAAAAACGCAAAAGGAAAAAACTTGAAAATATGTTTCGAAATTGACTAAAGTAGACTTCGTATTTCGACCAACAAACACAAACTACCTGTGGTGGAACGAATCCCAGTGTTCCAGTACCATGACTGAAGAAAGACTTGGTGCTCTCAGTGAAAAGTCCAAAGACTTGATCTAGGCCTACATGATTTCATTGAGTCATTTGCTTCTCAAAAGACCAGAAGGGAAAATCGCTTGTTGTACTAAGCTTCACATTAAATTTATCTTAGGTAGGCCTACTATTGTGTAAATATGGCCTTAGTAAAATAGTAGTTATATAATTTAAATTTTTTTCAGTTCTGTTCACTTAATTTTGTTCAAAAATGGAGTATTTTGCTATGCAAAATCGTTTTATTCAAATTAGATGTAAAAAATAAAATTATGAAAAGAATGGCAGTAAGGAAAGGGGCCCGGATTATCATTTTGGGGGCGGGCGAGCTATATAAAGTTACGCCACTGTCTGGAAACATTCCCTAAAAGCAGTTTCTTCGTCTTTCGTAGGAAGCGGATGAAGCTTCCTTTAATTTTCATGTTTACTGTATGTGCATTGTCACAAATATTTCGAGTAATAAGACTAACATTGTCAGTATGTTCTTGCTTACTCTGGGCGCCTAAATGTAGTTTTAATTCTTTCTAATTAGTTACAGTTTATACTAATGGTTTGAGTAGTGTCACAGCACCATTAATTCGGTCTCTCTGTAATCTGCTCATGGGAGTGCCGCGCCCGAGAGTAAGTTGCTGCTTCGCAACAAAGGAAGTAATATATGAATTGTGTATTGAACTGAATTGAATTTAAGTCCGTTAAGGGGGCTCTACGACCCAGCACTCCGACCTTAAAAGATCTATTGCGCTAATCCTTAAGCTAGGCGCATTCCCAAACCCGTTATTCAAATACCAAAATGATATTCGACTTTTTCGTTACTTACAACCTAAAGGTTTCTGTTCTTAAAATTAATGCAGTTATATTATATATATATATATATATATATATTCCTTTCTTCCCTGCCGAACACTACGCAGCGTTGATGCCGTGACGGATGTATATTAAGCGTCCCCGTTTAGAGTCTAGATTCGCTCCCAGTGCCCAGCCTTGATATAATGTATTGTAATAAGAGTAATGTAATGTGTGATGTGTTTAATGTAATGCAAAATAATGTATTGTAAGTTAATATAAGTTAATAGTAATGTGTCTGCAGTGATTCGCTCGTAGTGTTTTGGACTACAAATCTCATAAACTCTCTTTTACTTTCTCACTATAAGGAACATAAATAAAGAGTATTATATGTAGTTACTGCATAAACAAAAGAAGTAAGAATATTGAGGCTTTCGTATTTCTAATAACCGAGATAGCTGGAACGAGGTTTGGAAAGTGACATCTTAACTATTGTCGCTTTTAAAATCCAATTTTTGTAAATAGAAACAGTGACAGCGCCAAGACACGGACCAGGATGTTCACTGCTCCCCTTGTTCCACACGGAACTCGCATTCAGGATATCCGCGGTTCGAATTCCCGAACCGACCAACCTGACTATGGTTTTTCCATGGTTTTCCACAGTTACTTAGGCAAATGCCGGGTTGGAATTTTCATTGCTACGGTCCATTTCCCTCCCTCTTCCCTGTAGAAAAAGAATGTAGATTTCATATCATATCATTCATCTTCATCATCTCATTCCATAGGCATATTCAGCGTCATAACGCTTGCAGGAGGGGCGTCCTCTCCGAAACCGTCTCTGGGTTCCAAGCCTTTCACAATATCTCTTCCAGGATGAATTTCTTAAGAGCACTTCCGAGGGCGCTTCGATACCTTAGAATGGCTGTCGGAATGGATCGTGTGCTACTTGGTAACCTTGGCGGTATGAACTTAAGGCGGGAGGTTTAGGGGGCACGTTGAGTGAGCGGGTGAAGGGTCTCATGCGGCCGGTGGACTGGTTCACCTTATTCACATTTATCCTATAGTTCGGGGTGCACAATACGGCACTGGAGCCGACGTGCTGAAGGGTCGTCCCTGACACGTCTCTAGCCACTCACTACTACTACACCCCTTGCCGTTGTAGGACAACCTTTTTTATAGTTCGAAGGTTACAGCATATTACAATGAGTATCGTTATTTCGCAATTACTTTCGTCATTACTTCATTAGTTGAAATCTGTGACTGCATATTGCATAGTTTCATACGATAACAGCACAGGAACTTAAAGGCTCTGTCCCTTGCCATTAAATACTCATATTTCAAACAGTAACAAGATTGTGTTTACGTGGTAGTCGTTTATCGTTCTAGTTGACTCACTTTGGTTGACTGTGTTGTTCGATGATTTTAAAATAATCTGTACTAGAACTTGTATCCAGTGCAGAGCACGTAAAGTACAATGCATACAATTTATCTTTCCACACTAGCGAAAATAGAGTGGAAGCGGATGTGCACAGAGCAGCTGCCCACACTCGGCCGTCTGAGCTTTCGGTTATGATTTTGGAACACGCGAGGTAAACCGTAAAAAAGACCAGTTTTTACAATCTTCGAAATTGTGAAAGTGCTAAAAAAAATTTACCTTTACAAAGACCATGTTGCAAGTGTTCCCTATTTGCTGCAAATTAGACTTTGTAGCATTCACTTTCTGATTCGCATGTTGCAGCTCTGCTTCCGAAATGTTAGCTATTTCTTAAAAATTTCAATAATTTTATAGCATTATATGCTGATGTGCGGTTGATCCCCGCTTGTTGTGCTAACTTCGTGACAGATTTTAGCGGCAGTTTGTTTAATCGAACACCGACATCTTTCAACTTTTCCTCTGGTAAAAGACAACGATTTCGTCGTCTTTTCTTCTCCAGTACTCATCCTGTAGTTTTGAAATTGTTGATTGTTTTATGAACTATACTCCTCTCAGGTGGCTCAATTCCAGGAAAACGTTCTTGACATTCTCTAGAACACTGAGCAGGTGACTCGTTATTTATTTTTTTTAATCACTACAAATGAAAATTATTTGCTCTCTATTAATCTTTGTGACTCAAGCGACAGACACAAACAGAGAAATGAAACTCAATACTGTAGCTGATATTATGTTCTGAAACTCAACTCAGTACTGCACACAATAACAGATAACCGTTTTATCAGCGACTATGCGTGTCCTTGAAGAGCAGCGGGCACAGCTCTTAATGCCGACTCTGGTCTCGTACGCAAGCGTGGAAAGCTAAAATGTATGCACTGTACTATAATGTAATCTATTAAAGATTTCGCTTAATTCATTCTCTTCTTGTTTCAGGTGAGTTCCAGTTACTCCTTGATTTGTAGTGACATTGAGTGCTCTCTTACAACGGTACGAATTGTGAGTATAGAATTTGATTCTGCTACATGAGAATCCGTACAAAAAACATGATTTGTTATTATTAGTGACAAACGTGAACATTTTTCACGAACGAATAAAGAAAGCATGAGCGCGATTCATTTCGTCTGTGTTGATACTCTAACGTATTTGATCATTTCAGTTGGTATTGCAAACTGTTTACATGTTAAGCACGTGAACTTGAATACTTAAATAATTAATATTATTTGAAACACAAATTAGGTATTTAATTTTCGTCGTCGTTAGTCGTTACCATATTAAACTTATTTTATCCTCATCATTTTCTCTATAATTTCGTACATGTATAATTGATAATCTTACAAAAATAAATGAATGACGGGTCGCATGTGGAAATGAGGAGGCTTATTCCTACCAGATAGACAGATTACTAGAGCTAGGAAGTTAGTACAAACACTGTTAAGTTGTATGAGCTTGGACTATATCTCTACCGATTGAAAAGTAATAGCGCATCTCTCAATGCCAGTGAACCAGAACGACAAAATGTACAGCCGGGTGGTAACCAAACATGTGTTGCAATCGTCCACAGCCTTAGAACAAGAAAATAATAAAGGAATAATATAAGAAATAACTTATAATTATAATATTTGTAACACCCAAGCTAAAATAATTTACCCATACATATAAAAATTACATACACAATATACAATTATGATTCTAGCCTCAAACAAAAATAGCAATGAACATTTTCATTTTATCAAAAGAAACACTCCTTTATGTTCAGAAAAAAAAAACAATATTTGTACTCTAAAAATATTCGTTCTACGTCACAAAACTTTACTGGAGCAAGCCTGAAATATGATACAGTATATGTTACTATCATCAGGTGAACAACTGCTTTGTGAATCTAATAGTGCATCTTGTATCTAGCATGTAATATTTAAACCTATAATTATTTTCAAGAAAATTTTTCATTTCTATTGTAATGACAGATAGGAAGTTCGTATCGTAATTTCGATATTGAAGTTGGACTGTAACGCAACCGAATGCATAGCAGCACGAGACGTCAACATTCAACGAATAATAAACGTGTTACACACTCCTGTTTGCATAATTATTTAGTAACAGATTACTTTGCTTTTGTGGAATCATGCATAATATTAACATCACGAAAATAATGCAATAATGACAGAATAGCTCACTTTGTTTAGAACCTAAAATACGGGTAGACCTATTGATATAAATTAACAATATTCTTCAAACTACTCACAGCTCTGCACAGCTCCACAGAATGCCACTATGCGTTGTTTTTGTGAACATACTGTGTATCGTCTGCAGCGAGCGGGAGCAGGGCAAGGCGCGACTGACATCTATAGTCCTCACTGTACTCAACTGAAATCTACTTGAAGAAAACTCTCAGTGCCATACGATGAAAGAGTAATGTACTTCGGTACATTAAAATAATATATCTCAGTGCCATATTCATTCTTCTGACCAATTTGACAGAATCAACGAATCACTACCCTTATGCAATATGTCTTCTTCATCAAATCGAATTGTAATTTCGCTGCCTGTTCTGTAGAATCCTTCATTTAACAAAAGGGTTGTCAGACTATCTCCAAACAAAAGATTGCTCATGTATGCATTTATACTTCCATATTATCTATTAAAATAGCTGAATGCTAAATTGAAAAATGACTTCCATCGTGAAATATCTCGAGTATATCGTGAGGCGGAAGAAGTATGTTCAAAAAATAGAATTAGTAGCAGTCAGTCCAAGAAGATACCCGGAAGACTACTAGGCCTACTGAATTCACGAAAATTCCTCATTACAGAAAACTACTTCCCAAGAGAATCGACACTTAAGTCTAAAGACTCCATATTCTCTACACTATAGAGTATAGACCGATTATTTAGTCCTGGCAGCTCAGCGACGCGAAAGAGGGAAGTAAGGGAATTCGGGGGAATATGGGCACGTGGGGAATATGGGCAATATTAAGTTTTCACGTCAAAACTCTTGCAAAGAATTATGTTTCTTCGCTAATAACAGTTAGTATAAAGTGAGAGTATCGTAATGGTTGCTGTACGATGCGCGCTATGCAGTACTGTCCCGTATTGTTGTTAAAACAACCATCTAAATCGTGAGTATTGACTTCCAAGTATACTAAAATTTCACAATACTTATTTTAGATATGATATATGCAGTAGATTACACATGAACTTTAGAAAATAGTTTAAATCTAATAGTATATTTACAAAATACACATCTTTAACTGCCGTTTTATTGCGTCAGAAGTTGTTTTGTGAATAGTTTACGGTAGTGCCAACTATTCAAAGTAAACCCTACATGTCGGGGTAATATGGGCGCTAATGTTCGGGGGAATATTGGCAAGCATTACAGCTCATGAAAATGACTCTTCAATCTTGATGAAAATGGCCTACAAATGATTACAAGAGCGAAAGATGTCATTGCACCCAAAGCACACAAAGTGGTGCATTGCATTTACTCTAAAGAAAAGGGAAAAACCATTACCCTTGTGGCCTGCTTGAATGCAGCAGGGAACTACTTTTCTCCAAGTATCATTATAAATCGAGTGAGGACAATAATGACTGAAAGAAGAGCTGCCTGCTGCCAGTAAGTTGTACTCCAACAAGCAGTCTGCCTACATTAACGGAGATACGAGGTATAATCGTTAAATTCCGAGACCTGTCCCATAAGTGGAAATAAAACTACCTCATTTAAATGTGGCTGCCCTCACCTTCAAGGTAGTCCTCTTGGGCAGCTATATACTGATCCCAGCGTGTCCGCCATTTTTGGAATGCCTCCTGGAAGCCGCGTTCTTGAAGCCTGTCAAGCACCTTCTGCGATTCGCGTTGGATCTCCTCCACAATGCTAAAACGGTGACCCTTTAGCTTGAATTTCATCTTCGGAAACAAAAAAAAAAAAAAACAAAAAAACAAAAAAAAAAACAAAAAAAAATCGCAGGTAGCCAAATCTGGTGAATACGGGGGTGAGGAACGACGACCATCTCATTAAGAGTGCAAGACTGGAGTGTTGCGAGAGCTCTGTGAGCTGGAGCAGTGTCGTCATGGAGCATCCATTTGTTCTTTGTCCAGAGCTGTAGTCATTCATATTCAAAATGGACGTGAGGATCATTATGCACAATTTGTCGAATTTTTTCGACATTTTCGCCAGTGTTGCACGTGCGTGGTCGACCTGGCATCTCGTCGTCCTTCAGCGATGTTTTGCCATTTCTGGAGCTCGAGTGCCACTCGAAACATCTCGCCTGAATCACTGCTTCATTCCCGTAGGCTTGCATCAACATTCCATGGGTTACGGTTGCCGATTTCCCAAAGAATTTGACGTTGGCTCTCTGCTTCAGTTCCGAGTCCATCGCATTTCGCAAGTTCGCGGATGCACGTGCTAACAAAACCTTGTGTAACACAGGTTTCAATGAAGAGAGCGCTTCGAAACTTCGTGTCGCGTCTTTTCAAGGTCGTCTAGTGTCACTGCTGCGCACGCGTGTCAATCACGTGATCCCTTCGCCCACAGCAGACAAAATCTTGGAATTTAATGATCACACCTCGTATTTTTTTCTCAGTAATCAAGAACTTCGTTG
This sequence comes from Periplaneta americana, assembly GCF_040183065.1. Taxonomy (NCBI): domain Eukaryota; kingdom Metazoa; phylum Arthropoda; class Insecta; order Blattodea; family Blattidae; genus Periplaneta; species Periplaneta americana. The sequence continues at coordinate 131,873,992 of NC_091120.1, forward strand.
CTTATTTCAACTTCAGTAAGCATGCACCTGCAATTTTGATAGTAGATGCACGTGATTCACATAGTTGTAATCCTGACACTCTTAACTTTGCAGTAGAAAATGGATTATGCATGTTTTGTCTTCCTTCACACACCACAGCCTGGCTTCAATCAGCAGATAGTGGTCTGTTTGGTCCTCTGAAGAAAGCTTACAACAGTAGTGCTACAGCTTTCTTCAGGCAACATAGGAGACATTTTACGAAGGTCGAGTTTGCTTCCATTGTCAAAGAAGCATGGAACAGATGTGTCAATGTATGTCTGCTGTAAATGCCTTCTGAGCTTCAGGCCCTTTTTTCTCTTCACATGAGTGTCATTCCTTATTATGCTTTACATTGGCACTGCAGCATCAGGTGACAAACCTACAATTCATACAATTCCTTCAACTGATTCAAATGTATTAGAATCTCCTAACGTCATTCATCGCCAAAGAGTCACATCATCTGCCAAAGGCGTTACGCAATAACCATCACAAATTGCATATACAATATATAATATAGTTAATACAGTTATATTTTCAAGTATTTTAAGTGTTTTTCACTTCTTTCAATTGAATCTTATTCACATCATTAATGCCCATTTTACCCCCACACTCGGGGGAATATGGGCAAAACACATTAAACTTGCATTTTCCAGTTTTACTTGTATACAATTAGGAGTAAGCAGTTAGGATTCTTATATAATATAGCTAAATAGTTAAGAAACATATCCAGCTGTAAAATTATTTATTAGAAAAACCCGAGAGATAGTGCACCCGAAATAGTACTAAGGTGCTCATATTCCCCCGACTTCCCTTAATAGGAGTAGTGGGGAGAGCACCGGAGTAGAAATAAAGACGAGGGGTCGGTAAAGGAATGCAGTATAGCTTAACTGTACTAAAAACATACCGCTCTTCCGCACGCATGATATCCAATCGCTCCGAAAGCAAGCGAGTCACTAACCCAAACACCCCTTGGCGTAATGGACTCGTCTGACCCAGGCGCACATCTCCGGCGACTGTCAGGACTAAATAATCGTATTGTACAACTCTCAAAATAGATACAGGGCTAATTGTCATGTGATTTGCACTGCGTGACTGTAACATAGATCTTTAATCCAAAGAATGTTTCCGCCTTTTAGCTAGCAAAATACGATGTTGTGCTGACACGTGTTGAAATTATTTTTAAACCTAGTATGCTAAATGATAGAATTAGAACCAGAGACTTCCATTCCACTGTAAACTCAATTTCAGACAAAATGTAACATAGATCCTCATTTGGCTGCATTCTTCTTATCCTTGATGTTATATTATCCGTTCGAGAGAAACCATTTCACGTATAAATATCTAGTAATTTCTTCTTACATGCTGAAAGTGGTTCGTGGCGTATGGTTACTTAATTGTTCCGCGCTTAATTTCAACTTGATAGTGCTCAATATAAGATTTAACCCGAAACTTGTTAGCAGAATTTCTGTAATGTGACGCTGTTTAATGTTCATGCACTTCTAAGAAGTGAAAGAAATTATATACTGTTGGTGATTAACTAATTTTCAATATGTATTGAAAACGATCCGAATACAGAGGTTAACGAATACGGAAGCTGAAGTTTCGAAAGTAGTTATGCTGTCATCGACATGTTAGCATTTTGGTCACTCTGTAGGCCTTAGCCTAGTTTTCTTAATAAGGCGCATGAAAGTTAATATTCTGGATGTTAGTGAAGACCGGTAATAATGGCTTTCAGGAAAATACAAAATATTATGTCTTACAACACGCCTTTTCAAGATACTTGATTGAGCTCGCTGTTTGTAAAACGGCTGACACATAAAAACAATTGTAGATCGATCAGGCGCTTAGCGTGTTGAGATCGTTTTGAATACGATATGAGTTTTCATGCAATTTTGAATACGATCCAGTCGATCCGATTCCACTTTTTAGGTGAATCAACCTTGAGACTCAGATCGTTTGGAATCCCCGTTTTCATGGAATTTTCAATACGGTAATCATAGCTGATCCGTGACACGGGTAACGTAATTCCAACATTTCGCAAACGGGTCAATAACGACAAACAAAATTGTTGACAGGGAAGAAGAGATTTTAAAGTTGGTAGCGAAAAATCCAGGCCAAAGCAGGCGCTTCATTTTGCAATACGTAGCATTTTGTTTACATCTCACGTTGGATGAGATCAATGCCTCCGTATACAATCTTAGGCATTGCGATGTTGCCAGCGTGATTAAAATTTAGATGCAATTATTTAATTAACCATATGTTTAAATCTGTATTTCGTGAAACTCAATTAAAGGGTAAAATAAAATCCCTAACTTATTTTTCTCGTCGTGGACGAAGAAACATTTTAAAAACTGAAATAGATTAAGAATGAATATCGCAGCATGTCAATTGGCAACCACTTAGTCTATCTTCTGAGGCTCTGTAATTCTTCCTTTGATACAAATATGATAAACTGATTAAAAGTAAATAATGCCATAAATGTCAACCCAAGAAAGTTAAGTAAGATTAAAAACAGAGGCAAAAGTGTATGTGGGCTATTATCTTTTCATAAATTAAGAATAGGCTGACCAGATGTCCCCGATTTCCAGTGACAGTCCCCGGATTTGAGTTACTGTCCCCGGGGAGAAAATGTCCCTGTTTTTCCCCCCGGAAATTAATTTTGTTTCCAGAAGCTTTTATTTTGTTTCAATGACATTTTAGTGGAACTGTTGCGATTCATGCACATTTCTGAATGGTTCTCAGTATCACACAGAACCACCAGTGAGCACAGTATGAAATATCCTGCACTCTTCGAGAAGGACATAACATCTTTGTCTTTGGTCATATTAGTATTCGCGTTGCGCTGAAGAGTTAAAACTGCTGCAGCGTCCATTTTTAAGTAGTTCAAAACTTGACAAACTTTGTGAAAAACCAACAGGCGAAATGTGGTATGACATTTTTCAACATTTCAAAAAAAAAAAAAAAAAAAACATTCCATTTCAAAATCTTCTTAAAATAGTGTCATTAATCATTTGTCATTAGGAAAGATCAGGATAACAGACAGGGTTTGGAATTGAACGGGTTACATCAGCTTCTTGTCTATGCGGATGACGTGAATATGTTAGGAGAAAATACACAAACGATTAGGGAAAACACGGAAATTTTACTTGAAGCAAGTAAAGCGATCGGTTTGGAAGTAAATCCCGAAAAGACAATATGATTATGTCTCGTGACGAGAATATTGTACGAAATGGAAATATAAAAATTGGAGATTTATCCTTCGAAGAGGTGGAAAAATTCAAATAACTTGGAGCAACAGTAACATATATGAATGGCACTGGAGGAGATTAAACGCAGAATAAATATAGGAAATGCGTGTTATTATTCGGTTGTGAAGCTCTTATCATCCAGTCTGCTGTCCAAAAATCTGAAAGTTAGAATTTATAAAACAGTTATATTACCGGTTCTTCTGTATGGCTGTGAAACTTGGACTCTCACTCTGAGAGAGGAACATAGGTTAAGGGTGTTTGAGAATAATGTGCTTAGGAAAATATTTGGGGCTAAGCAGGATGAAGTTACAGGAGAATGGAGAAAGTTACACAACACAGAACTGCACGCATTGTATTGTTTACCTGACATAATTAGGAACATTAAATCCAGACGTTTGACATGGGCAGGGCATGTAGCACGTACGGGCGAATCCAGAAATGCATATAGTGTGTTAGTTGGGAGACCGGAGGGAAAAAGACCTTTAGGTAGGCCGAGACGTAGATGGGAGGATAATATTAAAATGGATTTGAGGGAGGTGGGGTATGATGATAGAGACTGGATTAATCTTGCACAGGATAGGGACCGATGGCGGGCTTATATGAGTGCGGCAATGAACCTTCGGGTTCCTTAAAAGCCATTTGTAAGTAAGTAAGTAATCATTTGTCTTCCAGTCAGTAATTCATCAGCTGAAAGACTTTTCTCCACAATGAACTCAATTTGGATTGATGAAAAGTCAAGAATGAAAGTCGAAACAGTTAAAGCTTTTTTACAAGTGAAAACAAACTTCTCATGTGAAAAACTTAGTGTGAAGCTGTATGGGAATGAACAGAACCTTAAAAATTTACATTCTTCAGACAAGTACTTGTAAAAATGTGTTAGAGTTGAATGTGTACAATATTATATGAAAAACTTCCATGCATTCGTCGGTACTGAAGTTTAATTCTTAGCAGTTATAATTATGTTTAAGAGTTACGTATGTCCAATGTTCTTTTGAGAAGATTAACTCCATATGTAGATGAAATTATCTGGTATCATCAGTGCGGTTTAAAGGGTAATAGATCGACTATTGATCAGATTTTTTTGTATTCCACAGATATTGGAGAAAAAAATCTGAGTATAAGGGTACAGTGCATCAGTTATTCATAGATTTCAAAAAGGCATATGACTCGGTTAAGGGAGAAGTTTTATATAATATTCTTATTGAATTTGGTATTCCCAAGAAATTAGTTCGATTAATTATAATGTGTCTCAGTGAAACTTACAGCAGAGTCCGTATAGGCCAGTTTCTGATACTTTTTCAATTCACTGCGGGCTAAAGCAAGGAGATACACTATCATCTTTACTTTTTAACTTCACTCTAGGATATGCCATTAGCAAAGTTCAGAATAACACAGAGGACTTGGAATTGAATGGGTTACATCAATTTCTTGTCTATGCGGATGACGTGAATATGTTAAGAGAAAACGCGGAAATTTTACTTGAAGCAAGTAAAGCGATAGCTTGGAAGTAAATCCCGAAAAGACAAAGTATATGATTATGTCTCTTGCCCAGAATATTGCACAAAATCGAAATATAAAAATTGGAGATTTTTTCTTCGAAGAGGTGGAGAAATTCAGATATCTTGGAGCAACAGTAACAAATATGACACTCGGGAGGAAATTAAACACAGAATAAATATAGGAAATGCGTGTTATTATTTGGTTGAGAAGCTTTTGTCTTCTAGTCTGCTGTCAAAAAATCTGAAAGTTAGAATTTATAAAACAGTTATATTACCGGTTGTTCTTTATGGTTGTGAGACTTGGACTCTCACTCTGAGAGAGGAACAGAGATTAAGGGTGTTTGAGAATAAAGTTCTTAGAAAAATATTTGGAGCTAAGAAGGATGAAGTTACATGAGAATGGAGAAAGTTACACAACGCAGAACTGCACGCTTTGTATTCTACATCTGACATCATTAGGAACATTAAATCCAGACGTTTGGGATGGGCAGGGTATGAGGCACGTATGGGCGAATCCAGAAATCCTTATAAGGTGTTAGTTGGGAGGCCGGAGAGAAAAAGACCTTTGGGAAGGCCGAGACGTAGATGGGAAGATAATATTAAAATATATTTGAGGCAAGTGGGATATAATGATAGAGAGTGGATTAATCTTGCACAGAATAGGGACAAATGACGGGCTTGTTTGAGGGCAGCAGTGAACCTCCGTGTTCCATAAAAGCCAATTTTAAGTAAATAAGTAAGTAATAGTTATGTAATTTTATGAATTTAGTTTTAAGAAGTTAAGATACTCTAGAAATTTAGTGTGGAAAGGTCTGTCATTGTATCTACTCTTACGTGTATTTTCTGCAACATTTTAACGGAGAGTGACTAGGTAAGCGTTTGTGGTTTTTCTTGAAATTTGCGATGTCCCCTGCTGGACCATAAAATATCTGTTCAGTCTAATTAACAATGATATTGTGACCCGGAGATACGACACTGAAAGAAAGAAATTAGTAGAGACGTTTTTAAACATAAACTCTTGAAATGAGGTAAGGTGAGGTGAGCTCGCAACACCTGCCATTAAAAATCGTGAATGAATTGCACTATCAGTTACAACTGTCGTTACATACCCGAGACAACTTGGACCATGGGATTAAAGTCCTAAAATCAGGGTCGGTACGAGTCGGTTAACTTCGGGAATGGACGCGCTACGTCCAGTATTTATTTAGTGAGAAAATGAGAAATAACTTAAATTCTGTCATTATACAGGGACATCATTTTATTTTTAGTTCAATTTTTATTGTACCTGAATTTTGTAATGTACTTCACTCCCCCCCTCTCTTCCAACCGTTCTCCACACAGAACCAAAGCCGGATATGCGGTCATAGTAAGCAGTACTGAGTGAGTGAGTATAGTACGTTCCAGAAATATGTTCGCGTTTCCAGTGGCGAAAGAGTTTTTAATATTGAATCATATTTTCGCACAGGTACTGTCGTCCGTTTGCCTACGTTGCATCCCGGTTTCCCCCACTCGCTTCTGTTCGCTCCTCTGTAAAGACTATGGGCTGTATTAGCTCTTTCCTGAAAATATTAATTTCTCTTAAGAATTGGACGTCTACGTAATATAATACAACTGTTTAAAATAACTTAAATAAAAGAGCCTCGTTAAGTAATTAACTGTCACGTGAGTTCTCCCTTTCTACGATCCTGCGGCATAACCACTTGGACGGACAGTAGATAGCATGTCTGAGTAATTTTATCTTTTCGGATTGGGCAGAAGTGAAGATTGAATTTACAGTACGTAAGGTACTCTTTTATACCCATAGAGTAGGTACAGAATTATTTCAACATGCGTTACTAGTACGAAGACGAAACTTGTAATTGGAATTAGGTACAATAGTCTGTAGTGAGATAATATGCACTAAAGAACTGAAGCCTGTATTGAAATAAACGGACAGAATTTTCAAAAATGTGTCTAAATATCCAGATTATGATTATTTTCAATTTAACTTCTTTCTCTATTTGTTTGCTAATGTGCTCTACACTGCATAATGAATACGTCCGAATGGATAGCTCAATTCGTGAGTAAAAACACTTTTGTTAATACAGTAATGTATTTTTATGATTAAACAAAACCTTATAGAAATTATCAAACTGAAAATCGCGATATTTCCTAGTTTACGTAAATGGATGAACTACTTTTCTTCCCTCCTATACCTAGTAAAGTGATTTGTTTGTATTTTACGCTAGTATCATCGAACTCCAGTCATGGAAGGGGGTAACAAACGTCGGTTCTGGTTCTGAATTTTTAATCCAAAGGTATAGCCAGGTTAATATTAGAAATGTTAGTACAAATATAGTGATGTCCCTGTACTTTTCGCCGAGGGACATAATTATTTTATCTAACATAAGTATACGACACGGAAATGTGAAATCATCCATTATCCTCACCATGATTTGAGCAGGAGAGCCTCAGATGGCAATGGTAACTATTTGACTATCGAGGACAATAAAGAAGTCATTCAAAGAAGAACCAGAGATAATGCACAGAAATCAGTTGAGCTGTCGCGTTGCACTGAACTTGCAAACAATGCGAGAGACGCTGCCAATTTGATCATCATCGTGGGAAGGGTATGAATGCTTAGTTTACCGGGAATGAGGAAATCTAATCTGTGACGTCCACTGGTTCAGGATTATCTCTATCACCAAGTCCAGAGACTAAAATTAACTCCATTTCAGTACCCAACAAATTAGGTTTCCCTCATTCTCTCCCCCACTACAGTCTAAGAAACTTGGCGAATTATATTGCCTCCATTTCTCTCTCCATTGGTTAGGAATATCCCCGTCTGCAAGACCCTCACAGTTCTGATTTCCTCCCTTTCCCCCACATTCTTTGCCCTACAGTTAGGAATTAGCTTTGTGACCAGGACTTTTGCTTTCCCCTCGTTCCTTTCTGCGTTTGAATTTGACTCTTCAGCAACATACATTAGTCATGGAACACGCTGGAACTCTTTGCAGAACATTTTTTTTTCATTTCCTCCTTTGCTTTATTTAATATGTCCAATTAAAAGATTCGTTTGAAAAATCTACTTGCCAAGAAATTTCAAGTTCAATCTAAGGGCCATAGATAAACAAGCTTCGGTAAGTCCTAACCATTCAACTTGAAATTATTTTAAAATTATGAGGAAGTAATCATGTCTACAATTACACACTCGTATTTTATTTACTGTATAAAATATAGAGTGTTCGCCAGGAAATAAATTTGACTCGGGTAAATGTAGTCGACCATTCGCTGTTATAGGAGTAAATGCAACGCGACTTTCGAGCGCGTGGATCGGGCGTGGAAAGGTTTTGTGTGGCGTAGTATGAACAGATAACACAGGATGAAGAAACATTATGGTTAGATCATTACTATACAGCTGACTTCCATTGAATACAGTTCAGTTTAGCTCGAGGCAATGTGGCACACATTAAAACAGCGTAACTTCAATTATGATACGTATATCACGAACAAATCGTACAAAAAGTATCTTGTTATATATATATATATATATATATATATATATATATATATATATATATATATTTCCACAGTCGACAGTTATGGCAAATACCAATAAATTACATCACTACATCAGTAATATAATGCACAGATGTGTGCAAATTAGTTGACTAAATGGCAGTTAAATGAAATTATACATTTCGAGCCAAATAATTCTATAATAACAAGCTCTTATATATATATATATATATATATATATATATATATATATATATATATATATTAGCATTTTGTGTACATTCATTTCTTCTCTAACACCATTTTTGCGTCTTGGCATGCTTTAGAACAGTTCTTTATACTTTCTTGAATTTCTCTATCTCTATGTCAAATCTGTATTAATTCTGTTATGGTAATTTTTTACAGTATTTTTTTTATCTTTTTTCTATAGGGTTTAGATCGGGATTATCACTGGCCATGGAAGTGTTTTCACTTCATTTCCTTCAGGATATTTACTGATGAATTACGCTTTGTGGCAGGGAGCTCTGTCATGCATTAAGACGAAGTTGCCATCTAGGAACCACTGCTTTACTTGTGGAAAAAGTCTTGTTTTCAATACTTTTCTGTACTGTTGTTAATTCGTTTTTCCATATGCTCTAAACGGTCTACCAGGACTATGTACAGACATACAGCTCCAGATAATTATGGTCTTTGGATGTTTGACTGCGATACACACTTTGGACAAAATGCTTCAAAAGGTGACTTTCCAACATATTGACAGCTGTCTTCGCAGAAATAGTTTGTTCGTTATAGGAACATACATGATTTAATGTACAGTATCAGAAAAAAAAATAATTCGCCGAGTCTTGATGGTAGTTCACCAGTATGTACGCAACAATTTTCGCACGACTATCCACAAGTAGCATATATACAGGCGCTTTTGTTTCATGCACAAGCACAATGCGTTGCATCTGGGACTTAGTAAAATTGCATGACCCATTTCTTTTTCCTGCAAGTATACATACCAGAATGTAAAATTTGACAATGCTTAAGTAAATAGAATTGTATGCAGGCAATGACTGAAAATACATTTCAACAAAATTGGGGAATATAATTAATATGTGATAAAATTAACATATTTATTTTTAATTGGATTTTATATTAAAATACTTTACCTTACTTCAAATCCAGTCGCCCAACAAGATGTTTTTTATATCCTTGGCCCTCTTGAGTCGCTTTTTATTTTGCCATTGCTGGAGTGACTTTTGACTTCAAGCGAGGCCTACCTACTGGAAGCCCGGATTCACAATGTTTCCTACGAATTAGGCCTAATGATGGTGATATTTCTGTTCCAAATTCTTTAATTTGATTACTAAGGTCAGTGCTTGTAGCTCACCTATTATACTTTTTTGTAAACTGTACCAGTTTTCTTCGCATTCGAGGACTGAGGTTAAATTTTCTGCCACATCTTCCTTCTCTGTGTTGCGTACACGATTCATCACACTTAAAAATTGGCTTAGTTCTGTAAAATGCTGGGTGTATCTAAATTCAATACTCAAACTTCTATGGATTATACAAGAGACCAAAATAAAAGGTGTTTTGTTGAATAACATGGGCCAGAAACTAATTATTGAATGACAAATCCAGAAACTGAACTGTACTGTAAGAAATACAGAATACAGTTGTAAAATTAGTTACGACACTCATCCTTAAAAAATCATTCGTAATAATTTACAAAAACTGTTCAAAAGTGCGGCTTCCTGCGTCAATAAAAACTCTGCAACGACGTGTCATTGCCTGTTGTACACGTTCAAAGACTTCAGGCATGTGCTGTAGTGTCAGGAGCTGCAAGCACCTTGAGCGATGAGCTCTTCCTTCGATTTAATTGATCTCTCGTACACCAAGCTCTTCAAGTGCCTCCACACATTAAAGTCAAGTGGACTGGTCGCGGTGAACCCATTGGATAGCCTGCTCGTTCTCCTGACCTCATCCCGCTTGACTTTTGTGTGAAGGGGCACTTGAAGAGCTTGGTGTACGAGACACCAATTGAATCGAAGGAAGAGCTCATCGCTCAGGTGCTTGCAGGTCCTGACGCTCTATAACACATGCCTGGAGTGTTTGAATGTGTACGACAGGCAATAACACGTCGTTGCAGAGTTTGTATTGTCGCAGGAGACCGCACTTTTAGACAGTTTTTGTAAAAGATTACAAATTTAAATGTTTTTGAAGGATTGGGTCTCATACGACTCATGGTCATTTAAAAAAACGTTTGTTTTTGTCTCTTGTATCATCTTTAGAAGTTTGAGTATTACATTTAAATACAGCCTGTGTTTAATTTTCCGGCTATTGCTTGTGATGAATATTTTACTCCCTCAAAACCAGTTTATGCAATTCCTCTCTTAGTAGACAGTCAGCAGTTTTTCTCAATAACCTCAATAATTCTTATAATAAACCAAAAGCATAATTGTTTACTTCAAGTGAAATAAAAAAGTCTAAATATAGTCTGAGGCTATCACTTTACTGACAAACAAGATGTAGAACAACATCAAATGACAAAACATTACAAACTATAGCAACAGTGACCAGAAAAAAAAAAATATGTATATATATATATATATATGTATATATATATATATTATATCATAGAGGACGGATTTCTAAGAACTAAAATAGGATATATGCGTGAATTTGTGACCTAAAAAGGTAAAAGTATGTCCAATAAAATTCGAAATCTGACTTTATCAGTAACACATATAATGTTAGATTACATTAGGATAGTACAATGTCTAACCAGTTGGATGTTATATTTAAGCAAATTACTTCAGATGTCCTTTGTCTTTAGAATAGAGTGTTGGAAAGATACTGAAGAAACAAGAAGTGACCTAGGAGGAGGAGGAGAAAGTTACCAACACTTGAAAATTGTATAGAAACCCTGTTTTGCTGTGTAGAGCATGTTTTCGCTCACAGGGGCAAACAATAGAAGCGTACCTGCTACTTGAAACCCCACATTTCACAGTCAGTGCATACTTTCTTTTCATTATATTTGTGCGAAAATATAGGTATTTTAGAGCTATTCTGAAATACTTTCATAGTATTATATTTCTCCGAAAATATAGGTATTTTAGAGCTATCCTGAAAAACTTTCACAGTATTATATTTTACCACGGTTTATGGTTTGAATGAATGCATTAAATATGAGAAATACTGAAAATATAACACTATGACACGAATTTTTACTAAATATGCTATAAAACTTTAAAAAATGCCTAAATATGCGTACATTTATTCCCAAAATGTAACGTTAGCATGCGGTTTCGTACTAAATATGCTACAAAATTAAAAAACGGTCCAAATATGCATTTATATGACCAATAAAAACCCTTTAATTTTCTTCAGAATGTTTGGAATTAAGTTTAAATCAGTCTCAACACTGAAACAATGTCTTAGGAAAAAACATGATATGTCACAGAAATCAGTTCCTTGTATGTAACGTATCCAAATTATTAATATACAGCAGCTGTTCGTAAGCCACTGTTGCCACTAGATCATTATGAGTGAAGACGAAGTCTTCAGCTTTAGCGAAAGGAAATTATTGTCAAGAATGTTGTACGCAACAGTAGTAAAGAGAAAAATAATAAAAGGAATCTTGTTAAAACCAGGAATTAGCTATGAAAATACTAACACACTAATATAGTATACATTAGAGCGCTGCATAATAGGGCTTAGAACCGGTTTAGATTCGATCGGTCAAAGAACGTCCGTCAAGGTCGGACATCCGACCGAATGTTCGAATTTCAATCGGTTACGCCTTAGGTTTTGCAGGCTAGACACAACACCATGCGTACTTCATCATACATGAAACTGACATTTTCTGAGTACACAATCGCAGTAACAATGGAAGGAAATTTACTTTGTCTTATTTTAAAAAACTAGCCGTACCCGTGCGCTCCGCTGCACCCATTAGAAATAAATATAAAGTAATTACATAATTAAAATAGGACACTTGATCCAGGGAACATTCGTGTTTGATAGAAGGATAAATCGTTTAATATGTTACTTAATTTAAATTACATCCAAATAATTAAAATGCGATCATTTTGGTCCAGAGACCACTCATTGGTGCAATGACAATTCCTTTACCATGTTTCTAATTTTTATTACATGCAACCATAGTGTAATGAACATTGACATCATTTACATTTAATGTGTATACTTTATTTCACTTGTTATAGGTTTCCATTGAATTATGGTAATAACTTAATTTTAACCCTTGTTTTCTACGTATTCAGTAAATGGCGTTTGGCCCACTATGGTTCTGAACCCTTCAAATAACTTAAATTATATTATATAATATTACATTACATATATTATATTATATTGTATTATATTATATTATATTATATTATATTATATTATATTATATTATATTATATTATATTATATTATATCAGAAGTTACTGTAATAACATTATAACATTACGTCCATCTAGAGTATACCTGCACAAACAGCGCTCAACGAGCGCGCGCGCTCCTTCCGAGCGGGAGAGCTGTGTTTACCGCTCGCCGAATCGGAGAGGAAGATATGTCAGAATGAGAGAGACCTGCTATAGATAGAGGAGAGGGAAACTCCCATTCAGCTATCTAGTGGAGTGCAGTGTGTATTCCCAGTAAGTGTTTCACGTTGCTTACCTACTGCTACAGTACAGTATGAAGGAATCTAAAAGACGGAAAAGTAGTGATCAGGCAAATTCTTTCAATGTTGCGCGGGAAAATTCTTATTTTTTCATAGCTGCTGTTGTAAATACTCAGTGCTTTATCTGCCATAACATTTTGAAAGGTAGAAAGAAACGTAACATAATGCGTCATTACGAGTCCAGACATAAAGATACTAAAGATATTAATCTTCAACAATTTAAATTATGTCTCTTCAGGGAAAAGGCCAGCTCAGTGTTGATATGTTGAATAAATTACGGGATTTCAGTAGTAAACTTACACTTTTCGTAAGCAGTTTCTGGAAGGTAATATGGCTTACTTTCGAACGATAGAAACTGCTCGTGATGAAGCCATGTTAAACGATTATGTGCAAATATTAATTGAAATTCAAAATGAATTTAATTCTAGGTCCAAGATTTTGTCTTAAGGTCCACACCTGTGCAGTAACGGTTAGCGCGTCTAGCCGCGAAACCAGGTGGCTCGGGTTCGATTCCCGGGTCAAGTTACCTGGTTGAGGTTTTTCCGGGGTTTTCCCTCAACTCAGTATGAGCAAACGCTGAGTAATTTCGGTATTGGACCCCGGACTCATTTCACCGGAATTATCACCTTCTTCTCATTCAGACGCTAAATAACATAAGCTGTTGATAAAGCGTCGTAAAATAACCTACTAAACATCTTGTCTTAATTGGAAAGAAGTTTAAAGTTTTCACAATAAATTCTTCAACACCAGTTGAAACAATGCCATATAAGTTACAGGTAGGCTTGGTTGGCGCAGTTGGTATAGCGCTGGCCTTCTATGCCCGAGGTTGCGGGTTCGATTCCGGGCCAGGTCGATTACATATAGTGTGCTCATATAACCTCGGCAGTTGCGAGCGTCGTTAAATAAAACATAAAATTTAACGATTTACAGCTCGGACTTATTTATCTTCAATGTGACCTAAGAGCTAAAGATCATTTGAATAATACTACTAGCCTGGTTGAGTTTTACAAGACTAAACATTAGCAATAATATCCACGACTACATAGGCTGGCTGTGAAAATGATTGCTATGTATGGCTCAACATTTATATTTGTGAGCAACTGTTTTCTATAATCAACTTTAATAAAGGCAGACATCGAACATCTGTAACTGATATTTCATTACGATCAGTAGGATATTGTTCCTTTCAGCTGCCAACAGCATAAAACCTCGTTTTTCATGTACTGATAAATAAAAATATAACAAAATGGTATTGTACATTTAAGTAGGTATAAAATTTATATTATTTCTGTAAAATAAATATTTCTGTATTAATTAATAAGTCCGAGATAGTTTTGCAAACACTGAACGGGAATTCATTTCATAAACACTCGTACTAGTACTTCCCTTTTGTGTATATTTTGTACGAGATCACCCCTTCTTCCAGTCCACCCTATACTGAGCGCAGCTAATATCTGCATTCCGCTCATGACCTGTGAGCCGGCTCGGAGAGCGGAAACTTTGTGCAGGCCTGATCTAGAGAAACTAAACTTTCCAATTGTGAAATAATAATTAATTATACAAATCGGTTAATTTAGCTTCCGATATTACTTCATACAAACACAGAAACATTCCCTGTAGGCTATCTTTCATAGCTTTCGATTGCTGCTGTCCAAGGCCCCTTATAGACGAAGTCATTTATTTTTTAATTCATTATACGGCCTTAGATGACAGTTATTTTAATTTTAAAACTCATTTAGCTCGTTAAATATCAGCCCTATCAAAATTTTTCAAGGAATAAAACTTATCGCAAATTATTTTTAAAGAAACTTTTGATATGTAACATTTATCACAAAAATCAATAATAAGCGAGACATTTCGATTTATTTAATTCAGGCCCCCTTATAACCCCCCTTTTAAATAAAGTATTTTGAATGCCATACAGCCTAAAATCTAAGTTACAACGAACATAATTTATATTCCAATTTTCATCGAAATCCGTTCATCCATTATCGCGAGAAAAGGTAACAAACAGACAGACAGACAGACAGACAGACAGACAAACATACAAACAAAAATGTCAAAAAAGCGATTTTCGGTTTCAGGGTGGTTAATTATATTATATGTTAGGACCAATTATTTTTGGAAAATCGAAAATTACCAGAAAAATTTCGGCTACAGATTTATTATTAGTATAGATGTGTTTTCTTGATATAGGCCAAAATTGATTGTGCACTTTAATACACTTATCTTCAAAACTAATACATAAATGAACAAATGGACACGGGTAACAATAAAGGAAATAAGTGTAATGCATAATATGAAATCTGGTGTGTAAAGAAAGGCAAGAATACAATAAATGATACTTACTTACTGATTCATTCATTCATAGTGTTGTGCCCAAGGGTAGGTATTTCACTGCAAACCCACCATTCTCAAGTGTTTCCTTACTTACTAAATAAAAGAAAAAATAAGTACATATATTCTAGTGTAACTTTCATACTTCAAACTCAAAATGCATAACTCTAAAACAGTAGTAGTTAATATAATGCATTTTATCCCGCCTAGGACTCGCGTTACGGAATGTGCGCTGGTTCGAGTCCTCGTGAGAGAAGAAATTTTCTCATGAAATTTCGACCAGTGTATGGTATCGGTGCCCACCCAGCTTCGTGATACACTTGGGGAGCTGCGATAGGAGCGAAAATCCGGTTTCGCAAACCAGCTATAACGGCTGGGGAGATCATCGTGCTAACCACACTATACCTCCATTCTGTTTGGATGAATGTCCACCTCTGCTTCGACATGTGGACGTAAGGCCAGCAGCCGGCTGGTCGGTCTTGGCCCTTCATGGGCTGTAGCGCCATGGATTTACTTTACTTTACTTTACTTTACTTTTACTTTACTTTAATTACTCTAAACATCTGCATTATTATTATTTCATTAATAAATCATTTTTAAGAAGATGAGCGTGTTATTAACAAAAGGAAAAGTACTCTCACGCTCTAATGCTTGTATTTTCACGATGCATGTTGTTAATATCCAACTGCAATACACGGATGAATGAAACAATGAATGAATAAATTAATTAACTAATCAGTGAATAAATCAATGAATCCATGGATGAATGAATCAATGAGTCGATGGATGGATCGGTGCATGATAGATTAATTGAATGTAGTGCGAGAAGACTGATCAATAAATTGTAGGCCTACACGATGATAATCACGTTTTTGTAAGGACTCTTGGAACTTTTACATGGCTGAATGTGATCTGCCTTTGCCATCCACTCACAGAGAATGAGAAACAGCTCGAATATTCGTTAAACCGAACACTGAGACATTCCGCGAAACGGAAGAGCTTTGCATACTGACTACAGCGCCAGGCGTTCAAAAGCAATACAGGATGTTAAAAAAGTATCCAATATTTTAGCAGGTGTTAGTATGCACAAAACAAGAAAAAAATGTCTAATAAACATGGGTCCTACTACACATCATTTCTGAGATCTGAACACTTGTTCATAGGAGGTGCTCAATGTAACGTCCATTCATGGCAATGCATTCCTCTGCCCTTCGGCGTAAGGAATCACGCACTCTTTGAAATTGACCTCGTTGTTCTTGATAACCAAAAATCTAGGGGCTTTAGATTTGAGGAACGAACAGGCCAAGGTGTGGGGCCTCCCCAATCAATCCAGCGGTCCTGAAATGTCAGCGTCAGGTATTCACGCTCATTGCGGAAAAAAATGTGCTGGTGTGCCATCATGTATGAACCTCATCTGTAGTCTTTGTTGAACATGGCACATTCTCCAGCAAGGTAGGCAATAATAAGAAAGTCCTGATAACGAGCCCCAGTTAATCTCTGATAGCACGTATGCCCCTTAATCTATCGCCAAGAACGCCTGCCCATACGTTGATTGAGAATCGGTGCTGGTGCCTTGTTTCTTCCATTGCATAGGTATTTTCATCGGCCCACACATGCTGATTACGAAAATTCACAACACCATGTCTGCTGAACCCTGCTTATATCCGCAAATAAACTTTTCTTTTCAGTATACCTTGCAACGTATCAATATTCCATGCCAGGGATGTCAACTACGGTATGATTATCTGGTAGTCTGCTGTATTGTAGGGCAGAAAAATGAATTGTTATAAATGGACGTCACATTGAACATCTCCTATGAACAAGTGTTCAGATCTCAGAAAGTATATGTTGTGGGACACATGTTTATTAGATTTTTTCTTGTTTGATGCATACTATCACCTTCTAAAATATTGGCTACTTTTTTAACACCCTGTACATGATTTATATTTTCCGTAACCGGTTGTGCACGACTCTGGTGTACATCGTCACTGAATTGTAAGTGCACCTTCTTTCTCTCTGATGTCCCAACCATTTAATAGGTTGCATACAATGACGTCATAACTCTTGTCATCATGATAAAATTTTGCCGACCTCTGGTGTATTGGATATCATGCTAGCCTTTGGATCAATAGGACTTTCATTTCACCAACATTCTCCACCTCGCTTTCATTTCATCTGTCTTCTGCAAGAGTTAAAAATAAGCTGAGGTGAATTGTAGGGTGTAGTACGGATGCCCGTTGTTGATAGACTATAATTTCTAAGAGTTTGGGGCTCCGGGCCCTGGGGTTTATGGGACCTGGCTTTGTCAGGGCTGAGGTAAAATGGCCCGCTTGTCATCATCGGATTCATGAAAGCCACCCAGGCCAACCGGCTAACCTGGACTAATCATCGCATAGAAACAACGCACTACGGGCTATTTCGAACCTGGCATAAGTACATAGTACACGGATCTAACGGGTGCCATCCTAGAAAAGCCAAACCAAAGCCATGGCTATGCTCATAGTAGAATAATTTGATTGAGGTAACACGTTCAAAAACGTATTATTGTAGTCTATCTGTATTTCTTCTTCTGAATTTTAACTCGACAAATTGCATTGACGCCATTTTAGATTTATAAAAATATAACTTTATTTATATAAAACTAAGAAGTGAATTTAAAATAATATATCTGACTTTCGCGGTATGAACTGTACCTACACTGTTTTTAACTACAAATCTCTTGCAAAAAAAAAAAAAAAAGAAAAAAAAAACCTTAAACGTAACTGATGGTTTATACCAGCCGTCGGCAAATTTGTACTTATGATGACATCACTGGACGCAAGCCGCAATACGTAAGATGTAATATCCATTGAGGAGTATAGAGCACTCCTTTCGGATCCCTCTCAACCCAAGCATCTAACGTAGACTATACAATATTGATTTATAGATGAACAGATTATATTTTATTTCACCTTTATTTTTACTGTGCTACAACAATCTAGGAAATTACGTCACAAATTGCCACTCTTAATACAACTCGTAAATTTTCGTCTGCTAGTCGCGATCTTTGTTTAGATATTACAAGTTTTCGTTCAGAAAACAATTGTTCGAAAATATACTGAATGTAGAGCGAAACAGCAGCTATGTAGAGTCAATCTATGATAGGATTACATATATTTTCTGTAGAGAGTATTTTAAATAAGATCTAAGCCAGTCTGGTGTGTTTTACAATGGCAACGTTTTATCTACTCACTTATTTCCACGTTACTCCACCTAGTAGACTTTTTAAAGTCGTATTTCGAGTCCCGTCTGTTACTACTGATACAAGTTGCTTTATGTTCAAATTGATTTCTTCTATAATTATATTTTCTTCGTGCTTGGAATAACTCCTCTCCTGTTGTATTTCCTTTAACTGCAATGACATTGAGTAAATACTGTTATACAGAGAGATCCTTCGTAACTCCGCGGGTGAACATTACTAATTCTACTATATCAATATCTGTGTTTCCACCTAAAGCAAGAGATTATACCACAGTTTATGTATATTTGATTTTATTTTTCTTTCAGCTAGTGTTTCAGTATCCCTTATCCTTTTTTGTATTGTTCGTGTGGATAATTTCAAACTGTTAAAAACAGGAGATTATTCGCAACAAGTAATGTTAGCAACTTTATTCAAACATGTTTTAATGAACTGTCCTTCATTATAACACTTCAGTGATTTTGCGATTTCCAAAGCAATAACATAACTTGCATGGAGTTCATTTTGACTCATAGCTTGTTTCATCATATTTTAGTACCGGAACTATTATTTCAATTTAGTTTTTCATGTTTTAATTGCTTCGCCCCATCCAGCCCTACGAAAAGAAAATTATGTTTATACTTATTTTCTGCTTTATATATAAATTTCCGTTAAATTGGATATATTCTTGCTTACCTATGATTTCGTGATAACCATTATGATACGTGTCGTAATGCCGCTAGATGTTTGATTTATAAGTACCTATTAGAATTTTAGAACACAACAGGCGTCTAAATTGTCACCATATACACAACAAATACTGTTCCTCTCATTCTTCCTTAAACACACGTTTCCGAACAGACGTTGAAGGTTTTGAGAAAGAAACGATCCAAATCTAAGCAGGTAACCCGCCACTGATAGATTCCTGTGAACTGGAGTTGTTGGGGAGTTGGACGGAAGGGAGCGGGTGAAGCAAAGACAGTTTACTGCGCTGCACCTGCGACGTCAATATTGCTAGTGATCACATTACATTTTTGCCGATACCTGGTTTACACCATTACATTTGTCGGTTACGTAATCTTACACAGCGGTTCAGATATTAAAACATATAAACTATTTCTTTACTACTGCATGTCATACTAATATACATAACGTTATCTAATATAAGGTTACATTTTGAAATTGCAATAAACTTTTAAATTTGAAATGTCGACAAACAAAATTAATTTGTATTGATAAAACACTGCTGGTTATTTAGCCACGTCCAAATATCGAGCTTGTTTGTCATTTTAGTTTTCAACAACTGTGAGTAGAGTTAATGAAAGTTAGAAAAATGGAACTCAGTTTGTTGTGAAAGTGAACTTTTCAGCTTTTTTATAGTTATAAAATTATTAAAAAACAATCCGAAGTTTAACATACGGCATTTCAACTGTTTAGCAAAGATTCGAAAGTTCACCGTTCGCTGCGGTTAGAATGCCTGACTGTGAAACGGGAGCGGATACGAGTTGAAATCCTGGTTGAGACAGGTTACACGGTTGAAATTTTTTCCGCAGTTTTTCCTCCACCCTTTAAGAACAAATACTGGGTAACTTTCGGCGCTGGACCTCGGACTCATTTCGCTGGCATTATCATCTTCATCTCGTTCAAAAGCTAGATAACCAAAGCAGTTGATGAAATGTCGTGAAATAACGAATTAAAAAGAGGATTCGGAAAAATTTCGCTTATGCACGATTAATTATATTTACTTAAACCTCTATACTGCCGAGTTCATTTTGTTTAGATATTACAAGATTTCGTTCATAAAACAATATTCATACATCCTTCTTACACGTTCATAGCAACACTGAATAAGATATATGTGGACTTGTAAAGTCAAAACAATGAAGTTGAGCGATGTGTAAGCTTCATTTCTCTATTTAAGTTATATTTTATTTTATTGTCCCAAATATGTCTGTGTTGAAGGTTCACTACTGAAATCCTGTGACGGACCTAAATAACGGAATCAGGGAACGAAAAGTGTAAGGTTGATTAATTTCGTGACAACTGAAAACTAAAAGGCCTATGATAATGAAATTCTGTATATATAACGGTAAGAAAATTAATAACTTCAAATTGGTATATCATATTTATTTACAGATCTAAAATTATAACAATGAATAGCAATGTTTATTCTTAGCATGCAGGCTTACACGGCCGGTGTCTAGTTGAAACGGAGCTTTCGGGCTAAGATCCCGTGGTCTACTGGTGCAGATGTTCCAAGACGTTTCGTCTACTACTGCGGCAGACATCTTCAGTGGTTAGGTATCCTAGGTCCAAGACTTCTGCTAGGGATACCTGTAGCAACTGATAACATGAATGAATGAATGAATGAATGAATGAATGAGAGGGGAAGTGGGAGGAGAAACTTTAAAAGTACGTGAAAACGTGTTTACTTACCGGTACTTATTTTTAGAGGTCGACACGATATATTAATGAAGCGGAGAAAAATTCTCTCCGGCACCGGGATTCGAACCCAGGTTTTCAGCTCTACGTGCAGACGCTCTATCCACTATGCCACACCGGATTCCAATTCCGGTGCCGGATTGAATCCTCTCAGTTTAAGCTCCACCTCTTAGTTTACCTTTAATGGCCAACCCTCAAACATTGTGTCAAAGATGCGTGACATTGGTACGATGTCCAACACACTAATATGCAGAGGTGCACTCTCCGCTCCACCTCTCCTTCATCATATGATAACACAGAATTCCTGCATGGAAATATCATGTGTACTTCGGTACATCGTAATAATATATGATATGCGAAAAATAATAACTTAGTGAATTAAGACGGCACTCATTCCGTCGGATCCCGGCCACTTAGTCATTCCTAATGAGTACACCCCTGCACATTAGTGTGTTGGACATTATGCCACTGTCACACATCTTTGTCACAGTGCATGAGGGTTGGTCACTAAAGGGAAACTAAGAGGTGGAACTTAAACTGGGAGGATTAAATCCGGCATCGGAATTGGAATCCGGTGTGGCCTAGTGGATAGAGTTAAAAACCCGGGTTGGAATCCCTGTGCCGGAGAGAATTTTTCTCCGCTCCACCGATCCTTCATCATATGATAACGCAGAATTCCTGCATGGAAATATCATATATAGGCCTACTTCGGTACGTCAGGTCTTCTCTTCCCCTCTACCAGGGGATTACAACTACAATATCAAGAATACAATATTATAATTACAATTAATATTAAATTTAGCCTACAAATACAATAAAAATCAAAGTACTAAATGATTAACTGATTAATAAAGGCTACACGGTTTATTGTAGAAGTTAAGAACAAAGAAAATGTTTTATTAATTAAGTAAAAATGAAACCTACTGTACGCAGGAAGAAAATGCTTAATAAGTTTGTTTTTGAACATGCTAAATTCCGACAGTCTCTGATGTAAATGGGTAGGGTATTCCACAAGCGCGTTAGCGAGATTGTGTATGATGATGAATACGATGATGTCGTATGTGTTGGTATGTCTAGTATGCGGCTATTTTGCGTGCGTGTGAAGAGATTATGATACGATGATATGTAACTGAAACGGGAGGCAAGGTAGGTAGGTAGGTGTAAAGATATGAAGGACTTGGAAAAGGAGAGCAAGGAAATGGAAATTTCTACGTTCGTTAAGCCGTAGGCAGTTTAGAGTTCGGAAGGATGTAGTAATGTGGTTAGCGCGACGGACATCGCAGACGATGCGAACACGAGAATTATGAACACGTTGTAATCTTTGCGACTGGTTGTCATTGAGGTCTATCAGTAGAAAATACAATAATCAAAGTGAGGCATTGCTAGTGTTTTCACTAGTATTTTTTTGAGTGATAGCGGGAAATTTTCGAATGCTCTTTAAGGAATGTACTATGGAAAGCACTTTTTTGATAATATGATGATAATTTGAATAATATGATATTATGCTTACTTACTTAGGTACTTACTTACTTACTTACTTACGGCTTTGAAGGAACCTGGAGGTTCGTTACTTACTTACTTACTTACTTACTTACTTACTTACTTACGGCTTTAAAGGAACCTGGAGGTTCGTTACCATCCTCACAAAGTCCGCCATCGGTCCCTATTCTGTCCAAGATTCATCCACTCCTTATTATCATATCCCACTTCCCTCAAATCCATTTTAATGTTATCCTCTCATCTACGTCTCGGCCATACCAAAGGTCCTTTTCCCCTCCGGCCTTCAAACTAACACTTCATATGCATTTCTAGATTCGCCCATACGTGCTACATGTCCTGCCCATCTCAAACTTCTGGATATAATGTTCCTAATTATGTCAGGTGAAGAATACAATGCGTGCAGTTCTGCGTTGTGTAACTTTCTCTATTCTTGTGTAACTTCATCCCTCTTAGCCCCAAATATTTTCCTAAGAACTTTATTCTCATACATCCTTAGTCTCTGTTCCTCTCTCCTAGTGAGAGTCCAAGTTCCACAACCATACAGAATAACCGGTAATATAACTGTTTTATAAATTCTGACTTTCAGATTTTTTGACACCAGACTAGATGACAAAAGCTTCTCAATTGAATAATAACAGGCATTTCCCATTTTTATTCTGCGTTTAATTTACAGTATATTAAATATTTTGCTAAAATATGAAGTCTACCACTTGGAATAGATCTACATCATTATTTACAAAATAAGTGTTTAGAGATTAATCGTTTTGTCTGTATTTAATATGCTACCAAATTAGATACAATAAATCTGCATAATTAAACAGTTTTTTTGGCACCATAACATCTGAAGGCAAGAACTAAATAACTTATTTTTTAGACTGAATAGAACAAATAATAAAATATACAAGTTGTTGAATTGGCTCGACTGAATACTAGTTAGAATACAAGTAACTTTTCTATTTTTTCTTGTAATAGATTACACCTTCTGTAAGTTAATATTGTTTTTTATGATAAAAAACTGGTTAAGTTGCAAAAAAATTAAGTACACAGCAAAATTGATATTTGAAAAATGTTTAAAACATTAATTTGCACTTCTGAAAGTAGACACTGAAAAAACTTTTACTGGATTCAAAAGAATGGGCAAAAATGAAATAGGAACTAGGAATACTTTTTTTGTTTTGTTTTGTCGAATTCACTGACGTTACGAGCACAATGACTGTAAAGGAGAATTCGAGACTTCACGTACCTATGGATATCCACATATTATTTTAATGGGCTGTATGGCTTGAGTTATTGAAGTGTTTCTGGAAAACACCTTTATTGTTTCCTTATAATGTTTCGAAAACCTGGTCCAATGGTAGCTGTAGAAATATTAACGGAATGGAAAAAACCGTGCAAAATATTATAAATATATGAAGATTTTGATAAAATAAGAAAATTTTGTAAATATGTATGACATATGAAACATTTTCGCTTTAATTACATTTTGCATACAGCGAATCTTGAAAATTCTTATTCCCATACCTCTAGCAGGAATAATTTAGAATAAGAAATTTCATATTATTGTCCTATCTCTACTTACTTATTTTGATTTGTCTTCTTCTTTTTTTTTTTTTTTTTCTCATGTATTCTACACGTTAGTCTTACAAATCGTCCATCTTGAAACACGACTATCAGCATGTGTCAGCTTTCTTTTCATGTTTACTAAACTATTCCTGGCTTTCCCTTCGCTAAATTATCATTTTCTGTCTTTGTACCAACTCTTTTAGTTCACATCGTCGAAATTTCCGCTCTGCGAAGTTATTTCTGTTCTATAAATTACCATTACAAGAAATCCCCTTCTCTTCTCTTCTCTTTTTGGAATCCTGTTTTATAAAATAGCTTCTTGAAACTCATTTTCAGCGACCGATATTTTCCCCTATTCCCCGCTGCCGCTGTTGAATCGAGTCTTCGTCCATCCCTCTCTAATGACCTTCCATTACCCGAACTTGAACAAACATGTACAAAGTGTAAGGGATTTCAAGTCACGACTAAAGACTCTGCAATCGGACACGGCATAATGTGGGCTTCCATTTATATACCGGAAACATCTTTCTGCAGTAAACGAGAAGCCTTACACACGGAGGACGGGTTAGTTTTTAGTATTCTACGTGAGGGTCTGTGTTGGAATAGATAGACATCATGGCAAAGATACGCTGCTGGAATAAGCAACACTGTAAAACTTCTCTACAATAGGGGATGACCTCCACATCTGGTCTCCAGAAACAAGAGCAGAGGAAATGGGAATGGAAATGGAAATCCAGTCTCCAACCCCAATACTCAACTTGTGTCTGAAGTCCCGCGTTCATTAACCCATACACATAGGTGGCTTTTGTTTTCATCTTCGCTTTAACATAACAATTAGGGTAGTGGTAATGCTAAAAACGATGACTTGATTTAAAATACGACTGGTAAATCGTCTTCATTGTCGTCGTCGTCGTCATCATCATCATCATCATCATCATCATCATCATCATCATCATCATCAGCTGCACTAGTAAAAAAAAAAGACCCTAATAAGCCTTGAAGGAGCAGTCCGCGATAAAATTAAGTTGACTTTAATCAAACACGTTTTCCATTTAAGTAGAATGTAATTTACCGCATATCAATGCGAGGCATGGTTCTTGAGTTACTGACTCCGCACAAATAACTTACTTATGACGTCATAGCCACTGAACTGGTGTGATTGCGTAGTAGATCGAGAACATCCCCGAGTGCAGTGCTTTGTATTAAATAATCTTCTCTTGCCGTAGTACACCTGAACAGAATTTTGGACTTAGTTGTGAATGGATGAAGTCATATTTTGCTTTTTATGTAATCATAAAACAGCACATACGAATATTGTGGTATTATTATTATTATTATTATTATTATTATTATTATAATTACTATTATTATTATTATTATTATTATTATTATTATTATTACTATATGCATGTGATAGGTCTTAAGTGTGTTAATAATAAATGACTGTAACATATGAATATATTTACTCGTTCTACACCACTGTATGTCAAACGAAACTACAATGCAGTCTTATAGAGCGATCAGTGATTATGACGTCAGATCTTGTAGTAAGACCTTTAATATTTCGCAAATTAAAAGGCGTTGAGAGATGCGACAAACATTTATTATTTATTCATTTATTTATTTATTTATTTAACAGGACAAAGCCCCAATTACAATAGACAGTACACATATTTGTTTAAAAAACACAGAATTGCATATAGCATGAAAAAAAGAGATAAAAGAGATACAAATGCAAGATTAAAAAAAAACAAACAAATAGATACTACCTAAATAAAAGACACAGATATACTGCCATTATACTAGGAGTGCACTCAGTTGAGTGACTTGTTTGGCAGGGATTACGCAGTTAACATTGGACATATACGTTAACACATATGCCTAACTTGGAGTCAGGCCACAGAGGGAAACATTGAAGGAGGAAGGTTCGGTCCGGTGCTGTGGATTGTATTCGGCGTAGCTCAGTGGTCAGAGCGCTTGGTACGTAGAACCAAGGACCGGGTTCGATCTCCGGTGCCGGAGCGAATTTTTCTCCTCAAATAATAATTGGCAATATTACAGATATTATTCTGTAAGACAAATAATAAATCTATAATATTAAATAATTTACATAATTCGTTATGATTATTCCCGATTATCTAGCTGAAGACTATAAGATGCCAGGGTCGCACTACAGTCAGTACCTATAGCTAACATGCAAGTTACATAACGGCCGTTTAAGGAATGTTTTAAACTTTCTGCTATAAATTTAACATTGCCCAAAGAAGTGCACTCGCCACATGGAGACAGAAGTATAAAATGACAGATGTGGGGCCGGAGTGAACAAACTTTATGGTAGAAAAAGATAAGAAAGAAATTTTCCAGAAGTCTGGAGAAGAAATGTCAAGACAATGAAGAATATCCCTCGGAAAGTAGGTCGGTCAACAGTTTTGGACATCGATTAGACGCTAGAAATATGGAGCTGTGAGAGCAAAAACGTCATATGTAAGCGGTTCTAACAAATTGGGTTTCTGTGTAAAATATTACCATGGGTTTGAACTAATTTTTAATTAAACTTTTCTTCTTTCGTTACATATAAGCTTGCAGGCTCTCACAATTTTAATTGACATTGATAGATTTGTAACGATACCATTTTCATAAACGAAATTGTTTCGATTCGAAACCTTTCATCAGTGACATAAATGAATTAATTTTATTTGAAATGTAACTCGATACGTGCTCTAAATAACTCTTGCTCTGCCTCCGGATGAAATATAACTTTATAATATAATGGACACGTAACAAAACAAACAACGGAGGAGTGGCGATGTATCACTGTATGCATGTAACCTTACATTTCATTCAACAAGCCTCCAGCCTTGTTTTAACGTTTCTGCCAGTGTCAGTTCTCTATCTATGCAGTATCTGCATAAACCTGCCTGGAAAAAAGAACTGCGTAAAAGTAAAAACACATAAATTATCATATAATGCCAGTGGGACGTGTATGTGCGAGAATAGAGGGATAATTCAAAGCAAACTGCTACCTAGGGAGTTCATCTCTCATATTATAGTTTTGCGAACATTTATTCCTCAATTTTTGCAATTTTGAACAGATATCCATTTTATAAGTAACGACACATACAATTTAAAATATATTGTATTAGTTTTTACCTCCTGTTTATATTCCTCCACCCCATCCTTTTCACCTCTTCAAGGATTTATGCAATTGTTAATAAGTCTACATACAACTCGTCTTTCTGTTTTTTATTTCCTGTATTATGTTCTATAGATCTAATATCAGCATTGTAGCTTTATGATATGGAACAAGTCAAAAAACTACTCAAAGATATATACTGTAACACAAAGGAATTATATTAGTTCAATTTACAAACATAAACAGTTCAGGCAGTATTTCACACACTGATTTCAGGAAACATTTCACACACTGATTTCTTTTTAGAGATCTCTAATTAACCCTACAAAAATAACTACTAAATAAATAAAAATAAAGTTACGCATCTTAAATTCGTAGGCCTAACCCTTCTTAAGTCATAACAACTGGGGCTGTAATTGCACCTTTATTATAAGCATGCAGCGTATTTTCGTTCCCAAACAAGTTAGGAAAGTTATCGATTTTAGGGTTGAAACTCTGGCTCTAAATGCTTATGTCAGGACGCTACGAAAGGTATAACCTAGTTCGGTGCATAATAATAATAATGGAGCATGATAACTGTAAGTGGGATTTCTACTAAATTCCAATGATCTGTCCAGCTACTTTTTAACTATATAAACGCACTAACACTGCGAAAATAGCTTTGTATAAAATATTAGGGCTATATGACAGAAAATATAATTAGATTGATAATGATACTGAACTAGTATATGCAATATATATTACAGAACATAAAATAAACATGATACACATTAACTGTAAGTATAATATATACAATTCATTCATCGAACTCAACTCCGTTAAGGCGAACAAAAACATATATTCTGAGATTATGAAATCCATATCTTTTACTAAAACTGCCAATAAAAATTTATTTAAAGCTAAGAAATTGTTTTTCCTACGTCACATGACGTTACAGGGATAAAATGTCATTTCAAGTCACTTGGCATACGGACATTTGACATACTCAAAATTGTGATACATATATTTGGAATGTGTTTATTTGGCATACTACGTTTTCATTCACATACATTTGGTATACAATAAATTTGGTATATCTTAACAAACAGAAATAGAATGAATTTAATAAATTTGGTATATCTTTACAAACAGACATAGAATGAATTTAATATGGTGCGAAATGACCACCGGCGTGGCTCAGTCGGTTTAAGGCGCTTGCCTGCCGGTCTGAAGTTACGCTCGGGCGCGGGTTCGATTCCCGTTAGGCTGATTACCTGGTTGGGTTTTTCCGAGGTTTTCCCCAACCGTAAGGTGAATGTCAGATAATCTATGGCGAATCCTCGGTCTCATCTCGCCAAAATACCATCTCGCTATCACCAACTCTCGCTACATAACCTAGTAGTTGATACAGCGTCGTTAAATAATCAACTTAAAAATGGTGCAAAATATAGGCACTGTAGTAGTATATTACTCGTAGATTAAAGTTACGTCCACAAGCATTTAAATAATCTAGAATTCTGTTATTTTGGTCGTTTTGTTGGCAATTCAGTGAAATATTCTTTAGCCGCCCGTTCACTCTGATGTAATGATTTCTCTGTGGATGCTTTATTCTTCTCCCTGCATCCAATTCTAGGTGAACATTTTCCTGTTCCTTTTTAATTTCCCTTAGGAGTGAATATAAAGATGGTGTTGCTTTCCCACCATAACAGCAAAGCGAACAATAATTTTCATATGGTATTCAATTTAATAGTTTTCTCCAAATTATTCATCACAAATAATAAACACTTGTTTTCAGATAATTAAGCACAGGAGAGTTAACATTAATAAACCACTTGCTCCGGCAGAATTGGCTAATTCACAGCTTTTGCTTTTACGACTCATCATTCAGAAATATTTAGGTTTATGTACTTCTTAATTAATCATTGATTTTAATATTCATTAATAGTCAGCACACTGATACACATTGTTTATAGAGTTTTCTCCATCATTATCAAAGACGTTTGTTGGTAATAGTACAATGTACTTAAGATATCAATGTATTAAGATTTAACTTTGTATGCTATTACTACGTATCAAGATCCCCAGTATATTCACAGTTATGCAAGCTTACGATGATTTTAACATTTGAAAAGACCATTTTTACTACTTTTTATGATTAGCATTTGTCTTCATGTTACATTTCTTATACTCACTCACTTACTTACTTATTTACTGGCTTTTAAGGAACCCGGAGGTTCATTGCCGCCCTCACATAAGCCCGCCATTGATCCCTATCCTGAACAAGATTAATCCTGTATCTACCATCATATTCCACCTCCCTCAAATCCATTTTAATATTATCTTACATTTCTTATATTATTTTTTTAATATAATCAATGTTATTTCCAATATGAGGTTAACTTTTGTAATTGATTTTAGATAGATATTTGCTCTTATCTTGTATCTGTGGATGCCCCATGAGGGTGAAAACGTTAGTGCTAGAATCTAGTAAGATGTAAAACATAAATTGTTTATTTTATATAATTGTTAGTGTCTAAGCCATAAGATTCAATACACATTTCAATTTATTGATATATATCATTAATAAGGGGCTTAGCTGACCGTTATCCAACATGAATTGTAAATTATAAAATAAAATAGGCTAAAATTGAGTATGTCAAATATCCATATGCCAATTTTTGTATACCAAGTGACATGGAATCCAAAATATTAATAACAAAAATCAATATACAAATTAGCAATATTTACATTTTACTCAATATATAGAAATACTCCATTTATCAAAATCTATCCCGTTGCAGTGAACGAAAACCTATTCTGAGGTTGTGAAATGCAAATCTTTTACGAACATCACATAAAATTTGTTTAAAATAAGATAATGTTCTTTTTACGTCATATGACTTTACAGGAGCATATTTGTAATACATTACATCATTGTTATTTAATGATCCCTTGCATACCTGCTTGCAATTCACCCTTCTTAATCATCCACGTGACGTAATAGATGTAGCTACCAGAAGAAACTACTCGATTCGCTGTACGTTTGCGAACGGAAATGCGCTGCCTGATTGTAAGCAAAAGAGACGGACTAGATCTGTCATAAAACTTATAAAATAGTAAAAGTAATTTTAATTTTTTAGTTTCATTCAAGGTATGGAACTAGCGACAATAGTGCAAATTTGGCATTATTGTTTTTAATATGTACTAGCTCAGTAGGACTGTCCCTACTTCTATGACATAAATACACTTCATAAACCCCACACTACATGAGTATGTATGTTAAATAAAGAATAATTATTACAATCTCATCTTTTGAAATTCTCAGAATCTTGATTGACTGTTAATTTAATAATACACGGACAACAATTAGTATTTACAAGGCTGCTATGGTTCAGTGGTTATCACATGCGCTTTCAAACGAAGCAGTCCGTGGTTCGATTGTCGGCATAGACAGGGATTGATTTTCGTTCTACGGGACTGGGCGATTGTCGCTTGTCTTGTACTTGTCCTGCGACGTTTTCGCGGTGGCCCTGCATCGTGCTGACCACACAAGGCTGCCCGCTATGTGAAAGGGTCTAGATTTAGTTCTAGGAAATGCAGGAAGCATTTAAACTTAGATGAAATTGTGGCGCCTAAAAATAAGAAGAGGGAGAAGAAGGAGAAGGAGAAGAAGAAGAAGAAGAAGAAGAAGAAGAAGGACAAAAATTACGAGTGGTATCCATGTGTCCACATTTCTGATAATTACATTTTAAAGTTCGATGTGTTCCTGAAATACTTTACCGTCATATTATGTTGTCATGAAAAGCAAATTGATGCTCGTTAAAAATTGCAGTTCCGGTCGTATTGTGTAGCCTACAGTAATTCGTCAATTCTTCCTTGGAAAGATAGGAAGCATTCTTTGCTGTTGTATATTTCTAGACTGGTTTTGATGGAGGCCACACGTGGGAAGGTGGCATTGTTGTGCACCTCTAATGGTCACCGATAGATTGTGTTACTGAAGCGCGTGTATGCTGGAGGGGAGGAGACAAATGCCACCGGTGCAGCGACAGTCGATAAATTACACAACTACAACATGGACCTAACCATTATAGCTGTCTTGTGAGAGGAAGAGTGTAATATCTTCTAGTTTGTGTAGGACTTTCTATTCTTGTTTTACCCGTAATACCAAACTGTATTGCATAATTTATTTAAATGACTTTTAATGAATTATCTATTCTTTAAATCAATTCAAGAATAAAAACGTATCATTTTAAAATGTTAATATTATCTCCCTGAAACTGTTATCATCTATTAAACACTCTTTTTAAATATAAAAGTATGGGAATTAATCATTTGGGGCGAGTTTGTTTATCATTACAAGGTTTTTTTAATTATGAAGTGCACAGAAAAGAAAATATTTCAACATTGTATAAGTATCGTTATTTCAGATACTAATTTTTATATATATATATATATATATATATATATATATATATATATATATATATATATATAATGCAACTCCATACAGCCGTGAAAACTTATTACAGTATTTTGTAAAATTATTAAATTAAAAGAAATCTATACTAACAATAAAATAATTGTCAAAATAAATAATCGTATATCCGAAAGAAAATATGTTAATAATGGAATTAGACAAGGTTGCCCATTATCTCTAACACTATTTAATATTTACATGAATGAAGTAATTTATAAATGGAACCAAATCTATACATCAGGAATCATAATAACCAGTACCTTAACATTATATACCCTGCTCTTTGCAGACGATCAAGTTATAATTTCCAATTCAGAGGATAACTTACAAAGAGGACTATATAGATTAAATAAAATATCAGATTTTGGGACGGAGATTTCATCACAAAAATCAAAAGTAATGGCATTTTTGGGACAAGATCCAATCAGAAGTAAGATAATACACAATAACCAATGCCTATAACAAATACAAAATTTCAGTTATCTCGGTTGTGAAATATCTTATCAAAATGAAAAAGATGTGAACAAGAAAATCACCAAATTTACACAAATTTTAGGAATAATAAATAATACATTAAAAGCTAAAATAGTAGGCCTACAAAAATCCACAAGAATAAAAATATATAATACTCTAGCATTACCCTCCCTTTCATACGGAAGTGAGATTTGGACATTAAGGAAAGAGATTTGAGCAGAATCAAAGCAACGGAAATGAAATTTCTCAGACGGACATCAGGATATTGTCTTTCAGATCGAAAAAGGAAAGAAGAAATATTGGAACAATTTAGAAGTAGAGTCAGTAGAAGAAAAAATAGGCAGATACAAACTAAATTGGTTACACCATTTAAACGAATGGACAATTCAAGAATCCCCAAAATGATGATGCAATATCACCGCAGAGGACATCGACGGTTAGGAAGACCCTTTAGAAGACTGCTAGATGGGGACGAAACAGGTCTAATTCGTGACGGATGGTGATAATGATGATGATTAAATTAAAAAAAAACATAGAATGAAACAATAGTATAAAAATGTATAATATATCCTTATTATGATTACTTTTATGTTTAATCTGAATACTGAAAGTAACAAAAGCTTCACCGGCTTTGTCAGAAAAAGGTGTGGACAATAAAATTTAAAATTTGAAACCTTATCTGAATAGTGATTCTTTAGATAATGTTCTTTTTCTTTCTGTGGACTTCATAACTTAAAAATCTGGTGATCATAAACAAACGCTCCAGAGGATTCATTCCCAAACTTTTTTTTTTATTAAGAAATATGTGTTTAATAAATGGTAAAATTTTAAGAGGAATATCTTTAATAGAAATACAAATATGACCTGTTTAAAATGATGCGATTTTATTCGCACTGTGCAATAGAATTACTACCTGGTATCCTTAACTTTCGAATTTGATCGCATATCAGTATTTTTCTGCTGATCTATATTGTGAATTTTATTCTAAAAGTTATCAAACGAAGCACTCATATCACTCAGTGGAACAGTGTTTACCGAGTTCGCGGGTTCAAACCTGGTAGAGGACAATGAATTGTAAAGTACGATAAAATCTTTAAGATGAATTTCTTCGGGATATAAATAAAGTTCGGAGGTCAGTATGGTGAATTTACAATACCGTACGTAAAATTGCTCTTCCTATTAAACGGTTCCAGCAAAATCTATTGGCCACTTCTCGGCCTTGTTGAATTTCAACGCTGAATAACATCTGTATTTGAAAGCCACGTTAAATATAATACGAGGGACGTTAAAATAATTTTTCCCATACCTGTGAAATTTATTATTATTAATTTACACTCACTTACTATACATATATTTTAACTCCATATATGGCCTACAGTCGCCCTCAGTATAGCGCTTAAATGCGACAGGTTCATGTCAGTAGGTAGATTTACTGGCATGTAAAAGAACCCCTGCGGGACAAAATTTCGGCACACCGGCGACGCTGATATAACCTCGGCAATTGCGAGCGTCGTTAAATAAACCATAATTTTTTTAATTCATGGCCTATTTCTTCACGTAAGCACTTTCGATGTTAGGCATTTTTCCCGTCTGCGTACCAACTTTTGAATACCATCTTCAAAGAGCATATCGTCGTTGTTCCTGCAATAACTCCTGTGTGATATATTTATCGATTTTCAGACTTTTTCTCGATTAAATAACTGAAATAGTGATACAGGAAATAATAAAATCTCCTATATGTAATTATATTTCTTTGTTTCGAAAATGTAAGAATTCACAGTCTCCTATGTAAGGCTGCCGTACTACTCCAAGGTTTATTTTGAACATTGGAGTTATTGCAGGAACAACGACGATATAGCTTTGACTGTATAAAAAATGCCACATGGCTGTTTTGTTCTACACATTGTTCTGGAAACGGCAACCTTCCAATCTTTCGTCAGTACTGGGAATAGATGGAAGTCGCTAGGTGCTAAATCATGACTGTACAGTGGGAGTTCAAGGCGCTCTTAGTGAAACCGTTCAATTTGACGTTGGGTTTGGTTTGCAGTATGCAGTCTAGCGTCCAGGGCACTTGTGACGGTTTGCAGATTTGAGATTTGTAAGGTTGCACAGTAACGATCAGTGTTTACTGTTTATCGTGGTTCGAGGAAGGCAACAAGAAGAATTCCTTTGGAATTTCAGAATACTGTCAACTTGAGGGAGTGGCCTTGATCTTTTCTCTTACTTGGTTAAATGCAATGTTTCCATTCCATTGACGTCACTTTCGCTTCAGAGGTGTAATGATGCCCCCTGGACTCCTCACCCGAGTGTCCTCCTTCTTGATGACAACTCTCACCCGAATACTGCAAACCAAACCTCACGTCAAATTGCACGGTTTCGCTGGGAGCGCCTTGAATACACACCTTACAGCCCTGATTTGGCGCCTAGCAACTTCCATTTGTTTCCAGAACTGAAGGAGGTAGAATGTCGCCGTTTCCAGAATGGTGGGGCAGGACAAAAGAGCGGTGCGGCCGTTGTATAGACCCAGAGCCGTATGTTCTTTGAAGATGGCATTCAAAAGTTGGTACACAGATGGGAAAAATGCCTCAACATGGAAGGTGCTTACATGGAGAAGTAGGCCATGGATGGAGTTTGAGGATGTGTAAAGTAGTAGAGTGTAAATTAATTACAATAAATTTTACAGCTAAGGGAAAATTATATTTATTGAACGCCCCTCGTATTACTACTGCTATTGCTACTTCTTAGAAGAGTGCGGCGTTAACAAAGGTAAATGTAACGGCGAAGGCAAAGGAAAAACATGACCATAAATAGACAAGAAGACAGCGACTTCAAAGACAAAACGGTAGCTATAATTCAGACTATGGCGGCAATAATAGCCTACTATAGGCAAGAGCGGCGATAGCGAAGGCAAGGAGGGCGCCATTAGCAAAGGCAAGGTTGATGATGATGATGATGATGATGATGATGATGGCCACGGCGATAATTAAAACAAGCAAGACAACATTCTGAATAATTTGATCCTAGATCTGTGCATGGCCTCGTTTTGTGCTGTTTGGCAGCAGCTGCGTCCAGTCTGGTAGGGTTGCTGTGCTGCTCATTACCGCATGCGCATCGCGGTGAAGCTGGCTTTTACGTATTATTCCCTTGCCATGATAATATTCGATACCAGAGTCAGTCCAAATGCCGGGCTGTCGCAATGGACTTGTAGAACATTAATGGCGCAAGAACGCATATATTCCTTCCTTAGTCATTAACGGTCCAGGAAGTTCGATATACGCGTTGCAAGAAACAACTTTTGTGTTAATTGTCCGTTACAGGATTCAGTAATTTATAAATCTGATTTCCCTCCTATAATAGTATTTATTCCTCCCTTAGAGAGCCATCTTACGTAAATTTAGTATATTTTCGAGTAGTTTATCTATTTTGATTTATCATAATGACATCTGTATCAGATTCAGGTATATGATTTTTGTATACACCGTGTCCCGCTTAGAGGACTCGAGAAATAAGTACTAATTGAAAGTATAAATAATGGTTTTATAACATAACTTTTAGTACAACTTGATGTAGAAACTCTTCGAGTTTCGGAGAATGGTCAGTGCAACTCGGTGTGTGCGCCTCGAGCTACCCTGAAAACATCCAAAAGGTACTCAACCTTCTGCCAAGTGTTCCATAACATTTGTGGAGTGATTAGCGCAACTGCATTTAGGATAATGCGTTTTCTCACTTTTTCGAAAGTGTCAACTGTACCACATTAGTACACAACATTCGTCATAAAGCCCCAGAACAAGGTCAATGGGCGTCAAGTCGGGTGACCTATGTGGCCAGGCAAGGGTTCTCCGCCACCGGCGTGGCTCAGTCGGTTAAGGCGCTCGCCTGCCGGTCTGAAGTTGCGTTCGGGCGCGGTTTCGATCCCCGCTTGGGCTGATCACCTGGTTGGGTCTTTTCCGAAATTTTTTCCAACCGTAAGGTGAATGTCAGGTAATCTATGGCGAATCCTCGACTTCATCTCGCCAAATACCATCTCGCTATCACCAACCTCATCGACGCTAAATAATCTAGTAGGTAATCGATACAGCGTCGTTAAATAACCAACTAAAAAAAAGGTTGTACTTTTCCGAACAACCTATTGTGAAAGTTTGCATTGAAGAAGCCACGTACTGTTCCATAGTAATGGGATGGAGTCCCATGTTGCTGAAAAACCGATCCTGAGGGAGTTGATTAACAAAAAAAAGTTCTGCACATATCAATATACACATTCCCTTTTAGTGTCGCCTCGATGAAGGAGAATAGTCCAAGGACGGAATGTTCTACTGAATGGCGCCAGGCTTATTTCCACGTTAAGGTTAGTGCGCATGCGCATGAACATGCAACTATTTTTAAACCATTGGTGCATAAACTTGGACAGCTTCTGTATCTTGTCAGATGTAAATCATAACAATGTCTTCTGCTGATTTTAATGGTGAGCATTTCTTTCTCGATCCCTCTAAGCGGGACACGGTGTACTGAAGGATCTTGCCTTAACTCTGCCAGCTAAAATAAATCATTATTATTATTATTATTATTATTATTATTATTAATAAGAGTGTTATACATTTAAATAAAAGAAATTGTATAAACGAAAGAGGTTTATTTATTTAATTACTACTACTTTGAAGCACACTTAATATTATTACACATGGATGAGAACGACAGTTAAATGGCCTCCGAGGCCTTCAAATTTCAGTAACAGACAAACATAAACTAAGCTCAATTTCACGAATAAGGCACATCATATTGTTCCTTAGGTCATTAACTATTTCTAGCTTGTTGACATAAACCCATTATTTAACATAACCCATAAGAAGTAATCCAGCGGCGTTAAATCACATAATCTCGGGTGCCAGTTAACATCACCACCATGTGAAATGATGAAGCCTCTGAACTTCTCCCTCAAAAGATCGACTGTTTCGTGAGCAGTATGACACGTGGCGCCATCTTGCTGAAACTAGACGTTTCAGAGATCCATACCTTCCAATTGAGGCCAAAAATAATCCCTTATCATAGCCCGGTATATTACACACACCGTACACTTCACGTAATGCATGGAATGCTTGGCGAACGGATGACTTTTTTTTTATGATTTCTACGCGTTGTGCAATAGTGTAACATTTGATGATTATTTGTCAACAACAACTGTAACCATGGGAAACCTATGACTGATTTATTAAAATCATCCGACCTCAAGTGAGGTTGACCACTGGGATTCGGAATTAACAAACATAAAAAGATAAAGGGAAATGAAACGAGTAAAATAATTATTCGATTTGTACATTAAAACAAAAATGTATGTGTTAACATATAAATGATAGTGTAGAATTTGAAGAGATGCCTTGAGAATTTCCATCACAATCTTCTGAACCTCATAAAAGGGAATTTTAAAGGATTTAAGTATATTACATGTAAATTTTGGTAAACAACCCCTCGCTCCAAATAGTAAGCCTGTAACATCCCAGTTGTAAAGCGAAATGACATATTCTTCACTGAGGTATGGTAGACAAAGTACATATTTAGCTCGCTTGTCATCATTTATCTGCAGTGCCTGATTCATGTCTTGTTCAAAGCAAATCGTAGGGTCTAAGACCATCGTTTTCTGGGTTCTTCTATTGATGGCAGTTATATCCACCCTTCTATGAGAACCATCTTCAGACACACAATGATTCTCCTCGTGTACTTTCCATCCTCTGTTTCTTAGCAGGTTGGCAATTGCTGTACGGGCACGATGGTCTGTCTGTTGTTACGCAGTAGCTCTCTCTTCTTACAGAACCCCAGTACGTGGACAAGTGTTACAGTCTCGCTGCAGCCGGGATGCTTCATAAACATGGCAGATGTTGTATGTTAAAAGTAGGACACTATTATTGGAAGAATCTTTATATTGGTATACACAATATGTGTATAAAATAATTTATTTTTATTTATTTTGTTTGTTAATTAATTAATTAATTTATTTATTTATTTATTCTTCGAATAGCGAAGCTGTTATTTATTTCTTTATTGCAAACTAAAGTTAATCGTCTGATGAATTTGTTTTTTGTATCTGTGTAACATCAGTACTCTCCTGCACTATTTATAATAACACGTATTGTTTTTCTCATTAAAATTTCTGCTTCTGCTTGTTTTCCCTGATCCATAATGTTATTATAATTGCACCTTTTTACAATAATAAGAGTAATGTCACATATCAGTCTAGCGGCAGATTTTCACTTTTTAATCGATCACGTTTTATTGCAGCCCTGGGCGTTAATACCTCTATTGAAATAGCCTACTGCAGACTACCCCTTAACTCCCCACTCCACATTCACCAGTAGAGACAGTTATGTATCGGACCGATACGAGTAGACCTGAAGGAAAGCATTGCTGAGAGACGGTTTGTATAAGGCAGCGTTTCTCAAAGTGTGGGTCGCGACCCCCTGGGGGTCGTGTAAAGAGTTAAGGGGGGTCGCGAAATGATTTGAAAAAAATAACAACAAAAAATGCCCTATTAACACATTTATGTTGAATTCAGAAACAAAATTAACATGAAAATGAAATAAAGAAGTGTTGATAATAAAATAAACGTAAGATAAGAAAAAAGTGAAAAAAATATAATAATAATAATAATAATAATAATAATATTTATTAATACTATACACTTGAGCTACATTAGGCATTGCAGCCCGAAAGAGCAGAAGCTCGTGCTCGGGCGCAGTTCAGATCAGTTATACAAAATATATCACAAAATTACGAGAGTTCATTGAGCACAATCACATTAATAAATGGTAAAATACATACAGCATGTAATAATAGGGTCTATATACAAATAGAAAATACAAAAGTACATGAATATTAGAGTATCAATTTTTAACTCAATTAGCTTAAACAATTAAATAATTAATCTGATTTGTTTCTTAAATCTATGTGTGTTAAGTGTACTTAGCTCAGGGTAAGCTCTAATTAATGTATTATATATTTTGGGTCCAAAATTTCTGCTGTGTTTTAATCCAGCAGTTGTGTGGCATTTGGGAGTATTTAGAAAGAAACTGTAGTTTTGTCTCGTCTGGTATTCATGAGGATCAAATTTAAATTTATTGTGGTTTTTATGGAAGTAAATCAGCAATTTTTGTTTATAAATTTGTTCTAGATTTGATAGGCCAAATTCCTGAAAAATTAATTTTGTTGGGTAATCAAAAGGTTTATATAGACAAATTTTGATAATTCTTTTTTGGAGCAGATTTAAAGGACGGAGAGTCGATTTTGCCATTCCTCCCCAACCTAAAATACCATACTGAATTATTGATTGAAACAGAGCTAAGTACACAGTACGCAGAACATAAACAGGTAAATAAGAGGGTAGAATGGAAAAAATGTGGATTGTTTTACGCAATCTGTTACACAGAAAGGAGATATGCTTGTCCCATTTTAAATGTTGGTCAATAATAATGCCTAAATATTTAACTTGCGAGGATATACTCAAAGCGTTACATGAGAAAGTAGGTAGGTTACAATCATGTATAGTTATACTTATATTATTATTTATTTCTAGTTGCTCAAGGCCATGTGATGTTAATGAAAATGGTATTAATTTTGTTTTAGAAACGTTCAAAGAAAGTAAGTGAGCATCCAGCCATTCTTTAATAATATTAATACCACTGTTAGAATTTTGATAAGTTTCATTCCAACTCGAACCGCTAAATATAACCACAGTATCATCAGCATAAGAATACAGAGTACCAGAATATTTCTCAATGTCAATTTTAAGTAAATCGTTGATATATATTAAAAACAAAACAGGACCTAAAATCGTCCCCTGAGGTACACCTATATCAGTGTTACGTGATTTACTAAGGTGATCATTTATTTTAGTTGCTTGAGTTCTGTTACTTAAGTAAGATTTAAATAATTTTAAAGCAATTCCATTAATTCCTAATCTATCCATTTTATTCAAAAGTATACTGTGATTGACCGTATCGAAAGCTTTTTGTAAGTCTAGAAAAATTCCTAGACATTTATTTCCTACATCTAATTGTTGAATTATTTTTGAGGTAACTGCCATAATAGCATCATCAGTGCACAAATTGTTTCTGAAACCAAATTGATTATCATTTAGTAGCTTATTTTTTTCTAAAAATGTTATTAACCGTGTTTTTATACATTTTTCAAATGCCTTAGAGAGACTGGGTAATAGTGAAATGGGTCTGTAATTATTAAGATTATTTTTGTCACCAGACTTGTGAATTGGTATCATCACAGCATGTTTTAGGGCTGAGGGAAATACACCTTGAAATATGCACAAATTAAATATAAAGGCAAGTGGTTTAGAAATAGCTTCGATAATAAGTTTCAGGGTATTTGTTGTAATACCATCAATACCAGGAGCCACATTATTTTTTAAACTGTTTACAATATTAATGATTTCACATTCGTTTACAGGAAACATAAACATAGATGATATATTTTTATTATAAAGCTTATAATGATAAGTACCAAATACTTTCTTTTTTATATTAGATACGATGTCATGACTTACATTAGTAAAATGATCGTTAAATTCATTTGCGATAGTTTCCTTATTTTCAATTGTTATTCCATTTCGACTTATAATCGTCTTTAATATACTATTTTTATTACATTGTGTGTCAGTAGCTTCGTTTATGGTCTTCCAAAATTGCTTTGGATTATTTTTATTTTTGTTAAATTTTTCAGAATAATATTTGATTCTCTGATTTCTTATTACATTAGTGAGAATATTTCTATATTTTCTGTAGTAATTTAATAAAACATTGTTTTGTGGGTCTCGTTTAACTTGCTTAGCTAACTTATCCCTAGATCGTATTGATTTAACAATACCTGTGGTAATCCAAGGTTTAATTTTTTTGTACTTACTTGAGTATTTGAGAGGGACATGATTAGAATATTTAAAAATTAGGTTACAGAGTATTTTATAAAAATTATCGAAACATGTATCTGCGTCTTCATTGTAGAATATAGATTCCCAATTAATATTATTAATATTTGATATTAGGCTTTTATGGTTTATAATTAGCTTATAATTGTCCGAAGGTTCAGTGGCTTCTCTGCTAATACTTTTATTACTGATTGACAACAATGCAAAAGTCATATAATGATCTGTTATTGCGCTTGCATATACTCCAGGTATAAAATTTAAGTTATTTCCCGTTTTTAGGAAAATATGGTCAAGACATGAATTGGACGATGGACGAGTAATGGAATTTAAGAAGTTCACGTATCCATATTCATGCATGATATTTAAATACTTGTTGCCAAAATTATCTAATCTATTTTCTAAAATTTGAATGTTTATGTCACCCAGAATAACATGGTTGTTTAAATCTTTGTATATTGACAAGAAGCTTTCAAAATTTTTCAGAAATTCATTTTTGCATAGTTTTGGAGATCTGTAAATTGCAGTTAGGTTAACAAGAGTATCATTAATAAGTGTTAATTGAAAATGTATAGCGTTGCAATGGGAAATGTCAATATCACTTAAAGACACTACGATGTTTTCCTTAAAATATACAACTATACCATCACATTTATTATACTTATTACTTTTAACAAATTTTTTATAACCATTAATATCATAGCCAGAGTCATGATCAAGCCAGGTTTCAGTTAGAACTATAATATCAAAGTAAAAGGAAAAATTATTAAGTAAAACACAGATTTCGGAAAAATTTTTGTTGATGCTACGAATGTTTAAGTGAAATATTTTAAGATCTGATAGAATATTGGTAATATACTCATTGCAGTGAAGTAAATCGTTAAAAACAATTGTGTTATTATTGTTATTACATTTGCACTGATGGATTTCATTTAATATAGTATTACTAGCCATTTGTAAGTCAGTTATATTGTATAATTAAACGTGGTTACCGACACAATAGTATTTACAAATTATTTACATCGTCAACATTAGTGATTTTACTCACGGGGCTGGCTTCATCTTTTCTTGCAAATATCTTACCGTCTCTTGTCCATACAAATTTATAATTCTTCAGTCGTGCTGCATCCCTTGTCTTGTTCAAAAGGTCTCTGGTCACTGCTGTCAGTTGGTCACCTGCTCACCCTATACACACATAAAGAACTCAATTCAATTCCTTATCAAAATTGCTATAAACAATCCAAATAATAAATATAAATGTAAGACAATTAATTGGAAAGAAAAAACACACTATAAATACAAAAAACATTATCCCCCATATACCTTATTTGTGTCTATACCGTACTACTCATTGCAACACTAATAAATAACTTGCCCTTATTTCCTCGGCCTCTCCCCCTCGGCCAGTTCCACCCCCAGCTGTCGAATTTTTGCCATAAAGTCAAAGAATTTAGCGTTATTTAATACTGTATCGTATGTTGCTAGGTGCCCTCTGCTTATCGTCCTCTTCCGTATTCCCACCTACTAGTGGATTGAAGTCCCCGAGAATAATGAGCTAAGTCCCTGGAAATTTCGTTGTTAAACTGGAAACGATCTCTCCCAGGTCCCCAAAGAAGTGCGGATTAACATAACGCGAACCGGATAGCGGCCTATAAGCACCCAAAATTACTACATCTAATTCACTCATCCTTAGAGAGACCCGATAACTCCTTCAAGACCCGTGTTCAAATTTTTAATATTATCTCCTATGTCCTTTTTAATTAAAATGTAAATTCCTCCCGCCCACCTGCTCCACCTGCTTCGCTTATACCTGCCCTCACTAAAACTAATGAAATTATTCAATTCTAAATTATCCTTACAGCTAAGCCACGTTGATTTAGGCTTAGATAATGACTAAAAATTATGGATTGATTACTCATTGATTGAGAAGATGACAGCTTCTCTGCAAGAGTAACAGGGGTTCAGTACAAGCAGGTTATCAGTACAGCTTGGCCACGGGTACCCTGTTTCGCTATGTTATGTGCACAAGGTTCATTATTCTCTGTCCTGATATGGATGAGGTGAGGAGTGGTACATGTAGGTTACTCTTCGTACAGGCGCGTTGATTATAATAATTACAGTCCGGGGAAAAATGCATTGTTGAAACTTGTAAATTTATATTTGTAGTAGGCAGGCATATTATAAAATGCAATTTTTCACATTAGTTTCATGCTGTATATTTTTACATTGTATACATTTTATAGGTCTAGGCAAAATGTTGCGTTTTACATGTTTGCTTATTTATATAGGTTACCGGTGCGTTAAAAAAAGCTTAACATACAAATGATACAAAATTAAGACGTATGTCACACTTTATACATTTATAATTCTTTTGCAATTAAACATAAATCACGAATTTTTTATTTATAATTATATATATATTTTATGGTTTATGTTATATGACTATTGGAGTGTGATTGGGAAGTTGTAGTAGGAAATAGTAGGGACCGTACTTTGTCCCACGAAGCTTAAAGATTAAGTTTTGCTGGGGTGTTTAAGAGCAAGACGGGAAGTAATTAACTGACTGCTCACGCGACTCTTGTTTGGTCAAGTTAGGCAGAACAAAATATGTGCCACTTTAACAATTACACTAATATTTAAAATTTAAATTATTTACACTAAGTACAGTAGAATAAGTTACGCTGTTTTTACTATTTACATTACCTAATAAAGAATGTAGCCTAAGCCTGCATTGATAAAACATTACTTACACTAGATAGATAGATGGATTTATTGAGTAATATTATAAATACACATGTTATATTATCGTAATTTTCTCTAAAATCCAGTGCACGGGTCTTCTGACAGTACGTGCTTTGTACCTAAAACAAGTCCTACTTTGTAGGTTTCACTCCCCTCACCTATGATTATATCCAACCGCTCTCTAAAAGAACATACATATTAAAATGAAAATGACACAACAAAACACATTATACTTACACTATTAAGCTTATGTACAATGTTGTGTATTGTAATGCAAGGCATTTTATTTCGTAATACTATAGGCTTTTTATTTTGTAAATTGTGCACAATACTTTAAATAATGTTTGATCTATGTAAGCCTTCATTCTTTATGATAGTGAAAATAACGTATTCTTATGTATAGTGTAAAGAGGCTGTCAAACTTTGACTACTTTCAAAAGCCGACTGTCAAAAAAAGACTACCGTACTTTTCGTCTCTAGAATGTTATCTTTTTTCAAACTTTTTTTTTCTTTTTAGAATTATTATGGTCTTTATTTTTAATATATAAATTTTCCTTCATTATGTTAATCATTCCTTTGGTCCAAATTATCTTATTTAACACTAAATTGTAATTATTTAACTCTTACCCATTGAATTACTTGTAATTAAACATTTCTACATTTTGCTATTATTATTATTATTATTATTATTATTATTATTATTATATTGTTTTCTGTATTGCTGTTATTTATATTTGCTATGTACTGGTTGAGACGAAGAGAATAAGTCAATTAAAAAAATAAAAAGTCAATTAAAATAAATCAATTAAATAATTGAATAAATAGCCTAATTTAAATTGTAGGACAGGCTTGTGTAATATCAGTCTTTATCGCTATAAAACATTGTGAACAGTCTACGGGATATAGTTTTGAATCGTGAATAGAATATAAACTGCAGCACAAACATGAAGCAAGTGTTTCGCCATAGTACCTGTGACAGCTTATTTTTAATAATTTTCTTCATTTTGAATGCAACACTTAAGCCTTGGTTTTTCTGAACCGACGCATGCGAGCGCAGACCTCGCATCTCACAGTTACAGAAACCACTCACTGTCTCTCGTGTAGTCCGGATTTGTGTGAGGCTGGCCTCGCACGTCGCATGCGTCGGTTCAGAAAAACCAAGCCTTTAAAATGACACTTTTTAAACGCTATGTACGCCTACGCTTAGAAGCCTCGATCTTGCAGGAATCCCACCACTTCTCCAGTGAAACACAAATGTCC
The DNA here is from genome assembly GCF_040183065.1 of Periplaneta americana. Taxonomy (NCBI): domain Eukaryota; kingdom Metazoa; phylum Arthropoda; class Insecta; order Blattodea; family Blattidae; genus Periplaneta; species Periplaneta americana. The sequence continues at coordinate 131,918,971 of NC_091120.1, forward strand.
CTTATGAAAACGATCACACACATTTCTTCGTCTTGTTCTTCCCTTTGCAGTTCTGGGAAAACAATGTCCGTTCTGCGACTACAAAATCTGATCTGTCCATTGGCGATATGGTCTTCGTATGTTTCGGGTTCCTTTCGGTTTATAAACGGTTACCTTTTTATCCTTTGAACGTGATGACTCCGTTTGAACTGGTTTTTTTTTTCTGTTGCCATTTCTTCCACATAACATATTTCCCTGATTTCCCCACTTCTAATTCTGTCTCGTAAAATCATTCCACTTAATGAACGTAGAAATCTCATCTGTGAACAGGTAATTCTATGTTGCCAGAGAATGCAGCATATCTAATTAAAATTTCTTTCCTCATACACAGGTTGTCTCCACATGATATTTTGAATATTTGATGAACATTTGAATTGGAAATTACACTGTTCACACCTAATTCAGAAAATGAATGTTGTCTGTTACCAAATTAGAAATTTGACATCTTGTTTGTGTCATAGAACCATACCCAGTCCTTTTATTATGCTGAAGTAGAATCGAGATTATCATATGGCATATGCTTCTGGGGGTCAAGTTCGAAGATGAGTGATGTTTTATTGCTCAGAAGCATGTTGTGAGATGCATGGCAGATGTTGATAATCGTACATCATGTAAGGAATATTTTAAGAGTTTTAATATTTGAATAATTTAAGCGTCATATATTTTTAAGCTTATGGAATTAATACTTTGTAATAAGAATCATTTTTGTCGAAATAGTGATTTTCATAATTACAACACTCGTTGTAAGGAAAATTGTAATATTCCAGCACATCGATTGACAAGTTTCAACAAAACATATATGGTCTATGGCTTAAAAATATACAGTGTTTCCGAGGTGGTGTTACGAACTTTCAGGGATGATGGCGATGGGTACATATATCAATTTGAGATAAGGAACCCTGGTCCGGAAATTACCTAGTCAAAAGTTACAAGCAAAAATAGTTGTGTGGGAATGAAATACTGTTATTCCTCTGTACACCATATTTATGTGTATTTATCTGTACATATTACACATACTGTATCCATCTGACGTTGTTTACGTTGTCTACTTACAGTATTCCATTCAGTGGGCTGTCTGAGGTGTGGGGACAGGAAACTACACTAAAGCAATGCTGATAGCGTAATGTGTAACGGACATGGTCGGTCCTGATATGCACGTCTGTAGACAGTAATGTATGAATACAAGCCGCACTGTCCAGTCGATCAGTCTTAGTGAAATGTAGGAATACACGGGAGCGGAATAAGCAGACCTGATTTTCGAATACGAATGAGCCAATGGGAACAGTAGACAAGCTCACACAGATTGTATCGGTTTAAGTACGCACGTGGGAGACATCCGGCCCACACCATCTTTCCACGACTGTTCCAAAGGTTAAGGGAAGGAAGGCACGTGGTGCCAAATAACAATTCCATTTCTACACAACTATTTTTGCTTATAACTGTCGACTCTGTCATTTCCGGACCTTGGTTCCTTATGTCAAATTGATACATGTGTCCTTCGCCATCATCCCTGAAAGTTTGTAACATCACCTCGGAAACACCCTGTATAATGGTTTGCCTCATGAAATTAAAAATAAATTACTAATGATTTAAGATATTTTAAGAGATACATCAAAAGAATTTTAACGAACCTCTGGCCCTACAATTTAGATGAAATACGTGTGTGTTTACATTGGTCCTAATTTATTGTATTTTTGTCTATTTTAATTGTTTTCTGTTTTAATTATTGTTTTTTCTCTCTCTCTCTTTTACAAGTCCTATGGTTTTAACTCTTTTATGGACAAACAAAAATGAAATGAAATTATACAGGACTCTAAACTAAGCATTTTGCCATCAGGAATCTGTAGGCGGAAATGAATATTTCGGACGCCACGAGATCTTGAAAGTGTATGTGAGGGACGTTTCTGTAAGCTGCTTTAATTTTCATAACAAACAACTGCCTGGCGCTTCCATGGCGGTATTTGTGATATGTTATTGCTTACAGTGTATACCCTGCTGTTGAAGATGGAAGATTACTCGTCACAGAACTTGCAGATATGCATTTAATGTTTGGTTCAGCAGGATGTAGTGCCCGGAAAGCTGAACGAATGTACAGGGAAATGTTTCGCAACAGACGTCAACCGAATTCGAAGACATTTATTGTGTGGATAGAAACTTACGAGAGACTGAGACATTCACGCCACAGGAGCTGGCCAGGGAGCTAGGCCTAAACATGTCCACATGTTCCTGTGACGAGTAATGCTCCATCTTCGACAGTCGGACTTATACTGTAACCAATAACAGATAACAAATATCATCATGGAAGCGCCAGGCAATTTTTTTTTTATAAAAATTAAAGCAGCTTACAGAAACGTCCGTCACATACACATTTAAGCTCTCATGACACCCTAAATATCCAGTTCCGACCACTGATGTCAAAATGCTCAGTTCAGAGTCATCTATCATATGTATAATTTTGACCTTAAAGGTAGAAGACACCCTGTATTTTCCAAAATGTCTCTTCCAGACACCATTTAATCTGTTATAATTTACTAAATTTGCCTTAATTTTTTTTTTCACAGACATAACATTTTTCCAAATTCTTCTTAAAACAGTTATTTTTAATTAGGCTACTAAGCAAATTATCTGGTCAACAGTGATTTTGTTAAATGTGAAATCTCTGCCGTTTCTTATGTAATTTCATCTACTGATTTCAAAAAGGAAGTCTTAATTATTCTACCACCCACCATTTCTTTGTAATTTTATAAAAGACTTATTTATTTTTATTACTATATACAGCTCCTAACATGCCAATGAAAAGAAAACATTTCAAATTTTAATGTCATCTTATTGCTTCAGATCATTGTTGCCTGTGAAGTCAGAATCCATAAAAATGAATTTTATTCCTCATAAGACTGTAAGAGGGAGTATTAATTCTCAGTTGTGTTGGAACATACATTCATGAAACAAGTTTCATAACCTGTGTTTTCTTTGTCCTAATTTTAATTGAGTTAAAAGCCTCTTATAAAGTGAAACATGCCTCAAAATATTGCGTAAATCCCATAAACAATTTTTCGTTACGTTTGTGGTTAGTTAACTTTGAAAGCACACAGACGAATTTTACTACACTATTTAAAATAGCTTACGAGTTTCATTTTGATTGAAAAATAGATGAGAACATGAACTGGGCCCCTTAAGTCTGTTGTGCTCCATGAAATTCTATTAACTGGTTGGCTAAAAGAATCCCGTCATATACCTTTCTCAGTTCCTATGATTCAAAACTATAACGTGATGGGGTGTCATTTATCTCTCAAAATAACGTCTTGGATTCTCATCTAATTTTTCTCTCCTCAAAACCTTCGGGTAGTGGACGACGAATGTGGGAAGAGTTTCCTTCAGGGTTTTTCTAAAATCGAAAGGCGATACCACAAAAAAATAGAGACTAAATATTCTGGCAGATTACTGCTGGACACTCGAGATGATTCTCAAGCGAAGTATAGTCTATAATCTATTTCACACACATTTTAGGTAATAAAAATATGATTTTAGATAAATTTGTACCAGGTATCAATACTAGAAAAGTTTGAACTATATTCATATAATTAGTCGAAAATCCTGGGTGGTACAAACATTTTGAAAACAGATTTAAAATCAGTCCGAAAAATACTATAAGAACCAATCATTATATATCTTTTAACACAATACCGGTATATAATATTTAATTTTGTTGACCAGTATTATTATTATTATTATTATTATTATTATTATTATTATTATTATTATTATTATTACAAAAGGACATACACGATTTTAGAAAGCAATGTTTATTTCCTATCTCCTTCTATTTTCAATTGAAATGTGGGAGCATTGTGTCGAAAATTATAGGCTTGCAGCTTGTAAGTTGCCACATATTTACACACTAGAAGCAAAATAACTTTCCGTGAAAGAAAGTTCATAACCCCATTGTCATTGCATAAAGATTGAATTTATTACAGGAAATGTCACTTAATTCATTTTTGCTATACAAACTATAACCTGCTTCTAGCTCTCTGGTATCGCTGTGTCTCTTAAAGGGGTAAAAGGGCGGTTTGAACCTCCCACTATGTGGGGTGGTTTGGGTACAATAAATGACCCTAACAGTTGTGAACAGTAATAAACGCGCGCCCGTGTGAAATGTGCTTTTTGTGTGGGAGTTTGTCTCGGCCCCGATATTGGGGAAAGTACCCCTCCCCATTGTAATGTCACCCTGCGATGACGTAGCGTGCAACTATTGTTGCCCGTTTTTATATAAAAAGTTTCCTACTGTGTGCGCCCTCATGCACTTTTATCTTGTTTTGTGAATGTGTGGAGAGGTGGAAAGGGTTGTTTTGATTGTAAGCAGGGTTGGAGGGTGAGGACGTATACATACCTACAGTTCCCTTGCGACCTCGCTGTTGTATTGTTTCTATTTGTTGCGGTGAAATAAATATAAACAATCAATAGAATCCGGAATGAGTTACATTGGCATGCTTCTATTTTTTTAAGTTAAATTATTGAGCACACTCGCTACACAGTACGTGGTGCGGGAACAGAAATTTATTGGAGCTAATGTGAATTACGAATTCAAGCATTGTATATATCGTGTTTCAACTATGTAACTTTTTTGTGCGCAAGTTTTAAAATTAATATTGGGATAAGCTTTAAAAGACATAGTCCTCTAACAACACTAATCAATCTTTTCCAAGTTTTCGTGTGTTCATATTTTCTGGTCTGGTGCCTTGGGCTACACAGTCTTCTTACGGACTGTCATTGAAACATTGAGCTCCAGCTGAAACAAGCGACCATAAAGCTCAGAGCTCGCATTACATCGTAAATTAAAATTAAATTATGATTCATTTAACAACGCTCGCAACTGCAGAGGTTATATTAGCGTCGCCGGTGTCCCGGAATTTTGTCCCGCAGGAGTTCTTATACATTCCAGTAAATCTACTGACATGAGCCTGTCGCATTTAAACACACTTAAATGCCTTCGACCTCGGCCGGGATCGAACCCGCAATCTCGAGCAAAGAAGGCCAGCGCTATACCAACTATGTCACTGAGGGCGACTACATCGCAGATTTTTAAACACTGTCCACTGAATACACATGTACACATCTCCTGGCGAGTATGCCGGAAAGCCTGAAATGTTATTTGTAGAAGTCAAGACAAGCTTTCAGAAATGTCTTATTTGTGTAATATACCAACCCCCGAAGATTAACGATATTGCAGAGATCGTTGATGGAATTCATCACAGATTATGAACACGTCTTAATATTGGGTGACCTTAACACAAATTTGTTAGCCTTTGACTCGAACTACACTAGACATCTATTGACCATGTTTCAGGCTCTTGATCTACCAGTCCTTTCCCTTCAACCCACCCACCATACCCAATCTTCCAAATCCCTATTAGACTTAATTATTACCAAGAATGCAGGCAAAGTACAAAAACATGGACAATGTGCGGTTTCGGGAATTTCGTCCCATGATATTACTTATCTACTAAGGCTGGATAAAAAGTAATGGCAACATTTCGATATTTCTGACATGGCTTTATTCACAGGGGTACAACATTTACGTACCTTCTATATAGTCGCCCCCCTTATTTATTACCTTTTGCCACCTCACTTCGTAGTCAAAGTCATTATCAATACTAATATTTGAGTCTTTTAACTCTTCTTGCTCACTGTCTTCTCTTTTATCATTTCTTGCTCACTGTCTTCTCCTTTATCATAGCTTTTAATCGCTTAAATAAATACCGATATCCTACAATTCTGTACAGAGTTGAACAACCAGGATATTATTAGGCTTCGAATGGAATTGAATTTACGGGAGGGAGGCACTATGGCCCAGCACTGAAGCTATGCGCATTCCCAAACCAACACTGGCTGACTACACTAAGGATCGCTGCGTACCCAGGTTTCGAGCAGGCAACCCCCCTCGTCACTAGGCCAGCCCCCTCCGTGCGTCCCCAGCCGGTGATCGAGGAATGCTAGGGAATGATGACGAAATGGAGAAATGAAGGCAAGTGATGTGGGATATGATTGTCGAGACTGGATTAATCTTGCTCAGGATATGGACCGATGGTGGGCTTATGTGAGGACGGCAATGAACCTCCGGGTTCCTTAAAAGCCATTTGTAAGTATTATTATTATTATTATTATTATTATTATTATTATTATTATTATTATATCCATTGTCTATATGAGCAAGAAAATTCAACTCAACGTCGCGTGAAAGCCACGGTGAGGATTAGGATCCAGTTTAAGTAATACACAGCCCTAGCTGTTTGAATTTGATGTCCCGTGTTTGCAGAGGAGGCATGGTATGATGGACGCATGTGAGGACTTATCACTGTAAAGCCGTTGATGTAAGAGCCTATGAACAATATATGATCAAATATTACTAATCGTTGGATTAGTGAAAAACCCTGATAAGTTGCTGTCAGTCAAGAAAATATGGCTGTTTGTAAGGCCCCAACGAGTAGGAACTCTCCTTACCACATTATTTTTATCCAATAGAGCCAGCCTTCGAGACATTGTGAATAGTACCTTTATTCATTATCAGTAATGGGAAAAGTTCAGTCTGCACCTCTTCCAAAACTCACCAATGATTTCTCCCTAGATTAGTTCAACCATATTTTATGCTACTAACATGCTATATACGTCTACACATTCATTCTCCAATTGTCCAATGCTTTCACTTTTAGAAAACACGTTTAAACCTTTCATCTCCTGTAATTTTGAACATTATCATCGCTGTATATGAATAGATTTTGAAGTTAATACATCTGTGCAGAACTCTGACAGAGAGAGCGTTCATTGGTCACATTCAAACATGTGTCGAAGACGATGGGTCCATAGATATTATCACACAATTCTCAGGTGCAGCCTTCATCTGGGTCATAAAAATTTCTTTGATTTTCAAATTCGGTGGCGGAATTGGTGGACAGAAACAAAATTGTGTCAATAGATAATAACAATTAAAAATAATTTATTTATTTAATCTGACAGAGCTAAGGCCTGCAGGCCTTCTCTTCGGCTCATCCAGACTTTAATCGAATACAATTAGGCTCATCTATTACAGAAATAGTTACAATAACATCTATCTAGACCATACGAAAATATTATGAAAGGGAGTAATGATAGTAAATAATAGAATTAAAAGTAAATAGTAGGAGGAAGAAGAATAAAGTGCATAAGATTTGCTGGTGGTATGGCTAGATGTGGAGAAAATAATTTAAATACCGATATATTGATATTGCAAACCTAATTTCGATAATCGATATATATTTAATCTGACAGAGCTAAGTCTGCATGCCTTCTCTTCCGCTCATCCAGACTTTAATCGAATACAATAGGCTCATCTATTACAGTAATAGTTACAATAACATCTATCTAGACCATACAAAAATATTATGAAAGCGAGTAATGATAGTAAATAATAGAATTAAAAGTAAATAGTAGGAGGAAGAAGAAGAAAGTGCATAAGATTTGCTGGTGGTATGGCTAGAGATGGGAAAATAATTTAAATACAAATATATTGATATTGCAAACCTAACTTCGATAATCGATATATCGAACGATTATTTATCGATATATCGCTATTTCGTAAGCAAATTAATAGATAGGCCTAATAATGCAATTACATTTTCATATATGTATACATTTATTACAGTAATCTTACTTAAATTTTAATATTCCTTATTATCATTGAAGTTATAATAGTCAAAAGCATATGTAAAACTGTAACGACTAACAATACATTTTCAATGCCATATTATGCATTTCCTAATCCAAATCAAAATTATGGTGGAAGTAAAGTGAGCTTAAATGATACAATGAGAAAGAGCTAAGTGAACTCTAAATGATTCAGTAGACTATTTGATACTGGAACAGGTTTCACTTATTCTAATTTTAATAGAATTCAATCCAGAACACAAAATAAATATAATGCTCTTTCAGGCCTGGCGGGTACAGGATACTATTTTTCGAGGCCGGCCAGTGCCGTGACACTTCTATGATTTTCATAATATCGTCAAATTTTACATTTATAAAGTAATGTTTTATTCGTATTTAAATAATGTCGTAATGATATGTACTCCGCAGACCTGTGGCAATTGGTCCTGCCTTGAACAACATTAATACTAAAACAGTAGTAGGTAAACCTCCCGTCAAGTCTCACGTTCGCATACATGCGTTGGTCGCATTTTGAATTTGGTGCTGCATATTAAACAGTTTGAATTCGAATTCCAGTTCCAGCCTATCAGAGCAAGGTATTGATTGAATTGGATTGCATATTTCAAGGTTGTACAGTTATTGGAGTGGATCGGAGGAAGATACCCGACTTTTTCTTTGATTGAAAATTTAAGATACTGTTCAATTAGTTTTGAATTTCATATCGAAATATCAAAGTCTGGAAGGTATTTTGGAACTATATTTATGGTACAAAACAGAAAACATGAATTACCTTGTTTATAGGCTAGATACAGGTTTTCTTCTTACCTGCACTGCAGACATCTTTCCCCGATAGTCGGGTAAGATGGCAAATGCTAACTCGTTTATCACTACTTAGGAACACAGTCATTGCACATATTTTATTGCCGTGTGCAAGTCTTGTGAAATTAATACTTGCACACAATGAATTCAATCCAGTACATTTTTTTTTGTCATCAGTCTTTTTTAGGAGGCGTTTAATGGTACGGTAAGAAATTCCGCATGCTTGTGATGTTCTAAAACAGTTCATACCCTCAGTTATAACGTGTTCCATCGCAAGTTGAAGACTGTCCTCAATCCACTGACTTCTATCAGAGGATCTTACGTAATGTTTATACAGTCCCTGCAATAAAACAAAAAAATAAAAGTCTTGCAACAAGTTGCCATTTTACCCCGAAAAAGATTATCATCTTACCCAAGTATCGGGGTAAGATGCCTAGTGCTGTGACGCAACTGGCGGAACTAGGACATTGGTTGTTAACAATACAAACTTTAGAATCTTTACTACAATATTTATTATAAAGGTTTGACAGTTATTACGAATTCAAAGATAGGCCTATTAAAATTTTAACATACCTTTGCAACTAATTTATAGCAGAAAAATGAGCTGTTTCCTTGCTTTTCTTCTTCTCACAAGAACACGTGGCAAAATGAGTTAGCTTCCACTCTACAGACATTCAGCTGTCTCAGTGATCATGAAGACATGCGCGTGGCGTTCTCACTTGGAAGAATGTGAAACTACAAAGAAATAAGTATCTTCCCCCGTTTCACTCTATGCAACTGTCCACTTTCATTAGCGCCATCTCTCGGGAATTATCGGAGTTGTCTAGTGTGGATTTTATTGTTGTTGGTAAAGATAATAATTCCTTAAAGAAATGATAAATTTATGAGAAAAACCGATATATTATACGATATATTGAATGAAAATTTCGATATCGATATATCGAAACGAAAATATCGGTATTTCGCAAAAACCTATATATCATTCACAAATCTAGATATGGCGTTGTTAGCAGAAGAAGATATAATACTGTGGAATATGATACTGAAGCTAAATGACAGTTGTGAGCAGTATGAGATGAAGATAAATGCATACAAGACGAACAGCATGGTGTTCGAAAGAAAAATAAAGAAGGTAAACGTGCAAATACTAAATGAGGAATTAAAGCGAGTGGACAGCTTCAAATACTTGGCTGTACTATAAGTAGTAACATGAGCTGCTGCCAGGAAGTCAAATGAAAGAAAGCTTTTAATAGAAAACGCAGCATCTTCTGCGGATATCTGAAATAAGAACTAAGGAAGAGACCAGTGAAGTGCTTTGTATGGAGTGTGGTATTGTATGGGGCAGAAACGTGAACATTACGACGAAGTGAAGAGATGCGAATAGAAGCATTTGAAATGTGGATATGAGAGGGAATGGAACGTGTGAAATGGACAGATACTGTAGAATAGGAAATTCAGCTGTGTTGGAAGGAGTGAGTGAAAAAAAGACTGATGTTAAAACTGATCAGAAAGAAGAAAAGGAATTGGTTGGGTCACTGGCTCAAGAGATACTGCATACTGAAAGATGCACTGGAAGAAATGGTGAACGGGAGAAGAGTTTTGGAAAGAAGAAGGTGTCAGATGACAGATGACATTCACATAATATGAGGAGACAAAGAGGAAGGCAGAAAATAGAAAATAGGGAAGATTGGAGAATTCTGGGTTTGCAGTGAAAGACCTACTCTTGGGCAGACATTCAGATAATATGAGGAGACAAAGAGGAAGGCAGAAAATAGAAAATAGGGAAGATTGGAGAATGCTGGGTTTGCAGTGAAAGACCTGCTCTTGGGCAGAACACTATGAATTAATGAATAATAAAAGTTTGATTAGTAGTATTAGTGAAGCAATAATAAACGATGATGATGATGATAATAATAATAATAATAATAATAATAATATGCTTCATATCATAATTGCAATGTATCCAGTTAGTCGAAAGGATAGCATCTTTAGTATAGTACTTCATCCATATACCATAGTAGCTGACGCGCCCTTTTTTAAACCCCACTAACTAACTTCATCCATATAGAGCAGGACTGGGCATCGGGAGCGGAACCAGTCTCTAAACGGGGACGCTTAATATTCATCCGTCTTTCAATCAACGCTGCGCGGTGTTCGGCGGGGAAGAAAGGGGATGAAGAGAAATCATATGGCTCCCCATGAGAGAGTAGAATCCGCTCTTGCTGCCCAGCCCTGATATAGAGACTTTCTTTTATTTCGTAGGTCGAGTATTAGTTCTGACTATTACTCGGTAGATAGCAGGTCAGACATAATTCGTGATGCTGTGTATTTCGACAGGCACATGACTCTCCTTAGGAATGTCAATTTCACTTTCTCACTGTCCATAAAGCCTTTTTCTTCAATTCCAAGCAGTAGGAGGTGATGGTTCAGATATTAGCCACGAAGAGCCTTGGCACTATTTCATGGCTAGCTTCTGTTGTCCCCCGTGCCATGCATTGCGATGTTCTATGCTGACAAGACCTTGCTTGCTGTCACTCTTTCTTTTATAGGCCTATGTAGCGAGAACACAGTCCCCTCGATCTGATAGACTTTATTTCATTAAGTCGACTTTATGTAATTGAAAGATCGTTAAATTTGTAATTTTAAGGGGAATGTGTAGTGATGCCTATGCGATTAAAAAAATTTAGTACAAAAGATTAGTTAAATATTTCTAGGCTTTCAGTGCTTAGATTGGAATAAAAATTTCTTTGCTTATACAATCAACCATTCTGAATTCAGTGCTATAAAAGATAACTAATTAGTTTCTTATCCAAGTGCAAAAGAAAGGCCTTAACTGATAACCTGTTTCCCCACTTTGCTAAGTGTACCTCATTCTTCAGGTGCACATTACTTGCTACGATCTTCACCCATATACCTTGTATTTTTTTAAAGTTTTCTAGTAATGTATATTGTAAGTTATAAGCCAAAATTTAGTTAAATATTTCACCCCTGGTGAAATAGAAAAAAATATTGAACTTTGTTCAACATTTTTTGCAGTTCTTGTCAATGCATATACATTGTTTTCTCGTGTTATGTGTGAACTCATAGGTTTACTATGTAGAACACAGGCTGCAGAAAGCACTTTCAAAATGTCATGCAAATTGATTCAGTAGGTTCAGAGAAAAATGCACCTAAGTTTGAAAAATGTAAACTTATGGAAAACTGCATTTAAAAAGAAAGAATAATGTATGAATTACCGCAAATTTTAAGAGGCCATTTAAAGTGCTTCTCTGCAAAAAAAAAAAAAAAAAAAAAAATACCCCTCCCACAATATTTATATTATTTTAAAAAGCACGTTTTGTACTCTTTTTAACACAAAATTAAATATCGGGTCTTTTACCCCTAATCACTACCTGGTTCCCTTAATTGTACAATCTATTTTCTCACAAATTTGTGGAAATAATTTATTTTAATACAAAATTTAGGTATCATTATTCTAAGGGACATAAAATGGAAGTGTTGCAAGATATTCCTAAAGGCTCGTTAAATCATTCCTTAAATGGTTTCTACGATCGCCTGGTACATTTTCAAGCAGCTGAGGGCTACCAATTTGAACACAAAATTTAGAAGGTGAGCTAGCTTTGATTTGGTAAAGGAGTATTTTATTACTTTAATGTTCGGTACACTTTTCTGTTTTCTTGACTTAGCTACATTGAATTTGTACAGAAGTATCAAGTGTGGGTAGACTACGTTTGAAAAACTCTTAATGAGCATTATTCAAAAATAAAAATATATTGGATGTTCCATTTCGAATAAGACAGTTGGAGTTACTTCCGGTTAAACCGGAAGTAGAAAAAACTCGGTAATACCATTATTGAGTTTTTAGTACCGTATATGGTTATCCCGACACACGAATTTTCATGTTACTGAACCACATGCTTCAAAAGTTATTTAGGTGTTGCGGGAACTAACTCTGTATATTAAGATTTCTCGGCTATTCACGTCAATTTATTTTTCACATACTATACACTGAACTGAGATCGACAGAAGCCCTCTGGGAACTGAAAAATCAAAGATCTGTGCTGTTAATTTTCAACAAACTACCCCTCAGTTTCTAACTATACAAATATAAATATCACGGCGTGCTTATAGCGCAACATATGTTGACGAACCAAGAGGGCGGCGATGATTTGGAGGTTACGGTTCGCAATATCGCGGGATGTTTCAGATGAGATCTTCAGAAATGAACTTATAAATGTCTACCAATATCCATAGGCCTATGTAATTTTCACGGTGTACACCTTTAAAACTCATACTCATTTTTTCTTCTTTTTTATGGCAAAATTAGAAATAGTATTTATTATTAGAACTTAGAAACAAAAAACAACGATAATTATGTTTCCCTCTATATAAGACCATAATACATTCACACAAAATATCCTTAGCATTTTATTTTCCGTTAAGTTAGACTCATTGTTCAAATGTCACTTACAAAATTGCATAATTAATCAAGCAAGAGTTGTAGGCCTATCACTTTTGCTCGTAATTATTGACCAGAACCATTGCAATATTCTTTGAAAACCACTTAGTCATATCAGAATAACTACTAAACATTATACTTTTTATTATTTCTAGCTAATGTCGGGTACTTCACTTACATCATTCATCTATGGAAGCCAGTTATGTAGACCAATTTACCAACAGAATCGTTGCCCAGACTGCGACATAGGAGGCTGGTCTACGCTATGCCTGCGATGAGATGAGATGATTATGAAAATTTGTTGGGATTTCACAGGGGAACCGGAGTTCGCAGAGAAAACCCCTGTGTTACCTGGACCACGGGCTTGTCCAACACAAGTTATAAATCGGAGGTACACCGGGATCGAACCCGGTTCCACAGGATTATACATCCAGCGATCTAGCCACTAGACCACCTCGGCGGCCAATTAAAAATGATTTATTAAGATAACTGTGTGTTTCTAATATGAAGTTGGAAAAATTACTTTTGTCCGGCTTTTCAGCGATTCGGACCATTGTGCATCGATCCCATACACTGGCCGACATTTCATGAGGAAATTCCTTCCCCATGAGGACTCGAACCAGCGCACATTCCGTTACATCAGTGGTAGACAGGATGCCTTAGACTACGACGTCACGCGTGAGACACTGTGTAATATTATTGACAATATGATAAAAGTAATTCAACAATTACCTATGTTGCAATATATACCAGAATTTTCCATAGGGTCTATAAGTTATAATCTATCTGATAGTACGCGTCGAATAATTTACCGCCAATTAGTCTCGTAGCGGATTAATCACGAAATCAGTGTAATGCTACAAACTATAATCTTCCTAGAGAACATAAATATAAATTGCATGGGACATAAATACTTTCACATGCCACAATAGCAGGTCATAGATCCGATATGATGCTTTAAAATAAAATGTTAAAAGAGGAATTTCTTCTCCAAGCTTCCGAATCGTCCGCAGACAATATTGACAAAACGTACGGAGATGGAAAAAAAGAAAAATGGAAAACAAGCCGTTGGCATTCGAAGTGGAATTCACATGGAATCAAAAGCATGCGTTTGTAATTCCCAGCATAATTTGAGAAGAAGACATCTTTAGCCGTAATCTAGACTACAGCTTAAAACAACTGGACCTACCCTCGGGAACCAACAAAAAATATAAAGCTTAAATTTAATGAAAATCCATATTTAAGTTAATTTTCGTTCTTTAAAAAACGTGGTCATAGTTGTTCGTTTCGCTTTTTCCTCATTTACGAAATATGACTTGAAAATCGATGTTACTTATGCCGCTTCTTGCGCGCACTCGGATCCTCATAGTTCCGCGACACCATATCACACCTAACTCACATTAATAGAATGCTCTTGCTGAAATACAAATTCTATGATAAGGGATTCGAAATGAAGTGGTTAGAACAAAGAGCCATTGAAAAGTACAAACATTTTATATAGGCTGGTTTTGCACACTCTTCTGTAACACACACACTGTTTCCAACATACAACATTGTTGCAATAACGTTGTCAAACTTTCTCACAACATGTTTCTCCGTCACATATCCACACCTCTACCCCGCATATATTAGCACGTCTTTGAGGACAGGTTGATACACAACAGAATGGAACGTCATTATGAAGCCTCTATCGTGCAATATGTCTGGAATATTTTCACAGATAATTTTATGTCTAAAATAATCTTCTAGCCTTCGAATTACAATTTTATATCTCCTAAAAAATTAGTACTTAGTATTGGAGGGATAATTTGTGTCTTAATTGTCTTACCATCTAAAGTATTGTTTACTCCTTCAAAAGTGAACATAGTGTCATCTATTAATATTAATATTAGAGAAGGAAATTTCGCTCCAGCGCCGGGAATCAAACCCGGGTCCTTGGTTCTACGCATCAAGCGCTCTCACTATTGAGCTACGCCGAAGTCCAATCCACAGCACCGGATCGAACTCCCCTCTTCCATGTATGTTGACATTTTATTAAGTCAACTGCCATTATACAAGGAGCGCACTCAGTTGAGTGACTTGGTGGCCGAGATTCTACAGTAATGTGCACAGTAATCTGTACACTGGAGAAGGGGAGTTCGATCCTGTGCTGTGGATTGTACTTCGGCGTAGCTCAATGGTGAGAGCTCTTGGTACGTAGAAGCAAGGACCAGGGTTCGATCCCCGGCGCCGGAGCGAATTTTTCTCCTCTAAAATTAATTGTTACCATAACAGATATATTCTGTAGGACAAAAAAAATAATAATCTTTAGTAAAAAATAGTGTCATCTATCTGACCACTCCAGAAACCGAGAAGTATCATAGTAGTGTGCTATCTTAATATACGGGAGAAATACATCTCTTAACCATTTTCTCTCGGGATTTTTTTACATCGATCACGATATTAAATGGCTTATCATTGTCTATAAGTTGTTTTACTTTAGGTCCAAATTCCCCTTTCGGTTCTTGAAAGCATAGTGTGTACAGCCATGTTCCTTGACTTCCAGCTGCATACCTATGGATTTGGACAGTGCAGGAATGAGTGAAAGATGCCATGTATTGCACTACTATTTCGTTAATGTGAGTTAGGAGAAAACAAACTGACTACAGCAGGCCTGCACAAACAGCGCTCAACGAGCGCGCGCGCTCCTTCGGAGCGGGAGAGCGGTGTTTACCGCTCGACGAAACGGAGAGGAAGATACGTCAGAATGACATAGACTTGCTAGACTTGGTAGAGGAGAAGGAAACGACCACTTAGTTATCTAGTTAACTGTTTCACGTTTCTTACCTACTGCTACAGTACAGTATGGAGGAATCTAAAAGACGGAACATAACGTTTGACATTTAACGATTTACAGCTCGAACTTGTTGATCTTCAATGTGACCTAAGAGCTAAAGATCATTTGAATAATACTACTAGCCTGGTTGAGTTTTACAAGACTAAACATTAGGAATAATATCCACGACTACACAGGCTGGCTGCGAAAATGATTGCTATGTTCGGCTCAACATTTATATTTGTGAGCAACTGTTTTCTATAATCAACTTTAATAAAGGCAGACATCGAACATCTGTATCTGATGTTTCATTACGATCAGTAGGCTACTGTTCCTTTCAGCTGCCAACAGCATAAAATCTCGTTTTGATGTAGTGATAAATAAAAATATAACAAAATGATATTGTACATTTACGCAGCTATCGAGTTTCTATTACTTCTGTAAAATAAATATTTCTTAATTAATTAATAATAGTCCAAGATAGTTTTTCAAACACTGAACGGGAATTCATTTCATAAACACTTGTAATAGTACTTCTTTTCTGTATATTTTGTACGAGATTACTCCTTCTTCCAGTCCACCCTTATAGTAATAGCAGCTAATATCTGCATTCCGCTCATGAGCTGTGAGCCGGCTCGGAGAGCGCAAATCTTGTGCAGGCCTGGACTACAGCATTAATGCGAGAGCTGTGATGGGGTGTCGCGAAGCTATGAGGAGCCGAGTGTGCGCAAGAAGGGGAGTAAGTAGCAACGATTTTGAAGTCAGTATATTATGTAAATGAGGAAAAAGCGAAACAGACAACTATCACCACGTTTCTTAACGAACGAAAATTAGCTTAAAATATATGTATTTCCATTAAATTCAAGCTACACGACCTGGAACGGTTCCATTGTGAGTTAAATATGTGGATTCGTTCATTTACTTAATTTTAAATTTTGTGTAGACTAGTACCTATGTGGTATCCACATGAATTCCAATCTGAGAATGTAAATGCGTAACAACAGTAATAATAATTATTTACTTACTGGCTTTTAAGGAACCCGGAGGTTGATTTTCACCCTCATATAAGCCCGCCATTGATCCCTATCCTGAGCAAGATTAATCCAGTCTCTAAAAACATATCCCACCTCCCTCAAATCCATTTTAATATTATCTTTCCATCTACCTTTCGGCCTCCTCAAAGATATTTTTCCCTCCGGCCTCTCAACTAACATTCTATATGCATTTATGGATTCGCCCATACCTACGTGCTACATGCCCTGCCCATCTCAAACGTCTGGATTTAATGTCCCTAATTATGTCAGGCGAAGAATACAATACGTGCAGTTCTGTGTTGTGTAACTTTCTGCATTCTCCTGTAACTTCATCCCTCTTAGCCCCAAATATTTTCCTAAGCACCTTATTCTCAAACACTCTTAACCTATGTTAAGAGTCCAAGTTTCACAACCATAAAGAACAAACGGTAATATAACTTTTTTATACATTCTAACTTTCAGAATTTTGGACAGCAGACTGGATGATAGAAGCTTCTCAACCTAATAATAACACGCATTTCCCATATTTATTCTTTGTTTAATTACCTCCCGAGTATCATTTATATTTGTTACTCTTTCTCCCACGTATTCAATAATAATAATAATAATAATAATAATAATAATAATAATACAGCTTGTTACGCATCCCTACAATAAGCCTCGGAATAGGACTGATTCTCTGGCACAACCACAGCAAAGGAATAAGGTTTTGAGATTTGGCACTTGGAACGTAACTAGTCTTTATAGAACAGGAGAGGTAACATTAGTAGCAAAAGAACTAGCTAGATATAGAATAGACTTCGTGGGAGTACAAGAGGTTAGGTTAGATGGGAATGGCATATCACAAATAGGAGATTACTTGTTGTATTATGGGGAAGGAAACAATAACCACCAATTAGGAACAGGATTCTTTGTTCATAAAAGAATAAAATCAGCAGTAAAAAAGGTCGAATTTATCAGTGACAGGTTATCATATTTAGTACTTAAGGGTAGATGGTGCGACATCATAGTTATAAATGCTCACTTCCCTACAGAAGAGAAAGACGACCATATAAAGGATAACTTCTATGAGGAATTGGAACATACTTTTGATCAGTTCCCTAGATATCACATGAAAATTTTATTGGGGGATTTCAACGCTAAAGTAGGACGGGAGGATATTTTTAGACCAACTATTGGAAAAGAGAGCCTACACGCAATTAGTAGTGACAATGGAGTTAGATTAGTCAACTTTGCCTCATCGAAAAATTTAATTGTCAAAAGTACAACATTCCCCCATAAGGATATACATAAATATACTTGGACTTCTTCAGATGGATTGACACACAACCAAATAGATCACATCTTGATAGATAAACGGAGACATACTAGTATAGCAGATGTTCGAACTTTCAGGGCTGCAGACTGTAATTCTGACCATTATTTGGTGATTGGAGAATTAAGAGAAAGATTATCAGTATCCAACGGAGTAGAGCAACAAGTTAATATTACTAAATTCAATATTTTGAAATTAAAGGACGAGGAAGCTAAGCAAAATTATCAGGTCGAAATTTCGAATAGGTTTGCCACTTTAGAAAGTTCCGACGAAGTTGAGAAAGAATTAGATGTTAATAGCGTGTGGAAAAATATCAGAGATAGTATCAAAATTGCAGCTGAGCAGAGCATAGGTTATTATGAAACTAAGAAAAAGAAACCGTGGTTTGATGAAGATTGTTGCATGGTAGTAGAAAGAAGGAAACAGGCAAAATTGAAATTCTTACAGGATCCAGTTGAGGAGAAGAGAGATAATTATTTCAATGAAAGACGGGAAGCAAGTCGTACACTTAGGAATAAAAAGAGAGGTTACTTGAAGGAAAAACTGAATGAGGTAGACACAAATAGTAAGAATAAAAACATTCGAGATTTATATAAGGGTATAAAGGAATTTAAGAACGGATATCAGGCAAGGGTAAACGTGATCAAGGATGAGAATGGTGACTTGCTTGCAGACTCTCCATCAATCCTAAACAGATGGAAAAACTATTTTGCGCAACTACTAAATGTACATAGGCCAAATAGAAATGATCGGGACGAAATTGAAATACAAACTGCTGAGCCATTTATACCCGAACCCACACTTTCAGAAGTCGAAATTGCGATAGAAAATCTGAAAAAGTACAAGTCTCCAGGTATCGAACAAATTCCAGCAGAATTAATACAAGAGGGTGGAAGTGCATTATTTAGCGAAATTTATAAACTTGTACTTGCTATTTGGGAAAATGAAATTGTACCAGAACAATGGAAGGAGTCCATAATTGTACTTATTTTTTAAAAGGGGGACAAAACCAACTGTGGTAACTTTCGAGGAATATCACTTTTGTTGACGTCGTACAAAATTTTGTCCAATATTCTTTTGAGAAGATTAACTCCGTACGTAGATGAAATTATTGGGGATCATCATTGCGGTTTTCGGCGTAATAGATCGACTATTGATCAGATTTTTTGTATTCGACAGATAATAGAGAAAAAATGGGAATATAAGGGTACAGTACATCAGTTATTCATAGATTTCAAAAAGGCATATGACACGGTTAAGAGGGAAGTATTATATGATATTCTTATTGAATTTGGTATTCCCAAGAAACTAGTTCGATTAATTAAAATGTGTCTCAGTGAAACATACAGCAGAGTCCGTATAGGTCAGTTTCTATCTGATGCTTTTCCAATTCACTGCGGGCTAAAGCAGGGAGATGCACTATCACCTTTACTTTTTAACTTCGCTCTAGAATATGTCATTAGAAAAGTTCAGGATAATAGGCAGGGTTTGGAATTGAACGGGTTACATCAGCTTCTTGTCTATGCAGATGACGTGAATATGTTAGGAGAAAATACACAAACGATTAGGGAAAACACGGAAATTTTACTTGAAGCAAGTAAAGCGATCGGTTTGGAAGTAAATCCCGAAAAGACAAAGTATATGATTATGTCTCGTGACGGGAATATTGTACGAAATGGAAATATAAATATTGGAGATTTATCCTTCGAAGAGGTGGAAAAATTCAAATATCTTGGAGCAACAGTAACAAATATAAATGACACTCGGGAGGAAATTAAACGCAGAATAAATATGGGAAATGCCTGTTATTATTCGGTTGAGAAGCTTTTGTCTTCTAGTCTGCTGTCAAAAATTCTGAAAGTTAGAATTTATAAAACAGTTTTATTACCGGTTCTTCTGTATGGTTGTGAAACTTGGACTCTCACTCTGAGAGAGGAACATAGGTTAAGGGTGTTTGAGAATGAGGTGCTTAGGAAATTATTTGGGGCTAAGCGGGATGAAGTTACAGGAGAATGGATAAAGTTACACAACACAGAACTGCACGCATTGTATTCTTCACCTGGCATAATTAGGAACTTAAAATCCAGACGTTTGAGATGGTCAGGGCATGTAGCACGTATGGGCGAATCCAGAAATGCATATAGAGTGTTAGTTGGGAGACCGGAGGGAAAAAGACCTTTAGGGAGACCGAGACGTAGATGGGAGAATAATATTAAAATGGATTTGAGGGAGGTGGGGTATGATGATAGAGACTGGATTAATCTTGCACAGGATAGGGACCGATGGCGGGCTTATGTGAGGGCGGCAATGAACCTTCTGGTTCCTTAAAAGCCATTTGTAAGTAATAATAATAATAATAATAATAATAATAATAATAATAACAACATAGCTACATCCATTGACTACTGAAGTTCTCTTTCTTGAATTGCTTCATTGATTTTTAATTTTATCCACATTTTTCTTGGTTTTCCTTTCATTCTTCATCTGTTCAAGTATCTATATAAAACACCTTTTGGCTATGAATGATCTTCTTTTCTTTGTACTTGGCCATATCATCTAAATTGTATTTATAATAGGTTTATTTTACTATACTTTATCAACTGCGATGTTTATCTCGCGTCTGAATGAAATGAAGGTGATAAGGCCAGCGAAATGATTCCAGGGTCTAGTACGTAACGTTAATCAACTTTTGCTCTAATGAGTTGAAAACCTCAACCGTATAACTTGTCCTAACCATGATTTCAACCCGGAACCGCTCGTTTCACTGTCAGATATCCTAACTGTTACAATACAATACAATACAATACTGTATTATTTGAATATATTCAAAGTCCATCGGTGTGGAGTAATGGTTATCATGCCTGACAGTGAAACTAGCCGGTCCGAGTTCAAATCCTGATTGGTACAAGTTACCTGATTGAGGTTTTTTCCGGAGTTTTCCTCCAACCCATTACGAGCAAATGCTGGGTAATTTTCTACGCTATACTCTGAATAATATAGCTGACATTATTACCTTCATCTCATTCACACACTTGATACCCACAGCAGTTGATAAAACAGCGTAAAATAACCAATATATCCGTGACGATTCTGAGGTCTATTGTGCGCTCCAGGGATGAGCTGCAAGCCCACCGACCCCTCCTAAGCCGAACCGACCTAACCGCTAACACCCTAACGACCATATCCGTGTACCATTCCACCTCAACAGCCCCCCACATTCTCCCTTCAAACGATATGAGGTGTAAGCTCCCTCTCTCGTTTCAACGGCCTGAGGTGTAAGCATCTTCGTCGGAAGGGAAGTGGGTTCCGCTGCTGGCCACCAGCTACCATGCTTGGCATATCGACGGAGGCCGGCCGAGAGAGTCAGCAGCTTCGGAGGGCCGCGTTCTGAAAACCAAACAATGATGAGGAAATGTTGATGAGGGAGGAAAGGAAGTGGCGAGAATAAGTGGGGTTCCATAATAGTGGGCCTTGCTTCCAAAAAGTTTGGAAACCTTTCAGACCCCTTTCTCTCTGAAATGTCCCTACCGGACGTTGATCAACGGTGGTAAGAAAATATGAAATCTTTTCTTTTTAGGAAATTCCAAGTACAAAGATCATAAAATGTCATCTGAACTATCATTTTCTTGTATAATGTAGACCTATAAAACTTTCGTGGGGTAGAGCCTAGTGAGGTTGATGTCGATTTAATCCAACGGGGAATGCTAATAGACAACTAGCGTCGTGCATTACAGGTGCTGTGTTCGGTTAAAATCTGTCGAGCATGGCGAAGTTCATGTTCGCTGTGCAGGAGGCCTGTCGAGTTTGTTCCACCTTGTTATAAAAATATTTGGTGTCTTCCACTCCCTTAAGGATTTTAGCATAGATCCTCCGATTAGTTTTCTTATGAAATAAGGCGAAGTTCGTAATGTCTCGGTTTCTTGTCGCATCGTTTGACATGTCGTCGTTCTACTTCTCCACAAAACCTAACTAGGAGAAAACGGAGTTTAAAGGTTAAGATGCGTAGAATTTTGTTGGCAGAGAAGAAACGAGAAATGCAATTACATGACACTTTTACGTTCATAATCAAGTGTTTATTACACATTTCAACAAAAGTTTACATTGTATTTCGAACAACATGGGAGATAGAACCTTTGGAAAAATAACTTGAAGACTTCTTTTGTTACTAGAAGACGTATCTCCAAAGAAACATACATATGTAACTTTTAGTAGTCTTCCAACACAGTTTTGTAAAATTGAACATCAACTGTGGGCATGTATGGACTCATTGACTCCAGGTATTTTACTTTTGCAGAAGGAATGGTCACATGATATTTGTAAGACGTGCTGGGCATTGTTAAAGAAATACTACTATGTTACCTTCAGATATTATCACGTGCTCCCTTGTTTTCCTTTCTGTGAAAAGCTTTACAACAACAAACTCACCATCATAACAATACTTTATCTGGAAAATGATTCACTTATGTAAAGAAAATATTTACTTCAGAGAGAGGTACTGCAGAGATATTAATGCCTTTGGATATCATTTTTTTTTTCACCCTAGTACACCATCAATCTTCTATACAAGACTACAGCCTGGTTCTATGCTCTTTATGTTCTCGTTAGTGCTTAGAAAATGCCAGATAGCTACTGACATAGTAATACTGTTTTTGTTTTGCAGAATACATGAATCAGATTACAGCTTAAATTTCCAAAATTAACTATGAATTAACTGTCTTTCCTCGGGCAGAATTTTTTTATGCATTTGAACTTGCATGGAGCACGGCAGGTCTTTCCCTTCTATATGGATCTTCCTCTTTTTAAATTTCCTTTTCCATCCACATATTTAGTTCCTTGCTTTCGTCTTCCATTCTTTATATCTTCGCACATTCACTTGGATCCCGTAACCTTTTCCGAAAACGGAATCTTTGTTGCCTGTATGAAAAGCAAGAAAGTATACTATTAGCTAATTATGCGCAAAATTATTAAAACAGAGTACGATTTTACATAAAAGTAATGGGCTACTGTCTTACATGTTCGTTTCAAGAAAATTATTTACTTCTTCCCTTCGAAACATATTGGCATCTTCCTCTTCCCTAGTCGGTGTTGTGGTAAATATAACTGGGTGTGCTTGTTTATTCTGAACTTCATCAGAACCATAAATGTAAAAAAATGATTCATAGTTCATATAAGTAAATATGCATGCAGAAATCTTCTTAACCCTTTGCAGCATAGTGGTTATTCAGAAGAACCACCGTTTTATTCCTTTCTAAATTTTATGGCACAGATATTCCACCAAGGAACCACCTCTTGAGTATACATAGAGGTGCCATCTGTGTTTTGAAATTGTGTGCAGAGTTAAAATGTTGAAAAAAATTCATTGAAGCTTTGGTATGATCGATGATATGAAAAACATAAAAAATTAATTTGTGCTTCAAAGGGTTAAAAAAACACTAAAGATTTGTATTATTTAATGTGTTTTAGTACTTATAAATTTGTAATACTTATCAATTTTTTAACACTTATCAATTTTTAATAGGCTACTTATCAACTATTAATAATATTACTATCTTTCATCACTGTGCGCTCCCTTGTATTTTCGACTGTCGCTATCACCATGTTTCGTTATGTAATCATGTGACTGTATATAGCAATGTGATTCGCTTCTGGAGATACAACCATTAAGAACAAAAATAAGTGTTACTTTCGGACTTAGGACTAAAAAGAACTGCAGATTGCAATATTATTAAGTTGTTTCTTTTTTAATTTTATGGTCAATTTATATTCTTTAGGTCCATGAGATTCGTACGTATACCATAACTCGATTTTGTTAAAAAGTGGAGTTAGAAGCATTAACAACTCAGGCGACGATGTTGGATCCACTTTGACTTGTAATTTAAAATTTGTTCAAAGACTGTAGTCATTCTCAATTCTTCAAACATTTCTATATTTGTTTTGCAGTCGTTCCTGCTGATCTTCTTAAATATTTCATTTCCGCCGCAGTTATTCTTGATTTAGCTTTTGTCTTGACTGTTCAGTAGCCTAGATCAAAATCACTCTATATAACAGGATAGCTCAGCTTTATAGGCTTTGAAGGCAACAACTTTTATTAATTTCACTGTGTTGCCATCTAGCTACTGCATGAGAAACCACGTTATAACTCTCATTTGAAATGCATGGAGCAACTGTACTTCCTTCTAGCGGTCGTTCTCAATCGACGGTGGCGATTCTGGTGGTTGTTCTCTTCCACATGTTAACCATTTGTACACGGGCATGGCCAATCTGTTACATGTGATCAGGGCCAGTAGTCACAACCGTATAGTGAAGTCCGAAGAGCCAGTACATTATACAATCATATCTGGGTTTTAGTTAAAGTTCATTATGTTTCAAACACAATGTAAATGACACCAGTAACCTTTATTAAATTGCTTAACTTATTATTAATATTCAATTCAGTTCATATGGAACAATGTTGCCTTAATATTTAAACAAGCTCTTACGTGAAGAAATTGTTACAACATTAGTCGTAAGAACAAGACTATTAGGGCGTCTTAGAGAAAGAGGTGTGCGAGAAAGTTTTAATCCATTCCTCTTAAGGTCGGGGCTGTTCTAGATAATGGACGAAGCAGCCGATCCTTACTATTCGACTTATTTCACAGAATGCTGAATGCTGCTGGATTCTTCTAAAATTTCAATGCATATTGTGACGTCATGATTGCCGCCAGCTAGTGGACGTGGTGCAATATTAGGAGAACGCAATTGGAATGCTGGAGACAAGTCCAGAAGCGAGAACGACAAACGCGTTTGAAATGGCCCGTGCCAAGTGCGCGCCGAGGCGTGCAGTCTGTGCTTGTTATGTCATGCTAGATATTATAGTCCAGTAGATGCATTCATTTCAGCGGTAGTTTAGACTGATGCTTGCGACATTAGGAATGGAAAAATAGGTTGTCCTTACATTACTGTATAATAATAATAATAATAATAATAATAATAATAATAATAATAATTATTATTATTATTATTATTATTATTATTATTATTATTATTATTATTATTATTATTATTATTATTAATTTAATCCTAGACACGACAGCCTATGAAGGACCATGACCGACCAGCTGGCTGCTGGCTTCACGTCCACGTGCCGAAACAGAGGTGAACGATCATCTAACCAGAATGAAAATATCGTATGGTTAGCACAATGATCCCCCAGCCATTGATCGAAATTCGCTACCTATCGTAGCTCCCCAAATGCATCACGATGCTGAGTAGGCACCGGTCCCATACAATGGCTGAAATTTCATGAGAAAATGTCTTCCCCCCATGAGGACTCCAACCAGCGCGCATTCGTAACGCGAGTCCTAGACAGGATCCCTTAGACCACGACACCACGACGCGGGACAATTATGTATTATTATTATTATTATTATTATTATTATTATTATTATTATTATTATTAAGACGAGTTCAGAGCAATATTATCGTAATTAGCATTCCCGCGAAAGAGAGTATAGCCTAATTTGGAAGACTTCCGCTAGAATATAACACGTCTCAGGTCATATACATCACACTAATTCTTATTTGTACCCCTATTTTATATTTGTAACACATCCTCTATTACTATTACATTATTGTTATTATTATTACTATTATTATTATTATTATTATTATTGTTTAGTGCACTGTCCGAAGACAGGTCCGAACCTCATGATAAAAATAGGCATCACTCATGAGACAATTCAGCCAGGAGATAATGGGGTGTGGTAGCCAGTTTCTTTCCCCCCTTCATTGCATACATCGCTTACTATTATGTGCATTTATCATCTGGTATCTTCTTCTATCCCGGTCTCTTTTCCTGTTCACTGTACCTTCCAATGCATCCTTAAGTAGGCAGATTTTCTTACCCAGTGACCCAGCCAATTTCTTATTCTTTTTCTGATCAGTTTCACCATTATTCATTCTCCATCCACTGTTTCCAGCACAGCTTCATTTCTTATTGTCTCTGTTCATTTCATACACTACATCCTTCTCAATATCCACATTTTAAATGCTTCTAGTCGTTTCTCTCACTTCATCGTAATGTCCATTTTCTGTCCTATACAATGCCACACACCACACAAAGCACAAGCACTTCACTAGTCTCCTCTTCAGTTCTTCCTCTGTAATAAATATTATTTTATATAATACATGAAGAAAAACGTTTTAGTACGCCTTCCTGTAGCTCAGCTCCTTAGCCGGTAACTTTTCGTAAGCGCTGTGGATAAATTGAAGAGTATGATCCCAAAACGCGTTAAGTCAATTTTTATGAAAGGACTGGGTTAGTTTCTTTTTTATCCACCGATCTACGGACTGAGCGAGCTACCAAATTGAAATTCACAATAGCACAAACCTTTAGACAAGGACAGTAAAATCACAGTCTAGTATATACAGTCACGAAGCTTGAGTTGTGAGGGTACTAGGAACAATAGACTGTGCCGGTAGTATTTCGCATTGTCTGTGATGAGGCGATAGTAGCGAACCTAGTGGTTAGCAACTATCTATGGATACATATCCCCTACGTATTGAGCTTCGTGACTACTAGAATGTGGTAAAACTTTGGATTACGAGTAATTGGTTTGCGAGTGTTTTGCAAAACAAGTGAACAATGAGGAAACATTTTTGTTTGATAAACGAGCGATGTCTTGTAATACGAGCTTCAAATGAGATTTAAGAGGTATGTAAAAAGTGGGAAGCAGTACAAAATTTTGTTCAAATTCATCACCCTCATAAGATTGTAGGAGTGCATGCGATAAATCTGTTTAACGACAACGCAATATCACATTTCCGCAAAATCCTCAAAACAAGGCAAAAGCAGGTGTCATTGGATAGGTTCTTAGTCAAAGCAAAAGATTCCAGTCAGTAAAGCGGTCAGAACTGATTCCGTTAGTGATAGTGAAAATATTTTCTTTAAATTCCAAGAAGTTTACTAAGCAGTAAAACAGGTGAAAGACACTCAGAAAACAAAATACAGTAAAGTAATTTGTGTTGGACTATTGCATTCAATTTTACCTCCTACGGTAGCACCGGGTAATGGAGGCTCGGAGAGTAACTGCAGCACATCTCTTGAAATGGACCGCGATTTCCTCTCCTTAATTTTCTTAAGCTCATGATGTAAGGGTCGAAAGAAGTAAGTAGCCTGAGCAAAACATCGGTATTTGTTTCTTTTTTTTGATGTTTTTCTTGTGAAGACTTCTCTGAAAAGTCTATTATCTTTGTTCCCCGTTTTCTGGGCTTCCTCAGATGGTTTACTAGTACGTATAATAGTGTCCTGTGATCTTCTGTCCGTGAGCCAAGAGTTTGTGAAGGGTTGTAGGCATATAATATTATTTGTGCAAGCATAAACATAATTCCCTTGTCTCCCTTACATATATGTAAAATGCCCGTTTATCAATATTGCCCATAGAATATCACACTCCACATAAAGCACAAGTAGGGTAAGGTTTCCCAATTCCGTGAAATAATTAATAAAGTCTCTATTTATGCCAAAATTGTACTAAAAATTTTCAAATAACACCTAAATGACGTTATTTGGACCTTTAGCTACAGTTTTTACAACATTCAATGTCAACAGTTTCACAAGATTGGTATATAATATACTAGTGGCTTGTGCAGCAAATTCTACAAACTAAGTTCATTAGACGTTCAAATAACATTTTTCAGATTTATTTTCAATGAAGAATACCAGACATTCTGAAAGTTATTTGCTTCCATAATAATGAAAGATACTCTCTCTCGAGCCAATACTGAAGAGAACCACGCATATAAATATCAGTAACATATATTTGGTAGCCGCCATTCAGTAAAATATAGAAATAAAAATCTAATTTAAGTTATTCTCTACATCTACTTATATAACCCCAAAACGTTTCACTTTCATATCATCAATATAGCATTAATATGTATAATTAATTAAAAATAGTCACATCACGGCATTAACTACAATAATATTTCATTTCTAATAGTAATAATGTCATCAAACCACCTCAAGTTTTGTAGTTTTTAATATCCAATAGGCCTACACAGCTGTACCCAGAAAATTAGACACCACAGAATCAAACCTGTAAATTATTTTTAGTAAGTTAAGTTTTTAATAACCAATTTAATTTGAGCTCTAAATATTTCAGCATTCTTGCAGATCATGGCCTTCGTGAAATATTGTTTACTGTAGTATGTGTTTTGTTTTATTCTGAAATGCAACACGGCCGACTTGATGCTCGCTTCGCTTCTCCTTTACAAAAAAGCGAAGGATATATCAAGTCGCCCGTGAATGCTATTATCTAGTTCTCAAAACTGATTTTGGAAAATAGGAAAATTATGTTTAAAAATGACATTTCATTGAAAACTACTATTTTTCCGAAAAACTTTGAGTTCCAAGCTTCAAAATGAGGGGTCATTTATTAAAATCCGTCTAGCCGTTTTCCCGTAATTTCCATTATCAGTTCAAATTATATATATAGATGATTCTTTATTGTTATACAGTTGCTCCTAAATCCGTGACAGGGCTCCAAATTCCGTGATAGTGGTTTCGTAATATCGTGAGTGATATTCTAATTCCGTGATACTAAAATAATCCTCATTAACTGTTCAGAAAATAAACGTGTATTTGTAAAAACACATTAAAGTCGTGGTATATTGTTTTAATGTGGATTAAGCAAGAAATTACAACATAGAAAAAGAGCCTATATGTCAAATTTCATAGAAAATACTTGTGTAACTATATGAATACAGATCACATATTAATATATTATAAACAAAATAAACTGAAAGTTAAATTCAATACAAAATTAAATTTGAATGAATTGAATTAAAACACAATTATTTATCATTATTTATATTCCTAACAGCAGTAATTAAGTTAAATATATGCCCTATTATTTTATTATAATTATAATTGATGTTTTCTACAACTTATTTCTATTATTATTTCCACGAACTATTTTCTTTCATAGACATTAATTTTTACAATTTTGCATTGGCATCATTGGTCTAGTGAGCCAGGAAGGAGAAATATGAAAATATATCCGAAAATGAGAAAGCTCCTGTAGCATTGTTATTTTCTCATAATGTTTAAATAATCATATATATTGATCAGCTGAATATAATCTACAGCAGACCTGCAGAACTGTAGCTCCTGAGAGCGACTTCTTTCCTCCCCTTTCTTACCCCACTCACCTTTTCTACCTGTGCGGTCACGGCGTTCTAGTTACGCTCGGCTGCATCAACATTATTATCGCGGCGGAAGTCGATCATCCCCAATAGAAGTGGAGTGAGGCTGACGTCATAGTTCCCCTACTTGCGAGTTCTGCAGGCCTGATCTACAGTAATATATCATTTTTATAATGCTATATTAATTCTTACCTCAAATATAAAATGTTTCTTCAGGAGCGGTCACAAGAGACAGAAAAACTTACTGGTCAACCACCTTTCACTGAACAAAAGCTTCTGCAGTCGACTGCTTCTATTCAAAAGGCAGGTAGTCAATAGAATTGAAAAGAAGACATCTCCTGGCATCTTTTAGGTATTTCAACAACTTAAAAGTCAGAAACCATAACTCCATGGCAGTCAATTAAAATTTTATCACGGGATTAGGGGTATCACGGAATTAGGCACCTTTACCCTACTTCACTAGTCTCCTCCTCAGTTCTTCTTTTGTACAGCGAAGAATATTATTTTACGAGTATATTATACATGGAGAAGAACATTTTAGTATGTATGTGTAGCTCAGTTCCTCAGCCTGCAGCTTTTCCTAAGCGCTGAGGCTAAATTGAAGACTATGATCCCAAAACGCGTTAAGTCAAATTTATGAACGGACTGGATTGGGTTTTTTATCTACCGGTCTACGAACTCAGCGAGCTTTCAAGTGAAATGTACAATAGCACAAACCTTTAGACAAGTACAGTTATTGTTTTGGAAGCGTATGAGCTTGAAATATAATGATAGAAGTCTCAAACATAATCATATGTACAGTATGTATATAAATCATGGAAATGGCTAAATGGACGAAGCGAGTTTTGGGATCACACTCAATTGCTCCATTATCATCGCTATACATCATTTTTCTTTTGCGAATATTTATTTATTTATTTATTTATTTAATAATAACATATACATAAAAACGTTACATTAAAATACCCCGAAAGAGCAAAGCTCGTGTTCGGGGACAGTTCCGTTACATAGATACACATACTTTGTAGACAAAATACTTAAGAAAAAAGCTCACATAAAGATTGTAATAAAATTAGTAAATAATAATACTAATAATAACTGAGTGAAAAAAGAGACGATGTTTAGATTGATGGATTAATATTAAATTATTATTAGTAGTATAATTAGTGCAGGTCATGTTGAGATAGTAACCAAGATAAAATAGAAAAATACACTTAGGATAGAAATAAACTTGTTTTACAATACATGGTACATAATATATATACAGGGAAGTCTGTCATATAAATTTTTTAATTCTGGATCTGAAAATTTCATTGCTTAAAGTAGTCAATTCTGGATGAAATTTTATTATCGAATTATATAGCCGTGGACCATAATTTGTACTGTGTAGTAAAGCAGCAGATGTGAAATATTTAGGTTCAACTAATTTAAGAATTTCATTTCGTCTCGTATTATGAGCATGTGGCTGAGCTACAAATTTCGTTCTATTTTTATGATAGAATTTCATTAAAGAGTATTCATAAATTTGGTCAATTCTAAAAACATTCAATTCAGAATGGATCAAATTTGTTGGATAATCCAGTCGCCTTTTCAAACAAATTTTGATTATACGTTTTTGCAACATAATTAGAGGAAAAAGAGCAGTTTTTGTAATGCCTCCCCATCCAATTATACCATATTGGATAACAGATTCAACTAGAGCCAAATAAACCAAACGTAATACGTGAGTAGGCAAGTAATGGCGAAGGTTTACAAATTTGTAAATTGTTTTACGTATTCTGTTACATAAAAAGGTGATTTGTCTATCCCATTTCAAGTGCTGATCAACAATAATTCCCAGGTATTTCACATCTACAGATTCTTTCAGGCAAGGGCATTTACAGGTTGTAGAGAGTTTACAAAATGAGTTGTGGATTATTAATTTTAAATGAGAAAGTGATTTCAATTTGTTCAATCCAGAGACTGTTAAAGAAAATGGCACCAAAGTAGTTTTAGTTATATTTAGAGATAGCAAATTTGCATCAAGCCAGTTTTTGATAAAATTTATACCTACATTGGCATGTTTATAAGTGTCCTCCCAAGTTAAACCACTGAAAATCACCACCGTATCATCAGCGTAAGAATAACAGGAGCCATTATGTACTTTCAAATCAATGTTTAATAAATCATTAATATATATTAAAAATAGAATAGGACCTAAAATTGTTCCCTGAGGGACACCTATATCAATATTTACATTTTCACTGATATTATCATCAATTTTGGTTACCTGAGTTCTTTTGTTTAAGTATGATTGAAATAACTTATGCGCAATACCCCTGACTCCTATATCAAATAATTTGTCCAGAAGTAAACGATGGTTCACCGTGTCAAAAGCTTTCCTTAAATCTAAGAAAATCCCTAAACATTTAGAACCGTTATCCAACTCCTGCATAATTTTACCAGTGACTTCAATAATTGCGTCATCCGTAGAATAGCTTCTGTAATTTAAAATGTAGCCAATATCCATTAGAAATTTGTACCGGTATATAAAATTATTATCGTGAAATTAGAGTTCCTCACGTTTACTATAGTCGCGACGCTGTTATTTCCGGCGTGACTCCGCCTCTTTGCTTACGTCTTAGGAAGTGAAGGCTCTATAAAGTCTAGGTAGGTAGTATCGTTCGCCATTTTTGTTCTTTCGTTCCCGAGCTACCATACGAGGAATCTATTTGCCACACCGTTAAACATTATCATGTCGTAGCTCCTATGATAATAAATCAAACGCACTGTAATTCAGTAAATAATTGAGCGGCAAATAACGTCTTCGTGTGCTTTCTGCGAACGCCAACGAAAGAGCCAAAATGGCGGGCGATTATATAAAGTATTTATCGAGCCTTAAGAAATGAATAACGTCTTCATAAGCGAATCACAAGACGCACACGTTTAAATGTAGCCGACCTGCAACGCGATTGGCTGTCGGAAATTAGAGCGACGGGACTATAGTAAAGGGATATCGATGCGTACAATGCAGTGGTTTAGGCTAAATCTTTGTCGTTTGTTGCGGTGTGATATAGCCTAATATTCTTGCGAAGGGATTAGCATTACTTCACAGCTCCGTGTTTTCCTCTCGTTTGAAGCGAGCATTTCCGTAATTCTGTTCCATCTAGTTCCAGTTGTCCCTCCGCTATTGGATGCTAGCCGTCATCTTTGCAATAAGGGAGTGACGCGAGTTCGTGGAACGCAGGAGAGGTCAGCAGAGTCGGACCCGTGCTATGAGTAATTTCGTAAAAAAAGGGTTAGAATAATATGGATCTAAGTGACATTATCGTCATAATTCAACAACCACCAGTAGTTCAGACGTGTGTTAGATGCTGTGTTTAGGTTGCCAGATCTTATCACGATTTCCGCGGACAAATATCGGCACATTAAACAACGTAATTTAAGATTTCTGTTAGTTTACCATTCACTTGTATTATTTTTTAGACAATTCAAAGAATTAAAATACTCATACTATTTACACATTAAAATGTTCATACTATTTACACATTAAATGTTCATATTATTTACACATTAAAATACTCATATTATTTACACATTAAAATACTCATACTATTTACACATTAAAATACTATTAACATATTAAAGTAGTAATACTATTTCTACTTCAAAATACTCATACTATTTACACGTTCAAATACTATTAATATATTAAAGTAGTAATACTATTTCTACTTTAAAATACTCATACTATTTACACATTAAAATACTCAAACTATTTACACATTAAAATGTTCATATTATTTACACATTAAACTGTTCATACTATTTACACATTAAATGTTCATACTATTTGCACATTAAAATACTCATACTATTTACACATTAAAATACTCATACTAATTACACATTAAAATACTCATACTATTTACACATTAAAATACTCATACTATTTACACATTAAAATACTCATACTATTTACACATTAAAATACTCATACTATTTACATATTAAAGTAGTAATACTATTTCCACATTAAAATACTCATACTATTTGTACATTAAAATACTCATACTATTTACGATTATATTACGCATACTAATTACACATTAAAATACTCATTTTCTACATATTAATGTACTCAAACTATTTACACATTAAAATACTCATACTATTTCCACATTAAAGTACTCATACTATTTACACATTAAAATACACATACTATTTACATATTAACATACTCAGCCTGCTTACCTACTACTACTTTTAATTGGTTTATTTTATCAACGGCTATGGTTATTTAGCGTCTGATTGAGATGGTGATAATGCCAGCGAAGTGAATTCAGGGTCTAACGCCGGAAGTTCCCCAATATTTTCTTTTAATGGGTTTTGGGAAAACCTTGGAATAAACCTCAGTCAGGTAATATCTGAGGAGAAAAATTCACTCCAGCGCCGGGGATCAAACCCGGGTCCTTGGTTTTACGTACAAAGAGCTCTGACCACTGAGCTACGCCGAATTCAATCCACAGCACCGGACCGAACTCTCCTCCTACAGTGTTACCTTTTGGTGGCCTGACTCCAAGTTGGGCATATACGTTGACGTTTATATTTCAAATCAACTGCCACTATACAAGGAGAGCACTCAGCTGAGTGACTAATGGCCGGGATTCCGCAGCAAAGTGCACAGCAACCTGTACAGAATCATGCACTGCTAGCTAGACGAACTTACTAAAGATGTTATTAATTGGCCCAACAGAATAATATCTGTTATAGTGACAATTAATATTTGAGCTCAGTAACTCAGTGGTCAGAGCGCTTGGTACGTAAAACCAAGGACCCGGGTTCGATCCGGGCGCCGGAGTGAATTTTTCTCCTCAAATATTAATTGTCACTATAACAGATATTATTCTGTTGGACCAATTAATAACATCGTTAGTAAACTCAATCAGGTAACTTGTCCCAACCAGGATTTGAACCCGGGCCCACTCCTTTCACGATCAGGCATGGTAACCGATACTTCACAGCGGTGGACTATACTACTTAAACTAGTGGTATTTTTTTAGAATAGTGTTTTTATTAAACAAGTTTTATCAGGATGTTAGTTTTCTAGCAAATACCTGACAAATATAAAACTGACAAAGTATCCTATAGGATACAACAGGTTAATAGGTTATATGCTATAATTTTAACAGAACAATAGAAAAAAAATTGGTAGGTAGGAAAATTAAAATTTCACAATACTGGAATATTGTACAACATAATGTTGCGTTTTTTAGTTATCTCTGTTACAGCATAGCAAAAGTCGCACAGAATGTATTCAAAGAACTATGTAACTGATCGAGCGATATCAGCGACATCTATTTTCCAATGTAACAAATAGGTAAAAGAAAACAAGACATATTCCTTAGTGTAATAAGTAAATAGGTAGTGTCTCAAAATAGGGAAAATCAAGTTACCTAGTTCTTGCATTCAGGTGACGAAAAATCCACATTTTTCGTCACCACATTGCGATAGTTGGTTTCTTTACAGTCCGACAAGGTTTAATAAACTAGTGTGAGAAATGAAGTTTTGCCAATTTAAGAGTTAAGATTTAATGTTTATTTATTTATTTGTCTAATGGCTAGTACATGATATTTACTATCATTGACTGAGGGACAGACAACAAAGTGGTGAACAAAACTATGGATTAAGTAATTAAAAACATTCGGGCTCTGGCTTCCCAGTAGCGGTCGACTTCCTTGGAGGATTTCAGAGCAGGGCATTTTGCAAGATGTTGTCTATCCATGTCTTCCTGTTGATGGCACAAAATGCAGGATGCTGATGGAAGGATGCCAAGACGATTGAGGTGTTTACCCAGGATGTCATGTTCAGTGTTAAGACGAAAGCTTGCAACTGCCAGTCTTCTGGGTTCAGGAGGTATATCCTTCAGTAATTTCCTACGTTGTTGCGAAATGTTTATATCCAGTTCTTGTTGGTGATTATTTTTTTATTTCATGTTTATTGTATTGAAGACCCTTGTGGTCACTCAAATTCTTTGAGCTGATGTCTATAATTTAGAATTTATATATATATTCATTGTAATCAACCTGAGGAGGTTAATCTTAGAGAAAAGGAGAATTTATGAACCCACTATCACTTATTACAAAACATCATATAAACTCAAGAATATAAAAGTCATCGGATTAATGGTGGGCGCTAGAGAGACCATAAAAAAACAATTTGTGTCATTCTGTCATAAATTTGGAGTCCCAACAACACCAATTAAGGAAATTTCTATTATAGCTTTGAAGGGTTCTCTGCAGATCTTACGGCGACATTTGCATTTCAATTCAAATTACTGTACAGTTGAATCAAATACCTTACTATAATAATACCGGACAGCTGTATACTAGCAGCATTGGCGTGAGTGCGAAATATCGCGGACCTGACATCTAGCGGAGAGGGATGGAATTGCCTCCACATATACAAATATTAACATAGCGAGATTCGGACTGTTGTTTAAAACGTGAGTTACTGATGTGCAATTATATATGAAACACTTAAGAAATATTGAATAATATTTAATGTAAAATTATTATCTTATATCAAAGCTGCATATTATGAGAAATATTGCATACTTCATATTACTTTCCGTAATTAATTGTTTTTTCTTTGCTTTACCGAGACAATATCAATCCGATATTAGGAATGAATTTATAGTAGGCCTAATGTTTTATATACGCATTGCTGACAACTGCAAAGATAAAATTGATAGTAATCTGATGCTTGTAATAATTAGTAAAGGCATGTGGACAACAATAAAACTTAATTTGATAAAACCTTAAAATCCAATACATTTTAACTTCTATTCATTTATTAGGTCTAAATAAAAAAAAACTAATTTGTATTTTTCTATCAACACAAAGACGAAGGAATTAGGCCTACTAAAGAATGTTGTTGACTCACGTTTTATGAACTGTCGGAAATCGAAAGTACGATTTGGAGCAATTTGTAATGCTGTAATTGTCACAATTATAAACAGCACACATACACACTGAGATTTTAACACAGCACTAATTAATAAAACTATTAACTAGCCCAGCAACAATATACATTGCAGTTGATTACAGCTTGCTTCGCGAGTATCTCCACACCGGCAGGTAGGTAGCAGCACCAGCGTCGTTCGCACGCAAAATTGCTAGCTGTCCGGTATTATTATAGTAAGATATTTGGTTGAATTTTCTCAGTCCATTTTTTAATCTGTATTTTTATAAATTTTCATTATGTGAAATATTATCTACTGCAAATTTTAGTTTCTTGTGAACAAATTTCTTGTAAGACATTTTTAATGTCATTTTAAATGTTACTGTTTAACATTCTTTGTCTTTGGCATCCTCACCAAGATGAGGAAGATTTATTTATTTATTTTACTCGTTCAGGGTTTCTGGGATATGCACGTCATGTTCCTTGAAGAAAAATATCTCTCCACTGAAACATAACTTCCAGGAAGACACAGAGTTAGTTTAATAAGCTTCTAGATATAGCCACAGGATATCACTTTCTCAGTGAACAATACAAAAGAATCACTGCATTTTGAGTAAAGAGTAGCATTTTCTTCATTCCAGTTTGTTATTTTCTCTGAAATCACATATTTATTTTTTCTCTGAAATCACATATTTCTTAAAGCTAGAAATTTCATCAAATAAATTATCTTCGGCCAGGTTAAGTTCACGTACATTTGGAGAAAAATAATGGACAGTCTATTCAAAATTTTATCTTTCTGGGGCAGTTTTCTGCAACATACATTCCATCAGTGGCGGTTGTTCGGGGAAAGGATGGGAGGAATGTCCTCCTCACATTTTTATTTTTTTGAAAGTGAATACTAAATAAAATATGTGCCTTGAAATTCGAGGAAGATTCGATAATTTTTAAGTTCACAGTTATAAGAAAACCCCGGTTGATCGAGTTTTAAACGACGCGCGCTCATGTGCTGCTAAAAAAATGTGAGAGAGATGCGAGATTGTTCGTGTGGAGGAAAGTCAATCCATTCCTCCTTTACTGCAGTTAACAGACATAGACAACAGCGCACTAGCGGCCAGAGAAAGAAGCAGAGTTTTAAACCAAGTAAATGAACGGCTAGGGAGCAGATCCTCCTCTGAATCAGCGCATGGGGGGAAATAGAAACCGACTGGTCGTGCAGCAAGCTCGCTACCGCTACAATCTAACGATGTTGCATTCAACCGGACTGTAACACATCTAGGAGGAAGCACAATAAAAACAGTTTTAACGCAAAGTTATGAAAGATACCATAGGTTAGAAACTTTTTTTAAAAATTATGAATGAAAAATATTATTCATTGCACTTTATTTAGGCTACTATTCATGGTTTGAAACTTTCAAAGATATTTGAAAGTTAAACTTGGGTTTATATAAAACAAAGAGGAAGTAGTTAGTTCTACGTTAGTATCGCAGATCTTTCGGTCCCTGAAATTCACTTCCATTCATTGTCTACTGGACAGGGTAACAGCCAATTTGTCAGTTTTGTACAAATATATTTCAAATTGAAAGTAGGTACTCCAAACTACATTATTTCGAACATAGAACATTAATCGGCCACCAGCAGCTTTGATCAATAATGGTAGTATGACTTTACAAGACCTGACATTCTTCAAAAGCATGTGATACTGAACTTGTAAAATGTACATGTGGCAACACTGACCACGTGGTTGGGTGCAGTGTTCTCGCTTTCCTCAGATTATTTCCCATTCCCATTTCCGTAAAAGGATTCCGATTACGTGTCAGTAGCTATAGTCTCTTCCAACACGTGTGATGCTGTAGAGTGCGCGACAAATGCTACGAAGTTGTGAATTTCCTTGTAACTGTTAATTTGTGTAATTATTCAACAATGAATCGAAGTGAAATCATAATACAGGGACATCACTTTATTTTTACCAACATTTTTAACAGTAACCTGGCTATACTCGGAAACACTGTTACCCCCCTTCCATTACAGGAGCTTGGTGTTACTAGTGCAATATGTAAACAAATCATTTTACTAGTTATAGGAGCAGAGAAAAGTAGTGTATCCACTTATGTTACAGAGAAATACGATATTAGGATTTTCAGTTATATCATAACTTTTACGGTATTTTATCAAAATACAGTAGAGTAGTAATATTTTTTTCCACAAACTCAACTCCTCAGGCGGTTTTATTCATTATATAATGGCTACTTTATTCAGCATATTACCGTACTTTCGGTAACTCTAATCGTCACTTCTGCACAGTCCACACAGATAAAGTTATTCAGTCATGCTACACACCGTACCTGTGCGAAATAAGCAGGGGCGGGTATTTACGGACATCTCGAAAATCACGACATAGGCCTAATAGGCTAGATATACAATAGATTTTTACTGATCTTTACGAATTAAGTGATTCTGATTAATAATATGCGGATAAAACAATAACGACAAATCGCGAAATAGAGTTCTAATAGCGAAATACGAACACATTCGCGAATTGTTATTATTATTATTGTTATTATTATTATTGTTATTATTATTATTATTATTATTATTATTATTATTATTATTATTGTGTCGTTTTATAGCGAATTTCATATTCTGAGTTATTTTTTCGGACATTTTTTTCATTTGGATTTGTTGCACATTCAAGTAGGCTACATTAGATGGTATTCCAGGTGTTCTAATTACATTAGTGAACTCAAAAGACGGAGAATTCAACATTTCACTAATAATTTGAAAGTATTATTTGAGGGCTGCAAGTTTTTTTCCCCCCGTTTTTAATGAATGTGTGTTAAATACAGTCTCAATCCAACAAATATTGTTTATTGGCCATACCGCACCTTTACCAGAATCCAATGAATGTTTAATGTTAATTATTTGGAAAGTAATATTCATACTGAGTTAATACTCCAATTTCAAAATAGTTGTATTTTCCAAAATTTCCATTAATATCCAATAAGAGTACAAATCAATCTCCAACAATATCCACTGACACCAATATTAAAAAACACAAATGATAAAATTAATTTCCGTAAATACCTGCCCCTGAAAATAAGCTTTAATAATATAGGCTCTCCCTTCTATGGAGAACGCAACCATATTTCTGAAACACACTATACTCTGTACTATTTACTTCACTGCTAGCAGATTTCATTTGCTACAGCGGCCGTAAGTTTGTGTGGCTGACGGGAGCAAGAACATTAGTGAAAGGGGTGGGAGTCAAGTACATTCAGAAACGCAGGTACAATAAAAATGCAAGTAAAAATAAAGTGATGTCCCTATATATTTTGGAAAATTTAGGAAACTCAGTTTACAAGAACAGATTATTGCTATACAGAAGGGAAGGCCAACCCCAACACTACCTGGTCTTACATGTATGTATGTAGGTTAATTTGTAGCATGTTTCATTCAAGAACGTGTCATTTCGTGCTTTTAACTTCTTTCCTCCTCTTGAGAAATACGCAAGAGCCGCCACTGCATTCCATAAGTTTGATATCTTACCTTACGAAAGAATAACACAGACACCGAGATATTCAACAGTATTTTGTTCCATAATACGAGTGCTGATAGTGTATCCATAATTTAATTGAGCTTAACGAATGTTTGTTGTCATGATATTATTTTGCAGAACGAAGGTGGAGAAAAATTATCTTATGACAATATACATGAGTTTAGAAGCTTAATTAAATTATCGCAGAGAAAATATTAAGCACGAATTATATTCAGTGAGATAATTCCGATTCGAGAAAGATGCCACTTTGATTGGAATTTTTATAATATAATAAGGATGTTCATGCTCTTGGCAGTGACTTATCACTTTCATCTTCGTAAAAAACACATATTTTATTACCTTTATTGCAAGGAGAACAACGCGGATATCTGAAATTTCATTTATTTAAAAATAAATGAACTTTTCAGGTTATAGCAACATAATGAACCGCCATTAATCAATAGAAGAATGCATGTTTTCTCTACCGTAATTGAATGAACCAGAGATGGTAGGAATAAAACAAGTGAATTATAGAAGAAAACTAAATATTTGAGAATATACACATATGCATGAGTATAGGTATTTAACATTAAACGTAAGGTTATAGGCCAAATAATTGTATTAACTTTTTTCCATCTCACTCTTATTTGTAACAATTAATGATACAATTGTTATATTTAATAAGTGTTCCATGTTGAGAGTCAGGTGTTAGCGTTTGATTGCTGATATTTTCTTGGAGTGAATATGTATGAGTACAGACTCACTATCGAAGCAGAGATGATGGTAAAGAAAATGAACGTAGGTTAAACAATTGAACGTAAGAGAAAAAAATGATCGATTATTAATTTTAGAGAACCATGCTATGTACATACTATCAGCACAGTCTTGTATACACAGTCACGAAGCTTGAGTTGTTGGGTACTATTTCGCATTGTCTGTGATGAGGCGATATTAGCGATCCTAGTGGTTAGCAACTATCTATGGATGCATATTCCCTACGTATTGAGCTTCGTGACTGTATATAGTCTACTAGACTGTGCTATCAGTATAATCAGATTCTCATAGGTCAGTCGACAGCCAAAGAGTGGTTGATTGGCTGTATGGCGCTCGCTTGGAATTATCGTAAAAATGACAAGGTGCACTGAGAATTCTATTGAGGAATACGAATCGCTTCTTTTAAAAATGCTATAAGGTATTTAATAATGATGGAATACATTTTTTTAGATGGACAGGGCATGTAGCACGTATGGGCAAATCCAGAACTGCATATAGAGTGTTAGGAGGAAAAAAGACCTTTGGGGAGGCCGAGACGTTGATGGGAAGATAATATAAAATGGATTTGAGGGAGGTGGGCTATGATGATAGAGACTGAATTAATCTTGCACATGATAGGGATCGATGTTGGACTTAAGTGAGGGCGACAATGAACCTCCGGGTTCCTTAAAAGCTATTTGTAAGTAAGTAAGGAATACATTTTTATTATTTCCATTAATCTTGATAGCAGTATGTTACGTCCCCACTTTCAGTTTTGATTATAGCATCATGAAAAAGTTGCATAGTTACAACAAAAAATTCATCCACAGCAATAAGCAAAGGTCATTAAATGAAATTAATAATTCGATGGTATTCGGGTGAAGGAGGTTAAGTCATATTTTGTGCAAATGGAATTTTGTTTCCCGACGGAATACACAAGTTAAATTCTGGAAGTGGGTGTGCAAGAAACTAAAGAATACTAGAAAATATAAAGTTTCAGTTGTTGTAATATCTGTATCTTTCTATTTTTTCGTATTTTTTATGCTGCTGATTAATAAAATTCTTATCTCAAACGTTTGTGGAATGTCTTCTGACCACGAGTTTGTACATTTTCTGGGAGTGATAGATTAATTATAACCAATATGTATCTTTGTACTAGAAATCAAATTTATTATTATTATTATTATTACTATTATTATTATTATTATTATTATTATTATTATTATTATTATTATATTTTATGTGTTTTTAGAACATTATTTGCAATAAGGTTACGATGTTTAATTTTCATTAAACTCAAAGCTCAATTTTATGTCTTACCTCCCTTTATCCAAACACCATCGAATTATCACGAAAATTCGCGGACGTTAGGGGACAACTTGTGTTAAGTTCGTGAACAAAAGTAAAATTCGATAACAGTCCCCGGAAAATGGGGACTGTGGTAACCTTAGTCTATGTCAGTGGTCGTCAGCACTCGCTGAAATGGGTAAAGGGTAAGCGGAGCCGTCCCGTGTGCCACGTCGTGCAGCAGGAAAAGGTAGAGAGCATACCCGCTAGCAGTTACGAGAGCACCATAGTGCAGTGTGTTCTCCGCGGTTAAGAGACGCTAGCCCCAGGGTGCTCTATGCTGATGACCGCTGTCTATGTGGATATCGTGCTCATAAGTTCGAATTCCACATTAAATATATGAAGAGGTGACAATGATATAGTCCTAAGCCACACAGACAAAATTTTACAGGAGAGCGTATTAAAGGTTTAGATTTC
This sequence comes from Periplaneta americana, assembly GCF_040183065.1. NCBI lineage: Eukaryota > Metazoa > Arthropoda > Insecta > Blattodea > Blattidae > Periplaneta > Periplaneta americana. The sequence continues at coordinate 131,961,304 of NC_091120.1, forward strand.
AATGCTATTAGATGCGGTATCATAATTTTTTCGGCGTATACTTACGTCATTTGCCGAGTAATTTTTATAACATTTCACTGTTAGCTTCCTCATATTTATAAGAAATGAATTTTCACAAAAAACGTTTTTGTTAGAAGTGTGGCTTTGGACTCTCATTCCCACCCCTTCATATGTTATTGTCCGTTACCAATATGACAATGACTTTCGTTGCAGTAGTAGATATTTCCCCGTCATATGGTCTAGTGTCAGGAAGGTTAGAATTAACAAATTAAAAAAATACATATTAGGACAAACTTAAAATAAAACATATTACATTTGCGTGCTTTACGATTCTGTAGACATTACAGTAAATAACTAAACATTTTACGTCTTTCAAATGAAAAATATCTTCTTCTTTCTGATAAAATATATTTCATTCCTTCATTCTCAAGTGTTCGCTACCGAATTCTTCTATGGGAGCACTCATTTCCAAGCGTCTAGCTTCGTTTTGCTTTCCCATGTTCCCTGAACTGCAGACTTGAACTGTGGAAGTAGAGTAGATGCTGCCGAGCTATACCTACTCCATACACATGGGTGGGCAACTCGTGCTCTCGAAGTATGAACACAATCTCAGTGCAGGTAGACCGGACTCTGTGCTCTAATATCTGTATACAAATTCGCTCGCGTCTGCAGTAAGTGGCGGCTCGTTTTAAGTGAAAAACAATATAATCCCCAGATCAGTTCCCTTTAGTGATGAGTTGAAAGAAAAAGATTTTTTATTAAGAAAGAAGGTAAAGCTTGTATTATGTTCTATTAACTTCCTTACGCATGACATTTTATGTTACAAATAAACACAGTGAAGGTTTTTAGTAAAGAAATACTGTCTAGATCTGCTTTAGAATAGCTAAAGTTAAAAATGGAATATCAACAAGGTGAGACGGATATCAAATATCGTTAGTACGTTGTGCGTGCGAGTTACAGAATTGCACGACATGTGATCGACTAGCTAAGAGCATTTATGGATAAATGTGAAATGTGGCAGTATCATGTAGAGCAGGGATGTCGAACAGCGCTCTCAAACTGTGAAACGATTAATACTGTTTCCTACCATAGCAGAGCTCAAACGACAGTCAGTACGGTCAACTTCAGTTAGCAGTAGCAGTGTTCTGTACATAGTGTGTTTATCAACACTGGCGGCTGGTATGGATATGGAACGAAGATTCAATAATAAGTGGATAGATATATATTTCTTTATCTTACAGGACGGAAAGACACATTACTTAATACATAACACATTACTTACATAATATTAAAAGGCATTTTAATTCAACACATGCTGAAGCTAATGGACCAGAAAAGTTATCCGGTTCCAATCGTGGAAAGCCTGTAGAGAAATTAAAATCAAGATTGAATTCAGAAAACCTTCCATAATCATCATCATCATCGGTTGTTAGTAGAACAAGTTTGGTTCGTGCTAGCTATAAAATTTGTGAAATTATTGCAACGTCTTCAAAGCTATTCACTGACGGAGAATTTGTGAAAGACTGTCTCATAGCTGTTGCAAAAGAGATATGTCCGGAATATGTTAATAATTTTAAATATAGGATAAGTTTGTCTCGTAATATTATTGCAGAGCGCATATCAGAAATGGGAGATAACTTGGAGGGACAACTGATAGCTAGAATGAAAAATGAGAGTTAGTGCAGCTCTTGATGAAAGTACTGACCGCAAAGATACGGCGCAGCTAGCTATATTCATAAGGAGTGTCGATTCATATTTCAATGTTCATGAAGATCTTGTAGATGTCATTTCACTAAAGTATCGAACTCGAGGCGAAGATATTTTTGAACCCATAACAAAAGCTATGAACAAATTTCAAGTCACGCTAAAAGTAATTAATTTTATATATCAAAACAGTTTACGTTTCTGAACTTGAAGTTGCACTGCTACAACACATACACACAAAGTCGATATTTTAAACATGATTTATTATTATTATTATTATTATTATTATTATTATTATTATTATTATTATTATTATTATCATCATCATCATTATTATTATCAGCAGCAACATTCATTCTCATGAAGGCCTACATTCTTTGTTCATCAGAGTTTATCAAGTGCAAATCTAAAATGAGCTCCTAATCAATTAGTAAGATGTATCAAAGTTATCGAAATACCAGCCGCCGCAGTTTCGCTTTTGTTTACGTCTGGTCTGCCTGCTATGTGTGTTCAACCGTTGCACGGTAAGGGAGGAGTGAAGGCTCTTCATTTCACAGCTCGAGAGCACTGTTCGACATCCCTGATGTAGAACATAGACAACTTCACTTTCTTTGACTATAAACTATCTTGAAGAGTGATAAGAAAATCTTCTTATCAAACATAAGACCCTACTTCAAGACCTACAGCAGAATTCCCTAGTAAGCTTGGAGAAACAGTGACAATTGAAAAGGAATCGAGATTTTTTAAAATCCTTTTGGCTCACAGCCGATAGAAAATCCTGAAAGTTTATAGCTTGAATTGATAAATCTACAGAACTGCACGCCACTCAGATTCCAGCGAAGTCAGGAATCGAACTCTTCGTAATAGTTCCTAAGTCAGAATTTCCAAATATACTCTTTGCTTCCATATATATTTTATGTACTGGAGTCAGAGTTTAATACAAGAAAGAAGTGTAAAAGCTCTCCATGTACAAAAAGAGCTTAGAAGTAAGTTTATTTCATCTGCCGTGACATGTGAAAAATACTTCCTTAAATTTGTGTTTGTTTGCGAATATAGACTATTACGTTTCTGAGAACAGGGGAATACTCTTTAATGTACAAAGACTTGTAAATTCTCACGTTCTATGATTCAAACAAGATATGTAATAATAAATATTAACATATAGTATAATAATAAATAAGTGTCGCAGCTATGTATGTTGTCTCTTGAAAAGGTGTATTCAGGTTGGGTTTCCAGTACTAAACTAATTTACAAAGCTAGGAAATAATATAATTTTGTTGTATGTACTTAGGTACAGTCTGTCTAAAATTACTATAATTATTGTACCAGCGTCATTCTGAAATTCAAATCATGGAGTAGATATCACGACCACCTGCACGAGCCTCCAGAGCGCACAGCGGCAGTGAACTGCTTTTACAGCGAAACTACAAACAACTTGTAACTGCTGCGGCTGACTCCGTCTGTCTTTCTCTCTTTCAAGGTTTTTTTTAGCACTTTGTGAGTACAAGTTGCCCATCCATGTCCATACACATTTACACTATTGCAAGTTACTTGGAGACTCTAGGTAAGCAATCGCAGGACTCTATTACATTCACTTACGTTCAGGTGACCTTTCCTCTCATTATCACCGTTTCCAATCGCCCTTATACATGTTCTTACGTCTCAAATTTTCGAGTAGGTTCTGGCTGCACTAGAGAGGTTTCTTCACGTGGTGGCAAAATAATCAAATTGTCAAGAATTTGAGAATGCATTAATGGTTAGACTGGATATATTTCCTGTAAATTTTCATTCATAGTGTTCTATCCAAGGGAAGGTCTTTCACTCCAAACCCAGCATTCTCCAGTCTTTTCTATTTTCTGCCTTCCTCTTAGTCTCCGCATATGATCCATAGGCCTATATTATCTTAATGTCGTCTATTATCTGATATCTTCTTCTACCCCGAACTCTTCTCCCGTTCACCATTCCCTCCAGTGCATCCTTCAGTAGGCAGTTTCTTCTCAGCCAGTGACCCAACCAATTCCTGATCAAGTTCAGTATTATTCTTTCTTCACCCACTCTTTCTAAAAAAACTTCATTTCTTATTCTGTCTGTCCATTTCACACGCTCAATCCTTCTCCATATCCACATTTCAAATGCTTCTGTTCACTTCTCTTCACTTCGTCGTAATGTCCATGTTCCTGCTCCATACAATACTACACTCCACACAAAACACTTCACTAATCTTGTCCTTAGGTTTTTTCCTCAGCGATCCGCAGAAGATGCTCCTTTTTCTATTAAAATCTTCCTTTGCCATTGCTATCCTCCTTTTGACTTCTTGACAACAGCTCATGTTACTGCTTATAGTAGACCCCAAAGATTTGAAGCTGTCCGCTTGTACTAACATTGTTCAGTTTTTAATTAGAATTAAGTCCGTGGTGCGCCAGACCAAAGAGGATCAAGAACTACTAATCGACACTTGGCTCACGTCCACATAGCTCAGCAGAGGTGAACGATCATGCAACAAGTACCAGGGTAAAGTGTAGGCCTAGTAAGTACGGTGATCCCTCCGGCCGTCATAGCTGGCTTTCCATGTGAGAAATCATTCCACATCGCTAATCTTAAGGCATGACGTATTAAGACTACCACACACCATAGGGGTGGCGGTGGAGGACACGATGGCGACCAAGTCTTCTCACACCGACTCGTAAACAGATGGGACCTGTCTCTGTCAGGACTGCAGGCCCAATCCTCAAACGAGTGTTAAAATAAGCTCCAAGGTCTTCTTTGTATGAATATTGGAAACCCGTATTACCCCAGCATCGCGTAAGTCTCTTCGGAGAGCGTCAATGGAGTTGCAAATCCCTTATATGGCGGTACCCAGTGTAATCATGATGAAACGTCTTCTTTTGTGGTGAAAAAAGGAAAGATACTTATAAGCATTCTGTGTCATCCTGAAAAATTCGGGATTGGTCTACACTATGCTTCTCATCCACGCTGTTGTACCACTTCCATATGCCTGTCCGAGTGGATAGCGTTCCCCTGTACGGCGTTTGCACGTATGTCTCCAATCGGGTGTCAATTTAAAGCTGTGGTCGTCATCACTCGCTGAAATGGGTAGAGTGCATGGAGGTTAAGGAACTCTGCTCCGTCGTGCACAAGGGATAGAGAGACAGCATACCCGCCAGAAGCGACGATTGCACGCTAGGGCAGTATCTTGTCCGCGGGTAAGAGACGCTAGCCCGAGCGTGCAGTGTTTTGGTGACTGCTGATTTAAAGCATAGAGTGAAATTAAATTTCTGGAGGAGGGGCATTACGACGCACACTATGACCTTTCAAGTTCTATTGTGCCAACTTTAAAGCTAGACACATTTCCAAACCCACGCCAGTTGACTATGGGTACACTAAGGATCGCTGCGTACCAAGGTTTTGAGGAGTGAATCTCACTCGATCCTAGGCTAGCTGTTCCGTGCGTTCGGGGAATGCTGTAGAATTATAACGAAATGGAGAGATGTTGACAGTAATATGTAGATGCCAAAAATGGAAAAACGGAGAATCCCGAGAAAAAACATAACTGCAACCTTGTCCACCACAAGTGTCACTATGGATTTTTCAATGAAAAATCGTTGGCATGTCCGACTCCAACCCGTGTGTCGGTATTTTCTGGCACTTCTGTTATTTTCTTTTATATCCTCTATAGGCTATTGATTTTTCTTTCATTCATCCGTCATGGCCGATTGTCATTTTCTTTCTTTTCCTATAGATGTCTCCCATTAACTTTGTTTTTTCTGTTTAACCTCTTTTGTTTTATGTTTTAATATATACGTGGAGAACGAGATTATTTCCGCTTTCATCCTTGCTTGCTTATTGGTTGGTTTCAAATTTTTTGGTTGGCGAGTTGGCAGTCTGCGCTGACCTGGCCTGGAGTGAGAGGACGAGGAAAGAGTGGTCTGTGAGAAACGAGACGGGAGTTGGTTAGAGACAACGAAATGGACTGGTTGTAGGAGTGCTCTGCCGGGAGCGATCGTGATCAGGGACTGCTTGACATGGCTGATTCTGGTGGTTTGGAGATGGCCGGGCGGTTTTGTTACGATGAGATATTGTGACATGTGAATTGTGACTTAAAGATACATATTTATTCTAGTTTGTTGTTATTCTTTTTTTATTTGATAAGAGAAGAGTATTATTATAGGTTCAATTAACTATTCTGGTTATTTCATATAATTACATTTTCGCCCTCATCGCTACTTTGATATATATATATATATATATATATATATATATATATAAGTGGTGTAAGTCAAAAAGGAGTAATGAGGGTTAAAGTGAACATTCTGTAAAATACAGCGCAAAGTAGCAATTAATATTCAATTTATTTAAACTATTAGTAGTCAATGGATAGCACGAAGGACATATTAATTGCTACTTTGCGCTGTGTTTTACAGAATTTTTACTTTAAACCTCATTACCCAATTTTGACTTACACCACTTTTGCTCTGAACAGCTCATATATGGGCCACCGGGAGTGCTCAGTCGGTTAAGGCGCTTACCTGTCGGTCTGAAGTTGTGCTCGAGCGCGCGTTCGATTCCCGCTTGGGCTGATTACCTGGCTGGGTTTTCACCGAGGTTTTCCCCAACCATAAGGTGAATGCCAGGTAATTTATGGCGAATCCTCGGTCTCATCTCGCCAAATACCATCTCCCTATTACCAAACTCATCGACGCTAAATAACCTCGTAGTTGATACAGCGTCGTTAAATAACCAACTAAAAAAATATAAATGGATATTGTTTTCATGTTGGGATCAGTACCTCATATATTCAGTATTACATATTTATTTGGAAGTGATGTGGGACAGTGACTACGTGTGTGTGGACTGATTTGTCATTCATAGCGTTTGTGATTGATTTCGGCATACGTTATCGATTCTTTGGACTCTAGTAAGTTTCTGTTCATCCATCTCATGTCTCGATTAGATTTTTCACATGATTATTAAAGTTTTTCCTTCGTAATAGCGAATGAGAGTGAATGAGTTTACTTTTTCTCTCTCTTTGGTCAGTTGCTGTTTTCGCATCACAACTAGTTGCCTTCTGGGCAGGCATTTTGTTCTAGGAACTTCACTCCAACTGTTATTAATGATCTAGTCCCATTGCTGGTTTCTCTTTATATCTGTTTATTTATACTTGTATATTTATTTATATATATTAACCAACCAAATTTAATATTGATATTTTTAAAGATATTATTTATTTTCATTACCTTGTTTTATTCTAATAAATTGTTGTTAAGGTAAATGTTTCATCTTTAAGTGTTAACTCCCTGTTTTCCAACGAGGTTAGTTATTATCATTAGGGACCGGACTTTTATGTAATTACATATTATATTCCTTTCAACCTAATGGTATATAACTAACAAATCTTTGCGAATCTTGTAATTATTACCATTAATATACTAAAATTTGATACTACACATTGTTACATATTTACCACACATTACATATTATGGCTTGGTATTACATAAATCTACATATTTAGGAGTTTTATTCATTTGTACTTCTCTAAAAAAAAAAAAAACTTCTGCTGGGGAAGTTTGCAATTTGAAATACACAGATTTAAAAAAGCCTTTTTACCTACCCAAGAAACGATATATTTCGGGACGAAACATAACGTCCTTAGTTCCAGAAAGTAATAGAGGTACTCACCCCATACCGCCCACTGTAAATATGAGTGAACAAAAGGCAACCTTTCTCATCCAACTACCTTGTATTGTAAAAATCACTTCGAAAGTAGCGCCGCCTTCATGCGGTGGAGTGGGACGAGGACGACATGATTTATCTCGAACTATAATTGTTCTGCACACGTCTTAACAAGCCGTTCTCATGAAATTTGCAACCTTACCCACCCTCTTCCTAATCCTTCCAGGAAAAACCCGTAAACCCGTGTCAAGTCTGACATGAGCTGCAATAAAGTAGCCGACTTTTGAAAAGAAGCTAGAGTAAAGGAACAAACTGGAAAGATGTTCAAAGATTAAAATAAATAGCTTTTCAGGTTATTGCTTGACCTCTTTACTTTAAATTTAGTAGACTTATACGGAAATGTAATTTTCCGAGCAATTAGGAAGTATGGTTCTCGGCTGAAATAATCCTACCCTTCTGAATGAGACGGGAATGTAACTTTTCAAACAACAGTTTGTAAATGCCTATAGTTTGAGGTTTTAGTAAGTAGTATGTACTTTGTTCCTTACAGGGAGCAGCTAAAATGCATGTGTCCCACATCTCCTCTTATTTTATCCTAATCCAGTAAAGCGAAACAGTGCTTGCAGTTCTGTTATGTCATTCATTTCACTCAGTTCTCTAGTTTTAGTACTTACAGTCTGAAGTGCAAGTGAGTTTATCTACTGCTTTTAACTAACTAAAATGGCCCCTGTATCTTCAACCCTAACGACAAAATAAAATCATGGATTGCGATGGACGAAGCTTTCACTACAGATGGAAAAATAGTAATGTGTCAAGTGTGCGGTGAAAAAGTCGGGTGCTCTATGAAATAACAACTGGAGAGTCTTACCTATCCCATACTTGCCAGATATTGATATTAAATATTTTCATGATTTTACATATTTTGGTACATATTCAGCTTATTTTTCTTACATAAATATGTACATATTTTACACCTTGATATTACATAAAAATCCCGTCCCTAATCATCATTATTCAAGGATTTACGGCTAAAGGTTAAAGGTGACCCAATCCGTCTCACCTGGACCGCCTACGTGATAGACTGAAAGTCTGACCACTTAGCAACCGCAGGGGTTCAATACAGTAAAGCATGCAACATACTATGCCTTTTCTTCTTCAGACGCCATTTCCAAATTGTATTACTGTTCTTACCTGGAAGAGGCAAGGGAAGTTATTCAGTACCTGACAAAAAAGTTTTGAGTTGGTATATCACATATACGTGTATGCCGTGTTATTAAATTGTACATTGTAAACAATCCTTATGTGCATTTGCAGAAAAAATAACAAACAAGAGAAACTTCCAGTTGCTTCTAGCAGTGCCACGTTCTGCCATTCCAGAGGTAACGAACGTTGCTTTAGCAATTATGAGAAAAGAAACGTGACTTACAGTTGTTATAGTCCATTGTGAGAGATTTTGAATCCGCCACTGGAACTGTTATCTTAAACGCTGTGTTGTATGATAAGTGTTTGAGCAGGTGGTTATTTCCTCTCCTTCAGTTCGGCAGAAAACTGGATTCTGTGCGATAGTGGCGGGAGAGATAGTGCTCCATTTTATTTTCCATTTGCCCGGTAGTATGGCGCCTCACTTTTTAATCTCCTGTATGTCCTCCCATCTAATGCACCAGACCGCAGCGAAGCGAAGAAGAGTGATACAAGTCATATTGCGAAGTTTTTATACAGGGGCATCACTTTATTTCTACCAACATTTTTAACATTAACCTGGCTATCCTCGGAAACACTGTTACTCCCTTCCATTACAGGAGTTTGGTGTTACTACAATATGTGCAATATGTATACAAATCATTTGATTAGCTATAAGAGGAAAGAAAAGTAGTGTATCCATTTATGTTACAGGGAAATACGATATTATTCAGTTTGATCATCACTTTTACGGTATTTTATCAAAATACAGTAGAGTAGTAACATTTTTTTTTCACAGACTCAACTCTTCAGGCGGTTTTATTCATTATATAATGGCTACTTTATTCAGCATATTACCGTACTTTCGGTAACTCTAATCTTCAGTTCTGCTCAGTCCACACAGATAAAATTATTCAGTCATGGTACACACCGTACCTGTGCGAAATAAGCAGGGGAGGGTATTTACGGAGATCGCGAAAATCACGACATAATAGATATACAATAGATTTTTACTAATCTTTACGAATTAAGTGATTATGATTAATTATATTCGGATAAAACAATCACGACAAATCGCGAAATAGAGTTCTAATAGCGAATTTAATATTCTGACAGTGAGTTCTTTTTTCGGACATTTTTTTCATTTGAATTTGTTGCACATTCAAGTAGGCTACATTACATGGTATTCCAGGTGTTCTGATTACATTAATGAACTCAAAAGTCGGAGAATTCAACATTTCACTAATAATTTGAAAGTATTAATTTGAGGGATGCTTTTTTTCGTTTTCAATGAATGTGTGTTAAATATAGTCTCAATCCAACAAATATTGTCTATTGGATTCCATTAATATCCAACAAGAGTACAAATCAATCTCCAACAATCTCCGCCGACGCCAATATTAAAAAACACAAATGGTAAAATTAATCTCCATAAATACCTGCCCCTGCAAATAAGCTTCAATAATATAGGCTCTTCCTTCTATGGAAAACGCAACCATATTTCTGAACATACTATAGGCCTACTCTGTACTGTTTACTTCACCGCTAGCAGACTTCGAATGCAACAGCGGTCGTAAGTTTGTGTGGCTGACGGGAGCAAGAACATTAGTGAAAGGGGTGGGAGTCAAGTACATTCAGAAACGCAGATACAATAATAATGCAGTAAAAATAAAGTGATGTCCCGGTATAAATAATAAATCTCAGTACAAGACATGAATGTGTATGAAACATTCATTTCTAACTTTCTGAAGTATTGGTTTTTCCCAAAGACTATATAATGCGTTGGAAGTCAAGAAAACTTATAGAATAACTCATATTCATTATAATTCTCAGAGGACGTCGCGGTGAACGTTTGCCATAGTGCAATGTTTTTCAACCTTTTTGATGATGAGGCCCCCTTTTCCTCACTTCACTTTAGTGCGGCCCCCTCACCTAATTTCTAGATTACAACAGTGATTCTCAGCCAGGGACAACAGCCCTTTGAGGGGTCAAAGAACAGTTAAAGAATGAATGGAATGAAATTTCCATTTTCTACATTTTTTAAGCTAGAGACTTATTTTTTTCTATGTAGCAATCTCTTGTTAGGCAGACTTCATTAGTATCAATTCAGTGTTAATTTATTTGTTACATATTTATTAATGTTTTACTTTTTCAAAATGTATCTACTCCCACAATATATAGATCCTAAGTTGCACGACGGTGAAAGAAAATTGTACACCACATTTGACATACATATAATTTTACAGCAGATCCATAATTTGAATTTTGAACGTATAAGTGACCTTAGTGTTGCGTTTGCGTGCTTTCATTCGAATGCCTCCGGATTACCTCCGATTGATGCCACGCAGCGCAAGTTGTATATGCGCATGGCGCAGATATACACTTTCCGCTGATCATTCCTTTATTCGGATCATATATGGTTCTAATCCGAGTATATTTTCAATATGTGTGTAATTTTTTGTTTATTGTCTTTTTCTTTGCTTGAAGTAGTACTTTAGTAGACAGATTTTTTTCTACATTTCAAATTCATAGCATTTATGGAAAAATGTGTTATATGTTATTGATCAACTTAATGTCATTAAATTCAATTATTGCGAAATCAACAGCAAAAGTAAAGTTTCCAGTAGCTAATGTAAACAATTAAAGTTCTCCTAGAAACATTCGTTTATTCACAAATAGTTACTGCCAATATTATTCTAATCGATTGAGTTTAACGTAAAATATATTCAATGAAATTTCAGACTGGAACCAAAGAAAAGTGTGGTATGAATGTGTTAAAGTTCACTGTTTAAAAATAATTTATTCTGGTTCTTAGTTACCTTTAACTCTGGAAAACACTTTTACATAATATTCATGAATATGTTCTATTAGAACGTAATATAATATTAATAAATACACCGTAACATAATAATAATAATAATAATAATAATAATAATAATATTATTATTATACAGAAACTAATTGAATATTACGTGCTAGTGTAGTAATGAAGTGAGTTATTAAACTCGAAGAACTGAAATCAGACTTCAATCATAGTCATGAAGAGAAAGATGGAATAAATAAATGTAAGGAAGCCAGCTATCTAGTGGCGAACGAAATAGCTCGTTCTCTTAAGCCTTCCAACGAAGGAGAGTTTTATAATTTGTCGAATGAAAGTTGTTAATTAATTTTCAAAAATTGCGCATTTCTCGGCTAAATATCAGAAGATAATTCAAGAAATTTCTGATTGTGTTCATTGAGGAATATAAAAATTTGTATATTGTATATTTTTTATTTGTTCTTGATGACGGTAGTAACATTACTGATACAGCAAAGCTTGCTATTTTTACTCACAGGGTTGATGAAGAAATGAATGTTAGTGCACGAACCACCACTGGTTGTAGTTTTCATGCCAAGTACCTCTCCCCCGTCTCCTTACTATTTAGACTGTCTCTCGCGTGTAATCACTGCCGTTCGAGTTTTGATCACCGCTGTTTTACGCTATCTGGTCGCGCAAAATTCGATTCAGTATTAAAATGATATAGAAACATTAAAATATCAATTTCTACATATGTTAATCGAATTCAATTTAGGCTTAATATTAACTCAATCACAGACATATAGGTATTCTATAGGCAACAACACTGTAGGACTTCAGGTCTTCATCACTGCATGTATGAAATATATAAGTAAAATACATGGAAGAAATCAGTTACATTATAATTTTTTTTAATTACACTCCTAACTTCACACATGGCATAATATTTCAATAAAAACACTACATGCTATCCTTTATGGTACGGTAATCAAGCAAGATATTTCACTACAGTCAGTAAATACATTTGGGCCTACTTTCCATACAGAAAATAGTGGGCGCCGCAAATTTTAATAACAAAATACATACATTAACATTACATTAAAACTAGATATATATTCTCTATATTTATATATTCACAGTAATGATTTCACCTTTACAGTCGCAGTGAGGAGTGTGCCATTCCTGCACCCATGTGCTACTTATGTGGTCTTTCTAAGGAGGGTGGTATTGTAATCATTCTTTTTGAAGGCTGTACCACACATTTATCACTTCAGTGTTTTCCATTATGACATAGTTTTTTATTACCCGGTACTGTAAATTGTGACGAAAATGTTACAAGTATAAAGTAATGGGGAAGATGACATGACGTACACTAATAAGGAACAGTTGTCACTACTAATTTTTCCTTTAATGTAATTCAGTGTTAAAAGTGTTTTCAATAATAGCCCTACAGGGGCATCATTTTATTTTTACTAACATTTTTAATATTAACCAGGCTATACCTTTAGAGAACCGGGTCCACACCTGTGGAGTAACGGTCAGCGCGTCTGGCTGCGAAACCAGGTGGCCCGGGTTCGAATCCCGGTTGGGGCAAGTTACCTGGTTGAGGTTTTTTCCGGGGTTTTCCCTCAACCCAATAGGAGCAAATGCTGGGTAATTTTCGGTGCTGAACCCCGGACTCATTTCACCGGCATTATCACCTTCATATCATTCAGACGCTAAATAACCTAGATGTTGATACAGCGTCGTAAAATAACCCAATAAAAAATATAAAAAAATAGTTTGCTATCCCCTTCTACGACTGTAGTTCGAAGATACTGGCGTAAAACACAAACAAATCTACTAGGCATAGGAGGGAAGAAAAGTAGTTCATCCATTTACGTAAACTAGAAAATATCGCGATTTTCAGTTGAATAAGTTTTATTAGGTTTGTGTTTAATCAAAATACAGTACTGTATTAAGAATAAGTGTTTGTACTCACGAACTGAGTTATCCATGCGAACGTATTCATTATGCAGTGTATATTATACTGTCTACAGCACATTAGCGTAAAATATAGAGAAAGAAGTTAAATTGAAAAATAATCATAATATGAATATTTAAACACATTTTTGAAAATTATGGCCGTTCATTTCGATACAGGCTTCAGTTCTTTTGTGCATATTATCGCACTATAGATTATTGCATCTAATTCCAATTACCAGTTTCGTCCTTCGTACGAGTAACTCATGTTGAAATAATTCTGTACCTACTCTATAAAAGAGTACCTTACGTACTGTAAATTCAATCTTCACTTCTGCCCCACCCACACAGATAAAATTACTCAGACATGCTATCTACTGTCCAAGTGGTTATGCCGCAGGATCGTAGAAAGGGAGGGGGGAAATCACTTGACCGTTAATTACTTAACGAGGCCCTTTTATTTAAGTTATTTTAAACAGTTGTATAATATTATGTAAATGTCCAATTCCTAACAGAAATAAATGTTTTCGGAAAAGAACTAAGACAGCCCAGCTTTTACAGGGTGGTGAGCAGAAGCAGGTGGGGGAAATCGGGATGCGACGTAGGCAAACGAACAGTACCTGTGCGAAAATATGATTCAATATTGAAAGCTCTTTTGTCACTGGAAAACGCGAACATATTTTTGGAACGTACTATACTCACTAACTCAGTACTCCTTACTATAATATGCGGACTTGATTCTGTATGGAGGACAGTTGGAACTTCATTAGTAGAAGGGGCGGGAGTGAAGTACATTCAGAAACTCAGGTACAATAAAAATTGAATTAAAAATAAAATGATGTCCCTGTATTTAGTTCTCAATGCTGCTCTAAGTTTAGATTAAGTTCTTGAAGCGGGCGCGGGATCTTGATAAACAAAGAACTTCATTAAGTATAGGTCCACTTCTCTTTCGCGTTTTCTTTGTGAGACTGCTTATTACACGATCTGACGACACCAAAAGCATATTCAGCATTAGATGACAAGTCACTTATGGAAACTTTTTCTATACTTTGTTCATATAAAATAAATTTCTCTCTAGCCACTTATTTTTTTGTGACTGGAATTTACTCATAATTCGGTGACAAACAAGCAAAATTAACAATCTTAACAGTACCTTTAAAACGGATTACCTGTAAGTTTTCAAATCATTATTTTACAGTAAACAGTTAAATAGTTCATCAGTTCTTTCTGCTTTGTCATCTGGATTGCGCCAAACATGAAAAACATCTTCTGAGAGCACTGCAACCTAAAAAAAAGGCAAAGTTGCAAAAAGTAGCAGCTAGTTTTTATATAGGATAAAGAATAAGTTATTGGCTTTAGTCTTCTGAAAAAAATTTGACCAATCGTTGACAATTCTAGATTTCCGGGTTTAAAAATACTCAAAACTAGAAGTTAAAATAGCAATAATTTCTTAATTTTCAAGCAAAGTTCACTTTAAGGTAGTAAGTTGTGTGGGATTTTAAGAATATCACAAACATAGCACATACCTTGGTCTCCTATATCCACCAGTAACAGATGAAAATCGTCGGAAAAACCACGTCCTTTCAAGCACAGTTATCGAACATAAACTATGAGCTCGGCTTCAGGCCGGGGATGCGATAAGAAACACCATACTTCTGACTTCTTTTACAACACAAGGGCTGCAGAAATAAGCATAACTATAACAAATCTCGAAACATTGGATATTATAGTAATTAAAAACTTCATAAAACATGAAAATATGTGATACTCAGTTTTTTATTTTGCGCGGCCAGATAGCGAAAAAGGATCACTGTGCAGCGTGGCGATGCTACCAAATATGAACGTCCAAAACATCGAAAGCATCTATATATATAATTTGAACCGGTAATGAAAATTGCGGGAAAACGGCTGAACGGATTGTAATGGGTGACCCCTCATTTTGAAGCTTGGCATCTAAAATTTTTCAGAAAAATAGTAATTTTCAGTGAAATATCAATTTTCTTACAACATTTTCCTATTTTCCAAAATCCATCTGTTGTCAGTTTTGAGAACTGCGATCCAGCAGGCAGTGAGCAAATCAAAGCAAATTCTGTGACATCATAATGACAACAATATGTCGATATTTATTTGTGTAATTTTTTATAACATCTCTATAATTGCTTATTAAAAACTTTCAAATCTTACTAAAAATAATTTACAAGTCTGATTCTGTTGTGTGCAACTTTCTGAATACAGCTGTGTATTGTATATTAAATAGTATGAAACTTGAGGTCGTTTGATGACATTATCATCATTAAAAATGAAATATTATTATAGTTACTGCCTTGGTGTATTTGTCACTAATATACATATTAAGGATATAGCCTATTGATGATATGAAACTCAAACCTTTTGGGGTTATAAGTTATAATATGTATACGTAGAGAAAATCTTAAATTGGATCTTCATTTCTATAATTTATTCATAATATATACTGTATATGTTACTTAAAACTACAAAACTTACGTAAGTTAAAATTATTGTTATTAAAATGAAATATTTTTATATTTATTAATCAAGTGGTGTGGGTCTTTTTCATATATTTAATGGCGGTGTGGTATGAATATTGTATGTGTGATTCTTTCCAGTATTGTCTTGAGAGAGCGCAAAAATTACAGTTCCTAAGAAAAAGGTATTGCTTACTGATAAAATAAGAGGCCTACAAGATTTTTTAGTCTCTCGGTCATTTCAGCTAGATATCTTAGCAGGATAAAATGATTCTACCCTCTACGTTTCAATGTAGTTCACGAAAAAATGCAGCAGCTATACTAAGATGCTATGTCTATTGTTCGAAAGCATGGCAAACCTGACGTTTTCTTACCTCTCACCTACAATCCACAATGACCTGAAATAGCTACTACTGCTTTACTCCCACATGAAAAATCCACTGATCGTCCTAACATTGTTACTTGCGTTTTCGCTTTTAAACTGAAAAAACTGAAGATGGATAGGTCAAAACCATTCAGAGAGAGTATGTTTCATTATTATGGGAGCAAATAACTTTCAAAATGACTGGTAAGCCTATTGTTCATTGAAAATAAATCTGAAAACATTTTATTTGAGCTTCTAATAAACTTAGTTAGCAGCATTTGCTGCACAAGCCACTAGTAAGTATATAATTTGTTGGTGACTTCAAGCCCTTGTTGGGGCTTGACAAGCAAAATGTATTTAAAGCCCCTTGTAAACTTTGTAATGATTCGATGACAGCAGATATTTCTGTTCAACCACATAAAGTCTAATAAACATGCACCCATATCATTAACATTGTTAACAAATTTCTCATTTTCAAATCCCTACGCCCTTTCCGATGTCTAGGCTCTTCCGTACACAGGAACAGCCCAATAATGAATTTAAAAAACACTTTATTGATAAAATATATTATTGCAAGGGTGAGCCACTAAAACTGGGGATTTTTAGATTCCTATCTTTTCGGCTGTTGTCGGGTATTTCAATTGTTATATCCAACAATCTAGTCTTCATTCGATAGCATTTGTTTATAATGGATCTTTGAACGGGTGAATAATGTGTTTTTGCTGTTGAGGGCTATTACAAAATTAAATTATAGTTTCATTGTTGCTGCACAACGGCTATTTCGACGTTATTACAATATCCAACGCAATGATCCGATACCATCAGCAATGCAATAAAAATCTGGATTCAGAATACGTAGTCGTAAACTTTCTATCCCGTTGTCATGCAATTTCACTTGGCTTGTCAAACACAAGTATGCGAAGAATTCTTCATAAGGACTTACACATGCATCCATACAAAATTCACGTAGTGCAGATATTAAATTATGCTGATAAAGTAAACCGCATAACTTTTTGCCAACAATTCTTGGATCTAAATGTTAACGAAGACATTGTCCACAATATGCTGATGAGTGATGAAGCTCATTTGCATCTCTCTGGATATGTCAATAAACAAAACTTTCGATACTGATCAACAACTAACCCTTATGAAATGCATGAGAAACCATTACACAGTGTCAAAGTCACAGTTTGGTGTCCAAGAGCATCATTTGGAATCATCGGCCCTTATTTTTTGAGGACGACAACGGGACACCTGTTACTGTAACATCACAGCGATATATCCGAATGATTCAAGAATTTTTGTCTCCGCAAATTGCTAATAATCCTCTTATCAATAGAGACACGTGTTTTTCAACAAAATGGTGCGATCAGTCACACGGGTAGACTTAGCCTTGAAGAAAGTGTGCAACGAAATGGGTCCCACCTGCGGAATGTAGTGTTCAGAAAATAAGAATTTCGTAAGGTTAAGATTGTGTATACTTTAAATCTAAAGTGAAAGTTTCGTTTCAAAGCAATCAGTGTAATAATTATTAAATTTGTAAAATCGCCCGTTTCTTTGGCTCACCTTGTGTAAAATAATAGTCATCGTAATCTGATATTTTTTGTTCATAATTACTTTAAGGCATTTAAAATGTTGTCGCACGCAGTAAATGTCTATTTTTATTTTATTTCCTTTTGTCGTACCATAAAATATAATAATTTAATAGTGTTGGTACCATAATGAGGACTAATAAGTTGGCATCACTGTTTTACAGTTACAGTACAAACTGTATTTCAAAACCAAAAGCTGTGTTTGTTTAGATGTCGTGATTTGTGTCAATAGAAAAATATCTGCAAACAGTGAGACCCTTGCCATGGTCATCCATAGACATCCAGTCAAAACTAAAGATTCTAGAGGAAGTAGATCGTGCTCTACTTGTTCTGAATTTTGTATTTGCTTCTTTCCTACTCTAAATGCTTCCTGTACTTGTCCATCGCTCACGTCCATACAAAAAATTCCTGACACACTCCTAATATCTTCTCATATGTATCGATACTCTGTTCTCTATCTTTTTCTTCTATCCCGAAAAATAACAAGTTTTCCATCCCCTTTTCCTCCTCAAATTGATCCCATTTGCTTTTCAGAATTTCGTTTTCCAGTTGAATTTCTTCCATCTTCTTTCTTAGCTCTGCCATGCTCTCCTTCATTTCCATTAGGTCTTGTTTCACTGTACTGTCCTCCATTTCACTATTACTCACACTTATTCACCGCTTTAACACAGGTCAACGCCTCTACTACACGTTACTATCCCCTGACTTGCACAAAGCGAACCGACTTCCTCTGGAACTTGCTTAAGACTGGGTACCTTTATACAATTTTACTTACCGGTATTCTATTTTACACAGTACAGTACTAATAAATTGTACGAGCTGTAGTAGGCCTATGTAACTAAAATATCAGTCTTCGGGTAACACGAACTCTTGATTTTTCGGTTCTTTGGAATTACTGTTAACGAGGTCTAACTTAACTATTATTAGTAAAGGAAGGATTAAATATTTTGAAGTAGGTGCTTGACTTCCTTAAGCGGCCTGTCTAGGAAGGAACAGTCCCCTTATCTCTGGTAGCTTCATCGCTGCCGGTGGGATAATGGGCTTCTAATCGCAAGCAAAGTCTTGTCACAAATCTTGGAGCTTGAAAGTTAGTTGGAACATTCCACAAACCGGGCGGATTTGGAACCGTCCCAATTGCTAACTAACCACACTTAACCAAAGCGCTATCACGCCGTGCAAGAACGCTTGGATGCTTCAACGATTTGACAACTGCTTTATATCAACAAGGCGATATTTAATGGATTACTACACCCTGCGGGCTTCGTATTCTGGAGATCTAGAGAGTAACCTTCCTGTACTGTTTTTCAAAACTAGTATCTTTTGGTATAATGATCAAATATAATGGAAATTATTTAACTTCATTTTACAATACAGTGAAACCTCTCATTTACGGACATCGAAAGGACGTAAGAATCTGTCCGCATCTGGGAGGTGTCCTTTTATTGAGAGGGAGGCCTGTAGTTTAATTCTAAATACAGTTTACTATACTACAGTAAATTCTTTGCAAATTTGAACTACAGTAAATAAGACCAAGAAAGGAAAATACAGTACTGTGCCATGCAATTTCTATTCAAGACCTGCAGTTATGCAGTACAGTAATTTACAGCTTTCAACTTACGAATAATGTGCAGTAGGTCTACAGCATTACGAAGTTCTCTTAAAAAATTCAGTCAGGCTACTTTGTCGAGTACACCTTGCTCTGACTATTTTCCGTTCAAAAGTAGCCTGCAACTGTTGTATCAATTGAAGAGCTTCAGTATCACGATGATTGCTCACATATTTCTTCAGTCCTCTTTCTGATAAGCTGATTTACAGTTTTTTTTATAGAATTTTCAAAGGTCAAATCATCTTTTCCACCTTCTCCCTCATTCTCACTATCACTATCACCGGCACACTCATCCTTAGATTATGTTGCTGTTACATCCTTCACAATCTCACTTATATCCAACAAATTGTCCTCAACACCAACTTTTTCACAGATTGTCAAACCTTTACGTTTAGGTGCCATGTTTCTCGAAACAGACCAACTGATCGAAGTGAAGAGAATAATCCTACTAACCCCTATCATGTGTCGAATACAATTTCACGATCGCGGAAACCTTGAACCCATCACACAGGTCAAATTCTATGACTTTGTTTATCCACCCGCTTCCAGCTAAACAAGGCAGCTGGCTGGGCTACGGTAGACTACGAGACCCTTATTGTCTTCTTTCATTTAAGGAATTTCACCACCTAACAGTATATTCTTTTTTCATGTTAAGGAATTTCTCTAACTTACAGTTATAAAAACAAAATTTTCCATTTTTGTAACACATTAGGTCTTGAAATCCATGTTCTGTCCGCAGTCAGGAGGTAAAGCAAGCTTTAAGACTGTGAAAAAGCTGACCGTGTCAGTGGCTGAGAGTTCCCGTAAACGAGAGTTAAATTTATCATTATTCATATATTATTTCAGTTGAGACATAAAAATCTGTCTGTAATATGAGGAGTGTCCGTATCTGGGGGGTGTCCGTTAGGAGAGGTTTCACTGTATACAGAAAGTATAAATACAAAATATAAACACAAATATTGAAGAAGATACATTTTCTTACTACTTGGGGAAATATCACCTCACCTCCATTGGCATTGTGGAGCTAATGGTTGGAGCTATGGGAACAATACCTCTCCTCTTTCTCAGTTACTGCAATAAATTCCAGTTAAACAATGACTTCATTTGTGATGTTTTCGGCACAGGTAAAGGGTTCTGGTCCGTCCTTCTTGCCATCTATTTCATTTCTCCTTGCTTCATCACTGCCTGTAATATCACGATGAGTCCATTACAAGATGGAGGGGAAGTGGTCATTGTAATGTTGCCGACGAAATGTTATATTTAGAGCCCGGATGTTCAAGCAGTTATAACAGTTAAAATAGGCGGGCAAAGAAGGCAATAAAACGTAACAAAAGGCACAATAAATTTTGTAAAGGCATAATATATTTAGCAATAATAGTAATAATAATAATAATAATAATAATAATAATAATAATAATAATAATAATAATATAATAATAATAATAATGATCCGTGGTGCTATAGCCCACGAAAGGCCAAGATCAACCACCCGACTGCTGGCCTCATAGCCACATTACGAAGCAGAGGTGGACGATCATCCAACCAGAATGGACGTTTCGTGTGGTTAGCCCGATGAGCTCCCCAGCCGTTATAGCTGGTTTGTGTAACCGGATTCGCTACCTATCGTAGCTCCCCAAGTGCATCACGATGCTGGGTGGGCACTGGTCCCATACACTGGCCGAAATTTCATGAGAAAATTTCTTCCCCCACGAGGACCCGAACCAGCGCGCATTCCGTAACGCGAGTCCTAGGCACGATGCCTTTAACCACGACGCCACGGCGCGGGACATATTTTAGCAATAAATTTAAATTATATCAACATAACTCACATTTTTACTTCGTAGTTTACAGATGTTGACTTATAAAATACTTTTTTTTAATTAACTATCTTTTCACAAACCTTACATAACGAAACTGACCCATAGGTTGAAAACATATGGGCACCAAATTCACTAACGTAAGCATGAAGTTTACTTTTCAATAGTTTACTGAATTTAGACATTCTACTTAATCGCTCTTATACCTTCTGTCATCCGACAATAACTGACTAGAGATGGGTAAAAAATAACACAACAGTTATTTTGGAACTGTTCCGGTCTCGGAACTGTTGCAAAAATGAACAGTAGGTCGGAACCTCCTGTTCCGAAATAACAGTGTTCCGACTCCGAGCTGCTCACTTGCCCAGCTGTTGCGAGCTCGCAGTACCGCGTTGCACAAGGTATGTTCCGACTCCCTCGGAACTGTTGCAAAAATGAACAGTAGGTCGGAACCTCCTGTTCCGAAATAACAGTGTTCCGACTCCGAGCTGCTCACTTGCCCAGCTGTTGCGGGCTCGCAGTACCGCGTTGCACAAGGTATGTTCCGACTCCGAGATAACAGTCGGAACGTCGCAGCTTGTTCCGATGAACCAACGACAGCAGCAGTTACACTGTTCTCGGTGTTCTTTATGTTGTACTTGGAACTTCGTTGGATGAAGTTGGTATTTGAAACTCTCACGTGATTGGAGGGGGGCGCATGGAAATTGAAATCCTTGCGGTGGCGCGAACTTTAATATCAACATTTGTAAGACTGGCCAATCATCTGTAATGTTATAGTAAGTATTTAATAATCTGTAATATTCATTCCCGCTTTATGGTTTATTTCACCATTAGTTGACTAATTCTGTTTTATAAACATTCTACAAAGTCATAAAGTACGCATACTATTATTAATTCATTGATCAGCTGATTCTATACAAAGGTTAAAGTCGTAAATGGTAATGAGTGGTTTAGTTACAATGTCTGTATGTCGTTTGTTGAGGTTAAGTCTGACAAGCACAAGTTTTTGTGCTATCTTCTCTGTTATCAAAGAACGACAAAAATGTTGTAGCATTATTTGTTGGAAACTACCCATATAAGTACTGATTTGGAGAGCGATGTTTAATGCGAAGTTTAAATTACACTTTGGTAAAGATGCGATTCCAACATTTTACTAACCCACTGCGGGGTTTCCAGGTTTCTGTACTGCCAATATATATCTTTTTTATTTATGAAATTGTAATATTTATTATTATTATTATTATTATTATTATTATTATTATTATTATTATTATTATTATTATTATTATAACTGTGCATTAAGAAAAGTAAAAATAAAAATTAATGATTCGTTTTTTTTTTATTATGTAAGAGAGAGAACAGAAATTACATACCATATGTTTTAAATGTTATGTTATTTTTTTTGAGTTGGCTACCATGTCTTTATAACTTTATGTACGAAAACAAAGTGTTGTATTCTGTCCTTGTAGTCAACAGCTGTGTAATTACTAACATTAAGCTTTTGAGTTCTGTCCGCATGCACAGCAATTTTCCAAAATGGATTCGAATGTGCATTGCAGTGCCATCTATAGATAAGAATGTGTACTATGTCATGCCTATGAGTGCTCCAGTGTGAGCTGCATGGTGTTATTTGTCTATGGTGAAGAGGGAGGGTACTGTACCGTTCGTTTGAACGACTCAACGACTCCGACTCATCACCACTGGTGACTGTTATTTCGGAACTGTTATTTGGAACATGGTATTTTTTCGGAACCGGAACCGTCGGAACTGTTCCGGGAAAAGAACAACTTCGCCCATCACTATAACTGACTGTTCGTCGACCTCACCCAATTTTTTTTCTCCTACAATAATAAACACGTGTAGCACAAAATTGTAACAGTAAGATTTGAAAATATGAAAGCAAACAATTGAAAATGCTACGTGACAACTTCTATGAGAACGGGCTTAATATTTATAATTATAAAGCTGATTGTTGGTATCGTCAAGATGTGATATTAATATTGTAACTGTGGATAGTCGATCATTATTCATATTACACCAATAGTATTAAAGCACGATTATTAGCAGATTGAGCACCGAAATGAATTACTTTTATTTACTGTTGTTAGTAAAGTGAGTCATTGTTTCATATATGTAAATTTCATACAAATTACACTACAATTAATTAGAAAAATTGCAAGTAAACAAGAAATATTGGTTTAAAATTACAAAAAAAAAAAAAAAAGGCATTTATTATTGAATTAGTAAGAAACACCTTAAAAAGTCAAAATAGGCAAAATAAAAATTCGCCCTGTCACTTTGATTTATCTCAAATCACATTTATATCTATGCAAATAATGATTTACTTCCACATAGTAAAAAAGGTATTTTGCCAAACATCCAGGCTCTAGTTATGTTTAAGCAGAATGTTTCTATGAGTAACGGAATACAGTATGTTTCTAAAAGATTAAATTTCACAGTATTTTTCTTTATTTTAGTAGGTTATTTTACGACACTTTATCAACATCTTAGGTTATTTAGTGTCTGAATGAGATGAAGGTGATAATGCCGGTGAAATGAGTCCGGGGTCCAGCACTGAAAGTTCCCAGCATTTGCTCATATTGGGTTGAGAGAAAACCCCGGCAAAAACCTCAACCAGGTAACTTTCCCCTACCGGGATTCGAACCCGGACCACCTGGTTTCGCGGCCAGAAATTTCACAGTAAAAATATGAAGTTTTGGTAATTTCGAAAGTAAAAATAGTTGAATTTATAACTTTTTTTTGTGGAGATGCAGTTGTTCATATATGGAAGGAATAACAAAAATCTAAACTAACCAAACCTAACCTGTCACAGATTCGTATATGCGACGTGTATGCGCGTAATACGAAAGGAACTATCTCAGCTCTAGTTTAGTCAAAAAATGTGATCTGGCTCTGGCTGTGAAGACAATGCGATCCAATAGGCAGTGATTCACAACCAAGGAGAAATGAAATACACGGTAAGAACGTCGGACCAGAACCTTTTGTCATGCCGATGTTTTCCTTGCTGCCATGAGAAAATCGCTTGCCACTTTAAAATATCATTTGTACGATTTGTTCTAACGAGAGGAATGTTTGTTTCAACGTTTAATCTACATATTCTGTTTACTTGTCTACTATATTTATTTTATTTTGTTATCTTTTTTGTTATTAATTTAATTTTTCTGTCGTTTCCTGTGTTTCTCTTTTATGATCTTTCTTATTCCGTTCTTTTAATTTCACTTTTATTTTTGCTCTGTGTATTACTTATGCTTTGTCCAGTTAGAAAGTTCCGTAGTTGGGAAAGCTGAAAGTGTTTCTTTTTGAATAAATCAAAATAATGGCATTAAATGGCAGAGGAAACTGTAGCTATGCTACCGCTTAACCTACGCTGGTGGCTTCTATAAAGTTTAAGAAATAATAGACGCAGAAAGAACAGGTGAAAAATAACCACATTTCATGTAATATGAACTTAAAAACAAGGAGGACATTGAGCATTATGTAAATACTTTCGTCAACATCTACACATTTGTTAAAAGTTGTTATTCGTGCAGTAAAATCTTATAATTAACTTTGCACATTAAACATTTTTACTTATGCATAAAACATATTGCGCATAATCAATATTATCCTTATCGTCAACTAAATTTTCATGAGCATCACATGTAAATTGTGAAACAAAATAAATATGAAGCAGTTCATTTTACAATATAAACAAGTTTGGTGTCCATCACAACAAAACCAATTTCGAAACGCGTCGCCATTATCAATATTATCACTGTTCACTAGAATTGTCACTCTCTAAATTACCCACAATTCTTTCAGTAACGTCATCCCTAGCTATATCCTTAGTACCTTCTGTGCCCAAGGTTTGAGGTTCGATCCCAACCCAGGTCGATGGCATTTAAGTGTCCTTAAATGCGACAGGTTCATGTCAGTAGATTTATTGTCATGTGAAAGAAAACCCGCGGAACAAACTTCCTGCACACCGGCGACGCTGATATGACTTTGGCAGTTACGAGTAACCTTAAATAAACCATAATTTAATTTAATATATCCTTTGTACACGGAGAAGACGAAATCACACACAGTGGTGCTTAACAATAACGGACATTCGGACAGAGTGATAGGGCCATGAACCATAGGGAAATTGTGGCGTGTGATGTTTTTTCTGCATTCTCAGAGAACCACTTATTCATTCTGCCCCTACCATGGCGGATTCTAAAGTATCAATTGAAATATTTTAAACCAGTATAAAACAAAAATGAAGTCAGAAAAGCATTGAACAAATAGATAAAATTAACAAACAATTAGAACTGTTGAGAACTATTCATTCATTCATTCATTCATTCATTCATTTAGAAGCCTTTCAATTATTTTATATTACTTCAATTTTGAGAACCGTCTTTTTGAGCTTAATTTCCAGTCAAATGTCAGCATTACCCTTTCTGCTTTTTCTTACGTTGCTGTTGTCAGCAGTCCGTAATGCTGTAGACGGTATCTGTACTCTTGCGTGAACAGACATTCTTAAGGAAGACTAAATTGAATGATTAAGTTAATACAGCTGGAAATTAAACTCTCTCTGCGAATGAAGGACGACAACTGGTCCAAGTAAGACGAAAAGAATTAAACATAAAGATCAGAAGTTAAGAATGAAGTTGAAATTACAAACTAATGGAATAACAAAGCTACAGAAGAAAGACATTAATTTTGCCTATCTGTGTGACGTGTTTTTATATTTGTGTACTTTTTTGAGTTGCTTAGCAAGTACAGTCTATATGGTACAAAAACGCAACTTAATCATAATTTAGAAGGAAATAATTTAATTGTATAGTATGAAATATATTACATGAATGTAAAAGTGATAAGTAGGCTCCGTATTATAGCTACCTATGAACTGAAATGAGGTTGCCTGATTCGAAGTATATGTGACGCCACAGCGCAGGTAGAAGTACCTACGTTCGTATACAAAATAGTTATGCATCATTTGTCCTCTTCTTCTACAACAGGGCTGGACACCAAAAGCGAATTCTACTCTCTCACGAGGAGCCATATGACTTCTCTTCAACCCCTTTCTTCCACACCGAACACCGCGCAGCGTTGAAGGCGTGACGGACAAATATTACGTGTCTCCGTTTAGAGTTTGGATTCGCTCCCGGTGCCCAGCCCTGCTCTAGAATGTCAAAACCGGAACGCAGTCATAGTGAGTAGTCTTATCGATCACTGCTCTTACTAGTCGTATTATTTAAATAACTACATCTTTGTGGCTGATAAGGTTCATTGTAGAGG
Organism: Periplaneta americana; assembly: GCF_040183065.1. Lineage (NCBI taxonomy): Eukaryota > Metazoa > Arthropoda > Insecta > Blattodea > Blattidae > Periplaneta > Periplaneta americana. The sequence goes on from NC_091120.1 coordinate 131,987,767, forward strand.
TAAAATGCTTTAGGTAAGAACGCTCAGGCGTATAATATTGCAGGGCATAGTTGAGGATATTTGAACTAATATTTTTACTGTCAATATAGACAACATTACATATAAATTGTGTAATTCTACGTAATAAATTAAATAATCTACATTTTAGGGAATTTTTAGAAAAGTGCATAGAAAATTAATGTGTTTTCAGTGATGAGCGACATGTAATATCCTAATGAAACACTAAAAAATATCAGACAATAGGAATATCTTGTACTACATCATGCACCAATAACGTCATGTGCTATTGAAATAATTTCTGGTAATATAAAATCATTTCAAGTGACATCCGCATATGTTCAAGTTCCGTAACTTACGAATGCACGTTATTATTCACTGAAACAATCACGACGAAAATGAACATCACGACTGAAGCATGTGTTTACTAGTATAGCTGCAGAATGTCTTGAGTTGACTGTACTCCATGAAGAAGCAGCGACGACCTGTTTGTTATATCCTATCCGTTGCATTACCTGTGTTCGGCATACTAATGTGTCTTTAACTTCAGCCTTTAGGCAGCTGGATTACGGAGCCTAGTGTTAAATCACACTCTGACGAAGATGAAATGCTGTAGAAGGACATAGATATGAAATAAAGAGTGCAAAAAAAAACGAAAGAAAAATTAGGATATAGACAAGGAAAACAAGATGAGTGAAATGAGAGAAAGGAAGAAATATTATAGTCAGAAAAGTCGACAAATGGAAATAAATGCAAAAATGGCAGGAAAGAAGGGAAAAGGTAGGAAATGGAGAGGAGAAAAGAAGAAAATGAGAAGAAAGAAAAGAGTAATATAAGGAATCTTAAAAAAAATGAGAAAGGAAGAAGAAAAGGAGAGGTGATGAATGGAGTAACAAGAGAAGAAAAAGTGAAAACGTAGAATGAGCAAGAAAAATTATGCAAAGGAAGGAATTGATGGAAGGATAAAAAAGACTAGAAGAAGGAAAAAAAAATAAGTAGAAAGAAATAGTGGGAAGAAGGAAAGCATGAAAACAATAGGATAAGGAGAGAATTAACAAGAAGAATGAAAGAAAGGAAATGATTAGAAGAAGAGGAAAATAGTGAAAAGATACGAAGATAGTTGGCGACAAGTTTTAAAGAAGGAATTGGAAGAAAAAAATAAATAAATTGCGAGAAGAAAAAATGAGAAGGAAATTAGCGATAAGAAGAGAAAAAGAGAAAATATTAGATGAAAGGAATGTAGAGGTGATGAATGAAAGAAGGAAAAAATAATGAAACAAAATGTTTAGGAGAACATAAGAAAGAAATTGGCGATAAGAAGGAAAGATAGGATTAGAAGAAGAAGGAAGTGGTAAGAATAAGAGTGTAAAAAGTGTGTTAAAGAGGAGAAGGAAACAAGGGAATTGATTAGGTTGATTAGGGGGACATAATGTGGATAAGATAGGAAATAAAAATAAGAAGCAAAGAAAGAAGTTGATTAGAAGGAGAAGGAAATGTTGAAAAGAAGAGGATAATATGAATAAAACGAGAAACATGAAAGATAGGAAGTGATTAGAAGAAAAAAAATTGTGAGAAGAAGGGGATAAGAAGAGAATTATCCAGAGGTATCCAAGAAGGGAAATGATTATGAGAAGAAACTATTGAGAAGAAGATAGGAACAAGAAGGCATTAATGACAAAAGAAAATATGGGAAGAAGAGTGGCAACATGGGACGGTACTGAACGGAAGTAGAAAATGAGATCATTTGCCTTATCTAAGGGTAAAAAGGGGAACGCGTATGACGCTTCTCTCGGGCGTGGGTTTGAATCCCGCTTGAGTTTATTGTTTTTTTTTTCTTTTCATTTATTATATTCCATAGATTTTACATTAGCAATGAAGCTTTAAGATGTAGAGCAAGTCATAATTTGCAAGATTACAATTACAATTTTACAAATTTTTTACAATTTTTTACATTTTTTTTAAATTTTTTTACAATTCTACAATTTTGCAATTTTCTACCTTTTTTCCAATTTTCGACAATGTTTTACAATTTTTTGGCGAGATGTAGTGTATTGAGATGAAACCGAGGATTCGCCAAAAGATTACCTGGCATTTGCCTTGTGGTTGGGGAAAATGTCGGAGAAAACCCAACTAGGTAATCAGACCAAACGGAGGTGAAGTGAAGTGAGGCCGAGGACTCGCCATAGACATACATAGGTTGAACAGCAAGGTTTCCCCAACTACAAGTCGAATGCGAAGTTATTCTATAGTGAATCATCCGGATAGAATACCTTCTCGCTATGACCAATTCCACCGAAGCTAGACAACTGTGCAGAATATCCGATTAAAAGAAAGTAGGGGAGAGATTAGGACGAAGAGAAGAGGATGAAAAATGACAAGAAAATGTAGAAAGGAAATATAGAAGAGATTTGAGAATTTGAGGTAGAGAAATGAAGAAGGATATTCAGCTTGGACGAGAGAAGAGGAGGAAGTTGATTTTATTATGGCGTTTATTTGAAATATCATTATTGAAGCAGAAATAAATTTGAATAAATAAAAAAAAAATAAATACGAGTAAATAACGTTAGGAATGACAGAACGTGTTGGTAATATTCGAAGCTTCTAGTAGAAAGTATAGCTTTCGTATCAGCCATCGGGTCAACTAACTCTTTCTTCCCTTGCATTGTTTATAGGATAGTATTGACCATAGGCCTACTGCTAAACTCAAAAGATCAGCGAGCTCGCAGTGGTTTTAATAATGTTAATTAAGTAATTCATTTCATAAACTGAATTTATCTCTAGGCCTATGCTGTGAATAGTTTTGTAGTAAGTCTCGTGAAATATCTGCAGTTTTTCAAGCAATTGGATACTTTAACTCCTTGTTATCATATGGTACTTTTTGACCTGAAACGTCAGAAATTATATGAACCAATATGATTGCGGCTTTTATTGCTTTAATCTACTATGAAATAAATGGGAATCTAGTTGCCGGCATTTAAAAAGAAAAATGCAGCATTGGTTTCATTTCCACTGCAAACCTATAGAAATGTTTCTTAATATTTAATTCTTACTTATTGCACAAATGCACATGGTTCGCAGACGTGACGATATATGACAGTAATCAAAAGAACCCATAAGAGAACAAATTGATAGCCACGCAGTTAAAGCGACTATAAATAATATCGATGAAAATAGTATCATAATATTGAAAATTGAGGTCGTTGTATTTCAAAGTTCATGTTTCTGTTACTGACATGCTACAAAAGCCATCGGAAGTGGCCACAGGCAATTTTGCCAAATATAGTGAGTTACTACCATTCTGACATGATATCGGTAGCCACCACATCGAACAGTTTTTGTGATACATAAATAGAACTGTGAGATATAAATACTATTGTTTTGTATCCACAATAATAAAATTGCTTTATTTCTGTTAATGCATATTATTCGTTATTATGGTTTTTTAATTGCGCAAAGTATTGCTTTCGATCAAGAAACTTTGCTGATTATGTAGACTATAGGCTATCATGAAAATCTGATAGTTTTGACTCCTCGACAATGCTTAATAGTATTGAAAGTAAATTCATTACACTCTGGCAGGGTTGGGAAGTTACGCGTAAAAAATAATTTCTACACGACGCATAATACGCGTAATTTATGTATAATAAATTCTAAATTTGCTATACAGTAGTACATTAAAAAACAAAGTAGCTACCAATTCAAGCTAACAATTGCAGTAATGGATTCGAACTCTTCCTATTAAGTCTTCATTCTTTCTATCCTTTTAAACGATACGCCTACACCACACATTATTTCTGCGTGTCGCTTATCTACTCGCCGAGCCGATACAGATTCCAGAGTTTACTAGTCATCAAAGGTTGCCGATGTTTTCATCATTTTGTCATTGTGTTTCCCATGGTTCCCACCCGCAGCTTTTGTCTTTATATTTTCTGTGTGATGAAGGATGGGTGGAGCGAAGAAAAATTCTCTCCGGCACCGGGACTCGAACCTGGGTTTTCAGCTTTACGTGCTGACGCTCTATCCACTAAGCCACACCGGATTCCAATTCCGATGCCGGATTGAATCCTCTCAGTTTAAGCTCCAACTCTTAGTTTTCCCTTTAGTGACCAACTCTCATGTACTGTGTCCTAGATGTGTGACAGTGGCACAATGTCCAACACACTAATGTGCAGAGGTGTACTCATATGGTAACGCAGAATTCCTGCACGGAAATATCATATGTATGTAGGCCCTAGTTCAGTACATCGCAATAATTTATATGTTCTGCTAAACTCCTTATATCATTGTGGTAATGCATAGTGTCTTTGTGTGTAATACAGAATTGATTTCCTTTTATCCTCTGACCGAAGATTCCTGTTGAAAGAGGTCAATATTAAACGAGAAAACACAAAATTTGTTGTCTTCTTGAGAACTCTCTGTGAATACTTTTCCTAGAGGAGGCATCTTTCACTTTTACTGCACACTTGTAAATTATTCGTGAACATGTTGTGATCTGATAGTCTAGGAATTTTAAAGAGATGAAAAGACATGATGGACTTCAGTTCAAAGCATAGTTCCAAAGCTTTCCGTACAAGTTTATAATAATTGATTTTGTAGTTAGTAGAATCCTGTATTAAAAATATAAAAGTTGAAGACATATTGCACGCAGGAAGACCTTAGCTTAGCAACTATGACGAACTTGGTTTTATTCACACATAACTTGGAAATAAAAACTACGTAAATGTCCTACATTTTGTGGCTGGATAATAAAGAACACAACGTTTTCAAGCACATACAGTACGTAGTAGATTATGTAACTCATTAATTTGTTTCTATGAAGATAACTTATTACGGTGTATAAAATCATGTAATTGTTAATTTTTCTTCGCCCAGGTGGCAATGACACAATCAAGGACAGGCAAAACCTCATTTAGGCCTGCCTATAACTGTTTACCTTCGTGAATGGGCTTACGCACGGTATCGCTCGCATGCCGTCAACTTTTTCATTACAAGCAGGCAGGCAGTGTGGTTGCACGTGACTCCCAAACAGTCCTAATAGTGATCCGAAAGGACTGTTTTGTTCCGCTGACCTGCGCCAGACTGTGCTGCTTTTAGGTGCATGATAAAATATCAACCAAGTCTCATCCAAACCCGACAGAGAGAATACAGATATAGACAAACTATTGAAAACTTAATTTATCATCTTCTGAAACGTAATAAATACAATGACAACTATTTCTCATCAGCATAATATCCATTAAATGCCAACAATTATTATAAATTACTTACACTTTCCTATTCATCATAGTAATATAAATGTAATGCAAACTCCTCAAACTTTAACTTCTATCCCCCAGAACCTAATCAGCAAATCAATATTCCGAAGAACAAAAAACTTTTTTACATTTTACAGGTCTTCATGAGACTTTTAATTGTTGATAAGGAAAAAGTTAAAATGGAATTTTTGCCTATAATTGTTATTGATATTCATAATAATTGTAATCAATGTATCGCCAACATTTTTCCTTTCCTTTCCTTTCCTTTCCTTTCCTTTCCTTTCCTTTCCTTTCCTTTCCTTTCCTTTCCTTTCCTTTTCTCTCCCCTTGTCTTTCCTATTCCGTTTTCTTTTCTGTCCTCTTTCCCTTCCTTTTCCCTTCCTTTCCCGTGCCTTCCCCTCCTCTCTTCTCCTTTCCTCTGTTTTTTTAACTAGTCACAAGTTAAGAAATGTTACTATTTCCTAGAATCAGATACGCTTTGCAGGAAAATGAAAATTATAATATTTATACTATTTTTATTAAATTCTGTAGTGCAATAGATTGTATTATGTTACTTAAATCAAGAATTTTCTGCCGTAGCCTATTTTACCAGAAAATACAGATTTTTGAAGTGACTAAACAGACAACGAACTTAGATTTCAAAATACTGTTTCATGATGACCATGATACCCGAATGCAAGTCACTCTACAATACGAGCACACAGGCAGGCTTTCTCGGGTTCCGCCTGGACTGGGCTTATAAAACCCTGGCTGGATGGGCCAGTCCTAAATTTTAATCTGCTCTGCAGTTGCGCCGGAACCCAAGCCTGACAGCAGGCAGATACGGGTGTGAGTATTGTCTGCTTTTCCGGTGTCTGGCCACAATCCTTGTTACAATTCCTCCTGAGTGACATGCAGAAAAATGATCCACATTAAAAATTCCAAGTGTTGCTGCCATTACATAAAGAAGTAAAGCCAATGACACCAAGCAGGCAGGAGTCATTGCATGCAAAATATCGCTCATTTCATGAATGCAAGACATGAATGGCAAAATGCCTACAACTATTCCGTCATCGGTTCTATTCTTAGAAACAGACATCATCGACGTAAATTACGTACAATTTACGTAAAATATGTCACGTAATTTTTTAGCGATCAACCTTGGACTATGTATACTCAACACGGTTACAGACACTTAGATAAATAATGAACTAGGCTATACTTTATGCTTGAATTAATTACCGACAGAGTTCCTAGAGATGCTATTTCTTTGTAGTCTCTCCTTCAGTCCCTCACAATCCATAAAAGTCATTCAGTTATTCTCTGTGTAAATGTGTCATAATTGCCAAGCAGTTTGGTTATCTCTAGGGAACGGATGTTGATGACCTAAAAATCTATTTAAAATGATCATTAAAATGTCCTTAAACTAATGGAAAAATGACATAAAATTAAAAGAAAATTACATTTAAATATTATTCACCGTACTCGCACTACAACTTCTTAAAAATTAGTCACCTTATTTCAGTGACTGCCCTGAAAATCTCGGAGAGAGGAGGCAACTTCCTGGAATTTGGCTAAGATGAAGGAAAAGAACATGCAACAAAATTAAGGTTTTAAGGTAAAATTATAGATTTTAATGAGGGTTTACAATGTATTCCAATCAGGAGTGGTTTGTGTCAGTGCCTTCATTCTTCGTCTCCTCTTTCTTCCGCGCTTCACTTTTGCTACCAGATCTTCCAGATGAGGGAGTGTGAATGACAAAACACATTGTGGGCACAGCGTACATTCTTGCAATATTTGTGTTAAAAGTACTGTCTACCACAGTAGACATCCCTTTCGAATCATGTTGAGGAACACAACGTCCTGTCCAGGACATGGTAAAAGTTTCCCCCATTCCAAACATAAATTCTAAAGACACCCCCGTACCGACAAAAGGACAGTAGGGGTCAAAGTCCTCACTTAAACTAAGCTGCTTTCAAGCATTTTATATTACTTCCTTCAGTGGAATGAGGGATGGACTTTAGAGTCTGTTCCAAACTATAAAACTCAAACTTCACTGTTATTCACTTATTCAACAGGTAATTACTGCTGATTAGGGAATGATTTAAGAGACCTATCGGTAAAAAAGGAAGTAAAATGCATTGAAAATGATCTAAAAGTTCTTCAAATTATTAAAAATGACCAAAAATTCCTAAAAAAAATATAAAAATGACCTATTAGTTCAAAAACGTAAACAAATTTAAAAAATGCAATATAACAAATTACTTTTTTAAGTTGATATTTCTGTATTAATAGGCATCGTCTTAATGTGAAAAATAGGATGACTTTTCATCAACATCCGCCTCCTAGTTATCTCTTATATCAAGGAAGGTCAAATCAACAGGCACATTAAATCTTCCTCTTTACTTCTCCGTCCTCGGCTGCCATCCATAAAATGATACCAGAAAGTAAACGCGTAACGTCGCTCTTATTTACCAAAAATTCAACCTAGACTCGCTGCACTGTTTAATGAAATTGTAAACCGATACGCTAGTCGTTCGACTAGCAGTGTGTAATTGAAGTTGTGTTGCTATTGTGCGGAAGTGAGAATTTCTCTATTTCGTATTCGAAACAGATATGTAGTGTTTTCTCCAGTACTGGGCGAACCGGATGTTAACTGTTGTATAAAACTAGATTTTGCAGAGTTTGAGAAAGAGGGATTTAATCTGTCTGCGGCTGTGAATTACTGTGGTTCGAAACAATGTTACATCCCACTTTAAGGCGGGGAGAGGCGAACATCTGCCTCAAGTTTTCATGGGCTTGCAGGCCGGCATTGGTTATATACGCCACGTCCTAACAAAGTTCTCCAATTCTGCTCAATTTAACGTCATAATCCTCACAGCAAATGAGCAAACTGGCAAGAACAATTGAGTTACGTACTGGACTTCACTGCAAAGTTATGCAATAATGAAATCGCCACGGTTCCAGTGTTCAAATTGATAGGACAAGATATACGTGTGCAGTGCGTTGCAGCACGTCTTTCGAGACTGGGTGGGTTTACTACAATAATGAAACTGCTGTAAATAATATTTTGAAACTCTGGGTGGGTACACGAATTAGCTGCAGTAAAGAAACAGGAAATGTCGAAACAATAAAATCATTAATTTAAAAATGTAGCCTACAGATGACTGTCTGTCTGCATCAGAGGATACACAACTCTTCGTAGTGTATTAATGATGGTGATGGTGACGATGATAAGCCGACTTCGAAGTTGAGACCCAGTCGGAGAGATACAGGTTAACTGATAGAATAGTATTGGGCGGAGGTGGGGGTAACATGCTAGGGCTTGTTTACTTTTTCCATCTATCGGATCTAACTAGAAATGGGAAAAGTTGTTATTTTCTCGTAACAGTTCCAACTGTTCGAGTTCCTTGAAAATACTAGTTTCAAAATAACAGTTCCGAAATAACAGTACGAAAACTCAAACACCACAAAAAATATAATAGAAAAAATAGTTATAATTGGTTTTAATAATTTAACAAAAATATTAGAATGAATAGAATGATTTATTTCGCTGGCAGGGTTAAGAACGTAAGGCCTTCTCTTCCACTCAACCAGTCTTAATCAGTACAATACATATTTAAATTACGAATATTTACACTACACTTAAAAGATTCTCCAGCAGTATTCTTCGGTTAAGTTTTAACGACTAGTAAATGTTTATTTAAATTTAGATAAACCTATAAGATAAAGTAATAACATAATTTATGAGCTAATTTAATTCAATCAATTATAATTAAGTTGAGATAGCCAGTAAAATTATGATAATTAATTTAATATAAGTTTACTAGAACTATGTTGTAGGGGGGAAAATATATGTAAATCTAAAATATATTTATATAATGAGAATATTAATGCAAAGAAATTTTGCCATTAAAGGTTTTGTATTATATTTAGAGAAATTAATGGTAATAATAAGAATGGACAGATGTTAGTTTCATTATAAGTAACAAATATTAATCAGTAATTAATCTGTTAAGTAAGAACTTATGTAATTTTGACCTAAATAAAGTTATTGTCCAACAACCTCTTACATCACTTGGAAGCAAGTTCCAATTTCTAGCAACTGAAACTGTATAATATGGGTCTTGTAAACCAAAAATAAGGAATATCTTTTAAAACTTCAGAAGAAAGATTATATCTCTTCATTAATTTCATTATGTAACTTGTGTGTAACTACAAGGTGCACAGTGGTATCTTGGAACCGGGACCGCACGGTTGACTAGTATCTGTTGGAACTGTAGTATTTTGAAACAGGTACGTACTACTAGTATGTAATGTAACAGTGGTATTTTGGAACATGCACGGACGACTAGTACGTAGGCTAATATAACAGTGGTATTTAGGACGCTAAATGATCACATACTTCCCCCTATGACATGTGATGCATTACGTCATAGTGAACCGAAATGTGAATTAGTGGAAAAGAAATGTTTTCTAATGCCAAATTGAATTCGTAGATCAGGTTTGTTCGAAGCAGGAAATGTAATGCAATTTTAAATTATTTGCAAATTTTATTGGTCACGAAATCGAAGTGGATCCCAGTGGTAAATAAAACCTAACCTTCTGCTCAACTCAAGTTTACAATAGTATTCAATTTCTTCAAAAATGAGTAAATAGAAGCTGTAATAATTTCGGCCGTGCTAAAATTCATATTAATACCGTCATGAAGAGTAATAATCTCATTGCAATGAAATATGAAGATTTACCGTTGTATTTTTGTAAATAAAAAACTTCGACAATACAGTCATGTTTCAACAGAATTTAGTTTAATTTCAAGAATTGGTAATGCAATTAAAAATGTAAAATATTTGTAAATAAAACATAACCTATATATATTTTCATCTCCCTTGATAAAATGTACAATGTAGTTGATATTGGCTACTCTAATAGAGGCAATATGTTAATAATTGTTTGATAGAATCCTATACTCAGTAACATTAGTTCCAAGATAATGTGTACATTTTTTAAAGGGGCTCTTCATAGCTTTACTATTTATCTTTCACTTTAGATTCCAACATTTCTTTCAGTGCGACGAAAGGATTCCCAATCCTGCTTTCAAGCAGTGGTGCCAACTTCACCCAATAATTTATCGTGTTATCATTATACGTATGACATTTATTTAACTTACACCTCAAATGCTTGAGCCTACCCAGTGTTTTCTAAAAGTTGGCGCCACTGCTTTCAGTACTTCCAAACATATTCCGTTCTGTGGATCAGGCGTTGTCATAATGTAGTTCAAAAGTGAAACGAGTAATTTGTAACAGCAAGTATTTCGTCCTGGTGTTATTTTGGAACGTAGTATTCCAAGGTGCCGTTACGTTATTTTTCCCCACCTCTAGATCTAACCATGGCGACGTCTGTCTAGGCCTTGTTGAAGGGTTTGTATGTACTAGCAGTGAAGTCAGGACAGTTGGGAAAACGAGAAGTCATTGCGATTTTGAAAACGAAATTGAATCGGACCAACTTTTTAAATGTACATTATTAACTTTCTTCCACGAAAAATACCTTACAAGAATAAAACAAATGAATAAATATATTTTAAGAGAAAAATGTTGCACAACTGCTGGCAAAAAAAAAAAAATGCAGCCTTAATTGTAAATATTTGTACGGATATGTGGTTTATATTCAATGAAGAAATAAAAGAAAAATAATATAACACACACATTGCATTACATTTATTTCACTCTAAATCATATTTATAATGCTTATAAATAAGAACATTAAAAATCTAAATATCACAATGACACCAACAAGAACATAAACGTTATATGGACTAAATTTATAATAACATAACTTCGAAGTACCTGTATTAAAACTATAACATTTAAATAAAAAATAAATGCGCTATTCACATTATTATTATACTGCTAAAAAATTAGCGGAACAAGATTTGAATTTTTTCAAATTGAACAATAGAAACGTACAATGTAGTACTTGGTTTTTTTATTGGGTCATTTACGACGCTTTATCAACATCTGATGTTATCTAGCGTCTGAAATATATGAAGGCGATAATGCCGGCGAAATGAGTGCAGAGTCCAGCGCCGAAAGTTATCTAGCATTTGCTCTTAATGGGTTGTGGGAAAACCCCGGAAAAACCTCATCCAGGTAACTTGTCCCAACCAGGATTTTAGTCCGAGCCCTCTCGTTTCACGGTCAGGCAAGCTAACCGTTACTTCACAATGGTGAATTTGTCCTTAGTACAGCATGGACTTCAAACACTATATTTTATTACAAAAAAATTACTTTCCATGGGGTGGGTGATAGCTTTATGGTATTTGGCGACATAAGGCCGAAGATTCGCAATAGATTACCTGACATTCGCCTTACGGTTGGGTAAACCTCTGTAAAAGCCCAACGAAGTAATGAGCCCAAGGGGAAATCTAACCCGAGCCCGAGCGTAACTCCGGATCGGTAGCCAAGTGCCTTAGCCGACTGATCTACGCCGGTGGCGAGAAATGTGTTATAGGCCCTTCATCGAAGAACAGTTTAAATGCCTATTTGATATCTCCAGAGGTCATTCTTAAATCTTTTAAGTACATTTATTTATTATTATTCTACTTCAAACTGTGGACTTGTTTGAAGTAGTATTTGTTTTTTTTTCTTTAAAGTTTTCTTCTGTTCCGTCATACTTAACCCCACTTTCATTATCTGCTGTAGACACCACCATCTCACAGATCAAGATAAAGCGATGAAAAGTTGTGCAGTTACAGATTGAAATACGGAGAATTCATTTCTGTATTCTACAGGAGAAAGGTCATATATACAGTATGTATGTACACACACACACACACCCACACACACATAGAGTGATTCACGAGGATTTACCGTCCTTTACGGAGCTTATTTCCGGAAGACATTCTGAGCAAAAAAATGTCGTATAAACATGGATCCTGTTATCAATATTTACAGAGTTACGTTTCATTATTGGAACGCATTGATGTGAACCCGGGATCTTGGTCAGCGTGCAGTCAGCAGCCAACGCGAGCGCTACGGAAATCAAAGATAGCGTATGCAGGTACATAGAGCCACGAGTGCCGTTCACATGCGTGAGGTCAAGTGTACTCAAGCGGACGGCGACATTTTTTAAAATGTGTTGTAAACTCTCCAAGACTGTAAATTAGGATGCAAAATTGAACTACAAATAATCAAGTCGGTGGAAGTGGTGTGATTTGTAATAATTGCTGTGATAAGTGCTTAAGAATAATGTAATTTTCTAGTTGAAAATAAAAAAGGATGTCTGTGCGAAGTAACTAAAGAGTTCACAGCACATTTTTAGCTTCATAACTTGCCAATTAAAGAAATGATACTTCTGAATGGTTCATCTCTATTTGTATTATTCTTTTACCTTCAAACTAACGAAAAAAACGTATTTTATAAACAATTTTAAATTAGTGTAACTCTGAAAATATTGAGAATAGCAACTATGTTTATGTGATACTCTTTTGCTCAAAATGTCTTCAGAAATAAGCTCCGTAAAGGATGATAAATCCTCTTGAATTACCCTGTATATAAATGCCCCTCTTCCAGCCACCGCCTCAGTTATGGCAAAAGACCTACATACATACCTTGTGCAGTACAGCTGTTGTAGACTAATGGAAAAATTAATGATAAAAGGGTATGAACTAACACACATTTCTGTTTACCATCCAGTTACAAAACCTTCATTACCTCTATTCTTTTTAGATTTGCAGCCGGACCAAAATAATGAGAGTATATCAATTAATAACGTCGAATTACGATGTTATAAAAATTAAACTCACAAATGTAAAATGAACAGTTGTTACATTGCGAGGATGTAAATATACTATAAATAATTTTAATAACAAGGTCACTGTTTCCAATTAAATGAAATCAATCCAATAACGCATTACACCGGGCTACTAAATTACCACCATACTCTCAATATGTGAAAAATATAAAGACAAACATAGGCCTACTATAAACTATAAAGTTCGTCCAGCACATGTTACAACTCTGCAATCTGATAATTTATATAGGCAAAGTAGACAAGTTGATGGTAGTGTTTCGAACAACGTGGCACCAGTTAAAGTTTACATCATTCAGTCAACATCACTTCCCGTGATTGCCGTCACAGCAAAATCAAAAAATGCAAGTCATTTGTTCAAGCAGTCGACTCACAAGAAGAAAATAGCAGTGAATATTATTTCCACTAAATTGGAATCACTGCTATCCCTCTTCCATCATTTTATTCAAATATTAACCCAAAACCTCAAATACAGTACTTCTGCTATTGTTTAAAAGTAACGCACTCTGCTTCTAATAACGAATTTCGCTTTAGAACTTGGAACTTTTGTGGACTCAACAAATAGTCAACATGAACTGTTAAAATTTTCCTAGCCTTTATGTATCATTTAAGCCACCGGCGTAACTGAGACTGTAGGCACGTTTGCTGCTGATCTTTAGTTGCCCACAGGCGTGTATTCGATTCCCGCTTTGGCTGGGGTTTTCCTCGAGAATTTTTCCAGCCTTAAAACGAATGTCAGCATATCTATGCCTATAGAGAAACTTCGGCATTATTTCGTTAAATACTTACCTTCTCGCTATGATCAATTCATTGATACTAAATAACTTAGTGGTGATACTTACTTACTTACTTACTTACTTACTTACTTACTTACTTACTTACTTACTGGCTTTTAAGGAACCCGGAGGTTCATTGCCGTCCTCACATAAGCCCGCCATTTGTCCCTATCCTGAGCAAGATTAATCCATTCTCTTTCATCATATCCCATCTCCCTCAAATCCATTTTAATATTATCTTCCTATCTACATCTCGGCCTCCCTAAAAGTCTTTTTCCCTCCGGCCTCCCAACTAACACTCTATATGCATTTCTGGATTTACCCATACATGCTACGTGCCCTGCCCATCTCAAACGTCTGGATTTAATGTTCCTAATTGTCAGATGAAGAATACAATGCGTACAGTTCTGTGTTGTGTAACTTTCTCCATTCTCCTGTAACTTCATCCCTCTTAGCCCCAAATATTTTCCTAAGAACCTTATTCTCAAACACCCTTAACCTATGTTCCTCTCTGAAAGTGAGAGTCCAAGTTTCACAACCATAAAGAACAACCTGTAATGTAACTGTTTTATAAATTCTAATTTTCAGATTTTTTGACAGCAGACTGGATGATAAAAGCTTCTCAACCGAATAATAACACGCAATTCACATATTTATTCGGTATTTAATTTCCTCCCGAGTATCATTTATATTTGTTACTGTTGCTCCAAGATATTTGAACTTCTTCACCTCTTCGAAAGATAAATTTCCAATTTTTATATTTCCATTTCGTACAATATTCTCGTCACGTGACATAATCATATACTTTGTCTTTTCGGGATTTACTTCCAAACCTATCTCTTTACTTGCTTCAAGTAAAATTCCCCTGTTTTCCCTAATCGTTTGTGAATTTCCTCCTAACATATTCACGTCATCCGCATAGACAAGCAGCTGATGTAACCTGTTCAATTCCAAACCCTCTCTGTTATCCTGGATTTTCCTAATGGCATACTCTAGAGCAAAGTTAAAAAGTAAAGGTGATAGTGCATCTCCTTGCTTTAGCCTACAGTGAATTGGAAACGGATCTGACAGAAACTGACCTATACGAACTCTGCTGTACATTTCACTGAGACACATTTTAATTAACCGAACTAGTTTCTTGGGAATACCAAATTCAATAAGAATATCATATAAATACAGCATCGTTAAATAACCAACTGAATATATGAAATATATTACATATTTTGTTAATCACCGAAACAAAAATAACACCTCAAACACACCCACTATGTCGGGTCATTATATTTACTTTGTTGATCATTCGAATAATGAAAGAAAAGGATATCCAGCAACAGTTGTGAAATCACCATTAATTAATAGTATATCAAAACACAAGGTTGGGAAATGCTTTCTACAAAATCGAGGAAAAGTTTGAAAAACGAGCAGAGCGTGTTTTCCAATTACCGAAATTTTGTAATGCACTTCACAAACGTGCATTATACAACAATTTTTTGCACGATGATGGTTTTAAAATTGCAAATACAATATATTTTGCATTGAAAATTTAGAGCAATATTAATCCAAAGCCTTCGTAAAACTGCACTGTAATAGTAACTAAGTTACAATAATTGCACTGTAGTGGGTCTATTTCAGTATAGTTTTATGTTATGAAGAATGGTTTTCCTAGCAAGAAGTTTCTGTGTGGGAATTTTGTTCTAACTTTCAAGGCCTAATAACTATAGTTGTAAATACAGCAAAAAACACGATCGTGCAAAAATAATGATTACCTGCTTTATAATTTAAATTAATTCCATATACGTTTCCCTTAAATGTGAAATCAGCGTAGCCGAATATTAAGTAGTACACAGTTTATATTTTAAAATATTGACACAGTTACACATTAGGAAAATTAGGGTACATGAAAGTTCTACCGTTAAAGTAAGCAGGACATGTAATGAGATGCGATGACCAAATTACCATTAAAAATGTAAACAGGGGCAACTAGACTCTCAAATTATTGTTTAATAACATTATTTATTGAATACTTACTTACTTACAAATGGCTTTTAAGGAACCCGAAGTTTCATTGCCGCCCTCACATAAGCCCGCCAGCGGTCCCTATCCTGTGCAAGATTAATCCAGTCTCTATCATCACACCCCACCTCCCTCAAATCCATTTTAATATTATCCTCCCATCTACGTCTCGGCCTCCCTAAAGGTCTTTTTCCCTCCGGTCTCCCAACTAACACTCTATATGCATTTCTGGATTCGCCCATACGTGCTACATGCCCTGCCCATCTCAAACGTCTGGATTTAATGTTCCTAATTATGTCAGGTGAAGAATACAATGCGTGCAGTTCTGTGTTGTGTAAATTTCTCCATTCTCCTGTAACTTCATCCCGCTTAGCCCCAAATATTTTCCTTAGCACCTTATTCTCAAACACCCTGAACCTATGTTCCTCTCTCAGAGTGAGAGTCCAAGTTTCACAACCATAAAGAACAACCGGTAATATAACTGTTTTATAAATTCTAACTTTCAGGTTTTTCGACAGCAGACTGGATGATAAGAGCTTCTCAACCGAATAATAACACGCATTTTCCATATTTATTCTGCGTTTAATTTCCTCCCGAGTGTCATTTATATTTGTTACTGTTGCTCCAAGATATTTGAATTTTTCCACCTCTTCGAAGGATAAATCTCCAATTTTTATATTTCCATTTCGTACAATATTCTGGTCACGAGACATAGTCATATACTTTGTCTTTTCGGGATTTACTTCCAAACCGATCGCTCTACTTGCTTCAAGTAAAATTTCCGTGTTTTCCCTAATCGTTTGTGTATTTTCTCCTAACATATTCACGTCATCCGCATAGACAAGAAGCTGATGTAACCCGTTCAATTCCAAACCCTGCCTGTTATCCTGAACTTTCCTAATGGCATATTCTAGAGCAAAGTTAAAAAGTAAAGGTGATAGTGCATCTCCCTGCTTTAGCCCGCAGTGAATTGGAAAAGCATCAGATAGAAAATTACCTATACGGACTCTGCTGTATGTTTCACTGAGACACATTTTAATTAATCGAACTAGTTTCTTGGGAATACCAAATTCAATAAGAATATCATATAATGCTTCCCTCTTAACAGAGTCATAAGCCTTTTTGAAATCTATGAATAACTGATGTACTGTACCCTTATACTCCCATTTTTTCTCCATTATCTGTCGAATACAAAAAATCTGATCAATAGTCGATCTATTACGCCGAAAACCGCACTGATGATCCCCAATAATTTCATCTACGTACGGAGTTAATCTTCTCAAAAGAATATTGGACAAAATTTTGTACGACGTCAACAAAAGTGATATTCCTCGAAAGTTACCACAGTTGGTTTTGTCCCCCTTTTTAAAAATAGGTACAATTATGGACTCCTTCCATTGTTCTGGTACAATTTCCTTTTCCCAAATAGCAAGTACAAGTTTATAAATTTCGTTATATAATGCACTCCCACCCTCTTGTATTAATTCTGCTGGAATTTGATCGATACCTGGAGACTTGTACTTTTTCAGATTTTCTATCGCAATTTCGACTTCTGAAAGCGTGGGTTCGGGTATAAATGGCTCAGCAGATTGTATTTCAATTTCGTCCCGATCATTTCTATTTGGCCTATGTACATTTAGTAGTTGCGCAAAATAGTTTTTCCATCTGTTTAGGATTGATGGAGAGTCTGCAAGCAAGTCACCATTCTCATCCTTGATCACGTTTACCCTTGGCTGATATCCGTTCTTAAATTCCTTTATACCCTTATATAAATCTCGAATGTTTTTATTCTTACTATTTGTTTCTACCTCATTCAGTTTTTCCTTCAAGTAACCTCTCTTTTTATTCCTAAGTGTACGACTTGCTTCCCGTCTTTCATTGAAATAATTATCTCTCTTCTCCTCAACTGGATCCTGTAAGAATTTCAATTTTGCCTGTTTCCTTCTTTCTACTACCATGCAACAATCTTCATCAAACCACGGTTTCTTTTTCCTAGTTTCATAATAAGCTATGCTCTGCTCAGCTGCAATTTTGATACTATCTCTGATATTTTCCCACACGCTATTAACATCTAATTCTTTCTCAACTTCGTCGGAACTTTCTAAAGTGGCAAACCTATTCGAATTTTCGACCTGATAATTTTGCTTAGCTTTCTCGTCCTTTAATTTCAAAATATTGAATTTAGTAATATTAACTTGTTGCTCTACTTGCTTGGCTACTGATAATCTTTCTCTTAATTCTCCAATCACCAAATAATGGTCAGAATTACAGTCTGCACCCCTGAAAGTTCGAATATCTACTATACTAGTATGTCTCCGTTTATCTATCAAGATGTGATCGATTTGGTTGTGTGTCAATCCATCTGGAGAAGTCCAAGTATATTTATGTATATCCTTATGGGGGAATGTTGTACTTTTGACAATTAAATTTTTCGATGTGGCAAAGTTGACTAATCTAACTCCATTGTCACTACTAATTGCGTGTAGGCTCTCTTTTCCAATAGTTGGTCTAAAAATATCCTCCCGTCCTACTTTAGCATTGAAATCCCCCAATAAAATTTTCATGTGATATCTAGGGAACTGATCAAAAGTATGTTCCAATTCCTCATAGAAGCTATTCTTTATATGGTCGTCTTTCTCTTCTGTAGGGGCGTGAGCATTTATAACTATGATGTCGCACCATCTACCCTTAAGTACTAAATATGATAACCTGTCACTGATAAATTCGACCTTTTTTACTGCTGATTTTATTCTTTTATGAACAAAGAATCCTGTTCCTAATTGGTGATTATTGTTTCCTTCCCCATAATACAACAAGTAATCTCCTATTTGTGATATGCCATTCCCATCTAGCCTAACCTCTTGTACTCCCACGAAGTCTATTCTATATCTAGCTAGTTCTTTTGCTACTAATGTTACCCCTCCTGTTCTATAAAGACTAGTTACGTTCCAAGTGCCAAATCTCAAATCCTTATTCCTTTGCTGTGGTCGTGCCGGAGAATCAGTCCTATTCCGAGGCTTATTATAGGGATACGTAACAAGCTGTTTTTTTACGGTGATGGGTTGTTAGCCCTTCGCCCAACCCCCAAGCTGGAGGACCACCCCTTATCGGCTGTCCACGACTGCTTATTCAATATATTCGCAGCTACCCTCCATATCTGGAGGCCGTCTCCTCTATCCGCAACCTGAGGACGCGCCATGCCGTGGTGATAGGGACCCACAATACATTTATTGAATATCGAAATTTATTGAACCCTATTTTACCATAAGGTATATTCAGATGCAAATAAGTACAGAAATGTTACTAACGAATACATATAACAGACAGGCTATTATATCACATGCAAGTACATATGTAAGTATGTAGAAGATATTACACACAGAAAAATGTATATGACATAAAAGCAGACGTATTGCATAAAATTACATACATATGACATAAAAACATTATATATAAAGAAATTACATATTTAATAATAATAATAATAATAATAATAATAATAATAATAATAATGATAATGATAATGATAATAATAATAATAATAATAATAATAATAAATGCTACACAGAAATTAAACAGACACAAAAACCAAACATATTGCATAAGAACAGACATATTACGCATACATAGATAATATACACACGACAGAAAAAAATACATAGTACATAAAAATTACATATATATGACATACAAAAATATATTACAGAGAAATTACATACATATTTCTTACAGAACTGACATGTTACATGGAAGTTTCATACATACGACAGAAAAAAGACATTAGATACAAATACATAGTAGATATTACATTACAAATATATTACTGCATTTGGATTTGAAAGTGAAGTATGGGTATTAAGTGCAGATTTTTAAAAGGGAAATGATGGTAGTAGAACTTATTAATTGCAAAAAAGTGAAATACTTTTCAAATTGCAACGTGTGAGAAGCTAAGGTATTAATAGAAAGAGAGATAACCAGGAAAACAAAATTAGAACTGAAAGAAAACACTTATAATGATCTGTACACACTGTATTTCTAAGAATACCGGAGCGAAGAACACCATTTTGCTATGTTTTGAATAGTTTTTTTTTTCAGAAAAACATGCATTTTAAAATACATTAATAATGAGAAATTATATCTTGTGTTCAGATTACAACTTTTGTGAACATAATTCACATATCTTATAAAATCTTTACAACAACACTTATTTCGAAACACTTGTAATTGTGGGGTGTACTTAGTGTCACACCTATCTAATCGACAAACTAGTTCAAGATATTGTAGTTCAAATTTGTGACAGTCAAATAACAAATGATGGACTGTTTGCAGGGAGTCATCACATGCACAAATATTTCGACTTTCTGTTTCTATCAAGAACCTTTCGAAATAGCTACCAAACTTGCCATGTCCAGATAAGAACTGAGTAAGAACAAAGTTTGGTTGCATTAGCTTAGAATTTACTCTATCGTAAATCGTAGGGAAGTATAATTCCGTAGTTAAAGCTCCCTTTGTGCTGCGAACATTATGTAATGCATTTCTTTATAAAATGTACGTTATAAAATGTATTACATGCTAGTATAATATTTACTCTTATACTCAACATGCTTCCGTGTTGCCGACATACCCTGTCTGTAGATTACGTCACAGCGGACTACGTAACAATCTTATTCCTATAACTAAGCTTTATTAGCAAATTGTTCCAAACCTCTTGAACTGTAAAAACTAGCTACAATGCGAATACATAGTTACATATTGCTCTCGCAACAAGTATTGTTCCAACTCTTGTATTTCATGCGTGGCAACCGATTGAAGCTGGGTAGTGAGCGAAAATTGTGTAATGTTTTCAGTAATTATGTAACATTTGTAAAATATTCATAATGGAATAATAGTACATTATGCAACGAGCCTATAATGGTAGTAATTAAGACGCGAGTATGTTTATGAAACGAGCGCAAGCGAGTTCATAATTTTCATACGAGCGTCTTAATTACCATTAT
This sequence comes from Periplaneta americana, assembly GCF_040183065.1. Lineage (NCBI taxonomy): Eukaryota > Metazoa > Arthropoda > Insecta > Blattodea > Blattidae > Periplaneta > Periplaneta americana. Next base: position 132,008,593 of record NC_091120.1, read on the forward strand.
AGGCAAGTTTCATACGACTTTTTATGGTCGACCATATTTCTAACTTGAAATTATTCATAAGTATTCATGTTATTCTTATCTGACTGGGGAGCGGAACTGACCTTGTGCAATATCTCGTAAATTGTGAGATGTGCGCAGACGCGAAAGTATTGATTTTTCCCGAGAAACAAATGTCATTGACCTTGATATAATCTAGAAAGTAAAATGAACATTAATCTTGATATAACCTTGAAATTGATTTAGACATTGAAAACGAGATGACAAATTGAATTTATTTGAATATTATTTACAATTAACGTTAATTATTATAGTAACAGAACATAACCTTCTGCGACAGTATTGAATTTCCAGCCTCCGTGACGTTTTGCTAGTTGTATTTCGATTGAGTATCCGAGAATAATCGATACTTGCGCTTTCTTATTGTTACAATGGTGTTTCCTGATTGGTGGAACACCTGAACTTTAATGAATAGGTGTACTTTAATGAGGTCCATTAAAGGGCTGCTACCATTTGTATAATTACTATATTTCGGCATGGTCGAGCACAAAATAAATTATGTATACATTAGATACAAGCTCTTAATGTACTCTTTAATTTACATACAGGTTTGTATTGTCTATCTTTTAGAGGTACTCAGTTATTGTCATTCAACGACATTTAGCGCAGACTACAGTCAAATTTTATTCAACGTTGGAAAATGTATACTTCAAAAGTCGAAGGAATAGATCTAGGGGACGACCGAAACTTCGATGGGAATAGTGGGGAAACTGAAGATAACACTCCTGAAATGAACAAATTTATGAAATGGTGAGAATTTGCACTGAGCAGAAAAACTTGGTAGGAACTTTAGCAAAAATGGTTATACGATGAAAGAGTAATGGAACGGAGAAAAATTCACTCCGGCGCCGGGATTTGAACCCGGGTTTTCAGCTCTACGCGCTGATGCTTTATCCACTAAGCCACGCCGGATACAACTCCGACGCCGGATAGAATCGTCTCAGATTAAGCTCCAACTCTTGGGTTCCCTCTAGTGGCCGCCCTCTGCACTACGTCATAGATGTCTATGAATGCAGGACCGAAGTCCACACATGTGCTGAGGTGCACTCGATATGAGTGACTAGTTGGCCGGGATCCGACGGAATAAGCGCCGTCTTAAATCACGAAGTGATTTACGCATATCGTATATGTTTTGATGTACCGAAGTACATATGATATTTCCATGCAGATATTCTGCGTCATCATACGATGAAAGAGTAATGGAACGGAGAAAAATTCTCTCCGGCGCCGGGATTTGAACCCGGGTTTTCTCACACATGTGCTGAGGTGCACTCGATATGAGTGACTAGTTGGCTGGGATCCGACGGAATAAGCGCCGTCTTAAATCACGAAGTGATTTACGCATATCATATTTATTATTTTAATGTACCGAAGTACATATGATATTTCCATGCAGATATTCTGCGTCATCATACGATGAAAGAGTAATGGAACGGAGAAAAATTCTCTCCGGCGCCGGGATTTGAACCCGGGTGTGGACTTCGGTCCTGCGTTCATAGACATCTATGACGTAATGCAGAGGGCGGCCACTAGAGGGAACCCAAGAGTTGGAGCTTAATCTGAGACGATTCTATCCGGCGTCGGAGTTGTATCCGGCGTGGCTTAGTGGATAAAGCATCAGCACGTAGAGCTGAAAACCCGGGTTCAAATCCCGGCGCCGGAGAGAATTTTTCTCCGTTCCATTACTCTTTCATCGTATGATGACGCAGAATATCTGCATGGAAATATCATATGTACTTCGGTACATTAAAATAATAAAAATGGTTATGCCCAAACGGAGTTGTTGTTCAACTCATGATAAACTAAATAAAGTAAATGAGGTTATGAGGAAGATACATCAGAATCAATCCATCTTAAAATGTCCAGGTGTAAAAGTTAGATTAAAATGCAAATATAAATATCTTTATAGTATTGTGTACTACAGCAAATTAAACCACGAAAATTACTAAAATAAATTCTCTCTCTCTTCCTTTTTTTTTATCTTTTCCTCTCTCTCCCTCTTGATCTCCCCATATTTTATAATATTTTTTTCTCTTTCTCTCCTATTACTATATTTATTCCCCTCTCTCCTCCTATTAATAATTATCTCTATTCCCTCTCTCTTCCTTTTTTACGACTTAATATCTCTCTGTCCCTTCCTCTGTTTTTACTATACTTATCCCTCTCTCGCTTCCTCTTTTTGCTATCTTCATTCCTTTATCTATTCCTCTCTTTTACTATCTTTATTTCTGTATCTCTTTCTCTTTTTACTATTTTATTCCTCTCTCTTCCACTCTTTTTTCTATTTCTATTCCTCTCCCTTTTCAACACTTTTTACTATTTTTATTCCTCTCTCTCCTACTCATTTTACTACATTTATTTCTGTATCTCTTCCTCTATTTTACTATCTTTATTTCCCTATCTCTTCCTCTGTTTTTACTATTATTATTCCTCTCTCCCTTCCTCTCTTTTATAAAGTTTCTCTCTTTCTCTTTTCCAATCTTTTACTATTTTATTCCTTTCTCTCTTCAACTTGTTCTACTATTTTATTTCTCTCTCTATTTTTCTTCTTACTATTTTTATTTCTTTCTTTCTCTTTTTGCTTTCTTTATTTCTCTCTCCATTCACCCTTTCACCATCTTTATTCCTCTCTCTTCCTCTCTTTACTATTTTATTCCTCTGTCTCCTCCACTCTTTTTAATAATTTCATTCCTCTCTCCCTTTCTCTGTTTACTGTCTTTATTCTTTTCTCTCTCCCTCTTATTAACAATTCCTCTCTTTTTCTACCTTTACTATTTTAATCCTCTCTCTTTCTTACACTCTTTTTACTATTTTTTATTCATCCCTTTCTTCTACTCTCATACCATCTTTATTCCCCTTTCTTCCTCCCTTAATCATTTTATTTGTTCCTCATCCACTCTTTTTACTGACTTTATTCCTCACTCCAATCTTCTCTCTTATTATCTTTATTTCTCTCTCTCTCTTCAGCTCTTTTGCAATCTTTATTCGTTCTATCTTCCTCTCTTTAGTATATATATTCCTCCCCTTCCTCTCTTTTACTATATTTATTCCTCTCCCGTCCTCTCTTTTACTATCTTTATTCCTCTCTGTAGCTCTCTTTTAATTATTTTTATTTCCCGCGTCATCATCTTTTTACTATCTTTTATTCTCTCTCTACCTCTCTTTTAATTCTTTTCATTTCTCCCTGTCATCCTCTTTTTACTATCTTTATTCCACTCTATACTTCTCTTTCACTAATCTTTATTTCTCCCTGTCATCCTATTTTAATATCTTTATTTCTCTTTCTCCTTATGTTTGACTATCTTTATGCCTTTCTCTCTTCCTCTTTTTCCTACATATTTCGTCTCTCGCTCTCTATTTTTACTATCATTATTTCTGTCTCTCTTCCTCTAATTTACTACTATCTTATTCCTCTACCTCTTTCCTCTTTTTACTATCTTTATTCCTCTCTCTTCATCTCTTTTTGTTATCTTTATTGCTCTCTCACTTTTTCTTTTTACAATCTTTATTACTCTCTCTTCCTCTATTTTACTATCTTCATTCCTGTCACTGTCGTTTTAATATCCCTATTCTTCTCTCTTTTTTCCCTCTTTCTTACAACCTTCATTCCTCTCTCCTTTTTACTGTCTTTATTCCTGTCTCTCGTCTTCTCTTTTACTATCTTTATTCTCTACCGCTCTTCTTTTTTGTTATTTTTATTCTTCTCTCTTTTTCTACTGTATTCTTTCCCCTCTCTTCTCCCTTTTCACTATTTCTCCTCTCTCTTCCTCTCTATTATTATATTTATTCCTGTCTTCCCCCCCCCCTTTTCCTATCTTTATTCCTGTCTCTCTTCGTCTATTTTACTATCTTTATTCTCTACCGCTTTTCTATTTTTTTTATTTTTATTCTTTTCTCTCTTTCTACTATATTCTTTCACCTCTCTTCCCTCTTTTCACTATCTCCCCTCTCTCTTCCTCTGTATTATTATATTTATTCCTGTCTCTTTTCCCCTTTTTACTATCTTTATTCCTCCCTCTCTCTTCCTCTCTATTATATTCCTATGTCTTTTTCTCTCTATACTATATTCATTCCTGTCTCTTTCCCCTTTTTACTATCTTTATTCCTCTCTCTCTCTTCCTCTCTATTATTATATTTATCCCTATCTCTTTCTCCTTTTTACTATCTTTATTCCTCCCTCTCTTTTCCTCTCTACTATATTTATTCCTGTTTCTTTTCCTCTCTGTACTTTTATTCCTGTCTCGTTCTCTCTTTATTCTTCTTTCTTACCCTCTCTTTTTACAATCTTTATTGCTCTCTATCTTCCTCTCTTTTTATTATCTTTCTTTCTTTTGTCCGCCCCTAAGGTCTTAATACCTTTCTCCCTCTATTTTAGGATCTTTATTCCACTCTCTGTTTTTCTATCTTTCCCTCTCCCTCATCCTCTCTCTTCCTATTTTATGCCCCTCTTTCTCTTCTCCATTTCCCTATTTATCGTAGCCTACTCTCTTTTTACTATTTATATTCCTTCTTTTTCTATCCTTATTCCTTTCTGTTCCTCTCTGTTTTACTTATTTTATTGTTCTCCTTTCCCCTCTCCTGTATTAGCTGTGAACTGAGGGACACGGAAGAAGCTACAAATAATATGCTACGCCACACGTGGCGAAAATTTAATCGTGCGCCAAGCCACTGTGTCTCCTGCAACATGCATAGCACCTATGGAGGGAGGCGGAAACCCGAAGGGGAAGTGAAGCAACTCTCTGACTTAATAATGGATTTTCATTTTCCTTTCGTCAAGCATTTAAATATAATTTTATACAGTATCAGGTTACAAACTAATGCTTAGTACGTGTAACGAAGAAAGAAAGGAATAAGAAAACATAGGACACATTATCACAACCTAAAATTGACTGTCTTCAGAATGTCTCTGCGACAGCGTTTCAAAATCAGGAATTATGTCACTTACTGCCAGTCGTAATTGATCACGAAGGTATTTGTCTGTCAGTCGTGATTTAAATTTAGTTTTTACCATTTTCATTGTTGAAAATAATTTTTCACAAACGTAAGTTGTAGCGAACATGGCTTCAGCAGAGCAAGCGAAAGAACGAAGTTTCGAATATTAATTTTTTGGCAAAGATTTGAAAAGTTCAATATTTGTCAAGTCCTTACATCTAGCTTTCATTTAACATCACGTTGTATAACTGTGACTTTAAATTGAATATCTAACCGCTTTATTCGTACATCTGCTGAAAAAGGATCGACGTACAGAGATGATGATAATAATAATAATAATAATAATAATAATAATAACACTTAACCTTTTAATGTTTCATGAGTAACATGTAATATAATGCCGTTTTATGTTATACAACCGTTTTCCTCGTAATACTTGTGAATAAATCATACATTTAATATTCTCATCACATTGGCAGCAAAAAAATGCGTCCTCCCATCCTACTTGAAACTTTCGTTTTTGTAGAGGTACATGGTTTCGAGAGAGACATTGCGACGATACGCCACTCGCAGGTCAGAGACAAACACGAATGGAACGGATTTTGACTCCAATGAGTGACAGGGTGGGGTTGGAGGAGGTAGGAAGCAAGAGAAATGCACAGCTATCATTGCGAGCCACAATATGCTCGTGAGTCACATTTTTGCCACGGCTGTGCTACGCAATAACAGCAACACTAGAAATTGGGCAAGTATGACATCACAGCCAAACAAGACGTACATAAAACTCGGGGAATCATCTAGAGATAGATTGCCTGCAAAGTTCTAATTTTTTCTCGTTATGAATTTGATACATTTCCAAATTTACACTCTCAATTAAAATACATCGGAGAAGAACTTTAACAACTAATAGTGCAACCCAGCCATTATGGTTTTAATTTTCTCTCTTTTATTATTGTAATAATTTGTAGGCTAATGTCAAAGGATATGGGCAAGATAGGCACTGTCTCATTGAACGGAGAGAGTGAGATGATCAGTGACGACAGAGAACTGGTGAACCATTGCGGCGCCAAGTTTTCCTTAATCACAAATGCCACTTTGACTCTTCTGAATTTGAACTCCCTGCTCTCTGGCTCAGAAGCGGCGCTCTAGCTGCTTGGCTAACGGTGGAATCATCTTTCACGAGAGCTTTAAATCCGAAAGCAGTATTGCAGTTTACATAATGCTCAGGATTTCTCCACTCCCTATAAATTCAACATCTGTTTCAGGTGTTTTGAACTGCATTCAGACTAAAGTTTCATGGGGGGAATTTTTTTTATATTTTTGTTTGAATCTTATTGTCTTGGCCAAACTCTTAAATAATGCATTTTCTTCTTTTGGTATAAGCCATGAATAAAATAAGGAGAGAGAAAAAATACAGGTCTCTTTACATTCTATTAGCTTTGAAAACAGTTTTCCGTAAACGCGGCGTCAGTGAAAGAGGGGGGAACAGAAAAAATCGGGAGAGGCTATAAAGTGCGTCAGACGTTCTCGTCTGTTTATAGGAACACCCGCCATTCCTACAGGCAAGACAGGCTCACGGCATCTTATGATCTACTGCTATCTTAATATCACATGAAAGCAAATTGAATTGCATTTCTAGAGACTAATAGTCAATAATTGCGTACCCGTTCCTTTAGTGCAGGCATGTAGTCGCGCACATTGTGGACTTGTATCTGTGTAATGTGCAGTTCCTATTCCCCTACCTGGAGGGAGTGAATCGTCTTGGAGGAGAACGCGACAGGGCTTTACTGCCCATGTCTCACTTCCTGAGCTGTTTCTTTGCGGGGCGAGAAGCAGAGGGGAGAGTGGGAGGTCCTGGGTACCGCATGTGCCTACTACCCTACTTTCAACACATCGGACTTTTTACGATTCCTTTCGTCGGCTATGGAGCAAGATCAGCCATGGACAAGCGAATATATAGGCTATCCCCTTACAAAACAAATTATGACCTACTCATCAATTCCTATAACTAAACACTAATACCAGTGGTAGACTACAGTCTCTACTCGAGATTATCGACCTGATCGCGATTACGGTTGTTACGTGTACACATCCGTAAACTCTTTCCTCTATGGCAGTGTTTCTCAAACTTTTTCCATCGCGAAATTCCTTTTAATCTAAAGTGTAACTGCGGAATAGTTGTAATATTTTATTGGTATTTAATAATTAAGAGACTAGTGAAAACTAGTATCTCAATAATTCTGTTTAGTGGGACGAATGCATTTGCTTTTTAAGCCTGTAATCTGGTTTTATGGCGGAAAGTTGTAGTCTCATTTCTACTGTACTTCTGCATTTTGTCTTTTCGGCATTTTGTTTTAGTGAACACATACGCAGAGAATCCAGTGATGAAAGTGACAAGTATTATTTTCCGTTTTAGATGTTCAATAAACATTATTATTATTATTATTATTATTATTATTATTATTACGCATATTCTTGGAATATTATTATTATTATTATTATTATTATTATTACTTCGGAAATCGCCATCAGAGATAATAGCGATAGTGGTAACCGCTATTAGAGTATCCAGTGTTATAAACAGTAAAGACCACTGCAGTGGCATAGGATGATGTTTTCAGAACATGTAATACGCTACTATGCCGCCACGCTGCAGCTGCCGTGACGGTCCGAGCAGACCTAAGAGGCGTGGTTATAAGCACTAGGGAGCTCTCGGCTTAGGACGTGAGGCACGGGCAGTACATTACCTGCAGCTTTGGTTTCAGTAACACAGATCAGTACGGGTGTGCTCATTGAGCTGGGATTATGAATGGGTTATGAAAAATAAAGTGAGGAGTCCACATATATAACGAAGAAGAGAAATTACGAATCATATAACGTACGGTAACTGTTACGATGTTTTCCTCAGCCAACAGTAATTATTTTAAAATGAAAGGCTTTCATCATATCATGTGGACCTAATAATGATGCGAGAATTTAAATCAATTAGTAAAGTTCTCAAAATATATTCGCCAGCTCTTATTTCATAATTAGTACTCTCACGGCAAGACAAATATGACAATGATGTTGTTTTGGAGTCTGTACTAACACAGCCATCAATGGTTAGACGACTTACAACTTGTATTTGATAAGCTGATAAGTGATGAGAATATTGAGTGACGAATACATGTGAGGGTCTTCAGGTTGTAAGGGAAGGAAGAAAGCAACTATTTGTAAGGCGTAAAAATTTTCTGGAAAAATAATACATAATGGCGAATTTTCCATCTCACGTTACTATATTATCTTAATATACTTACGATAATAAATCTTTAAACCTGACATAAAGAAAATGTACTCACTTCACATCTTGTGAACTACTCTTTTAACTCAATTCAGTAACGCTCCCAACTTGCTGATACTTGCTCTCAACGTTTTCCAAATAAACTATGTATAAATTTAAATTCAAGCTTAATTTATCCAATTTATTAATAATAATGTGAATTTATATTAATATACAGCAAGGAAATGATTCGTGTAAAAGCCTCACAATGTCCTATTGCATGTAATTGGGAGTAAAATATTTTCTTTAACATTTGTGCACCAACGGTCCCAGTAATGCTTGAGGAACAATGAAAGAATATTACTTTGAAATAATCAGTACCTACTACGTAAAATGAAATACTGTGTTCGTTTTTTGTTGTTTCGAAATTACTGCAATATTTATATTTCCTTCAAATACTGTATAAAAATCATATAAATAAATGATTCTTTACAAATGACTGCTTTGTGAATTGTAACTGAGTAAGGCTATTGTTTCTTGTGTTACAATTATTGTCAAATATAGACACTGACTATAATTGTGGTTTTCCTACTGCTAAGTATGTTTATAATGTCCAAATGTCAATTTAATTGAACACTAGAAGTGCAGAATAGATTCTTGTACATTCTTCCCGCTAAGAACTGGTAAGAGCAACACGTGAATGACGCAATCTGCACAGACCGGCGTTTCGCGCACATACACTGCACTTTCAGTGTCCGATTTCTGACATGCCTGCTTTAGTGGAAGAAAGTTGGATGTAGGAAGCACTTGAATGAAGCGTGACATCCGAAACTATTCCATTGTAATGCTCAGTTGTTTCGCTGTGTTGTCTATTTAAGGACACGCCTTCTGCCGTTATCCGTTATACTTATTCGCATTAATTATTTCAATGAATGCATAAAAGTTACTTAATACACATTACTCTAAGTTCATTCAAGGGAGATATACATGACACTTACAAAAGACCTTTCCGGTTTCGAAAACATGTAATTTATGTTCTATAAATCTGAGGTGCATAAAACAGTGGCAATGGAAAGAGAAACTCAAAAAGTTTAGCTCCTTACCTTAAAGCTTTTCAATATGTCCCCCCTTTTAACACGGCACACATCAAGCCTCTAGTCAAGTTCAGTGGTTGCCAAACGCAACGAAATTGTGACGTAATAGAAATGCAATCCGCACATCATTATCGCTGAGAGAGAAAGAGAGAGAGAGAGAGAGGTGGACCGATTATCTCCTCAGTTAATGCAGTGAATGACAGTGCAGAGACGAACTGTGACCTGAAAACAAACATAATTTAATATTCTTCTACTTATTAGCTACATACACATTATACGAATTAGCTTTTCTCCATCCTATTAATTATTTTTGTATTATTAAAAGTAAAATAAAAGATATTTTCTTATTCACCATTGAAAGAACTCATGTACTTTATTGTACATCAGCAGACTATAAATGATGACAAGTGAGCTAAATATGTACCTTGTCTTCCATACCTCAGTGAAAAATATGGCATTTCGCTTTACAACTGGGATGTTGCAGGCTTACTATTTGGCGCGAGGGGTTGTTACCAAAATTTACATGTAATATCCTTAAATAGTTTAAAATTCCCTTTTATGAGGTTCAGAATATTGCAATGGAAATTCTGAAGGCCTCTCTTCAAATTTTACATTATCATCTATATGTTAACACGTAAATTTTTGTTTTAATGTACAAATCGAATCAGTATTTTGCTCGTTTCATTTCCCTTTATCTTTTATATTGTGTTGATTCCGGATCCCAATAGTCAACCTCACTTGGGGACGGATGATTTGAAATCCTAGTAGCACTTTCAAGAAAACAGAACAATAATTATGAAACGCAGACTCAGAGCATGCATCGAAGTACGAGATCATTTCGAAGACTTCGTAACAATGCTTCCTTTCTTGTGTTTCCTTTGTTTTCGTGTGTTTATGATCAATTTTCTCACGTTTAATAGAATTAATTTTCCTGTTATATTGTTTATTACTTTATTAATTGTTTGATTTTACTAATTGTTTGATATTTTTAGACAATAATATCCATCCTATATCAGAAACCAAAACTTTTTAGATCCTTATTTACATGAACTTCTTTAAATATTTGTTCGATACTAATACACTCCTAGAAACGTCGACACAATTTCAGCACACTCTGTATAAAAGGTAAGACATAAGTAGCCGAAAAGTGGAAATAGCCTCTTCATTTTATTTTTATTTCGCGAAAGATTGCTGTCTGTACGATCAATTATGGAAAATGCCTTTTTTTCTTTCATTTATTATATTCCATAGATCTTACATTAGCAATGAAGCTTTAAGATGTGAAACAAGTCAAAATTTTACAAGATTATAATTACAATTTTCACTATTTTTTTACAATTTCAATTTCAATTTTTTACGAGGTGTAGTGAGATGAGGTGAAGCCAAGGATTCGCCAACAGATTACCTGGTATTTGACTTATGGTTGGGGAAAACCTCGGAAAAAACCCAACCATGTAATCAGACCACACGGGAGGGGGATGAAGTGAAGTGAGCCCGAGGACTCGCCATAGACCATCCGGCATCAGTCCCACGCCTGGGAAAAACCTCGGAAGAAACCAATCAATATTGAGTATTAAACCAAAGCCCGAGCGCAGCTCCGGATCAGCAGGCCAGCGAGTCTGCCGACTGAGCTACATTGATGGCTCTATTCAAATTGTACAGGACATAGCCAATCAGATTATCAAATTTGCAAACGCAAACTATTATTCATCAGCTGAGCTATAAAATATAATACATAGCAAGTAAGTTAATTCAATTTAAAGGCATAAACAATTCAATGAGTTGAGATATGCAGAAATTGATAATACATATCATGCAAATTATTTCAAAGTACTAGCATAAACAATTCATCAGTAGAGCTATACAGATTACTATTCAACTGAGCTACATCTATGGATTTACTAAAAAATATACAGTACATGGCCAATTAGATTATTCAATTTACAGACCCAAACCATTATTCATCAGCTGAGCTATAAAATATAATACATAGGAAATAAGTTAATTCAATTTAAAGGCATAAACAATTCAATCAGTGGAGATATACAGAAATTGATAATACATATCATGCAAATTACTTCAAATTACAAACATAAACAATTCATCAGCCAAACTATACAAACATATGCAATACAAAGTAAACAAATTAATTCAATTTACAGGCATACTTTCGTTAAGCTATACAAAATTGTTCAATTCATATGAAGTAGATTAATTCAATTTATAATCAGAAACAATTCGTCAGTTGAGCTATACTGGCTACTATTCAATTTACAGCATATACAATTAATGAGTTAAGCTGTACAGACTACTATTCATTTTAAAAGCATATACAATTAATCAGTTAAGCTATACAGTCTACTATTCATTTTAAAAGATATACAATTAGTTAAGCTATACAGACTACTCTTCATTTTGAAAGCATATACAATTAATCAGTTAAGCTATACAAACTACTATTCATTTTAAAAGCATATACAATTAATCAGTTAAGCTATACAGACTACTATTCATTTTAAAAGATATACAATTAATCAGTTAAGCTATACAGACTACTATTCATTTTAAAAGCATATACAATTAATCAGTTAAGCTATACAAACTACTATTCATTTTAAAAGCATATACAATTAATCAGTTAAGCTATACAGACTACTATTCATTTTAAAAGCATATACAATTAATCAGTTAAGCTATACAGACTACTATTCATTTTAAAAGCATATACAATTAATCAGTTAAGCTATACAAACTACTATTCATTATAAAAGATATACAATTCATCAGCCAAACAATACAAACATATACAATGTATAGTAAACAAATTAATTCAATTTACAAGCATTTTAAGCTACACAAAATTGTACAATTCATATCAAGTAGATTAATTCAATTTATAGATTTAAACAATTCATCAGTTGAGCTATACAGACTACTATTCAATTTACAGCATATACAATTTATCAGTTGAGCTATACAGACTGCTATTCAATTTACAGCATAATATACAATTCATCAGTTGAGCAATACAGACTACTATTCAATTTACAGCATATACAATTCATCAGTTGAGCTATACAGACTACTATTCAATTTACAGCATATACAATTCATCAGTTGAGCTATACAGACTGCTATTCAATTTACAGCATATACAATTCATCAGTTGAGCTATACAGACTGCTATTCAATTTACAGCATATACAATTCATCAGTTGAGCTATACAGACTACTATTCAATTTACAGCATATTCAATTCATCAGTTGAGCTATACAGACTGCTATTCAATTTACAGCATATACAATTTATCAGTTGAGCTATACAGACTGCTATTCAATTTACAGCATAATATACAATTCATCAGTTGAGCAATACAGACTACTATTCAATTTACAGCATATACAATTCATCAGTTGAGCTATACAGACTACTATTCAATTTACAGCATATACAATTCATCAGTTGAGCTATACAGACTATTATTCAATTTACAGCATATACAATTCATCAGTTAAGCTAAACAAAATTATAGAATACATAGTAAACAGATTAAGTCAATATAAAAACATATTTTAGATGAGTTGTATAAAATTGTACATTTCATATAAAGTAGAATCATTCAATTTACAAGCATAAACAATTAATCAGTTGTGTATAAGGTATGAACATGTAGAGATTAACGCACGTGACCCGGGATTATCTCAGTAAAACATCTACCAGAACATGGCGCAGAATTCAGCTGTTACACGACAATGACGGTCTCCATATTGATGTTCTGGACCCTTAAAAAATCAAGAAATATCGAACATTCAGTTATAACCATTATAATGTCGACGACCATTTCTCTGCCACTCCGTACATAAAACGAAAGAAAATAATGAAGAAAATAAATAAAGAAATAAGAATACGAAATAAAGGATAATTTTAAGCGGGAAAGGAGAAAAACGAAGGAAAAGAATGAAATAGCAGGGATCCTCACTGTTGACTCGATTGAGTCACAAACACCACCCCTCCTTTTCTCCTACCCTTTCGCAGCGCAGCCCGTGCAGTTGTTTGTAGCGAACAGTAGGAGAACCTCATAAATATTCAGTGCCGGATTCATCATGGCAAGTCGATCTCGGCACAATTTCCATAATGAATGGAAAGTTCAATATTTTTGTGTACAGGAAGGAGTGTATGGGATCAGATGCCTAATATGTAAGGCATTAATTAAATCGTTCTCCAGTTTCAACTTTAAAAGGCATTTTAGACTGCTTGATCGTGATTACGGAAGTCACGGTTTGTCTAGTAAGTGTAGTAATATTATCGGTAGTAATTTATTATCTCTGAACGTTATTAATATTATTGTAATCTATCGGTTTCCTATGATAATTAGTATATTCCGGAATACTGTTGTTTTTGCTACTGCTATTGTTAATGTCACGTCGTAACTCGAACACTGATGACTTAGTGGTGATAATAATCGCTATAAATGTAGTTATAGTAATAATAATAATAATAATAATAATAATAATAATAATAATAATAATAATAATATTTTTCTTTAGGAGAAGCGAGGACAGCGAAGCTAGAAGATCTGAAGTCTGATAATATTGACACCTGTTCTGATACAGTACCGATAGAAAACATTGCCAGAGCTAGTTATCGTATATCGGAGCTAATTGCCAAACATATGAAACCCTTGTCAGAGAACGAGTTTATTAAGAAGTGTCTGATTGTTGCAGAGAAAGAAATTTGGCCCCAAAAATTAAAGTGATTTGAAAATATTTATGTCTCTCTCGATACACTGTCACAAGAAGAGTAGAAGAAATGGGGGGAGATATTGAAAACCAACTACAAAATAAATTGAAAACTTTGTCATCTTGTTTGTCTTCTCCGTCTTTCCTTATCAACATATGAACCTAACATCAACAAACTTATAAACATGAAAAAGTGGAGTCTATGTTCCAGTGAATGTCAGGAAGATTAATTTATTTTGTAAACAGATTTACTTACACAATTTGAAACAGTTGATTACGAGAGAAAAAAAAAAGTTCATTTTTGTTATGTAGGCTTACCTTGTTATCTAACTGGGACATCATCTGTTTGAGCTTGAAAGATTAAAACTATTATTTGTTATCTTGGAATTATTTACACTTATGTTCATTAAAAGAAAAATTGTGTATGTTATACCTATAGCCAAAGTTCTGCCACTGATAGCTACGTCCGTCGTCTCGCTCAAGTAGTAAGCGGTTGCTTTGCTACATTTAAGAGGGGCTGGGGGCACCAGATACTTCCCCTACCGTTTGCTTGTGACCATGCCTGGCGTAAAGGAAAGAAGAGGAAATGGAAAAGAAGGAAATTATTGCAATAAAGTAATCACAGTTTTCAAAGGTAGAGCATTCTGGCTCGTTTCTTTCTCGCTGTTGCAGTAAACGAACATACACTAAAGGTGTCTGGAGCGAAGGGCATATATATGTATACACCTTGTTATAACACGCGGGAACCTCTCGTAATATTCGCGTCAGGCTGTTTGCTTACGTATCATGCATTATTTAACACGATCCCTGATTAAACAGCTGGCAGCCTGATACGGTGTCCACTCTACTTCTTTATGGAAACCTGTCCTATTAGCCGTGCCGTTGAGTCGTAATTAGGACACTTTTTTCATGGACACGCGATGTGAACAAATATTGATCAATCTCTGAAATGCTGCCAGACTGCATGTCTCTGCCAACAGCCCAATGTTTGCTTTATATGTCTCTGTTTACATGTGACTAGCTCTTAATTCGAACTGGAGAGGGGCACAGCTAATTGGGGCGTGGTTGAACTGCAACTGTAAGGATATAGTCGCAAAGGCTCATTTACACTATAGGTACGTTCACAGCCAGATAGAGTAACGTTTGAACGATTGCACTTAGTGCCCTCTGGATCTGGCCGTGTCTGTGAGTCAAGCGATAGCGCATTGGTCTTCCATACAGTTCGAATTGCCAACCAGGTCGTGATGCAATTTGTGATAGACAAAGCAGACGTTGCAAAGGGCTTTTGCCGGGGTATTCTCGTTTTCTTTTGTAATTACATATTATTGCGATGTACCGAATTACATATGATATTTCCATGCAGGAATTCTGCGTTATCATATTATGATGAAGGATCGGTGGAGCGGAGAAAAATTCTCTCCGGCACAGGGATTCGAATCCGGGTTTTCAGCTCTACGTGCTGACATTCTATTCACTAAGTCACATCCGATTCCAATTCCGATGCCGAATTGAATCTTTTTAGTTTAAGCTCCACCTCTTAGTGGCCAATCCTCATGCACTGTGTCACAGATGTGTGACAGTGGCACTATGTCCAACACACTAATGTGCAGGGAAACTAAGAGGTGGAGCATCGGAATTGGAATCCGGTGTGCCTTAGTGGATAGAGCGTCAGCACGTAGAGCGTCAGCACGTAGAGCTGAAAACCCGGGTTCAAATTCCGGTGCTGGAGAGAATATTTCTCCGCTCCACCGATCCTTCATCATAATGATAACACAAAATTCGTGCATATGTACTTCGGTACATCGTTATAATATGATATGCGTATATCAGGGCTGGGTAGCAAGAGCGGATTCTACTCTCTCATGATTTCTCTTCATCTCCTTTCTTCCCCGCCGAATACCGCGCAGAGTTGATTCAGTGACGGATGAATATTAAGCGTCCCCGTTTAGAGTCTTGTTCCGCTCCCGATGCCCAGTCCAGGCGTATATAATCACGTAGTGATTTAAGACGGCGCTTATTTCGTCTCGGACCCCGGCCACTGAAGTCACTCGTAATGAGTGCACCCCTGCACATTAGTGTGTTGGACATTGTGCCACTGTCACATCTGTGATACAGTGCATGAGGGTTGGCCACTAAAGGGAAACTAAGAGGTGGAGCTTAAACTTAGAGGATTCAAGCCGGCATCGGAATCCAGTGTGACTTAGTGCATAGAGCATAAGCACTGAGAGCTGAAAATCTGTGTTCGAATCCCGGTGCCGGAGAGAATTTTTCTCCGCTCCACCGATTCTTCATTATATTACAATTCCACCAACACTTCCCACTTCTCCTCATTTCATGTATCTCGTGCAGCAGTAGATAAAAGTAGGTTGGGATGAAGTCTTGAGGATAGTACGAAACGGGCCTTGGGGCTTAAATAGCCCACCTACCAGTGTCGGATTCACGAATGTTACCCAGGCCATCTGTCTGGCTTGGACAATTATCTCGTATGTAGGACATACTGTGAGCTAATGTAAGCTAAATCCTTATTTCATACAAGGAGACTCCGCATGCCAACAAACATATAACTGATATAACGCAAAATCCTTCCTCTCCCCGACCGCTCATTGGTCCTATGTTCGCGCTGGAAAATGAGACAAGTGAAATAACAGATAATTATTTTAAACCAACATTCTAACATAAAGTAACGAATGCATCAGGGGTTTTTACATGAATGTACTGTACTTACGTTATGATGCGTCCACGTAGGTAACGGACTCAAATTCAAATTCAAATTTATTTATTTAATACACAAGGTTTACGTTACATTAGGCATTGCAGCTCGAAATAGCAGAAGCTCGTGCTCGGGCGCAGTTCAGTCTACTTATATAAAATTGAAGTATTAATTCAGCACAATAATATGAATATATAGCACAATACAGACCATTTAATGACGTATAAGAATATAGAAAATACAAAGTACACGAGAAAATTAGATTACAATCTAAAACTCCTATAGCTTAAGGTACGCGAAAACAATTAAATAATCTAATTTTTTAGTAAATCTATGTGTGTTCAGTGTACTTAGTTCAGGGTAAGCTCTGTTTAATGCATTATACATTCTGGGTCCAAAATTTTTGCTGTGTTTTAATCAGCAGTTGTATGGCATTTGGGGGTGTTTAGAAAGAAACTGTAGTTATGTCTCATATGCTTCTAAAGTTTCTCCTTTTTATTTTTAATATTATATGTTTATTTAAACGGTTTTAATTATGAACTGTTTTTAGAATAGTTTTTTTAAGGTCTGTGATGTTTAAACCCTGAGTTACTAGTAGCTGGTTCAGCAATTACAGCGTAATCTACTACTATACATAGCCGCGTCTATGACTACAATGCTATTGTGCTGGCCTTCTATCCAAGCGGACCGAGTTCAATCCTTGGTCAGGTATAGATGTGATTTGAGTGCCAATTAATAATCTTCATAATTACACTCATATCTCTAACGTAATTTAATCGTATAATTAACAAAAATGTATCAGCTTCTTATAAATAAACGTATAAATATAAAAAGTTAGTTAATTCTTCTCATCACCCCCAGCAAAATAAATTATACATTTTATAATAAAATAATCAAACAAACATAATACAAAAATATAAGCTACAAAACTCTGGAGGATGTCACTACCATTTGCCATCATCTTGTTTGCAATAGGCACTGGAAAGCAAGTAATCGTATATTTCGTATTATCAGTGTACACACCCCTGCCACCCCTCTTGCAACGAAAGAGTGGAAGTGTACAGACGCTCGCGAGCACGACTGTATTCACGACGGGCGAAGTACTCATCGCGGGCTGATGCTGACATGACTGGTCAAGCCTTTAAATGTATAACTATAGAAATGAGAAGATGAAGAAGAAATATACTTCTTACTGAGGTGCACAGTAGGCAGAGAGAGAGAGACCTAGAGTTTCCATGCTTTCCGGGGTCATAGTACTAGCAGGAAGTGATCACGCATCAGCCTCCTTTGAATCCCGAAAAATATCAGATACTTAATTTCATAAGAGACTAACAGGTAAGTGTCCAGCGAAGGTGTTCGAGAATTTATAGCCAGATGGAAGATCCCTGCTTACAAGTAAGGGTTTTCAGTAGGGCACGATGGATTTGGCTGACAGTGTTAATGTAGACTGATTTAAGGTCCCTGAAAACGATGGTGAAGGTCTCTTGTTTTCGGAATTGCATACTTGTAAAAGTACAGCAATTTTAAAACTCTGGATTGCATGTCGTTCTTGCGCGCAGCTTGCTCATAACCTACTTGGAGAAAGCACGCGAAGAAACTACAGCTCGTGCATTTTGTGAAGACACTCCCCCACTTTTCCTACAGAGCTGCGCACGAGATCGGTTGAGTCTACTTACGAATTATAGGGGAACTTGCCTTGAACTCGGTAGACACACGCCCGACCTTCCCTTCTGCTCCTACCCCCTCCACAGAAACGTTGTTCCCGTACTGCACATCGCGAGTGTCTTGACAAAATGCATGAGCTGTACACTTTCCGCCTAGGATCTGCAAGAATGAGTGATGTCACGCGGTGGGTAGAAGTAGTACTATAGTATATGCTCGCTCATGCGCACTCTCTGTTTTACAGACGAAGCTAATAGTCGCTATGCTTTCAGATTCCAGGCGACTAGTGTACTTTCTTCCATCCCTGTTAGAAATATAAAATTGGAATATGTTCACATTTGCATTTAAGACGAAAATGGATCATATTTATGGTAAACTCACCTGCTATGTTCACACATGATAATGCTGGTTCACGAAGAACTGTTCAGGACACACCATCTTTTCACAATACAGACATCTTATAACGGCTACTTCTTCACACTCATTGACACAACAGATACTATTTCCCATACGGAACGAGGTTTTATGTGCATTCTTGAAGGAGTTTATTTTTCGTCTTGTACTGTATCCACGTTTTTGCCAGCTTATGTCTTGTACAGGGACATCATTTTATTTTTACTAACATTTCTAATATTAACCTGGCTATACCTTTGGATTAAAGATTGAGAATCGAAAACACCCTTTGCTACTCCTTCCACGAATGGAGTTCGATGATACTTGCGTAAAATACAAACAAATCACTTTACTAGGTACAGGAGGGAAGAAATGTAGTTCATCCATTTACGTAAACTAGGAAATATCGCGATTTTGAGTTTGATAATTTTCTTTAGGTTTTTGTTTAATCGAAATCAGTACAGTACTGTATTAACAATTATTGTTTTTACTCACGAACTGAGCTATCAATTCGGACGTATTCATTATGCAGTGTATATTTTACTGTCTACAGCACATTAGCGTACAATATAGAGAATGAAGTGAAATTGAAAAATAATCATAATATGGATATTTAAACACATTATTGAAAATGATGGCCGTTCATTTCGATACAGGCTTCTGTTCTTTTGTGCATATTATCACACTATAGACTATTGTACCTAATTCCAGTTACCAGTTTCGTCCTTCGTACTAGTAACTCATGTGGAAAGCATTGCAGATAAATCCAGAAGATATTACACAAAAAAAACTCAAAGTTGAACAGGAAAGAGTAGAAATGAATGGGATATTCTGTTACAACTAAGACTGCACAGTAACATGCAGTATTACGAGTTCTCAGTAAGAGGACATGAAGAAAAATTGTGGTAGAGCAGAGCAGTGAGCGAACCAGGTTTAAGCGTGATTTCAAATTGTACACGAAATTTTTATTGTAAGATATTAATGATTAATCAGCGTTCTACCAGCAGGACAGGATGTCCTCAACGTCCTACCAAGTTCAAGTGATTATGTAGGATTTCCTGTCCTGCCGAGAGAATGATCACCAGTGGTCGTCAGCACTCGCTGCATAGAGGTTAAGAAACTCTGCTCCGTCGCACACAAGGGATAGAGAGACAGCATACCCGCCAGCAGCGACGATTGCACGCTAGGGCAGTGTTTTGTCCGCGGGTAAAATACGATAGCCCGAGCGTGCAGTGTTTTGATGACCGCTGACCTAGATAATTGAGAAGAGCGTTTCTTTCTCTATTAGAGCAAAAAAATCAAGTTTGTACGGCATATTTGTGCAAAGATATGGCGGATTCTTTCAGTAACGGTGCCGGAGTTTTCGCTAAAGCAATTCTCTTTGATGCAGATGAAAATAACACTTGGAGTAAGTATGTTTTTGGGGATACATGGTCTGAAAGTGAACTGCATTGAAGATACGTGGGAAATTTGCTAAAGTAAAATCGAATATTGATAACAAAATAACGTGGATTCGTGCCTCAGACATATGAATTAAGATAGCCAACAATGGCACTTCCTTTAACTCCAATAATTCCTCAAAGTGTGACAAGAAACCATAAGAATCCAGATAAAATATATTGTTTCCTCCAGTATCAGGAAGGCAGAACAAACAGCTAGTTACTTTTGTGTTGCTTGTGGCCCTAGAGCAGTTATGTGTAGTCCTCAAACTAAACGTGACTGTTTTGCATTTAACATTCAGAATGGAATTTCTGCATAATTCATGACAGTTAGTAGGCTATTCATTGGACTTAGTCAAATCATGTAAATGGGATTTTAAAATTATTTACTTTCAAATTTCCTGAAATAATCTCGCCTAATATCTGGCCTGGTATTCTATTTCACAATCAAGTATTAAAAATAATATGTTTAAAAAATACAATAAGAAAATGTTATCATTCACACATGTATGTACATTATTTACTTTCCTTATATATTTTGAATAAAATTTTATTTATTCAGTTATCATCCTAATGTTACAATTAAAATTAATGTAAATTGTGTTAAGTAATAAATTAATAATTTATTACTTTTCTCTTTCTATTTTTAAAGTCAAAATTAATGTAAACTGTATTGAAAATAATAAATAGATAAATGAATAAACAAACAAACAAAACCAAAAACAAAATAAGTAATACCGGTACGTCCTTCTGGCAGGACAACAGGGTACTACCGGCAGGACCCATAACTTGCGTACTGCCGGTAGGACGTTACAGAAATGCGTCCTGCTAGAAGGACAGCGTATGGAAAATATTGTTTAAGAATCTGTCCTACCGGAACGACAAATTGCCATGTACAAAAGTCCTTCTGGAAACACTTCGGGAAGGACATGACTCTGTAGGATTAACCATTAAGAATAAAAATAAATACATAGAGCAGGAAAAATGTAAGTGGAGCAGAAACATGGAAAACGGAGGAACAAAAGAGATAGGGAAAGGGATGAAAGAGAAGAAAAACAGGCGAGTGACAGAAGAGGGGAAGAAGTAGAATTCGATTATAAGACATACAGGAGAAAAAATGGAATTGAAGAAGAAATAGAGAAGGAGATGAAATAGGAGAGGAAAAAACTAAGATATATATAAAAGAAGAAATAGTTGAGGAAAATGTATGTCAAAAAGAAGAAGAAGAAGAAATAAAGGAAGTTATTAAACGGAAGAATAAAAGAATATCTCGAGGAAGGACGTGTAATGTAAAAATTAAGATAATAAGAAGAAGAAATAGACAAAGAAAGGAAATAGAGGTCGAAAAGATGAAAAGGGGGACGATGAGAATAAACAACAGAGAACCAGAAAGGATGAAATGTAAAACGAACACACGAAATAAAGGACAAGAAAGAAGAAAGTTGAAACTGGAAGAAGGGAAAATAAAGGGAGAAGAAGAAATACAGGAGGACAAAAGTAGAAATAGAAAGTAAGAGAAACAGAGGAGAAGTAATAAATAAGACGAGAAGTAGAAGAGAATGAGACGTAGGAACGCAGAAAGAGAGGAAATAGAGAAGGAATAGAGGTCGAGAAGAAAAAGTCTAGATTAATAGTTCGAAATGAATGAAATGAATGAAATAGCCTTTGGATTTCCCGTGAAGGGCTATGGCCTCCTAAAAGGGGAGCTCTTTAGAGATCATGCGGTGAGCTAATCCGCATGACGGTAGATTCTGTTCTATATAAATTTTGTTCGTCGTTCGTGTGTGTACACTTGCACTCTCACTCGATACTGGCAAACTGTAGCGATCTCCATTCTTCTCGGTTCTTGGCTGTTCTGGACCACAGGGGTCCAGCTAGGCTCTTGAAGAAGTCCGCCCATCTGGTCCCAGGTCTTCCTCGGTTTCGCCTCCCGATGCGTGGGTCCCACGTGGTGGAAATATGCGCCCATCTGCAGCCTTGGAGTCTCGACACGTGGCCTCCCCATTTCCATTTCAGGCGTTCCCCTTGGTGTGCCATGTCTCTGGTGTTTGTCATCTGCTTGAGTCTGGTTCTGCTTGAGTCAGGTAGTTCGAAATAAAGGACGAATAATAAAGTTCAAGATTAAATAGAAGAATGTAGTTAAATTTAAATTATATTTTATTTAACGACACTCACAACTGCCGAAGTTACATCAGCGTCGCCGATGTGCCGGAATTTTGTCTCGCAGGAGTTCTTTCACATGCCAGTAAATCTACTGACATGCGCATGTAGCATTTAAGCACACTTAAATGCCATCGACCTGAGCCGGGATCGAACCCGCAATCTCGGGCACAGAGGGCCAGAACTATACCGACTGCGCCACTCAGGCCGACAGGAATTTAGTAGATAAAGACGAGAAGGAGAGGAAACAAAGCATGAGAAAATGAGTACGAAATAGGAGACAAAACAAGAAAAAGAGGGGAAAAGAAGAAGAGGAGGAAGGCAACGAAAGAAGAGAAAACTGGAGAAAGGAAAGCTGCGGGCGAGAGTGAAAAGAAAACAGAGGGCCAGAGGAAGAGGAGTAGCCAGGGAACGAGAGAAGACGAAGAAGAAAGAGGGGCAAGAAACGGGAAGAAGAAGAAGAAGAAGAAGAAAGAGGAGACGACAAAAAAGGAGGAAACAAGGGTCGAAAGGAAAAGGAAGAGTAGAAAACTGTGGTTGAGAAGAAGATGAGAAAACAAGGGAACGAGGGAAAGGGGAAGAAACAGTGATCGAGAAGAATGGGAGGAAACAGGTAACGGGAGGAAGAAGAGGAAATAGAAGATGAAATAGATGGGAGAAAATAGAGAAGGTCTGGTAGAGGAAAAAAAAAGAGAGGAATATATCTGTACCTCAGAGACATTGTGTGTGTGTGATAAATCCATTTTATCAACTTTAAGATAGGCAAAAACCTCATTTCACGGTTTTTTCTTTCATTATTATTAAAATTACAAACTTTTAGTTTTGGTGTAGTGGACCCATAGTAGAGACTTTGAAAATTATAAGACACACATAAAAGAAGGCACCGTATTAAAGCGCTAATGTATTTTCAGCTTCTTTCCAAAATAAAATAATTAATTCCGAAATCAGTCGTCCCGGGACTTAGCAAAAGTATAACTTCAGGTAGATCTCACCCTAAAAAATTAAGTAGTGCTATAGGCACATTACCTCTGAGGTATAGATATGAAGAATGATTAGAAAGAAAGAAGGAACGATAATACAATGAAAGAGTTTGAGTTCTCGTGCCATGTAATAGGTGCAGAAATATATACGTTTTGGAACTACATATCTATGATATGTTGCATATCCCGTGAAGTCTCTTATATAATGAATATTATGCACTCTGCACTCATTGCAAGCAAAACAACTTTTCTATTGTTTGTATACATATCCTAGTATAAAAACAAAAGTGTGAGGATATGTATGACATGACAAGCATGTGACGTGAAAGTGTAAATCAGCCCTGAAGTAATCTAATCGACTCCTCCCCATGTCCGCAGTTTCGCAGTCCTTACGAACTCGAAGGGGTAGGAGTAAACGGGGAAACGAGTTTTAGATATTAGTACGAGGCTAATGGCTCTTCCGCTTGGAATAAAATGTCATCAGGCCTCTCTCTGATGGCTCAGACATCCCATGTCCCATCTGCTTTACCCCTCACTTTCTGGTAGAGTTTAATGAAGCCCCTACCACCGCCCAATTAACTGATGTGGGCCTCTGTGCGACATTAAAGAGTATGACCCCGAACAGTTTGCTTACCGACTTTTGATTGGAAACTTGTCCTGTGTATTGTTTCTTTTGTAATTGTCAAGAGACCCGTTCAAGCTTCAGCTTCGATGAAAACATTTGGTTGGATGGCGATAGTCTACTAAGGCCCGGTTTTATAAATGCGGTTAATCTAAAGATTATGTTAAACCTAACCATGAGTTTAACACTACGTGCCGTATTACAGAATCTCGGTTAAGTTAAACCGTAGTGGAATACGATTGGTATTACTGCTAGGAAAGAAAAGAAGAACATCGCAACTGTATAATTATATTGATTTAAAATAGCCGACAGCTCGTGGAGAATCTTCATTTAGAAACATCTTTGTTCTTCGATATCAGAGAGAGTATCATAAAAAAAACCTAAAGAAGACCAATACCGCGTACTTCAGTATGCTTGTCAGACTTAACTTAACTCCCAAACACAAGGCAACCAAACTAAACCTTGCATGACCATCCGCGACGTAACTCCATACAGAATCAACTGAGTAATGAAGTAATAATATTAGTGTGCGTATTTTATGTGTTGTCTAGAATATTTATGAAACAGAATTCAGTCAAACAATAAAATTATTTTTACGTATCTAGTAAAATTAAATAATATTATTAGTGTGTTTATAAATCAGACCCCATAGTAAATCTTACCAGGAGACTGTCTACCACACACAATACAATGCGCAATAGGTTTATAGCAGATTTACGGACACCTCCGAAATCTTCCATCGTTTTCAGTATGCCTACTACCAGAGGAAAAATAGTGCAGCGGAAGTAGTAACTGATGCAGAGATTCAACAGAATGTTTTCAAAAATAAACAAAAAATCATTTATCTTTTCAAATAATCTTTACATTCAAATCCTAAAGCACATATTTTTGCACTTTCTCATTTTTCTGTTGAATGTTGTATCCGAGTTTCAATTTTTCGAAACAAGGTTAGGACTATAAGCCTAATTCTGAAGGTCAGGACTGTCTACTTCGAAAGCCTCAATCTGTTTAAAAACTTATGTTCATTTATGTATATTTCAAAGTGGGACTCTATTTCGAAAAATTCTTGGCCGCCGTGGTCGTTCAGTAATATTGATCACTCACTTATCGTCACTCATAAGTTCTTAGAAAACATCTGCAATATCCATGTGTGTTGCGGGAACCGCCATCTTGCACAGTTGAGCCTTGAACTGCAGTTTAAACGACAGAAAACTGCCGATCAAGTTAAACTCAAGTTAACTCAAGATTAACTGGTAGTTAAGGTTTATAATACGAAGCAGAACGAAAAACTTCAGTTTAAACTGAACGTAAGATTTAAACGGCGTTTATAATACTGGCCCTAAGTGTCCGAACGAGCATGAAGGCGCCTCACACATTTCATACTGTGGAATTGGTTATGCAGGACATCGCTGAAAGGAAAACATCATTGTCTGAAAGTAATGAACGTGGTGGCTCGAAATGGTCTGCCATTTAGTTCATGTAAACTTCTAAAGTAATCAGAAGAATTAAATTGTTTTGCAGTTAAACTGAAATTGCATTATTTAAACACTATATTATACAGTATAATAACATACTGTAGATATTTATTTTATTCCAAGAAGAATAAGGAATATAATCTTATGGTCCGTCCCGCGGATCTGTGGAGTAGAAAGACGAAATAAGACCTGTGTGAAAGTGATAATGTGGGAGGGCTAGGACCAATAACCGCTCTGGGGGGAGGCATTGGTTGAACGAAACTACCAATACTTTGCAGAGAGGGCTCATTTCTATCTCAACATTCTACCACGAGCATCTTACTCCTTTAGGGCCTCGAGCTGATGCTGCCCGCAATACACTGCGGGACAGATAGACTCCGCCCCCACATGCACCGGTTCACTCTACAGATTCCTGGGACGGATCATACCACAGAACAATTTGACACTTATTACTGTCATTTTATGAAATTAAAGATTAGTAACCTGTGAATTGTTGATAGGCCTACACTTTTTGATAATTCATAGCATTTGTTAATAAAATTATCCATTACTACGTTATTCAGATGTCATGATTGCTTTACTAATGTCTCAACGCTAATAAACTTATCACGATTAATTTCAAACTAAAATATGCCGTAACATTTAGCATCACAATACTACATATTGTCTACAACAGTATGTTGACATTTTAATAATATTAATCATTACATTTTTCATCTTTCATTGTAACAGTGTAATATACATGCAAATGTTCCTTGAATTTGTATTAAAACTCAATCGGCTTCTTGATATTTTATGTGTAGAGATGGAACACTTTCTTCGTAAACAAGATATTAGCATAACCATGACGCTAGGTAGGATATATGGAGTTTGAAGGAGTGATTGTAGTATCGTTTCATTAACAGTACTGAATATAAAAAACTAGGCCTTTTCATTGATACAGAAAAGGCGTTCGATAAAATATGGTATGATGACCTCTTATTCAAACTGAAAAAAACATCTTCCTGACACATACTATTGTTTAATTCAATCATATCTTATAAGACGAATTTATTCAGTAATTTATTAAGGAGTATACCCTCAGATTATATATATTTCTGCAGGTGTACCTTAAAGGAGCATTCTATCCCTTTTCTCCATTTCATGTACACTGATGATATAACGAAACATCAGATTTTCTAACTTGAGCCCAGTTCGCTGATGATATTGTTGTACTTAGCAAAGGAGATATTTGTGAACAAGTGACAACCAATCTTCAAAACTTCCTACAAGAAATTGAAATGTGGAACAAAAAATGGAGAACAGCCATGAACACGAATGAGTAATCAACAGTAACATTAAAATACTTCAAAAAAAAAAGAAAAGAAAAACACTTCCATTATACCTTAACTGTTCACCAGTACCACAGCATGAAGAAGTACGATATTTTCGACTCATCCTAGATAGTCGCTTGACCTGGAATAAACACCTCACTCACATCCTTCAGAGATTAAGATACAGATTTCATCCATTGAAAACAATACTTTCCATTTCTTGTCTTTCCTTTTCTAACAAAATTTCAATACTTCTTAAACCTATTTGGCTCTATAGATGTTCATTATGGGGATCGGCGTCTATAAGGCAAATCAAGCGTATTCAAACATTTTAAAATAGGGCACTGAGAATAATCATGGATGACCATGGTATATGAGAAATGAAACACTTCATTCAGATTTAGGTACAGCCAAAATAGAGACTGTAATTTATTCTTCGTATACACGGTTATATGCAACATTGCCAACACATTCTAGCACCTTAATCCAACCATATCCCTCGGAAAATGCTCCCTCAAGATCGTCGCTTCACGACGAAAAGACACACTGATTTATTGATGCTTTGAGGAACGTAAATGGGCGACATCCTCTCCACAAGTTTCATATTATTGTGATGTTAAATATTTAAGCAAAATGGATGTATCAATGCACAAAAATTGTCAAAAAAACAGTACTGAAGTGGCTTCTTAAGCGAACTGTGTGGTATTTACCAAGTGAAGTTACGTATTCTTACTGTAGTGCAGTTTTATTAAGATGAAACAAGCAACATCACGTATTCTCAAATTGAATATGCTTATAGAGGAGTTTGGAAGACTACATTTCACTGTAAAAGGAGGGAAAATGCTATGTAACTTGTGTAAGACAGAATATAAAGGATTAAACATCAATAAACAAAACGCCATTGTAATTTCATAAAACACATGGAAAATGTTAATTTTTACAAATACCAAAGAGAGTGAAGAAGCATTTTCAGCTACACAATATGATTTTTTTAATAAATGTGAAATGATGTTGTCAGAAAATATTCCGTTTTCTAAAGTTTTAACATCCTGATTTCAGAAAATACACAAATCGAAATCTCTCACGTCGAACAGCTCTTAACAAATAGTGTTTATTTAATGTTCTGAAGTAATCTGGAATAAAAAAATATTCCAGTGCCAAATGCTCTGGAAACGTATAGCGGAAGTATCTGAAAATATTAACAGAACATCTCCGGAAACATTTTCAGAAAAAGTGCAGCATAATTTGAGAAAAAAAAAAAACCTCGTTATTCTGCAAATTGTGATAATAGAAATGTTGGGAATATCGCGAAAAGGACAGCTATATCGAATCACCTATGACTTCTTGTAACGTTGAAAGAAGTTTTCCTCGATATAAACATTGTTTCGCGGAAAGTAGGAGGGTTCACTTCCACTCTGCATATTTCAGTTTAGATGTTGTGCACTGTGTGCAAGTTCTATGTTTAATCTAACTTACTATATATATTCACATCTGAAACCGGCGTTTATTTACCTCTTACTTACAGTCGCGCTCAAACCTCCTGACGTTTCGCGAAAGCCAGTAACATGCGAGCGCGATGTTGTCACAACTACTCTCTCCGTCTCTATCTCTCAGCGGCAGTACTTTTAAAACTGTGGAGCGCGACCCTTTACCTGAGGTTGGTTTAATAGAGAGATGCAGAAAACTTAATAATAATAATAATAATGATAATAATAATAATAATAATAATAATAATAATAATAATTATTATTATTATTATTATTATTATTATTATTATTATTATTATCAGACTGCATTGAATGAAATTAAAAGTCACAAAATATAGAAAAATTAGTTGAGTCAGACTTAACTCGCTGTATTTATATCAATTTTGTAAGTTTTACTTTTATTGGGGTTAATAAAGTTGTCGAATAACACAAAGGCGCAGTTTGATCAAATAAATTGAACGATAGGATTAATTTTAAATAGTAATTTTCTGTACAAATGAATTGATTGAATTGGCATTGCCCTAAATAGCATTATGTCCATGCTGTCAGAGCACATTCTTACAGAAATAGCTGTTATTATATGCCTCTGTTTCGTTTAAGGAAAATGATGAATTAATAAAACGTACCTTTTGTGCTGCAAATTTCTACTCCAGTGACAGAGCTAATGGTGAGCCAACATCGTCGTCGTCAGCCCCCTCACCATCAGTTTTGCTGTCATCTGTGTCACTGTCTTCTTGTAAATTAATGACCACTGGTTCTAAAATGTTTTCCCGATCTAACTCTTTAGCAAAATCTTCCTCTTGTACCTTCACCGCGTGTTTCACGCAGTTTACCCAGTCCTCAATTGTCACATTATCTAGTTCCGTATTTACAAGTTCTTCCACATCCGACATTTTAAAGTTTTGTTGTTTCTAGCGACCTCCCTTTTCACCCGGATCCAAATTAGTTCTATTGCATTATACTGGCAATGAGAAGGTGAGAGTCTTATCACTTCATGCCCCATTTAATTGGCCAGTTGATCAAGTTCATACATTTTTTCACTGCTTTTGAAAGGCAACACTTTTTCCAAAAGTTCTGACTTAGTTTCTGATGGAGAAAAACTAACACCTTTATTTTTCAGCCATTCACTGATTTCATCTTTTTTAGAGGAGGTATTTGGTGTTCTATTAATGCTAACGGAATGGTATGGAGCATTTTCCATTATAATTATACTCCCTTCCTCTAAATGATTTAGAAATCTGTTTAAGAACCAATCGCGAAATGATTGTGCCGTCATTTCTTCGTGATAATCACTGGTTTTCTTTGATCTGAATACCCATTTACTACTTGGAACGAAACCTGTTTCAGCTGATCCTACATGGGAAACAATGTCTACCGCCCTTTCCTAAAAGCACTTTAAGACCTCCATTTCTATTAGAATCTTGCCAAACATATTTCAGAGAATGATTTTTGTTGGCCCACGTTTCATCAAGGTAAAATGTGGGTCGAGTGTCACCTGATGATCTGATCATGTGCATTTTGCGCAGAAACTTCAGTCTTGCGGCAACAATATCATTACGTTGCATTAGATATTTTCGCCCATCAATGGTTTTCCTGTAGCGGAATCCCAACCGATTCAATAATCTTTTAGTGGAAGAAGTTGAACCTGAGTAATTAATTTTTTTCTAAGCAGTACGGTTAGTTTGTTAGCTGTCGGAAATTTTCCATTATCGTAAAAGTAAAAAATTGTACGTCGTACAACGTCTTTTTGGAAGTCGTCTAGATTTGTAACTCTTTTAGGAACATTTATATGCTTTTTAGGAGAATTGAACAATTTATCGGAACCCTGGGTTTGCGCTCTTTTAACTTTTCTGCATACACAGGACACTATAGCGACACTTAAAGAACACACCTCGGCAGTCAGTAAAGTTAAGATTTTTGCGCATTTCTTCAGAAGAGTATTTCCTAAAGAAATTATGAACACTAAACACCATTTTCCGAATTTTACTGCTATAGTCACTCGATCCACCATTCCCACTTGTACTGGGCTCACTAAGAGAAATATTAATTTTTTTGAGAATGCCAAATTGCCAACACACGAAAAAGATATTACATTACACATTCATAGGCTATACCGTACTTTAAACAGAGCCAACTGCACGCAACACCATCAGAAATCGAACTGACATTTCAATTTAGTAGTCTCTCTTCTCTCCTCTCACAAAGAGATAACTCTGTTTATATTCTGAAGAGACACTTTGTTTGAAGCTGTAAGTTTATGGTTCTCAAAATTCTTACATATAAACATTCCTTATCGCATCCAGCTGTATAAACATTGTCCACTATTTCATTGCTGGAAGTCAGCACAAAAGCAATGACACAGAGGCAACTGTGACGGAAAAAAATGGAAATCTTACGAAATTACGGTGAAAACAGTACTCTTAATCAGAAACAACTCTCTGATTCATTAGAAATCCCATCATCCACATTAAGGACAATAATAAAAAATCGCGACTTATTCTCTGCAGCTGCGACGTCGGAAGGATGTAAGCGCAGAAAAGTGAAGGTGATAAATATGAGGACTTGGAAACACGCACGCGGCAAATATCTATAAATTATTTTTTTCGAAAGAATTGAGTACAGTGTATATTGTAAATGTCTTTGACGTACAGTATAATAATTACATAATGGAGTAATGCTATATCACCTTTCATGAATCATGTATTTCAATAAAGAAAAATGCTAATAGATACTGTATATAAGTCAAAATTAGTATACCCGTCTAATACGCGGTCCCGATTAATACGAGGTTTACACGCGGTCCCTTGAACAGCGTCTCATCGGGGTTTTACCGTATTAGCCCATAAAATTGGAACCAGTGGGGGTAGAAATGTGATTTTTGTTTCTATGTGCTCAGGAAATATTAAACATTCATCATATATACATGCAGGGTCCTAACAACATACCAATTTTCCCAGCGCACTTCTTATTTGATTTTGAGATTTCTAAGCGGCGACTATGCGGCGGGTCTGCGTAGCACTGCCGCTATTGGCTATCGCCGATAAGCAGACACACCTGCAAACGTCAGGAGGTTTGAGCGCGACTTGTAGTGTTAATTTGTAAGCAGAGGTCAACAGTCAGTTGCATTGTATTGTTGATGCACAGGCAACTTCGCGTCCATGTTAGCAAATGTTCCAGCTCTAGTTATGATTGAAAGACCAGTTGGAGAACAACCTTTCAAGCTGTGATTGTTGAGTAGTATAATGACCAATTTCATGGGATCTTTGTACTTCACTAGATGGCTACGCCGTTACCTATAATAATAATAATAATAATAATAATAATAAACGAATAAATATGAGAAATGTGTGTTATTATTCGGTTGAGAAGCTTTTATCATCCAGTCCGCTGTCAAAAAATCTGAAAGTTAGAATTTATAAAACGGTTATATTACCGGTTCTTCTTTATGGTTGTGAAACCTGGACTCTCACTTTGAGAGATGAACATAGGTTAAGGGTTTTTGAGAATAAGGTGCTTCGGAAAATATTTGGGGCTAAGAGGGATGAAGTTACACGAGAATGGAGAAAGTTACACAACACAGAACTGCACGCATTGTATTCTTCACCTGACATAATTAGGAAGATTAAATCCAGACGTTTGAGATGGGCAGGGCATGTAGCACGTATGGTCGAATCTAGAAATTCATATAGAGTGTCAGTTGAGAGGCCGGAGGAAAAAAGACCTTTGGGGAGGCCGAGACGTATGTATGTATGTATGTATGTATGTATGTATGTATGTATGTATGTATGTATGTATGTATGTATGTATGTATGTATGTATTCACACTGAAAATGGGTATATACCCGGTGGCAGTGGTAACTAATTACACTCAATAACTAATTACACTCAATAAACTAATTACACTCAATAATTAATTACACTCAATAAACTGATTACACTCACTAATGGGAGGATAATATTAAAATGGATTTGAGGGATGTGGGATATGATGATAGAGACTGGATTAATCTTGCTCAGGATAGGGACCTATGGCGGGCTTATGTGAGGGCGGCAATGAACCTTCGGGTTCCTTAAAAGTCAGTAAGTAAGTAAGTATAGTAATAAACGCGAGCGTCTGTGATCTGTAATAATACACAGATAGCAATTGTAGCTGAATGTCTGTAAAATTAATTGTACACCTATACAGGGCGAGTCAAACCTAAGGGACTGATAATTCTGCTTAATATAAGGTACTCTTTTTAAAATGAAATGCGGTATTTTAATTAAAATATACTATGATCTTTGGTTTGAGTATTTGCAAATTCTAATCCATACATGAATAAAGTTCATTTTGAGTGAAAAGCGAGGCATTGAAGCGAAAATTGATAATGGTCTTAGCAAAGATACGTGACTGGAACTTCGCTCTGATTCTCGACCAAGCGTAAATGTTTGCATGTGTCAATTCTCGTCTCATCACAACCTCATCTGCTGTTTAATTAGGGTCGAGGTAGTGGAAATGAACGTCCAAATAATCATCCAATCAGCCCATCAATTAACTTCAATTTGGCTTCGGCTCTGTATAGTTCTCTGCACGCTTCAATTCATCCTTCATTATGAATCCACGAATGAACCAAAATGTGTTTGTAGAGAGCAAACATCCATGTGACAAGCAAACAGGCTTTCGGTTTGTGCTGCAGTATAAACCATCTTGAAATAAGGGACAGGAGACTTTGTTAATATGAAATAATTAAGCAGATTAGTTCCCTAAATGACTATCATTATCATTATTATTATTATTGGTATTATTATTATTATTATTATTATTATTATTATTATTATTATTATTATTATTATATAAATTGCGGAGTCCCGCAGGGATCTACTTTAGGACCTCTCCTATTTATTATATTCATAGATGATATATGTAAAAGAATAAGTTCTGACTGTTTATTATTTGCAGACGATTTAAAAATTTTTCGCACAATCAAAAGTAGTATTAACTGTCAATCACTTCAATGTGACATTAATTCAGTCGCTAAATGGTCAGAAGACAATGGTATGAAAATTAACGTATCCAAAACTAATGTAATAACCTTTTCTAGAAAAACTTCTTCACTGAAATTTAATTATTATCTAAATAATGTACTAATTAACAGAACGGATGGCGTAAAAGATTTGGGAATATTCTTTGACAGTAAATTGTATTTTCATAGTTACGTTGATTACATTTACAATCACGCAATCAGAATGCTAGGAATAATACGGTCAATAACTTATTCTTTTTCCACGCCCGATTCTCTTTTAATGCTATACTATACATTGGTGCGATCGAAACTCGAATATGCATCTGTAGTTTGGAACTCGATTACAACTACGGACTCGGCTAAATTAGAAAATATACAAAGAAAATTTATACCCTTATGTTCATTCAGATTTCTGCCCATTAATTCCGGGTATAGTTATGAGAGAAAATGTGAATATTTTAATTGTCAAAATCTATATGCTAGACGCCATGAGCTAGATTATCTGTTCTTTTGTAAAGTCCTCAAAGGTGATATATCCTGTGACTCTTTCTTAAACAATATTACCTTACGTATTCCAACAAAAGATATGAGAGCCCACAAACTTTTCTATATTAGAAATTCGAAATTTCTTTCACCAGTCTCCAGATGCATTAAAAATGCCAACATGCATGGCTGCGAATTCGATCCCTTCAATGTATAGACTTTGTTTGCTCTTGGCAAAGATTTATCATTTATGTATTATTTTAGGCATTATACTCAATTAACATTGTCTCATAGTATTCTTAGTTATCCATTCATCGTCATTATTGTAATTAATTGTAATTGTATTTATGTGTAATAATTATTTTTGTTTTATGTTTTTTGTTATATTTGTGCTGAACTGTAATTGGCCACTGGCTGTTGTACAGCACATTAAATAAATAAATAAAAAATAAAAATTATTATTATTTTGTTCTCAGACTGTTCACGGATTCTGGTCTTACGACTTTTGAATGCGAACTATACGTTAGTTGTTCATTATTGTTATTGTTACAGCATTATTATTATTATTACTAATAGTATTAGTATTAGTATTATTTTGTTCTCAGGACTGTTCACGGATTCTGGTCTTACGACTTTTGATAGCGAACTATACGTTAGTTGTTCATTATTGTTATTGTTACAGCAATATTATGATGATGATTACACTAGCCTGCGAATTTCAACTTGTGTTTGTTGCCTAAACTAAGTAATGTGATTTTATATAATGTCGATGTGCTGAATCCGAATTTTCAATCCGTTTGCTTCTATCACGTAAGGTTTGTTTGCAAAATCACTTTAAATGTATTTTATAATTACGTGAATTTCGTCACCAACTTTTTCATTTCGCTTTTTTATTTCAAATTCAAAAGCAATATTTAAAAGACACAACATGCTGCAATTATGTGTATGGTTGTTCATACATGTCACTAGAGTGTTTTTGCTTTGTTTTGTCTTGTTTACTTCACTATTGGATATATAAGTTAGCACAATGTATCACACAAAAAATTACACCACTTGCTTCTTAGTTGAGAAAGTCCTCCTGTTCCTCTTCCTTTTATGTTTCTCTTCAGGTATTTCACGCTTTAACATCCAACAATAATCACCAAGCATACTGATGCTCCCGCGTCGCTGGTACCTTCTTTCGAACTCCTGCAGATCCTTGTGAAATCGTTCATCTTACTCTTAGCTGAAAAATCCTAGATTTTCGGCGAAACAATCTAGCTGAGAAAACAGAAAATTTTGATACTCACGTTACAACCAAATTCCTTGTATGCTTCAAGCATGTTAGCCACAATGTTTCGGTAATTAGGATCCTTGTTGCCAAGAAATTTTAAAACAACTTCACAAAAAAAAATCCATGCTGATTTCTCCTTTTCATTCATACTGTTTTTAAATGCTGCACCAGATATGTACTTAAAACAGCCTCCTTACTTATTTAAAGCTTTTACAAGCTGTTTCATTAAGCCACTCTTGATGTGGAGAGATGGCAGCACAACTTTAGAACAACTCACAAGGTTTTGGCGCACAACATTCTTACAACCGACTTCCAAATTTTTTCGAGGTGGCCAGTCTTTCATAGTCCAG
The DNA here is from genome assembly GCF_040183065.1 of Periplaneta americana. Lineage (NCBI taxonomy): Eukaryota > Metazoa > Arthropoda > Insecta > Blattodea > Blattidae > Periplaneta > Periplaneta americana. Next base: position 132,044,025 of record NC_091120.1, read on the forward strand.
TGATCAACTCGTACCCTACTATCCTATAGGCAAATAATGGACGGAAATTTGGTAAAACCAGATTGTTGACCCAGGAATATAGTAAGAACTTTGTAATCATCACAAACTTGCCACTAGTGTTCTTATAGTCTAGTCGCAACAACAGTAAGTTCTTAGTTGCAAATTTGTGTATGATTTTTTTAGGATCACTGATTAGGCAACGGGCACTGAACCAAAAATGTTTCCGTTATGAAGGAGGAAATCCTTTAAACCTCGCTTGGAAGCATCAATGAACAGTCTCCATTCACTTAGGTCATAGTTTGGAAGTTCAAGTTTTAGCATAAATTCTTTCACGCAATATACAAGATTATCATCTTCGGAGAAAAAGTATTTAAAACCTATTTCACGTTGTCAGTACCAATAGAATGATGTTTGTTTAAGATTTTCTGGTCGCACAGGGATTGGTACATTAGGCACAGGTAAAATGCCTGACCGAACAACTGAATACCCGATTTGATTTTTATGTTTAGAATCGTACCCCTTCACATCACACGAACAGAAGTAGCAGTCATTACTATGGTTCGACTGCTCTCTCCAAACCATAGGTACTCCAAAAGATCAAATGAAGAAATTCTTCAGTGCATACTCTACATACTTTGTGTGGTGCCCAAGCTTTACTTTGGTCTCCAAGTTTGATTCCAAAATAGGCATGATATGACTTTTTCACAAAATCTGTAATAATACACCTCTGCTTAGGCAATGTGTATCTCCTACATAAGTTATATAACAAAAGTGGTCTGGATTATTTAGACATTCTCGATGCAACATGGTAAATACTTTCAACAATAAAGCCGCAAACTGATTTCGTTTCCAGATGAAACGCAGACTAATGAAATGTGAGAGAAACTAGACGAGTTGAGTTCAGTCTCTCACGAAGGAGTGGCTGACATTTCTATCTTCCACAAATAAAAATAATGACAAGGCTGCACGTTATTTCGCCCTAACTTCCTTATGTGCTTGCACCCCCTATCTGCTAAGAAACATCCAGTGTCTTTGGTTTTCAATATAAACACCTTAAAAATATGTTGAATACATTTGGTTTTCATATCCTAACATACTAAACCTACATATGTTAAAATATTACAGTTTAAATAATTATGCTATAAATTGTCGTAATATATTATAAGAAAATAAAAATAACAAAAAAATGGTACGTGATAGGAACTTTTTGGCCTTGAATTTGATTTCAGCATGCTAAAAATATCCTAAAAACATTAAAACTTTGGAGGCAGGAATTTCATCGCAGACTAGTGTTATTATTATTATTATTATTATTATTATTATTATTATTATTATTATTATTTATAATTCCTTAATATTCTCTAATAGTTTAATAATATTTTCTATATTAAAAATACTGCTGATTGTTAACATCTTCAATGTGGCACTGGTGGAATCACAGAATGTTCTGAAAAGAATGAAAGAATTAATGTGTCTAAGATTAATGTCATAATTGTTTCGAGGAAAAGTAGATCTCTTAAATTAAATCATAATTTTAATCAAAATCAAATTGATAGAACTTAATTATTGTGTTAAAGATGTTCATATATTCTTTAACTGTAAACTTTATTTAACAGTCATGTAGATTTATAGGTAGTTATAATCAACTGATATGATTCCGATAAACTAGAACGTATCCAATGAAGATTTATATCGTTATGTTCTTATAGATGTCTGCTCAATGACTCCAAGAAAATTTATGATTATGTCAAGTATCACAGTCTGTATTCTATTATCTTTATGTCCTGCTTTTATACCCTAAAACTAATATAATGTGTAAATGTTTCATAAGCAATGTTAGCCTTAATGTTGCTACATATGGAATGGGAAAACAACAGGGATCACATTTTATAAATCTTTTTTCCCTATCTCCAGATGTATTGGAACTGTCAACTTGTATAACTAAATTTGATGAATTTATTTTATGCATTTAGAATTTGCATAATTGTTGTAAAATATTTAGCATCTAATTTGTTATTATCATTACGACTGATATTGTTCTGTTATTATTAGTCCTGCGTTTGGTTACTTCGAGTACAAATTAGGTATGCACGGCTCATAGGCCAACTAGCTGCGCTTGAAGCGCAGAGCTCTGACCCTTCTCCCCGCTCCACTTCGTGTATTTACGTACAACTGCTTAATCATATAGGCAGAACAATGGGAAAAATACTCACGTATTACTCGACCAAGGCCAGTGGAGTCCTGCAGCCCGGAGCCGTGGCACTACTGCTCCTACGTTCGTTAGTTCACATTACGCCCGCGGCTCCACTCGCCTCGGTCGAGTAATACAAAATATACTGTCAAATGGATTTAATAACAAACAAAATATTCATTTAAAGCCACCTTATGAGCATCAGAAGATTATTCTCACAATTAGTAAAACACATATTAGAGACTAGTTAGGCGTCTTTATTTGTTTCACAATATATTTTTCATCCTAAAAGTAAAAACCAGTGCTCATTATTTCTATTTACAGAGTTTTTAATATATAAATTGAACTTTTCAAATAAACCTTTTTGCTGTTTTGTCAACAGTAATCTCACTAGAGGTTTTCATTTATCTAGAGAAAATCAAAACTCGAGTGAGACTTAATTGACTATTACGCGATTAGGAAAAAGTATATAAAGTGGTCAGCGTGTATATATGCCGGTACTATTTATATATGGGCTTTTTTTACAGCATTTAGTTTACATGTAATTGGGAAGTAGTGTGTAAGTTGGAGCTATCAAATGATAAGATAACGGATGTGTTCATGTCTATTTTCTTCACTACAACAATATTATATATCAACATGAACTATCAAACTGTCCAAACGTTTCAAAACATTAACTCTTAATACTGCGTAGCACATAATTAATAAAAATGTTTATAAATTCCTAATAAGAAAACCAAGGCATGTAGTATTACGCTAATGGAACATGTTGTATGAGGAAATAAAACACAAAAAAAAACATTAATTGACTTACTAAAATTCTGTTTCACTAATGTTAGCTTTACCAAAACGTTTGAATGGAGCCGCCATTTTCAGTTGACTATCTATGCGATAAACAAATGACGGTCGCAAAGCATGTTTTATAGTACCGTAAAGAATTTGCAGTTTAAAATGTTGCCAAACAAATAAAAAAAATTAACACTAAGGAAATTATGAAAACAAAAGCTAGGTAAGTGATAAAAATAAACAAATACTATGGAAGTGATAAAATTGTAGCGATGAACGGCCATGATTAGTTTAAACACATATTTCGTACCGTTTTATTGGTCAAAAGTAGTATGACATAGTAAAAATTAGTTTAGAAGTAAATTATAATAAAAAAATATACGTGTAACATTTTATGTTATTGAAAGGATTTTAATTTGAATATTCACAATCGGAAATAAGTTAATATTGTTCATTTAGAAATGTTTGTAGGTTTTATGTCTCCCTGTGTTACCGTCTCTAATGCTAGATGATAGGCCTACAAATTAATTATGAATAGGCCTACTTGTTTTACACGTGAACGTGTAACTGGACAGCGTTTATATTTAACATCTATAAACGAATGAATGAATGAATGAATGAATTAATTAATTAATTAATCCCGGTAGATACATACATACATACATACATACATACATACATACATACATACATACATACATACATACATACATACATACATACATACATGGTGGAGGTCGACCTGGTTGGCGAGTTGGTATAGCGCTGGCCTTCTATGCCCAAGGTTGCGGGTTCGATCCCGTGCCAGGTCGATGGCATTTAAGTGTGCTTAAATGCGACATGCTCATGTCAGTAGATTTACTGGCATGTAAAAGAACTCCTGCGGGACAAAATTCCGGCACATCCGGCGACGCTGATATAACCTCTGCAGTTGCGAGCGTCGTTAAATAAAACATAACATTTTTTTTAACATACATGGTAGAACTTACAATAATGCAGTAGATCACAGTAAAAATAATTTATTTACACTGACTACTTGTTTCACAAGTCTCTACGCATTATGAGTGACTGTAAACATTTTAAAAGTGAAGTGAAGTGAAAAATTCCTCCTCCTTTCTGCTAAAATACATCTTCTCCTTTCCTAATGAAGTGCTCGCTACCAAATACTTCTATAAGTGCACTGACATCCGAGCGCCTAGCTTTGTTTTGTTTTGACATGTTCTCTGAACAGCAAACCTGAAGAGTGTACACGCGCTATATTCCATACACACCTGGGCTGCTTGTCTTCCCTCTTTTCGATCTGCGGTGGTTGTTTTTGAGGCGTTGCCGACACCAATAGTTCGGCTGCTTTCCTTCCCATCGATCTCCGACCTCAGATTTCTCTCTTTTGACCTCAACATGGTATCCTCTGGGCTGACCCCTACATTCCTCTCTCCTGACTTCATCCCAGCTTCCTCCATGCTGTCCACTTTCTCCAGTTCGAATCTAGACCACAGCCTGCCGTTAATGACGAGCTTGTCATATTGGATGACAGCATGGCATCCCTGACGCCGGGCCTCGAACATGTGGCGTTTGAGGAATTCCCTCTCCCGCCTCACCGTTCACTGAAATCTTCTGCGATGTAGACGCCACTTCCACGTAGGTATTTTGCTTCTCTCAAAATCATATCCTTTAATTTATAATTTGCAAGTTTGCAAACAATCGGACGCGTGCTGTTCCAAGATCGCTTCACTCGTTGCGTTCTCTCAGTATTCCACTCCCGGAGTTCAATGCTCAGTCGCACCATGTCTTCCGACTGTTCCCATATCTCTCTTTCCTCGTTCAGTACGGCGTAAATTACTATATTGTTACGCCTCGACTGATTATTATCCAGGTAGTCAATTTTAGCTGCCTTGATTTAAATTTTTGATGTCACTGAAGCCAACGTGGTTTCTATATATCCAGAAAACTGTTGTCACAGAATCCACTCTAGAGAATCCTTCTCGTATGACCGCCCTCAAGTCCTCTACCATCTTCTTCAGTGCCTCCATTGTCCCCTTCACTAGACACACGCATCCAACAAGACGTCTCCTTTTCACCACAGTTACGGACCGTCTCCTCTCGTACATACCTACTAGAAATGAACAACGATCGAGAAAACGCGATTAACAGCGCCCACAAAGCCGAAAACCCGCACGACAATGTTGTATACGTCGCGTCCTTGACGTAAAGACTGATTGTGAATCTTCCAAGACTCGATATTGATCATCTCCCGAAGTCCAGAAGTCAGCAGTTGTTTATACCTGACTGAACTTTCATCTACTTTGGCAACTGTTATAAATGTATAATTAATCAAGTAGCCTATTTGAAACATCTCTACCTTTCATTGTATAATAATCCGTTCCCCAGTCTTTATTTAATTACTAGGCCCTTATTAAAAAACTAGGAATTTTCTTTTCATATGTTTAAGGTCAAGTGTGCAATCTCAAGTAAAAAGATATTAATGTCATGTTTTATATTTCTTAGAAATGTAAATTTATTTCAGAATTGTTTTTTTATTTATATAACCATAGGTAAAATAATATAATAGGACCAGAACATTTTGATAACTAAGATACTGTTCTGTTTTGTCTTTTTGTCTCATTTAAACATTTATAATGTTATTTATTTCATTGATGTACGTTATTCAAAGTTACGAAATCTTTCCACGCCAACCAAATGCTATTTCGAGAATGACGAGCGAGACTCGAAGCGCAACGAGAAAGACGAGCCGAGACTCGAAAGACAAATGCAGCGAACACAGCGAATGAGAGCGACAGTTAGTTTTGTTCATCTCTAATACTTACACTGTTGCGGATTGCTAGGAGCCTCAAGGTAACCAAACTCAAGACTCTAGTTATATTCATTCTTCTGGTAACCTATGGTAATTAGGTTATTATTATTGTTATTATATTATTGTCATTATTATACTTTTATTATTTATTTATATAGGATTACGATAATATAATGTATAATATCCTGACAATTCGGTAGCTACACGCTGCTATAAAAATTAATTGTAACGTCATCGCAGTACGTAGTGTCCCTGGTAGGAGCCAAGGATCCCGTTGTCATTGCAACGAGTATGAAACCCTCCCTCATGTTCTAGGTTGCTGCAGAAAAGGGGAACCGTTGCGGAACAATCGACAACACTGGGTTAGAAGCCGAATTGCTGAATGTCTCAAGAAGTCTGGAAAGTTTGACGTTTATGAAGAACTACATTGTATTTCCTCCACTGGCTCCACCAAACGCGCCAACATCATAGCAATTGATAACAATCAAAAGATTAGCTTCATAATTGATCCGATTGTCAGATTTGAGGGAAATGAATTACAACCACATGAAGTAGATTTAGAAAAGAAAAGACATTATGAACCCTGCATTACATATCTGGAAGAAAAATACCACATATCCGTTTGTCACTGGGAAGTAATTTGCTTGCTCTTTGATGAAAGGGGCACTATCTCCAGATTTTGTATCAATTTCTTTCATCGCTTCCATATTGATCTTTCGCAACTTCAAGATATAGCCATTAATGTTTTAAGACATTCATTGTTAATTGTAAATAACCTTTTTATAGCACTGTACCTGTATGAAAAATAAATTATTCCTGTCAAGGATAGTTGCCAAATAAATAAAAATAAAAAATATAAGGAAACATAAAAATTGAAATATTGTTGATCTACAATTAATTTAGGTGCTGTTACCGCTCGGTACCCCTTTTTCAAGGGTAACTATCCTTTTTGGATCTCTCTCTGTAAAATGCAAATGGTAATTCTTTGTCCTCCAGACTGTATACAGGATGTTTCCGGGCTGGTGTTACGAACTTTCAGGGATGATGGGGAATGGCACACATATCAATTTGAGATAAGGAACAATGGTCCGGAAATGGCTGAGTCGAAAGTTATAAGCAAAAATAGTTGTGTGGAAATGGAATTGTAATTTCGCAACACGTGCCCTCCTTCCCTTAACCTTTGGAACAGTCGTGGAAAGATAGTATGTGCCGGATGTCTCCTACGTGGATACTTGTCCCGATATAATCTGTGAGCTTGTCTACTGTTCCCATTGGCTCATCCGTATTCGAAAATCAGGTCTGCCTATTCCGCTCTCATGTAAGTTACTGATCCATTTCACTAGGACTGATCGACTGGACATCACAACTTGTACACATACATTGCTGTCTACAGACGTGCATATCAAGACCGACCATGTCCGTTACACAGTACACTATCTGCATTGCTTTAGTGTAGTTTCCTGTCCCCACCCCTCAGACAGCGCACTGAATGGAATACTGTACAGTATGTAAGTAGAGAACGTAAACAAGTCAGATGAATAAAGTAAGTGTAAGATGTACAGATAAATGTACATAAATAAGATGTACAGGGGAATAAAATTATTCCATTTACACACAACTATTTTTGCTTGTAACTTTCGACTGGGTCATTTCCGGACCAGGATTCCTTATCTCAAGTTTATACGGGTCCCCTTCCCCATCATCCCTGAAAGTTTGTAACACTAGCCCGGAAACAGCCTGTATACATGGAGAATCTTTTAAAATATGCTTTATTGATTCATCACACGACTCATACATAAATTTTTTTCGCCATATTTTCCTTTTTGTCCCATGCCGTAACTTCGTGGTCTACGGTATCATGCCTAGATTCGCGTTATGGATTGCGCTCTGGGAGGAATCTTTTCATGAAATATAGGCCAGTGAATGAGGCCCAGCATCGTGATGATTTTGGGAATCTACGATAGGTAGCCAAATCCGGTTCAGAGACCTGGCTGGATCATTGTGGTAATCACACGAAACTTCCGTTCTGGTGCACGATCGTTCACCTCTGCTGAGGCATGTGGACGTAAGCCAGCAAGCGGCTAGTCTGCCATTGCCCTTCATGGGCTGTCGAGTCTCGGATTTATTTATTTAAATTTTAATTTATGTCTCGTGGTACTTTGTGTTTTCTCGACCCTAATGTGTGTTAATTACTTAAATTTTCTTATAAATTATACTTTGCTTTGTCTTTTGTGTAAAGCATCTGTACGGTACTAAATTTTGTAATAACAGCACTATTTTAATTAAGCTATTTCATCATGTAAGTTATTAAAAACAACTTGTCCAGGATGCAAACAGCCATCTATCTAAAATCGTCACTATTCATTGTTACTTGCGGAGAGAAAACTTTACATAGGCTTATGCACTTTGTTAATAAAAGAAGTATCTCAAAGAGGTAATAGACAATTGAATAGTATAAGGAGATTTCTCAGTGGAGTTTGCAGGATATACATTAAATATCAATCAATAAAATATATAAAAAATAAAGAAAAATTATACAAGTATGAATAAACTTTAAAACAGTTTTGATAGCTGTGCTGGCAAAGCATTGGCTTACTATGACAGAGAAATCGGATTCCGAACAGGGTCTTGTTTGTGAGAGAGAAAGGCACGAGGATTCTTCATAGCAGTGACATAGACAAATAACATAGAAAGACCTCCAACTCAATACTATGGAGATGCTACTGTAGCGATGTTAAAGCCAAGGTAATGGTGGCAAAATCGGAACTACGTATCATGTTACACAGCCCGATCGGTATTACAGGTATCCATTATACAACTTAGGTAAATTATTACCAGTATTCATCATATTACTTCCCAAAGGTACATAATGGTTTATCAACAGTAATCTCACTAGACGTTTTGGTTTATCTAGAGAAAATCAAAACTCGAGTGGGATTTAATTGACTATTACACGATTAGAAGAAAGTATATAAAGATTAGAAGTAACGAAGTACTCCAATACAATAAAATATTAATTGACTTACGAAAATACAACTGTCTTCAAATGTATTATTGTACCATCTCAACATTACAAATATTACGCTAGATGCATGCTAGATGGCAGTAGTGTCTTTATACAGACACTGTAATGATTACTATTCAATAAATCTTAATATTAAACAATCTCTGATACTTGACTATCCATAATATCATATAGCAGAAGCTATAACATAACCTAACTAATATACACAAGTGTAAGAAAAGTTTTCATTAACGACGATGACATAAAAAATAAACATGAATAATTTTAAAAGGAATAATTATTGAATGTACAATTTTCAAATTTGAATGTGGTTGGTGGTTCAATTGATGTTATATTGGACGTGTGCGTAATAGAAGTGGAACTCGTTGATTTAGGCCTACATGGTGTATTCAACTTATTCAGAATTTCCGAATGAATAATTTTAAAATGAATAATTATTGAAGGTACAATTTTCAAATTTGAATGTGGTTGGTGGTTCAATTGATGTTATATTGGACGTGTGCATAATAGAAGTGGAACTCGTTGATTTAGGCCTACATGGTGTATTCAACTTATTCAGGATTTCCGAATGGTGCTCTTCATTTATTTGTAAATCGGATTTCAGAAGATGCATAGGTATGATCAGTGATTTTTATTAATTCTTGTTCTTGAATGCCAATGCGAGTCATATTTGAAACTGCTGTGCATCGACTGGAGTGGTTTGTAATTTTATATATATTTTTGACGTCCAGACCAGCGCAGTTTCAAATGTTGGCAAACAAGAAACAAATGCTAGGGACGCGATAAAATTAAACAAATGCTAGGGACGCGATAAAATTAAACAAATGCTAGGGACGCGATAAAATTGTGCGATAAGCAGCCATGATTGGTTGAAATACGTCCTTTCGTACCGTTTTATTGGTCAAAAGTAGTGTGACGTAGTAAGAGTGTAATAGTCAGTTTAAATTAAAGATTCAACCACAATATGCGTACCACATAAGATTTTGGATTTGACATATGGATATCGTGGTTGAACATTACTGAAACCATTAACAACATATTCCCTCTGCTACTCGATCTGTTTAATATTTAAACACGCTAGTCGGTTGAAATCTCTGTTAAGTTCTTTTCACACGGTACGGGAATTTCTCAAAAAGGGCTTTTATAGTCTACGAGTTGATTTCGTCCAGACAAAATTGTACACATGGTTCCATTTTTCCAGTGCATAATTACAATTAAGGTTGTATAGGGAAAAATATAACCGTGTGCGTACACTGCTGTCCGCACAAAATCGATCCGAATAGATTCCCATTTCGAGAAATTCCCGCACCGTATGAACGGGGCCTTAGAGAATGATGTTCCTCCATCGTTGTCCTGACACTGCACTGTGTTGTTTTAACGGAGAACGGAAGTGATGCAGACTGATTTGTTGTGGGTATGTCTGTCTTAATGTGTTTCTTCTCCTTTATACCTCTTTACTATCTATTATCCGTTCATCTATTCGAAGGTCGAAACCAAAATGTGGGCTTACGGCACATCTCCCTACGTTATAAACAATCTTGCTTAGATAAACAACAGGCTTACTTCTGTACCGAATAAACTTAGCCTCTACATTTTAATGGCTAATTTACTGCAATTTCTGGGAGACTTTTTTTAGGTAAATCTCTGATTCTGTATTGGTAGAAAGAGAATGATTGCGGTACTAAATTGCCCTTGTAAAGGAACGTACAAGCGGTCCAAGGCTTACAGAAAGCCAGAGAAATATACCTCTTTCTCTCCCCAATCATCTCTGTTAGCGCCTCTGACGTATAATCCTCTTATCTCAATTATAACAGAAATGCAGAGACATACGTTCGCAAATTAATTTACGAATTTTAGCATCCTTGTTAATCCAACTTGCCATGGTCTTGAGTGTGAAATCCAATTGTTGAAATATCTGACAGCACCTGGCATTATATTCACGGCTGAATGGAAGTGATTTACTGTCAGTTTGTATCTTTTATGTATTTTCTGACAGGGATTTATAAAATGAAGATATTTTATTTAAATTATCAATACATTCTTTGGCTAGCTACCGTTTTCAGAAACCATAAAATAAATATATCTTGTTCGGAAATACAAGTACAAAGTGTGTTTGTTACACTAGATACATATTTTCTATGGTTAGTAGGCCTACTAAACCGTATGTCATTAGTCATTATGAACATGCAAATTAAAACTTAATACACTAAATAATTTGGGACGTTCCAGGAACCAATTGAGTACCAATGGAATAAATTTATTTATTTATTTCTCTAGCTAGCTAGTGAGTACAAATTACATTTATAAAACAAAAATGTTTCTAGCCACTACCGTAAGAGCCAGGCTCGTGTACGATATGGCCTTAGCCAGTAATATATTTATTTTATTTATTGGGTTATTTTACGACGCTTTATCAACATCTAGGTTATTTAGCGTCTGAATGAAATGAAGGTGATAATGCCGGTGAAGTGAGTCCGGGGTCCAGCACCGAAAGTTACCCAGCATTTGTTCGTATTGGGAAAACCCCGGAAAAAACCTCAACCAGGTAACTTGCCCCGACCGGGATTCGAACCCGGGCCACCTGGTTTCGCGGCTAGACGTGCTGACCGTTACTCCACAGATGTGGACCCAGTAACATAACATAAAATGTACAGGGACAGTTTACTAAATACAGTAAGTAACTTAATTTAAACCAATAAATACAACACAAGAGCAAGAATAAAGAAGACAGAGAAAAAAAAGAGAGAAAAATACACATTTAATATAAATTGACAATCCGACAGAAGCCAATGATATTCAATAAAAACATGAATATAGTCGACAAAAATAAAAGGTAAAAAAATACATTTGTTAATATTATATATCATGGATAATTTTACTAATTTCTTTTTTAAAAGCTTCAATTTTAAAATATTTCAAATTTGAAAAGTGGTTTGTAATTTTATTATAAAGTCTTGGGCCGAAACTAGCACCATGTTTAAGAGCTGCAGTTGTATGACATTTAGGCTCAATTAATGGGAAAGTAGACTTTTGTCTTCGAGTACGATATTCATGTCGATTAGATTTATGTTTTATTTGATTTCTGTGGTAGTAAGTTAGTAAACTATATTTATAAATTTCTTCAATAGGCAGTACATTAAAATCTGTATAAATTAAATTTGTTGGGTAATCCATATTTTTGGTCAGACAAATTTTTATTAATCTTCTGTGTAATAAAATTAATGGATTAAGTACAGATAATGCTACTCCACCCTAATTTATTATACCATATTGTATTAATGATTGTACCAAAGATAAAAATATTATTCTCAATGCCTCCTCAGTGATAAAATTTCGAAGTATTACGAATTTATAAATTGTCTTTCTTATACTTGCACGTACACATGAAATCAATTTGTTTATCCCAACGTAAATGCTGGTCTACAATAATTCCTAAATATAAATAGATACACTTCATTCATTCATCCACGTAGGCCTACATTGTATTCTAGACAACGGAAAATAAATGTCGTAATCACGCAGGCAGAGACGTAAATGTGTATGTAAGCAGGCAGGTGGACTAGTAACAGACATTAGATAGGCCTACATTAGATATTTAGATGAGTAGATGTATAGCTACATATGTAGGTAGGTAGATTTGTAGAATGTGAATCCTATTCCTTTCTTTGTAACGATATCGGAGTTGCCCCGGGTGGTATACAGGATTAGAATTTAAAAAATATTAACAAATAAATTAACTTTAATTAATTGTAATAGAGAATTAACAATGAAAGACTTTTACAATGATATACAGAATGGCCCTCTTAACTCTTTCACCTCCGATAGCGTGTGAAATATTTCAGATATACACATGTGTTTTTTGTACATGAAATAATTTTCAAGATACAGTATTAGAGTCAACTTCCTATTTTTAAATGGGAACCAACTATGTTTTGTATTGCAAATATTGCGTTAGTTCTATCTATAACAACTGACTACTTTACTGACTGTTTGAACGTCACTGGTAAGAGTAAACATAACCAATGTCTGACCAAAGATCGAACAGAGGGAGGTCAATTCTAGTTAGAGTTGTGGGTCAATTAAATCACAATCACAATGTACTGTACATTTTAATACTATGGAAATATTGCACATGGTGAAGTGAGACATAAAATTAGTGTACAATAAAAAAATAAACAATAATTGAATCGCCCCATGCAGAAAGGGCTTCAGTCCATTAGACCTGGTTTTGAGAAAAAAAAATACATTCTGTACACTATATTATGAGTTCAAAGCTTATGAAAAAAATGAGGGTTGTTTATTGACCTAGCAAGAATGGCCTTACAGAGTTTCAATGACTTTGAAGTTTTTAATATGACCAAAAAAATTGTTTTGTGTGCTGGACTGAAGTCCTTTCTGCATGGAGCAAAAGATTTCTTTACATTTTTTTATTTTCTTGAGAAAATGAGCATGATTAATTATTTCATTGAGGTAATGGTTATAGTTTGGGGTTGTGAAAGGGTAATGAGTATAAATCAATTAGTTTTGAAACAATATTTATGTAAGTAAATGTCAGAAATTAAAAAATTGACAATACACTATCTATTTCTTTATTCCTTTTGCGGGCCCAAGGGTGTAATTTCTTGGTATAATTTTATTCCTGATAGTCATTAGGTACATCAGGAAATAATCTGGTAATGTCATTTATTTTTGTCACTTTTACTGGAATTTTTGTCATTGGATATACACGGTTTGGTGGAAAAGCTGAATTTCAAAGCCCATGTTGAGAAAGACAATGTGTGTATCACGATACCATCAATAAACTGGGATGTGATTATACATCCACGTAACTGGCTATTGTGTGAAAATTGCATCAAGGTGCTGATACCAAAATGAACTTTCGTATTTCGTGGTACCGACTTCGGTGCAGTTTCTTTTATAGAACATTGGCCACCAGTTCTTGAAAATCCCAAATGTCCTCGGTTTAGACTTCAAATACCTCAAACTTCGCAGATGTGCTACTTTGCATAATCAGTTCAGTTATTTCATTCCCAGAGTAAAGTCGATCATATCTTGTAACGGGAAGTTTGATAGTAGCAAAATCTCTGTCGCAGAACAGAAAATAATTATCTCTGTCAGGAAAGAATTGGTCGATTCTTTTAAATGGACCGTTAACTGTTAAAAATATGAACAATCTTGCTAAGGTACGGTTCTCATTCTGCCCTGCATAGTAGTCGGAAAACAATTGTAGCCCTGTAATTTCAGAAGGAATATCTTGCAGGTAATTATACAGGAAATAACACACCACATTACATATTTCCTTGCCAATACCCTAATAGTAAAGAAATATTATAGCTTTATTTTTCCTAATGTCATGAATGCAAAATATGTTAACAGTCAGCTAACGCAAGTAAAATGTTTCGTGGACAGGGATAATCAGTTAATAAATATTTTGCATAAAATCTATTGCAAGAGATAATACATAGGACTGATTTTTCATGAGAGTTTCCTCTTCAAGTTCGTTTGTGTACAATTATCTCAGCCAATGCACACCGTTTTGCCTTATTCATATGGGGATGTCGAAGTTTAACTTTTATACAGTGTTTCGTCGGTAAAAATATTATTATTATTCATTCATTTAGTGTTCTTTCCAAGGGCAGGTCTTTCACTGCAAACCCAGCTTTCTCCAGTCTTTCCTGTTTTGTGCCTTCCTCTTTGTTTCCTCATAGGATCCATATATCTTAATGTCGTCTATCATCTGATATCTTCTTCTACCCGAACTCTTCTCCCGTTCAACATTCCTTCCAGTGTATCCTTCAGTAGGCAGTTTCTTCTCAGCCAGTGATTCAACCAATCCCTTTTCCTCTTCCTGATCAGATTCAGCATCATTCTTTCTTCACCCACTCTTTCCAAAACGACTTCATTTATTATTATTATTATTATTATTATTATTTATTATTATTATTTATTATTTATTATTATTATTATTATTATTATTATTATTATTATTATTATTATTATTATTATTATTAAACAACGAGTGAAAGTCAGGATAGGAGAATAAATGTTAGAAGGAAATAAAATTGGGAGAGAAATACGTCAAGGATGTCCCATATCACCTACCCTGTTCAACATCTACTTGGAGAATTTGGTGAAGAATTGTTTTCAGAACATGAAAGGAGTGATAAAAGGAGGAACAAGAATAAAGTGCATAAGATTTGATGATATGGGGTTGTTAGCAGAAGAGGAGATGATGCTAAAGGATATGCTACTGGACCTAATTGTCAGCTGTAAGCAGTATGGGATGAAGACAAATGCAAATAAAACGAAAAGCATGGTCATAGGAAGAAAAATACAGAAGATAAACTTGCGAATTCCAAATGAGGCAGTAGAGCAAATGAACAGCTTCACAAATACTTGGGGTATATTATAAGCAGTAACATGGCCTGCTGCCAGGAAGTTACAAGGAGGATAGCAATCGCAGAGGAAGTTTTTAATAGAAAAAAGAGCATTATCTGCGGACCTCTGGAAAAAGAACTAAGGAAGACACTATTGAAGAGTTATATGGGAGTGTGGCATTGTATGGGGCAGAAGCATGGACATTACGACGAAGTGAAGAGAAGCGAATAGAAGAATTTGAAATGTGGATATGGAGAAGAATGGAACGTGTGAAGTGGACAGACAGAATAAGAAATGAAGCTGTGTTGGAAAGAGTGGGTGAAGAAAGAATGATACTGAAACAGATCAGGAAGAGGAAAAGGAATTGGTTGGGTCACTGGCAGAGACGAAGCAGCCTACTGAAGGATGCACTTGAAAGAATGGTGAACGGGAGAAGACTTCGGGGTAGAAGAAAATATCAGATCATAGACGACATTAGGATTATGGATCATATGAAGAAACGAAAAGGAAGGCAGAAAATAGGAAAGATTACAGAAAGATGGGTCTGCAGTGAAAGACCTGTCCTTGGGGAGAACATTAAATGAATGAATTATTATTATTATTATTATTATTATTATTATTGTTATTATTATTATTATCATTATCATTATCATCATCATCATCATCATCTTTGCACAAATACAGATTCTTAGCAAGAAGGGCTTCCGTCCTGGACTGAATTCCTTTCTGCATAGAACTCTGAGCTTGACGCTTCAGTTTCTATCTTTCCAAGCACTGGACTGAATACCTTTCTGCATAGGCCGATGGAGCCACCCATAAAGATATGATTTGCATCAATATCTCGTTTTCTCCAAATTTGTGACTGAAGCCCTTTCTGCATGGGGCAATTCAATTATTCTAAAAAACTCTCTGTTGTGCAATCAGATTTCTCGCCGATGTCTTATCGTTCAATTGTTCAGTACAGAACTGAAGAAACAAGGGTTGTATTGGTTAGTGTACAGTACTATGGACGTGTTCGATCTTCAATTATGTCAACAATATGAACTAGATATAAGGAAGGGTGCGTCAGACATTGTTTATGTTTACTCTTACCGCTGACTTTCAAACAGTCAGTAAAGTAGTCAGGTGTTATTAGACAGAGCTAACGCAACATTTACAATACAAAACATAGTTGGTTCCCATTTCAAAAAAGAAAGTGGACTCTAATATTATTTATTATTACATGAAAATTATTTCATGTACAAAAAATACTTAAGGTGTATCAGATGTCCCATTCGTAGGTAGGTGGAAAGATGGGTGGGTAGTTGGACGGGTAAATAAGTAGGTGGACGGATAGGTAAGTTGATGGACGGGTAGCTAGTTGGATAGACGAGTATGTAGTTAGATGGTCGGCTGGGTAATCGGTGGACGGATATGTAGGTGCGTGTACTGTTAGATAGGTAGGTGGACGTATAGGTAGTTAGATGGACGGGTAGGTTGGTGAATGGATAGATAAGAAGATGGATGGGCGGGTAGATATGTAGATCGACGGATATATAGGTGGGTGGACGGGTAGACAGATCAACGGGTAGGTAAACGGCTAAGTAGGTAGGTGGACGAATAGTTGGAAGTACACATAGATGTACGGGTTAGTAGGTAGGTATGTGGATAAGTAGGTAGATGGGCGGATAGATAGGTAATTAGACTGGTTGGAGAGTGGGTAGGTACGTGGGAGGGAAAGTAGTAGGTAGGTACAATTTTTGTAAGTAGATAGATGTAGAATGGACGGGCGAATTGATTGGAGGAGTGATTGATTGATGGTTGATGGATGGATGTTTGGTTGGATGGATGGATGGATTGGTGGAATGATGGATGGGTAGCTTGGTTGGTTAATTGATGGATTCATTGAATAACTGATTGATTGGCTCATTGGTGGAGAGTCGGAAGGATAGGTGGATGGATAGATAGATGAAATTGGTGTGTTGGTTAACTTTAATGGCTTTAACTACTGATTGGTTGGTAAGTAGACCTAGATTTAAGCTGCATCACGCCGTGTCCGCATTTAAGAGATTCAACTATATAAAACTACGAAATATCATCAATGTCTATTTCTGACATTTCAATAAATATTTTAACACCAAATTTAAAATAACTGAAAAATTATGAACTTCATTAATAACGTTATCCATATTTAACATTGAGAACAAATATTTGACATGATGAGGTGAATGAAGTGATGCATAAAGTTCAACTAACAATAAGATAACGAATACCGGAATTCTAGTAGGCTGGAGAATATACCGAAAGAATGTGAAACAAGTAATATTAGACTCTATACAATATTTAGCGTTCGTGTCTATTAGTAACTTATATTTCTATGATCCGAATGGCACACATAAGAAAGGAAATGAAACTTACAAAACTTAGCTCCATAAAAATTGAGTGTTTTGGAGAAAAAACCACATGGATCAATATTATTCCTATCTTATGTCACTTTGTGTATGCCTCTGCTTGCTGGAAAAGAAAAGCCCGCGCTAAAATAAATTATGAAAAAAAAAATCTGGTTTATGACTGTAATGATGATGAATGCGGCAAAACACTTTTATAGGCCTAAGAAAGAGCGCTTATTTTATAGTTTCAAATAAAGTGCAATTAATCTATTTCAGATAATGAATTGGAACATATTTAGTGATTTTATCTTGAAAACAGTAATAACATTTAAAAACAAGTGAATGTCTTGAACTGTCTTGCACGTCATAACTCTCATCAAAAAACAATAGTCATTGAAAAGAAAGTAGCCATATTTAAGCACGTCAATGAAACTATTAGAACTTTATATCTGAATGTCCGTCCCTTTGTAGGCCTTCTTACTGTATCTGTTTGTCAATATATCTGTGTAGCCATGCCTTATAAAGAAATTGCCAAATTTTAAGGCTTTTTTAGTCCAATGCATGGTTCTTTTGCAGTTTCATAACATTCCTACCGTACTTCAGGCTAAGGGGTGGTGTTGCTAGGATACAGCAGTGATTGATTACCATGAAAATTGTCATTATAAGTCCATGGCGTTGTCTATACTTGGGAAGCAAAAAGAAAATAAATTAAACACGTCGGTGTGTAGAATTTTGCTTATTTTGAGACATCTACGTATTATTATTATTATTATTATTATTATTATTATTATTATTATTATTAGTATCATAATTATTATTATATTTACTATTATCATTAGAGAAAATGGGAGTATAAGAGTACAGTACGTCAGTTATTCACAGATTTCAAAAAGGCATATGAGTCGCCTATGAGAGAAGTTTTATATCATATTTTTATTGAATTTGGTATTCTCAAGAAACTAATTCGATTAATTAAAATGTGTCTCAGTGAAACTTGCAGCAGAGTCCGTATAGGCCAGTTTCTATCTGAAGCTTTTCCAATTCACTGCGGGCTAAAGCAAGGAGATGCACTATAACCCTTACTTTTTAACTTCGCTCTAGAATACCCCATTAGGAAAGTTCAAGATAACAGACAGTGTTTGGAATTGAGCGGGTTATATCAGCTTCTTGTCTATGCGGATGACGTAAATATGTTAGGACAATATCCACAAACGATTAGGGAAAACACGGAAATTTTACTTGAAGCAAGTGAAGCGATAGGTTTGGAAGTAAATCCCGAAAAGACAAAGTATATGATTAGCCTATGTCTCGTGACCAGAAATATTGTACGAAATGGAAACATAGAAATTAGAGATTTATCCTTCGAAGAGGTGGAAAAATTCAAATATCTTGGAGCAACAGTAACAAATATAAATGACACTCGGGAGGAAATTAAAGGCAGAATAAATATGGGAAATGCCTGTTATTATTCGGTTGAGAAGCTTTTATCATCCAGTCTGCTGTCAAAAAATCTGAAAGTTAGAATTTATAAAACAGTTATATTACCGGTTGTTCTGTATGGTTGTGAAACTTGGACTCTCTCTTCGAGAGAGGAACAGAGATTAAGGATGTTTAAGAATAAGTTTCTTAGGGAAATATTTGAGGCTAAGAGGAATGAAGTTACAGGAGAATGGAGAAAGTTACACAACGCAGAACTGCATGCATTGTATTCTTCACCTGACATAATTAGGAACATTATATCCAGACGCTTGAGATCGGCAGGGCATGTAGCACGTATGGGCGAATCCAGAAATACATATAGAGTGTTAGTTGGAAGACCGGAGGGAAAGAGACCTTTGGTGAGGCCGAGACATAGATGGGAAGATAATATTAAAATGGATTTGAGGGAGGTTGGATATGATGATAGAGAATGGATTAATCTTGCACAGGATAGGGCCCGACGGCGGGATTATATGAGGGCGACAATGAACCTCCGGGTTCCTTAAAAGCTATTTGTAGGTATTATCATTAGGCTATTATTCTTGAAGCCATGAAAGAGCTCTGCTTTGAATATAAGGAAATAAGTTAAGTTATATCCCTATACTGAAAAAGGATGATTTAATAACTTACTGTGCAGTGACTTAGAGCGAAAATGGTATAAAGATGTTATGTCAATTCTGACTGGATGAAGCCTAGAGATGGCAGATTTTCGCAGCTACGATAAATTCTATATTTTTCAAAACGCAATGAAAATCAGTCATTTTATGTGTAAAAACGTATTGAGCATATTGCTGTAGTTTTTTAATCCGCGATAAAATGCGAAATTAAGTACAAAATGCGAAATTAAGTACAAAATGCGAAATGTAATTTGTGTGTTTCTGCGAAAATGAGCGAAATCACATGTTATTAGACATTTTTGTGATTTTGTACAAAAAGAAAAAAATCTGTATCTATCTAAAGTCCTACAATATATAACTTTTTTAAAAATAGTTTCGTCACTCCTCCATGTTACCTTTTACAACAGTGGTGGTCATCACTCGCTGAAATGGGTAGAGTGCATGGAGGTTAAGGAACTCTGCTGCGTCGTGCACAAGGGATAGAGACAGCATACCCGCCAGCAGCGACGATTGCACGCTAGGGCAGTGTCTTGTCCGCGGGTAAGCGACGCTATCCGAAGCGTGTAGTGTTTTGATGACCGCTGTTTTACAATATGAATAGCAAAGGGATATGACTAATCTGATAACGACTGTACCGTTATTTTGAGTTCTAAACTTATATGTCGGATGCTGCTGGTAGAACATTGGCTGCAATTTATTTAGGCCCAGTGCTCACAGATAATTTGTATGTAACCAGACAGATCGAGATAAAGTCTCACTATATCTTTTGCATGTATCTTAATGTTCACAATTTCATTGTATTTTAATACGTTTGTTTGATTTATTATAATTTAAACTGCATAATATAGAAAATGCACCTGTTAAGACATTGATGACATTGAATTTCTACCAGCAAACTTTACATAAAAAAATTTCCATCCAAAATTTCTGGAAAATGCTAAAATTTAACAAGTAAAATGCTATAAAATGCTAAATTCGATTTTAAACTGTTAAATTTTTTATTTTATTTTGCTAAATCTACCATTTCTAATGATTCCTCTTGCGAAAACATCATATTATCAAATCAACAAAACGTTATTTAATTACTTATCGTGCACTTAACCAGTAAGAACTCATATTATGCCCCCACTTTGTTATACGAGGCTTTCTGATATTTAAAACTACGAAAAGTGGTCGTCTCAAATAATAATAATACTTACTTACTTACTTACATACTTACTTACTGACTTTTAAGGAATCCAGAGTTTCATTGCCGCCCTCACATAAGCCCGCCATTGGTCCCTATCCTGAGCAAGATTAATCCATTCTCTATCATCATATCCCACCTCCTTCAAATCCATTTTAATATTATCTTCCCATATACGTCTCGGCCTTCCCAAAGGTCTTTTTCCCTCCGGCCTCCCAACTAACACTCTATACACATTTCTGGATTCACCCATACGTGCTACATGCCCTGTCCATCTCAAACGTCTGTATTTATTATGTCAGGTGAAGAATACAATACGTGCAGTTCTGTGTTGTGTAACTTTCTCCATTCTCCTGTAACTTCATCCCTCTCAGCCCCAAATATTTTCCTAAGGACCTTATTCTGAAATATCCTTAACCTATGTTCCTCTCTCAAAGTGAGAGTCCTAGTTTCACAACCATAAAGAACAACCGGTAATATAACTGTTTTATAAATTCTAACTTTCAGATTTTTTGACAGCAGACTGGATGATAAAAGCTTCTCAACCGAATAATAACAGGCATTTCCCATATTTATTCAGTGTTTAATTTCCTCCCGAGTATCATTTATATTTGTTACTGTTGCTCCAAGATATTTGAACTTCTCCACCTCTTCAAAAGATAAATTTCCAATTTTTTATATTTCCATTTCGTACAATATTCTCGTCACGAGATATAATCATATACTTTGTAATAATAATAATAATAATAATAATAATAATAATAATAATAATAATACTTTATTGCTAGAACAAATATACATATTGTTTTTTTATATAATATTCATTCTAGCACTCCCAGAAAGAGTAAGTTACATACTCGTGCTTAGGTGGCATTCCACATAAATGAATATAATGAACTTTAGTACTACTTATTCGAAAAATAATACAATTTATGTTCTTACTAAGAATTCGTATAAATTATCAATGATGATATACTCTGTTAAGCGATTCTATATCGGCGAATTGATTTTGCAACAGTAATTCGAATTGTTCTTGTCGGAAGCACAGTAAGTGAGGGGTGACTTTGTTTTCAACCGCTCTGCTGGGTCTGACTTTGTAAACAATTAATAAAGTAAAACTGAAGGGTGATTGAAGACTGTTGCATATTCATGACTGAAGTGCAGCGTGACTATTTATTTGGAACCCCACTGTAGCGTCGCAGCAACGCTGCCAGCCTGTCATACGGACATCGGCGTGGTCGAGGGACGTGATTGGCTCGTAATGAATGCAAACCACCCAATCCCTTCGCCTCATCCCTAGGGGAGTCCACGAGATTACAGTAGTAAGGGTTGGACAGGGAGCGTAAGAGGATATAGTGGTGGAGGAACCGACGAAGACTTAAACAGGGGTGTTCACTATTCAGTGAGTTATTATTTTATTCTTCTATAAATTTATAGCAAAATTATTTATTAATCTCAGAATGGAAGCACGGAGATATAAAGGGAATCAAAATCTGAAGAAATAAGAACATCCAGACAATTGTATATAGTGCAAATGAAATAAACCTGCAGACTTTCAGAGCAAGTAACTCTTGTTGTATGTAACAAAAAAAGTGTAATAACGCATTGGTGGAAAGTTCACAGTTTTCTCGGATTTTTTCTTTGTTTTTCAAATGTTTAACACCCTCTTATTCTGTAACTATTATGAGTAGGATCGTCATTTTCGTTAATATCCATAGAAAATCTAATGAAGAATAATTTATCTTTCTGGCGTATTTCAATAGCGTGGACGGTTTTCATGTAAATATAATTTATAAACCACTTAATTCGAAGCCACTGAACAACGCGACAAGATTGCAACGTTGTAGCCAGAGAGGCAGGTGGAAACAGTTTATCTAGGACAGGCGTGGAGAACTGGTAAGTAGGGGAAATATGACGTCAGGTTCACTCTACTTCTATTGGGGATGATCGACTTCCGCGTAGAGTTGGTTACATTCTCTGGTCGTCAAAGGTCCATGAGTGTCGGCATGTAATTTTCAAAAAGCATTGTAATAAATTCATTGTTTTTATAATGCGTTATCTCATTTCAAGGTTTACAGTTATGCTAGATTTCCTGTCGGTAGTTTCTTTGAGATTTCTTTGCACCTAACCTGCTTTAGATATTCGAAAACTTTCTTCCTATCATCACCTACGGAAACATAAATTTATAGCATTTAAGTAATGAACCTTGAAAGTCACTCTTAATTTCAATTCAAAATGAACACAACGAGTGACGTCCTTAATTTTACAGTATATAAATAAAAAATCAATATACAGTTCGTAATAATGAACTTACCCGAAAGTTTGTGCATTCCATAATTCTTAATATGGGCTTTGTTGAAATGTGGTTTAATATTGAAATGAGAGTAGAAATAAATTGGATGGGGCTCAGTATACAAGCAACTCTTTCGTCTTCTTTAACAACTAAATAATCATATTCCCATTTCCTTTGGAAGTAGTATTTCTTTACGGGTTTAGATTTTGCCATATTCCAGTTCTCTTTAAACTGGATACGTGATTGTGTATTTATCTATTTATTTATTTATTTTTATTTATTTATTTGGCTGCAGTGCATTACAACATTGAATGACAGCATTGACATCCGGTTATATAGCTATCATTCACTTATCAACGTACAATTTATTTATCGTCCTATTACTAGCAAAATCAGGTAATACCAGTAATATAAGTTTTGTAAAAACAGGAATTAAAACTTTATTATTGCACGAAAAATCATAATAAATTCTTCAAATAAAGTAATTGGTTTGTTGCCTGCATGCAACATTTCGGACTTATTTCATTTTAGTAGAATACAGAGCGCGGAAAGATAAGTCGGGGACTGTACTTAACTTATTTTACACAAAAAGTGGATTTAATCGGCTTTACTAATAATAGGACGATATATACATAGGAAATCCTTCTTACATTATTAGCACACATACATTTTTAAATGTATTTTATTTATCTTTTCATTTATTTATTTCCTTCATTTATTTTTCTCTTACTTTCTAAAGGTATGTTCCTAAGGATTTTATTATTTGTTCATTTGTAATTTTTGATAGAGTATTGTATACCTGCCGCCGCTAGAATTAATGTTGATACAGCCGAGCGTAACTAGAATGCCATGACCGCACTGGTAGAAAAGGTGGGTGGGGTAAGAAAAGGGAGTAAATCAGTAGCTCTGAGGAGCTGCAGTTCTGCAGGTCTGATCTAGACAGATAGACCTGAGTTCGTTTACCTCTTAAATGAGTATTGCAATAAGAGAGAGAGACGGTGTTGTTGGACTGCTGAAACTTCCAACTTAATTTTCTAATTAACCGTGCATTTAATCACAAAACATAATATAGGTCATCTATTCACTTGTGTAACATATCGTCCCTTTCAATCTGTAGGGTTATTTCACTAGCACTCTATAAATGCAGATGCCCAAGTCGTAATAGCAGATTCAGAAGGCACATTACAAAAATACACACACACACACACACACACACACACACACACACACACACACACACACATATATATATATATATATATATGTACAGGGACATCATTTTATTTTTACTTCAATTTTTATTGTACCTGAGTTTTTGAATGTACACCCCTTCTACTAATGAAGTTCAACCGTCCTCCATACAGATCCAAGACCTCATATACATAGTAGCCATACGGTCATAGTAAACAGTACGTTCCAAAAATATGTTCGCGTTTTTCAGTGACGAAAGGGCTTTCAATATTGAATCATTTTCTCATAGATACTGTCGTCCATTTGCCCACGTCGCATCCCGGTTTCCTCCACCTGCTTCTATTCGCCTCTCTGTAAAGGATAGTGGCTGGGCTGTCTTAGCTCTTTTGTAAGAACATTAATTTTTGTTAGGAATTGGACGTCTATGTAATATTATATCCATAAAACTGCTTAAAATAACTTAAATAAAAGGGCCTAGTTAAGTAATTAACTGTCACGTGATCCCCCCCTTCTACGACCCTGCCACATAACCACTTGGACGAACAGTAGATAGCATGTCTGAGTAATTTTATCTTTTCGGATCGGGCAGAAGTGAAGATTAAATTTACAGTACGTAAGATACTCTTTTATAGAGTAGGTACAGAATTATTTCAACATGAGTTACTGGTACGAAAGACGTAACTGGTAATTGGAATTAGGTACAATAGTCTATATTGCGATAATATGCACATTAGACCTGAAGCCTGTATTGAAATGAACGGCCACCATTTTAACACAATGTGTTTAAATATCCATATTATGATTATTTTTCAATTTAACTTCATTCTCTATAGTGTACGCTAATGTGCTGTAGACAGTATAATATACACTGCATAATGAATACGTCCACATGGACAGTTCAGTTCGTGAGTAAAAACACTTATTGTTAATAACAAACAAAACCTAATGGAAATTATGAAATTGAAAAGCGTGATATTTCCTAGTTTACTTTTCTTCCCTCCTATACCTAGTTTGTATATTACGCCAGTATCATCGAACTCCAGTCGTGCTAGAAGGTAGCAAACTGTGTTTTCGGGTCTCAACAAAGTATAGCCAGGTTAATATTAGAAATGTTAGTAAAAATAAAATGATGTTCCATGTCTATATATATATATATATATATATAAATGACGACAATTAATTACAGCGAAATATGGATTAATCATTTCCAATGACAAACTGAAACTATGGACTTCAAAGGAAGAGACCCAATCTGGAACAAAATATTATTAAATATGTAACATTCATTATCTCATGAAACCAAATTTTTGCGTGCGACATACATACATACATACATACATACATACATACATACATACATACATACATACATACATACATACATACATACATACATACATTGCGCGCACACACACGGACACACACGTAGAGTAAGAAAGAAAATAAACATACAAATTTAATAATGTATGCAAGCTAAACTGTTTCGAATGTGTTTTCATAACTTTAAATTAATTTCGTTTGATTTCAACGGAGAGCTATTTCTGTATGGTGAAGTCGCTTTTGTTCGTTTCTGTAATATTACATCATTAGTATGTTTTCCCAACTAGTTGCATCCATTTAAACTAAACGGTGAACTTGCTGCCCAAATCTGTGCCGGCGAATGTATTTGGACTTGTGTTTGATTCAATGAGGGCGGCAAGGGTTTGGGTAACTAACTTTTTAACCGAGCTACCCCTCCAGCATTCTGATCTACATCGATCAGTATCCAATCCATGTCCCATTTCCCGCCCTTTCCTTCCCGAAACAATTCTAGTGGGAAGAGATCCCAACTCTCCCAGCAACTACCCCTCAGGTTGTTCCTAAACTTTCAGTTCGGAGCGTAGTTTACCTTTACGCTAAAGAGACAAACCAGAATTCTCAGGTAGAGAAATTCTCCAGGGGATCTTATGTTCAATTTATATCAGAACTTCCTAGTAGAAATTATACTGAAGCCAGCTTAGCTCTTCAAGAATCGAAATTTGATTAGATATGAATCATCATCATGATCATGACCATGCTCATCATCATCATCTTCGTCATCATCATCGTCTTTATCATGTTTCAAGCCAAGATTACGGTAATTGTCTGTTCCGCCTTCAGAAACAGAAGTATTCAATCACAATAATAATACCCTTAGGCTACTAGAATTATTAACATTCTTTCAGCTACCTTTGGTGGGTTATTTTGACGCAGCAAAACCTGTCAGAAAATAAAATACAATATAGGCCTACGGTACGTCTTTTCCATAGTTCGCGAAAGTATATGTAGCGTTTTCAAAGAAAAAATCGCGGGTATGGTAGCGTCCGGTACAAGGCTGTGGATTTGACATGAATACTAATGGCTTAAATGGACAGATCTAGACGAGTTCTTTCGTTTGAAACCAAAATCAGTGCCCTATCATATCGGAGTCGCGAGATATATTGCCCGGAAATCTTCGCTCACTTCCAAAATGGCCGCCAGTCGCTGCGGTATCATGCGCGAGACGCGAACTCAAGGTCATGCTCGCATCATGGTCGTATACTCGATCGCACGGGACCATATTTATTTCAATCGTGTTATTCCTTACAAAGTTAAGGTGTCCCAATAGCTCATCCTGCCAATGTTACATCGCCATTTCCGTCCTCGTACCCTATGTGTCGGTGTGATTTTAAAGAGTTATTCACCTCAGAAAGCGAATAATGATAGATTTGTATGTAGTTTCACTAACAATATCATTGCTTTCAGTTTTCTAAAGTAAAATAAGAAGAACATCAGTTTGCACTAGTGACCTGTGAAACATGGCTTAAGAGTTTACAGCACCAATAATAATAATAAGTTATAATTATAAATTTTGTGACAGACAGACTTAAAAAAAACAGTAATGTCTTTTCAACAAACGATGATTTTAATTTGTAGGATTAATCGATTACAATATATTTGATCGGTTAATCGAATTTTGTAGTTGAATAATCGTTTTTCTTGTATGATCTAGTAGTCCAAATCCCGCCGGTGACCTTAGAATCTATATTTCCATTATTATTATTATTATTATTATTATTATTATTATTATTATTATTATTATTATTATTATTTTAATTCCAGTTTAGTAAACCTATTTTCTTCTTTTATTATTGTACGTTTCATTGTGTTTGTACGCCTTACGAATTCATTCAATTTATTTTCAACACCAGCAGTGGTTATGTAAGAGACACCATATCCTACTGCTACAGCCTAATTGCTCAATCACTTTACTCCCAAATAGTATTTTAATCGTAACTGGATTATCTCCACAAAAGAAAGCCCTTTAGTGTTCTGGTCTAATGTTTTTAAGTTCCCTGTGAATGGACTGCTCTTTGTAGGTTCATCGTCTGCGAACAGTAAATAGTTTAAAAAGTTGTCATCTATAAAATGATATGTTATTAGAGTTTCTTGCCATTTTTTTGTACCTACCTCCATATATAAGTAAAAAATCAGGTTTGAACAAGGAAACATTTATTCTAAATTTAAACTACATAATGTACAGTTTCCCTGGAAAAGGATGAGACGATTGAATATTCCTAAGTCTCAGATGTATGACACTGCGCATGATCGGAGACCAGAGCACTGATACACAAGATAACGAATATTGAGTTACTTAAATGCACGCTATTTGGTTTGCTACTACCCTCGTTCCGAAATTCACTTCAAATACTGCAAAAATATGATAATATTACGTAAATAAAATATAAATATATACGTAAATCGTGTAGTTAAATCGACAATGGACCTTCATGACTACTAGATCGACACTCCGCACAGAAAGGAAAGCTTTCGTGTCGTTTCAATATCTCAGACGCTAAGACTTCTGCCTGTTGTGTAGAAGAGAGCGAGTTCGATTCTTAGTCTACGCCAACGATTTTTTTTTGTCTAAATAATGTTGAAATAGCTAAGTAACGTTGAAATAGAGTTTTACAAAGTCCTGAAATTAAGTGTTAATGATCACAGACAATACAAAATTACAAGTTATAATATTATAAACGTTAATCTAGTGAATGCATTTATATATATATATATATATATATATATATATATATATATACACACACCCACACACACACACACACACACACAATGTAAATGCATATATATTAAAAACTAACAATTAAAATGAAATTAAAAAATATTCCTAAGCCACACAGACAAACTTTTACAAAGGTTTTTAGAGTCCTTAGGCTATGACATTTGCTGAGTAATTATTACAATATTTTATTAGTAGCTTTCCCATAATTATGTGTAAGAAATGCACTCGCACAAAACACTTTTTGTTAAAAGTGTGGCTTTGGATTATGTCATTCTCACCCCTTCAGTTGATTTTAACTATTTTATCTACGTGTTTCCAATAGTGTTTAATTTAATGTGCATTCAATTTTATTCATGTTATAATTGAGTGAAAAAGCAATGTTGCAGTTATTGACTAATTACATATACTAATACTAATTATTAAATGCAACTGTTAAGTAACTAATTGCAGTATCTTTTGCAAAATCTCTAATGTTTAAGTTGTCAATAATATTTCTGTACCATATACTATAAGACGTTACAGGATTTGTAATAGATTTGGAATTTTCTACTTTATAATCACTTGTTTTAATGAAAAAATATTTTCTTTCTTAGAATATCTACAAGTTTAAATTTAATAATATTCCGAATAGCTTCAATTGCATTATCGGAATTTTGTACTTTTCTATTCAAATGTATTCTATTTCCCTCTTTCATAATTTTTTAATTCTTGTAGTATTTGAGAACATGAGGATCATTACATTGCAGCTCATTACATAGAGATTCTTGTTTTTAATACATGAGATTTTTAAGTCCCTGCGTTATTTACATTTTTTTTTACTTTTGAATTTTTTTCACAACATTGAGTGGAGAACATCCACTGAAGTGATTATGAAATTAAGTGAAAGATACAATATATTTACTCTTAATATCAGTAGTACCAGCATCATATACGTTCTTTCAAGATTCATTTTGTAGACATAAATGTAAATAATCATTAGATACAGCATTTACGATACTTTTTTAGTTTTTAAATTAATATTTTGAAATTGTTCACTGACATTGGAAACACTTAGGATTTGTTTATCATTTTAAGACAAGCCATTGATTATAGATTCTGTCGAATAGAAATTCAGTTTAATTCTGTGCACAAAACTTTTATCAATGGCTGTGCTACTTCAGCTTGTATGCTGGTGGGAAAATTACGCTACGACTAAGGTTGTCAGTTTCAAGGAGTCAATTTAATTTACTTTTACGGAAAAGTTCCGAGAGATAATCTATTTTCATGTCACAACAGAATAGCCACCTATGCCCACCGACGCCCTCGAAATCGAGACGAATTGTGGAATCAAGTTGTTGACACCTCGGAAGTTCTCGCCGGGGATCAGAACCTATTCCACAATCCCGTGACATCCATGCCGGATTGACTTAGAGCTGTAATAGGAGCTGATGGCATGTGGACAAGATTTTAAGTTAACAGGTCTCTTTTTGTTTCTTATGATTATTGTTTGAGGAAGAATACTTTTAACTTCCAAGTAAGGTTTTTTGACGAGGTTCAGCCCATTTGTAAGACCCAGAAATTGGGCATAAATTATTCCATATTTTTCGACAAATTAGACAGTCGAGGAACTCTGAACAAATTAATTACTCCTCAATAAAAAAAAAGTTTTACCTGGGATCGTACACGAGACGTTTCGGTTATATAGTGGAACCGACACAATACTATATGAGCTACCGAGACAAGACAGTTACAGCAGCGGTCCAGAATGTAGATCTCATTGCAGGCGTTTGCCATTCGGTACAGAGAAGCAATGATATTTTGTGACTCGAGCTATGTTGTGAAATCCTGGCCTTAAATGGCTATCTTCTTCGCGATTCTTATTCTGGTCCTTGTCCTTCTTGTGGTCCTTGTAACAATTCTTGTTGTATATGCCATGGTATTTATTGTTACGTCGATATCGAGTGAACAGCGCTGTAGAACTTTAACTTCCGACGACCAAGAGTCGTCTCATTCCTTTTAAGGGTAACTGTACGTTATAGGCTAACAAAGCTCTCAAGATTACATTCCGAAAGTGATCACCATTTGGCTGCATACATGCAAGTATAGATTCTGTGTTTCCTATTTCGTGACGCAACATGTCCACAGGACTTTCAGGAACTTCATTACGAATTATTTCTTGAGTTCTTCAATGTTTCTTGGAGGCGGACATCTTACTCTTTAATTACCCCGCAAAAATAAGTCACATCCTGTCAAATATGGCAATATCGCAGGTCATGGAATATCGCCACATCTGCAGATAATGTTATTTGATAACAAACTGTTGACTACGATAACACTGGTCAACACACATTTTGTTGCCAATCATCTGAAAGTTATTTTAGGGTTAATTTGTTGCACTGATTCCGAATACGACATCAGTTTTGCCAGATCGGCTCTAGTTTTTTAGTTATTTAATATGTCACTGAAATACATGAATAATGCAAAAAATATATATACTGAGGTGTAACCCCGCGTTTCTCAAACTTTTTTGAAGTGGGGACCACTTTTTTAAGGCAGAACAGTTCCACGGACCACCTTACTTTAGTTCCCTTCGAAAGGAAATTTATCTCTTTTGTAGTATATTTTAATACCAATATATTCATATTTTAAAACAGAATTAATTAATTAAAATTAATTTAATTAATTTAAGTATATATTAATATTAACTAATTAAGTTAATATTCATACAAAAAATTCCTTTTTTCGTTTTTTAATAAATCATGGCTATTAGAGTTTGGATAATCTTTAACTTATTAAATAAACAAAAGAAATAAACGTTGGTAATTTATTAATGAGACGGATAAGCTTGCCGATTCTTGCACATTTTTCTATATTTGGATGTATACTGGTAAGCTTAAGTGGGAGATCGTCACATACATCAAGTCGATTTCGATACTTTGTTTTTATTAGAGTTAGTGATGAAAACCCTTTCTCTCACAGATACGTAAAAGCAAAGTGAATTATAATCTGTAAAGCATCATTGTACAGTTCACTATATTCTCTTTTTACTTGTGATGAGGTCCAGAAATTAACCATACTTTCCGCTTGGAATTTCATTTTAAGTCCGGTCTCATTCGAGAGTTCAATTAACTGTCCTCTTTCACTCAATGAAAGTTTGTTATTTTCAATATCGCAATGAAAGGGATGACGAACACATGGAAATTCGTCATATTACTTGGAAAATAAGTTTCAAAGTGTGATCTCAGAGTTTCGAAATGCGAACATACGTCATTGCACAATTCTTTTCCAATATCGAAATCATTTTCAACCAAAAAAAAGACTCTAGGGTTGAAAATAGTGAAAAAAATCATCTGTTTAACGGAGCTGGCCTACAAACCAAATTTCCTCTCTAACACTTTTTTCTCATGTGCACTGAGGACAGTCAAAGAATTACCTTGTAGAGAGAGATTTAGTTCATTTAGTTTTGAGAATACATCTGGAAGATATGCAATGTGCTTAGCCACATGTCATCAGCTGATGTGCAGGGAAAAGATGGCGAGAAAAACCACGTTCATAGTGCTTTAAATCCCTCTTTTGTTGCTGAGAGTAGAGTGGGAAATCGGTAGACAGGTAGGGTAATAAATTTTATAAAATATCAGTACTGGGAGAAAATGTTAAAGGTGATGCCATGTGTCATTTCCAAACTCTGTGATTTTCAGCTATAGTGTGATATGCAATTCGTTTGAATTTTATTTTTTTTCTGTCCTTTGCGAAGGACCACATGGGCAGACCTCGGGGACCACAGGTGGTCCGCGGAACATAGTTTGAGAAACGTTTGTGTAACCTATTCACTAATCACATGAAAAATTAATCAAATTTCTTTAGACTTAGTACATGAAATGCCAAATATCAGTCAATTCAGTACAATGAAAAATAATCTCAATTAACACTTAATAAATCGCCTTCTGTGTGATTTTCTTCTGTGTTGATCAAGGCAAGCACATCGAAGACTCCAGCAGTAGTCAGCCATCATATGCGTGTCCCACCTTTATATCTTGGTGGAACCTCTCCCCTTGTTCTTTACTAAAAGGACAAAGATTATCTGAAAACCGGTCTAAGTGACCATGAAGAAAGTTAACTAAACTCTTATGATCATAGTAGCACCTAATTTTTTTAAGTTTGAAAGCATGTTTTGTACAACTACTTCAAAATTGTCATCTTTATGGTTACCGAGAAAGTTCTTATCAACCAAGGCAAAGCTGTTCCAGACAGATACTTCAGTATCAGTCTTGGAATTTATGAAATTTTTATCCTGGATGAGTTGGCGAATTTGAGGGCCATTAAAGATACCAGCTTTTATTTTTTCCATACTTAATCCAGGAAAGAATCTGAAAAAGAATTTGAAACAATCCTCACCTTTGTCTAGGGCTCTAACAAATTGTTTCATAAGTTCCAGCTTAATACGAAGCGTGGGGAGGATGATTTTTTCCCTGTCACCAGTGGTTTTTAATGATGTTTGATGAACCTACAGTCATATTTTCCCTTGAAGTGCATACTACTTTTTTCCAGTGGACTTCTTTTTCCCTGCTATCCAACAAGCGGATGAAACAAGGATACTTAGTGTAGGCCTATCAACGTTCTGCCCAAGTAAAAAGTCCACCTTCTTTAAATCGACACATATAGACCACTGGTGCTCATGGTATGGAAGCTTTTGCAAGAACATTTTTATATTTTACTTTTCCTCTTTAAGTTTGGTTGACTAGCCTATTGGAATAGATGCATAGTAATTTCCATTGTGCAGTAAAACACATTTTATGCTTCTGCTGGAACTGTCTACAAAAAGTAACCAATCTTCTGGTCGGTATTCAGGTATCCCCATTTCGAGAAGAAGCCCAGGAATGTTACTACAGTATACTAGTTCTTCATCTTGAATAAAATGGGAAAAAGTGCTGCCTCTCTTGTCCGAAAAAAAGTTGTTTAGATTCAGACTTTAAACAGTTCTTTTCTTTTAGTCTGTATGCTAAAAGTTCAGAGTCTTACTTTGACAGACTTAGGTCTCGAACTAAATCATTGAATTGTTTCTGGGAGAACTGTAGCTGTGTAGAAGTAATTCCTTCCTATTCACTGCCACTGCTTACACCTGCACTACACCCCAATTTCTGCCTATTTTCAACATCAGACATTGGAAGGTCAGGGAGTGCAGTGAATACTGGTATGTGAACTTCTTCGCTGTGTGGTACAGGCTGCCTTGCTGATTCCAAATCAGGATACTCCCATTTACGTTTCTTGTGACGATTAAGAACTTTCACATTCACAGCACAAAAATTGCATTCGTTGTGGTCGTTTCTTGGCTCCCTCCACATCACAGGCACACTAAATTAAAAAAAAAATTGTCTTCCATTTCTCCATTGACGTAGACTTTCTACACATATTTTACAAACTATATTGGGAACCCGAGAATTATCCTGATCTCTGAGTTTCATTCCAAGATATGCCAGATATGCTTGGTTCACAAAGTCTGTAATATTTTTTCTACGTTTCTCCTGGCAATATTCGCCACAAATGTAGAAGAATACGTTAGAGTCATTCCTGAAGAACTCATACTGATCTCAAATTTGGAAAAAACTGAGATACTTAAAAAGAAATAAAACAAAATAATATTACGACTAATTGATCATATATACTTATAATACTGTAAAGACTTATTAAAGTAAATATTTGGATAACATTAAAACTTGAACAAGAACTAGAACCAATCTGAATAAAACTACCATCATTTATGAAATCAGCTCACTCGATATTCTATAAATTCGTTCAAAAATCCTTGGAAACAAAAAAAAAGTTTTTTTGGGGCTGTGTAATTTATAGTCTAGGCTCTAGACCATGTGATTCGTCGTTCCATCCTGTCGAAACCACATATCTAGATTGATTTCAGATTCATCCAAATTGAAGAAACAAAAATTCTTAAATAATTCGGACATAATAGCATTCTCACATCACGGTAATAGAATTCCCATTATCGTCGTCGAAGAAAAATTCCGGAGGATGCAATTGCAAATCATATAGTAACTCTGTAATGGGCAATGGTTGCTGATGCATTTCATGAGGATTGATTGTTGTCCAGTACCTAAAATTTTGTTCATTGATATAGACTATGCAGACGGATGTGTGCTTCATCGATCATTAGTAAATTGAAAATAACGCCTCTATTAACATTTCTGAGATTTAAAAGTTGGAGTCAAGTATCTAGTCATACGACTGACTTGATCAGCTTTCTTTAATGATTGCACTACTTGAATTCTTATGGGTGCACGTAGATATCCTTATGGGGAATCCTCCTAAACACTCTCTTTCAAGAAACAAAGTCAAAGAGCATAATGACGGCCAGAACGATTGGAACTAAGCAGCATAGTTGTCTTCAAGGAGTTAATATTTCCTGGCGTACATACGGCGTGTTCAGTTCAAAGTGTGTCATGGCTCGCCGTATGCCGTCATGTGGCTAGCCGATGAGCCTAGATAATTCAATCTTCCTACACTTCCGCACAGGCGTATTACCTAAGTACCAGAGAAGTTGCCTAGCACGTACGGCGTTCATTTTGAAGAGTACGTACCGATACGCACGGTAACGCCGGTAGTGGCAGGAATGTGAACTGTTTGGAAACACGTACTGAGGTGAGTTTTTTTCTTGCTGTCGGGATATGTGAAGAGGGTTAAGACGATTCCCTACGTATTTGTTGACATTAACTTCGACGGTCAACATGGACACGGAGCATTTGATTTGTACTGTGGAATGTTGCCGTACGCAACCGATGATAACAAATACCCTGCGTACGACTTGCCCGAGAAAAACACAGTTCGAAAGAGGTTATTGTAGCACACAGACCGTACAGGCCGCCATCTGTTGCTACGACGTTCAAATTATACCGTACACGTTTTCAAGTTCCGATTGAACGCCTTGAATAATAGGCAACTGCTCTGACATAAAAGCTGAAACTCGCTTCAAATCGCTGACTCACAACAGTGACGTCATGACACACTTTGAAATGAACACCCGATAGAGTTCGTTGCTTAGCTGGAGACTTCTTCGGCGCAATCGTTGTTAAAAAAATTCGACATCCAGTTTTGCTCCCAGTTTTTGCACTATTCCTTAATAGAAAACGCACGTTGTTCGTCCGTCCAACGCTCCATAATTACTAAATGCTGTAGACTTGTTTGTTGTTCTTTAGTGAACTATGGGTTTACTTTTGTTGAAAATTAAAATGCGAAGTATGATTGGAAACAACTAATGTTTATAATTGCCTGTTTCATAGGATCGTCTGTAAATACACTGATCAACAAAATTAAACATATTTTATATTAAAAGACAAAACAAGATGGGTGATTCTTATAGCATTCTTCGTGCTCATTTCAGATCTATTTTCAAAATGTTTCTATCACCCAGGGTTTTTGAGTAATTATATGAAGTGTACTTCAGACTTTTCTAATATTGATACCTTGTAGCATTTCAATTCAGTCATATTTATTTACAAGAAATATGTGGAATAGATTTTAGGCTATACTTCGCTTGAGAAACATCTTTTTTGAGTGTCCTGCAGTAGTCTGACAAAATATTTGGGCTCCATTTTTCCTGGTAGCGCCTTTCCATTTCAGAAAAATCCTGATGAAACCTCTCCCCATGTTCGTTGCTCACTACCCGCAGGTTATGAGGAAAGAAAAACTAGATGAGAATCCAAGAAGTTATTTTGAGGGATACGACACCCCATCACGTTATAATTCTGAATCAGCTCGCTGACAAGTTCTCTGTAATCTTCTGCTCTGTGGTTTATAGAAAGTAAGCCTATTGAACTTTCCTTAGGTTTCCGGCACATCATTGGAATTGGAAAAGCATATGAACGTGATCCATTTAGCGAACCAGTTAATAGAATTACATGCAGCACAACAGATTTCAGGGACCCAGTTCCTGTCCTCCTCTATTATTGCTAGTGAATTTGCTCACTAGTATATTAGTAGAAATTGCCGTACACACAGATAAGAAGATGAATATGCCGAAAACCGCTTAAGCCTTACATTTTGCAGATGATGTAGCTCTTGAGGCATCTAATTATTCAAAATGGTCTTCTATATTCAGTACACAATGTAAACGTTATTAGTGAAAATGTGATACATAAGACAATGTGAAAAACACTATGGTATTGAATGAATGAAGAATGAATGAATGAATGAATGAATGAATGAATTTAACCATTATGTCCCGTGAAGGGCAAAGCCCTCCTATAAAAGGAATGACTCGTTACTACTCGCCTGGTGAACCATTCCAGGCGAGATTTCACTTTGTCCGTCTGTATACCTTTAAAACTAATGTATAATACATAGTAGTAGTCACCATTATAACAGTATAACATTCCTAACTATTTCTAGTTCGTATTAGTCCTAGTTCTTTCCACTGAGATCTGTCCATTGCTTTTCTTGACCACTGTTTGCCTTTCGTCTTCACAAACATATCCGCCCGTCTGAGTCGTGGTCTTCCCTGTTTCCTTCTTCCGATGTATGGGTCCCACATGGTGGTCGCGTGCGTCCATCTTGAGTGCTCCATTTTCGCCCACGTGCCCCCCCCCACTTCCACTTCATCTTGAAACATTGTGCAGCATCGGATGTGTTGACCAGTTTTTATAAACTGTCGTTAAGGAGCTTGTCCTTTGGCATGAATCCTAATATTTTTTTCTGCATCTTTCTCTGGGAGGTTTGGATGGCTGCATATCGGTTCTTAGAAAGAGCCCATATCTCACACCCGTATAGGATTACTGGTAGGATGCAGGTCTCTAGAGTCTCAAACCTTAGTTTGCGGCTGATTGCTTTGTCCAACAATATGAATTTTAAACTCCAGAACGCCTTTCAAGCCAGGTTATTCTTCTTTTTATCTCTGTGTCGGTGTTCTGCTTGAAGGCTACATGTTGTCCTGAAGTACTTATATTCAGAGACATATTGTAGTTCTGTGTCGTCCAGTAGTATCCCAGATCACATATAGATTGCTCATTCCTATGTTAAAATCGGTAGCACTTTGAAGAGAACAACCGCCAGGATCGCCACATGTCCGCCGTAAACGAACACGAGATGGCAGTACAGTCACTAATGCAATTCAAATGGGAGTTATGACGTGACTCCTTATTTAACAACTAGATGGCAGCATAGTAAACCTGACAAAAGTTGTTACCGTCAAAGCTTATAACGCAGAGCAATATGGGTATATTATCATCTAGGGTAGTACTGAAGTTTGTTGTTCATTGGTCATTATTTTCGTTTTGTCGCTGTTCATAGTCAGACCTATGGCCTTACTCTGGGTGTTCAGTTCGTTTACCATCTCTTGAAGTGCTCGCACTGATCTGGCGAACAGAATGATGTCATCTGCGAAATGTAGATTTGTTAGCCTTCTGTCATTGATGTTTATTTCCTGTTTTTTGTTCCACTTCAATTTTCGAAAAACGTCCTCCAGTACTGGTGTAAACAGTTTGGGTGAGATGGGGT
The DNA here is from genome assembly GCF_040183065.1 of Periplaneta americana. Lineage (NCBI taxonomy): Eukaryota > Metazoa > Arthropoda > Insecta > Blattodea > Blattidae > Periplaneta > Periplaneta americana. The sequence goes on from NC_091120.1 coordinate 132,081,910, forward strand.
CGCCCTGTTTAACTCCTCTTTCAAGAAGGAATGGGACACTTCCCTTATGTGGGAAATATCTTCTAAGTAAAATTTGCATTAAAACTTCATCAGAACTTTCATTGTGTTACGAAATGAGATATGGGGGACGAGAATAATAAAAATTTAAATCGAATTACAGCTAATTAAATTTATCAGAGAAAAAGATGAATATACTCGCTGGGACTACAAAAGAAACAGAGATGCCATACAGGATCTTCAGTTAGGTCGGTTATATATTTTATAAATAATTACCAGTCCATTGGAAAAATCATAATGCAATATAATATGCATTATCATAAAATACCCAAAGCCACGTTTCATTGCCGTCCACATGAAATGAGGTTCGTGGGCCATCCGAAGAAGACATGTGCAGAAAACTCAGCATCCATCTGGATGTTAAGGCTTATTATATTGGAATGGAAGACGGTGATGTTGAATGTTATTGGATAATATATTTGATTTATTTATCTACTTCGTATGATATAAAAATATGACCATTGTCCTTTAGTATTAACTACTATAAGTAAAAACACATGAATGAAGGAAAGAATATAATAATGCAAATATTAGTTACTCTTATTATGAAATATGAAAAGCCAAGGGCAACTACTTCTACAATAGTGAAGGTCTACTACACTTGGGGAGGCAGTCCACGAGAGCTTACACTATACACTTACAAACTAAACACATACAAACTATAAAGCAAACTCGGCTAATTTCGCAGTATTAATGTTTTCTGCCTATAGTTATACCCAAAAATGCTTTAAAAAACTTCCTTCGTTCAGCAGTTAATCACTAGACATAATTTTATTGGTTGGTATAAAAATTCTATTTTATTTTTTTTTTAGTGTATCTCAACAGGGAAATACCTCCATATAACACATGAGATGATATGTGTGTGTGTTTCAGGAACTCGTGTAACTTCGCAGTACTGCTTGGGCAACTTCGCAGTAACACTTGTGCAATTTTCAAGAATAGTCTTTGTAGCTCGAAACATGTTTTATGTATTCTAAACATCAGTGCATGTTTACACACATGAACTGAACATATATTAACAAACTAGGCAAGAAATATAGAATAACTGATCTTCAATTATTAACACTAATAACAGGGAAAGGCTTGCATATTAATTGTAAACTAATAAATTTATGTAAAACATACCTACATTAAATGTTATGCCAAAGATAGAAAAAAACATTATGAGAACTATTTAGGCCTAATCTGAATCTGCTTCCGCTAGTAAGACAATTGTTGTTTCTCCTTGCTCTGCCATTGTTTGAAGGTGCACAGACTTTGCTCCTTTCAGGGACACAATTATGTTAGGTTTTGTAACCAATGGAAACCCTGTTTCATCTAAATTCCAAATGACATTAGACTTGGTACTCAGTTCTGCCTTGTTATACACACTTCCTAGCAGATCATAAAATTCTTTCAAATTCGAGCGAGTTTAGGATGCTGCTCTATGGTAGGACAAATTTTCTGGCTGGCGCGTACTTAGCCTATAACACTTCTTAAAGTAAGTTAGAATCTATGTGCCACTCGAACTGTTCTGCCGGTAAATAGCGGAAACTAGTTAAGAAATTGAGTAGCGGCAAAAGCATCTTACGAACAACCTATATTCGATAAAACAACAAGCAAGGATTCAAATCAATCATAAGAATGTGGAGAATTCATTAATCATAGTGTGATAATTACAGTTCTGAATATCTCGACGATAGAATGTCCAAAACACAACACTGCAATTTCACTCACGCTATCTCAGCAAACGCACACCTACTAAAGGAGATAGTTGTATGACTTTAGCCAGAATGCATTGCAATAGGATCTTTCTGCACGAAACAACCCCAACAGGTTCTGGCATTTATCCGTATTTTTTGTAAACTCAAACGAACACTGACAAATCCTCAACTAATTAATGTATGAGATACTGCGAAATTAGCCGAATTTGCCTTACAAACTGAACACTCAAACAAACTATAGTATCCAAACTAAACACACAAATAAAGTATCCAAACTAAACACAGAAAAAAACTATACAAACTAAATACATAAATTATTACTTACTTACTTACAAATAACTTTTAAGGAACCTGCAGGTTCATTGCTGCCCCCACATAAGCCCGCCATCGGTCTCTATCCTGTGCAAGATTAATCCAGTCTCTATCATCATATCCAACCTCCCTCAAATCCAATTTAATATTATTCTCCCATCTACGTCTCGACCTCCCCAAAGGTCTTTTTCCCTCCGATATCCTAACTGAAACTCTGTATGCATTTCTGGATTCGGCCATACGTGCTACATGCCCTGCCCATCTCAAACGTCTGGATTTAATGTTCCTAATTTTGTCAGGTGAAGAATACAATGTGTGCAGTTCTGTGTTGTGTAACTTTCTCCATTCTCCTGTAACTTCATCCCTTTTAGCCCCAAATATTTTTCTAAGAATCTTGTTCTCAAACATCCTTAATCTCTGTTCTTCTCTCAAAGTGAGAGTCCAAGTTTCACAACCATACAGAACAACCGGTAATAAAACTGTAATAAAATAAAATAAAAAATTAAGACTATGGATCGTATACACAGAATATGAGGAGGTCGGAAAATAGGGAAAACAGGATAATGCTGAGTTTGCAATTAAGCACAAAACCATATAGGAATCAATATGTCAAACACTTTATCTAAATTACAAAATATTTCTCCAACACGTAATTTCGAATTCAAAAAATTGAGTAACGCATCCACAAACTTAAAAGATGCAATCTCAGATAATTTTTGTTTCCTAAATTCAAACTGTTCTAAAACCAGTATATAGTTGGAATAACGCTTCTGGCCGAACATTTTTGAGACAATCACTTTGAAATAAGCCCCCGAGACATACATACCGATCCAATTTATATGCTATAAAGATATTTCATAGACATGCAATTGGTGTGCAGTTGGGTTACTGCACGATGGGTAACAAAGCACTCAGACAGAAATCCAATCAGTAATGCTGTAATTTATTCAGAATTCCGCAGCCACAATACACGCAGCAACAAAAGGGCCTCATTAGAAAGCCTTTCCCAGCACAATACGGAGTCGATGTGATCAGCGTGAAATAAACCGAGCACACGAAGCCACTCCGCTTTGTTGAGAGACGTTGATTAGAACTGCGCTGCCACTTTCTGCTTATCTCTTGGAGTGCACGGGCTGGTTCACATTCAGAATTAACTCAATTGTCTCGCAGATGATAAGATTAGAAAGCGAATCAAATACACAATCACAATAGCTTTTCTCTTCTTATTATTAAGACTTTCTTAACAGGAGATGTTGTTACGGATGTTTAGGTTCCACGAATACCGGCGCCTGCGTGAGAAGCATTCAGAATTCGAACCATTTTCCCACATACAAGCGTAACGAATCGAGTTTTCAGATATCTATTTCCGTGCAAAAGGTAGCCTACACAAACGCAACTTTAACCGAAGGCCCATTCACAATGAAAATTAAACATAACAGTAACATAAACACAGAAGTTTGCGCCCAGGCTACCAAATGGAATCATTCACAATGATTTACATAAGCATTGACATAAACATTACCGTAAGACGTTAACATGAAAGTTGCTGGGTAACTTTCGGTGCTGGACCCCGGACTTATTTCACCGGCATTATCACCGTCGTCTCATTCAGACGCTAAATAACCTAAGATGTTGTTAAAGCGTCGTAAAATAACCTACTAAAAAAAACATGAAAGTTTGCAAACTCCAAACTTTCATGCTTATGCTTATGTGATTTGCAAACAGAACACAATCGTGGAGCGCTGAAGTATACGATAGAATATGAGGAAATGGCGTCGTCGTTATGTTTCCATGTTTACCAAGTATGTTTGCTGTTATGTTTATGTTGCCATCGTGACTTCTTGATTTTAACGTAACGTTTATATTCTTAAGTTAACGCTTACGTTATGTTTAATTTTCATTGTGAATGAGCCTTTAGAATATCGATGTACTAGTCGTTCTGTTGAAATGTATATTTTGGAGCATGTCTCCGAATTGTAGCGAAGAGAACTTAGCTTCTAGAGAACGGCCACTTTTTCTTTTGACACCTCTACAAGCTCAAGATTGGTTTATATCTAACGTTTTGATGCATATGATTTGTCTCTATCCAATGACTAATGTATAGACCTACGTGCATTACCCACAGACATTCGCGTTTTCATGATTCTCATCGCGGTTCTTGTGTGGACGCTCCTATGGCGCACACTGAGCAACGACTCTGTCGGTAAATAGCTCTACACAATTGGATTCGTGTCGTTGATTAACAAAAGTTCAGTACCCAATTTTTTTTTAATTCACTATTAAAGGAACTACGATTTACGTAAATGTAGAAATAATATTAGACACAGTGGTTCACGAGGATTTACGGAGCTTATTTCCAAAGACATTCTGAGCAAATAAAGTCATATAAACATTTGTCCTATTCTCAATATTTTCAGAGTTACAATAATTTGAAGTTGTTAGTAAAATACTTTTATCTTTAGTTTTAAGGTTTAAATATTACAAATAGAGGATGAACTGTTCAAAAGTGTCATTTCCTTAATTGGCTAGTGTTCTGAATCTAAAAATGTGTTGTTAGTTGCTTTATACAGATTTTATTTTTCAATTGTCAACTAAAATTGACATCATTCTTACGTACTTATTACAAAAATTGTTACAAATCATACGACTTCAGGAACTTGATTCTTTACAGTATAATTTATTATGCATCCTAATCTACAGTCTTAAAGAATTTACGAGAGTGGCGTGATTTGTAGCAATTGTTGTGATAAATGCGTAAGAAAATGTAATGCTGATGACCACTGTTATAGGAGCTCTATTCTGTGAATTTATGCCGGTGTTGTTTATAAACAGTCAACATTGTATTATATTGCATTGTATGTTATATCCTCCAGTTCTGAAGAGCAGCTTTTTCTGAAGGATTCAACAAAGAAGTACTCCTTTGCCTTCTTGTCCTGATGATGGAGCTTGAGACATTTCTACATCTATGAAACGATGCATTCATTCACAGTGTTCTGCCCAAGGGTAGATCTTTCACTGCAAACCTAGATTCTTCTATCTTTCCTATTTTCCGCTTCCCTCGTACTCTTCGCATACGATCTATGCATCGTAATGCTATTAATCATCTGATATCTTCTTCTGCCCGGAATTTTTCTCCCGTTCACCATTTATTTCAGGGCATCTTTCAGTAGACAGAAAGGTGAAAGAAAATTTCCACAAATTCTGGAAAAAAAAAAAAAAAAAAAAAAAAACCGATCATACATTTATGTGTAACATTTTGAAAAACGACGTACTACGGCGCTTTATTTTTATCTAGTGATCCAGCTAATTCCTTTTGCTCTTCTTGATTAGTTTCGGACTTCTTTCTTTATCCACTCTTTCTAGTACAGTTTCATTTCTTATTCTGTCTGTCCATTTCACACGGCCGATTCTAGTCGTTCCTCTTCACTTCGTCGTAATGTCCAAGTTTCTGCCCCATACAATGTCACAGTCAACACAAAGAACTTTTCCATAAATCGACAGAAGATACTCCTTTTCCTATTAAAAGTTTCGTTTGCTATTGCTAACCTCCTTTCCACTTTTTCGTCGTAGGCTAGTTCATGTTGCTATAGAGCGCTCGCTTATAATGTAGGTCAAGTTTCTGCCCCATACAATGTCACAGTCAACACAAAGAACTTTTCCATAGATCGACAGAAGATACTCCTTTTTCTATTAAAAGTTTCGTTTGCCATTGCTAACCTCCTTTTCACTTCATGGTCGTAGTTCATGTTGCTATAGAGCGCTCGCTTATAATGTAGGTCAACCGGGAGGTGTGCGACCTGCACGAAGGCCATGCAACACGCGGCAAACCGTCTTGCGACTCTCGGCAGTCCAGTTGAATCTCTCTGTAGGAGTGGTTGTGTTGACGTCGGATTGCGTGTTATTTTTCTGATCGTGTTAGCGAAGTATTTAAATTTAATAGTGGTTGTGTTGAGTTATATTGCGTGTTATTGTTCTGATTGTGTCAGTGAAGTTTTTAGATTAGCTTGCTCATATGACAACGCAGAAATTTAGATTAGAGCAAAGGACTTTTATGGTAGAGACTTATCGTAGAAAGAGTGATTGCGGAAATTAAAAAAAAAAAAGCGATTTTTCAAGGAAACTTTCTAATGTTACATTTCCACATAACAACAGCAGCAAAAGACCACTTCCAATTACCCTGGTCTTCGTCTTGGAATTATTATCTTCATTCCATATTGCTCACAGCTTTTATTTAGCTCCAGTAGCATAGCCCTTAGTATCATCTTCTCTCCTACTAACAACGACATATCGTCAGCAAATCTTAAGCACTTTATTCTTCTTTCTCCTACCATTACTCCTCCAATGCCCTTAAAACAGTTCTTTACTAAATCCTGTAAGTATGTGTTGAATAGGGTAGGTGATAAAGGGCATACTTCTTGGACTTCCCTGTGACATTTCTTCTCCTGCCCTGACTTTGACTCAATATTTCATATAAAGGTTACTGAATAGCCTCCTCTCTTTCCAATAGCCTAAAACACCATATTTTCAGGATCCCTATAAATTTAGTTCAATCCAATGTGTCAAAATTATTTTTTCATCTCCACAAGTACTCTATACTAATATTTGTTTTTCTCTAAATACCTTTGTTTCCAGCAGTTCAATTACTTCTCTCGTATCTTTTCCCTTCTTCAACTTAAATTGTTCTTCTTCCAACTCTCCTTCCGTCTTAGAATATAAACGTCGATTCAGTATTCTCAGGAGAATCATTGCCGAGTGCAATACAAAAATAATAATAAAAAAATGTACCGCTTTGAACTTCGTGAATGTTTTAACTTACAATAAAATTTATGGTGTGTTAAATTATCTTATATTACGTAACGTTGTTATATTCTGTGATATTTGTTTCACGTACTACTTCAGATGTGAAAGGCCTACTGTTTAATTTGAAACTTGTAATTAATGCAACTTTCCGTGCCGAGCTCTGATGTTAGCCACCGCGTGATGTGTTGCGCTATTGAGGCTGACAGCGGCGCGGATGCTGATTGACTTGTTAGCCTGCTAATTAACCGACGTTTGTTGCAGGTGGTTCTCCCGTCATCTAGCGGAGCTGATGCCGTTCAATGACACGCCCGAAACACCGGCCAGGTAACACGATTGCATATCTTATTTGATGATGTACAATTGAGTTTCTCACATTTGTTTGTGTGTTACTTTTAGTTACTTTCATTTTACAGAGTTATTTCCTTTCTCGTGTGTAAGTGAGGAGATACGGACGGAATTCCTAATATCCCAAGAAGTGTACAATTTGCTACGATTACAGCATGGAAGGTATGAGAGCTACGATAATGATTTGCTTACAGTTAAATAGAGAACATAAGTCTCTTCTTAACAATATGTGAACTGGTTACGCCAATATCTGGGGATCGAGGGAGGCGCAGCGAGAATGTCCGCCTTTAGCAACCTTGTCTCTGATCCGTCGTTTTTAAAACCTCCGATCGTCGGTACGTGTCAATCACATCTGGGACTGTGATCGTGCGAATGTTCTCGTATCTTCCTTAACCCCGAAACCAGTCGCATTCCCAAACTAAGGCTCGGTATTCACCCAGGCAGGTAGCCCTTCTCGTCCATAGGCCAGCCCCCTACTTGCGTCGCCAGCCAGCGTTCGGGGAATGCTATGGAATGATAACAGAATAGAGAAATGTTACGTAGATGCCTACTATGGGGCAACGGGAAAAATCCCAAGCTTAATTGGGGCTGGAACTCTGTCTGCCTGTGTGACAGAATTCAGGCGGAGCCGTTTGTACGTCTTTTTCCTACAAATATGCGACATGAGCACTTCTTGCACAGATTGTGTCTTTTCATCAGATCACGACAGACGCCGTCGCTTCATGTAAACAACCGTGGTTACCGACTCTGCATTATACGTGGTGTCAATGTTGGTGTCTTAACGAGCACAGGGTTTCAGAGATTGCATTATCCCTTACCTCTCCATCAGCTGCTTACTGTTTGTGTTGACGTAGTGTTGGATGAGATAATTCAGATGGATAATGTAAAAATGCAAAAGAAGAATAGCTGAATCTTCTAATACGTCTTACTGACATGAAGCTATTGCAAATAGCCTGTGAAGAATTAGTAATAAACTAGTGGCTTGTGCAGCTAATGCTGTAAAATAAGTTTATTAGAAGTTCAAATAAAAACTTTTCACATTTATTTTCATCGAAGAATACCAGACATTTTCAAAGTTATGAGGAATTTATTACTGAGATGCTGAAAATGAGGCAAATGATGTATCAGAGTTGTAGAATCTTACATGCGCCATAAATAAAATTGATCATCGTAAATCATTAGCAGTTTCAGTGTTTTTAATCGTTGCTGGTTGCGAGGAATAAAGTAACTCATCACGATAGCATCTCCGCAGGGGAACAGCAGTGGATATAGGCCTAACATGCGGTCACAGTGAGGACTCACAACAGACAGTAATTTTGGTCGTCCACCCTGCCGGTTGTGAACAAGATGAATACGAGGCGGTTCCCCATCTAAAGAACTAAATACACCTGCAATTTCATTTGCTGTGTGTTTATTGAATCGGCACTTATCCATAGAAACGTTATCAACAAAACACAAGTCCAGGCTTTCTCCTGCATTTTCATTTCTCATGACTTCAGCTGCATTGTTGTATGTTTACACATAAGGATTATTAGCCAGAATATCTGAGAAGGATATCAGTACTGACGTTTTCAATTCATTATTTTCAGGACGAACTATACGGATGTTAGTGGCTTCTAAGAAATCTACAAAATACAATTGACCTAAGGTTTTTAGTGTCGGCAAAAGTGTCCCTGCATTTTAACACAGTATGGACCATTACCTGGAATATCCGTTTTGGTGGCGGAAAATGAAGCAAATGCCACTGCAGTGTAATACCGACGAATATTATTTACATGATTAGGATTGTTAAGTAATTCTTTCAGTTCCTCATTTATTGCTGATTCTGGTACTTATGAAAGGAGTCTATTTTGACAGCAAAAATAGAAATAACCATTAAATTATTACATAATGGTAAGCATGACAGTGCACATAGTGGATATTAATTCCACTGAATATTAATTGTTATATTCAGTTACTTCATTCTTATTGAATTGGTATTCTCAAGAAACTAGTTCGATTAATTAAAATGTGTCTCAATGAAAATTACAGCAGAGTCCGTATAGGCCAGTTTCTAACTGATCCTTTTCCAATTCACTACGGGCTAAAGCAAGGAGATGCACTATCACCTTTACTTTCAACTTCGCTCTAGAATATGCCATTAGGAAAGTTCATGATAACAGACAAGGTTTGGAATTGAACGGGGTACATCAGCTTCTTATCTATGCGGGTGACGTGAATATGTTAGGAGAAAATCCACAAACGATTAGAGAAAACACGGAGATTTTACTTAAAGCAAGTAAAGCTACTACTACTACTACTGCTACTACTACTACTACTACTACTACTACTACTACTACTACTACTACTACTACTACTAATACTACTAATACTGCTTCTACTGCTGCTACTACTGCTACTACTGCTGCTGCTACAAGAACATTTCAATGTCGGCGAGAAATGACGAAAAATTTTTGCCTGGAGCATTCTATTAGAAATAGAATACTTTCCTTTTTCCTCTTCTTCTTATTCTCCAAGTGCCATTAATGAATGTTGAGGATCAAGTTGACTATAACGTCAAGATCTCACTGTATGCTGTATGAACGAGTTACGAGCATTGTGGTCCACCGCTGTGGAGTAACGTCTGACCGTGAAACGAACGGGCCCGAGTTCAAATCCTGGTTGGGGCAAATTACTTTGTTGGGGTTTTATCCGGGTTTTCCCGTCAACTAATTAAGGCAGAATTACTGGGTAACTTTCGGCGTTGGACCGCGGGATATTTTTTCATAATTAATTCACAATTCATCATCGTCATCATCATCATCATCATCATCATTATCATCATCATCACCTTCATCATAATCATAATCATGATACCATAGCCCGAGTTAAGGGGTTAGGTACAGCTTACAGCAGTAAAATGTTTGGAAATATTGAACATTATTTTCCTCCATTACTGTATCTTGTACAATAATGAAAATTGGTATGTGTAAAACACTGTCCTTCTGTTATATGAAAATATATATATATATATATATTTTTATGATTTAAAAAAATTATTTTATTTTTCAAAATAAAAAATGGTGGCAGTTTACTGTGCAGTGATGAGCTTTTCCCTCCTAACTCATAAACTTGTTAACTTTTTCATGTTCTCTTTCTTTCATTTTATTGCTGAAACTTGTGTTTACAATATCATGCTCTTTCAATTACATTCCTTAATAAAGAATATTTTTTTATCTTGTGTTAGAAGAAAATACTGATATTTGACCATAGTTTTAAATGAATTTATTTTTATTAGACTATCGATCAAAGTAGAGAAGTGATCTTGCATCATATTGTAAGTATGACACGCATAAATACACACAAAAAAGTTCATCACAGAATGTTTGATAGTTTTTTAGTTATGTGGGAAAAGCTTCTTCACTGCACAGTGAACTGAATTTTGAAAAAAAAAAGAATGTAAATAATTTTTTTAAATCGTAAAAATATTTTCTCTTATAGCAGAGGGACAGTATTTTACACATATAAACTTTCATTATTGTACAGGATACAGTAGTGGAGGAAAAAAATGTTGAATATTTCCAAACTTTTACTACTGTAAGCTGTACCTAACCCCTACGGAAGTAAAATTTGGAGGTCTCTTATTGTGTTTTTCGATTACAACACATTGGCGCATGTGCAGTAAACAAGAGCCCCTGTATATATGCTACTTGTGGACATTAATGCGAAATTGTTGAGTATATACAGGTGAACTCGCTTCAAGACTCCTCCAAATTTTAATTCCGTATCTGTACAAGAGCTCGACCGTTCGGCTACCCAACCTTTCAGGCTTCCAGTATAAGCCTTCGGGTCCCTCCTCCGTGCGAGAGAGAAAAAAAGAGCATTTTGGGGATGGGAATGGAGGTTGACGGAGTAGTAGATCATGCATGGATCTAAAGACGCACGGATAAAATGAGAATACGACTTGTGTAAAAATGTCCAGGAGAATAGATTATAACAGATGCTGTAAAACGTGTGCGTTCAAGCAGCCCAGGAAGAGTACAAATGAAATTAAATGTAGGCTTAAAAACTGTCTGAAGTTCTATAACGGATATGTAATACGTAGGATTAAATTATAAGGTTCGTTCCAACAACAATCAGGAACTGTCTGTAACTATCGTGAGCACGCGCAGTACAGAAAAAGCGTTCCAACACACTCCAAACCAGTCCTGAACCGGAAACATGTACTGCAGTCGGGCGTTCCAACAAACTTTTGACACGGGTTCGGAACGGTCAGAAGTAGTCAGCGGATTGAGGCATGTACTGAAGAGTACGCGAGACGCGCATGCGCATAAGCTCACCAACGTCTCATGGATACTGAAGAAAGACATAATCGACTGTTCACATCAATGAGGCTAAGATGCAGACGAATAATAAAACTAGAGATTTAATTTAAATTTTCGACAAAAAAGAAAGAGAATGAAAATTATTTGGGTATTGAAGTAGTTAATTACATTTCACCGTGCAACTTTGATTACAAGTATAATAAATAACGTACATAATTTAATAATTAAAAAAAATAACTTTTTAGATTAGAGTCCCCCAGTACACGACATTGAATTATCGGAATTCTTGCCTTCCATATTTTTTTGTCATCTTTTTATAGAAAATTATCGAAATTCTATTTTCTGCAATTAGAATTAACTGCGAAACGATAATAATTAAGCATTCCGTTCTTAGCAAAGTTGATCACAGTTATAGCATCTCTGGATTTAGTACATAATGACCCGTGAAAGCGTTCCAACAGCCTCCAGTCCAGTTTCAATCCCATAGCAGATGCTCAACTAGCGCATGCGCATAAAATGGTATAGGACTGATCCATGAACGGCTTGTTGGAACGAACCTTAACCATGTAGCCCAGTGGTCGGCATTTCTTGACTAGTGAGTCAACCCCTTAACCAACAAGCAGAGCAGAGGGGTAAGGCATGCTCTTCCTGCCCTTAGCCATCACGTGTTCATTCAATGTTAAGCATTTAGGGCATCTTCCCCTTCCCAGCTTTCTCTTTGTTGTGTATTGCGGGCTCCATTTTATGTGACGTAATCCTTGCCGATCACTGAATTGTAGCCTATACATGCATATTATCCACAGTAATAGAGAAGCAACAATATTTTAATTGCAAAAACAAAAGATAAAAATGAAATCATTAATCTCTTGGAATTAAAATAAACATTTTCCTGTTTCAAGACAACGTGATATTTAAACGTTAACACGCAAAATTAACATTATTGTGATCATTTGCTGCTGTTAGAAGCATCATTCTTGCAACCAGTTTCCTGATGTTCGGATGTAGTGACTGGGCGATATTTAACTGGAGACTGTACGTTAAAGGATCATATGAGGAGACAAGAAGAAGGCAGAAAATAGGAAAGACTGGAGATTGTAGGGTTTGCAGTGAAGGACCTCCCCTTGGGCAGAAAACTATGAATGAATGAATACGCATTAAATTCGTGTCTGACAATGAAGTTCTGTGTTTTATTTTCATTTCATAAAATAATTGTTCGCACATATATACATAATATAGATACACACCGTGTTCTGCTTAGAGGGATAGAGAAATAAATGCTCACCATTTAAAGTCAGATGAAAATATTGTTGTGATTTACATCTGACAAGATGCAGAAACTGTCCAAGTTTATGCACCAATGGTTTAAAAACATTTGCATGTTCATGCGCATGTGCACTAACGTTTATCGTGGAAACAAGCCTGGCACCATTCAGTAGAACATTCCGTCATTGGACCATTCTTCATCTTCAGTCACAGGGAATGCGTATCTGGACATGCTGCAGAACTTTTCTTGTTGATCAACTCCTCCCAGAATCGGTTTTTCAGCAACATGGGGCTCCATCCCATTACTATGGAGCAGTGCTTGGCTTCTTGAATGCAAACTTTCCCAATGGGTTGATCGGAAGAGGAGAACTCTTGCTTGGCCATATAGCTCAACCGACTTGACCCCCATGGACCTTCCTCTGGGGCCTTGTGACAAGTGTTGTGTACCAACGTGATACAGTTGACACTTTGGAAAACTGAGACAACGCATTATAAATGTAGCTGCGCTAATCACTTCGCAAATGTTATGTAACATTTGGCAGAAGGTTGAGTACCTTTTAGATGTCTTCAGGGTAGCTCGATGCTCACACACAGAGTTGCACTGACCGTTGTCCGAAACTCGGAGAGTTTTTACATCAAGTCAAACAAAATGTTATGTTATAAAACAATTAATTATACTTTAAATTAGCACTTATTTTCGATCCCTCTAAGCGGGACACGGTGTATTTGTATGATTATGTTTGAGACCTCTGTCATTATATTGTAAGCTTGTTTTCTTCCAAAACAACGCCAGTCCTTGTCTAAAAGTTTGTTTTATTGTGCATATCGCTTGAAAACTCGCTCAGTTCGTATACTAGTGGATAGAAAAACTATCCCAGTCCTTTCATAAAAATCGACTAAACACGTCTTGGGGTCACACTCTTCATGCGTGCGTGCGTGCAGGAATTGTATGTTGTCTTGAGACTGTAGTATGCGGAATTATTATTATTATTCAGGAAAAGTGTGTAGGAGCTACAATAAAACACGACCCACAATTAGGAGTTAGCTAAACTCTCCAAAGGTAGATACAAATTCTGCATCTGAATTGGAGTGGGAATGAATTTAAATGACGTCATCCCTTGTGAGCGATGGAGATTATAATGATGGTGATAGTGGCGGTGGTGGTGTTGGTGGTGGCGAAAAGAGTACACCAAGTATAATCGTAAAGATTCCGTTTTAAAATTTTGCTCGGCATTAAATTTTTCCCAGCAAAACAAATACTGCAACCTCGGCTCGTAACTCTGTAATAACGTGGCAGCAGTGCTTCATGTCGAGACGGCGGCAATTCCGCACACCTGTTGGTTAACTTGGCTGCAACTTGGATGAAGTATGGTGGGGTACACGTGTGTGCCGCTTTTTCATTTCAGCGAACTTTGTTTTAATATACAAGTGAGAATTTGAGCAGCTGTGAGTAAGGTTTGTTTCATATTGTCACTACTGACTGAGCTCCATATCGCATATCTGGATCTCTAATACAGCATACACATTTTTATTGTAGAAATATAATGAAACACATCTCATGTCACAAATGAAAGAAGACAAAGATTGCGGCCTCAGATTCCGAAGTTTGTAATATTACAAAGAAAAGTATTGATGCAATGGAAGTGGCGTACACTTTCTTCTTCTTCCTTTTTTCGTTTAAGTCGCGCGAAAGATATCGGCTCTTGGATAGTGAATGCAAACAAAATTCGTCCAATACTAATAGAGAAAAATAGTTTTACATTCGAAGACGGTCAGATGGACGGGTTGCTACAATTACATTATCGGGAATTTTTAAAGTAGCCTACCTAATTTTGTGAATATTTTGAAATTTATTTTTGTTTCATTACATTATACATGATCCCTCGCCGTAGCGTCGTGGTCTAAGGCAACCTGCCTCAGACTCGCGTTACGGAATGCACGCTGGTTCGAGTCCTCATGGGGGAAGAAATTTCTCATGAAATTTCGGCCAATGTATGGGACCGGTGCCCACCCAACATCTTGATGCACTTTGGGAGCTACGATAGGTAGCGAAATACAGTTGCGAAAGCCAGCTATAACGGCTGGGGGGATCATCATGCTAACCACACGATACCTCAATTCTGATTGGATGATCATCCACCTCTGCTTCGGGATGTGGACGTGAGACTAGCAGCCTGCTGGTCGGTCTGGGCTCTTCAAGGGCTGTAGCACCACGGATTATTATTATTACATTACTTATACAAGGTTAGCAAAAAGATTTCCCTGATTTCATTCTCATTTTTCATGAACAGTATAAGCCTTAAAATATCGAAAAGTATATCGTTAAAAAAGAACAACTCAACAGTACACCTGCTCGAGAGCTAGGTATCGGAAATGGCGGCGGCAGGGGAACAGCGTGTGTACTGTGTCAGTTCATACAAGATCAGCAGTCACTGTCCAAAGACATATCCGGGCACTATTCACTAAGTGAAAAGACAATACTTTATCGGTATGTAAAGTTTACATCTACTTTACTTAATCCATTAATTATATTACACAGAAGATTAATAAACATTTGTGTAACCAAAAATACGATTTACCCAACAAATTTCAATTATACAGATTTTGAAGAAATTTATAAATATAGTTTACTAACTTACTACCACAGAAATCAAATAAAACAAATCTAATCGACAGGAATATCGTACTCGAAGACAAAAGTCTACTTTCCCATTAATTGAGCCTAAAGGGCATACAAGTGCAGTACTTAAATATGGCGCAAGTTTCTGCCCAAAACTTTATAATAAAATTACAAACCATTTCCCAAATTTGAAATTTTAAAAATTAAACCTTTTAAAAAAGAAATTAATAAAATTATTCGTGATATCGAATATTAACAAATGTGTCTATTTTTTACCTTTTTATTTCTGTCGACTATATTCATGTTTTTTATTGAATGTCATTGGCTTCTGTCTGATTGTCATTTTATATTAAATTTGTTTTTTTCTCTCAACTTCATTTTCTCTTTCTTCTTTCTTTTTGCTCTTATGTGTTATTTATCGGACTTAATTGAGTTAATTACGCTATTTAGTAAATTGTCTTTGTAAATTTTATGTTATATTATTGGTTAAGACCATACCGTACACGACCTGGCTCTTACGGAAGTGGCTATAAATATTTTTGTTTTATAATTTTAATTTGTACTCACTTTGCCTACTAGCTAGCTAGCTAGCTAGCTAAAATAATAATAAAAAACATAAGCTAGATATCTGTGTATGGAAAAATTCATTAGATTAGCGTTTGTCTCCGTCGAAGCACATCACATAATGGAAGTTTATGCGCTAAGTCCGAGAAAATCGACTGCACAGGCAGCAGTGTTACCACCACCTACGATATCGTATTTATACATTTTTAAATATTTTACTATCTACGAAAATGCCCGTACGATAATCCTTCATTATACAATAAATGGTGACTTTCAGAACATTAATTTCTTTTGTCACAGCACTGTTTCTTTTTTCATACAAATACTACACTAAAAAAAAAAAACTTTCTAGTATGTAGAGAAGGGTTTCCCAGCTTCGTAACCTACATTAGACCAATATCTGTTATGTGAACCCTTACCATCTGTTACCAATGGAGACATATTCTGACCTAACACTTTGAACCATTTTCAGCTGTTTCCATAAAGTAGTAGCACTTATTTTTCTATTTATTGTTAGTTAGCTATTTCAGACGTGAGGACATCAACGGACATCTCCCGTCACTCTTACTACATACTTTCCATTGATTAATCGCCCTTTTTTCCGTTGGTAGACTCGAGTATAATCATAAATATTCAGTGGTGGACTTAGTTTGTGCCAATCAAAATATAGAATCAATACTGAATACTCTACTTTTATGCATATAAATGAAGCGCATGATGGATTAGTAAATTAATACAGACTTTTAAGGTTAGTTATAACAATTGTGAATATTAGAACTACAGTTTTAAGGTTTTCGCTATATAAAATTTTGACTATGTGGATTTACTGGTTTTCACGTTATTAACTTTTAATTACTAGTCAGTATAAAAAGTTCCTTGCGAACAGTTGAAAATTTTGCAGATATATATTTCACGTGTGTATAAACAAAAATTGCTCTGAGGTTCAATATCGTACTATATTTTAGCATCCACAAATTTTTTAAAGTTTCATGTTCATGTTTTAAAAAATATAATTATTATGCTAAATACTCAAACCTATGAAAATGAGTGGGCACAAAAAGTAAAGCAATTAAATCATTGTACTTATAGTATTCTTAGAGATTTTGAACTTACTCGCATAAGAACCGTGCCGTAAGAAAAATATACAGAAGAATGCAGAGAAAAAAAGTAGGAAAAGAGAAAGTGAATAATAATAATAATAATAATAATAATAATAATAATAACTGGGGTCTTAAAAATGGTGAAATTGATTAACTTCTGATATAAGAAAAAAAATTAAATTTGTAATAAAATTTAAAAAATAATAATTTTTATCTAGTCTATAATCTGTCAGATTTTCACGACGCCTATCCTTAATGATACAAAATAAACTCTGTTAATATATTTTGAGATATTAACAGATAAATAATATCGCAGTCTGTATCAAGATATACACACTAGTTCTAATTATGTGTATTAATTTCTACTAATTATGTTCCTAATTTTCTGACATTTATTTTCCTGTTCATTTCGAAGTACCCTCTGAAATTTTGTTATTTATAATTTTACCAGTGTCTGGTTCCATCTTGAGGAAACTTAGAAGTAATGAACACACTACTTTTATTGGTGTACACAATTCTCCTACGCATGTTGCTTTTCTTGTATTTTAGTCTATTGGAAATCTTTTCGTAAAATATTCGGAACCAAAATGTGCCGGAAGAAGATGTAGTTATGAGTAAATATGTTCCGGCAGTCTACGAAAGAGACGTTCTATTCTGCAAGTTGATAAGCTGAAGTTACAATGTGTTTGCAGCTTCGACAATATTTTAACGGAAGGGATTGTGTAAAAGCTTCCATTTTCCGTCCATTGCTTTTAGATCTTGAAATGTCACAGTGAATTCGTGTAGTAAGTCTCTCTGTGTTTTAATAAGTCATTTGCAATACCTCCAGTCACTCTTTATTTATTTATTTATTTATTTATTTATTTATTTATTTATTTATTCATTCATTCATACATTTATTTACTTATTTAATGTAGAAACGTTGGTATGGTGTCATTAGGCGTATAATGGCGTGTTTGATAAGGAAAATACAGGTAACAATACATAAATAAATGTAAAATATAAGAACATCACAAATCGTCGCCCCAGTACTATACTGCACTATCTAAAAATCATGGTTTCAAGAAATCGAGAGAAGTCACTTTTTATTGCCTCAAACAAATATTCTAAATACAATTCGGAATTAAATATGTATTAAATTCCAAATTGTATTTAGAATATTTGTTTGAGGCAGTACAAAGTGTTTTCTCTGAAACCATGATTTTTTAGATAGTGCAGTATAGTACTGGGGCGACGAAATGGTGATGTTGGTAATAGTTCATCAACTTATTTCTAGCCTTCCAGTACCTATCCACAAATCCACTAGTTGACAAAGATCGGTATGTCATTATGTGACTGGAATCCATGGCTTCTAAGGTGTTACAGAACGCACAATATGGTGTGGGCAATTTGCCATTTTAGTTCTGCTGTTTGATGTACTTAGCCGTTTGCAAAACTTTACAAAGATATATCGCGAGGAGGTGTGTCTATTATTGTATTACACTTGGCAATTGATATAATGCAACAACTGTATAGTCATTACTATAGACATAATGTTGTCGAATATTGCTACTTTAGTGCAAAACATTTCACGATGAATGCTGGTTTTATACAA
The DNA here is from genome assembly GCF_040183065.1 of Periplaneta americana. Taxonomy (NCBI): domain Eukaryota; kingdom Metazoa; phylum Arthropoda; class Insecta; order Blattodea; family Blattidae; genus Periplaneta; species Periplaneta americana. The sequence goes on from NC_091120.1 coordinate 132,100,572, forward strand.
TTCCTATCACAAACTGCTTAATCTTCCCATTAAAGCCATTCACATAGCCTAGCCTATTATTGAAGTAACACCGTATGTAGGAAATAAACAAGGTTTTGTGATTGAAGTCCAGATTTTGTAATCACTCAACTCATAGTTTTAATTATACCTTCTGCAGTGTGGCCTTTAAAAGAAACAAGAAACAGGAAGTTTTTAACAGGTATAATGTTCTATCCACCTTCATACGGGGAATGCTAATTGAGTTGTATCCGTAAGATATGTAATTTCAACCTTTAGTGAGTAGGATATTTGCTTTCAAAGCCTTTCTTTTTAACTGAAGCGTTTTTTAAGGGTACCCATGAGTGAATTTTGAAGAAATTCTCTCGAAAATCACAATTTTTTACATAAAATAGGCCTAATACATGCCTACCTCAATTTAAAAAATAACACTACCAGTACGGTAGGGCCATTTTTAAAGTTCATACAGCAATTTTAAAAATCCTGTGGTGCTTTAAATTCCAGCTGTGACACGCTCGGTTTTTCACTGTTTTCTCACGCTTTATTATTGTATCGGCAATCTACTAAATTAGTTGTTAATGAAAAAAAACAGTCTTAGTTTTATGTTAAAAGATTGGAAATTTTCAGTGGTTTTCGTAAAACAGCCACAGTCCAATGACTTTTTTTTTTGGTGAAAATAGCCATTGTTCAGGACGATGTTAGCATTTACAAATATCCCATTAATATCACCTTGAAACATTTATCTATAGGTACAATTTTATGCTGTAGTAGATTGTCAGCACTGCTTCTTATATAGGCGGCAGAAGCCACCTCAGAGGAGAATACTTCAGCAGGTGAATTGTATTAGTTATGGAGTCATCTTTAGGTGCAGAAATAACCCAATGGAAGAAACGTAAGCAACGAAAGTAGAAGAAACAGGAAATAATAAAAGGTAAAAGGTAAAAAAAAGGTAAAGGTATCCCCGTAACATGCCATGAAGGCACTTGGGGGGCATGGAGGTAGAGCCCCATGCTTTCCATGACCTCGGCACTAGAATGAGGTGGTGTGGTCGGCACCACGCTCTGACCGCCTTTTACCCCCGGGAAAGACCCGGTACTCAATTTTATAGGAGGCTGAGTGAACCTTGGGGCCGTTCTGAAAGTTTGGCAACGAGAAAAAATCCTGTCACCACCTGGGATCGAACCCCGGACCTTCCAGTCCGTAGGCAGCTGCTCTACCAACTGAGCTACCCGGTATTATTGAATTGATATAATAAAGAAGAAGAAAATTAAAGAAGAGATACACTTCATCCACAACAGGGTATCATTTTCGCAAAGCAAAGTCAAAAGACGTAAGTCAAAAGACAAAGCGATAGCATTTGTGGAAGTGTACTAAATTCTACAATTTGGAATTTGTATGATCGTTCACTTCCTCTTCGGCATGTGGACGTGAGGTCAGCAGTCAGCTGGTCGATCTTGGCCCTTCATGGGCTGTAGCGCCATGGATTTACTTTACTTTTAGTTTCCATGTAGTCTATCACAACGCCACTCTTATCTGGAATTAGCAGATATAGAGGAATCTATATTGAAGGGGTGGTTGGATTGATCCATTGTATGGGGTGTGCTACGTTAAAATGTCAATATTTGTGTAGAAAAACGATTAAAATATTATACAAAATAATGGGTATTAATGAACAAAATATGTAAAGAAAATATCAAAGGAAATAAACATTATTTTATGTTAATAATGGGTGTTTAGGGCCAAAATTAAATGAAAATGCCTAAAAAATTACCGAATAAAACAAAGATGCTCTTATGAGTTGAAACAGGTAAAAAATGTGAAAAAAAATGCCCTAACAAATATGTCTTAAAATTCTGAGTTTATCACATAACATATAAATACTAAAGCAGCTATGTTTGTGACTTACTAGAAAAAAGATGCAATTTCATCAAAATCCTAGCCCTATTAATGAAGCTGCAATTCAAAATTTCCTTGAAGAGTTCTTCCTGTCAAAATCACCTGATTTCTTGAGGCGTGGAATCGAAATATACTGCCAGAACGTTTGGAGTTAGTTATAACAATTTGTTATAAAGAATGTATGATAATATATTATTGGTTATACAGTATTTCATGTTTTGTTTACATAAAATAAATAATTTTGAATAACAAAAGCTACAAATTTATGCATCAACCTAATTTGTCTGAGAAATAATGTGAAAGGAACATTGGACTTTGTTACAGTACGATGTAACTAAGCAACACGCGTCTGACCTGCCACTACACAATTTATGACTGTTTATGTTGATTAATACTGGCTATGAGTAATTGCTTCATTCTGTCAATACAGATTGCAGCCCGAGGCAAGATTTCACATCGCTCTTCCGTCACCCCCCAGTTCGATTTATTCAGAGCTTTTTTGTCGCATGCAAAACACAATCCTAACTGGTCATTACTACGTCTGGAAATATTAATTAGTTGCTACGTTTAAAAACAGAAGAGAAAATATGTTCATAACAGTTTCCCATTCATAATTTATTTTGCTTTCCATGAAAATTCGGTTTTTGTTACTAGTTACGGCGATTATTTTTCAGTGGTAAATAATAAAATATCATGATTGTTATTTAAAAGTTCGGAAAATACCAGCAACTGTAACATAATACCATTTACATCCAGGCCTATAAATAAATCACCTCTCTGCTTCGAAGCCGCAACATTTTTACACATTAAATTATCATTGTTTGAATAAAATATTGTTACCTTTTTGTTATTTTCTCTTGTTATTTTTATAATTGAGGGGTTGGCTGGAAGAAGGGCGTAATTGAAATTACGGTGTTTATCCGTAAAAAGGTTATATGCGTTCTTTGGCGGCGTTTCTACCAACCACCACAATATTATGCCTCTACTCCCAGTAGATTGAAATAGAGAGGTATTATTGAATTGCGTCCGTCTTCCATCTCACTACTGTGGTTCGAGGACCGGCGAAGGTAACTGCAAGGGTGTTCGCGTTGTCTGACGAATGTTCTGATCTATCCTATTTTTCGGCTAGTGGAAGCGAATATAACCTTCTGATGTTGAAAGTATCAGTGAAAATGAATTACATACTGGAAGGTAGAAAACGGAAACAGTTTAACAAACTATGAAAGAATAACCTAGCAAGCGACGACGAAATTACAGCAAAGCTTAAATAAGTAGGCCAGGAAAATGGTGAAAGAAATACAGTGTTACTAATTTATTTTTGTCAATGAAGAATGAATATAAGGTACTAATAATATAGGCGTGTGCAATGCTATAAAATGTTAAATCTGGGCTAACAGTCATTTAGGAACGACCATATTTCTGACAAGTTAGCAGCAAAACATTTAAGCTAGTTGCTGCCAGAAGAAATATGAGATTTCTACAGAGGAACAAGCCATTTTCCATTGAGGATTCTGGAAATTTGGAATCAAAAACCAACACGATACATTTCTTATGGGATATTTGGAGAGGAGGACCATTAAGCAACGTCAAACAACTGTAAAACCACAGCACCGAGAATGTTCTGAGTATACAGTATAATGACTGAGAAGAATTTTTATGCAAGTCCTTTATTCTCTCATTATTTAAAATATCTAATAAACGAGCGATAACTGTACAAAATATAGTGAAACTAGGTGATAATGTAGTGACAGATAAGAGAGGTATACACTCCAATAGGCCTCACAAGATTCTAGATGTTGTTTAGTTAAGTTATTAGTTCACTTAAAGTGGTATAGTCTCTGTAAGCCTATATATTGTCTAGGTACTTTTAGTTAAAATGATAACGTGAAATGAGTGCGATTAATTATTTTTAATGTTGTGATAACAATTTAGTAAACGAACTTATTAGGCCTAATATATATATTGTACAACATACAATAGTGACAAAAAAACCGTACCGACCCTTGTAGCTGATTTCAGAGCCTTCTTCACTCAGAGCACGATAGACTGGTAACTAAAACTTTCGTGGTTCGAATCCTGCTGCAATCGAAAAGTTTTGGGAATAAATTGGAATAAAGAACAAAAAAAAAAAAAAGTTTCCTTCCCAGGCAGGATTCGAACCACGAAAGTCTTAGTTACCAGTCTATCGTGCTCTGGAGTGAACAAGGCTCTGAAATCAGCTACAACGGTCAGTCCGGTTTTTTTTTGCCACTACTGTACATTGTAATGATCTTCATTATTGTAGTATAGACCTATATCTAGCCTCTCCTACAGAAATATAGAAATAATAATTACAGTTTTTTCAATCCTCTTCTATGGAGGAAGGCGTAATTAAGAAAAGTGAATGCTTCGTTCTCGTACAGTATTTAAACATTGGCCATGGAATTCAATATAACCACAAGAGAACGTTTTACCCTACAATATATATGAACATTGTCATATTCCAGCAAGAGATGCAGGGTACATATAGTTTTTGTTGATTATCTCAAAACTGTGTTTGTGAGTTACGCCCTTCTTCCAGCTAACCCCTCAGTTTATGTAAAGTTCTTGTGTCCTTTTTATTTTTTTCTCTCTTATTTTTCTTTAAACTTACGTCTGTATTTATCTTTCATTCTCCCTTTCTTCCCCAGTTATTCCATTATATTTATGTATTTCTTATCGTTCTAACCCTTTCTTTTCATTTAGTTTTGTTATTCTTGTGTTCTTTCTTATTTCTTTGTCTCTGTATGTTTTATTTGCAACTGTCTTCCGTCTTATTCAGTGCATACTTTGTCATTTTTCTCTATATCTCTTTTACTTTCTCTTCTCGTTTTAGATTTTCTATTTCTTCCTCCCTTCTCCCTTTCCCATGTTTTTGCCCTGTCTCCTTTTCCAACTCCATTTAGCCCTGTTTGATGTATTTCTACACGTATTTGTCACCTCATTTCCTCATATAGTTACTATTTTATCACTTCCTATTTATTTCCTTTCACTATGGGCTATATTTCCTATATTTCCCCACGTTCTCTCTTTCATTTTCCTCGTTCCCATATCTACGAAGACTCTCCGGAAAGTAATTTCCGTTAGGCCATTAAAACGTCCATGCTTTGTAAACATTTTATTATACACGATTAAATTATTTCAATTATAACTTTAAGCTATAACATTCGACTGTTTTTCAACATAGACTACAACCAAATTGAGACATTTGTCGTATTACGCCACAAGTTTGGGGTAACATCATTGTAGAATTCTGCCGCCTGTGATTTGAGCCATGCCTGAACGCTGAATGACGCTCCTAAAACTTCTTTGATCTCTGACAGCACAACTCTCCATTGGTTGTGTTGCTTTGTTCCTTAAAATCCATCAGCAGTACTCCCACTTTCTTCCAAAAGACATTGACAGTGAGTTTGTTGCGAGAATAAGTTTGGTGCACTTCCTTGAATTTTTTAATAGGTTAGTATTTTCCCATTCCATTGACTGATTTTTTGTCTACGTTGTCTCCATGGATTTTAATTACTTCAAACATTTTTTTAGAAGAAATCTTATTACTGATGTACCTTACGGTTGACGGGCTTTTAAATCGCAGCACATGCACGGTGATTCCAAAAGGACTGTACAACTTTGTAAGCTTATAGAAATTTATTTAGAAAACATACGGATGTGATTGCAATGCCATCTGATAGCGAAACTCATCAAGTTTTCACTGACATACCTTTGTAGTACCTAGTTCTGTTACCATGTGCGCTAACGTAGTTCATTTCGAAATGGCTGCTTTAACAGGTGTACAGCGAGCTCGCTCTGTGTTTTTGTTCGTAGAAACGAGATCAACGACAGTGGTTCAGTGTAGATTTCGTACCCAGTATGGCAAGGATCCTCCTACCAGGGCAACAATTAATTCTTGGCACCTTACTTTTGTTGAGACTGGCTGTTCTATTACCCATGCCAAATCTCCCGGACGTCCACGTGTGGCTGATGCTGTAGTCGAACAAGTGAGGGATAGCTTTGTTGGAAGTCCTAGAAAATCAACGCGGCGTGCTTCTCGTGAGACTGGGATTCCACAACCAACCGTTTGGCGCATTTTAGGGAGACGTTTACACTTAAAAACATACCGATTTACATGGTGCAACACATTACTGTTGGAGATAAGATGGGTCGACGGGATTACTGTGTAGAAATGCTTGGTAGGATTGAAGAAGATGAAGCGTAATTGAACCACGTGATCTTTAGCGACTATTCGACATTGCACGTCACTGGTAAAGTAACTAACCTACATCATGGCCACTTCGGTCCTCCGACTTGACATCGATTGATTTCTTCTTATGGCGGTTCCTTGAAGATCAAGTTGCGTTCCACCCTTACCTGCCAATCTCGCTGAGCTCAGAAATCGAATCACCGACGCAGTTGAGTTAATGACGCCGGATATGCTGCAGCGAGTTTGGCAAGAAATGGAGTTCAGGTGGGATGTCTGCCGCATGACCAACGGAAGTCACATTTAACCACATTGAGTGAAACCTTAGTGAGTGTTGCTATTATTTGGCATTAAAACCAAATCTGTATGTTTTCTAAATAAATTTCTATAAGCTTACAAGGTTGTATAGTCCTTTTGGAATCATCGTGTATATTGCGCCGCCACTCTAAAGTAACTGAAGGGAACACGATCGTCATTTTACCGCAACTGGCTACGTACTGAGTCACACTACTTTCTTGCGAAAAATGGAATCGTTGCCAAGAAATCTTAGCGCGCCACATGAGAAAGAAAGTTATTTTCCTTATCTGCGCCAATTTAATATTGAGGAGTTTAGTTCAATTTCCGTTGGGTTGTGCAGGAAGGCAAGTGAAAACGTCAAATGATGTAAGTCTTCAAGCTTGGATTGACTTCCGAATGGTACGAAAGTTGACCACTGTGTAGAAAATGGATAAACAGAATATTTTCAAATATTTCACAGGTTTCATAGTTGTAATAGAGTAAGTAATTCAATAGCAATTCAATTTTGTTAGAGTTTTATTCCTTATCAAACTTTTTCCTCTTTTTTCTTGGCCACCTGCTAGAGCCTACATTAGATCAGTTACTGCATTATCTCCAGAACGTAGAGTCGAGGTAGATGAGTGATTCCACTTTTCCAGTATCGAGCATGTACGCTACATGCAGATCCACAATGGCCACCAGGTAACAGCAACGAGTTAGTCAGACATTATAGAGCGGCCATTGCGCCGCCAAGTTTGAAGAAAATTGAACGACCGTCTGCCATTAGCTCAAGCGCACAAAACCAAGTGGGCGTGCCGATAAGTAAGGTTGGAATCGTGACGCTGTCAAAATTTCGTTGGCATAAACGGAAAACCAAGTGTTTCGTCAAATACGTGCTAATAACTTAATCTAAAATAAATAACTTATGTACGCTAAATTTAAAACAATTTACCTATTCCTAGAAGGAAAGCTTAAAAAAAATAACCTGAGCAAAATAGTCCGTATGGCAAGAAGTCCTAGCAGATATACTGAAGAAAATGTTAATATTCCTAGGTTTTTAAATGCGACCTGCAAGATTGCCTATAAAATGAACGGGTATGATTGGGATGATTTTATTAAATTGTTTTCCCAGTCTCTACACGTTGCAAGAACTATTTATTATACCATAAGATATAGAATGGAATTAGGCCCTAACTGTAGTAAACTATCTTTACCTCCAAGCTTGTAACTTGGGTAAAACATGACCAAACACGCTTTCAGTATTTTTTTTTTTCTTTTTGTTACAGTAGGCCTAGTGTTTAATTATCGAAATGTGAATGTGAGGCCAACAGCCGGCTGGTCTGTCTGGGCCTTTGAAGGGCTGTGGCACCACAGATTGTTGTTGTTGTTATTATTATTATTATTATTATTATTATTATTATTATTATTATTATTATTATTAATTAAGCACCCACGTGCAATAATGGAGTAAATAGTTACGGAATACATTCTTACTTACCCCATTATTCCATGTGGGTGCTCAAGTATGTTCTTTCATGTCCTTCCAGTCAAAATACTAACAACAATACGGCCTACCCTAGAGTTTTGCGGAATTTTGGATACGAGTGTCGAATTACAAATTTAATATTTTATTGATATTAGTTTTTAACTGGGTTTGAAACGGAATTGTAGTGGTTTTATCCGTATTTAGTTTAAGATCATTACTAGTGAACCATTTATTTGGTTTATCGTTTGTCTTTGGAAATAGGCCTGCTTGTTATAAGCTGCAGCACATCGTCTTCTTCTATAAGCCGTAAGGAAGGATACAAGAAGTGTCGTGAACACAAAAAGCTATGTTCGGAGGGATAAAATTTGTCTCATTTCATATTTATTACCCACTGTTTCACCAGTTCCTTTTTTTTCAAAGAGGATCTGCAAGAAAATTAAAATACTGTAGTAAACACGGTGTATATGCCGGGCTTTGTTACACATTTACGCATGAAAAAAAAAGCTGCTAATTAACAAAAGTATGGACTTAACTTTATAAAATTTACCTGAAATATGATATATCAATTGTCTTTTTCCTTTTGATATTGCAGTTATATGCAGCACACACAACAGGTGTGTTTTTGTCGTAGTTCTTACATCCGTATACACAACATTGTAAGCAGACGAATATTTACAACGGTAGGCGCTTATTTCATATCGCCGTGTTTCACGGTGGCACCGCAGAGAGCGCTGTACAGGAAAACTTGGCCGCTCTATAATCTCTAACTCGTTGGGTAATACAAGTAGCTACCCTATCACCATCGGGACACCATCCAGACAGCTCTCAACCAGCGTGATTATTCGCGGATACTATCGAGCGACGCGCAAAACTTCCTTTTTCGACTTTATTCATTATTAAACTTTCATCTGATCATGGCGGATTAGATCTATTCCAGTTCTTAATGCGCCATTTCCCATATGAAATACAAATAGGTACAAGGTAGAGTTAACTTAGTAATAAAACGATCCTACTTCTAGTCTTATGAAATTATGAAAAAAAAAAAAAAAAAAAAAAAAACACACACACACACACACACACATTGTAGCCTACGTCGCGGAGGCAGACATTTTATTTTAGTAGGTTATTTTACGACGCTTTATCAACAGCTTAGGTTATTTAGCGTCTGAATGAGATGAAGGTGATAATGCCGGTGAAATGAGTCCGGGGTCCAGCACCGAAAGTTACCCAGCAACGGAGGCAGACATGTTTGAACGTAGAATACGACATGGAGTTAGGGGTTCAGAAATGAAACGACTGTAAACTGTATTTGCTTGTTGGTTAGATTGCAAAGTCACCATCATTTTTCTGAGTACAGCCTGTAGTATAAATAGAGATAGGTACCAATTTTTCGCAAATCATGGATTCGCAAAATGCGGTTTAGAGCCAATACAATGGAAGATTTTAAGTTTAAATCGTTCGAGGTCAGAATATCGTAAATGCGAAATTTTGTGTAGCCTATATGCGAATTTTGTTTAATACTAAATTATTCGGAATGGATGCTTCTCAAGAGAAATTTTAATTCTTTTTACATAATTTTAATTTAAACTGTCCAAAAATACATGTATTGAAAGTCACATAAATAGGCATATATGCTTGAACTTCAATACAATAAGTTTTGGTGAAGCTAATATCACAGAGCGTTGTACTGTTGGCAGGGATGGCAGTCATTGGAGTTTGCTCGATTTACGATTTTTTTATAATTATATAGTGCAATTGTCTTTTAAAAAAAAATATGATTGATATTGCATTGATATTTGTGTATATTTTAAATTTAATAGTCTGTTCAAGCCCTACTTCAATGGCTACATAATTTTGAATATGCAAACAGTACTTCAAGTGACTATTTTTAAATATAAATTAGAAATAGCCTGAATGTTTTGTGGTGTCTTTAGTTTATATTATTCATACAAGACTGATGCACTATACCTCTTCTCATACGACTTAGTTCATGGAGGTTGCAGCCTTTTAGCCGTCCAGAACAATACGAGCCATTTGCATTTAAGCAAAATTGTCTGGTTGTAATGTTAAGACTCAGTCGCTGTTATTTGAGATAAGTTAAATATTACATACGCCCAGACAAAATATTATAGACACTTAGAAGACGAGACGTAAGAACTACGTTGCATGAAAGCATTATCATTTCTCTACATAACAGTTAAGTGAAGAAAACTGTAAATAATATTAAATGTAAAAATATCCTGAAGTGCCTCTTGATACAGACCTCTAGTATTTGTAGGAATAATGAGTAATGCATTTTGCACGAAAATCAAAAGTTATATTTTTAAATGCGTAAGAACCTAATTTATTTATTGTGCGAAATAACACCAAAATTAACCAAATTCTTATGCCGAAATTTAAGATTTTTATTCACCGTAAACTAAGATTCCTAGGTATATTAGAGGAGGCAAGACCTGTCTTGTGTCCTTATCTCGCACCGTGTCTATATCACCAATAGATATGGAGGGGGAAAATAAGTGTTTGAACTTTCGAGTAGGTAGTTTCGCCTAATATTAACCAAACCGAAACAAACTTTGTTTCTGATTTCTCATCCGTTCCCCTCTCGCCTAGCTCTCGATCTCTACAAGGTATACAAACTATGTTGTGATTCATTCCATGTTTGATCTGTACACATGTTATCTAGAGTAGACAGTTGCCGCTGAATACATGTAATTTTGAAATATTGGCTGAGGTATTCATTGATATCTTTGTTGTTGGTGATGTCTACGTTGAAGGAAAAAAAACTTGATGTCGGGCAAGCTAACGCCGGAATGTATGTCGTAAGTCATAAAGTTTCAGAGCAACATAATTCGTGCCTTACGAGCGCCCGAAGTTCACACATTGATGCAATTGAGGCTCATCTTATACCTCACTGCGCGCCCCGTTCTTAGCGCGTAATCAGTAAGTGTTATTTGTCCGCACGATTCTGATTTTTAACATTGTCATTAATGATGTTATTAGTTACTTAACGACGCTGTATCAAAAACTGAGTTATTTAGCGTCGACGGAATTAATGACAGCGAGATGGCACGTGGCGAAATGAGGCCGAGAATTTGCCATAGATTACATTCGCCTTACTGGTGGGGAAAACGTCAGAAAAATCATAACCAGGTATAATCATCCCAAGTGGATTCGAAACCACGCCCGAGCGCAACTCCAGATCAGCAGGCAAACGCGTAGCTTCAGCTACACCGATGGCTATTATTAAAGACACAGATTCAAAATAATCCATCCCTTTGCTATTTTTCAATAAAATGGACTGTTTTTTGCACATTAAATAATAGTACATTATGCAACGAGCCTATAATGGTAGTAATTAAGACGCAAGCATGTTTGTTTATGAAACGAGCGCAAGCGAGTTTCATAATTTTCATACGAGCGTCTTAATTACCATAATAGGCAAGTTTCATACGACTTTTTATGCTCGACCATATTTCTAACTTGAAATTATCCATAAGTTTTCTTGTTATGGTTATGAAAGTGACGAACGGAACCGACCTGAATTGTGAGATGTGCGCAGACGTGAAAGTATTGATTTTTTCCGAGGCACGAATATATATATTACCTTGTTATAACCTAAAGAACATTAGTCTTGATATAACCACAGTCTAGTATATACAGCCACGAAGCTCAATACGTAGTAAATATGCAAAAATTAGATAGTTCCTCACCACTAGGACCGCTAATATCGCCTCATTACAGGCAATGCAAAATAGTACCGTCACAGTCTATTGTTTATAGTACCCTCAAAACTCAAGCTTCGTGACTGTATATAGTCGACTGTGATATAACCTGGAAATTGATTTAGAATTGAAAAACGAGATGACAAATTGAATTTATTTGAATATTATTTACAATTAACGCTAATTATTATAGTAACAGAACATAACCTCCTTGGGGCGGTTTACAAACCGCCGAAGGTAAATAACCTGTGTGATATTGAAGCGGCACTGCTGAATCTGGTTCCCAATTATCCGCATGCTGCAGTACTTGGCTATTTTAACACAAATTTACTTTCAGCTAACAACAACGCAACAATACAACTACAGAACATGTTCCAGTCCTGAAATATGACAATTCTCCCTTCCGAACCTACACATCACACTCCTTACTCAGAGACGTTACTGGATATAATCGCGACAAACAAACCTCATGACGTAATAACGAATGGACAAGTGCCTGCTCCTGGAATCTCAAAACATGATATCATCTACGTTGAATTTTCATCACGATGCCATAGACGTAAACCTCATATTGTAACATATCGCGACCTCACTCACATTAACCATGACGAACTAATTAGTGACGCAACTAAACTACCATGGCAGACTATCTGGACCCTGAGAAGTGTAGACGAAAAAGTTGAGACATTTAATAATTTAGTCACCCAACTATATGACAAACACGCACCACTGAAAACTAGACGAACCACTACTCGAAGACCTGCTCCTTGGATGTGCGAATCGTTGCGTATACTCATGGCAGAAAGAGATGCTGCATATCGCAGGTACCGAAGAACAAAATTTATTTCTGATCACGACAATAAATTATAGACGCCTACGCAACCGGACAAACCAGTCAATCAGAAACGCAAGACTTCGTTACGCTCACTCACTCATCCAACCTTCTGTTAGTACGAAAGACCTTTGGAAAAATATCAACTCCATGGGATTAAGAGAACAGAAACAGCAGGTACGGACCATTGACATATCACTTACTGATCTGAATGAACATTTCACCACCCCACCTCCCGAACCTCTACAAAAGGGCCAAACAAAGGAAGACATTCTATCTAATGCTTCGACTACAATAGACACGTTATTTCACTTTACATACATTACTGAAATTGACGTCAGAAAATCACTAAGACGACTGAAATCTAACGCACAAGGCATAGACGGTATCAGCATATCACTGTTAAATAAAATAATTGACGTGATCGTGCCGACAGTGACCCATATATTTAATGCATCTCTCATAACTAATACCTTTCCTAAAATTTGGAAAATGGCACTAGTAACACCTATACCCAAGACGAAAACTTCGACCTTTCCAAACGACTACAGGCCTATAAATATTCTCCCCGCTCTCTCCAAAGCACTGGAACACATCGTACACCGACAACTGACAGACCACTTAAACATGTATAAACTTATCAACGAACACCAATCTGGTTTCAGAACAGGACACATTACAACAACTGCCCTACTCAAAGTGACTGAAGACATGCGAGAAGCAATGGACAGAAGCGAGGTGACCATATTAACTCTACTAGACTTCAGTAAAGCATTCGACTCAGTTGATCTTGACCTACTACTTGCAAGACTAAGAACGTTATACTTGTCTGACAACTGCATTAATTGGATGGACTCTTATCTTCGTGATCGTCAACAATGTGTCTCAGTACAAAATCGGTTTTCCCCTTGGCGATACACGAAAGTAGGAGTACCTCAAGGCACCGTGCTTGGACCACTGCTTTTCTCCATTTATATTAATGACGTGACTACAAACTTACATTACTGCAAGTATCACATTTACGCACACGACTTACAACTCTACATACACTCACGACCAGACGAAATTGACGCAACTATTGGCAAAATTAATCATGACTTGAATCAAGTTTCTTCATGGGCGAAAAAGTTCAGACTTAGGTTAAATGCTAGTAAGTCACAAGCTATAATAATTGGACATAAGAGACTACTGAACACAATGAACGACAGACATATCCCAATTATTACAGTAAATAATGCCACTATTCCGTACCATTCCGTCGTCAGAAATCTCGGCATTTTCTTGGACGAAAATTTAAATTGGGAATGCCAAATAAAGGAAATATCCAAGAGAGTGTGCTATACCATGCATTCTCTTAACCCATTCAGAAACTTCCTCCCGCCAGAATTAAAACAGACTTTAGTGCAAACCCTCGTACTACCACTGTTTGACTATTGCGACGTAATATTTACAGACTTGACAACTGACCTTTCGAACAAGCTGCAGCGTGTGCACAATATGTGTGTCAGATTCATCAGTAATGCTCACAAATTTGACCACATTACACCCTCGTTCAAATCTTTATCCTGGCTGCAACATAGTAATCGTAGAACACTTCATTCGCTCTCTCTTCTGTTTCGAGTTCTCCACACTTCTACTCCAAATTACCTTCGTTCCCGGTTTAACTACATACTTATCCTCCAGTCACAATCTAAACACCAGGTCATAGGAGAGCCAAATCCTAGCAATTCCTGCCCGTAGACATCCCACTATTCTTCCTCTTTTACTGTCTCAGTTCCCCGTGAATGGAATTCTCTACCTCAGAAGATTAGGGGCTGCCAGACAATAACCACTTTCAAGAAAAGGGCGCAGTCAAATTTAAATTATACTTGTGATCGAGCTTAATAATTTAATTTAATTTAGATATGACTATCATTATTATTATTATTATTATTATTATTATTATTATTATTATTATTATTATTATTACATAATTATTTTATTGGTGTTGTGAAGACGAAAAGAATTGTCATTGTATTATATTAATTATGTATTATATTGTCTTGTATTTGTAGTATTGTATTGCTTTGAATTGTATTGTATTGTATTGTATTGTATTGTATTGTATTAATTGAAGGGTACACGGGAATAACGAACAAGATCCATCAAAAATCGAAATTGAGTTAATAGTGCCATCTGATAGTAGAAGGGGAGTACTTTCATGTGGCTGCATTGGTTTTATGTAAGAATTAAAATTGTCCTCAGTATTCTGCGTTAAAGTTTCTGTATACTTTGGAAGAATGAACAATGTCACATCCATCCCAAGAAAGAATGAACAATGTCCATTTTAAACACAGAAACTAATGCAGTCAGCTGTTACAAACTTGATCTTAGAGCCATAGCACATTGCTGGTTAGTTTATTTTTACATATGCCAATACGATCTGTATTATACAATAATAATATTATTAAATGATTGTATGATGTTTAGCTGTTATTTCACGTGACAATAAATTATATTAATTTTCATTAGAACTACTTGTGAGCATAATACAAACAGCTGTACTATTCCAGTGTTCAGATGTCAGTGGTAGGGTATTGATTATTTCCTTTATTATACTTTTATGGTACATATTGTAGTGTTTGTGGTTAGTGCAGTTTATTTTTATAATGTCTGACGTTAGAGAAAATGAATTATCCGGACCCATTCCACGTTCTGTAAATTCAAGGAAGAGAAAAGTTACAGGACGTGTTACAGATGCATAAAATAATTCGCGCTGAGTCATATTATGGGAGAAGACTGTAAAAGTTCTCGTTTTCCGTGTTTTCAGAAATCCAAAGTGAAAGAAGCGATCTTATTAAACATTTAAATGAATTAGCATCATATGACACTCAAAATGCTCACCTTTCAGGACTAATATCGGTACTTCCTGTGCAAAGAAGAAGATCCAGAAAAACACAAGCCGAAGCTGATTTTCATAATTTTTCTTACAGATATAAAATGCGAATAAACAAAGATGGGCAAAATACTGATGTTCCCGTTTGCTATAAAGCATTTATTGCTCTACGTGGAATAACAGGCAGACGTTTAGTCACTTTGAAAACGTCATTGGCTACTACTGGAAAAGCCCATACAGAAACAAGAGTTAAACATGGAAACAGGCCTCACCAAATGAAAGGAGAGATTTTATCTAAAATTTGTCAGCACATTCAATCACTTAGAGGTCAGAAAGTCCACTAATCTCGTCACTATAGCCGAAGGTCGTATCTTCCAGAGAACTTGAATATTTCTAAGCTGCTTAAGTTACACTTAGAAAAATTTCCTGCGAACTCTATGTCTTACGAGCAATACAGAGTAATTTTTGTCACTAAATACAACATTATCTGACATTTCACACATTAAATCAGAAATTTCCAATGAAAAAGATGCAAGTAAATTAGATAATTTTGAGAAGGAGAAACAAAATTTGATTTGGAAGAATGAATTGCACAAGAGAAAAGGAGAGAAATTTTATGAAGTAAAACGGACTGCACGTCTAAAATCCAGGAAGTAAGAGTATAAAGAAGCTATCTGCATGGATTTCCAAAAGAATTACCAGTTCCAAACTTTTGAGCTATTGAGGGCTATTATCGTCGACAGCTGCCCTTTTATTCTTGTAACATACATACGCTGTCAACAGGAAGACATGTATGACCAAAATATTTAAAGTAAAGGCTCTGATGAAGTTTGCTCTAAGATATGGCACCACTATATGAATATTGTACCAAGCTGCGTTAGTGAACTCCGAATTTTCTACGATTCTTGTTCCGGATAAAATAGGAACTTTACGGTATTTAGATTTTGTCATTATGTAGTACATACTAAGAATAGATTGATGCTCAGTGGATCAGATTTCCCACTCGAGGCCACTCGTACCTGGAATGTGACAAAAACATGGGACTTGTCAATCAGAGAGCAAGGTGTGAAGTACCCGATGACTGGAGGCAAGAGATTGCGAATTCTAGGAGGAAACCAAACCATTCATCATTGTAAACTGTAAACAGCTACAAGGCAATGTGCAAGGAATTACAAATTTTGAATAATGTTTGTTCTCCAACTGCTAGAGAATATTTCAGTCTTCCTCCCACCAATGATGAGTCACAAGAAGTCAATAACAGTGAATGAGACGATTTTATAGTTCAATCTATTCATTCACAATGGAAAATTCAGTGCAATCAGATTAGTTTGTAGATTTGTTTTTCAATAATTGTTTGGAACAATGAACACTCAAAGATAAAAATATTTATAATGGATCAACAATATTTATAACCTTTAAAAAGAAAACCCTACACAAAGTAAACATGCGCTACATTGTTTGAAAATATTATGCCTAATTCTATTCCCAACAAATATTCAATTAAATTATGACATTGTTCGTTCTTCCCGTTCATAAAACGTAGCAAAGTAGACTTTTTTGCAGTTTTGCATTGTTGTAATTCATGAAATCAAAACAATATTTTGTCACATATTTGCTTTATAATGGTACATTCTTGTGTGATAAAAAATAACAATAAGTTAACAATAAACTATACGTTTCAAGTCCTCAAACTTTAAATTTCATTTATCTCAAAATTATTCTGAATGGACCTTGTTCGTTATTCCCGTGTACCCTTCAATTATGTTATATTCATAGCATTGTAGTAATTTTTTATCATACTGGTTGAGTGGAAGATAAGGCCGAATGGCCTTAACTCTGCCAGTTAAAATAAACCATTATTATAACCTTCTGCGACAGTATTGGATTTCCAGCCTCCGTGACATTTCCCTAGTTGTCTTTCGATTGCATATCCGAGAATAATCGAAAACTGAACTTTAATGAATAGTTGTACTTTAATGACATGCATTAAAGGACTGCTACCAGGTGTATAATTACTACATTTCGGCATGGTCGAGCATAAAATAATAACACGTATCGTTATTTCGTGCCGTTAGAATGTCTAGTAACCTTGCTTGAGACCCCAGCGGTGGCTGAGTTGTCAGACCTCCAAGCAGACGGCTGGGTTCGAGTTCCGGTGAAGTCTGGAATTTGTCATTGTAAAATCCATAGTGAAGGGGTTTGCCTTCTCGAAACCTTGATACGCAGCCGGTGTGGATTTGGAAATGCGCCTAGCTTGAGGATTAGCGCAGCAGATCGTAACAGGTCGCAGTGCTGGGGCATGGTACCCTCCCATAAATTCCTCCAACCCTTGTGGAGTGACTAAGCGATGAAACGATGCTAATCAGGTTTGAGTTCGCATGTGTATTTGTAGATGAGCTGGCGATGCGCTTTTCCCAAATTTCTCAGACTTTCAGCCTGATTTTCTACTAACCATACACTTAATTAGAAAACGCATACCTAGTTTTTTTTTTTTATTTATTTTAATGTATACTATTGCCTTTTCATTCTGTACACATGTATCACTTCCACTCTTCATGTAAATATTTCTTCTATGGCTGACCGTCTTCACGCATAACCACGCTTTGCTGGAATCTACACCCCAAACATTATAACTCAGTATTCGTTTCATTAAAATACCACGACCTTTCCTTGAGAGCCATGGTAATGCTTTCCGTTTCGACCGGCCTGTAAATCAGGCTTCAGCTTTAAAATCCTCTAAAGGTGAGTGAATATGCGGGACGGTGCCGGTGCTGTGAATGGGAAAGCGATAATACTGTACTATCAGAGTTGCAGTAAAGAATAACTCCCCTTTGTTTAAATTCCAGCCGATACCGACATAGGAGCTACTGAGGTATCTACGTGATTCTATTCACTTAAAACCGAGCCAAAAAAAAAAAGAAGAAATAAATACGTAATGTTATAAAAAGCGTGAAGATAAAAGTTTGTTCCGCGTTGTTTAATCGATACTCGCTTTCATAGTTTCCACTTAACCAACTTCTAACGATGGTTTGCTCACAGGCGTTTAATGATGGTAGTAACGCAGTTTAAAACACGGCGAAAAACTTGTCACTCTTTCACCAAAACGGGTGTCAGTGACAGGAAATGACCGCTATATTGTGTAAAGTTTTTAACATTATGATTAGAACTTTTCATTCATAGGTTCACAAAATATTCACTCTTGACCACATCTGTTATACCCGACTGATCTTTAAGGGGTTAGGCACAGCTTACAGCAGTAAAATTTTGGAAATATTCAACATTTTTTTTTTCTCCATTACTGTATCTTGTGCAGTAATGAAAATTGGTATGTGTGAAACACTATCATTCTGCT
Source organism: Periplaneta americana (assembly GCF_040183065.1). Classification (NCBI taxonomy): domain Eukaryota; kingdom Metazoa; phylum Arthropoda; class Insecta; order Blattodea; family Blattidae; genus Periplaneta; species Periplaneta americana. The sequence goes on from NC_091120.1 coordinate 132,119,218, forward strand.
ATATTAAACAAATATTTTTACGATTTAAAAAAATACATTTTTTTAATTCAGTTCATTGTCCAGTGATGAAGCGTTTCCCACATAACTCAAAAACTATCGAACATTCTGTGATGAAGTATTTTGTGTGTACTTATATATATATATATATATATATATATATATATATATATATATATATATATGTCATATCAACAATATGATGCAAGATCACTCCTCTACCTGTGACAGATTGTCTGATAAAAAATAAATTCGTTTAAAAAAATGGTCAAATATCAGTATTTTCTTTTAACACAAAATAAAAAAATATATATATATATTATTTACTAAGGAATGTAGTTGAAAGATCAGGCTATTGTAAATATGAGTTTCAGCAATAACATAAAAGAGAGAGAACATGAAAAAGTTAAGAAGTTTATGAGTTATGAGGGAAACACTTCATCACTGCACAGTGAACTGTCATCATTTTTAATTTTGAAAAAAAAAAAAAAGTAATTTTTTTTAATTGTAAATTTTTTTTTTCATAGAGCCGAAGGACAGTATTTTACACATCCCAATTTTCATTATTGTACAAGATACAGTATTGGAGGAAAAAATGTTGAGTATTTCCAAAACTTTTACTGCTGTAAGCTGTACCTAACCCCTTAACACAGTGAATGGTATTTCCATTCGCAACTTTAAACACCAAGTCAACAAAACTTCTCTGTGCAATCGTTAACACATAAGTAAAAGAAACTATTTCTATAAAGATGATACATGTTTTGTCATTATATTTGCACTTTTTGCTCGTTTTGTAGCACTTTAGTTCGTATATCATACTGAGATTGACATTTTCATTTAGATGTCGTTTTCTTGAGGTTAGATTAGGTAACGGTGGCTAGGGGCGGGTTAGGGACGACCCTTTTCACGTCGGTCTTACTGAGGCCTATTGCACACCCTGAATTTATGCGATGAATGAGGATGAGGTGTACCATCCCACCGGCCGCATGTGAACCCTCACCCGCTCAACCAATGGGGGACCCCCAACTCCCTGCCCTAAGTTCATACCGCCAAGGTGACCAAGCAGCACAGGCTCCATTCCAACAGCCCTTCCAAGGTATCGAAAGCGTCCTTGGAATTGCTCTTAAGGAATGAATCCTAGCAGAGATATTGCGGAAGACTGGCAACATAGGAACGGTTGCGGAGAGGACTTCCCCCCCCCCCGTAAGTGGACGAAGACATGCGTCTTGGCCTGAATATGTCTATGGAATGAGATATAAAACATGAATGATAAGAAATCTAAACTCTTTTTCTACACAGGAGGGGAAGGGAAATGGACCGTGGCAATAAAAATTCCAACCCGGCATTTGCCTAAGTAACTGTGGAAAACCACAGTCTAGTTGGTCTGTCCTGGAATCGAACCAGGACCTCTAGAATGCGAGTCTCATGTAGAACGCATGAGTCACCTCGTCCGGTCATCTTTTTGAACTATATGCAGTGTTTAAAGTACGTAAGTCTACACAAATTAAGTCATTTGCAGTGCTTTAAAATGGGATGAGAGATTTGGTAGGTATCATTCTGCAGATGTAACGATTGGAATCAATGCATATAATTTTTGTTTTCAAATAATCTTATTTTTTCATACTGAACATTCACCAGGAAGAAAGTTTGGCTCAGGTAAATGTCGTTGGCCTTTTAATGTTATAGATCGAACTTCACAGGCGGGGAAATATTGTGTTTGTGCAATTATGGGAAGGTTTTGTGTTCCATACTACGGACAGGTAACAGTCTGAATGGAAGACAAGATTAGAGGTTTAGTATATAGCTGATTGCCATTCGGTTCAGTTCAGTTGATACAAAAATTGTCGTGCTATATTTCTACGGAAACAGCATAGCGTTTAAAAACCATGTAATTCAACAATCCAGAATTCGGTGAAAAAAGTTAAAGAAACCGGCACATTTTTTAGATAAAAAGGAAGGCTTATAAATACAGTAGTTTTGAACTGAAGTGCATGCGTATGTGTGTGATGTATTAATTTTGTGTAAAATGTTTCATATTGAGAGAACATTGAGGCCATTAATTGAAAGAGAAACCGTTTTAAAGTTGGGCGTATGAAACAAAATATGCTTACAAATATAGGAGATCGAAAACGCATTTGCATATTAAAACAGCGGATAGAGGAAAACAAAATAGAACATTTAAACTCTCATGGTATGAGAAATTTCCTTGGATAACAGCGTGCTCTGAGACAAATAAGTTATATTATTATACCTGTATTCTGTTTCGGGGTGAAAATGGTCATAATGTTCTTATAGGGTTTGTGTCACAAAAGAAAATTGAAGGGAAAGTAGAGAAACATCAGAATTAAATAACACATCTTCATAATGAAGAGAGTTTTCTCTTGTTATGTTATGGAAGAATTGAATATGCAATTTCTGAAGGAGCCAAGCTCCAAGGCAACAAACTTAATGGAATTGTGAAACAAAATAGGTTTGTAATTGAGAGACTTATCGAAGTTATTTGCTTCTTACGTAGGCAAGAGCTTGATCTGAATGAAGTGGGAGCAACGGTGACTTGTTCAATGGTTGAGTTGTTTTGACTTTTTCCATTGCTAATTTTCAAAAATTGTAGCACAACCTTTCGAAGAGTGGCTCTCTCTTCGTCGTCAGTTGAAAACATACTGTGGGGATCGTTACAAACAGCTAGCCTGTCTGTCACTTTACAATACGTTCTCAAATATATTAGGAAGAAGGTACGAGATCGAAGTCTCTGTTGGCCTCCCAGTTCAATAGATTTGAATATTATCGAAAATGTATGGGCGGGAATTATTTAGACACCAGCTACCCAGGAATACAAAAAAAAAGCTCTGGGATAAAGATCTTGATGCCTGGAAAGACCTCGCCCAAGATCAGGACTATTTTCGCGAGCTTGGAGATTCGTTGCCCAGAAGAATCACGATTATGATAAAAGTAGATAGTAAGTGAACAAAGTATTAGGTTCATGTGTTTGTGTGTTTTTGTTTTATGCGTAATTCGTTTTATCTTTGTTTTGTCCTAGAAATAGAAATTGTCTTCGAGTTAGTATCCTTTTTTTTAGGCAATGTCAATCCTAATTGGCCCAACAACCCAAGGAACTGGAAGTAATTATTCCACTTTTTGGTACACAGACTCTGTAAAACTCCACTTTAACTGTATTTACCAAAAAAAAAAAAACTATCGTGTGTCGCAAGTGTAGCATTTCTCTCGAAGCAAGTACCCTGTTTTACATTTCTTGTCATATTAATTAAGTTCCGTCCTTGCTTTATCCAGTTCTTTTACAGTTTTCTGACTTTACCCTCTATTTCGGTCGACGTGCATTTGATCGTCAGAAAATAAAACTGAAATCAAACTAATTTGTTTTTGACTGTCTTCTTTACACATTTTGCTGTTCGAAGTGAAACAAGTGCTGTAGAAAGTGAAGTAATTACAAATGCACTCCAGGCGATTAATCGATACGGCAACAATTGAATGATTGAAATTTTTCATTATCTTGTGCTAATCTGCTAATCGATTCGTGATAATTGCAAAATGTCCATCGCACCGACAAAGTTCCGCAAGGATGCTTTCATGAGAATTGTATTCACACAGTTCATGCGTTTAATTTGTGATCTGATAATCCCAGGCGTTGAAATTGGTTTCCAAAAGGACTCGCACACTGAGTTCTGTTGTGTTACAAACCAATTTTTCTTCATTTATCGTTCTGGATGTTCTAGTAATGACCTCGTTTGTATTAGATCCAGTGTTTTCGTACCCGAACCAGGTCTATGGTCATGAATGTTTAAATGGCGACAGTAGTGTTGGACATAGCTCCTTTCGGAAGCAAAGTACAGTGGGTGACCTTTTGTTTTATAGATATGCTGATCATTTCATGTCCATGTCAAAATTCAAGTTTTTATCCAAAATATTTGCAGTATAATAATTTATAGAACTATTAAATACTAAAATTAGTGACAAGGATCTACGCTTTCATTCCTACTGTTGAACAATATACTGTATGTATGCAATTTTCAGAGAGTCCAGGCACACAAGACAAAGTCAAATACTTATCAGTCAAAATTTGTCTACAGACGCCCCTAATTTTTGCTGTTCGACGCATGGACCACAATCTCACTCGCTGTAGACCATAATTTCACGTCTATAACTTTTTTGGATGGTTCATATTTCAATTTCATAGCATAGCACATGCTTTCCTAATATTTTGTATAAAGGAGCGAAAGAAGGTTTCATGATACTATTTTTATGCCGATGAATTTATTAAATTTTAAGGGGAGATTAATACTGCCGTATACGGCCAGTGCTCAATTTGGTCACTTAATGACCATTTATATCAGGAACTACTGAAGATAACGTATTGAAATATTTACAGCATAAAAATACAAGATTTCTAAGCAAACAAAGAGTTTTATTAAGAAATACGAGTTGTAAAAGATTTGGTTTTTAAAAGCTAATGTTTTTACATCAAACTAGTAGACATACATCACTTAATTTGCGTAAAATTCGTTATTGTGTAATTGCCAATATGTGTTCAAAATTTCATCCTTCTATCCTGTGCCAGATTAATCCAGTCTCTATCATGTCCCACCTACCTCAAATCCATTTTAATTTTATTCTCCAATCTACGTCTCGGCCTCCTCAAAAATCTTTTCCCTCACGTCTCCTAATTAACACTCTATACGCATTTCTGGATACACCCTACATGCTACGTCTGGATTTTATGTTCTGAAATATGTTAGCTGAAGAATGGAATGCGTGCAGTTGTTGTGTAACTTTCTCCATCCTCATGTACCTTCATCCTTCTTAACTCGAAATATTGTCCTATCACATTATTCTCGAAAACTTTTAACCTCTGCTCCTCTTTCAAAGTCAGAGTCCAAGTTTTGCAATCATACAGAACAACCAGTAATATAACTGTTTTATAAATTATAACTTTCAGATTTCCTGAGACAAGACTGGATAACAAAATCTTCTCAATCGAAAAATAACAAGTATTTCCCATATGTATTAAGTGTTTAATTTCCTTCCAAGTTTCATTTATATTTGTTACTGATGCTTCAAGATATTTGAATTTTTTCACCTCTTCAAAGGTTAAATTTCAGATCTTTGTATTTCCATCTCATACTATGTTCTGGTCACGAAACATAATGATGTACTTAATCTGTTTCGGATTTATTTCCAAATCTAACTCATTATATGCTTCAAGGAAAATTTCCGCGTTATCCCGAATAGTTTCTGCATTTTCTGCTAATTTATTCACGTCATCCGCATAAACAGGCATCTGATATAACCCTTTCATAGTATGAAACGTCTAATTGTGTAAAAATGCTAATCAAAGCGAAGATAATTTAATTGATCCACTCTGTCAGAAATTCTGTTATGTGGACAAATTTTGCATGATACAGGTTCCTTGTCACAGAAAGCCATTAATTTAGATTTTCAATGGATATTGTAACATAATATTTTTCTGATACTCATTAAAATTTTATATAGATCTTTGTATGTTATCTTTTGAAGTAGTTAATTAAACTGAATCATCTGTGAATAGAGGAAACTTTAAAATATTCTATGAAATCAATTAAAAAATCAGGCAATGGGATAGTTCGGCACATAATTATGTTATAATAGGCCTATAATCAGGGAAACTAATTGGAAAGAAAGACTCAGGAATAATACCTGAGGGAACTTTTACCTGAACGGATAAGAAAATAATTGTAAATCAACCAATATTTAAATTATAGAGGCCTAGAAGTTACAGCCATGAGTTGGTGTAATTTTTACAGTGTTAGGTTGGATCATTTGGAAATATTTTAAGATATGAGACATAACTTTTAATTTTTCCTTCACTCACAAGGAAGGCTCACCAAGTGATAATGGATTTTCACAAGATTCTCCGTTCTCCACAGACGAGATTTATTGGCTGATGTCTAGCTAGCACATTAGCAGTGTTTATATTAGTTGTTATTGCTCTGCACTGAAGATTTTGAAAAAAAATTATATCTGGAAAACTAGGATTTCTCCGGATGTACAAATTTATAGGTAGGTTTCTTATTTCAAATGAAACGTATGGGAGAAAAATCGTCGTGAAAATCCACTATCACTTGGTGAGCTTTCCTTGTCAGTGTTACGTACAAGGAGAAAAGAAAAATATGTTTTAATTTGGCATATTAATACGAGTGTACACGTCTCCAAAGCAAATTATTTAGATTTATTACTAGTAGTTCTTAATTAAATATTGTTTAAAATAGTAATAATGTGTTGTAGTTTAATTGCGGTGTTACAATACTAATTCTGGCCGCCGCGCCGCAACTGCAGTCCTCGCCGAGAACTTGCGCGGCGATACAATGGTAAACCATATCGATAACAGCTCTGTATAATTGAGATTATTAATAATACTACTGTATTTTGTGTAACGAAAAATAGGAAACGACGTGTATTTAATCGACAACCGAGATAGCATGCGTACGAGTACTTCATAACATAGCAATGCAGATGACTAATAACTTCACTCACGAAGTCGAAGACAGTGTTTTCTGATATCAGGATCGGTAGGCTAAGTAGAAATCCGAAATATGTATGGTATAAATTCAGGGAAGTCTTCTTATAAGGTTCTGTTCGTCCCAGTAGTTACTATGTCGCTGGATCGTCGAAACGGAAGACATCACGTGACAGTTACATAAGGGGGCCATTTTTATTTAATCCCGTCAGAGCTGAATATATATTTAAAAAATTGGAAAAAAAAAAAAACTGGTCGCATAATCATTCTGGGGATCCAAAATTTCAAAATCAAGTCTTCACAGAAAATCAAAATTTGGTGACAGTTTTTACCCCTGGGGCCCTAAAATTTTAAATTTTATTCTAAATTCAGGTATAGAAATGTTTCAAAAATAATATTCTCCATTTCTATCATATTGAATTTTTCAAAATATTTAAAAGTATCGAAGACATTCCTAAAAAAGAAAAAAAGAAACAATGTACACTAAATGTACATCAGGCTTGAAAAGTTTAAATTATTTTAAACAATTATATAATATTACATAGACTTCCAATTCCGTTCTGCAAATATTATATTTTCAGAAAAGAGCCTAATAACCCAGTTACTAGCCTTTACAGAGGCCCAGCAGAAACGGTTGGGGGGAAATCGGGATGCGACATAACCACTCGGACGAACAGTAAGTTGTATTGTGATATATCATTCATCAGGGAAATATCAATGCCAAAAGATAGTGACTGGTAGTTGTAGCAATACCAGAATACTGACTAGGACCTATAACGTTTATCTGGTAACGTCGAAATAGCAACCGCCTTTTCATTATGTGTGCGTTCCCGTTTCTGACTGGAACTGACTCACAGTATGTATCGTTAAAAAGGCAGAATTATATTTCTTCAAAATGTCATCACAAATATTCGGAGGAGGCGAAATACATTCTCTAATCCTTTTGAAATACTCTGTAAAATTCGTAAGAATTCCAAGAGAGGTATGAAAAGGACTCGAAATGGCTCTTAAATTACACCGTCTCCACTAAAAAAGACGCGCGTAATCCCTCTTTTGTTTCTCTGTGCAAGGAATTAAACATAATGAAATTGTGAATGGGACGCCAGCTTAATTGTCATTCTGGTTACGTTAAAGTCTGTTAAACGAGCTTCTGTCTTTATTTTCTATGCAGCTAATTTAATGTTTTCCTCGTCATACTGAAATAAACCACAAAGCATGACACCGTCGCTGCAAATTACGGAAGAGCCAATAAACAAAGGGACAGGCGAACACATAGCGAAGAGCAGTTCAATTCGTATTTTTTGATACATATTTCCTATGGATTGACCAATAACTGAAATGATAGAATAAAAGTAAGGAATTGTAGAAAGAAAGGAACAAAGAAAGAAATAAAAAATAAAGAAAGAAGGAAATGGTGGGAAGAGGAAGGAAGGAAAGGGTGGAAAGAGTAAGAAAGATTGCACCGAAGGAACGCAAGAAATAGGAAAATTAAACGAAAGCAAAAGGAAAGGAAAAAATAAAACAAGAAAAGAAAAAAAGATTCTGACGAAGAAGAGAATAAGGGAACAATTTGGACAAAAATGAAGAAAAGATGAAAAGAGCGATAATAAGAGAGAAAATGGAGAAAATTATACAAGGAATAAAACAATAGAATTAATATATAGCATTATGAAAAATGACGAGATAGTAAACAAAAGATCGAAGCAGAAATAAAGAAGAAGTGGGAGAGAAATATATAAAATAAAATTGACGCTTAGTGCAAAATAGAAGAAGAGAATGAAGGAATGTAAAAGAATAAGAAGGGATAGAAACATGAAATAGAAACAGAAAGATTGAACAAAAGAGAGACAAGAGGAAATTAAAGGTTAAATTATCAAGACAATGAAACAGAAGAAAAAGAAGAACTTGAAATAGGAAATATCCATTTCACATAAGTGACAAATAATATCTCATTAAATATTTTACGTTTCTCGCAACAAGTCAGTTCGTTTATCATTTTGTGAATGATACTGCCATTCATAGTTTTTCTTCTAAACGAAATTCTGTAATATGCACCAAAATCGAAGACGACTTTTGGTTTTCTGTATTAATTAAAAACTGTTAGGAGATTAATCGAATCTGTATAATTTAAACATAGTGAACTTATTAAATATTAAAATATAAAATTAAGCAAAATAAATTCAGCCCCGTATGAGCAACTCTCGTGTTCGAGTGTTCAATAAACAAACATAAACAGTAAAAAGAAGAAGAAGAAATATGTAAAATATCGGTAATTGAAACAATATAGTATAAATGGTGTAAGGAAAAAGTGGGCAACACTTCAGGTGTGTATTCCTAATATGTATAGAAGAAAAAACATGGGTTCAGAAATGTTAGTTTCTAGGTAGAGCTTGCAACTAAGATCGTATTACACTACAGTACGTTAGTTTGCTAGAATTATTTTTATGCATTCTGTTTACATTTATCTATTCGAAGTGTTGACTCCTGCCAGAATACAGAATAGAGGCCCAGCAGCTCTTCTCATCGAGTTCCGAACATGCTTGGTTTCCACGCTCACCATATCTCAATACTTTGTACTTCTTTGTGTGGGATCACTTAAAGTTGTTGGTGAATTCGACTCCTGTGCAATATGAAATAACTCTCCTCAGCGGATTCTGCAAGACTGACAGACAATAACGACTATGCCATGAATTTGGGAGTATTTTCGTATATCGATGAGACGACTAGCTGCGGCCTGTATTCTGGTAGAAGGTAGGCATTTTGAACAGTACATCTAAGGAAATGTAAACAGAATACATCATAATAATTCCAGCAAACTAATGTACTGAAATGATCAATGATCATACTTGCAAACCCTAATGGGAAACCATTTTTTCTTCTCTCAGCTGGATTCAACGTTATTGGTCCCTGTCCTTGATTCTTTGGCTAGTGAGCGAGCTGTGTGTTACGTCATAAGAAAGAAATTTAGTCACAAATGTGCATAGGATGGGAAGAGGGAAGAGGAAGTGTTAAAATAATATCTGCTCGTAGCTGAGGGACACTCATATCAAGAAAATATAAGTCGTCATGATATTGTTTAGTCAACAGACGTAATGGTTATAGCTCGCGCAAGGAACGATTACCGAAAAGCAATGGTGGTGTTACTGTTTGTTTTGACGTGTGTATGTAGGCACGCCGCGGGAACGAGAGGTAAGGGGCGATAGATGTACTGCCTCTTCCAAGAAAATGAACAATTGAGGACAACGCCTGTGGAAATAAAGAGCGTACCAAGAGAACAATCCGAGGCGTAACAAACGCGCAACATATGTATGTCAATAAAATAATGATAACCTGCGAGGGGAACGCTCCACCACTACATATAATAAAATAATTACACTTGGAACAAGACACGTATTCACATGCAGTGGAACTGAATAAAACAGCAATGAAACTATCACAACGCAAGAGTGATTCCATGGATGTCATTTCTCTTCACAATGTACTCTTGAATATCATTCAAGCTATCTCGTGACCTTTCCTATCGCCCGCTCTTCCTTATCGCATTGTTTCGTTCGCATTCCTGCCGTCGGTATTCCCTGTTTGCGAGACCTATAATGACGGGACGTGTGGAAGAATATTGCGTTTTTAAGACAGAGTGCACCGCTACATGATAAGAAGGAAGTGTTTGGTGTTATGACTGCGCGACCTGACCTGTGTAACCCAGCCCGCTAGAGTGATGAGTAACTTCCTCTCAGTCTATCTACTTACTTTTTGCAGGGGCCAAAACTGAATCAAGCTGTAAGGAATTCATACATGAAGTTTTTTCCACTTATTTCGCTACACTGTTTATATTACCAACAATATATTATGATAAAATAAGTATACAATTGAAATAATTTGTAACTACTGTTCATAAGTAAATAACAATTAATAATTTCCAATTAAATATCTACCTCTGTGCAAATTTTTCTTTAATTTTACGTTAAAATTAGATTTTCTAAATCAGAGTATTGGGAAATGTAATTATTATACTGTATAGTTTTAAGCAGTAGTTGCAGCCATTAAACTCTTCTACTCTGTGAAATGAAATAATACGCTCTTTGTTCGAGCTAGGTGGCTCAGTGGTAACGCACTAGACCAGGCCTGCAGAACTGTAGCTCTTGAGAGCGACTGCTTTCCTCCCCACCCACCTTTTCTACCTGTGCGGTCACGACGTTCTAGTTACGCTCGATTGCATCAACATTCATTCTCGGGGCAGAAGTCCGGGATTTAAACCCCGTGGCCGGCCAATATGACTGAGGATTTTAATGATTCCCCTCAGCCACAGTGGCAAATGCCGGTTTGGAAATTTACGTATCATGTTTCCTGACCGCCTTAATTACCATTATGATAATCAGGAATAAATTTGAAATTAGCTTAAATTAATACAAACCATCTTATTCATACATGTTAATATGACAATAACAAAGGCATCACAATAGTCTCAAGCATAGTGATATACTCAAAGTTGCTACACATGCGATATGACTACGTGTTAAAGTGTGTAGAAATAATACTTTAAAAATAATGTTTCTTTTGGTATTATTTATTATACCAATATATGTTGAAAGTGTTTTTTTTCAAACAAAATGATGATTTAGTAGGATAAACTGTACAACAAGAAATTTGTCCTTTTAATAAAAATATGTGTATTCGATGTATTTTGTGATGGTAAAAAGAAATCTGCAGTTAGTTTTTGTCCAGTACATACTGTTTCTCCAAAATAAAAAGTTACTGTATGTCAGGAAATGTTACACTACTGTCACCTTATGAGATGCTACATGTCACTGAAAGCACACTTTCTTGACAGCCACCTAAACTTCTTTCCAAAAAACCTCGGTGCTGTAAGCGATGAACACGGGGAGAGGTTTCATCAAGAAATATCTACCTTCGAAAAGCGCTTCAGTGGAAGGTGGAATGAAAGTATGCTAGCTGAATATTACAGGTCACTCATCAGACTGCAGAAGCTGTCTACAAACGTAAAAGATAAAAAAAAAATAATAATTTGTGAATTTTGGCCCAACAAAGGTTGCTTTATGTGTTAGTGTAACAAATTTGTGTAAATAAGTGAAGTGTGTGTACCACAAAAACTGTATGTGTTAGAAAATTTTGGTTTTCAGAAATGAACTCAACACCTCCCATTTGGTTAAAATCACATAGTTTCATCTAAAGGACAGAAACAAAGTTTAAATTTGCTGTCCAGTGTAATCATTAGATTTCTTAGATAAATTCTCTTTGTAGTAATTGCAGTAGCTTCTTTATGACCTTAGATACAAGCCCCAACCACAAATACCATAACGGAATATAAATTGCACAACGGATAAATAAATTAGTACGAAAATATTAATTGAGAATTACGAACGCAGTATAAAATTTATAATTTTGAGGAATTTATTACATCTAATAATTTCATATCTTCCATTTAAGGTATTGTTCAATTAGTGTTCCTATATATTTCAGTGTCCCGCGCCGTGGCGTCGTGGTCTAAGGCATCCTGCCTAGGACTCGCGTTACGGAATGCGCGCTGGCTAGAGTCCTCAAGGAGAAAGAATTTTTCTGATGAAATTTTGGCCAGTGTATGGGACCGGTGCCCACCCACTATCGTGATGCACTTGAGGAGCTACGATAGATAGCGAAATCCGGTTGCGAATGCCAGCTATAACGGCTGTGGGGATCATCGTGCTAATGCTGGTTGAACGATCGTCCGCCTCTGCTTAGGCATGTGGGCATGAGGCCAGCAGCCGGTTGGTCGGTCTAGGCCCTTCACGGGCTGTAGCGCCACGGATTCATATTTTTTCTTTTATTTGAGTAGGGTAGAATTGGATTAACATGGGCAGTTACAATTTACAGAAAATGTGCATTTAGGTTTGTAAATTTTAATTTAATATTATGATCATAATTTAGATATACGGCATTGTATGATGTTAAAATATGAGAAATTCCTGTTATTATTCGGTTGAAAAGCTTTTGTCATCCAGTCTGCTCTCAAACAATAATTGAAACGGAATTGTCGGTGAAAATAAAACAATCTTTCTTCACCTTTGAATAAGTCTGTATTTTAATATTAATGTTATTATGTTATATGACACGATAACATATTATTTATATGATACGATTATCGTGTGATACATTGTTTACCATACTGTATATGTTATATGATTTGGTAGGTTAAGGTGTGATATAGTAAGTTAAGAGTCATCAGACTACACAACTGTGATTTTCATTACGTAGTATAAATAGGCGAAAATATCGTCCTTTCACACAAATTAGCATATCTGAAGTTGTCACTCGGTTACGTATCTGAGGATACTTCTATTGGCCGACCTGTCGTTATGCAGATAATGGCTGTGTGGAATACGGATTGCTCGAGGTATGCAGCAACATTCATTGTGAGTGTGCTCTCAACCTGATATTTACTGAGCCGAGGCCCTTGCCAAAAATTGCTAAATGTCAGAGCTGTGGACAGGGTGATATTTTCTTTCTACGAAATTCTAATTCTACGTAAGTAAGCACAGTATATCTTCTTATGAGCGGACAGATTAGGCGTGTACAATGTGTACTTTGTTAAAATGAGCTGAGTTATAAATTAATGAAAATGTAAAATGTGTAATATAGAGGTGAGAGAAGAAAATTACTTCGATTAAATATTGAAAATAAAGACGTGTGTAATACTCGTAACTTTCATCAAAATATGTACCTGAAGTAAAGGCTACGTTCGTCTTGTAAGGTTATCTGTATGTACTTTAAACATTTCATATTGTACATGCATTTGCTGGTAGAGTTGTTCTGATAACAACTTACTAGAAAAGGATCGGAATTCTATATTTGGCAGATTCTGAAATATAGAGTGGAAGTAAAATAACTTTGCAGATTTTGAGAGCGAATACCTCATGTTGTATGTAAAAAAAAACTGTAATGCCATATTGCTGGAAAGTTCATAGTTTTCTCGAAAAAAAAAAAATATATATATATATATATATACTTCCAAATGTTCAACACTCTCTTATTCGGTAACTATTGCAAGTATGATCGTGATTTTTGTTCATATCGATAGAAAATCTAATAAAGAATAATTTATTCCTCTGGCGTCTTTCAATAGAGGGACGGTTTTCGTATAAATTTAATTTAAAAACGCTAATTTCAAGCCAGTGAACGATGCATCCAGATTGCAACGTTGTAGCTATGGAGGAAGGCGGGAGGCAGTTCAAGTAGACTGAGTTCGTTGACCTTTCACGTCTGTATTACGAGAAGAAAGGGGACTGTATTAACTGCGAGGTTGCCAGACTACTGGAACTTCCAACTTTATTTTCTAATTAATCATTCATTTATTCACAAAACGTAATATAGGTTTTCTATTCATGCATTCTTTCCAACGTCTCTATCACATGCCCATATCACTCAAATGTACTACATACACACTTAATATGTACATGTAACGTGTTATACCATGCAGGATGTTTGATCGTGTTTTTAGGCGGTTATTTACCCCGATTTATCAACTGTTAGGTTATTAAGAGGAGTGGGACAGGCAACCGTTTATACTCTTAGAATCAGACGAGAAGCTAGGCTTAATGAAAATAAACTAAAGAACCCGAAAAAGACTCGCAAAACGACTAAACTTGAGGATAAATACGACGATTTCACGAAATCGGCGATTCGGTACAAAGTTAATAATTTCTTCTTTCGAAATGAGTTATTGATATTAGTGATTCAAAAGGTACGTAGGGCTAGTTATTAAATATCCCTTCAGTATTATTTTCTGACGTAATTTTTTTAAATGTTGGTTTTTCATCTGTAGGTTATATATATATTTTTTTTATTTTGGTTAGATAAATCCAACTTCCGTACATGGAACATATGACGTACTTCTCACATGCTTATTTTTATATTTTAGTATGATTGTTCTTACTATATGATACACACTACAGAGTAATGAATTCATATGGGCAATGTTTTTTAAATAGACCGTAGTGTCCTCCCCTCTGCTGGTATCAGGTTATCTGGGATAGAATTTAGATAAGCGTTTGTGGTTTTTCTTGAAACTGCCGATGTCCCCTGCTGGACCATAAAAAATCTAGTCAGCCTATCTAAGGTTTGTTCACATTGAAATGAATGTAAGTATAGAATGTAATGATTAAAACATATTTTGCACAAATTCAAACATATGTATCGTATAAGTAACTTAATTTAAACATGCCCAAACAAAGAGCAGAAAGCAGAGGGGGATAATAATGTTCCGTGTATGTGCGAAACCTCCACAACCAGAGAACTGTATTCTGGAAGGCGTTGTTTGCACTTCAGTCGCTATTGCAGGTATAGTAATTAATAGTGATTGGATTGAGGACTGCTCCAGCGCGCTGTTCGATTAACGTGACGTCACAATTCGAATTTGCTCGAGCGGACTGTCAATATCGGCGTCTTATCAGCAGCAATATATCATTATGACATCTGCTAGTGTAAACAACGAGTTAATTAGGTATTGCTACACGACTGTACTGCACAGCGAATTTCTTGAGGGTAGAAACAGAATGATATGCTATGGCAATGCTTCAAAGAAATATCAGTCATAGCATAAACAATTACTGTATATATTTTTTTCTAATTCTACCACAACGCGAGCTAATCGTCGCGTCAGGATCAACAAGGTGCGTTGGTGAGGACGGACTGATGAACTCTTGCATGCAGTGTTGCCAGATTTAAGGAAATTTCCTCCAATCAGGGAACTGCTGCAGATAAGAGAAAAATTTTTAGGGTCTAAAGAAACTTTTGGCTTTCATTTGAATCTACAGAAGAAATGTACGATAAGAAACTGAAAAGTACGAATATTTTCGATCTGTAATTTACACGTCAATTCCATTATCTATAAAATATGTTAATTATTAGATTTGCATTTTTTCTATTTCACAGTGCTCGTCTTCTGTTTTCTCCGATTGACGGGATTCGTCTTTTTCTGGCCAATCAGAATGCTAATAATTATCGTCAGCTCAGAACACGAGCACTAGATAACGCTAAGGAAAATTAAAATGATTGTTACCTCACCAATGCACATTAATCTTTATTGATTTTTTAATCCCTAAGCAGTCGCGCGATATACGGAGCTGTTAACTACATATTGAGTAAGCCTGTGCTTCTGAAACTTTCTATACCTTTCTTAGCACTTGTAAGGCAACAATAACCGTAAACATGTTCGAATTCGCATACTCGAGATAATAACGGTTCAAGTGGTGTGGGGTGACGAAGTGTTACAACAATGGTCCTATAGTAAATAGTGACTGTGACTAAACTGACCATACTTGTGTAACAGATAATAAAAATAGATGTTAAGTAGTGACTGTACGCACAGAAAAATCAAGAAATTGGCCTGGAAAGGAAGATAAACAGAAAATTAAGATTAAGAATGAATAGACGTTCGAATCTTACATGCGAAGCAATGTTGAAATATTACCATTACTGTACATTAATTATAACATTGTGATAGGTACTTTTTTAAATTATGGTTTATTTAACGACGCTCGCAACTGCCGAGGTTATATTAGCGTCGCCGATGTGCTGGAATTTTGTCCCACAGGACTTCTTTTACATGCCAGTAAATCTGATATGAGCCTGTCGCATTTAAGCACACTTAAATGCCATCGACCTGGATCGGGATCGAACCCGCAACTTCGTGCAAGAGGGCCAACGCTATACCGGCTACGCTACCCATGCCGACAATGTGATAGGTATTAAAGTATTACATGTAGTTGTATAAAAAAGAGTGATATTTTAATTGTTCGCTACAAAAATTGCGCAGAAGTAGACATTACACTCAGCAACACATCGCGCGACTCAATGTTACAAAGTTAGGCGCGACTGCTTAAGAGTTAAATACTGTAATAGTTGTTACTTACAGACCGATTATTCAGTCCTGACAACTCGGCGACGCGAAAGAGAGGAAGTAATAGGAGTAGTGGGGAGAGTTTCGGAGTAGGGGTAGGAGGCAGCGGTCGGTAAAGAAATGTAGTACAGCTTAACTGTACTGGAAACACACCGCTCTACATTCGATCGCTCTGAATGCAAGCAACTGACTAACCCGAACACTTAATGGACTCTCCTGACCCAGGCGCACATTGTCGGCGATGTCAGGACTAGATAATCGTACTGTACATTAACCTACTGTATTACCAATTTCTGTTATTAATGGCGAGATACATTATTTTCGGCATAAACGATAAACGCAACAAAAAAAATATTAAAGTGAGTTGGAAGTATATTTAAAAATCATGTGATTGCGATTAGTAAAATATCGACATTATTTTCGCGAATTACAACGAAAAGTTCAATTTGAAGCGAAATTCTACCTATAAGTTTAAAAAGTTTCAAATTTTTTTCCAAGTTTAAATGTGTGAATTGGGGTGGGGGGAATGCAGCTAGAGAGAAATATTAATAGTTATGGAAGAACATGACGTCCTTAATTCCAGGACATACCAGTGGGTAGCAATTGGGCCTTTACCTGCATACTGTAGTGCGAAAAAAAGACAACCCTTCAGGCAGTGGTGTGGGGCAGGGACGTTTGTCATACTGGAGTAGCCGAATGGGTTTTGAAAGAAACCGAACACAACCGTAAGGAGGCTATAATTTTTTTTAATTTGCAATTTTATGTTTAAATTCTATCAATCGGACCACGCATTTCTTTTAACTCATCATTTGTAGGCGCTTACGGCCTTAACTCTGCCAGCTAAAATAAATAATTATAATTATTATTATTATTATTATTATTATTATTATTATTATTATTATTATTAATGTATTCCGATAGCTATATTAATTAGTAAAGGTTCAGAAGATAATTTGACTTTATAAATTGGTTAACTACTATATTTTAAATTCAATAAGAATGCATTTATAATAAATTTATTATTCATCATAATAGCAATGAATCGAAAATGAGTGCATGCGATACAATGATGAAACTAAATTGAGGTTGATTATGTCAGCAACTTTTCAAATTTATGTTTAAATAGGTATGCGGTACTCTTCATAGAAGTTACGCAAACGATTCTGCTGACAAGAAAATATTGCAAGAGTGAAGATTAACCTACATATGGAATGTACCGATTCAGCTATTTCAGGCTCATGACTTACAGTATGTCGACATCTGCTCACCTATTTGAAATAATAAGTTATTATGTAAAATAAGATCTAAAAATTAAACATAAATACTGGATAAATAGAGCAACAGGAAAGATTGATTTACTCTTGTTTATTGTAGAGTTAAAATTAAAAAAAGTATTAAAAATATTTGTGGTAGTAAATTGTGAAAAGGAGCAGATAAATAAGGTTTAAAGTCTTAATGGTTATTACGATTGGTTTGAACATGCACTAAACCAGACGTAAGTGCAAGTTTGAACCAATAAATTATTGAGATTTGCGATAAGTTAAGTAGTTTAGGAAATTGTATATTTATTATGTATAACTACTTTTGTATATACATCTTTTTGTTAAATTATTAAGTTTTTTACTTTTGTGAACTAATATCAATAAATCTATCACAATCACTATCACTATAATTTGTAGGCGCAGAGTAAATTGGTTTTTATGATTTTATTAGTGTTCTTGCTTCCACTAATCCACTAAGAAGATTATACTTACTTACTTATGGCTTTTAAGGAACCCGGAGGTTCATTGCCGCCCTCACATCAGCCCGCCATAGGTCCCTATCCTGAGCAAGATTAATCCAAAGAAGATTATATATGAATGAATATATGGTTTCCTTTAGTTTGCATATATGCCCGTGTCTGGATACACAGTTACTGTACATACAGAGTTATCTATGATTTAACTTGCTGATATAATTAAAATGAGTTTCCGAAACAACAGTTATCATCATCTTTATAGTTATCTGTGCTTCAACTGGTAACTGTGCCTCGACCTGTAATTATCTGGTTGTTAGTACTAATTCAAACAAATACCGACATGTGGCGCAACTGGATTATTGTTTTGTGAACTACAATAAATGATATTAAATAATAATATAAACGACAATAAATTAATTTACTATATTATCGGTACCTATAATTTAAAAAATTTGGCGTTTTATTTACATAACTTACAGTAATGTTCTACTTTCTATGACACATTAGGATAATAATGTGTGTTTGTAAAGACAATTTTGAATATTTCAAGCTTAATTTCCGTCATCTTCAGATTTTATGACATCAGTCAAAGAATATTTTATTCTTGGGTGTTCTACCAATGTCAGTGGCATTTCCGGCTCCGAAAAGTAATTTTGAACATATGAAAGCATTCATATGAATTAATGTAAAATATTTTTCATGTGAAGGCCTATCAATATGGCTGCCATGGCCACCACAGCTGACTATGGCTGCAGTTTTATAGCAGAAGTTATATCTAGCCCTCTCTCGACTAATATTATTTACCTCGATGATCATGCCAAATACCAACAAGTATTGCTTTTTAATCATATTATGATTGAGATGGAAGTGTACACGTACACTACCGTTTATCACACGGTTCTTTAATTAAAATTCCTTGCACCTACTAGTTACAGAGTACACTGTGTACCTACCAGCCATATTACTACTGAAAACTTCTGGAAACAAAAATAACTATAAATAACTAAAAAATCACTAACAAAATACTAGTGGTGACATCTATGGACGACAATAGTTACTGAACTTGAAGTTAACTCTACTGTTAGTTACAAGCACTGATAAATCTACATTTAACTTTCCAGAAACTCATGAAAGTTATCAGTGCAGTTAAATTTATAGGAGCAGTTGAGAGTTAACTGAGGTGTACCAGAAACCGGGCAATAATCTGTTTAAATTATTTATCATATGCATACTTCAAATTGGCAATTGGGAATTATTTATGTAACATCATCTCCCACATATCTCACTCATAAAGGCCTATAGCAGTCTGATATTCATATGATGATTTAATAGTGGAAAAAATGGCATCATTTAACACTGTTAATTCGCAGGAATCCTATCTGTTACTCACTTTTCTCGCCGCAAATCTCACAGTTTCTGCTCGAAATAATTTAAGATTCATATTCTTTATAGAAAATATGAGCCAAATTGTGTGTGGCGTAATAATCTAAGAATGTTTGGCATAGCATAGTGTTTCACATAATAGCTTACGCTTATTATCGTGACTTACTACTTGTCGAACGGTATTAGTGCAGGGTCTTATTTTGTGCTTAAGAGGGGCCCGAAGGTGAGCATGACAACTTTCCTTTATGTGGAAATTGTGTTTGAGTACGAATGGTCCTTTTCTTTGTAGATATAGTGGCTCAGCTATGTGGTGCCATCTATCGATTCAGCCATGTAGGCACAGAATGGAGTGAAGTGTCGCTAGAGCGCTCTTTTAGTCTCCGAGAGCTTATTACGCCTTCTCAGATCGTATCACCTCTACGACTGTCACAGTGTACTACATCACGCTGCACCATTTTGGGAAGAGTGGAGTAACGGTTAGCGCTCTAGCCGCGAAATCAGGTGGCCCGGGTTCGATTCCCGATCAGGGCAAGTTACCTGGTTGAGATTTTTTCCGGGGTTTTCCCTCAACCCAATATGAGCAAATGCTTGGTAACTTTCGGTGCTGGACCCCGGACTCATTTCACCGGTATTATCACCTTCATCTCATTCAGACTCTAAATAACCTAAGATGTTGATAAAGCGTCGTAAAATAACCTACTAAAAATTAAAAGAAATTGAAAAGATACTCTTAAAATTATTATGAATATTGAAATAGGCAGTGACGATGGAATGAAGGAGGGAGAAAAACCCTCATGAGCCTTAGCTTTCTCCACCACAAATACAACTGAGCTGTCAACAGGATTTTATTCAGGGTTGTTATTCGGCTTATAGTTCATAATTCTAATTCAGCGCTTCACAGAGTGCACTGCACTGCACAATGCACTTTGCATGTGTATTAACAAGATAATATTGAGGAGATGTCAGTGCAATCTGTATACGTGACGGCGAAATAAATAAATGTAAGTTAAATATTTATTTACAATTTTTGTTTTTATTAAGTAATATCTGACAGGAAGTGTGTTGAGGTAACTGGAATGTATTTTTTATTGACAGAAACATAACACTTAACATAAAACGTAGCCTATTGATGTTTCTTTCGTTGTTTTTTTTTTTTGTTTTTTTTTTTTTTTGCGATGACACCAGTTATATCAGGAGCAATATTACGACTGACAGAAACCCTGAGAATGAGGTTTAAATTAACATGTGAAATATTCGACCGAAATTTTGTTTTTGTATACTTGAGGACTGAAAAAAATCGTTCACTCAAACAAGTTGAGTAAAACTTAAAGTAAACGAAGTTAAAAGTTCCGTGTAGTGATCGATACCACACAGTTATCTTACCATGTTGTGCAAACCTAAGAGTTTATTTTTTTTTATCTATCTAAACAACACTACTCTGAAGATTAGAACAAAAAAAGGTCGCTAAACTGCGTAACCCTTCGACTCAGGCTCCGCCGTCTACTTCCGCCCCCTGGACTTACAGCTCATGCATTTTGTCATGACAGTGGCGATGTGCAGTACGGGAACAACGTTTCTGTGGAGGGATTAGGAGTAGAAGGGAAGGTCGGGCGTATGTATACCGAGTTCAAAGCAAAGACTAACCCATTCCCTTATAATTCGTAAGTAGACTCATCCGATGTCGTGCGCAGCTCTGTAGGAAGAGTGGGGGAGTGTCTGCACATAAAGCTTGAGCTGTATTACAATAATAGCGGAAGATGTGTGTGGATACCTCACAGCAGTACTCTTTACCTCGTTGCACCGTGCATTACACCGTTGTACGGCTATTTGCGCGCTTGCAATTTTGAGCATTTGTGAAGCCCTGTTGTAAGTGGAAGATACATTTGGATATAATAATTATGTTACTACTAGAAACTAAGGAAAGCGGTGACGAAATACACATAGTGGAATGAGACTTTATATAGTTTTAGAGTAAAGATTCGATGAAATATAATAAAATAGAATTGTCTGGAATTGTGAACAAACTTGAATGGTCCATATGAAGAAAAATAATTTTACAATGTTGATTATGTTATGATAGTGCGGATCATTTTGTCATAAAATGTACAGCTTTTGAAATATTGTAAATCACCATCATCAGCTATCTGGTTAGGCTTATTGGCCTATTTCATCTCATCACGAGAATACAGGTTGGACCGCTCGAATGTACCTAATTTAAATTGTATGTGACTGATGAACGTTTGAAGATAGAACCTTACGGTAATGTTTATATGAAAGAAAAACTCGAATCCTGTCGGTAAATGGTGCGCAGACACTGTTTCTTTTCGTAGATTGTATCGATTTTAAAAATGGCGACACCGCAGATGAAAGCGCAAACTGTGTTGTGGTATGCGGAGTTTAAATCAATTGTTAGAATTCAAAAGGAGTATCGGCTAGTGTTTAACACGGTGCTCCAACTGCTAAAAGCATTAAAAAGTGGCACATTCATTTTTAGCTACAGAATCGGTGTTGAAGAAGCATGGAGATGGTCGTAGAACATGCGACGAAATGGTTGCAAATGTTCAAGCCCCGTATGAGCGAAGCCCACGGAAGTCATCAAGAAGAATTTCGGGTGAACTTCAAGTTCCAAAATCAACATTGCAACGAATTGTTCACAAACGTCTCAAAATGTACGCATACAAAGTGCAGTTAATGCAACATCTGGAGCCGGATGACAAACCCAAACGAGTGGAATTCACCAATACGATGCTAGACCGTCTCGGCGCTGATCCTGATTTTATGTCCAAGATTTTCTTCTCGAACGAAGCCATGTTCCATGTGTCAGATAAAGTAAACCGGCATAAAGTGCGGATTTGGGAGCGTATCATAGAGGCTATTGAAAGCATTCCAGAAAAAATGCTCCAACTTGCTTGGCAAGAAATCGTTCATCGCCTCGATATCGTGACAGTGACAGCTAGAGCTCACGTAGAGATATGGTGATGTGCATATCGAAACTTGTTGAGTTTTCCTTTCATATAAACGTTACTGTAGGTTTCTGTCATGAACCGTTTACAGTCACATACAATTGAAATTAGGTACATTCGAGCGGACCACTCTGTACATCTTGCCATTTGTGCTTCCTTACACCTTCATGGTCTGTAATCCATAACAGCTTCCTCTGTGGTGTTTTTGTGTCCATTTATTTTTTCGATAAAATAAGAATATCGAAGAAATGGTAGGAGTTCCGAAGATTCTAATTAATGCTATTTTGTTTGAGATCATATCCTTTTAAATAAATGCATATCTCATTCCACTCTATACATAAATTGGGCCAGGAAATATACTATGTGAGGTAGCATTCGAGCTTATTACTGGGCACAGAGAAACTGGTGAAGGGATGTAATTGACATAGGGAACAAACTTTGTGCCGTAATAATGTATTCTTGATCACAGGTTGTTCCCAGATTAGACCAAACTCTGACTTTGAGAGTGAAGTCGTCAGAGCATGGATAATCGATGTATGAACTCACCTGTTTCAACTTGTATCCAGAAACTTTTGTAACTAGCAAGAGAAATCTTTCCGGTCATCGCATCACGGCTCTAAACTTTCCAGCTCCTTGATTGGACGATCGACAAACGACAAGAAAATAAGAAAACTTTGTAAACTGAATATAATGAAGATGAAAAAGTGTCAAGATTACTTGTGAATATATAATCAACGTTATTTGCTAACACTAATGACTTCTTAAAAAAACTTTCCTATTTCATCACTGGGTGTGAATTAATTTAAAATTGGGACTACATCTCATCTAGGCAAGTGCTTTCATAATAATTGTAAGGGCAAATTATTTATTTATGTCATAAATACGTAACATTTTTAATGATACTACACTTTTATATTTGTAGACGTAGGAATTAAACCGAATTTTGTAGCTCAAAATTAGATATATATGTATGTATGTCTTATTACAGATTTATAATGATAGGTACGACTAGTTTGATTTCCACGCCAGTCAACTGGGTTCGATTTCCTGTAACTAGAAGTGAAGGATTCTGGAGAACTAATCTTTGGTGCCCAGTTTCATAGAGTATATTGCCAATTATTTTGCGTTTATCGTGTAAATTCTTGACCTCTCCCTCGTCATCGTTCAGTGAAGAACTGACTTCTTATATCCAGCATTATAACTTATTTTCACATAAAGGCCTTCACATCTAAATGGCTATTAGCGTTGACAACAGATCACGAGAGGAAATTTTGAGGAATGATTATTTTCTTTCATAATACGAACGTTTAGTTTATGCCTACAAGAAGAATATAACTCTTTCTTTTGCCAGGAACCTTAGAAAGATATGTTACATGAGTGTGGTAATAGACATACAATATACTGTAGGTACGTATGAATCTAATTAATGTAGATATACTTTGTTTAACTATATATCTGAGATTAGATGTCTTTAATTTAGTGACATGCTTTTATAAACAAGATACATTGCATTATTTTGTATACTATAAAATACTGTAAAATTACTTGTTTCCATCAATATCTTTATAAATATTTATATTACATTTTCTGTTCCGACACAAATTAAAGTTCATTACTCTAATTTTCTCTGATTTGTAAAATCCAGAATAAATTTTTATTCGTACATTATTTTAAATATTTAATTGTGTTTCTTACTAGCTATTAGTCTGTTACTACTACCAAAACTGGATCTGATCTTATAAAATGTTATTTTATCCAAGCTCCAAATTTCGCACCCACGTACTCATTCTTGAATCATTGTTAATTAAGATAATTTCTATTTTTTTTTTTGTAATTTATAATTGATAAGCAACTTTAATATCCCAAAGATATATCTATTTGAATTTCTTACTATCGTTACAATCTTCAGTTTTTTCAAGATCAGGTCATATCTCAGAAATACCCATTTCTATTATGTACTACTAAATGCTCTTTCAGTTTATTTTTCTACGTTATAGTTTTATCATATATTGCAAAATATGTTAAAATCTTTCCTTTCTTTGGAAATTGAAGAGATATTATCTCCGTTAAATTTATTCAGCTTTAGTCTAGTTTTCTTAATTTCTTTCCAAGTATCGATTTTCGCTACCAACTGATTTTCGTACATAAACCATTGTTTTCTTCGTTGATAATAAATTGGTTATTTTTGTATTATTTCTGTCAGTTTCAAAAAGTGATTTTTTAAGATCCTGATTTTCAGATATTAATATCTTTGTTCTTCGTGAAATTTAAACATTTTTGTAGGCAGAACCAAGCAGATCTGTATGTATTTCACAGAACATGTACTTACAAAGAGAATTATATTTTTTAGTTAATCTTACTGTATCATGGATGTAATATCCTACTGAAATTCATAGTGAAAAGCACTTTGTTCGGAATGTCAAAAGCTTTTGTGTAAACAATGGATTACTTTACAAACGGATTAGTTTTTAAGTACTATTTGTGTTTTGTAGCATTTGGTATGATAGTGTTTTGTTGTACTATTCATAATCTCTTCCGTACATCAACCATCCCTATTTTTAACTTATTGACATTACCAAAAATAACGTATAATGCAGGGTTCGGTGATAAAATAAAGATACATGATGTGTAAATGTATTTTCCATTTTTTATTAATGCATAAGTAAAATTATGTTATAGCCCTTTATTTTAGGCATTACCCTTGGTATAATCACAGTCTAGTATACACAGTCACGAAGCTCAAAACGTAGGGATATGCACTGCATCCATAGATAGTTGCTAACTACTAGGATCGCTACTACCGCCTCATAACAGACAATGCGAAATACCTAGTACCGGAACAGTCTATTGTTCCTAGTACCCTCAACAACTCAAGCTTAGTGACTGTATATACTAGACTGTGGTATAATCATCATTGTTTTCTCTATTTTTCTTAGTCCACTTACTTACTTACTTACAAATGGCTTTTAAGGAACCCGCAGGTTCATTGCCGCCCTCACGTAAGCACGCCATCGATCGCTATCCTGCGCAAGATTAATCCAGTCATAATCATCATATCCCACCTCCCTCAAATCCATTTTAATATTATCCTCCCATTTACTTCTCGGCCTCCCCAAAGGTCTTTTTCCCTCCGGTCTCCCAACTAACACTCTATATGCATTTCTTCGTTCGACCATACGTGCTCCACTCATAGTTTAATTAGCGAATCGTGCTTTTTGGTGTTCTTTAATTAAAATTCTTTGTACATGCTCTATTCAGTTATATTTTGTTTGTTGTAGACCTATATTTCATGTTTTGTTATTATCTATATCTATCCCATATTTAGCATTTTTTTCTTCTAGTCTTTACTTTTAATTTGTATCCTTTTACCATGAGATAAAGTTAATCCGAAACAATTTTTTTTTTTTTTTGCTTTTATTTATATACGCTTTAACATCTCTGGTCATATCGCGAGTTAATCTTTCTGGTGAAATCCGAAGGTCTGTGTACTATTATTGAGACTGGATCTAATATTGTGAACTAGAAGGCGTCTGTAGATATACGAGTTTTACTGATTTGTTATGAATATAATTTTTGTGATGAATGAGGCCGGTGATGTTGTGCCCGAATATCCTGGCATTTGCTTACGATTGAGTAAAAACCCTGAAAAAACTCAACCAGAACATTAAATCCGACCGGGAATCGAACCCGGACCCTCTGCGTATATAAGGGTATAAAGGAATTTATGAACAGATATCAGGCAAGGGTAAACGTGATCAAGGTTGAGAACGGTGACTTGCTTGCAGACTCTCATTCAATCCTGAACAGATGGAAAAACTATTTTGGGCAACTACTAAATGTACATAGGCCAAATAGAAATGATCGGGACGAAATTCACATACAAACTGCTGAGCCATTTATACCCGAACCCACACTTTCAGAAGTCGAAATTGCGATAGAAAATCTGAAAAAGTACTAGTCTCCAGGTATTGATGAAATTCCACCAGAATTAATACAAGAGGGCGGAAGGGCATTATCTAGCGAAATTTATAAACTTCTACTTGCTATTTGGGAAAAGAAATTTGTACTAGAACAATAGAAGGGGTCCATAATTGTACCTATTTTTAAAAGGGGGACAAGACTAAATGTGGTATCTTTCGAGGAATATCACTTTTGTTGACGTCGTACAAAATTTTTCTAATATTTTTTGAGAAGATTAACTTCGTACGTAGATGAAATTATAGGGGATCATCAGTGTGGTTTTAGTCGTAATAGATCTACTATTGATAAGATATTTTGTATTCGACAAATATTGGAGAAAAATGGGAGTATAAGGGTATAGTGCATCAGTTATTCACAGATTTCAAAAAGGCATATGAGTCGCCTATGAGAGAAGTATTATATGATATTCTTATTGAATTGTTATTCCCAAGAAACTAGTTCTGTTAATTAAAATGTGTCTCACTGAAACGTAAAGCAGAGTCCGTATAGGCCACTTTCTATCTGATGCTTTTCCAATTCACTGTGGACTAAAGCAAGGAGATGCACTATCACCTTCACTTTTAACTTCGTTCCAGAATATACCATTAGGAAAGTTCAGGATAACAGACAGGGTTTGGAATTGAACAGGTTACATCAGCTTTTTGTCTATGCGGATGACGTGAATATGTTAGGAGAAAATCCACAAATGATTAGGGAAATTTTTCTTGAAGCAAGTAAAGCGATAGGTTTGGAAGTAAATCCCGAAAAGACAAAATATATGATTATGTCTCGTGACCAGAATATTGTACGAAATGGAAATATAAAAATTGGAGATTTATCCTTCGAAGAAGTGGAAAAATTCAAATATCTTGGAGCAACAGTAACAAATATAAATTATACTCGGGAAGAAATTAAACGCAGAATAAATATGGGAAATGCGTGTTATTATTCGGTTAAGAAGCTTCTGTCACCTAGTCTGCTGTCAAAAAATCTGAAAGTTAGAATTTATAAAACAGTTATATTACCGGTTGTTCTGTATGGTTGTGAAACTTGGACCCTTACTTTGAGAGAGGAACAGAGATTAAGGGTGTTTGAGAATAAGTTTCTTAGGAAAATATTTGGGGCTAAGAGGGATGAAGTTACAGGAGAATGGAGAAATTTACACAACGCAGAACTTCACGCATTGTATTCTTCACCTGAGATAATTAGGAACATTAAATTCAGACGTTTGAGATGGGCAGGGCATGTAGCATGTATGGTCGAATCCAGAAATGCATATAGAGTGTTAGTTGGGAGGCCGGAGGGAAAAAGACCTTTGGGGAGGCCGAGATGTAGATGGGAGGATAATATTAAAATGGATTTGAGGGAGATGGGATATGATGATAGAGAGTGGATTAATCTTGCACAGAATAGGGACCGATGGCGGGCTTATGTGAGGGCGGCAATGAACCTTCGGGTTCCTTAAAAGCCATTTGTAAGTAAGTAGGCTTAAGTACTCTTCAATTGGTTTCTCGGCAATGATTGCTAGGTTTTTGCCTCGAAGGTAAACTCCGACGGTGTTCGTCGAGCGCAGCGATGTTCGTTGACGATCTACGCTATAAAGAATCCATGCACATTGAAATCAATGGGAAGGAATCCCAGCAAGAACGCCAGCGATGATCGTTCGGCGAAGATCGTCGTAGACAAACCGTAGCTTAACAGCTTAGAAAATGAGACCTGTCTTCGAACAGTTGACTAAACAACAGAGCATTACATGATAAACACTATTTTTAGATACACAGACACAAAAGAGAAAATTATGGTAATAAGTAACACGAGTTCTTACATGATAAGAAATATAAGGAAAGGTAATAAATAACACCATATATTAAGTGGACAAATATCTTAACCTGTAGGAGGCGGACTGGTCCTGATAAACATCTCAAACTGAAATAGAGAATAATATTAAAAAGTCCAAAACATAATTCAAGCGCTCTCAGCCAAATGCTTATGTATTTATCAACGAATATTGTATACTTGACTAAAACAAAACTTAGAGCAAGACATTATTATATTTACATAGAGTATATTGAAAAAGTTATAATGTCTCGTAAAAGTTACATGTTACTGTAATGTCTTATTACAACTAACCCATAACTACTTTATGTGCTATAAACTCTTATACTGTACGTGCTCATGCTAGGGGCTACAGAAGTTGCTAGACATATTCTTGTAGTAGTTTTGATCAATATGGATATTAAATTTCTCATAAAGTGACTCGAGACTTTATGAAAACATTTGCGACGTAATACCGTATTATTTATTGCACGGTAAAATTAACTGCGATATATGAAGGCATAAATCTTAGCAAAAAGTTTAACAGTACCAAAACTTGTGAACTTGTAAGGAAATCTATTTCCTTAGTTCTCAGTAACTGTTGAATTTCAGACGAAGAAATGTTATCTTATTACTGTTAATGATGATGATGATGATGATAATAATAATAATAATAATAATAATAATAATAATAATAATAATAATACAATTGTTTCCCGGAATGGTTATTCGAACACTCTCTGTATGATGCTTAAACAGTATGTTATTAACCTTATGTCCGCTCTTGTGCGGACTTACTACACGAAGTTAGCTTCGATACTCGCCGTTATTTGTTCAGTAAATCAATTAATAAATTAACCAATCAATCTTTATTTAGCTAGAAACTCCAAGTGTATGTGGCTAGTCAAAACCACGTATACAATAACGGTCTTACTAATAAATCGTGTATAGTTTTTATATGAGACTTATGCAGAGTTGAGACAGTTACTAATAAACCATGCATAAGCGTTGGATGTATAAACAGTCTGTAACTATACATGGGGATTGCTTTAAGTGTTGTATATAGAGAAAAAATGGCCGCCCTTCTAACAGCTGTTCGTATCTACTGTCATTTTATGATGTTGGTTGCCTTATAACCACAAAAGTACAAACCAAAGAGCACAGAATAATTAGAATAATATTGCTATAGCTTGGACTCTTTGACCAAAATGTAGTGTGGTAATCGATCAGAGTCAGTTGTACTATCGATATTTAACACGGCACATTAGAACGCTCTACTACCGGATCCAATAGAGAACCTCAAATATTCTATTACCTTTCTGAATGAAGTAATGAAGAAACTATGAT
The DNA here is from genome assembly GCF_040183065.1 of Periplaneta americana. Taxonomy (NCBI): domain Eukaryota; kingdom Metazoa; phylum Arthropoda; class Insecta; order Blattodea; family Blattidae; genus Periplaneta; species Periplaneta americana. The sequence continues at coordinate 132,148,821 of NC_091120.1, forward strand.
GTAGCTGTGTAACTGTTATACTGTTATACATGACGTACGTAGTTATTATTAGTAAGGAATTTACACACGTCTTATAAACAAGCTACTCATTGTATAAGTATAAGACAGTTGAACGTCTGCATAGAGAGTTTTTATTAGTAAGACCGTAAATATATTAAATTAATAAAATGATCAGTTAAAAGACAATATCAATAGAAACATAAAAAAAATATCTTGAATATTATAGAATGGAGTATTTAGTAGGCAATCGAGCGAGTTGGCTCATGTGTATCCCATGGACTCATATTCGGAAGGTCCGTGGTTCGATTGCCGGACCGACCAACCTTACTGTGGTTTTCCAGTTATTTAGGCAAATGCCAGGTTGGAATTTTCATTGCCACGGTTCATTTTCCCTCCCCCTCCCGTGTAGAAAAAAGAATTTAGATTTCATATCATATCATTCATCTTCATCTCATTCAATAACCATATCCAGGTCAAGACGCATGTCTTCATCCGCTTACGGGAGGGGGCTTACTCTTCGCAACCGTTCCTGGGTTGCCAGCCTTCCGCAATATCTCTGCCAGGATTTATTCCTTAAGAGCACTTCCGAGGGCGCTTCGACACCTTGGAAGTGCCTTTAGAATGGATCCTGTGCTTCTGGGTGACCTTGGCTGTATGAACTTGGAGCGGGGAATGGTAGGAGGCCCCCATTTGGTGAGCGGATGAGGAGTCACATGCGGCCGGTGGGCTAGTACACCCTCATCGGGGTGCACAATAGGCCTCCGCATAGCCGACATGCAATGGATAGTCCTAACCTGCCCGTAGCCGCCGTGACCTAACCTATGGACAGATGATTTGAATCTAATGTTCATGCTTCCGGAGGAAAAACCTTTATTACATTGATTCTTTAATTTCCCTCAGTTTCCAGAATTTAATCCCATCAACACCTTGCCTTTCTTTCTCTTGTCATACAAGATGGTGATGACCTGATGTACAAATTACTGTACGATGCTCACAACAGTGATCCGATACAATGTAACGGGGTGGAACATTTCGTAAAACCAGAGACGACCGGTTGCAGAGACACGCTGGAACACAGTGATAATGTGTTAAATCTGGTTGTCGTTAGGGTTCTTCATGTTCCTTCTCTGTTATACCTCCAAGCTCCAAGACCATCATTCGGGATTCACTAACGTCACTGTCTTCCTCCGCAAGGAATAATAAGTGCAGTGCAGTATTATCCTAATTTTAAGACCACAAATATTTACACATACTTGGATCACATAGTGTTTTGACTTATAATTTGTAAATATATCATAGCAATTAGGGTAATAAAATAATGTTTATTTTGAAGGCAGAGTAGTCGTATTATGAAGATTTTTGTATTACGGTGCTCATCTGTTTTTAAATGGAACGAAATACATTTATAAACTGATTTTTGATGTTGGATATTAGAATATATTTTCCACAACCGGGAGTAAATGTCGGTTTATAGTTAACCAAAATCGGGAGAGAAATATAACATTTCCTCCGTAGGGAGAGGAAATAATATTTCTCTGCCCCCAGGGAGAAAAATATAACGTAACTATGAAACATTATTATTGCATGTATCAATCGTTGTTTCCTTTGCATCTCTGCATATGCGCTCAATAAAATAGCACCAGCGAACTTTAATAATAAAAATTTCAGAAATAAAATGCGAAAATTTACTCCCGGTCGTGTGGAAAAAGTACGAATATTATATACACCACGGGATACAAACACATTTTTTCCCTCGATACATTTGCAGCCCTCGAGATAAATCCCTAGGGCTACAATCATGTACCTGGGGAAAAAATCATGCGTTCGTCTCCCTTAATGTATAATGAATGTACTGTTATACAGTACGTGTTTATGAAATTAATAATAAAAATTTCGTCAGAAAATGTTAAAAAATACGTATTACTCTAGTCCTCGCAACATAATTTAATATTTTTAAAGTGACATGCTATAGAATTCCAAGAGGATGGAAGAGAAAGAACAGTGTCTGATATATAATTTCTCAGAAACTGTAAAATAAATTTATTTTGTGACGCACTAGTCAATAATTGTTCATTTTCTCGACGGATACGATATACACCCTCCGTTCCAAATTATAGTATAATAGCAAACAAAACAAGGTTGATTATTGCGCATGCGAGCACGAAATGTTTTGCAGTGTGGTATTCTGTTCAGTCGTGAAGCGACTAGTGATGGGCAAAGTTATTCTTTTCCCGGAACAGTTCCGACTGTCTTCCCGGAACAGTCGGAACTGTTCCGGTTCCGGAAAAATACTGTTTCAAACAACAGTTCCGAAATAACAGCTACAGTAGAGATGAGTCGGAATCGTTCATTGATGCGAGCCATTTCTTTGACTCTCTCTCTTTTTGAGGAGTTCAAAAGACCTTTCTCCCTCTTCCCCAAGCAGCTCCCACATAGTGTTGGAGCACTCATCTCTTGGACTCCTCTTAAAAAAAAAAAAAAACAAAACAAAAAAGCCGCCCTAAATAAGGGTTCGTATAGTTCGGCGTACTAATCAATTCATAAATAATAATCATTAAAACCAATTGTGTGACAATTTAAAAGGAAAAAGAAAACATTAAGATAAATGATACGAAGACATAGGAAATCATTTAAAATAAAAGTTTGTTGGGTACAAATGATTACTAATTATAGCTAAGGATGATTTTAACACATGAGATCCTATGGTATCGATCGTTCCATCAGAAATTTTAAATTGTTTAAGTTGATTTAAAGTTTCTCGTGAGATCGTGCCACGGGCACCGAACATAATCCCAAAAACTGTCCAATGTGTGATGTGGTATTGTGTTCCGAGATGCTGACAACAAGGATCATATAGGACTTGTTTTTCACGACACACCTCTTGTGACTGTTGCTCATGCATCTCGAAACGGATTGTGGGATCAAGAATGACATCCTTATCCTTCTGCCGATCAATTACGATGATATCAGCACGTCTAGTAGAGCCATCAGAAGAGACGCAACCAACCTCCTCATAAACCTCATAGCAAGCATTCTGACGGATTGAAGATGCGATGAGAGAACGAACCGTATTATGTCTGTTGATTCGGCATGACACATGCTTCTCAATAGATGACATTCCAATGCACATTCGAATAGGTTTTGGAAACTTGCTGTGTACGCGGACAGAAGTTTCATATTTAGTAGATGAACAGCTGTTGAATACAAGATCAGAATACAACACTTAGATTTGCTAAGTAAAGTCACGGTAACCAACTCAAAAATTTAACATGACATTTAAAACGTGTAGTATGTAATTTTTGTTCTCCTCGTTACGCAGTAAAAAAAAAAGGAAATCATTAATTTTTAATTTTAATTTTCTTAGAAAGAGTAAATTATTTTACATATCTCTGATACACATTCTCTTTTTTCGATGAAGTAGACATTTCACAGAACATTTCTAAATACACCAAAACAATGGGAATAATTAACATCATGAAACCTTCCCTAGTACAAAGGCATACTAGAATTCGCCTATACAAGACTTTGGCGAGACCTGTACTTTGTTACGGCAGTGAGGCATGGACATTGAGGAAGAAAGACGAAAGCAGACTAACGGCCAATGAAATGAAATTTATGATATATACAGCGGGATATACGAAATGGGATCACAAACGCAATGAAGATGTAATGGAATAATTAGAACTAGAACCTGTAATTAATCACGTAAAACATTATCGGAACAACTGGATAAATCATCTGCATCGCATGCGTAGAGATAGAATTCCAAAAGTCATGCTCCAGTATCGTCCAAACGGGAAGAGATGTCTCGGTCGTCCAAAGAAGCGCTGGATTGAAAATTCAACTGTGATAGCGTAACAGGCCATATGGCCTAATACTTGAAGGGAAGAAGAAGACTTTTCTTAATGCTTAGTTACAACAATAATTACATTATAATTTCATATATAATAATAAAAATATATACTAACTATAAATTTATATATTAGCAGTAGTGAACCCTGCAATTCCCACACTGTCTTAGTAAAATGTTGGAAATGCATCTGTACCAGTGTAATAATTTAAACTTCGCATCGCACCTCACTCTATGTAATTAGTGTCATTAGTCATTGCTCATAACCAGGCAGCGCATTTTTGTTTCCAAACGTACAGCGGATCGAGTAGTTTCTTCTGATACATCTATTACGTCACGTCGATACATAACGTGTCTCGTTAGCCATGGATGCATAAGCAGGGTAGTATTGTAAGCAGGTACGCATAGACTATGAATCATAGTATCAAAGGCGCACCATCGTCAATGTTGTATCTATATGTAAAAGAACAAGTTACGACTACATTGTGTTCTGATTCTAATACTGCGTTTTCATTCATACTTTTGTGTTATTATTATTATTATTATTATTATTATTATTATTATTATTATTATTATTATTATTATGTGTCGAACTAGGTGTTTACCTTTCGTAGCGTCCTGACGTAAGCATTTAAGGTTAGAGTTTGAATCCTGAAACTTCAGGATATACTAACCGATAACTTTCCTAACTTGTTTGGGAACGAAAATGCACTACCTGCTCATAACCACACTGCAAGGATTTCAATTTCCATGCTTCCCTATCCATCCACGTGAGAGTTCCAAGTTCCAACTTGCTGCAACGAAGTTTCAAGTACAACATAAAAAACAACGAGAACAGTATAGCCGGAGCTGTCATGGTCCAACCACAGTCTAGCATATACAGTCACGAAGCTTGAGTTGTGAGGGTGCTAGAAACAATAGACTGTACCGGTACTATTTTGCATTGTCTGTAATGAGGCGATATTAGCGATCCTAGTGGTTAGCAACTATCTATGGATGCATATTTACTTCGTATTGAGCTTCGTGACTGTATATACTAGACTGTGGTTCAACGGAACGAGTTCCGACTGTTCTCTGTTGTCTCGGAGTCGGAATATGCCTTGCGCAACGCAGTACTGCGGGCCCGCAACAGCTGGACAAGTGAGCAGCTCGGAGTCGGAACAGTGTTATTTCGGATCAGTAGGTTCCGGCCCACTGTTAATTTTTGCAATAGTTTCGAGACTGCAACAGTTCCAAAATAACTCTTGTTATTTTTTACCCATCTCTAGAAGCGACTATCATACACTGCAGTTGTGAATGTTCCTAGTCTTCTGTATTGCATCAAACCATAATATTTACATAGTTCGTTATGAACACAACTCAAACGACACCTGCTATGGTGTTCCTGTTGCAGGAAATGAAACATCAACCCAGTCAGTTTTGAATAGAACTGTTCTTTCTTTTATTTTGACTGACCATATAGAAACAGGTTGTAATTATTTATTGCAGTTTTTATGTTACATTGCCTCTCTCGAAACAATGTTTGTTTTTTCTTTTATTAATTTGACATCACGCAGAATGAAATGTACTTTATTTATTTGTTTTGAAATGTACTTTATTTGCTTTGAAATGTACTCAATTTATTTGTTTTTTCTTGTGTTAATTTATCAAACAAATAAGTATCTAGAAGATGTATTAAAGTTACATTGTATTATTGAGAACTTCAACAAATGTATACCATATTTTGGAACGAAATAAATTACATCTTTCTATATCATATTTTGGAACAGAGGGAGTATGTAATACAGCCCATTATACCTTTGCGGGCCTAAAAAACTTTTATAGGCCCCAGAGCCAAAAATATGTCGTTTATTTACTTAATTATATTTGTTTAATTGGCAACAACGTATCTTCAGCTTACGATGAAAGAGTAATGGAACAGAGAAAAATTCTCTCCGGCGCCGGGATTTGAACCCGGGTTTGCAGCTCTACGTGCCGATGCTTTATCCACTAAGCCACACCGGATACCCACCCCGGCGTCGGACAGAATCATCTCAGATGAAGTTCCAACTCTTGGGTTCCCTCTAGTGGCCGCCCTCTGCACTACGTCATAGATGTCTATGAACGTAGGACTGAAGTCCACACATGTGCTGAAGTGCACTCGTTATGAGTGACTAGTTGGCCGGGATCCGACGGAATAAGCGCCGTCTTAAATCACGAAGTGATTTACGCATATCATATATAGGCCTAGTCTATTATTTTAATGTACCGAAGTACATATGATATTTCCATGCAGATATTCTGCGTCATCATACGATGAAAGAGTAATGGAACAGAGAAAATTCATAAATCACTTCGTGATATAAGCCGGCGCTTATTCCGTCGGATCCCGGCCAACTAGTCACTCATAACGAGTGCACCTCAGCACATGTGTGGACTTCAGTCCTACGTTCATAGACATCTATGACGTAGTGCAGAGGGCGGCCACTAGAGGGAACCCAAGAGTTGGAACTTAATCTGAGACGATTCTGTCCGACGCCGGGTTGGGTATCCGGTGTGGCTAAGTAGATAAAGCATCAGCACGTAGAGCTACAAACCCGGGTTCAAATCCCGGCGCCGGAGAGAATATTTCTCTGTTCCATTACTCCATTATAAATAATATAAATAATATATATCTTCAGCTTGTTTGGCTTTAATAACAACTCCAGAAGGAATTTAGGTTTCAACAGATCCCGACATCATTTCCAACATAACAAAACATTCTTTGTTAAATTCAGAGACTGTTAACTCAACAACAAAGAAATAATAGCATCATGCATGGTCTCCCTCAACAAATAATTTTTATTCTACGTATTCTTTTTTTTCTAGTATACTCAGTCCCTAGATACCGAAACTAAACACGCCAAACAAGACACAAACACAGAGCGAATTTCTAACGTAAAACTTTTATCTAAAAGTTTTAATTTATTCAATTACGGACTAGTGCACCACAAAATAATGTATGAACTTTGGCGAAATTTCATGTTTAAACCTCGGGCCACTTGCACCCTAGGGCCAGAGGCCCTCTACAGGAACCCCGTAGCCCTCGCCATAAACATCTTCATTTCGCCCTTGATACATTAATTATTACTATTTCTGGTAAGTTACAATATTAATGGTACCGTGCAAGTTTGTTCAGTGTTAAAACACTAGATTCGTATTTGGGAGATCTCGGATTTAAATCCTGGGTTCGATCAAAGTAATCGGGATATTTAGTGGTTTCTTCAATCATAAGTAACCGGGAATTTCTGACGGAGAATGCAGGATTGATTGTTACTTGCACCGCAACAAAGAGATAGCCTAAATACTGATTCGCGAAGACTGAATTCATAGCTGTACACGGAGGTTGCTGGACGACAGTAAAATGGGAACACAAAATATTAGAAATGTACGATTTCAAATAGACTATCGCGATATGACTTCACAGCTACAACGACTATACATAAGACCTAAATAAAATAATAATAGGTATTATTATTATTATTATTATTATTATTTATATTTTCATTGCTTGTATATTTTGTGACCTGGTAGAATGTAAGAGAAGGCCCTATGGCCTTAACTCTGCCAGTATAAATAAATAAGTAAATAAATAAATAAGTAAATAAGTAAGTAAATAAGTAAGTAAGTAAATAAGTAAGGAAATAAGTAAGTAAATAAGTAAGTAAGTAAATAACTAAATGAATGAATGAATGAATAAATAAATAAATAGTGTCATGGCAGTGGCGTCTCATATTCATAAGTTTTGCTATGCGACACTTCGGCACTAGCCCTTCAGTGACACTACTGCGGACTGCCACACATAATTCAAGACTGTGATCCCAAAACTCGATCAGTCCATTTGGCCATTTTTATGTTTTATACATACAAGATGCCCCGCAAGTAACGTCATTAATTCCGGTGGATGATTCTTTTAGTAAAGAGAAACAGAAAAGTCTAATACCACTTTGCTGTATTTTGAATAGTTTTCCAGAAAAATTTGCATTTTAAATTACATTAATTACGAGATCGTGCAACGCTGTGTAATCAGTAGGGAGTGCACATAAGGTTATGTAGCTCTGAACGACCTCTTCACCTGGCTTGTTATGAACAGGAAAGTTGAAGGTCATTGTCACGTACGTACTTTGTTTTTAAACTCATAAGCAAAAATACAGATCATATACCGTTTAATTTTTATGTTTATTCTGTATTAGAGAGCGGAGAATGTATACTGCTCATTTCGCGTTTAATAAAATTTTGGAAAATTTAATATAAACTCTACAATCTAATTTTAATTAAATGTTCAGAAAACGCAGACAATAAGATACGTTTCTTTCAAAGTAAATTGAAAAGATTAAAACAGACATTAATTAAATTTGGTCCTCTCGTCATGCGAGTAAAAATGTGCTCGCGAGCACTGACCCTCCTGAGGTTCTTTTATCAATCCAGACTTTGTTGTACACCCGAAACAAACAGTGTTCCTATCTATCAATTATAATATCTTAGAGAGCTGATAGGCCTCGTATTATAATGTAGAATCTCTTTCAATGGACTTAATCAGGGAAATTAAGATTATTCTAGAGAATAATATGACTCTCCAATCCTCCTTAGCCCAAACATATTTGTTTTAAAAGAAGAAATTCATAGGTTTTGGCAAGCAGGAGACACAAAAAGGCTCCAAATATTATGGAGTTCTTCTCTTAAATATGTTAAATAAGTATGTTCGGGACAAACTACCTATGTGAAAAAAATTTCTCATTTATGACTAGGGAAAGGAAGTTCATGCATTTGCATATTCGTTCTCTGTCGTTGTGTGAATATGCTGAAAGATTATCTACATGAGTCACAAATTTCTGAATACAATGATATTACTTTTATTGTGCATAGAAGTGCATATTTTGTCTTTATTTATACAATCATTATATTTTTAACATTTATGCAGAGAAACTGCATATTATGTATGTTTATTTGTCTTTCCCTCATTTTTAAAAGTGTATAACCTCGTAAACACGACTAATTTATGTTTATGAATTTTGAATGTAACGATGACGCCCTCATAGGGAGCCTCTCAAGTTAGCAATTGGTATTCATTTACTGCAGTCTTCAGCAGATTTCGATAGAACAATATCCAGTTTAACATCAGTTCCAGGAAATGTAGGAGATAAAGTGAACGAGAAAACAGCAAATATTCTTTCCAAAAACTCTGTCTATTATCAACTTAAAGAAATTCAAGATAATTATTCTCGAAGGAAAAACAACAAAATGTTCTATACAACAGCTCACAGCTTTTGTGCAAGCCCCTCTTACTTCTTGTGACGTAGAACGAAGTTTTTCGCGCTACAAAGCTATGCTGAGAGACAACAGGCGAAGAATGATAACAGAAAACATACGTCACTGATTAGTTGTGAACTGTAACAGCATAAATGGAGCATTCAGCAATGAGGCAAGTACTTCAAAATCCATAGACTAAACGTAAGTGACCAATACCTTATTATTCTGTTAAAATAATCTCAGACTGATAATGTATATTTTGTATCATATTTATCTATTTTTACATATTCTTACATATGCATACATATTCTTACATATGCATACATATTCTTCACGTTTTTAGGGCATGAACTTCCTTTCCCTGGTTATGACATAGGTACCTCACGATTAACTAATTCACATCTGCAGGACTATTTACGTGACGCTACAAGCCACTTCTCCTTGGATATCACTGAAATTCTGAGTAACATTCAAATTCAAAGATATCATTATTCTTGTCAAGTGTTTTAAAATGTATTTATTTGTGTATTTATTTTATTTTTGTATTCATATAAGCCCATTAAACCTATTCGATTCCATGGTGCTCGCACACTTAATATTATAGTGGGTGGTGCTCATGATCAAAGCTCGGAAGTTGGGGACTTGTGTCTTTGAACGTGGCTAAGCGACCGGACTTCAATGTCAACAAACTCCCGCTTCCAGCACGGAGGTACTGTCAGGTCTGCTATAAAAGTGGTTCCTGGCTGGAACAACATAATGATAATATTATGATAGGTTGAAACATCTAATTTTATAGCATATATATATAAATAAACATGCAAAATACATCAAATTTACAGTTCTGCTGTGTACATTTCATTACAGTGTATGACTACATGCATTCGAAGATTTTCGAACCCATAAATTCTTCGTCTGTTAGTTAAACATGATTTGAAACGAAGGAAACTTATTTCCACGTCACATGAAGTGACGGGAGCAAACTTTAATTTTTTTATTTTATTTATTTTAACTAGCTACCTAGTGAGTACAAATTGCATTTATAAAATAAAAATGTTTCTAGCCACTACCGTAAGAGTCAGGCTCGTGTACGGTGTGGTCTTAGTGAATAATATAACATTATATATATTATATATAACAATGCACATTCGAATAGGTTTTGGAAACTTGCTGTGTACGCGGACAGAATAAAGAAGAAAGGGAAAACGAGAGAAAAATACACATTTAATATAAATTGACAATCCGACAGAGGCCAGTGATATTCGATAAAAACATGAATATAGTCGATAGAAATAAAAGGTAAAAAAAGTACATTTGTTACTATTATATATCATGGATAATTTTACAAAATTCTTTTTTAAAAGTTTCAATTTTAAAAAATTTCAAATTTGGAAAATGGTTTGAAATTTTATTATAAAGTCTTGGGCCTAAATAAAATACTGAATATTTCACTGTCACTGTTTCCTGTTCGATTTTCAGCAGATCTCGTATCTGAGAAAGATAAGTTTATCCTAAATTTTTCTCGCAAATAGTTTTCAATTAGTGTATCACTACTAGGGAAGGTCCCTCTACGACTTGATCCATGGCTATGGACAAATTCTCCATCAATTTAAAGGACTGCAATGTCTTTCAATGAATGCCCGTTTCCAGCTCTAGTTTATGTGTGGTACAACTTACAAGATATAAACTCTGCATTAGAAGAAAATAATGTATCTCCTCAGAATTCCTCCACGAAATTCTGTACCTAAAATTTAAGAAATGCATTTTCAAACTTCCATAACACCCATTCGAATAACACGTATTTTCTATTTCCTCAAATAGACCGTTTACCTGTAATTCTCTTAATGTCATTGGCTTCGACGTGACACAGTTTATTCTTTCGTCTTCTTGCCATTCGATGTGACCACTTTCTTAGTACAAACGACTGTCCCTGAGCACTTGCAGCGTGAGCTTTGTGTACGTTATGCCTGTAACCTTACTCAAGCACACGACACACAAGTCCCCAAGATCCGAGCTTTGTCCATATGCGTGCGTTTCCCCATACTACCGTACTCTGTTCTGAATAGCAACCTTGTTACCTCAACAAATCTCTACCTTTCACTACCTGCAGTGAGTCAACAACCTATAGTACAAGCACAGTAAACTTATTGTATCGGGTCCAAAGTCTCGAAGCCTGGTCATGACCTAATGTAATTGTTGTATTATTTCTTGGGTTAATAAGACAGTTATTGAAGGATTATTATACTTATTTCATTTATATGCTAACTTGTCGGACCAATATGCCTCTTAAATGCCATTCACAGTTTAGGAATATTATATGTTATTAATTTATGAAGAAAGTCGTCGTAATTCAAGTGCGGCAAAAAGGATGTACCGTCAACGTTTTCCTCAAAGAAGGTTACCTAATCGGCGAACTTCTGTAATAGTTTCTCAACGATTATTAGAAACTGGGAGTCTTGAACGTGTCCGCAACAACTGGACTAGAAGATGTGATGCCTGCCTTCAGAACGACGGTGGACACGTGGAAAATCTGATATAAATCGGTATGTACAATTGTCAAATGTAATCTAACGAGTTCGTATTGATACGAAAACAAACTTAACTTAGACAACCAATTATGAATGATTTATCCGTAAGAAGTGATTTTTCGTCAAGTATCATGTCCTCAAATATGACGAACTGCAAGCTTTAAAATATTACTACGAGTACTTTACGGAAGCGGGAGAAATTAAAATTTTGCACTAGAAAAAAAAATTCGTGTGATTTTGTGCATTAAACGATAATTGTTTATTTTCTTTCATAAGAAATGGAGCAATATTCATAAATAGAATGGAAATTTACCATAATGTTCTATTAATGAGATTGAAAGTTTGTATTTGCTGCGGGTTTTATGTAAAAAAACAGCTGGCCTGTTCCGGCCCTGCACTAGAACAGAGCATCTGTTTTGTACCGGTATGTCTGTCCCCGCTTCAGCTGTACCGTTTAGCCTACTTGTAAACCCCCTCCTCCCATCCAGCAACGTTGTCAAACGTTGCATATTGTAAACTTTCATAATTCGTTAAAGATTGCAATTAGAAAACAATTGTGAGGACAATTTTTCTCCCTTATGACATGAATAATCATCAGTTAAAATAATGGCACTTATACCCTTGAACACTGTGTATCGTTGGTATGCCTTGCAGTTTCCAAACATATTCAATTGTACACCTTAACCAACTTGGAAGTAAGAAAACTCTGGGAGGAAAACGATATTGTGAAACGATTGACTGAGAAACTAACTGACGAGTCGATGTCTGCAAACAATCCCTAAAAAAAATTTCATGGACGGAGGCGGTTCTGGAAGCAGATGATGACCGATTATTGATACCAGGGACGCCTATGGAGACACTCGATTACTCAGTAAAGGCTGATTCACAATCAACCGGAAACGGAAACGACAACGAGAACGAGAATAGAAATATTGTTAAAATGAATGTATTTAAATGTAAGCATTCGCAATTAACTTTCACGTTCCCGTTCCCGGGCTCCGGCAAGCTTCTCGTTAATTCTGAATGCTCACATTTAAATACATTTATTTCAATAATATTTCCGTTCTCTTGTCGTTTCCGTTCCCGGTTTATTGTGGACCAGCCTTAACGGTTGGGGTTTTTAAACTCGTGGTAGTTGGATGAACATGTGGTATATTTCTGTGGTTCAAAATCCTCTCAAAGAAGTTCTCTGATCTCATTCGTTCCCCCTCAAGAGATTAGTAAGTACAGAAGATTAGTAAGTATAGAAAAGTATATTCTATTATCCATGTGCTAAAAGGATAAATGTTCATCTTCCCTCTTGCTTAAAAATGTCCCTTGTGCAGACTCTTGTATATCCCTATTTTGACTATGCTGACATTTTACTGACTGACCTTTCCAGCGACAACAAAACGAAACTTCAACGTGCTCATAATTTGTGTGTACGTTTTGTAAGCAATGTTCGTAAATATGATCATATTACTCCATCCCTGGAAGCAATAGGTTGGCTTAAACTGGATAAGAAAAGAAATTTACATTCACTTCTCTTTCTCTTCGAAATCTTGAACTCTTCTATGCCTTCGTACCTGTCGTCTCGTTTCACTTGCCTTTCTTCTCACCATAATCTGAACACACGCTTTCGCCATGAAACAATACTAACAATACTATCCCATCGCACCTCCTTATACTCATCCACTTTCACAATAGCCCTCTAAAGATTCTAGAATTCGCTACCTGCTAGCATTAGGGACTGTAGAAATAAAATTGAATTAAAACGCAAACTTACTGGGCACTTGGTCAGTAATTGAGACTCGTTCAGGCATGACTTCTCGTAAATAGTTATCTTAAACTATTACAAAATATTTCAATATCCGGTAATTTCATCACTATACCATTTTGTTATGTTAATCTATGTTTCATTTGTAATTCAGAGAATACAAAAAAATATTCTTTGTTCTTAACTTCTATGATAAATTGTCTAGATTTCATTAATCGGGTAATCTTTTCGTACTTAGATTTTTATTGAAATTGTAAATTTAATATTAATTGTCATTTTATTCTTAAGATTGTAGTTGTATTCCCCTGGTAGAGGGGCTGAGTAGGCCTGACGGCCTTATCGCTACCAGGTTAATTAAATAAATAAATAGACAGACAGACAGATACTAAGTATAGCTTACCTTAAGGTCACAGTATGTACAGAACTTTGATCCGCACCTGAGTCCGTGAATAAAGAATGATAACATTAGGCTATACATCTAATCAACAATGAACAAGCGTCCATGCCCTGGGCAGAAATAGAACCAACGACTGTTATTTCCACGAATCTTTAAAGCTCTGTTTGGTACATTAGAGAGAGTTGTTATAGAGCGTAATGCTAATCAATAGATAATGGGAACTGAAGCGGTATAATGGATGTGACACAGCATACTAAATTATCATTATTACATAGTGTTTTATTCCCTAATTTTTTGTCCATTACATTTAATAATAAATACAACCAGACAGTGTGGCTCGGAACAAATAGAGTATTTAAAGGTGTTATTAAATGAACTAGATTGGCGTATGGAAATATTTCTAACAGAGAATATCATTTCGTTTAATGCATGTAGATTATAGGTGTTCTATATGTTAAATTAAAATGTACATTGCTATCATCATAGGGGTTTTAGTTCAATGCTTGCAGTTATCCTACCACTGGGAATCTGTTAACTCTGACATGAATTATTTGTTTTTCAACTTGTTACATTTTTGTTTATGTCCGCGGAGTTATCTCTGTGGTAGCGGTCTGCCTTCAGGCTAGCCGGCCCGTGTTCGATCCCCGGTGAAGTCAGAAATATTCATGTAAAATTTCTACCTCGGGACAAGGACAGATGGCGGCGCACAATTTCTAATCACTAGATTGTACAACACTATGCCTGGGTTAAATCCCAAATATCTCCGCAGTGCATATGGGTTATTCCATCTCAAATTGACCGAAATATAGAGAAAATTGACCTTGCAATTTTTCAATACAATGAAACTCTTTCTGTCCGTTGACAATTGTGATACAATGCTTTGTGCACAGTTTGAGACATCAGAACTTCATAGTGTTGAAATTTAAAATATTTAAATTTGTCGTATTTTCATAAAATTAGCAGCTTTAAACTTTTATGGCTCCGAAACCCTTTCACCCAATGATCAAAATCATGGCTTATTTTGGTGCTGAGAAATTAAAGTTTATATTGACATGTAAACAGTTTTCCTTACTTTTTATGGAAATGGAGAAATTTAGATTTTTCTTCATTAAGACGCCTTTGACCACGAAAAAATGTTTTTAAAATATATGGTTAAATTCCGCATTAAAGTACAAGTAAACACATATTTTTTACTGGTGCACCGTTGATAAGAAAGTATTGAAAATATCAAATAAAGAAAATAAATAGTACGCTCGTGAACTAACCAGCTGACTGTGAGGCGCGATCTAGCCGAGACAAGCAAGGCCAGGAGAAATAAACATGTGATGTTTCGTCTAGTAGCTCATAGCTGTGCTATCTTTATCACAAGTTTTCATAAACACAGGAGTAAAATGACGCCCAACGCTCGCTTATCTTCAGCTCTCGGCCAGTGCGTGCGGTATTGCGCCGTTCAAGTCTAGGCGTGTGAAAATAATTTATTTAATACCCTCAAACTTATTGCCGAGCTACTAAGCAAACAATGCCGAGTGCCTCTTAATAATCCAAGGTTTTTTCTCAATATTTTTTACATTTTTACAAATTAGCAAAAAACCTTAAACTAAGTAAAATCAGATTATCTCTCTCTCTCTGTATACAATAAAAATAAGGATTACTTCTTAACATAACCTACCAAATGTCAGCTTCAAAATGAGCTCCGGTTCAATGTTCTGCAGTAAATGGTTCCAGAGTTCTGAGCGCTGAAAGAGGCTTGCTTTTATAAAATACGCCAAATTTGTCGCTCAATAGTACGAAAACCATTTGACTTTCGATAGTATATTTTTGAAAATGCACTGTCCTCAGCACCTTGTATAAATAGGGAAAAAATTAGAGTATTCAAAATGCGAGGTTTTTTACTGATCGATTTCATATGAAATAGCCAATATGGAGAGAAGTTATAGCTTACGTCACTGTTGATAGTGATTCGTTCGTCGGACGGGGACATTAAGTATGGCGGCCCCCTTGGTGCTATTCGACAGAAGTATTCCACGTGCCGACATCGGGTTTCTCCTTCTCCCTTCCTCATCTTCATCATCATCGCTTATTCCATACACTACAGTTACACATACACTCAACTAGTACACGACATAACTCTCCAAAGATATACCTCATGTACAGCGTGGCCCGCCGATGTGGTGTGCAGCTATAAAATGGGTCACAGTCCTGCCACATATTCGCAATATGCGGAAACCGAATCACGTAAAGTGAAGTGGGTAGGCATTAGATACATATTTTTGTTCATTTAAAACAATAGTGCTCTTGAACAATTTACGTCTTATGTGGTTGTTAACACGAAATAAATCGATGATGATATGATTATTATTATTATTATTATTATTATTATTATTATTATTATTATTTATTATTTACTATTATTATTATTATTATTATTATTATTATTATTATTATTACTCAGAGTAGCAATGACGCAATCGAAAAACGGTCTCAAAAGAAGATCATAGCTAGAAAGTTGGTACCAAAACTGTTAAGTTGTGTGAGCTTGGACTATATCTCTACAGAGTGAAAGTAATAGAGCGTCCCTCGGTGTCAGGGAAGCAGAACGACTAACATGTACAGCCGTGTGGTAACCAAACATGTGCTTCAATCGTCCACAGCCTTAGAACAAGAAAATAATATGAAATAACAATAATTTTTAATTATACATTTCATAAATCCCAATCTAAATTAATTTACCCATTCATATAAAAATAACATACAATGTATACAATTATGATTCTAGCCTTTTTATAACAAATAATAATAAACATTTTCATTTTATCAAAAGAAATACTCCTTTTAAGTTAAAAAAAAAAAAAAAAAAAAAAAAAAACATTATTTGTAGTCTGAAAATATTCGTGCTATATCACAAGACGTTCCTGGAGCAAATCTGAAATATGATACAATATTTATTACTATCATCAGGTGAACAACTACTTTGTTGTGTATCTCGTATGTGGCACATAATATTAAACCCACAATTGTTTTCAAGAAAATTTTTCGTTTCTATTGTAATGGTAGCTAGGAAGTTTGTATCGTAATTCCGACTGTAACGCAACCGAATGCATAGCAGCACGAGACGTCAACATTTAACGAAGAATAATCCGGGAAAAATAAACGTGTTACACACTCCTGTCTGCATAATTATTTAATAATGCTTTTTTGGAATCATGCATTATATTTACATTACGTAAATAATACAATAATAGCAGAATAGTTCACTTTGTTCAGAACCTAAAACATTAATAGAAATTAACAATGTTATTAAAACTATTCACGACTCTACACAGATCCACAGAATGTCACTATGCGTTGTTTGTGAACATACTGTGTATCATCTGTAGCGAGCGGCAGTAGAGAGAGGCGTGGGTGATATCTATACTACTCGCTAAACTCAACTGAAATCTATTGCTTTGGTACGAACTTCCTAGCTCTGGAAATAACAGACTGTTTCCAAGACTAATGTCATAAATCATAGCCTTTCAAAGAAAAACTGATTACGTCTCTTACTTAACTAAACCTTAAATCATAAACATTATAATAAAACAGATTGTGCTGAATATATTGGAGTATTCATTCATAGTAAATATTAATTCCACAAGTATGTGGGTTTCATAAGACAGTGAACCTTAATGTAGTCAGCCGGCCGAGGCGTGGGTTAGGAATGCGCCTAGCTTGAGAATAAACTTAATAGATCTACTAGGCCTACTAGATCGCTGCGCTGGCTCATGGTGCCTCCTCTAAAGGTATAATATTAAGTGTAGTTTTAGTATGGAAATTACCTGAATGACCTGAATGAATTGTGCATAGAGTGATAGTGAATTCCGTGTGCTGACCCTACGTAGTTATATTTAATGGTTCAGAGCGTTAATAAAATGCAATAAACAGATAATTTCAAAACCAATTTTAGGCGTCATTGCCTGCAATTAAAGTCATATAATTTTTGACAGTAAATATCAAACGAGAAAAAAATGCCAAGTCCATTATATGAACCTTGTCTGCCGTATCTTTCTCAAAAGTACAACGTCCCTCTTAAACAATGGTCCATCATTGGTTTGCTGTTTGGCAGTAGAGGTTCAATCACAAAATTCATGTGGAATTATCTTAAGGAACTTCACATTCCTTTTGATTATGTAATGTCTATTCTTATAAATATTATCAAGGATTCTCTTCAAATATTACATCATCATCTCTATTTCAATTAATCAACTTATATTTGCCTTCAACAATTAACCTTCTTTTTTCTTTAATGTATCACATCCCATTATTGTACATGTTTATTGTATTCGGGACCCTTGTGGTCACTCAAAATTCTTTGAGCTGATGTCTATAATTTAGAAATTTATTAGGCCTACTAATACAAATTTCATGAGAGGATCCTTGCGAGGAGAGTATGATCCTTGTGGGGTAAGAGGAGAGAGTAAGCAAGTAACTCAACTTTGTTTGCTGTTTAGTCAACTGTCACAAGACAGGTATGAACCTCACAAGTGATACCAAGAAGGCACCACACTTATGAGGCAACTATGCCAGGAGATAATGGGATAGGATGGCCAGTTCCTTTCCCCTTCCATTGGTATGGAAATGGATAAAATTATATAATATTGATAAAGCAAAGCAATTGTTTATTCACGCAGTATTGTAATACATTTTATTTATTTATTTATTTATTTATTTATTTATTTATTTAACCTGGTAGAGGTAAGGCCATCAGGCCTTCTCTTCGCTTCTATCAGGGGATTACGACTACAATATTAAGAATACAATTACAATTCTTATCAGTGAACTTACACGAAAGTGATGATTATATCTACTGATTATCCCACAATTATCGTATATACTCGCTTATTAAATTCCCTCGTATATAAGACTTTAAGAGTAAAATGTAAAAATTATATATATTAGATACTGGTAAATCAGACAAGACTCTCGCCCGTAAATGCCTACCGTCAGGCTTGGGTTCCGGTGAAGCTACAAAGCAATTTAAAAGTTAAGACTGGCCCATTCAGCCCGGGTTTTATAAGCCCAGTCCAGGCGGGACCCGAGAAAGCTTGCCTGTGTGCTCGTATTATAGAGCGACTTGCATTCATGGAAGCCAGTCTACGCTGGTTAAGATGAAACAGTACTAGTTTGAAATCTAAGTTCATTGGCTATTTAGTCACTTCAAAAAATCTTTAATTTCTGTTCCTACGCTGCAGAAAATTCTTGATTAAATGAACATAGTTTTACAATTTATTGCATTACAGAATTTCATAAAATAACAAGATAAATATTACACATTTCAATTTTCTGCAAAGTGTATATCTGACTCGAGGGATATTTATCATGTATCTGAAAGAAACACAATCTGGCGCAGGTCGGCGAAACACAATATTCCTTTCGGGTCACTATAGAACTGTTTGACGTCACGTGCAATCACACTGCCTGTCTGCGTGTGAGAGAAGGTTGAAGGTAGGCGAGCGGTACAGTGCGTTAACCCACTCACGAAGTTAAACGGGTATGGGCAGGCCTGAAAGAGGTTTTGCCGATCTCTGATATACACACACTCTGTGTATATGTATATAAATGTTATGTTTTAATTAACGACACTCGCAACTGCTGAGGTTATATCAGCGTCGCCGGATGTTATATCCTCGCATATTAGACCATCCGACATATATAGGCTATAGGTTCTAACTCCCGAATTCCTGCCTAAGTCTTTTGCACAGTAGAGTACATACATTAATTATCAATCACAGATGGTCATGGAAAAATTGTTAAGTAAAACCTGCTTTTAAAACCATCTATCCCGTTGTCCCGTTACTTCTTCAATTGTCTTCCGAAAAGCCTAACAACCAGTTTAATTAAAAATAGAAGCAGAAAGGAAAACCCGGACAACGCCGGGTGCTTTCAGCTAGTTTTATATAAATTCTAAATACATTTAATTTTTCCAAATTTATTGACCTCTGTGAGAAGTTTTAGACGAATAAGATAATAACTGTTGCACAATGAGCTTTTTTAATATGATAAACTTTTTACAATTTTAATGTCGAGAAAACAGCATTAAAAAGACAAAAAAAAAAAACATTTCTCTCAACTCACGCACCGTATGTTTGACCACACCTGATTATATGGTTTGATCATTTAAAACAGCCTCAAATATAATTACGATCATAATAGCCTACTCGTAATAAAAAAGTGAATTTTCTTAATTTTTCAGCATTATTTCACCACAAATAAATGGTGATAAATTCGAAACAGGAATTATTAAACTTTGATGGTCAGACTATAGGTCTATATAATTTAATAAGTAACTACATAAATTGATTAATAGTCTACGTAATACAGCAAATAAAGAAAATAACTAATTAATAAGTAAGGCAATAAACCAATGGAAAGAAATTAGTCTATAAAAGGGGATAATTTATAAATTTTTATGCCATTTTCTGTGTAGTTCATGTTATTTTGTCGTGGCGCGAGTGGGAAACTCACTATACACTTTATTAACCTCTTATTAAATATTATTACGCCACGTCGCATAAATTTCATTATTCAGTTAACTCGTTGTTCTATAGTTATAAAGTAATCTACATTTTAATCAATTAACCGCAAAGAAGGCCAGTTAATACCGTAAGTAAAATACTGGAAAATGAGTTTCTATTTTTCCGTTTGATCATGTAAAATGGCATTCTGTGTATGTTCTCGGATCAAAGAGTATCAAACGTAGACCGTAACAATTAATTTCTAACCGATGCCCTCTCCAATATGGCAAAATAAAAAGTCTTTGTGGGGCGACCAACAAATTTTCTTTGTTCCCTTTGGAATGTACATATTGCCACGGAACGCAATATTGCGATGACACAGCGACAGGGGAATGTCATTAGAGTCTGTGATTATGAATTTTAAGCTTTCATATGCTGCCAGTTAGCCTACCTGGTTGGCGAAATTCGGTAATGGAATACTTTCACAATAACTGTAACATCGAAATTTGATACACGACTTTTCTGCGTGATTGTTCAGTTGTCGGTCGCATTGCATTATTTAAAAGTATTTGACTTTGTAGATTTCACTGTTCGCCTGTTTCTCTAAAGCGTCCGTATGATTATATCAAACCATTTTTATAATTTGAAGAATTATATAAATCATTGGTTCCTAAACTATGATTCCGCAGATAAAAAACGAACCGAGAACAGTCCAGGCATCTATAGATACATCTATGTAATATCCACTTCAAGTTGATGAGTGCCAAGGCTAAATTAATTAATATAATATAATAGGAGATGCACTATCACCTTTGCTTTTTAACTTCGCTCTAGAATATGCCATTAGAAAAGTCCAGGATAACACTGAAGGTTTAGAATTGAACGGGTTACATCATCTTCTTGTATATGCGGATGACGTGAATATGTTAGGAGAAAATCCAAAAGAAAACACGGAAATTTTACTTGAAGCAAGTAAAGCGATAGGTTTGGAAGTAAACCCCGAAAAGACGAAGTATGTGATTATGTCTCGTGACCAGAATATTGTACGAAATGGAAATATAAAAATTGGAGATTTAGCTTTCGAAACGGTGGAAAAATTCAAATATCTTCGAGCAACAGTAACAAATACAAATGACACTCGGAAGGAAATTAAACGAAGAATGAATAGGGAAAATGCGTGTTATTATTCGGTTGAGAAGCTTTTGTCATCTAGTCTGCTGTCAAAAAACCTGAAAGTTAGAATTTATAAGACAGTTATATTACCGGTTGTTCTGTATGGTTGTGAAAATTGGACTCTCACTTTGAGAGAGGAACAGAGATTAAGGGTGTTTGAGAATAAGGTTCTTAGGAAAATATTTGGGGCTAAAAGGGATGAAGTTACAGGAGAATGGAGAAAGTTACACAATGGAGAACTGCATGCATTGTATTCTTCACCTGACGTAATTAGGAACATTAAATCCAGACGTTTGAGATAGGCAGGGCAAGTAACACTTATGAGCGAATCCAGAAATGCATATAGAGTTGGGAGACCGGAGGGGAAAAGACCTTTGGGGAAGCTGAGACGTGGATGGGAGGCTAATATTAAAATGGATTTGAGGTAGGTGGGATATGATGATAGAGGCGGGATTAATCTTGCACAGGTTAGGGAGCGATGGGGGGCTTATGTGAGGGCGGGAATGAACTTGCGGGTTCCTTAAAAGTAATTATGTAATATAATATAATATAATATAATATAATATAATATAATATAATATAATATAATATAATATAATATAATGTAATGTAATGTAATGTAATGTAATGTAATGTAATGTAATATAATATAATATAATATAATATAATATAGTATAATATAATATAATATAATGTAATGTAATGTAATGTAATGTAATATAATATAAAGGAAGTTTTTAATAGAAAAAGGAGCATCTTTGCGGACCTCTGGAAAAAGAACTAGGTAAGAGACTAATGAAGAACTTTGTATGGGACAGAAACGTGGACATTACGACGAGTGAAAAGAAGCAAATAGCAGCATTTTAAATGTAGATTTGGAGGAGAAAGGAACGTGTGAAGTGAACAGACAGAATAAGAAATGAAACTGTGCTGAAAAGAGTGGGTGAAGAAAGAATGATGCTGAAACTGATCAGGAAGAGGAAAAGGAATTGGTTGGGTCAGTGGCTGAGAAGAAACTGTCTACTGAATGATGCACTGGAAGGAGTGGTGAACGGGAGAAGAGTTTGGGACAGAAGAAGATATCAGATGATAGACGACATTAAGGTACATGGATCATTTGAGGAGGCAAAGAGGAAGACAGAAAATAGGAAAGATTGCAGAAAGCTGAGTTTGCAGTGAAAGACCTGCCCTTGGGCAGAACACTAAATGAATGAATATAATATAATATAATATAATATAATATAATATAATATAATATAATATAATATAATATAATATAATATAATAAAAAAACATTTCCTCTGACTGAGGTTCTGGCTGATGTGTACATCTATTATCAGACACTATATCTCACTTGACGATATATATCAGAGGAAGAACAGTTATTTATGTACATCTGAAGTCTGATTAGTATAACATGTAGCTAATCGGCGATATATGCAATGGAGAGGAAAAGGAACTGGACACTATATTCATTATATCCTGGCTTAATTGCATCGTAAGTGGTGCCTTATTGGTATCACTTGCGAAGTTCAGACTAATCAGACTCATGGTACATACAGAAAATATTGCATAAGAGACTTTGGAGTATTGACAGCAATTATATATTGTGATACAACGTTGGGAAGTGCTTTTTACAAAATCGAGGACATGTTTGAAAACGAAGAGCGAATTTTTTAATTTCCGAGATTTTGTAAAAATGTTATAATTGTTTACAACAAAATATGCTTGGGGTCATAAAGATCCCAGATAAGTAGCCTGAAATTCTAGAACTGCTAAGTTGCGAAGGTTAATATGTCTTCTTGTGTGATTCCTGCCAATTTCAAGTCATTTTTTATTTCGCTAATATTGTGTAGTATATATTATTATTATTATTATTATTATTATTATTATTATTATTATTATTATTATTATTATTCATTGGATTTTTTTCATTATAGGCTAAAAGTAAGTATTGGCTTCTATTTCATTATAGGGTAAATTATGTACTTTATTTTAATGAGTAGGATATTATTAGTTTCAATTCAGAATCTATTGTTCTGGAACTTTAAATCATTCGGTATGACTATACTGCGTAAAATAAAAAAAAAATATATATCAAACTATGTTACGCCTACCTTTATTATATAAATCTAATATTTTGCACAATGACAGGCCGTATTTACATATTACGGGAATTTTATAAAATATATGCCGGATCAGGCCTTCAGACTGTGGTTTTGTTGACACAGAATCTATACCGCACAATATATTACCATGAAAATGTTTTCAGTGACAGATTGTATGAATCGCAACGTTTATTTATTAAGCCTCTTTTTTTAACATGCACACGAACAAAACTGTGGTCAATCTAAAACAACAATTTGAGGTTATGTTTAAATAAACTAGACAAAATAAAATGAAAATCAGATGTACCGCAATTGCTGCACAAATAAACACAATTTTCACTATCAGCATTGACAAATAATTTATTATGATTTGCTTGAGCTTTTATTCATATGTTCTGTTCCAACGTCCAAGCAAGTTCCCATTTCCACTGTCCTTACTAAGGACTTCTTTCTCTTACAGCAATGCTCCCTTGTAGCTTTAGCTTCTCTCTTCTTCTTCTTCTTCTTCTTCTTCTTCTTCTTCTTCTTCTTCTTCTTCTCGTCATGTCATTACTTATTCCTAAATCTTGTTCGATAGTCTTCAATCTTCAATTATTTGTGTGTACCCATACTGCTGGATTTTAACGTCATCTGTAATTATAAGTTTTCCCTTTTCCTGTATATCCGTTCATCATAGCGCGAACAGCCCATGGAGGGCCAACGCCGATTAGGTGGCTGCTGGCCTCACGTCAACATGCAGTCTTAGAAGAGGTGGAAATCATCCAACCAGAACGAAGGGAAAATCTGGTCAGCACACATATCTACCCAAACGGTTTAAGAACAGGATCAGTACCTATTGTAGATCACCAAATTCATCACACTGCTGGGTGGGCACCAGTTACGTCATATTCTGACCAAAATTTCATGATAAAACTCTTTCCTCATGATGACTCGAACCAGCGCGCATTTCATAATGCGAGTCCCAGGCCTCAGACCACGTAGATACGGCGCTGGATTTTTCCTACAAGGTAAGTCGGGGAAGATGCCACAGTTAAGGAATATTTCTATATTCTGGATGAACAAGCGGTCGAAAATATTTTGAACCTTTCTTACTATACACGGTGAATCAAAAGTCTGGAATCATATAAATATCTTCCATATGCTTGATTTTCGATTCCTATAGGTGTTACCAGTATTTGAAAGATCAAGTGCTTTACCAGTGACACATTCGATTCTAGCCCTCAGCTATCTCAAAATCCGTCATTTTGAATGCAACTTTGAACTTTTAAATGGAAAGGGGGTCATGTACGTACTCAAAATCAAGTGAAATTTTCAGAGAAAAACAATGGTGCAATCCGATTTCAGATTCTAATCGTTTTCAAGTTATTTAAAGATAACTGTAATAATGACACAAGCATTATTTACTACATCTAAGGATGGAAAAGGTGTTTTATACAATTCTGGTAATTAACTTTTCCTCCTTTACTGTTTGGTGAACTTGTGACAGTTCCAATGCATTGTTGTAATTATTTGAAGCTTTCCTATTACAAATTTCTTGATTTTCGTGATGACATTATTGAAAGAGGAAAGAATTGATATCATTCTTCATTCTGGTAGGTTAAGCCACAGAAATGGTACAGCAGACTGGACAAACAGTTCCCTGGACATTGGATTGGTCAACATAGACCAATAGAATAGCTGGCCAGGTCTCCAGATTTAACACCCCTTGATTTTTGCTTTTGGGGTTACATAAAGAGCTTGGTGAAATGAAGAGAAGATTGAGAATGTGTAACATTTAAAGAACAGTATCATTGAAGCCCGTGCTAAAGTCACCCCGGAAATGCTACAAAATGTTCTATCCACATTCTCAATTTTCTCTTCATTATCAAGTTTTTTATGTAACCCCCCCAAAAAATCAAGGGGTGTTAAATCTGGAGACCTGGCTGGCCATTGTACTGGTGCACGCCGACCAATCCAATGTCCAAACTCAAGAAATTTGTTATAGAAAAACTTTAAATAATCATAACAATGCATTGGAACTGTCACAGGTTAACCAATCAGTAAAGTAGGAAACGTTAATTACCAGAATTGCTTAAAAATACCTTTTCCAAAGCCTCCTTAGTACTGTACCATGTTAAAAAATGTCTGTAGGTGCAGTAACTAATGTTTGTGTCTTTATGAAAGTTATATTTAAATAACTTGAAAACGATTAGAGGTACCTCAAAACGGGTTGCACCATTGTTTTTCTCAGAAACTTTCACACGATTTTGAGTACCTATATGACCCCCTTTCCATTTAAAATTTGAAAGTTGGATTCAGAATGACGGCTTTTGAGATAGCTGAGGGCTAGAATCGAATGTGTTACTGGCAGAGCATTTGGTCTTACAAATACTGGTAACACCAATAGTAATCGAAAATCAAGCATATGGAAGATATTTATATGGTTCCAGACTTTTGATTCATCTTGTATTACGCAGATCTCTAGGCTATATTCACTACTCGGGACAGCTATCTTTACCGGCGGCGTGTTTATAAACCAACTCGACTGCGCTGCGATATCGAGAGTACAGTCAACAGCAAATAATGATGCAATCACCCCTGATCGTATAGTAATCAGGGCTATCACTTGCTGTTCTGTCATTGTGCGGAAAGGTTGCCAACCCTGAGGCTTGACTGGATCGCACAATTGGTTCCAAACTATCGTAACTCGTATTTTGATTGGAGGATCGTTAATTAGTAGGGTTTAAAAATGGCACGTCGGCTACTATGGCTATTTGCTGGAGGATTGTATACTTCAGTGGTCGTCAGCACTCGCTGAAATGGGTAAAGTGCAAGGAGTGCAACGAAATATGCTCCGTCGTGCAGAAGGGATAGCGAGACAGCTTACTCGCCAGCAACCACGGACGCTTGCTAGTGCAATGTTATATCCGCGGATAAGAGACCCTAACCCGAGGGTGCACTGTGCTGATGATCGCTGGTATACTACATGTAAAATAGTCTTGTTTTGATTTTTTAAAATTCTTATAAGCAAATAATTGTTAAACATTAAATCAGCACATAAAATTATTTTCTAACATTTTGTTATCTCCGTACATTGGAAGGATCTTCACATCAGAAAGATCACCAACAGCAGGAACAGAAGAGCCAGAACCTACTTCTAGCCTTTTTACAGTTTGTTTCATCAGAGCAAACCAAGCTTTAAATTTACTACAATTTTGTTTCTGTCCTATATATTTAGGTACACCGGATGTAGATTTTTTTGGAAGTAGGGCCTACTATAGCCACTATCACTATCTTCTGGTTCCATTGCCACTATTTCACGTGAGAACCTTTCACAATGAATCTGATTTCTTACTGACCGTGTACTACCACGAAACACTACTGGTACAAGTAGTGCTGTAAGAGGCTGGTACTTGTTCCTTTAAATACAAAAGATGTCCATATATTGAATAGTGTATGTTTATTTCCTTTTTCTATTATGCGGTTCTCAAAACATTACAACCAGTTTATTAGTTATTAGGCTACATGCTTACATGGCAACAGTAATATTAAGATTAGGCTATTGGGAGTATCGGAGAGACCATTTCGCTGAGATACACACTGTACATACATTGTATACCTCGTTTTTACTGTGACAACGTTTTTTAGTTCTTTTTATAATTCTGGTTATTGTATTGTTTGTGTTTTATGTTTTGTGAACAATTTTAGATCAGAGCGCAAACAGCCATAGTTGCCGACGCGCCCTTCTTAAACCCCACTAACATACAGTACATACATACATACATACATACATACATACATACATACATACATAAGTGTTCTGCCCCAGAGCAGGTTTTTCACTGTAAACCCAGCATTCTCCAATCTTTCCTATTTTCTGCCTTCCTCTTAGTCTCCGCGTATGATCCATATGTCGTAATGTCGTCTATCATCTGATATCTAAGTGATTTCTTACACATATCATTAGTGATTCAAGACGGCGCTCATCCCGTCGGATCCCGGCCACTTAGTCACTTGTAATGAGTGCACCTCTGTACATAGTGCGTTGGACATTGTGACACTGTCACATATTCTGTGACACAGTACTTGAGGGTAGGCCACCAAAGGGATAACTGAGAGATAGAACTTTACTTGAGAAGCAAGAAGACGGACCCATTTAACCTATATTCACTTTAAACTAAGGGGATTCGATCCGGCATCAGAGCTGAAATCCGGTGTGACTTAGTAGATAAAGCGTCAGCACGTAGAGCTGAAAAAAATTAACTTTCCCGTAACATATGTAAATAACATGGTTGATGATCACTTTCTTTCATTTCCCTACGTCCAATAAGCACTACAGGTAATTACAACTCGAGAGACAAGAGAATATTGAAGAATTCTGAACGGTTAACTAAAGTACCCCACTTCTCCACTGCAGTGATACCACCCCAACTCTGGCTCGCGAGTTATTTCTTCGACTCCCCTCCTTCAGCTGAGTGCTCGCCTTCAATGGGCACGGTTTAGACAGGGTTGCTTTAAATCTTTAAAGAGAGAGTATCGAAATTTTGTAGTCGTAAGTGCAGTATGACATCTGGAAAACATTTGTCTTTTATAATTGATGTCATTGTTTAGGAATATTTACAAATATAAGGGCAAGAATTTTAGTTTGCATAGTTTTTCATAGTCCATCATGCTGAAATTCTAGACTGAAAATGCATATTCTGTAGTGAGTAGTAAAATTGTAATATTAGCAGTTAATGGACTTCCTGAAAGCGAAAGCTATAGACCGTATTCTGCGGAACATTCAGTTTTAATCGTTAAGTGAAATCTGCCTCGGGCTGAGGTTGTGGCTGATACATCTATTACGAATTTATCAGAAGTATATCTCACTTGACGATATAGGTATGTCTGAGGAAGGACAAATAAATTGCATAACCACATATTTTCAAGACTGAGTAGTGAATTACAGTATATTACTTCGGCCGTATATCAAAGCTACATTATCAGCTGAAGTTAATTAGATAGTTGTCTAAAAATACGGATGTGACGATAGAAGTTATTATCCAAAGCTACATAGTGCATACGAGTCAAGTCCGTAGTAGCTAATAAACGAAAATGCTTGCTTGATTGATAACTTGAATACAAAATAAATATGGATGCCTCAATTGGAGCTGTGAAATCTAAAGATGCTTTGAAAATAAAATGTAGAACAATACGTTAACCTTCAACATTGGCATTGGTACTCCGATACCTTCTTTACATTTTTTTAAGTAATGTAATATTTTAGGCCCTTATCCTTTCCACATAATTCGTAATGGAACTGCATTAGGACACTGCCTCCTTAATTCAACGCTGCACCGTGCTCTCATAGATTTAAGACATATAGTCTATGGAGAAGGCCGTGATTCAAGCATACATGTTCAAAGCTGCTAGTGTGTAGTTTAGTAGTCAGCTAGTTGCTAGCCACTACACTTTTTCCAGTTGTGTATCAATTTAATTTCAGAAGTTATCAATTGTATTTCAGATTTGTGAATTTAATTTCAGATAGTATCATTTGTATTTCAGATTAGTCAGTTGTATTTCATATTGGTCAATTGTATTTCAGATTTGTCAATTTAATTTCAGATAGTATTTCAGATTATTCAATTCAATTTCAGATAGTATCAATTGTATTTCAGAATCTATCGCTTATATTTCAGAAGTTGATGGTGATTGTACTCGTGCAGTACAACACAGTGCAGTTCATCATGCTGCAGCTTTATAGCTATGGAGAATATGCCTGTCGGACGCTAAAATGCAATAAAGTTGAAAATTTTTAAAACCATTTTCCATTTCTTTATATATATATGTTAAAATCACAAGTAGGCCTACATTTGTTATTTTGTGAAATAAAATTGGCTACCTGCATGTAATCATAAATGCATTGCTTATTTTCTGAAATTAAATTGACTATGTACAGTAATACATTTGTCAAATTATATTGTTCGTATGTAGGCCTATGTAATAAGTCGATAAATAACTTTGGAATTTAGTACTGTCTTAAGAAGTATAGTACTTTACATTTTTACGTAACAATCCTTATATGAAATCCAATATACTTTATAAGAATAAAAATGAAACATAAAATTGAAGATACAAAATCTGAAAAACATTTGATACCATCTGAAAAACAATTGACAAATCTGAAATACATTTGATACCATCCGAAAAACAATTGACAAATCTGAAATACATTTGATACCATCTGAAAAACAATTGACAAATCTGAAATACATTTGATACAATCTGAAATACAATTGATACTATCTGAAATTGAATTGACAAATCTGAAATACAATTGATAATAATATATGAAATTAAATTGACTAATCTGAAATACATTTGATAATTTCTGAAATTGAATTGATATTTTCTGAAATACAACTGAAAAAGGTGTAGTGTGTAGTATAGACTTGAGATTTGAGACACGGCCTTAATGCGTTGGAAGTTTAGAAAGTATTATTGAGTAATATAGACGTCGTCTTAGTGGGCATGCCTCTCTTTGTAATAGAACGTAAGTACCATATTTACGTACGTTATTCCAGCAACCGTGGGAGATATTGACAGGGTACTAAAGACGTGCGAAAAACTAGAGGAAACTTGTAAAAAATTTCAGCGAGTTATGTAATAGTTAAAGAAACAAAGAAGTGCAAACAAAAGACGTGTGAATTGTCATACGTGAACTAGAGAAAAAAAAAAGTGACTTAGTCTGAGGTATTAGATGCGGTACAAAATGTGAGGATTATATCTTAGAAAAACTGAAGTGGAGCTGAGAATAAGATAGAGGAATAAGTAGTGAAGTGTTAATGAGAAGATGAATAGAATAAAAAGAGTGAGAAGAAAAGCAATGAAGGTAGTGAGGCTAATAAGAGATAGAAATAGTAAGTAAATAATTAAAATAGAGTTTCAATATTTGGATAATAATAATAATAATAATAATAATAATAATATTTAGGGTTTCATTTAAATTGAGAGAGGAAGAATATGGGACGTGGAGGAGGTAGAAAGTGAGTGCAAGTAGTGAGAGTGAGCTGTAAAAGTTATCCAATGAAGTGAAAAAGTGATAAGTAAATAGAACAAGTATTAGCAAGGAAGTATTACAAACATTAGATCATTGGAACAATAAATAAGACAAATAATATAATACGGTAATGTAGATGAGAAAGTAGAAAATATTAGTGAATACTAGTCAGAGAAAAAAAAAAGTTTTTAAGTTAAACAGAACATTAGGGATAACAGTAATGAAATATGACAATAATAGTAGTAGAAATGGATGAGTAGATTATAGCCGAGACTGTTTGTAAACAAGAGTAAGGTATTACTCGACCAAGGCCAGTGGAGTCCTGCAGCTCGGAGCCGTGGCGCTACTGCTCCTCCCTTCGTAATGCCGCATCGCGATAGTTCACATTACGCCCGCGGCTCCACTCGCCTTGGTCGAGTAATAGTATTACAGATGCCTCAAACTAGCAAGCTGTCTCGTTCGCGCAGGCGCATAGAGCACTTCTCCCCTACCACTGTCCGCCTACTGCTGTGCACTGTGGACTAGAACGGTACAGTTCAGTTCTAATAACAGTTGAGAAGGCTGCATAGGGAGGGTACATCTTGAGTACATTGTCAAGAGGTCAACTTTTCAGATAATATGACTATACCTGGGTATCGGAGCCTAGGTGGGCCCCCTCCGTTAGCTCTACTACTACCCCTCTCCAGGCAGCTTCCTAGTTTGAGGCATCTGTACATAGTATTCGGGAATAGGATTCAGGGAAGATAAAGAAGGTGAAGAGTTGAAAATTCTGTATGTCAGAAAGGATAAAGGAAGGAAATAGACTGAAATAGGGTTTAACTTTAGGTAATTGAAAGATATGGGGAAATGTAGATGATAGGAGAAATATATTACAATATGTGATTGAATGTAGTCAAGTGTAGTGGTGGACCCTATGCAGAAATGTGAGAGAAACCACTACCTGAAAGCCGTATGATAATAAAATGAATTGAATATGGATATGAATATGAATATGAATATGAATATGAATGTACGTACTTTATAACGTATATAAAAGAAGAGAAGTAAATCTATTCAATTTATTCGGTTATTGGAAATACCCACATTTAAACTAATGTAAGACTAATATAAGCAATAGGCCTATAAAGGTTTTATGTTTTAGGAAATGCTCAGTTACAGAATTTAGATTTAGTTTCTGATTTTATATACCTAATAAAATAAGTAATCTTTTACTTTTTTGTATCATTACTTACTATATTAGACTAATTTTTATTATTTAAATTTTCTACTTGTATGTTCAGTTACTTTTTATATCATATTCATCGTGTCACACGTTGCTATATTAGATTAATTTGCATGGTGATTTATCATTTTTCTTGGAGCTGTATTGCATTTCTTGTGTTATATAGAGGAGAAGGCTGATGGTCTTAATTCCACTAGAGTAAATTAAATAAATAAATAAATAATTTCATTTACATTTGATTTAATTAAAATGTATCTCACTGAAACGTACAGCAAAGTCCTTATAGGCCAGTTTTTGTTGGATGCTTTCCCAATTCACTGTGGGCTAAAGCAAGGAGAAGCACTATCGCCTTTACTTTTTATCTTTGCTCTAGAATATGCCCCTAGGAAAGTCCAAGATAACAGAGAGGGTTTGGATTTGAATGGGTTACATCAGCTGCTAGTCTATGCGGAAGACGTGAGTATGTTAGAAGAAAATCCACAAACTATTAGGGAAAACACGGAAATTTTACTTGAAGCAAGTAAAGAGATAGGTTTGGATATAACTCCGGAAAAGACAAAGTACATGAATATTTCTCGTGACCAAAACAAAGTATGAAATGGAAATACAAAAATTGGAAATTTATCCTTTGGAAAGTTGCAAAGTCAAAATATCTTGGAGCAACAGTAACAAATATAAATGACACTCGGAGGTAAATTAAACGCGGAATAAATATGGAAAATGCCTGTTATTATTTGGTTGAAAAGCTTTTGTCATCCAGTCTGCTCTCAAAAAAGCTGAAAATTAGAATTTGTAAAACAGCTATATTACCGGTTGTTCTGTATTGTTGTGGAACATGCACTCTCACTCTGAGAGAGGAACAAATATTAAAGGTGTTTGAGAATAAGGTGCCTAGGAATATATTTCGGGCTGAGAGGGATGAAGTTACAGGAGAATGGAGAAAATTACACAGTGCAGAACTGCACGCATTGTATTCTTCACCTGACATAATTAGGAACATTAGATGTAGACGTTTAAGATGGGCAAGGCATTTAGCACGTATGGGCGAATCTAGAAATGCATATAGAGTGTTAGTTGGGAGGCCGGAGGGTAAAATATCTTTGGGAAGGCCGAGACGTGGATGGGAAGATAATATTAAAATGGATTTGAGGGAGGTGGATATGATGATAGAGACTGGATTAATCTTCCTCAGTATAGGGACCGATTATGGTCTAATGTGAGGGAGGCAATGAACCTCCGGGTTCCTTACAAGCCATAAGTAAGTAAGTAAATATTACAATCAAGGGGTGTGTCCGCCAAGAAGATGCCTATATACCCAATTGTATTTCATAAACTGCGAACGCTCAGGAAACTGTCTACCCTACTCCATTATCTCCTACTTAGTTACTTCAAAAGTGATGCTTTATTGGTATCGTTTATGAGATTCCAACCAGTCGTCGGTCTGCTGACTAAAGCATACAAGTGAAATCAATGTGTTTATTAATGTAATGTCCAAGTCTGCACCAAGATTGTTTTGTGCAGGTATGTTATGCAGGGTGAATCAAGAGTCTCGAACCATATAAATATCTTTCATATGCTTGATTTTCGATTACTATTGGTGTTACCAGTATTTGTAAGATCAAACCTTAAGACCTTAATTTGGGGGGGGGATTGCATAAAGAGCGTGATATATGAAGAGAAAATTGAGAATGTGGATAGAATATTTTGTAGCATTTCCGGGGTGACTTTAGCACAGGCTTCAATGATACGGTTGTTTAAATGTTTCACATTCTCAATTTTCTCTTCATTCTAACAAGCTCTTTATGTAACCCCAAATGAAAAAAATCAAGGGGTGTTAAATCTGAAGACCTGGTCCACGTCGACCAACCCAATGTCCATGGAACTGTTCGTCCAGTTTGCTGCAGAATTTCTGTGGCTTAAGCTACCAGAATGAAGAATGGTATCAATTCCTTCCTCTTTCGATAATGTCACCACGAAAATAAAGAAATCTGTTATAGGAAAGCTTCAAGTAATCACAACAATGCATTGAAATTGTCACAGGTTAACCAAACAGTAAAGGAGGAAAAGTTAATTACCAGAATTGCATAAAAACGTCTTTTCTAAAGCCTCCTTAGTACCGTACCATCTTACAAAATATCTATAGATGCAGTAACTAATATTTGTGTCATTATGACAGTTACTTTTAAATAACTTGAAAACGATTAGAGGTATCTCAAAACGGGTTGCACCATTGTTTTCCTCAGAAACTTTCACATGATTTTCAGTACTTATATGATCCCCTTTCCATTTAAAATTAGAAAGTTGCATTCAAAATGACGGCTTTTGAGATAGCTGAGGGCTAGAATCGAATGTGTCACTGGTAGAGCATATGGTCTTACAAATAGTAGTAACACCAATAATAATCGAAAATAAAGCATATGGAAGATATTTATATGGTTCCAGACTTTTGATTCACTCTGTGTTTTTAAAAACATCAGATTCTTGAAATATGTGATGTAAGTGGAATAATTAATTTTAAAGCATTTATATTTATAACAATAAATTATTGCACTCAATGTCGGATTAAATTTGCATCCTTGTTTAGTCAAATAGTTGTGATAGTAAATACAGGCCTAATGAAGTATGCCTCTGAAATTATTTTCCTTTCTCCTGAAACATGAATTACAGTTTTGTTGGTTACATCGTTATTCCGGGGAGGACTTCCAAATAGAGTTTAAATAATCAAGTAATATTATATTGCGACAGGATATCAAGTTTTTTGTGCGTAAGAATCTATTTTAATCTTACCTGTTCTCGAGTCACTCAAAAGTTATCGTAATAGGATATAGCATGTCCATCTAGAGAAACTACACTTTCCATTGGTGAAATAATAATTATCCAAATCGGTTAACTAGCTTCTCAGATTATTTCATACCAACACACATACATTCTCTGTATGTTAATCTTGATAAACATTTATATATTCCCATCATACAATTATATCCGTGTAAAATAGTGTTAAATGAATAGTTCTGTTTGTTGTTGTGCAAGGACCCTTATACACCAAGTCATAAAATGTTGATAAAATAAAACTTATCGGAAATTGTTTTTAAAGAAACTTTTGATATATAATATTTTTCATAAAAATCAGAAATAAGCGAATATTTCGATTTATTTAATTCAGGTCCCCTTACAACCCCGCTCTTAAATAAGGTATTTTGAATGCCATATAGCCTAAAATTTAAGTTAGAACGAATTTAATTCATATTCCAATTTTCATATAAATCGGTTCAGATATTATCGCATGAAAAGGTAACAAACAGACAGACAGACAGACAGACATGCATACAAGCAAACATTTCAAAAATGTGATTTTTGGTCTCAGGTTGGTTAATTATGCATGTTGACACTAACTGTTTTTGAAAAAGCGAAAATTACCAGAAAAATTTTGGTTAGATTTATTATTAGTATAGATTTATTTCAGTGGTCAAGAACATGAGTTTGCGAATGTAGTGATGTGGCTTTTTGACATAGATTTTGAAAAACCTTATAACACGTTTTGAGACCGAAATAAAGGAGAAATATTATGTCGTCCAGGAAATATCATTTAAATCAGGCATGGGCACCATGTACGCGCGCGGGCACTGTACGCCACCCCTTCAATTCTCACTCCACAATTATTATTCTACCTGTCTGCATGTATGTACAGCAAGCCAAGGTTGAACTCGGTACCATAACGTTTTCATAACGTGTAATGTGTTGGAATATGGCTAATGAATCGTATATTTCGTTTTAATTTCCAAGAAACATGGTAACAATACTATTTGTTTTATTATGAATAAAAGGTAAAGGTCATTGCCTCAGCTGTTAAGTTGAGGAAATACTGGTTTAAATCGGTTACTAGTGTAAATAAATGAAATAGCTATACTCCGTTCTTACTTTTAATTTTGTCGTAGTCCTCGGCTTCCGGTCATTTATGTACGGGCTCGTATCTCCTCATCTGACGCACTCGAAACTTGTCATAGTGTTCGGCCCCCTTCACTTAGCTACCCCAAATCTAATTTACTCTAACCTTGTCACAGTCCTCGGTCTCCTGTCACTTCCTTACCCCTCATTTAACGCATCCTGACTTGTCACATTCCTTGGCCTCTTTTCACTTAGCTATTCTCTCACCTAGCAACTTAACTTTTATCTCGCAGTACTGTATTTACGCAAATACATTCCGGCGGATGATCAAACACAGTGGAACAACATCCCCACTACCACTATATGTGCCCAATACGAGTAATCTACCGTGCCGTCAAAATAAGCAATATTACATATAAAGAGAATATTTTTCAAAATATGAATAAAAACACAGGTTTTTTAATAAAATGAACATGTAAAACCATGACTATATAATGCTAACGAGAGTCTATTTGTAAAAACTAATAAAAAATAAGACGTTGTTTTAATAAAAAGAAGCTGTAAAAAGAAGAATATGTATATGCGTAATGCTAACGAGAGAATAATTGAAAATATTATTAAAGAGAGAGATTATTTATTAATTTCCAGGGAGTCATTAAATTCACTGCCTGCTCAATGACGGATAACAATATGTGATAATTCTATGCTGCAATGCAACTTTCTCTACAGCCATTCTATAATTTCGTTCGTCATGTTGGCAGCATTGTGTATTTCGATATCTGACAGCTGAAGGCTTATACAATTTTGATATTGTGCCTATTAGAAAAGGCCTAGGAACGCTGATATTATCTGTAAATTCGGAATAGACAAATTTGCCTCTACTTTGCAAGGTGTATACTCGTAGATGTGCGCCATTTCGCATGAAAATTATGTAATCCAGGCCGTGATTCTAGTGATGACAAAGTTCTGCAGCAGACTGTAGTAGCGCTTCCCCTTTACTCTGACAGTCTCTTTTATTCCATTGCTGTCTTAGAAGATATATGCACCAATGAATTGCTTTGTGAAGCCACACCATATAGTACATTCAAATCATAATGATCTTGTTACATTAAGAATTTGAAACATTTTGAGACCAAATTTTACAAATATTTAATTTCATTATTCAGAGAAAGGAATGCACTTCATGTATACAGAAAACATTGTCCAGCCATTGATTAAGTTGAATTTACACAAGCTCAAATAAATCAAAATCATAATTTTTCTGTTTGAATGGGAACACAGTTTAGTTGCTGTAGGTTCAGACTGAAAACGCCTGGTTACCCGAGCACTACTAATCCAGTAATAATTATATTAACTTATTTTATTATTCGCCTGAACCACCTTAGGTGCAGTGACATCATTGATTGCCTTTGGACTTCTAGACTTTTCTTATCGTAAAATCATTTTCCTCAAATGTCCTGATTAAATTCCCGTAAATACTAATGAAACATGAGCCCTCTCTTAAATGAAGTGTGCTAATTAATATTTTCAGACGTTGAGAAATACTTGTTTTGATAATAACATTAATGGCCACCTGTATCTTAATATTTAATGATAGAACCATAAATTGAAACTTTAAAATTAATTTACTAGTTGTAATAAAATCATTAATGTTTGAATGAACAAATATTAATACTACAGAAATGCAAAAAGTAACTTTTGAAAAACCTCATTGTTAGTCTAACACAGCGATAGTTTTGCTTCTTTTCTTTCTCAAATATTGTAATATTTACAATGATTTAAATTTTGAAGTGCCTTTCTGAATCGCCTTTATGAAAATATACTGTGTTGTGATAAATGATGTGAGATTTAGACTTATGAATTGTTACAATTATTGCTTGGTCGGAAGTGAGGGCGTAGAGTTCTGCGTTATGTTCATGATTCTGCATCGTCAAACAGGGAACATAGCTTTGAAATGTTCGAATTTAGCCTTTCACACGGGGATTTTCCTTCCATTTGGTTATATGGTCATGAACGACTTCCTTGTAGACGTTTAAAACATTCCAAATTCGGATGTTTATACATTTCTCTTACGAACGTAAAGTTAATCAGGTGAAGCAAGAAACATGACAACGGAGCGATGTTTTTGTTACGCTCAGGAATGTTTACTCAGATCTGGCGTAACTACAATGATGCATAACTGACTAAATTGAATCATAGAGTTGGCTTGTGTTGAAACATTTTCTCCTCTCTGAAGTTATTTCAAAGGATCAACAATATTTACATTGCGGGAGATGGTTAAATCATCAAACGAGGTAATTAAAGTTTCATATTTGATTTGACCGTAATCTGATGCGTTCAGTGCACGTAATGAAAGCAAGATTATCATTATTCTAGCTTGTGACTTTCAAGATTTTTAAGGTTGACGGATTGTAGTGTATGTTTATGTGTGTGTTTTTTCCGAAATATTATGAGAGTTTAATTTAAGCAACGTTTCGGAAATAATTATTGATTCCACCTGTCAACCTTGACAAAAATAATCTTCAAAGACAATCATAAAATAATTTCCAAAACCTTTAGTTAACGTTGTATTTCAACAAACGAAAACTGCAGTAGTGTTTTGAAAAACAATTAGATTATGGTAACCTGTGCTCAAAATTAATATGTCCTACGTTTCGGACACACGATTGTCATAAGTATAATATAATTCCTCCCAATACGTTTAGCGTGTTTCGCTGCAATTAATTTTTAGTAAACTAATACCGCATTTATTAGTTTCTTTTTTTTTTGGACCGCTACTCAAAAGACATGACATATTTAATTTGTACTCAAATTAAAATGAAAACTTTCACTTTTCGATTGCGCACAATCATTGCAATCTAAAAATAACACATACATACCATTTATAAACTGTACTGTTTAAGGCGATGCTCTACTGAAATTTCTAAAATTCACAATTTTCTAACTAGAGAGTTGAAATTTTACTGAATATGCATATCAATACAATCACTCATTGTAAATTTCGATTATTTCTCATAAGCACTTAGAAATTTTTTTTTTTTTTTTTTTTTTTTTTTTTTTTTTTTTTTTTTTAGTGAAAATAAATGTTTTGGTTTTGTTGATGTTATTTTGAGTAGGGAGCTATCACTTTCAGTAAGTTATTCCATTTTAATTTTAAGAATGTAAATTTGTTATATGCTACAGGCAAAGAGTCTATTAAGATTTGCAGTCCGATGTCCTCTAGATGGTAACTGTGTAGACCGAACTGGTTGAAAACATCAACTGAAAATCTTTTAATAGTTCCAACTGCACCAAAATCAACCTAATTGCTTCCCAAATCTCGATGTTGTATTTGTTTGGCATATATGCACAACAAGGATCGTAAATATGTTTTTTCTCCAGGTTTTTGCATTGTTTAGTGTTTATTGTTTATTGTTAATAAAATACCATTGACAGAAATACAATCTTAGTTCTTCCCTGAAGGAGTAAAAAACTCGTGCTCAGGGAGATATCTAAACACAAAGATAAACACAAAGATAATTTTTTGACACAAACTGGGTCAAGAAAAAAAAATTACAGGAATAAATTAAATTTAAAAATACAATTTCAATTTTAACAATTTAAGTGCTACAAATACATATACATATTAAATAAATATATATTCTTTAAAAATTAAATTCCTAACGCTATTTTTGAAATTCCTGATACTAAAATTTTCCAAATTTGGGTATTTATCAATTATTTTATTGTATAACCTTGGACCAAAGTAGGTACCATGGCTCAGAGCTGTGCTTGTGAAACACTTTGGCTCCTCTAGTCGTATAAAATCGGATCTTTTAGTTCCATATTTATGATGATAGAATTTGAATTTATTACGGTTTTTATGTATGAATATTAATAAGGTAATATAATAAATCTGTTTAATTTTCAAAACATTAAAATGAGTAAACAAAAGCTCAGATGAGTAATCAGTTGATTTATTAAGGCATATTTTAATGATTCTTTTCTGAATAAGTATTAGTGGAGTGAGATTAGAATTACAAGCATTTCCCCACCCTAAAATTCCATACTGGAGAATGGATTGAAATAAAGCTAAATAAATGAGACGTAAAATATTAATTGGTAAATATGACCGAAGTATAACAAAGATGTAAATTGTTTTACGTAATCTATTGCATAAATATGTAATATATTTGTTCCATCGTAAGTGTACATCTTGTACTTTAGTGTCTTCTCTTTCAAAGCGTACCGTTGGTCAATTAGCCTATTTCTTTGTCCGTCGATCACAACTATGTCTGCTGCATAATGAAACCTTCATTTGAAATACAATTAATCTCTTCATGCACTTCAAACTTGTTGCACTCTCTAAAACAGGTGGCAACTAGGTTCTTAATTTATTGCGACGATTTATCCTAAGAATTTATCTCTTTTTTGTATAGAAGCCAAGCATGTGTGGTAGGTTTTCAGTCTTACTGCACATACGGCCATGGTTTGCTTGATTTATGCCCGGGACACTTCTCACAACTCTAAGTTGGCATTAATTTTTGTTAACATTTATCCACTGTGAACAAGAAACACCTTTTTGGTAAAAATCTATGAGTTGTATTTAGTCTATTCTGAGAAAAGAGACTCTCCAACCCTTGTTGGGAAACTGCTTCTACTTCTCCTTCTGTTGTTTTCGCAACATCTTCCTTAGCTTCCGGACATTGGTGGGATTATCGGTGTTCAGTTCCAGATGTTCTAATCTTTCACTAATTTCATTGGAAAAACTTCTTTTTGCTTGATGGTGGTCATAATTAATTTTGCTTAGACATTTATATATGTTTTCATTTTATAAATTTGCTTCCCATGAAGATTTCATAATTACCAAACCTCTAACCTTCCTTGAGAAGTATAATTTGGCATCTGGGATGTCCGTTGGCAAATAAACTATTTCCTTGATTGCACTTTTGATTATTTTGTCGATGAAGTTTAAAAAGTACTTTCAAGTTTTCTTAAAGGCATACATTTTAATGGACATTTAATGCTGGCCAAATGTATTGTTTTTCACATGTACTTTAAAAGAAATCTAATGCAGTAATATTTGGAGGCCAGGGAATTGAACTATCACGACCTATCCAACGGTTGGAGAATCTGTCATTTTAGAAATATCTGAAGTTATAGCTGCAGTGGAACGAAAAATTTATGGTTGGCTGCATAAAAACTAATACATGGAATTAATCTATACTTTCAATAAAATTGAAAAGTTCTTCAGACAGTATTTTTAGGAGATGGAGACCAGCACAACCCTCTCCTTTGCGAAAATGCAGCGAAGAAAGGGGAACATAAATGAACAAAGAGAGAAACTTGTAAGAATTTTTAGAGTGCTGATGCTTTATCCACTAAGCCACGCCGGATATAGCACGTAGAGCTGAAAACCCGGGTTCAAATCCCGGCGCCGGAGAGAATTTTTCTCCGTTCCATTACTCTTTCATCACATGATGACGCAGAATATCTGCATGGAAATATCATATGTACTTCGGTACATCAAAACATATACGATATGCGTAATAAATCACTTTGTGATATAAGATGGCGCCTATACCGTCGGAACCCGGCCAACCAGTCACTCGTTCGAGTGCACCTCAACACATGTATGGACTTCGGCCCTGCGTTCATAGACATGTATGACGTAGTGTAGAGGGCGGCCACTAGAGGGAACCCAAGAGATGGAGCTTAATCTGAGACGATTCTAATCGGCGTCGGGGTTATATCCGGCGTGGCTTAGTGGATAAAGCATCAGCACGTAGAGCTGAAAACCCGGGTTCAAATCCCGGCGCCGGAGAGAATTTTTCTCCGTTCCATTACTCTTTCATCACAGAACCCAGAGAGTTAGAGTAGGTCATGAAATATCGGAAATTGGAAATGTAAGTTCAGGGGTGCCACAGGGCAGCGTTCTGGGGCCATTACGCTTTATAATATACGTAAATGACTTATGCCAGAATATTACATCAAATGTGAGGCTATTTGCAGACTACTGCATTATCTATAGAAATATTAGAAATAATTTAGATGTGGATGCTATTCAAACAGACTTGAATAAAATTTGTAACTGGGCGTTAATGCATACGATGAAAGTAAATGGTTCTAAAAGTAAATCTATAACATTTTGTAAAAACCAGAGAGGAAACTAGTCTTCATTATGAATTCAGTGGTGTTGTAATTCCGCAAGAACAATGTTGTAAATACCTAGGATTGTATTTATCTCCAAACTTTCTTGAGGAGAGCATGTTGATAAAGTTGCGGATAAAGCATGGAGGGCACTTCACTTTATTATGAGAATCTTGAGAAAAGCTAGCTCCAAATCGAGAGAAATAGCATATCTAACGTTAGTGCGACCGTTAATGGAATACGGAACTACATGTTTGGGATCCCTATAGAATATATCAGGTAAATTCCTTGGAAAGAATCCAGTACCGGTATAGGGCAGCTAAATTTGTTAAAGGTAAAAGAGAAGATGGAAACGATACGATAAAAGAACTTAAATGGGAAACTTTGGAAAACAGACGTAGGAAAACTAGAATAACATCATTGTATAGAGCACATCTAGATCAGAAAGAATGGGTAGACATAACGGCTCGGTTAGAAAAGCCAACATACTATGGTAGGAACGATCATGATTTTAAAATCAAATGTAGGAAACAGAAAACGGATGTAGGTAAATTCTCATTTTAAATAGAACTATAAATGATTGGAATGACCTACCTGCAGCGGTCTTTGAGGGCTGTCCTTCCTTAAGGAGATTCAAGAATAACTTAAAAAAAGTTGTGTATAAAGTGCAAATTAAAATTAAGGTGACATTTAACATTTAATTTTTTAAGGTGACATGTATTTACTTAGCCTGACGAGTTACTCCCTTGGTTTGATTTGTAAATTATTTAAAAATAGCGTGTAAGAGGGCCTTAGACTAGAAATGTTTAGCTTAAATGCAGTTCTGTTTATAAGTATGCATAAGGGTGTAATTGTTTGTCTTATTTGAGCTGTTGTATCAGTGAAGTGTGGTGAGTCAGTGAAGTTATGGTTTTTTCAGTGCAGTGATTAGTTCCGAATCAATGATAATTTATAGCGTCAATGAAATGTTTTCTATAGTGTCAGTGAAATGTGTCCTAAAGTGTCAGTGAAATGCGTCATAGTGCCACTACAGTGAGTGAGATGAGAGTAAAGTGAAAGACTATTGGAACTTA
This sequence comes from Periplaneta americana, assembly GCF_040183065.1. Lineage (NCBI taxonomy): Eukaryota > Metazoa > Arthropoda > Insecta > Blattodea > Blattidae > Periplaneta > Periplaneta americana. The sequence continues at coordinate 132,191,716 of NC_091120.1, forward strand.
TGTAGGGCCTATACATATGTAGGTTGTATTGTAAAATTAGGTTATTTTATGTTTTATTATTAATTGTAATTATTGTGTTAAATTGTATTGTGTGTTGTAATTTTATTGTATATTGTTTATATTGTGTATATCACTGCCACCGGTTGCTTGCCCACTTGCATTGTAAATAAATACATACATACAAGCAATAGGAAATTCGCTTGGCCAACGGCATCACTCCTATCTGAAATGTACTTATTGATCTCCCCTCTCCCCTATAGGTAGCCTACATCTTTCACCTCCTAGTGCTCCATTGATTATGTGAAGTTCGCCTGCTTGACACACCTTTCCAAACCATAACGCCTCCACCGCCATGCGATTACTAGCAGACCTGTATATTCTCTGACGTCTGTTGTCATTAATGAGACAGAATCTGGACTCGTCAGTAAACAGGACATTTTCCCATGAAGTACTTTCTTCGATTCTCTGTCTAGCCCATGCTAATCTTTTTCGGCGATGGGCTGGTTGAGTGCTATAAATCGTAACGTTCTATTGTAGGTCAAAACTTCTTCCCAAAGTCTATTTCTAATTCTTTGATCGGATACCCAAAGATCAGTTGTATTCTGAAGATGTTTCTGTAAATGTCTGACTATAGCAAATGGGGGTCATCTTGATTGAATGATGATGTGAAGGTCCCGTCGAGGAGTAGTCTTACGATTTGATCCACTGCCAGGTCTTTTGGTTACCAAACCTGTCTCTCGGAAACGAGAAAGCATCTTAGATATCACATTTTGAGACGTATCGGTACTCATCAAATCGACCTGACGTTTACCTCGCTGCTATAATTCAACTGTAATTTCAAATTGATCCCTTTAAAGATGATGCCTCTGCATGTTAAAATAGTCTTGTTGTTAAAATACAATTAAAAATGAATTATAACTTGGATATCGATGGCTAAGAAGAGTGTATCTACAAAAATGGTCGTTTAGATTAAGTACACTATTACTTAGATTAGGCCTAACTACGTTATTATTATGTTCACAAAGTTGGACAGATAAGGGATTATGTAGACCTTACAGCAGTAAAATTTTTGGAGATATTCAACATTTTCTTCCTCCATTGCTGTTTTTGTACGATAATGAAAATTGGTACGTGTAAAACACTGTCCTTCTGCTATATGAAAAAAAAAATAATTTTACGACTTAAAAATAAATTATTTATTTTCCTTTTTTTTCAAAATTCAAAATAGTGGCAGTTTACTGTGCAGGGATGAAGCGTTTCCCTCATAGGCCTAACTCGCAAACTTGTTAAGTTTTCATGTTCTCTCTCTTTTATTTTATTGCTGAAACTCATGTTTACAATATCATGCTCTTTCAACTACATTCCTTAATAAATAATATTTTTTTTTTTTTATTTTGTGTTAGAAGAAAATACTGATTTGACCAATTTTTTAAAATAAATTTATTTTTATCAGGCAATCTATCAAAGGTAGAGAAGTAATCTTGCACCATATTGTAGATATGACATGCATAAATACACACAAAGAATTTTAGCACAGAATGTTGGATAGTATTTTAGTTATTTGGCAAACGCTTCACCACTGCACGGTGAACTAAATTAAAAAAGAAATGTAAATATTTTTTTTTAATCTAAGTTTTGTTTTCATATAGAAGAAAGTCAGTGTTTTACACATATTAATTTTCATTATTGTACAAGATACAGTAATGGAGAAAAAAATGTTGAATATTTCCAAAATTTTGCTGCTGAAACTGTATCTAACCCCTTAACTAATGTTTTGTCCTCCAATTGAATATTTTGCAAAGCAGAAACATATATAAAAAGTTTGTCTATTTTGAGAAATACAGTATTAATTTTCAAAACAGTTGTTTGACTCACCTTCAATTTTACAGATACTACGTATCAATTCTTAGCCATCGATATGAGAAATATGATGTAGCATAGATTCATTATTTTGGAAATAAACAACTGAATTATGTTTCGAATTCTGTTGTTATGCAACATTCAGTTGTTTTCATAGTTATGAAAATGATACTACACAATTTGTATGAAAATGTTATCTGAGAATATTCCTTAGTCAAATATCCCAATTCATTTTTTAATAGTATAGTTACTTTAACATAGTCCAATATTAAAGTGGGTACTTAACTGCAATGACGTATTATTCATTACAATTTGAAATAACTCATTGGCGTCACATTGATGTACGAATCGTTCCGACTGTCAATTGCATTGTCTCGAGACTAAACCTTAAGGAACGCGGAAGCTGTTACGAAGAAGTTAGCAAAAAGGCTCTGCCTTGTTACATTTAAATGCTGGGAAAATGAACATAGAAATGAAAATAAATATCAAACTTTTATTTCATATTCCAAACATCCTTACAATGTTTAGCCCTATATAATAACAGTCATTAAGAGCATGAACGTTTCACGAAATTACAGGGATTTCTATTTGTTGGGATTGAAAGAAAATACCACATCGAAAGGATTGTATTCAATCCCATTTGCATACTAATTTCATATCTCTGATTTTATCCGTTATTGGATTCATGATTACTTCTCTGCCCTAATATAAATTTTGTGAATTATTTAAAGCTCTGTATTTGGATGGTAACACATTTACATTGAAGTTACAGATGTAATATGCTTGTCATTTTGATATATTTTGATGTGTAATGCAATTGTATTTCAGGCTCCTAAAATGTATTATAATTTCTTCTGTTAAAATTATTCTTAAGAACCGTAGCCTATATTATTATTATTATTATTATTATTATTATTATTATTATTATTATTATTATTATTATTATTATTCTCTTTTAATTATATACTTGGATAGAATTTGCTTAGAAAAACTATGTTTACATTTTGATATTTGTTATACCCTAGATCAGGGGTCGTCAGCACAGAGCACGCTCGGGCTAGCGTCTCTTACCCGCTGAAAACGCAGTGCACCGTGGTGCACTCCGTAGCTGCTAGTGGGTATGCTCTCTATCTCTCCCTGCTGCACGACGGTGCATACGGGTCGGCACCGCGTACCCTTTGCACATTTCAGCGAGTGCTGACGACCACTGCCCTAGATCATATATGTAACAGACAGGTCATCGCTATGTTAAAATCGTTTGCACTTTGAAGAGAACAACCTCCAGGTTCGCCACCCGTCCGCCGTAAACGAACACGAGATGGCAGTACAGTCGCTAATGCAATTTAAATGGAAATTATGACTTGACTCCTTATGTAACAACTAGATGGCAGCGTAGTAAACCTGACAAAAATTGTTAACGTCAAAGCCTGTAAGGCCGACCTATCTGGGGTAAATATGACCTAGGGTTATACATATAGGTATGTATTGCTTTTGGATTAAAATATAATACAAAGTTTCGTAAATTTTCCTGGCCAAAGCCCAAACTCAACTATGCGATGACCTTGCACGACCCATGGGTCTATTTTGAAGATAAATTGTGCTAAAGTATTAATACCGTATAAATAAGAGTACGAATTAATTACCTATTGTTAAGTAAAGACAGGCATTATCGTGTTTTCTTTATTGTTTGTAAAAACATTTTGAAAAGATTTATAACCTTATACGAAGTAGGCCTATATTAATTACGAATATTTTTAATTCTACATTTTACGCAAAGCTACGGCAACCCGTGTTTTCGTTATGACCCATAGGTTAGGAATCCTTCATATAATACAATACATGGAAACATGGCCTTTTCACAGTCTAGTATATACACTCACGAAGCTTAATACATAGTAAAATACATCCATAGATATTTGCTGACCACTAGGATCGCTAATATCGCCTCATTACAGACAATGCGAAATAGTACCGGCACAGACTATTGTTCCTAGCACCCTCACAACTCAAGTTTCGTGACTGTATATTGTAGATTGTGGCCTTTTGTAATTATTTCATAACAATTCAAAAAGTGATGCTCTTTGCATGCAATTTTAAGGGCATTGTTTTATAATAAAAATGTTCTTTCTTTTTAACATATATTTATTACAAACTAATAATGAATTTCATGTTGCAAAGAACTCGGTAAATTAAATTATGCAAGCTTTCCGAGACCTAGGCTATTTTATGAAACTATTCGTACATTCAGAGAGACGGACATTATGATTATTGGGATGACATCAATGGTAACGGTATTGTTTCATTCTCAGTATACTTTTTTTTTTCAAATGACGTTTCTAAGATTTTTTATTTGTAAATATCATATTTAATTTTTTCGATCAAGGAAAACCTCAGTATGAACAAATCTTCTAATGAATAACATTTAAAAGAAATAATTTCTATCATAATTAATACCGACAGCTACGAACTATGACAATTTTTGGATACAGAAATTACATTTTAGTTTGCCGCAGTGTCTTGAAACTGTTTTCCATTTAGCAATTTCATAAAGAGAAAATTCCTAAATTACCACTATGTACGAATAAATTAGCAAGAGTCTTCCTGTATGTTACTTTATTGTTGGATAATTTTAAAAAGCTTGTTTGAATTGATATCAGATGTTCATAAAATTAATTCTCTTTTCTGAACCTTCAATGCCGATAGTTTTAGTAAATGGAACGTGTGCCTATTTCTAGGCAAGTGGACTTTGATTCCGAGTTCAACACAAAATACTTTATAGCATACTAGGCTCAGCTAGCATACTTAATTAAGTTTAATATTTTAATGAATCTGTGTTAACTATTTTATTCATGAACGAGTTTATAACATGAAATTCAAACTTATTATCTCTGGACATAAAGGTAAAGTTATGCATAATATTCATGACATATGTTATTCATAACAGGAAATCCTTTCATAAAAAATGGCATAGCAACGAGTTGGCATCCAAGACAGACGTCTACGTACACGTGTAGCATGGAATACAGAAATATTTTGCTCGCTTTCTTGTGCTTGGGACAGGTGAGTAATAGTTAAACTACATTATGGCAAAGTTATCAGCTCTCACGAACTTCCTTTACAGTTTTAAAAGCTTCACATGTAGGGAAATCCGTAGCAGCAGGAATGGGCTTCTTGAGAGTCGTCAGAAGGTACACAAAACAGACCATAAATTGAAGTGTTCAGTAGAAATCTGTACATGAGTTTTGATAATAATTTTGAGAGTGAAATAAATAGATGTTTCTATATACAATTTTAGAAAAGAAAGTCTTACAAGCAAACATTCTGATGGAGGCAGATAAAAAAGTTTTATTTTCCTTTTACCATGTTAATAATTTCAAAAGAAGTGCTTATACAAACTTTGGCCACTCGACCACAATTACGAGAGCCGTAAAAAATAAGTTCGCCAGGGGCCGTTAACAGAAGGAAAACACAATTTCATTGAAAAAATTTATTGGAACACACACAGCATTGAGCTATTCCCCACCGGAAATGACACATTTGTCATATCATAGAATCGACAGAGACGCTGGTTCCGATCCCGGGAGGCTGACTTCTACGACACAAGGATACAACATTGATTTCACGGTATGACAAATGTCTAAACTCCAGTGGGGGATATGGTGACAAATAGCGAAAAAATTGCTGTATATCTTTCAGTAAATCATTCCATGCAATTGTGCTTTTTTTCTGTAAAGTGCCCAAGGAAAAAATCACTTTCTGGACGGCAAATATGAGCAAAAGTGTGCCCAAAATTTGGATAAGCACTTCTTTTGACATTATAAACATGGTGGAAGAAAAAAATTAACTTCTTTATCTGCCTCCATAAGAATGTTTGCTTGTTAGCTTTCGAGTAACGCCGCTTTCCTCCTGTGATGGCTCAGCGGCCTAGACCATCAGTCTGTCACACAGACGTTTGAGTCAGTCTCCTGGTCATTTATTCATTCATAGTGTTCTACGCAAGGGCAGGTCTTTCTCTGGAAACCCAGCTTTCTCCAATCATTCCAATTTTCTGCCTTCCTTTTTGTCTCCGCTTATGATCAATATTTCTTCCATTATATAGTATCTTCTTCCGCCTCGAACTCTTTTCCCGTTCACCATTTCTTCCAGTGCATCCTTCAGTAGGCAGTTTCTTCTCAGCCAGTGACAACCAATTTCTTTTCCTCTTCCTGATCACTTTCAACATCATTCTTTCTTCACTTAGTCTTTCTAACACGTTCCATTCTTCACCATATCCACATTTTAAACGCTTCTAGTCGCTTCTCTTCACTTCGTCGTAATGTCCATGTTTCTGTCCCATACAATGCCACACTCCATAGAAAGTACTTCACTAATATCTTCCTGAGTTTTTTTTTCAGAGGTCCGCAGAAGATGCTCCTTTTTCTATGAAAAACTTCCTTGGCAATTTATATATCCTCCTTTTGACTTTATGGCAGCAGCTCATGTTACCGCTTATAGTATGTCCCATCTATTCGAAGCTGTCCCTGCTCTACTGCTTCATTTAGAATTCGCAAGTTTAGCTTCTTTATGTTTCTTCCTATTACCACAGTCTAGTATATACAGTCACGAAGCTCAATACGTTGGGAATATGCATCCATAGATAGTTGCTAACCACTAAGATCGCTACTATCGCCTCATGACAGACAAAGCGAAATAATACGGGCACAGTCTATTGTTCCTAGTATCCTCAACAACTCAAGCTTCGTGACTGTATATACTAGACTGTGCTATGACTATGGTCTTCGTCTTATTTGCATTTATCTTCATCCCATAATGTTCACATTTGTCATTTAGCTCCAGTAGCATATCCCTTTGTATCATCTCCTCTTCTTCTAACAATTAGTGGGCCCTATCAGCACCAAATCTTATGCACTTTAGTCTTCTTCCTCCTACTATCACTCCTTCCATAGTCTGAAAACAATTCTTCAGTAAATCCTCCAAGTATATCTTGAACAGGGTAGGTGATGAAGGACATCCTTGACGTACTCCTCTCCCTATTTCACTTCCTTCTGACATTTGTTCTATTATGTTTGCAGTTTTTCTTGAGAAAGGTAAATGCTGTAGCTTCCTGTTTCTTTCCGCACACCGCTCTCTCTTTTACATCTTAAAAGATCACAGAGGGTTCCAGCATAGAGGTGAGGAGAGTGGATTTGACTAATTAGGCCTTCCGGACTTCACCGCAAGGATTAATTATCAGTTCTATCAAGGTTTTTGATCCGATGATAGACCGGGAAGTCCCAATTAGTACTCCTGGTCTAGCCTTGGATTTTTAATTGAAAGCTCTATAGTGACACTTGATGCGGACAAAGTCGCAGTTTGGGGGTTTCTCCCGAAGTTCTTCCATTTCCCTATATTTGGCATACAAATTCATTCCGTTCGAAATGCAATATATCATAATTTCACAGCATTCCTTGATCGACTGGCTGTCGACAGGCAAAAGAGTTGGTGAAGAGGCAATGGGATTGTCTTTTTCGAAACCTAGATACACAGCGAACTTTAGCCTAGTCGCCTGGTCTAGGTGGGAATGCACCTCTTTTGGATCTTACTACACTGCTCCGTTTTACCTACTTAGATATAACTCGTGGAGCAAGTCCCCCTGCAATCCGCAAGCATCATGCTTATGTAGAGCAGATTTATGCCACGAAAATGACTGTTTTTTACTTATTCATTAATTTGTCGCTAGTAAAATAATAACAGGCCCCAGGAGAATGGGAAACAGCGGAAACATTAGAACCGGAAACTACATCTAGTCCTTCCACATTTTGTTTCATCTGCGCACAACCAAGCGTTAAATTTGGGAATAGTTTACTATAATTTTCTGTAATTATGTTTCCGTCTGTTATATTTAAGTGCACCCGATGTAGTTTTGTAGGGTTAAGACTTACTAGGACCACTATCGCTATCTTCTGATTCCGTTGCCACTATTTCACATCAAATCTTATGACATTGCCAATTTCTTAGTGCCCTGGCACTTCACAAAACACGACTGGAACAAAGAAATAATGTTACAGAATACTGACTTCCGTGTTGCTTTGTATGTATACCGAATATGTTGATTTCCTTTTTCTCTTTCGGTGTTTCCAAAACATTACATCCAACTTATTACATGCTTACGTGACAGGTTAGTTTATTTAAAGATTTGAAGAGAGAATTTAATGAGATATTTGGAAATAAACGGAAAATCAGTGTTTGCATTATTTTTGTGTAGCCAAAAGTAATGGCTTTCTTAATGCGTCGCTGAAATAATGTTTATTCTACGAAAATCAGGCTGTCACCTGGACCTGGAGACATATGAGGGATTGTTTAAGTAGAAATCTATGATGCACAAATCGACTGTACAGCACTTGTAACGCAGAAGCACTACATGCAGAAATTACTTTAAATGCATAAATGGAATATAATACATATTCGTGGCTTGGATCGTAACGATCGTACATGATATAATCAAATACCTTACTATAATAATACCGGACAGCTAGCAGTTTTGCGTGCGAACGGCGCAGGTGCTGCTACCTAGGCGGCAGGGTGTGCCGAAACCCGTGAAACAAGCTGTACTCTACTACAATGTAGATTGTTGCTGGACTAGTAAATAGTTTTATCCTGGTTTTATTAATTAGTGCTGTAGTAAAATGTCACGGTGTATATGTGCTGTTTATAACTGCTACAATTACAGCATTACGAACTGCTCCAAATAGTACTTTCGGTTTCTGAGGGATCATAAAACGTGAGTCAACAAAATTCTTTAGTAGACTTAATGCCTTCGTCTCTGTGTTGATAGAATAATAAAATTTAACTTTTTTATTTGAGTCCAATAAATGAGTAGAGTTAAAATGTATTTAACGTTTTAAGGCTTTAGCAAATTTAGTTTTGTTGTTGTCCATATGCCTTTACTAATTATTACAAGCATCAGATTACTACCAATTTTATCTTTGCAGTTGTCAGCAGTGCGTATATAAAGCGTTATTTTAAGTTCATTCTTAATGTCAGAATTGATTTTCGCTCACTAAAGCAAAGAAAAAAATATGTACAGATTACAGAAAATAATACTACGCATGCAACATTTCTCATAATATACAGCTTTGATATAAAATAATAATGTTACATTAAATATTATTCAGCATTTCTTAAGTGTCTCATATATTATTCCATATTAGCACCTCACGTTGTAAACAATAGTTCGATTCCCTCTATGTTAATATTTGTATTTGTGGTCGTAATACCACACCTCTGCGCTAGATGTCAGCTCCGCAACATTTCGCGCACTCTTCAATGCTGGTAGTATACAGCTGTCCGGTATTATTATAGTAAAGTATTTGATATAATTGTAGCACATGATCCAGATCGTATGGTTGGCAACACTGCAGATGACGTATATTAAAACTAAACGTTATACAGTATTGTTGTTCAAATTATATTTGACGAAAATACAACGTTCCATCCATAATCCATTGTTGCAATTGCTGTTAGTGTTAATCCATGAAAAACTGACTTTTAATATTGCTTAGTCTACAATTATGAGCATGTGAGTAAATAGTGAAATAACGAAACTTCACATTGATTTAGATATTTTAAAGCGAATATAAAAAAATTATGCTCTAACAATCATTTTAGGGCACTATCAAACTCTATGAATAGCTTTCAATTTTCATGGAACGTAAATATTAATAATTATTTTTTCCATTCTCCTAACGGAACAAAATAGGCATTTTCCCTGAAATCCGATGTCTAGTAATGAGATATTTCATGCTGGAAAAGCGAGTGTTCGATATCTCCTTAACCATAAACAGTTTTAATAATTGTATTACCGATAAATTTATTGTAATTTATTTTCTAACCTAAAATTACTCTGTAATGGTTTTGGATAAATTTAGGTTTGTTTCTTCTCTCATTTTGCGAGTTTCAAATATATTTAATTATGCCACATACACTAAATTCTGTAACTACTAAGCTCTGTTAATAATATTGGTTCTGTGTCGAGTTCACGCATAGGTCTCAATGTAATTGTTATTTTTTCATTGGCTTAGTAATATAATTTGGTTTGATTTCATCGTATATCGGATTAACACACAAATCAACGCCTGTCCCGCCCTTTGTTGTCGATAAATTTGACAAGGGTTGCTGATTTCATGACACGGTTCAGTTCCCAAGCGATTCATTTTCTCCAATTTGTTACGTGGTCTAGTATATATTTCGTTCGACCTGTGGTATGATATAAATATGTCAAAATTAGTATTTTAAACATTATGTATTGTCAGTTCGCCTACACAACGTAACGATTGAAAATCGAGAATGATAAAAAACAAAGAAGAACTTGGTAAATTTTCTACTAGGTGTATTACAGAATTTGTTGACACAAATATTAACATTTTCAGTCTTAAGATGGCCCATACCGAAGATTAATCAACATTACTTATTACATCGGAAAAAAAGTCAAGTTATTCGAATGTGAAGGTAACTACAACGCCAGTAGTGTGTCTCATTTGTTCGCCGACCCGGGTGGCGCAAGCCGTAGAGTCACGCAATGACTCTACGGCTTGGTCCGAAGGGTTGTGGGTTCGAGTCCCGCCTTGGGCATGGGTGTTGTGTTTGTGTTAGTTTAGTAAACAGAAATCAGAAAAACTGAAACCTGACAAAAAAAAAATCAGTGTGTTGTTGTTTACGTAAGCACAGTAGGCATACTAGAGGCAAGTGCAGGTAAGAATTGTTTTCGAATCGATGATTCAGAAGGTGCCTGATATTTTGTGTACTTTTCTATAAACCCTTTAAAGTGAGCATTGTCTAACGATTTGAATGGAATATTGCAACTTATCATCATTCGACACAAATCCTGGCAGAAGTCATATTTCATATTTGAGGCGGAATTTGAACTTGAGCCCTTATTTTCTTTTAACATAGAGCAACATTTTTCATGTGTTTCTGTGTATTACAGTGATATTCTATCGGTTGTTTTGTTATCTTTTTAATGCACACATACATAACCGACATTTAATTGTTTCACCAGTATCACTACTAAAAATGTGGACACCATATTCTTGTATTAAAGAATACACTCTATGTTTTTCAACATCTGCCTTCGGCATTATGATCACTTCACTGAACACAAATGAAGAATATGTTTACGTATCTCAATGTTCTCTGTTCACGTACGGACGAGGATTGACTGAGAACGCAGAGTGGCAGTTGTTTTCGGTGTTCGCGTGGTGCTCTCTGCTGACGGTACCCTGTTGTATAGCTATCTACTTGGGATGCGTGCATATCTCATGCCATAGTCTATGCGTACTGTACTTGTAAACCGTAAACATGACTTTTATTTGACTTCTTTCTGCTGTCTACTTATTAGCAACCATGAGTTAACACTGTTATTATTGTCTTCTGTTAACACGAGAGTCAGGTAGGAGAGGAATGAGTCGAAGAAAGGGATAAATATCATAAAATATGGCATTTATAATTCTCAGGAACACGACATGCATGAAGTACGGTAACAAAACAAGTCGTCCACAGGCACAACATCCAATCATATTCTCTAAATCCACATATTCTTTTGATCGTTATATTTAATATCCACTTTTTTAAGTTCACTCATTTTAAGTACATTTTTGACATAATAGATTTCAGCGCCAAATTATCACACAACGCGTTCAATTTGGAAATTTATGGAGCTCATTACCGAAAGGAATAACGAAATCACCATTATGGATCTGGTTTGTGGCCATCAAAATGTTAGACATCCCATTAAAAATTCGTTTGTCCTGAAATTACGACATGTTGAACAAATAGTTGGAAATTATTATGTATCAGAGGGAATTATCTGGAGGTCCTTACTTAGGCTATACTTAGACGCGGAAAAAGAGGGTGCGGAACTACAGATAAAATAGTAAAATTAGACAATATTCCTAAGCGAAATTCATTTTACTTCACCCAATATTGTGTTTTTATAAGTTACATTATTATTAGGTAGGTACAACCTTGTACTTATAAAACATAATATTGTGTGAAGTAAAAATGAATTTATCTAAAGAATGTTATAAAATATTAGGTATAATAGCCGCCACAATAGTCCAGACTTGCAATCATGTGGACGCGGGTTTGATCCCCGGCGTACTCCAGATTTATAAATGTTGGACAAGCACGTGGTCCAGGTAACACCGAGGTTTTCTACGGGCGCTCCGGTTTCTCTGTGGGATCCCAATAATTCTCCATAATCATCTCACCTCATTGCGGGTGTAGCGTAGACGAGCCTCTTTTGACGCACCCTGGACAACGACTCTTTCGTTAAATTGGTCTACAGAACTGGCTCCATAAATGTGAAAGAAGAATAAAATATATGTATATATAGGACTATACATATATATTATGTTATAGTACATTATGCAACGAGCCTATAATGGTAGTAATTAAGACGTGAGTTTGTTTGTTTATGAAACGAGCGCAAGCGAGTTTCATAATTTTCATATGAGCGTCTTAATTACCATTATAGGCAAGTTTCATGCGACTTTTTATGCTCGACCATATTTCTAACTTGAAATTATTCATAAGTATTCATGTTATGGTTATGTAAGTGAGGAGCGGAACTGACCTGAATTGTGAGATGTGCGCAGACGCGAAAGTATTGATTTTTTCCGAGGCACGAATGTCATTGACCTTGATATAATCTAGAGAATAACATGAACATTAGTCTTGATATAACCTGGAAATTGATTTAGAATTGAAAAACGAGATGACAAATTGAATTTATTTTAATATTATTTACAATTAACGCTAATTATTATAGTAACAGAACATAACCTTCTGCGACAGTATTGGATTTTCAGCCTCCGTGACTTTTCGCTAATTGTCTTTCGATTGCATATCCGAGAATAATCGATACTTGAGGTTTTATAATGGTACAATGGTGATTTCTCATTGGCTGAACAACTGAATTATAATGAATAGGTGTACTTTAATGAGGTGCATTAAAGGGCTACTACCAGGTGTATAATTACTACATTTCGGCATGGTCGAGCATAAAATAAATTATTTTTATCAGATGGCCTTACTAAAAAATGGGTGTTATACCCAATGTATATCTTACATTTTTCTATTTATTTTGTGAATTTCAGGAGCAATGAACTTTTATTATTTGAAATTCTTTATATTAGGGCTCATTTCGTGGAAATTCAAACATCATCATCAGTAGCTCTACAACTCATTGCTGAGTCTTGGCTTCCTCAAGGACTCGTCTCCAGCCATCGCGATCCAAAGCTGGATATTCAAACAACAGACATTTAAGTTATGGATATTATCGAAAATTGTTAAAAAAGAAAATTTTGTTAGTAAGCTTATGTACAGTATTAGTTAAAAAATGGTTACCTGCCTACGTAGAATACACTTCAGTGTTTCCTGCAAAATTTTCAAGTTGATCTATAATATCTGCGAAATATAATGAACTGTAAAATTAAACAAATATGTAAGAATTATCGTAAGAGCGTTTATGATTGAAACTAAAAAGAATTTATAACAGGAAATTCCTAGACGTTTGTTGCGGATTTTTATTCAAGTGTCTTTGGAATTAGTTCTTGCATGTTTATATTGTGAAACACTTTTCTCTAGTTTATAATCATTGATTTTTGTTGCCTACAGAGAGGGTAATTTTGATATGACTTCAATAATTGAATCACTTTCTGATTGCTCTGTTGCATGACGATGAAACAAGTCTTGTATTAACTACAACTTTCGTGTTCTATCGGGCTGAACTTGACGTGGAACGGATGACCTGCAACAAACAGTTATACATCTACAGGATGTCCATAAAGGATGCGGAAATTCGTACATTGCTCAATAAATGACAAATACGTGATTTCACTTAAATAACTAGTAGCCATTAAAAGCATACCTTCATGTTCCTTTATAATGTTTATAGATTTCGATATGTATAACCTTAGTGTCCATACAGACATCAAATTGATATATTCCCACATCTGCGCCAGCAGGTCAGATTTGATTGTCGCAATGGCGGAAGTTACTTTTTCTTGCAGATGAGAAACGTTACGAATCTCCTCTATATAGACCAGACCTGGGCGCTATTAGGTCCATTGAGTCATTGCAGACCACCCCTCAATTGATTAAATTTTTCCGAGACTTTTCCCAACTGTAATACGAATGCCAGGTATCCGTTATCTTATAATGCCAAAGTAACATCTTACCATTACTAGTTATATCTAGGCTAGTGAAGCTCGTAAATTATACACCATCGTGAAATAACCGATTCGAATTACACGTATTGTGAAATTCTTTGTGAGATATGACTTATTAACTAATCCACTTCAGTTCTAGTGTCATGTGTGGTGTTTGTATCTGAATCCTATATTCTTTACTTATAAATACAAGAGAATAGCAATCCCATTTTATGAAATATGGTAAATTCATACCACTATACAGGTTAATTAATTATTTGCATACAATTTTTATAGTTTATATTGAGATAGAAAACGATTTTTTTCTAGTAGTGTTTCCAACAAATAATTCAGGAGACCAAGTTCGATTCTTGAGGTATTTCTCTCTCTCTTTTTTTTAAGGGTCATGTAGACTATGTGTGATTTGTCTTCATCTTCTAAGCGATAGATCTTACATGATCTGGTGGTTGGCTTTTCCTCTTAGTCTCAGCATATTATCCATATATCTTAATGTTCTCCGAACTCTTGTCTCGTTCACCATTCCTTCCATTGCATCCTTCAGTAGGCAGTTTCTTCTCAGCCAGTGACCCAATCAATCCCTTTTTCTCCCCCTGATCAGTTTCGGCATCATTCTTTCTTCACCTACTCTTTACAACACAACTTCATTTCTTATTCTATCTGTCCACTTCACACGCTCCGTTCTTCTCCATATCCACATTTAAAACGCTTCTAGTCGTTTGTCTTCACTTCGTCGTAATGTTCATGTTTCTCCCCCATACAATGCCACACTCCAAACAAAACACTTCACTAATCTTTTCTTTAGTTCTTTTGTCATAGGTCCGCAGAAGATGCTTCTTTTAGGAAATATCATCAGGTCTACTAAACAAATAAGTCTATGAAGAAGTTAACAGGGATGAAATTAAGTAGGAGGGTATCATGTATTTGTTTTCAAAGGTGTCAGATCATTCTCGATCAACTTGTACAACTTTCGTCATACAGATTTGTGTTGCAGAGTTTGTTTGTGCAGTGTACATCCAGCGCGGAGTATGGAGCTCAGTTCAAGGCAGCCCTGGCCGCACAAGTTGCTGCAAACCGTGCCGCCATTGCCGGGACCCTCGCCGACAAGTACTGGGCCCAGGCGCGTGCAGAGCATACTATTTCCATAGATCACATGAGAAGGTCCCGCGAGAAAGCGTATTTCTCAGACGTATATAAAAAGAGAGCACAGAAATTAGAAGAAGTAGCCAGGAAGGAAGAGATTGCGGCGTTGGATGATAAGAAACAAGCTCGCCTTCTGGAGGAAAACACTCAAAAATTAAGAGCAAGAGCTAGAGAAATAGAAAGTAAAGCGAAAATTAAAGAAAACTTAGCAGTAGAGTACAGAAGCAAGGCTAAAGAGCAATATAAGGAGGCACAGTTAGCTGAAATTGCAAGTAGGGAAGCGAAAACAAAAGCAGAAGAATATGAAAACACTGCCTCGATTTCAGAGAGTATGGTTGCAGATTTAGAAAAGAGTGTTGACAGTCTTCATACTATGATAAGAAGACTCCGGAAGAAAGTCCAGGATTACACAAATAAAGCCACGTATGAAAAGGCAGTTTCTGTAAATCATTTGAAGAGAGCTATTGTCTACAAAAAGAATGCTGGAGAGTACGAGAGAGCTGCGAGAGAAACTATTGTAAGTGCAAAAGAGTTGCAGCACTTAGCAATGGGGCTGTACATCCAAGCGGAGGAAGAAAGGAGTAAGATTAAAGTGGAAGATGTAAAGGCTAAATACGATAAATATATATCGCAATTATTCCAGAGCCAGGCAAGCGATAACAGGCATTTTGCTGATACACAATTTAAGGAATCCAAGTTTTATGAAAGCAGAGCAAAAATTGCAAGGACTAGATCAGCGGCGTACCGCAAAACTGCTCAGGAAATCAGAAAGACTGCTTTAGCCGGTCTCCCACGGAACGCATATCGTAGTAGAAGAAGGAATATTCAAGACGCTGCCAAGGTTATAGCTCTGTAATAGTGGTATAATTGTTCAAATTTATAAATTTGTTATATTAGGACAATAGACGTGCGAAATACGTGAAATTTCTGTCACGTAAGTAAAAATTACATCTTATATAGGAAAATATTCAAAATAGGCCATGATTGTAATATTGCAAGTGTGATGGAAATGTGCAATTTTGAAATAAAGTAAATATGTGAATATGTGAATAAGTTGTTTCCAAACAGAACATATTTTGAAAGGAATAATTTTAAAGACAAAATCAAGATTATAGCGTGACAGTAGTGGGCAAAGTTAGAAGTGTTAAATAAATTAATTGTAGAGATTGTATTAAAACCATAACAGTGAAACAAGTGACATTTTTGTGTTATGTAAATAGTTTCCGCACAAAGAATATCTTAGAGAAGGAATTTAAAAAAATACGAACAAGATTTCAATTTTGCAATAGTGATTGAAATGTTCAGTTTTTAAATAAATTGATTATTATCGTTATATTAAAGCCATATAAATGTAAAATATTTTTAACCTTTTGTCTTATACGAGTATGTTAATAAATTCTTTCCATATGAAACTTAACTATTTATTAGTTCTACATTATTTGGCCAGATGTATTTTTTGTTTGTAGGAATAACACAGACATTCTGCCCATAAATTTAACTGTGATTCAATCCTGATGAAAAGTGCGAATTGTATAGCTGAGTGTAAGATAATTGCTCCTACATTTCGGAATTACAGCTTATTTCCTACTGCAGCCTTGAAGATTGGTTAAGGAAGGGCGCGCACGACAGACAGTCTGTGGCCGACTGATGTGTAGGTGACCAGCACACACGACCGATATTTTTATGAGTGAAAAATTCACGCGAACATGACCGTTTAGTTTGTAGTGACTGTGTATGAAAATGGACGAACAGCATTTGCGATGTTAGTTTTGTACCTGCGATATTGTCGTTGAGAAAGACGTAATAAGACATTTCTGGGTCCATTCAATTGTCAGCCAACGTTTACTCAAAGAACAATGTCATACATTACATGAGGAATTACTGTCGTATGTCAAAAAGCTGATATTTTTGTCATGGTATTTGCCACTAGAAGTATCATATAAAGGACGGCTTTTTTGTACCTCAATGATCAACTTCTCCGCGTCAATATCCATTGCAAGACACGCAACTCGACAGCTCTTTCTCCAGAGAAAGACAACTATGTACAGTGGAGTCCCTCCGTTAGAATCTTCTGTTATGGAAACTTCTAATTTGGAAAGCTAGCCGACTCCACCCACTACAGGAACACCACTCAATACGTTACTGATAAGGCGATCGCATTGCTCATCCTCGACCTTGAAATCAGAAGATACATTAAAGAAGAAGAAATAAATTTATTTACTTATACATTAAAATACAAACTTAAATGAGAATCATTTTAACATTTAAATATGTACACATACAAATATAAGAGTAACAAATTACAGTGGTAATTTCTCTAAATATAATATTATTGTTTTAACATTACTTATTTACGTACTTACTGGCTTTTAAGGAACCCGGAGGTTCATTCCCGCCCTCTCATTATTCCGCCATTGGTCCCTATCCTGAGCAATATTAATTCAGTCTCTATCATCATATCCCACCTCCCTCAAATCCATAATAATATTATCTTCCCATCTACGTCTCGGTCTCCCCAAAGATCTTTTTCCCTCCGGCCACCCAGCTAACACTCTATATGCATTTCTGGATTCGCCCATACGTGCTACATGCCCTGCCCACCTCAAACGTCTGGATTTAATGTTCCTAATTATGTCAGATGAAGAATACAATGCGTGCAGTTAATTAACAACAAAAAATAGTCGTTTAGACTGATACCCTTTCACAATACATTTACTCAGTTAAAAAAAAAAAAAAACAAGTTGAAACTGGTAGAGAATCTGCTGTGTGGTCCCTCCAATGCTTAAAGACAAATACCTATCTTGAGCAATAAGTAGTATTAAAACAGTAAATAGTGTTTGTACTCACGCGGTTTCTTACACCGCGCCCTCTGTCTACGAGTCACCGAGTTCATCGCTCGGCAGTGGTTGCATCGCCGAGGTAGGAGCGGGCAAAGAAGACCAATAAGATAGTACACAGTACGTACAAACGTATTAAATGACCTTTGATTAGCTATTAGTTTTACCCCCTTTTATGAAAAACGAAAGGACTGCACTGTACCTACTAAACTTTCGGCCGTTTGCTAAAGACATACAAATGTGTATGTCCCATTATTTACGCCTCAGTCGAATGGGTAAATGGGACGTACTCCATCTTTTTTGTCGGCCCGACAATTTTATACGTCATGTGTTCGAATTCATTAAAAAATATGATGTCCATTGCGACTGACAAAATAGTAGGAGACCGACTGTCTGTCGTGTGCGCATCACCTTAATCTTTTCGGTGCAGTATGCTTGTCTGTACCGAGTAAATGAAACTGTGAATTTGACACCAGTTACAATATTCAGGATTGTTGTAAAGCAGTGGTCGGCAGGTTGTGCATTTGTGACGTCGGAGCAAGGTCAGACTAGATGAGCACAGCAATCGCGCAGCGGCAAGCTATTACAGTTGTATAATAACAAGTGGTTCAGGGGAATTGGTTAAGTTCTAATTTTATTTATACGTTATGTTGTATCTATATAGGATGACCCGTACGTAATGTCATTAATTTCAGGGCCTTAATCTTTTAAATATTTCAAGCAAACAAGTTAAATACAATTTTGCTAGTTTTTACTTCCTTATCGAGATAAAAACTATCTTTATCCTTTTCATAGGATTTTTGTGAAAGCCATTGGTTTAATTCCCAATACGATCAGTACATTTAAGAGAGCGGTGTATTATCATTAATAATTGATTGAAAGAATTTTAGTTTTGTCCTTTAAATGTGCAGATATTTGATCCGAACAAATGTAACATTGTAAATTTCCTTTTGGAAAACGAAAAGTTACATTTCTTCTGATCAAATTTATACACGTTTAAAGGACAAAACTAAAATTACTTCAGTCATTTGTTACCATAATGCATTGCTCTCTTAAACCGACTGAGCATATTGGGAATTAAACCAATGGCTTTCCCAAAATAAGCTAAGGAATGTTTCATGTAAAAACCATTTTTGTCTCGAAATGGAAACAAAAACGAGCAAAACTGTATAAAATAATCATATGCACGAAATTAGATGTAGGCCTATAGGTCGTCAATGTAGAGTTCAGTATTGAAGCTATTCTTAGCCCTCAGAGCTCTGGATGCCGATGTTCTTAAAAGAGAGCACGATTGCTCTGAGGGATGACGTCACAGAGTACTGATTCTGCCGATCACTGGCTTAAAGTATTTATTTTTATATTTGTATGTTTATAGCAGCTTCGAGCCTCATTTATATATGCGAACGCTTCTGCTGCTACTTGTATTATAAATTTATGTTATTATAAGTATATTATTATTTATTTTAGTATGTTATTTTACGACGCTTTATCAACAGCTTAGATTATTTAGCGTCTGAATGAGATGAAGCTGATAATGCCGGTGAAATGAGTCCGGGGTCCAGCACCGAAAGTTGCCCAGCATTTGTTCATATTGGGTTGAGGGAAAACTCCGGAAAAAACCTCAACCAGGTAACTTGCCCCGACCGGGAATCGAACCCGGGCCACCTGGTTTCGCGGCCAGACTCGCTAACCGTTACTCCACAGGTGTTTACTATAAGTATATTAAATTGATTACAAACCAAAATATTTTCTTACATTGATTTATCACGGTTGTACTGTACAGTTGTGTTTTCGTACAAATGTATTGTAATTGTGCTGTTCCCATGCTATCTAACAAGAAGAGGTTGTCAGATCGATGTCACAGTTTTGTATGGGGATTTTCTTGGTGAAAATACAGCAAAAATAAAAAGACCTGTGCCTGAGCTTTCTCTCCCATAGGCCTTGGTTCTCCTGAAATATATATATATATATATATATATATATATATATATATATATATATATGGGTAAATATTTCAATATTCCTATGTATTGAAAATGCAATTTAACATCATTAAAAACTTGGATAGAGAATAAAAAATCGAGGAACACATGTCTAGGCATTTTCTTCAATATGATTCAGATAAGCCGAAAATAATTTTTAGAAATTCCGTAACAGGGTTTTACGTAGTCCCTTCTTGCGCGCATAGGCTCTTATTGTAAGCTGTACTGCCACGTATACTCTATTTTATTTCAAGGAGTGCAGTTTGGTGGCTCCCTTTGAACACCCACTTACAGATTTATGACTTCCTACACAAACACCTCTGACAATTCCATCCTGTCCCCTCGTCCCAACATTGCATAGTTGCCACAATCCTGGAAACCCTCGAAATGAGACTGACGGGATTCTTGGAATTCGGAAAAGATGCAGCAACTCTGCCTCCACGTGGATTTGACGGGAGCCTGTCAATTCTTCTGAACAAGTGTTGTGATTGGTTACTGACAAGAGAAGACAAGATTTCCGTCACAGTAAGAAAGATATTTATTTATGACAGCCAATTAGTAGGGGGCAGTAGCAGGTCTGTCGGCAAAGTCCTTTCTATGAAACTGCACTCCATGAAAAAAATAGAGTACAGCTACTGTCACACTGCAGATCAATTCGTCAAGTTATGCTGTATCTGTTCTGAGGCATAGCTGCCACAATACCAGAAATAGACCTAATGCTTTACATTGTTCTTTCCAGGATTGTAATCAGAGAATTTTAAGAAAACGTTTATATAACAGAGAAGCATGCTATACTAGTTAATAAAAGGACTGATCTGCTCCTGATCCTCTATAATGGTACACTCATTACAGAACTGTGGATAATAAGTGTCGAAAAAGCAAGGAAAACAGATGAAGCTCATCAGTCATCATTCTACATTCACAGTTGCTTTACTTAACGTCATTATGGAAGCACGCGTCTTTGACGTTCATAAAAACATTTCTTCTTTCAGCTACTAACTTACTTGCATACCATGCATACAGCAGGATGTCTTTAAAAATTGGAGCCGATAGCTGACTATGTACAAGGGAATGAATTATTATTTCATCCTCCTGGGAAGAGATATTTCGACTCCTTCCTGATAGATATGTGCATGTTTGGAGAGGTGATAGAAACTGTTTAATCTTTCTGTAAAAATACACGTCACACGGCTGGCATAATGATGTACATTTAGGAGAAATAATTTTTAAAGTACTTGTTGGCAGGTTGTCTTCATTAACAAACTTTTCTTCGTATATATCACCGTTTATCCATCCCATAAATCTACTATAAGAACTGTTTTTTTTCCACATATGGCTACAGGACTGTATCTAAAAATTTCTCAAAAAGCGCAGAAGTCAGTTTCCCTGAAATTGAACATGTTTACAACCACATTTTTAGTTCAGTTTGTAATTCATTAACCCTTAAGGCTGGTTCACAATAAGCTGGGAGCGGAAACGACAATGAGAACGAGAACGGAAATAATTTTACAATAAATGTATTTAAATGTGAGAATTCACAATTAACTTTCACGTTCCCGTTCCCGGGTTCCGACAAGCTACTCGTTAATTGTGAATGCTCACGTTTAAATATATTTATTTTAACAATTTCCGTTCTCGTTCACGTCGTTTCTATTTCCGGTTTATTGTGAACCAGCCTTTACATTAAATTTACTCTAGGCCCAAATTTACCTCCAAGTTCCTGCGTACAGAAAAACACTTTAGGTAATGTTTTCCCGAATATGTTATTGCGTATTGTGCAGTGTACGTATTTGTCGTTTCTTAAAAGCAATGACCCAGCTGTAACTTGCTGTGAAGTCGAACGAAGAATCCGAAAGATATTATAGGTATGTATTATGAAAGGCCGCCGCTATTTCTTGGTTGTCACTTGTTCATTCCTTCCCCTGGACTCCACAAATCTGTCATCACCATTTTATCATACAGCGTACCTCCCATTTCGATGTGTCTCCACCACAATGCACAAAGCTCCTTGTGTTTTAACAGATGGGAACCCTGATGCTGCAATATATGCAAACTCCAGTGAGCCAAATTTACCACTTTTATTTTTGTGTCCATGATATCCGCTCGTATCTCTGGAGTTTTTCTGGACTTGGTTGAAAGTCCGACATATCACTCTCTTCTCTAGAGGTACCACTAGGTTTTTCTGAATCCTTTTGAGGAACAGCTTCATCGAAGATTAATTCTTCTGTATCTTCGAACTTGAACATTTCTAGAGCTTCCAGGAATAAATTTATAGTTTCGCCATCTATCTGTCGAGACTGCAAATTTACTTCCGCACTGGAGAGGTCTTTCATCAGTGCCAACTCTAGAAGCCGATCTGGTAGTTAAAATAAATAACGTAAAAAATTCTGTGCATCTAACAAATTAGTAATTTTTCACTTTACGTTTTATGTAGTTAATTTTATTATTATTTTAATGAGTGTATTTCTACTATGAATGAAAATTGATACCAAATTTTCATAGAACGAAAACCCATTATAATGATCATGGTAATTAATTTAAAAAAATAGTAATACATAACGTCTTCACTTTGAAAAATCCCACCGATCCCATGAGAACAGCTTTATTAACAGTTTACGCATTCATCGAAACGTCAGACGATGTGATTGTGTCCTTGTCACTTGACGTTATTGAACAAGTAGAAAAAAATCAACAAACAATAATTATAATAAGTAAAAAATAATAGGCTTAATAATATCAAAACAAAAAAAATATTAAGACGTATGTAAACTCGGTTACAGAGATCGAAGACATCAGTCTGTGTTGCCGTGTGAGCGGTGATTAATTTGCATGCAACAACGACTCAAGAACATTTTATAGTATTTCATACTTCATTTTTTTACGAGTAAACTAGGGCCTATGGGAGAGAAAGCCGAGACATGGGTCGTTTTATTTTTGGTGTATTTTCACCAACAAAATCCCCATACAAAAGTGTGATATCGATCTGACAACCTCTCCTTGTTAGAAGAATGGATCGCGCTCTGTCAGTGCATAGGCGCCGTACCGCCACTGTTCAGTTGAACCTTCTCTCCACGCTGTGCTCAGTATGCAGAGATTGCCGAGCAAAGAGCAAGGCGGCTCAGTCGTATGTCACAGAGCACGGAACAAGCCGGTCACTGTTATAAATAATCATAGGCCTATGATGTTGTATTTATCTGCACCTTAGTAGAATACAGCTAAAGTTGCTATTAGTGTCCGCCTATTTCTTTCATTGAGAATTGACGTCATTTGACTGCATTGTTAAAATAATTAACAAATTTAATGATATCTTTATACGTTTGGAAAGTATATCACGTATTCAATTAATAGGGAGCAGCAAGTAACAGAAAAAAGATATACTCGTAAATGAAGTAAGAAATAGAGATTTTCGCACACTAAGCAATAGAAATTAAAATATTGACAGAACAACTGTAAATCGATTTTGGAGAAAAATTTATTTTGCTGGGGAAGAAGTCGTACCTAGGCTACCAGATCGGAGACCCCTTTCTAAAGAAAGTTCGAAATTCTAGGGTTTCAAAAAAATTATATTCATTTATTCATTTTACTTATTAACTTATTTATTTTTTTATTTATTCGTTTAATCGTTTCCTTGTGTGTGTGTGTGTGTGTGTGTATTTATCATTAGGTGATTGAGCACAACATGCCACAATTTCATAATTGTAATAATGAAATGTGGTAGCGTGTCTGTCTCCAGACTAGCCTGCCCAGATTCGATTCCTGGCAGGATCAGAGATTTTCCTGTAAAATGTCTACCTCGGGACTAGGAGAGGTGGCAGTGAACAACTTCTGTTCACTAGGTGGTGCACCAATATGCCTGGGTTAAATCCCAAATCTCTTCGCAGTGCATATGAAGACAAGGCATATGTCATTGTTGATACTGATTCGTCCTCGGATAGGCGGCTATTCGATAGGAGTATGCTACGTGCCGGCACCGCGTTTCCCCTTCTCTATTTCTAATCTTTATCATAATCGTCACCCATTCCCTACATTACGCTTAGACGAACACTTACACATACATCCACCCTAGTACACGACATTACTCTCCACAGATAGCCTACACATCATGCATAGCGTGGCCAGCCGAAGTGGCGTGCAACTTGAAAATGAGCCACAGTCCATCTGTCCGCAATATGTGGAACCGAATCACGCAAATGAAGTGGATAGGCATTACATATACACGCATAAAGAAATGAAATATTTTAACTACAGATTATAAGTATTTTTTTATAGAGTCCTGCGTTTGGATACTTCGAGTATAAGTTAGATGCACAGGGATCATATTAGCTTCGCTTGCAAAGCAGGGCTCTGACTCGTCTCGCCGCTTCGTTCCGTGTGTTTACATCTGGTTATTTGTATAGGAGAGTACAGGCACTGAACAATGAGAATGCTACTCACATACGAAATATACTGTAATGTGTATTTAATAACGAACAAAATATTTATTTAAAGCCATCTTATGGCTAACAGAAGATTATTCTCACAATAAGCAAAACGCATCTACATTCTACATAGGCCTACTTTTTTGTTTCACAACATATTTTTCCCCCAAAAATAAAAGTCAATGTTCATTATTTTTCGCCTATTTACAGAGTTTTGAATATCTAAATTGCACTTAGTAAAATAAGTATATATATTTTATCAAAGCGTAATAAGTTTAGAAATAAATAATAAGATAATTTATTGAAAGGATTTAAACTTTAAAATTCAGAATTAAAAATGAGTTAATATTGAAATGTATATATAATATATTTCGGCTCTGATGTTTCAACTTCTGTTCATTTAGAAATGTTTGTAGGCTGTTTCTGTCTCCATGTATTACCGTCTCTAATACCAGATTACATAGGCTAAATTAACTATGCACATGCATATTTGTCTTACACGTGAACGTTGTGACTGGACACAGCCTATGTATGTACACATCTATAAATAAATACATAAAGAAATAGTGGGAATTACAGTAATAAAATAAATCACAATGAAAACAAAATTACTCCTATTTACACTGACTACTTGCTTCAAGAGTCGCTATACCAGGCCTGCACAAGGTTTGCGCTCTCCGACTCGGCTCACAGCTCAAGAGCGGAATGCAGATATTGTCGCACTCTGTATAGGGGTAGACTGGAAAAAGGGGTGATCTCGTACAAAATGTACACAAAAATACTAGTATGAGAGTTCATGAAATGAATTCCCGTTCAGTGTTTACAAAACTATCTTGGACTATTATTAATTAATAAAGAAATATTTATTTTACAAATATAATAGAAACTCTATAACTATTTAAATATACAATATCATTTTGTTATATTTTTATTTATCAGTACATCACAACGGAGTTTTATGCTGTTGGCAGCTGAAAGGAACAGTACTGATCGTAATGAAACATCAGTTACAGATGTTCGATGTCTGTCTTTATTAAAGTTGATAATAGGAAGCAGTTGCTCACAAATATAAATGTTGAGCCAAAAATAGCAATCATTTTTAGAGCCAGCCTGTGTAGTCGTGGATATTATTGCTAAGGTTTAGTCTTGAAAACTCAACCAGGCTAGAAGTATTATTCAAACGGTCTTTAGCCCTTAGGCCACATTGAAGATCAGTAAGTTCAAGCTGTAAATCGTATGACACTTTTCAACTTGTGTTGAAAGAATTTATTGTGATAAATTTAAAATTCTTTCCAATTAAGACAAGATCTTGAAACCTACAATTAAATTCATTTTGAATTGAAATTAATATTTGCACATAATCGTTTAAAATGGCTTCATCACGAGCAGGTTCTGTAGTTGGAAAGTGAGCCATATTACCTTCCCGAAACTGACTTACGAAAAGCGTAAGTTTACGACTGAAATCCCGTAATTTATTCACCATATCAACAATGGGCTGGCCTTTTCCCGTAGAGGGATATTTAAATTGTTGAAGATTAATAAATTCTAACATACCCTACCTCATGTAATAATGCAACTTTCAACTCCTGAACCTTTTTACTGCGATCTTCCCCAATAAAACCATCGTATATCTATGTGTGGACCAGTAATGACGCATTATATTATGTTTTCCTCTTTCTTTCAAACTTTTGTGGCAGATAAGTATTGACGCCAGCTGCTGTGAAAAATTAATCATTCTCCCATGCAATATTGAAAGAATTTTCCTGATGATCACTTTTCCGTCTTTTAGATTCCTCCATTATGTAGCCGTAGACAGGCAAAGTGAAATAGCTACCGATAATACACACTAAATCAGATAGCTGCGTGGACTATCCTCTACCTAAAGCAGACCTACGTCATTCCGACGTACCTTTCCGGCGAGCTGTTAGACGGCTCTCCTGCTCCGAAGGAGTGGCCGCGCTCAGTGAGCGCCGTTTGTGCAGGCCTGCTCTAATAACGAGTGACTAAACATTTTAAGTGTTTCAAAAGAAGCATTTCTCCTTTTTGATAAAATAAGTTTTCTTCTTTCCTAATGAAATGCTTGCAACGAAATTCTCTATTGGAGTACTCATTTCCAACTGTCTAGTTTTGTTTTGTTTTGTTTTGTTTTGACATGGTTCACTGAACATCGGACATCAAGTGTGTACGCTGTGCTGTATTCCGTACATACCTACACCGTTACGCGTTGCTCGAACACTAGGTAACCAAACGCAGGACTCTAATTACGTGTAAGAAATGTTAGCAAATCTTGTGCTTTGAAAATGGGTTCATAATATGTAATCTTTCACTTTGTTCAAGCAAGTTCTCTTTTGCTCCAAACGTTACATTATAACTGACATGCACTTCATTTTAAGAATAAGTTATTTTCAGTTGTTTATCAAACATTAGGAAACGTGCTAGTATTAAAAGACTGAACGTGGAGGATATTCCAATCAGTATTTAATTAATGAGTATTTCCAATTTTTTTCTAATTGGGGGTACTTGATTGTTCGTCACTCACCCATACGAAGAAGTCAACTGTGTAGACCAATTTGGCGACAATGTCGTTGCCCAGGTTGCGCCACAGGAGGCTAGTCTACGCTACACCAGCGATGAGATGAGATAATGATGGAGATTTGTAGCGATACACTGGGAACCCAGAGCTCTCGGAGAAAATCCCTATATTATCTGGACAACAAGCTTGCCCAACACGTTATAAATCAGGGGTACACCGGAGATCGAACCCGTTTCCACAGGATTATAAGTCCAGCTCTCTAGCCACTCTACCACCGTGGCGGCTGTATTTTCTGCATTACTTTATCATGTCCAACAACTTTCCACTTGTCTTCCCCTTTTCTGCTTAATATGGATCTGATCGTTACGAGAATTTCTCTCTAACAATATTACTGTGCACACTGTCATCAACACAAAAAGAAACAATGTGATTGATTGGTTTTAGTTGTCCACAAACAATGTGCTCGCGTTGCCGCACGTTTGATTTTCTTCATTAAAATGGAGCTCATTTCTCATAACAGTAAATGTAATCATTGTTTTACAATGCATGAGCAAGTACCTGTTTCGTGCCCACTCCACCTAACCATTCATGTTACCAATGCTAACTGAAATTTGACAGATGAATTGGAAATGTGAAGCCATTTCAACAATGAAAATGTTTGCAATCAGATGATTTGTGTTCATTTGAGTGTTATACTGTTTCAATTGACTGAAAAATTAAAGGTTTTTGAGCATTATAAATGGTTTATTGTCCATGTTATAAAACGAAACTTCACCCATTTATAACCTCACTTTTCCAGTTGCCTGTTGTAACTTTTAATCAGTTCTGTGAAGTAATACAGTGGTAGAATAATATAGTGGTATTAGTACAATACTTGCTTTCTATACACCGCGAGCACATATTTCGTGATGAATTGTTTTCTTTGAAGTTAGAAACTCAATATAACTGTTGTTGAAAAGGAGGAATAGTCTTCAAAATAAATACACACACATACCAATGTTGACAACCGTAGATGTACGATAATTTGGTATCATGTATACGATCCAGCCCACGGTTAGTACGTAAAATGTACGATCCTGTCGGCAAAGGGGGAAAACACATCAGAAAGAGGGATTTTAAAAATATCTTACACTTGACCCATTTGAATATTTTTTTAAACTTAGGTCTATATATTTCTCCAGTATTTTTTAAAATTACAGTCTATTTAACGACGCTCGCAACTGCGAAGGTTATATCAGCGTAGCCGATGTGTCAGAATGTAAGATATCATATTATACGCTTAATTGCCATCGACATCTTACAGACTTGTAAGACTATATCGAACTTTTCTTCTTATAGCAGAAAAATATTGAGATAGTAGCTCTGATGGGAATGCTCTGAAGATTTCTGCAAATATGTTAAAATATACGCTGCGCATGGAACGAGATTAGTAGTATTATAATTGATGGGCTCGGGCGTAAAATATGGTAACTGACATGTTGTCAGAAATGAGATATGTAGCGTATAATATGTTATCTTACATTCTGCGTCTAATGCAATAGTTATTTTCCAACTTCTCAACAGATGGCAGAAGTATTGGATTTTACTTTCCAGGTAACTATCCAAACTGTTGCATGTATAAACGTTTACCTACCTAATAACTTCAAAACACTAAAACCTCACTCAGCATGTTTTACTCCTGAACCCCTCAATATTAGTCTTAGGTTTTCAGGGATGTACAGTAGTGGCAAAAAAAGCCGGACCGACCCTTGTAGCTGATTTCAGAGCCATGTTCACAGTACAGCACGATAGACTGGTAACTAAGACTTTCGTGGTTCGAATCCTGTCTGGGAAGGAAACTTTTTTTCGTTCCTTATTCAAATTTATTACCAATACTTTTCGATTGCAGCGATATTTTACTACTTAATTAACTTTTTATTCCCAGAACATGAATTTTACCAGCTTATTTTCTAATGGCTTTCGAAATGGACTACGTCAGCAGTCGAAACTACAACAATTTCAATAGATTACTCGCTATCTTGTGAATGCGGGCGTGGCATGCGCAGTGGCTCGTTTCGCAGACTGATTATTCCGTCGGTCCGGTTTTTTAGCCACTACTGTACATATTCAACTAAACGACATTTCATGCAAGTTGAGGGGATTCGGAGTCATTTCTTTCCCCTTCTACTTGCCCTGTCAGTAACAGAACGGTAGCTGTTACCTCTTATACCTGCACCCCCCAAGTTGTACATGCAAGAAAATAAAATATTAAATAAAGTACGTAAGTGGATATAAAATGCAGCCACACAGATGTTTGACAATTACATGTTAGAGTATATTTTAGTGTTATTCTTACAGTATTCCCAACTAATAATTAATTAAATTAAGGAATGTTAGTTTGTATTATGAAGTCAGGGGGGAGCGACACAGTGCAGATTGTCCCATTGTGTAAACTGTAGAGTAGCAACTAGCGTTGAAGAAAACATTTATATTCTGCTGTCAATAGCTTTTTAATGTTCCAGTTGATATAAACAACAATAAAATGAAATATTAACGCTTAGTATAGACATTCGAAATATAAATTACCGGTAAACATTTCCAATAATAAAATTTATCACTGTGTTGAAAGTCAGTCAGTCGAACGTTAGTGAGATGGATAGTAGCATCTTTCCGCTCACTGATGGTAGAGAGTGTGATTAGAGGGGAAGGCCTATCAACCAAACTCAAATGGGGTTTAGGTCGACATTCATAGACAGCACTCACAGCACAAGTACTGCTTCAAAGTTGTATGAAACTTGCATTGTTAATCTTTTTGTCAAATTCATACGTTTTCAGTATACTAGTACAAATAAAATTAAAGATATAATGAATTTAGTTCTAAAATAATTTTACTCAATTAGAGATAATTGTAATATGTTAAATTATTATAAAAATGTTAATTTGTAGGTTGTATTACTGTACAACAGTTCCGAGGATTCTTATTACTAGAGCCCAGTGTTGGTCACATTGAACTACAGGTTTTTTAAACACATACCTGTTCTCGCAACTGTTTTGTGCAACGAACGATGTGGCAAGAACTCAACTACTGATAGCATGTATGAGTATAAACTTGTACAGTCAACTCACGAAAGAAACTAGTGTATTCATCTGGAAACAATATTTTATGAAATAATTATTGTTTATATTATTATAAAAAACATATATGATTGTTTATAGTTGTATTTAAAAAATAAATCTATGTAGTTAATTCTAATTTTAATAAAGAAAAGATTGCAAGACTTTCACACGAATAAAAAATTATAACCTCTATAACCTCTGTTCAAATATATAAAACATAATAATATTACGACTGTGAGAGTCAGCAGCCAGCTTTAAGTCCATTGCAATGAATGACCGTGGACATTTAAAAAAAATGTCAAACGAAAATGTCCTTCCTTCGGATAAGTAGTAGGCCTAATGTTTGTATTTCGGAAAACTTATTATAATTTCACAAGAAGTTATTGTTGTGCAACACGCATTGATATGCCTCCAGGAATGCGTTTGTAGTATAAACATCTCGTAGTGTATTACTCGACTAAGCCCAGTGGAGTCCTGTAGCCCGGAGCCGTGGCGCTACTGCTCCTCCGTTCGTAATACCACATCGCGATATTTCACATTACGCCCGCGGCTCCACTCGCCTTGGTCGAGTAATTCCTCAGTGCAATATTTATACAGTCTCAAAGCTAAATACGTAGTAAATATGCTTCTATAGATAGTTGCTAACCACTAGGATAGCTGCTATCGCCTCATTACAGACAATGCGAAATAGTACCTGCAAAGTATATTGTTCCTAGTACCCTCATAAACTCAAGCTTCGTGACTGTATATACTAGACTGTGGTAATACTTTGCATACAGTGGAAAATTCAGTATGGATTATATTAGTTTAAAACTGCAATAAGTAACTTACTATTATTATTACTATTGCTACTATATAGTACACTGATTACCGCTGCAAATTGTATGTAATTCGTTGATTAGAAGTGGTTATATTAACTGATTTAGTTATTAGTCCTTATTTACAGAATTTCCTGTACTTTTATTTTCTCCAGAGAGCTTGCCATACATTTTGTTGAAGACAAGGTTGCCACCTATTTCAGGACTAAATATATTTCACGGTACGTTAGATTAGTTGAGATTAGTTGTATGAGGGAGAGTCAAAAAGTAACCTTAATAATTGCTTTATTAATTGAATATGTGCCTACAATAAGGCTACAGACACTTTATCACTTTTACGAGCAAATGCTGGGTAACTTTCGGTGCTGGACCCTTTACTCATTTCACTGGCATTATCACCTTCATTTCATTCAGACGCTAAATAACCTCGATGTTGATACAGCGTCGTAAAATAACCCAATAAAATAAAATAAAAATTTATCACTTTTCAACATACTTTCAACTACGTTCAATGCAAGTGTTTCTCTTATACTATGTTAAAAGTGATGAAGTGTTTGTAATCTTATTGTACATATTGAATTAATAAAACAATAACATTACTTTTTGACTGTCCCTCGTAATAACTCTCGGGCATCAGTTTATTTCTTTAAATTGTAATTGTTACATTGTGCTTTTAATCAACAAATAAATTATCTCTCTCCTTGGCCTGCTGGGTATTAACCTCACATTTATCCATAGTGTTGATGTTAGGAAAACTCTTCCTGTCATCAGTGTCATCATTATTACATATTCTATGACGCCTTGTTGTTCTCCTGCGAAGTTTATTATTCAGAATTCCTGAGCATTTATTTGAACCTGTTTACTTATTATACAGGATGGGCAAAATAAAACTGGCCTGGAAAATGTGTAAT
Organism: Periplaneta americana; assembly: GCF_040183065.1. Taxonomy (NCBI): domain Eukaryota; kingdom Metazoa; phylum Arthropoda; class Insecta; order Blattodea; family Blattidae; genus Periplaneta; species Periplaneta americana. The sequence goes on from NC_091120.1 coordinate 132,223,520, forward strand.
ATTTACATGCATTATGGGTCTGTAAGAATGAATATTCTTTGAAGAATATTAATTAATATCAAAAAACCCATTGTTGCATCGAAATCACGGTTTTCTGCATTGTCACGGTCATTTCCGTGTCAGGCTTATACATATAAATTCGTATATTTCATATATATATATTCCGCGGGCCAGTTTATTTTGTCCACCATGTACATGCCAAATTTTTCCTGTAATAATTAATGCTTTTATTAATATTACTTTATTTATAATCATGTGCCACTAGAATTAAGTTGTTTAATATATATTATTATAATGTACCGAAGTACATATGATATTTCCATGCAGATATTCTGCGTCATCATACTATGAAAGAGTAATGGAACGGAGAAAAATTCTCTCCGGCGCCGGGATTTGAACCCGGGTTTTCAGCTCTACGTGCTGACGCATTATCCACTAAGCCACACCGGATTCCACCCCGGCGTCGGAAGAATCGTCTCAGTTTTAAGTTCCAAATCTTGGGTTCCCTCTAGTGGCCGCCCTCTGCACAAAGTCATAGATATCTATGAACCTAGGACCGAAGTCCACACATGTGCTGAGGTGCACTCGAAGTGAGTGACTAGTTGGCCGGGATCCGACGGAATAAGCGCCGTCTTAAAGCGTCAGTGGATAAAGCGTCAGCACGTAGAGCTGAAAACCCGGGTTCAAATCACGACGCCGGAGAGAATTTTCCTCCGTTCCATTACTCTTTCATAGTATGATGACGCAGAATATTTGCATGGAAATATCGTATGTACTTCGGTACATTATAATAATATATATGATATGCGTAAATCACTTCGTGATTTAAGACGGCGCTTACTCCGTCGGATCCCGGCCAACTAGTCACTCACTACGAGTGCACCTCAGCACATGTGTGGACTTCGGTCCTAGGTTCGTAGATATCTATGACGTAGTGCAGAGGGCGGCCACCAGAGGGAACCCAAGAGTTGGAACTTAAAACTGAGACGATTCTTCCGACTCGAGGGTGGAATCCGGTGTGGCTTAGTGGATAAAGCGTCAGCACGTAGAGCTGAAAACCCGGGTTCAAATCCCGGCGCCGGAGAGAATTTTCCTCCGTTCCATTACTCTTTCATAGTATAATGACGCAGAATATCTGCATGGAAATATCATATGTACTTCGGTACATTATAATAATATATATGATATGCGTAAATCACTTCGCGATTTAAGACGGCGCTTATTCCGTCGGATCCCGGCCAACTAGTCACTCACTACGAGTGCACCTCAGCACATGTGTGGACTTCGGTCCTAGGTTCATAGATATTTATGACGTAGTGCAGAGGGCGGCCACCAGAGGGAACCCAAGAGTTGGAACTTAAAACTGAGACGATTCTTCCGACGCCGGGATGGAATCCGGTGTGGCTTAGTGGAAAAGCGTCAGCACGTAGAGCTGAAAACCCGGGTTCAAATCCCGGCGCCGGAGAGAATTTTTCTCCGTTCCATTACTCTTTCATATTAAGTTGTTTAAGGTTTTGAAGAATTATTCTTGGAAGATGAGTTGTAAAATACTTCATATACAGAGTGTTAAAAGTATTCAATATTTTAGTACGTGATAGTATGCATCAAATCAAGAAAATAATATCTAATAAACATGGGTCCTACAACACATACTTTCTGAGATCTGAACACTTGTTCATAGAAGGTGCTCAATGTGATGTCCATTCATAGCGATGCATTCCTCTGCCCTTCGGCGTAAGGAATCACGCACTCTTTGAAATTGATCTGGTTTCTTCATGTGTCCCCATAACCAAAAGTCTAGGGGATTTAGGTTTGGAGAACGAGCAGGTCAAGGTGTGGGGCTTCCCCGAGCAATCCAGCGATCCTGAAATGTCAGCGTCATTTGTTCACTCACATTGCAGAGAAAATGTGCTGGTGCGCGATTCTGCATGAACCACATCTGTAGTTCTGCTGACATGGCACATTCTCCAGCAAAGCAGGCAATACCTTAATAAGAAAGTCCTGAAAGTCTCTGTGGTAGCACGTATGACCCTATTAATCTATCACCAAGAACGCCTGCCCATACGTTGAATGAGAATCGGTGCTGATGCCTTGTTTCTTCAACTCCGATGGGGATTTTCATCAGCCCACACATGTTGATTACGAAAATTCACATCATCATCTTTACTGAACCTCGCTGATATTCGCAACCAGTTATCAGTATTCCATGCCAAGAGTGTCAACTACGGCATGATTATCTGATAGTCAGCTGTATTGTAGGACAGAGAAATGCATTGCCATAAATCGAATTCACATTGAGCACCTCCTATGAACAAGTGTTCAGATCTCAGAAAGTATGTGTTGTAGGACCCATGTTTATTAGGGTACGGCCACACGAGCTACATTTGTCGCAGGTTTTCTGCTACAAATGAAGCTGCCGTAATTGTCGCAAAATGGGTAGCCACACGGGCGCTGCAATTACTGCTAGTTTCTGCGTTAAATGTCGCTACGTGTGGCCACATGACATGCCACACATAGCGACATTTGTAGCTAGTTCTTTTGCGTTTTGCAGCACTCAGCCGTAGTATAGTGGAAGCTTTCTTCCGAGATGGAGTATGAAGCCAAAGTCGCTTTGTGTGCGTTGTTAGTGTACATTATTACGGTCACACACAATTGTAATGCGCATGAGAAGAAAATTTATAGCAGTGCCATAAAGTTAACTTTTATTCCTGTTTCGATTTTACAACAGGCAATATTGTTCGTCAGTAACAATCGGAAGTACGGTGTGGGTGAAGGGTTTGCTGAAAGGCTGTATGAAGACCTAATTTCTCGTGGTTCTGTAGAAGGGTCATTGGGATTGTACGACAGGTTAGACATGCTCTTCCCTTTCCAATACATGAATTTCTCGAAGTAAAAAGGAGTTTTAAACATGACCCAAAACACAACTCAAAGAGGCAATCTGTTTGTAACATATTTGAGAGATGTCTTGTAAAAGAATTGTCTCTTTTTTTTTTTTACCAAATGAAGTCGCTGTGAAGAGTTTACTGGTACGCTATTGTATGGATTTTATTATTGAAGGAAACCTTTGGTCGAAAATGAAAGAAAAAAAATGTGACTCTCAAAGAACGGTATTTTGAAAAGAGTATAAGTAAACACATGTATCATAAAAGTTCTCTTTTTCTTGGTTTTGCAGAATTCTTATTGGACGTTGCGGCAATTTAAACTTTGTATATCCCAAAATACAACTCAAAGTGGAAATGTCTTTATAACACAATAATATTTATAAACAATACTGATTTGTGAGGTCTGTCCTACAAAAGAATTGTACGTTTTTTTACTAAACAAATTGCTGTGAACGGTTTGCTAGAACGCTTTTGTATACATTTTATTATTGAAGAATTCTTCAGGTCGAAAAAATTGAAAGAAGAAAAATGTATGTACTTTTTAAAGAAAGATATTTTGAAGAGAGTTAAAAAATAGGGCAACTTAGCCTGGACTATACATAAGCGAAGCAATATTTATTGGCACCGTATTAGTAACAAAATGTGTTGTATATATTGGCATCGTATTGCTATAAATCTGTCACAATAATAATTTCCCATCTAAAAGTCAATCTCCCTCTCTACTTCACTCCCTCATAAACACAAGTTAATTCTGTTGTTATGATTACATATACATACTGAGAATTTCAACCATTAAAAAACGGGTTTTCCTTCAAATTTGAGAATGCTTTTCTCCCATTGTAGACCTACATCTTATCCTATAGTAAACAGAGTTTACGTCCACTTAAACATGATAGATCACGTTTTTCAGATTATTAAATTTCGGGGGAGGGGGAAACTGAAAGTTGAATCTTAGGGTATGTTACAGTTTCATGTATCATAAAGTTTTTTTACCAACAAAAGAAAATTTTGACGCTAAAAGATAAGCGGGGTGGTACAAATTGCGATATCTTATAGCTAATTCGGGAGACAAATTTCACTGCACTCATCAATGTCACTTGTTTTATTTTTAAATACATTAAGCCTTAATAAAATGCCAAGGTGTTGTATGCCTGGCTGCAAATTCAATTACCGGAAAGGAACTTAGTGGCGATATTTACTTTCCTTCTGGTGAAGTAACAAAAAACAGGCGTAAGATTAAGAGAATAGTATTTAAAATTAGCTTACGCGTGTATCCATACGCATTTGTAAATTTACATTGCGCTAAATTATTGTAATTCTCTACTGTAAAATGAATAACTTTGATTTGTTATTTCACTCTTTTTAAAGTCTTAATCTGTGTGTCCTTTACATGACATTTGATTTTCGCTTTCTATCGCATTCCTATAAAATTAAAGCATAAACATTCATTTTACACGGTTGTTTGTACTTTTATTACAATTTTTTTGTTTTCTTTTGCATGATATTTATTCTTTATTTATTGTCAGTTAGTAAATAAAAGTCTTTTGACATGTATATTTTTTGACTCACTGAGTCTCCTCTGGGAATCAGTAAAGCGGAAATATATATTAATATAAATTTAAAGTTTAAAAAATATTGATTTCATAATAAGAAATTCCCAGTAATTAACAACAATGTTAATTCGTTTAAGCTGGAAAATGATTGGTCACGAATAGACTTCATGTCAGACGGCGCCAAACTTGCTACACTTACTGCTCCGTGTGGCCACTTCCATTTAACTCAACGCGGTCTATAATTCCAGCTACATTTGTCGCAGAAAGTTGCTACAAATGTAGCTGCACGTGTAGCCACGCTACGTGTGGCCACCCAACAGCAGTAAATGTCGCAGAAAAAATGGACCCAGACCCATTCGAGTTGCGACACGACCTTGGGATGCGCCAAACTTGCTACATTTACTGCTCCGTATGGTCGCTTCCATTTAACTCAATGCTGCCTATAATTCCAGCTACATTTGTCGCAGAAAACTTGCTACAAATGTAGCTCGTGTGGCCGTACCCTTAGACGTTAGTTTCTTGTTTTGATGCATACTATCACCTCCTAAAATATTGGATACTTTTTAACACTCTGTATGTTTGAAATAATCATTTATGCACGTTTCTTCCCAGAGCAGTTAATATTAAAAGAGTGGAAAAATAATAAATAGAACTCTAAACAAAGAAACGCTGTAAAATAAGAAAACAATAACAGCATCAGCTTCGAAATAATAAGTTATACAACGTATGTCTCTTAATTATAAACGAAATGAGTGAAATTATAGAAAGTAGAGACGAAATTAATTTTCTACACTTCATGATTAGACCATACGACGGCTTCCAGCTGTTCAGTGAATCTTAAGGTTCTTATTAATAATATAAGTTACTGTTATTAAATTAAACTATAAATTAGAGTAGAAATAGTTATATATTTTAAATTGCAGTGTTTTATATCCAATAGCAATATAATACAGTGTCCTAATTAAAATCAGTGTGCTCGTGACTGTCGAGCAGCGAACATCACAGTCAAAGCGGAGTCGGTTGTGCATTATTTCGAAGTAAATCCAGTGACAGTGCAGTGAATCTATTCGTAATTTGTGGCAATACAATTTCGAATAATTCAGTCAATAGGGGTTCTCCCGTTACTTTAAAATGGAACACGAAATAGTGAGGGGAAAATACAATTAAAGCAATCTTTAATAAAGACCAACATAGACCTACAGCAATGGGATTCCGCAACTGGCTAGATGTAACGTTAAAAATACGAGATGAAGATCTTCAGACTCTGCAACTTGTGGAAAAGCAGAATACTGCTTACATCAAATTCAACAATTCAACCACCTATGAAAACTTCTTAAAGAAACATGCAGGTATGTCTCAACTTCCGTTATTAGATGGTTCAGCCACAAATGTGCATATAACACCAGCTGAGGAAGAAACAACTAAAGTTGAAATGTTCAATATTCCGCCTGAGATTCCTAATGGTAGAATTAACAATGCGTTGTTAAACTATGGAAAAGTGCAACAAATAACTAATGACAAGCGGCGAATGAAGTACAAATACCAAGTCAATTCAGGTAACGGAATTGCATTATTGACTATCACGCGACACATTCCGTCAAATTTGAAAATAACTGAACTGAGATTTATATATTTTAATAATAATATAATAATAATAATAATAATAATAATAATTATTATTATTATTATTATTAATATTATTTATTTATTTAATCTGGCAGAGCTAAGGCCAGTAGGCCTTCTCTTCCGCCCAGCCAGACTCTAATTCTAATTAAATACATTTGCTTACATAGTTATTACATTAATATCTAGATCACAAAAAAAACATGAAAGTAAATAATGAAAATTGGATAACTAATGTTAGTTTTATTACCATTACTTCAAATTATAAGAACTCATGTAAGGGTAAATTACTTTTTTCCCTAATTCATTTGAATGTTTTTGTAAATTACGTGATTCAATAGTATTAACATTAATGCTAAATGTTTTTACTTTTTTATTTTGGTGTTTTTGGTTTATATACATTTCGCGTGAATCACGAGAACCAATATCAGTGCTAATATGTTTTTTTTTATGGTCAATGTGTTTTGTAATAATTGCATGGATCATGAGAATTAATAGCACAGATATAATGGCGTAAAATTATGTAGGGTAAACCTTGGAAATTTCATAGCAGTGGCTATATCATGATATTTTTTCTGCCTCTTTCGTGAACTAACCAATAGTCTTAAGAATTAAAAATTTCCGCCGAGAGATTGCATATGTTGTCCGGTTTCCGGAAACATACAGCTACGCTTTGTGAAGCAGCTATAATAGTTCACGAAATAACCACTGCCACGAAATTACCAAGGTTTACCCTATATGTTTTTTTTAATTATAATTGAACCATGAGAATTAATATTAGTGTTAATACATGAGCTATAAGTTTTATCATCAGTGTTATAATGGCTGTTACACTTACCGTAGTGACACTTAACTTTAATAGTAGTTTTTCATCTGTCAAAATGTTTGTTACAAAAATTTCTTAACGTACACGACATTGATATTTTGTTTTTACAAGAAGTGTCGGTAAACAATTTTGATAGAATATACAATTATAATGATATATTAATATTGGTATTGAAGGTCTAGGGACTTGAATTTTAACTAAATCTGGCATTGTTTTAAAATCTGTTGAAAAATTGTCCTCGGATAGAGGAATTAGTGGAATTTATGGGGATTATGTTTTTATAAATATATATGCACCATCCGGAAATAAACGAAATGAACGGAATGTATTTTACCAGAATGATGTTCCATATTTATTTAGATGGCTACTGCAAAAATTTGTCCTAGCTAGTGAGTTTAATGTGTAAACAGACCTTAGAATTGTACAGCTCATGCATTATGTCCAGACACTCCCCCACTCTTCCTACAGAGCTGCGCACGAGATCGGATGGGTCTACTTACGAATTATAGGGGAATGGGTTAGTTTTTGCCTTGAACTCGGTAGACACACGCCCAACCTTCCCTTCTACTCCTACCCCCTCCACCTAAACGTTGTTCCCGTACTGCACATCGCGAGTGTCTTGACAAAATGCATGTGCTGTACTGGGCAACATCTAACTTGTAATACTTTAGAAACTCTTATCTAACAACGTAATATGTACGATTCATGGATTCATAAGCGTAAACAAACACAAAATACACATTTCGCCTGTAATTAAGCTGCGAGACTAGATAGAGTTTACGTGTCACGATCAATAAAAGATAATGTACAAGCAATAGAAGTCATACCAACCGTTATTAGCGATCACGCAGCTGTTTCAATGCATTTGAAGACTAATGTTTCTTTTATCCCAATAGGTCGTTCGTACTGGGAATTTAATGTAAGACTGTTAGAAAACAATGATATGCGTGACATACGTATTTATAAACGAATGGACGAAATGAAAAGGTCAACAAAGGCGATAGAAAGATATTGTTTTATGGTTGGATAATTTAGTTAAACCACGAATTAAAACATTATTTAAGTAACTCTCTTATGAAATTCACCGTGATGAGGAAAATTTAATTAATATCTACTTTCGATGTATTTCTGATCTTATTCAGAATTATCAACCGTCAGTTGAAAATAAAAGCCGTTTGCAGTTACTTAAAACGAAAATATTGACCAGAAATAGAAATCGTATGAAAAGAATCTAAATTCAGTGTAGAAATAAACAGAATGTGCATAAAGAAAGGGTTAATTTATATCACTTAATGAAGTTACACAACTTAAGTCGATTCTAGAAATCAATTCTGATGACTGAGAAATTTTAACAAAGAAGCATGACATTAGTAAAGAATTTCACTCATACTATACAAAAATATTTAGTTCTACGTCAAATCAGACTCATAGCATAGATAATTTTAATATACTTTCGTCTTACACGATTAGTGAACAGGAAAATCATACGCTAGAACAGACTATCACAAAAGAAGATATACATAAAGCCATACATGAAGGTCAAAATTTGAAAACACCGGATTTGGATGGGTTGCCAAAGGAGTTTTATTCGGTATTTTGGGAACATATTGGAGATGACCGAACACAAATATTCAATACCTTATCCAAAAAGGGACGTTGTGTTCTTCACAGAAACAAGGAATAATAGTTTTGATACCGAAAATGTCTGGTAATAACACCAAACATGCATACCGACCCATTTCTCTTCTGAATTATGACTATAAAATAATAGCAAGGATTTTTGTTAATAGATTAGAACCATTTTTGCCAAAATTAATACACACAGCACAAACTTGTAATGTAGAAGATCGTAATATATTTTAGGTTACTAGCTCGCTCCGCTATTATATTACATATTGTAGGTGCTTAGATGGTATGGTTTTAGTAATACTTTTATCTCATATTTACAAATGTTATATTCTAACATAAAGCAATGACGGATAAATGGGTTTCATACACCGACAATTCCTATTAAACGATCTATTCGTCAGGGGTGTCCGGCTTCTATGATTTTGTTTGCGTTAACGATTAATCCATTGCTTACCAAAATACAGAATAATATAAAGGGGGTATCCATAGATAATCGAACTTTGGCTGTCAAGGCTTATGCGGACGATGTAAGCGTAATTCTTAGTCAGAATGGAGACATACAGTACGTAACTTGGAACAAATATTAACAGAATTTAAGGATATATCGGGTCTATAAATTAATATGGACAAATCATAAGCTTTGCTGATAGGAGAATGGGACAACACTCCCCGTATACCCTACCTTAAAATTGTAGATAAACTTAAAATTCTTGGTGTATATTTTAGTAACGAACCAAAGGTTTTCAGCTAAAAAAACTAGCCCATACTTATTAATCGTATTAAGCTTCTCTGCCGGGAATATTATTACCGTCAATTAAATATATTCACGAAGGTGTGGGTCACTCACACATAATTATATTTTTTCGCAATTATGGTATGTTGTGCAAATTGTACCAAGGTCAAAAACGTTTGCTCCCCAAATCACTGGTTCAATTAATGGTATATACAGGGTGTTCATTTCAAAGTGTGTCATGACGTCACTGTTGTGAGTCAGCGATTTGAAGCGAGTTTCAGCTTTTATGTCAGATAAATTGCCCATTAATCAAGGCGTCAAAATCTGAACTTGAGAACGTGTACGGTATAACTTGAACGTCGTAGCAACAGATGGCGCCCTGTAAAGTCTGTGTGCTACCATAACCTCTTTCGAACTGTGTTTTGCGCGGGCAAGTCGTAGGAAGGTATTTGTTATCATCGGTTGCGTGCGACAACATTCCACAACACAAATCAAATGCTCCGTGTCCATGTTGACCGTCGAAGTTAATGTCAACAAAAACTGTACGTAAGTAATCGTCTTAACCCTCTCCCCATATCCCGACAGTAAGAAAAAGCTCACCTCAGTACGTGTTTCCAAACAGTTCACATTCCTGCCACTACCTGCGTTACAGTGCGCATGGGTAAGTACTCTTCAGAATGAACGCCGTCCTTGCTAGGCAACTTCTCTGGCACGTAAGTGATACGCCACTGCGGAAGTGTATCAAGATTGAATTCTCTAGGCTCATCGGCTAGCCACATGACGACATACAGCGAGTCATGACACACTTTGAACTAAACACGCAGTATATGGAAAAGCAGCATATTTAGAGTTCTCCAAATGAACTTATATTTACCTCAGCAAGAAGTTGTTGGACTTTATAATATATGATATAATGTGGTTTATCCGTGATTATAAGGATTATAAGTGCCGTCCTTTTCACAGTCGCCGGGGACGATCTACAGCAGTGATCGTCAACTCTACTGAAAACAGGCATTGGGCGCTCAGCACTGCTTCCGTGCGGGGCAAGCGTGCATTACCTCATGCTCGGCATTATACAACCCTATCTTCCGTTCAGTAGCGGCTCTTAGAAACTAGCAGCAATGTTGAATAGAAGTAGTAGGCTATGTCTCAACAGTCGTCAGTAATTTCATTCACAGTTTTAAGAGCTGAACGTATGATGTCAGATTTCAATATTTTCATAGCTTAGCGTTGGGAAAAAATCGTTCTTTTTCTGAAACTTTTCCAAGGGTTTGCAATAAAGTACTAGTTTCAAAGAACAGTTCAGAAATAACAGCAAGCGTCTGACATAACGTAATAATCGCCAAAATTTTATTTGTTTCGGAACTAGTTCCGTTTTCAAAAATCTTAGACCACAATGCAATTCGAACCACGACAGCTGTTACAGTCAGGTGTAACAGTAATTCATACAAATCATAAAACATTGCAATAATTTGATCATTCCTCCTGTTAAATAAAGGGATGTTACTGCTTCTACTACGTGATATAAGTCTCTATTAAAGCTTCTTAATTTATTTGTAATAAACATTGAGATTAGTTGGGCTACAGTTGCACTGTTGTTTCATAGTGTTCTTTCCAAGGGCAGGTATTTTACTGCAAATCCAGTATTCTCCAGTCTTTCTATTTTCTGAATTCCTCTTAGTTTCCGTTATGATCAGACATCGGATTCTAGGGCAAATGCCTATTTTGTTTCTTTAGGAGAAAAGTAAAAATAATTATTAATATTTGTGTTTCATGGAAATTGAAAGGTATTCAAAGAGTTTTATAGTGCCCTAAAATGGTTATTAGAGCCTAATTTGTTAATATTCGCCTAAAAATGCCTAACTCACGGTAAAGCTTCGCATTTTACTCTTACTTTTTATAATTTATACATGCATTCACTGCGAAATTTAAGGCATTTAAAAAGTGGAAAGTTTGCTTCACACCGGCCATGAAACCATTGATAAAGGAAACAAAATGTTTTGAATCTCACGACACTCGCAATAGATTTCACCGAATTTAACATGTTTGGAGGCATAAATGCCGACAAAGAACCAACCTTAGTTTTGAAGCAGGCAACAATCACAACATGTGCTGCTACCGATTCAGAGATATACTATACTATAAAAATGACTGTTTTCGGTCTGAAACCGATTAGCTGTACTGCCCTTCAGAGTGTCATAAAATCACAATTTTTGGAGAAAGAGTGTTTTTGAAATATTTATGAAAAGTCGTAAAACTGCGAATTAGTAGGGTAAACCGTTACAAAATATTTAAAAGAATGGCCCTCCTAGTGTTAACACTACCAGGAAATGCAACAATAAGTGGAACTTTGTATTTTTGTCCAATTGAATCTCAATAACAACGGTTCATTTGAATGCTCGTTAACAGTTGCTCTTTCCCTCACCTTATTTGTGTTGAGAAGTTTTGAGCGGTAGGACGTTTTCCTGTGAAGTTTAACGCGATAATGCCGAAAAATATAAGTGCAAAATCTACATTGATCCGGCAATGGCTAACAGAATATTCAGAATTCACTTATGATGGAAAAATAATATTCTGCAAGATTTGTAGCAAACAGGTATGTAACAATAGTTGAAATATATAAATTCTATTAATTTTAATGAGTAGGCCTATAATATTTATACATTTACTGAGCTATCCTGAGGTATAATTCTTTTAAGACCACTACACTTTAACCTTTTAAATTCCAATAGTTAAAGTACCGGGTATTTGCAGGTCATTAAAATTTTGATTGTTCGAACCCACTTTGTGATAGAAATACGGCAATACAACAATTAGGATTTTATTTTAATTCAGTTTACTTTACATTTTTAGATTTCGCAAGAAAAGAAGTGCCACCTAAAGCAGCATGTGCAAGGAGCAGCTCATAAGGCTAAAGCTCAGCAGAAAAATCAACTGCAACAAACTTTACTAACACAATTTGACTATAATTATGTGTATATATTCCGCCTTTGCTTATCATATAATATGAATGAATTAATTAGTCATATTTTCTCATTAACGTTTTCGGTACGTAAATTGTACCATCTTCAGATGTTTGTATATGATGTTAATTGTTAACCAAGCCTGTGGGTGCATGTATCTGGACTTAAATGGTCAGTGTTTTTGTGCATGCTGTGCGATGTCGGTGAAGTGTTGTCATGATTACACAAATGATCACCTTAACTCTTATATACTATTTGCTGGTACAACACTTTATCAAGCTTAAATTAGAATGTTTGAGTCGTTATTTAAAAAACACTATTTAAAAACACTGTTTAAAAACACTGTTTGAAACTATTTAAAAGCACATAGTTTTTACATCACTTTAACTATGTGAAGTGTGTGATCACTTATTGTGTGGTGTTTGCCGGTTTGAAGTTAAATGAGGCACTTGTGGTAATCTTGTTTAGCGTTGAGCTGGACGCAATATCGTAACATGGCTATGTTTTCTAAAAATGATGTTGAAACACTTCTATTAAGTTGATGGCATATGTAATATTATAACAGAATGAAGGTTGTCAGGTCCGTGGCTTTAGTATCGCCTGGCGTGTCTGTAACAATATGATTAAGTATTAATTTATGAATTTGAAATTGGGAATGTTTGTAATTAAAATTGGAAATTCCTTTTACTGGTATTGGTATGGTTAACTGCTTGGGTAATGCCTATTATGTAAGAAAAGTAACTTACAGTTTTAACGTGTATTGATCTGCTCGTGCTTGATGCTAGGCTGATACTAGAGCGATGGACTTGCTCACAGTATTTAGTTAGTTATCTTGTCTGTTTCCGGAAGTAGAGGGGGTGTCGGTGAAATCTGTGTGTGTGATTGTTTGGGCGGGAATAGTTTGAATAAATTGAAAAGTGGGTTATTTATGTTGGCTATTTGTTCATTTAGTAGGGGTTTTCCTGAGTTGTGTTCTTTTATAATATGAAATTGTTCCGCCGTTTCTATTGTGGGGTCGTTTGTGATTTTTAGTATTTTCAGAGTGTCATTAATGTTTGCGAGTTCGTGGTTTTCATCTATAAGGTGTTGTGCGAATTTAGATCTGTTTCTGTTATAAACGAAATCAGAGGTATGTTCCCGAAATCTTATTTTAAAGTTGCGCCGGGTCTGTCCTATATATGTTTTGGTGCAATTTTTGCAGTTTAACTGGTATATGCCACTGTTTAGGAGGGGTTCATTGTGGTTGGTATTATTGGGAATTATATTATTTAGTTTGTTGTTGGTACGAGGGGCTATGTTAATATTTTGTTTTTTAAAAAAGTTGCTAAGTTTGTTTAAAATCTTGCCGTAATATGTTAGACTGTGCCATTGTTTTTTGTTTTCTGTTTTCTCAGGCTGTAATGTTGTGAATTCTTTTTTATGTAGTTTTGTTTTTCTCTTTTGTATTAAGTTGTTAATTAGTTGGTTTTCGTATCCGTTTTCAGAGGCTATTTGCTTTATATAATTAAGTTCTTTATTATAATTATCTCTATTTAGCGGTGTTGTGAGTAATCTATCAATGAGGAAACGAAATTTGCTAATTTTATGTGTGATTGGATGTATTGAATGTTTTTTTATAGCATGTGTGGTTGTTGTTTCTTTCCTGTATATGTTGAATGTAATTGTTGGGGTTGCTATTGTTATATTTAAATCTAGAAAATTAAGGCTATTGTTATTGCTTTGTTCAAGGGTGAATTTTATGTTTTGATGCCATTTGTTAAATTCTTCTAGTATTTGACTATCTTTGTTTTGGGTGTTTTCTAACACAGCCTACTTCATCCAATCTCAGCAGCAATTTCTATGCTGATTTAACCAGAGCGTTTGTTGCTGCTAACATTCCCTGGAATGCAATTGAAAATCCGGTTTTAAGACAGTTTTTTTACAAATATACTGCAAACAAAATATCCCATCTGAGTCGACCCTAAGAAAAAATTACTTACGCAGAATATACAATGAAACTTTAGCTTCCATTCGGGAGGATATAGGTGATTCTTACATATGGGTCTCTGTGGATGAAACCTCAGATCCTATGAATAGGTATATAGCAAATATGGTAGTAGGAAAACTTAGTCCTGATGGACCTTCGATTCCACACCTCGTATGTGTTAAGGAACTTTCGAAAGTGAATAGCCAAGCCATTGTTTATTTTGTAAATAAAGGCCTACAGTCTTTATACTCAGGTAATATAGACGATTCTAAAGTTCTGTTGTTTTGTACTGATGCTGCCTCATACATGGTTGCTGCAGCTCCACTTCTTAAAACATTTTATTCTAACCTCACGCATGTAACCTGTCTAGCACATGGCCTTCACAGGGTTTCTGAAACAATCCGGAATGAATTTCCTCTTGTCAATTCGTTTATTTCTAACACAAAAAAAAAAATGTTTTTGTAAAGCCCCATCCAGGATTTCAATATTCAGAGAGAACTTTCCAGATATCCCACTCCCACCTCAGCCGGTTGTTACACGATGGGGAACCTGGATTCAGTCAGTGGTGTATTATTCTAAGTATTTTAAAGAAGTGGTCACAGTTATTGATAAATTACCTGAAACTGATAGTGCAGCGTGTGTGAAAGCAGTGAAAGATTGTCTGAATGACTCACGAGTGAAAAACGATATTGCCTACATAACATCAAACTTTTCTTTCATACCTGCAAGCATTGAACAATTAGAACTTGAAAAACAATCTCTTTGTAGCCAAATAGCAATAGTAAAGGAAGCTCAAGTGAACATACATTCTGCTTTGGGCGAAACTGGGAAAAAAGTTAAAAATAAGTGGGACAACGTATTAAATAAGAATGTAGGATTTTCATTGTTTGGAAAAAGTATCAAGAGTGATATCGGGGGAAAGTGTAAATGTTCCAGTAAGTATTGATGTTTCTATTGTACCTAATTTAAAATTTGCGCCTCTCACATCAGTTTCGGTTGAAAGAAGTTTTTCTGCTTTCAAAATGATTCTCAGTGACAAAAGGCAAAGGTTAACTGTGGAGAATTTAGAAAAAATTCTGGTGGTGTACTGTGCAGACAATTATAATAAAGTCTGAGCATGGAACTGAATTTCAATAACTTAAAATGAGTAATCTTGATATCAATAATCATTATTTCATTAGTTTCAATATATTAAATTTGTGCAGGTCTGTTTATAAATATAATATAGTATTCTTTTTTAATGTTTAAACATACTTTTTTGTGCGTATTTTAGTGTATAACTAAAAATTTCAGTGAAAGAAATAAGTATGATACCTTGATGTGCCTAAAATGCCTATTTTCATTAAAATAGAGCCTAATTTTTACAAATTTTGAGCTTATTTTAGGCGCCTAAAACTGCAATATTTAGTGCCTAAAAATCCGATGTCTAGTTATGATCCATATAATATCTTAATGTCGTCTATTATCTGATATCTTCTTCTGCCCCAAACAATACAGTGCGGTATATAAATTTGTGTATTTTTTTCATTTTATATAGTAAAACTGACTTAGAAATAATAATAATAATAATAATAATAATAATAATAATAATAATAATAGTAATAATGATAGTAATAGGCACAATCTCAGAATTTGATTTTCTTTTCATTCTTATAGCTATATTAATAGCAAACAATGTAACTGAATCTGATTCGCCTATCAGATTGATTATTTCATATTGAAACGCGCCCTGCAAATTCATTGTAGTAAAAAATTTCGCTCTCCCAACATACTCAATTCTGAAGGAACTGCTGTACACCCAAGGAAAACATTTAGGCTGGAACTGTTCATGGTCTCTGAGAGAGTATCTGGAGTGTTCCAGACAAGATAGTTGGACGGTACGTTACACAGTACTCCAGTTCCTTTGAGAACGTTTCTGTCAGAAACTTCTACTGTTATTTTGGAATAGAGTGTTCCGACCTATAGTTCTTTTTCTGGAACTGTTATTTTCTCGGAACTGTTTCGAAAGTACTGTTATGTTATTTTTCCCTATCTCTATCATAAACCCATCTACTGTGGATGTAGATTGTTCTCCTGCTTAGCTTCAGTTAGAAATGACAGACTGATAGTGTGATAATGAACTGAAGGTGATATACATAAATTACTGTATAAAAGCAGAAAAAGTCTGTGTGATTTTTATTCACATTTTCCATTAGTCAGATTTCTCAGGCTTCATCAGCAGCTTTCGACAGACTGTGCATGTTCTGATCCACATACATATACGAACATTGTTTTCTTTAATGCAAATAAGTAAATCCCACCACAAAACTAGCTAATTCATCTGACTACAATCTACAAAATTTTCTCAGTTCATGCACTGCCCAGATCATAGTGCATACAAAATATTGAGCAATGAGTACTCAATAAAGCGACTAAAAATCTCGTAAAATTAGCATTACAGAAGACCAGGAAATATTTTTACTAATGGTCATGCATTAACAAAATGAAAAGAAAAAGTAAAAATTTTAAATGCAGTACCTATAGTATTTAGTTTTATTCAGCTTTCATTTCATCCCTAACTTATCAACCAATTGCTTTCATAAATGTAAATACCAGTATTAGGCATTCACATTACTTTAAGTTTAATTTGATCAGTATGAGAAACATTTATTATCACTAAAAAGCAACCACCATCGCAAGCCTCCGCTGTGCCCGCGGCAGCGAAACACGAGCGCAGCGGGCTTCAGAGCTGCCTGAGATGACGTGACAGGGCATCGAGTTGACGACCACTGATCTACAGGATCAAAAAATTTCCATACAACATAGGGTCAAAACTTGATAGTTTTCCCAGAAAAAAAAAATATTTCTTCTCATTTCATTCGCGTTATACAGCTTATATCGTTAGTGTAATTACGAAAACAATTATATCAGTAGATATATTTAGCAAAGAGTTAATATTACTTTTTAAATACATACTTGTACATTCTATTACGTTTTCGTGAAATTAAATAAAATTGCATGCGTAAATTTGTTAATATTCTGGCGTGAGAGACGTGGCAACGTGTTGAGCAGGCAGTACTCTGCACAGACGTACCTACATGTCAGCTGAGTTCTCCCTGTCCATAGGTCTACTGCCGAGCGGATGGCAGTTCGGTACCGGGTATTCGATAAACAGCTTACAATGTCATTCACACATTCACAGGAATAGGTTGTCTTAATCGGCGAACTTTTGTCTAATATTAGAAACTAGGAGTCTCTTACCCCGTTTCGAAAATCACACAAACAGAAATTTCTTAAAAAATGGTAGGCCTACTGCTTTATGAAAGCGGAAGTGATTAAAATGTTGCATTTAAAAAAGTTCGTGTGATTTTGTGCAGTAAACCATTACTGTTTATTTTTTAGACATACAATTAAAAAAATGGACCAATATTGCCAATATTGTTAAATAAAATGGAAATTTAGCATAAAATTCCATTAACGAGATTGAAAGTTTGTATTTTCTGCTCGTTTTATGTAAACATTAGAACAGAACATCTGTTTTGTACCGGTATGTCTGTATCCGCTTGAGCTGTACTATGTACTTATAAACTCCCTCCTCCCCGTCCAGCAAAGCCTAATATTTTAAAGTTTAATAATTAGTTAAATATTGCAATTAGAAAACATTGTGAGGACATTTTTCTTCCCTATGACACGAACAATCACCAGTTAAAATAATGGCACTTATACCCCTTACACCCTGTATATTATAAAATTAGAACCTCACATTTGCCACTGGGTGGCTAAATTATTGTATGTCCATAATATATTTTTCATTGCATTTTAATATTGCACAAATTCCGGCCAAATGTTCATGTATACAAAAATATGTTCCTGAGAGATCCTGTATTCCAGAGAATATATGTGTATCATCAAAACCTCTTTACAGTTACATATGTAGTAATTTGCCCAAACCTGATATGAGAATTTACAAACTGCATACTGAATATATATTAATTTTCAACGTATGTGGATAAGTGTTAATCTTTTCATTTTATCAACAGATATTAAATCTACATGGTATTTTGTTGTTCATGACCTAATAACTACCCGTCATAGGCTTTTTCGTATTCACTTGACGGATGATGATCTCTGTCCAAATGGTAATCGTTCTGATATGATTGTGCATAGATTAGCAGAGTGTGCTATGGTACAGACTGTAGGAGAAAAGATGAAAGAATATTACACTACTTTAAACGTAGCATATTATCCTTGGTGAAATAAGTACTTATAAATAAGAAAAGATTTCAATATTTTTCCAAGGATAAGGAATAATGCGCTTTCTTGGATTTTTGCGCATTTTATTATTTTGTCTTACATTCGCATGGCGAGAAATAACTTTGGATTTTGTAGATTACTTACGGAAAGAAAAATGGAAAATAACGTTAAATGGAAAACTAAATAAAATTTTCGGATATTTTCTCAATTTTATAGAACTATTTGTCTGAAAGTTCAGGTTTTGTTATTTCAGGTACCATGCTTTTTTTAGTCCTAAATAATTTAAATTTTAAGGTTGTTCTTTTTTGTAAAAATGTATATTTTAAATACTTATTTTTGTGTTTATAATATGATATAATTGGCATCTTTCTTTTTGTGAAAAACAAAAAAACAGTACGTCATCGAAGTTTCCTTTAGTGTTACATGTTAAGTATATTACTTCTTGAGTTGACATATGACCATACATTGAGAGCTATGTAAATTCTAGTAAGTTTAATATTATTTATTTGTTTTTTATTTATTTACATTAGAACTTAATTAAATATTATGATGTAAATATTTTATTGTAGATCCAGAAGATTATATTATATTCTTTTTTGTAACAAGGATTGAATTAAAAAAGGCAAAAAAAAAATTAAAAAAAATAAATGTAGTCTTAAGATTCTAAATTTCAGGTAATTTTATATTAAAAAAAATTGTGTGTCCAGGCCTTCTTCAGACAATTAATATTGCAGATCGTTTGTGAAATTCTCTCTCGATCTCTCCTTTTACTGCTTTGTTTCCGTCACTTACATTGTGTTTGCTACTTTATTATTTTTGGGCGTCTTATTTTCGACGCTTAGTTTTATCTGATATTTCCGCTTCTTTTCTAGAAGTCAAATTCAATTTTTCCACATATCTCAACACTTATAGTTTCAATATCAATATTTACCAGTTTTTTTTAGTGTAGAATCAAGCTGTATATGATATAATCTTTCCTCTCTGTCTAACCGAATCCTGTATTACACGAGATGAATCTATGGCTTCCGACACTGCGGACTTGTACACTTGAGCCGCCTTGCTTGCAGCTTTGGACCGAGTTATTAGTTCTGTGAATTCTCCATTCTGGACTTGAGCAATGGTCTTCATATCCATGGCGGCCTGGTCGTAAACTTTAGCTACGACTATCTCATTCAGCGCCCTCACTCTCTTCTCTCTGCCCGTATTGTGCTCGTTGGTAGAACTGCTAATGAAGTCGTCGTATAATTTGAAAGCTTCCTTGGCCTTCAGCGCCAAATCATTCGCCTTCGTTTCGTACATTCTTGCCTTGTTCAGATGTTCACTGGCTTCTCTATCGTGTGCTTCCGAATCGGCTATTTCTTTCTCAGCCTTCTTCTGGGATTCAGTTCCATGTTTCCTTTGGATGACCGCTTCTTTCTGAATCTCTTCACTTCTTCTCAGAAGATTTGCAGCCCATGAGAAGTAATGTTTTGCTTCATTTTCATAACTCTGAGCTCTTGTTTGAGCTATGTGCGATCTGGATTTTGACATAGCATAATTCATGTATTCGTTTCTAGCTCTGTTAAGAAAATCCAGTTTTATGGTGTTGAGCTCCATGGCTTTCTCTCGTGATGATCTTGATTTTGAGAAGAATTCCGAAGCCTTTGTTTCATGTTGTTGTGCTTCTGTTTGGAGATCATCTGACGACTTCCTGTGGAACTTAGCCCTGCTAAGGAAGACCTCAGCTCGTCTGGAGAACTGATCGGCATAGTATTTGAACTTCTCAGCTTTCGCTGTCAGTATTTTATACAATATCTCGTTGTATTCCGCCTTGCCTTCGTACTCTTGGGCTACTGGGCTGTTAAGTGATGTCACAGACTTCTTTTCAGCCCCCGTCACCAGCTCTGGCAATCCCCATAGTACCTAAAACATTAAAAAAATTCATAATAGTTCATTTATTTAATATGTCCTAGAGGGAAAGAAGGTTTGAGGAAATTAATAACTTGTAAGATTAGATATAATAATTTATAACGTTTTTATTATATGTAGGCTTATATTCTACGTTAATATACAAGATTTTGACTGTAAGAATGGTGCTGATAGAAGACTGAACGGTAGTTCAGAGTTTCTGTGATTCAGTAGTTCGTTAACAATTTGAGATCATACACTTTCTTGGTGTCTGTGTTCAAAAGAAGATTTCATTTGTGTATTTGTCATAATTAGACATCGGATGTTTAGGAAAATGCCTATTTTATTTGAATGTTCATATTTAAAAACTTTTAGTAAATGTGCACGAATGATGGGAAATGAAGCATTCTGATAAAGTTTGATCTAGCCCTTTTTGCCTTGTTTGCCGTTTCTTGCTTTCATATCTACATATTTTGCCCTTTTCTTTATATGACTACTCACTCAAAATACTGCATTTATTTCTGCGTTGCAGTTCTTATAGTAGCCATAGATATGGGACACCCTGATGCAATGCAGTGTTGTTGTTTCGCTTACTCCGGAATCGACCAGCACTGCTACCTGACTCCAGTACTGACCTACTCCATTAATTCCTGGCTTAGTTGCCTCATGAGTCGTGACTTATTGGTGTCACCTGTGAGGTTCAAACCTGTCTTCGTACGGTTGACTGAACAACAACAAACAACAGTTATTAGTCGAATACATGAAGCTTTGGATTTCTATGCTGATAACCCGATTTCGAATCCCGGTGAGTCCAACTATAATTTGTGGTGGACAAAGACGGTGCTTGCTGGTAGGACTTTGCGGCTCTACCGACGTCTCATTATTGTTACATTAATCATCGTCACACTGATTTTGTCCAATAAACGTGACAGAGGTTTGTGCGTTAATCTCGAAAAGTTGCTTGTTCTTTATTGTAACACAAATTATGGACGTGAAGTTTGGATGAATAAGTACAAGTGAAACAAGTCCATAGAACAGAGAAACTACTTTTCCAGTGTACTTTGTTAAATTACTTATGGTCTTATGGATGTTTACTTTATGAATTGTGGGTGATTCAATATAATTTCAGTGCCTTTTTTTTGCCCCATTTTTGTTGTTTTGGAGCCTTTTCAGGCGCCTAAAATACCATTTTTAGTGGCTTAACTTCCGATGTCTAGTCATAATATAAACATGAATGGTGAAGAAGCTTTGGTCAACTAATAGCCTACCATGGCTTACAATTGAAATGAGGAAATTAGAATTTTTAAATAACAAAATCTGGTTTAATAAGATGTCTTTAAATGAAATATCGAAACCAAAATAAATTTCATATAAGGTAATTCCGGGAGAGATGCCCCACGGGGAGAGTCGCCCTACCCTCCTTTTCTCCTTATCTAAAAACCTCCTAGGAATCGACCTTGGGACCATTTGTTTAATTCGTATACCACCCTCGAAGGCAAGCAGTGCAAGCTTTGTGACGTTTTTTTGTGTGTGAAAAGTGAATAGGAAAAGGAAATTCTGTTTTTCGTAGGCTTCGTTATAATATTTATATTTTTTCAAAATTCGTAATTGGGATAATGGCTATGTATATGTTGCTTAATCCAATATATTTGACAAGTACATGCATTGTACTCCATTCTAAAAAAAATTAAGTAATTGTCCATTACGGTTACCCTTAAATACATAAGGCGTAATGGTCATGCTAAAGGGAGAGATGCCCCACCTGTTTGAGGGAGAGACGCCCCATGTACTTAAGAGTGATATTACGGTACATAACTAATTATTATTAGTGTCCTTCCTGAATTTATTGGAATTTTAATTGAATTATTATATTAGAATATAATTATTGTATATTAGAGGCCAATAATTTTAAAGGGTGACCAAAACTTGCTAGAGGATCACATATTTTCAAGAGGTGTCCAAAGTTGAAATCCATGAACATTTTAAGGAATACCGGTATTCTAAATTTGTTGCAGCGACATTTTCAATAGGTGCCCAAAGTTGAGGGCCTTCCAAATTTTAAGGGATGTCCAAAGTTGTGTTTGAAAGATATATTTCACGACCAAACGTTAGTCAATGCAATCCCAGAGATTTATTCGATCTTACTGTAACGTTTTTGGGAATTGGGAATTAATAAAGCATCGCATTGTTATAGAATTATTTAGAGAACAATCCACCGACTGAAACCTTGTGCAGTCTTCAAGAAACATCCAATGGCTGAAATTCTTCCTAGAGTGAAACCTTGAGTTACCTCTCAGGCAGTCAGAAGGATCATCCATCTCTCTGAAGAGGTCAAGGTATGTCGAGACAAGTAGTATTTTGACCTACTGGAAACAACTCTATGTGAAGGAAATTTGTAGGAAAGCCTCATAAAATAGAGGAAAGTGGCATCCAACTAAACAAATTTACAAGGAAAGGTGGTTGAGAAAAAGGGATCCAAAGATGTTCAAGTCCTAACTTCAAGCGAAAAAGGTTGAAATGATTATGTCATAACATGTTGCAATTCCGAGGGAACATTTCTTCCACCGGCAATGTTTGAGAGGAAAAATGGAAGTTTTTTGATGGATTTCTAGCAGAAACGGGGGTTTATATGAATCCAAAATCGTCCTATGTTCCATCAGAATTATTTATGAAGCGATTGAAGGAAAATTTTACTCCAAGAAAGAATCCTGGCAAGATTCTCTTAATTTTGGATGAACATTCAGCACATTTAGATAACATAAAATGCTAGAATGGGGATAATGAATCACAATTGTTTGCCTACCAACCTATGCAACTCAGGCACTTCAGTCTCTTCATCGCTAACATTTTAAGT
Source organism: Periplaneta americana (assembly GCF_040183065.1). NCBI lineage: Eukaryota > Metazoa > Arthropoda > Insecta > Blattodea > Blattidae > Periplaneta > Periplaneta americana. Next base: position 132,246,669 of record NC_091120.1, read on the forward strand.
CTCTCAAGCATTATTTCAAGAACAGAATCACAGCAATGGATAGCTTATAAAAAGCAAGCCTGACTATCCATCTAGAAAGCTGCGTTGGTAGTAATAGAGAGGTCATTTGGATTTCGAGCCAGAGGTTTCTATCCTTTCAATCCAGATGCAGTTCCTGAGCACCTCTTCAGTATTTATGATGCATCAATCAACAACACAGCTGTAAGAATTCCTTTCTGTGCCTCTTCAGGAAATCTCAAAGAAGAGAAAACTTTATCGGCTACAAGTTCTAATGATAACGGGATAAGAAGTTGTAATTTCGGCTCAAGTGCCACAATGGCAAATTCAGCGACAGCAACTCCTTTCAAATCCCTTCATGAAATAAACTATGTGCCAGCAATATTTTTTGCTGTGAAGAAAAGTAAGCGATCGATAGAACGCGTTACAGGTGGAGATAGAAATGGAAACACCATCTTTGAAAGCCTCCTAGTTCCAAAAAGCTCAAAGTCAAATTCTTCAAAATCTAGTAGATATAGAAGACACTTTTGGAGAAAATATGAAGAGAATGTCGCCAAATGAAATAAAGTAAATAGTTCCTACTTTGTTGAGTGCCTTGAACATTTTATCAAATGAAGGAAGTGTTTGATTGGATTCAGTGCCTTTCCTGCAAGAAGTTGCATAACATGTGGGCTAAGTGCCATATGTGTGGTCGCACTGAAAAATGAGCTGAGAAAATGAACTTATTGCAAAAATAAAATAAGCAACATTATTTAGAGTGTTATTTATCAAATTAATAGTTTAATTTTGGAATTACCACAACGGGGCATCTCTCCCCTATATGTGTGTATATTACAGTGATATCGTATCTGATTAATTTTTATTTTACCACTTATTGTGTGCGAATTATCGATTGTTTCATATTTTACATAAAACGTTAATGTATTTCACTTGCTATAACACATGAATAAAATATCTGCTTTGATTTGTTTAATTTTTAAACGATAAAAACTTTAAGTGCGGCAACTCTCCCGGAATTACCTTAGAGCTACTTACGTGTTCAAACAACTGTTGTATATAATAATTTTATCATTTTAATGACCGATTAAAAAAAATTCTGTTCTACGGCCTGTGTTGAAGTATCATATCTGAATGTCTGTAAAGTTGTTACAGATATCATTTTCAGGATTGTATGCTCTAGACGTGAGATGTTGCCTAACTTCTTGGATCTATTGTGACTAACAAAGAATACATTACCATGCATATAAAGTTGCCTCGTTTAATTATTAGGCAGCGGCATTCCTTTTAAGATTTGTAGGTCTTTATAGCATGCACCGATAATAAAATGAAAATGCGACGTTGTCACGTCTTGTTTGTTGCTGCTATATATTAATATAACATGGATGTGGGCTAGGCTTAATTGCTCAAAGCATGAGTTAATTTGAAGATTATTTATATTATTTAGATTATTTATTTTAAATTAATTATTTAAAGAACTGTAATATAATTAATTTTCACTGTGAACTAGAACAAGACACACTGCTAAAATTTGCAACTCTGGTTTATACACTCCGCGTGGAGTTATTGGAGCGGCCTTCAAAAGACTTGACGACGACAATGGACAGCGCGACATAATTAAAATTATTGAAACTACAAAGCTTCCGTCCTCTTTGACACCGCTAGCCTACTAATTGAACGTGGCTACTTTAGTAATCAGAGATTTAATAATTCCCATTGTTGTCTTACGTCTGTGCTAGTAACAGTAAAAGAAACACACATATGTTAATTGTTGCGAAAACGTAACACTAGGCAAATATGGGTTATATAGGAGACAGTTTATTAATTTTGTCTAAATGCACCACTGTAAAGGGGCAGTTTCTATTATGAAACATAATCAGACTTTCTATTAAAAAAAATAGGCTATAATATTCCAGCTGTAACTTCTATCGTAAATAAAGTTTCATAAAATTCTGATAGATAGGAGAGAAGTTATTAATTTTGTTTAAATGCACCTGTTATAAACGGGTAATTCTTCTTGTGTAAACATAATCATAGTTTGTACACAAAACATGTGTTACCTGTAAGGCATGTACAAAGTTTCATAACAATCTGTTGGACTGCAGAGAAGTTATTAATTTTGTCCAGCTAGTGATTTGCGTTCTGATTCAATGTGCGTTTGTTAAGCTTAGATAAAAATGTGTTAAATGTATTTTTAACCTGATATGAATTATTTTGCAGGCTTAAACACTCACAAGTGATTAAAAACTTCCTTATTCCATGATTCTTTTCTGCTGTTTAAGCCAAATATGGAACAGTTACCGTATGCCCCACCACTGAAAGAAAATTAATTACTGATAAATGCGCAAGAACGCGCAAACTTTAAAACAGGGATTCAACACTCTAAATGATGCTGTAGTAAATGGTAAAGGAATTGTTATAACCAGGGAACGGATTTATATGGACTAAAAATATATGAAATATGTAAATATATATGTAGTTATTTTTACCAAAATATGGAATTAAATATGGATTTTTACCAAAATATGGAATTAAATATGGACTTAAATTATAAAAAAATGACTATGTACGTTAAATATTGGTACATTTTAATCAAACTAAACAAAAAATATAATGGACGTACCTTATCTTCCAATGTAGTTTCAACAAAACACAATTTTTATTGTCTGTTACCATAACAATAGGTTACAAACATTTCTTTCAAGTGCTGAAAAGTGAATCTTCTTCTATTGTCTCTGAGGATAGATTTATACTGACTAAAAGAGCGTTCGACGTCACAAGAAGTAACTGGTACATAATTCAATTTCACAATGTCTGCTGGGGATAAGTCCAAGTTAATCTTCACTGTTGATTCACCACTCATCACAGCAACAACCTTTTGTAGTTCTTCATATCCAGGGTTTTTTGAAAGTACAGTGTCCACCTTAGCTCTTACTGCATCTGCAACTTTACCTCTACCACGATTCAGTTGTTCCACAGTACTATTTATAATTTCAAAACTTTCAGATAGTGAAAGGTGCCTATTTTGGAGACTTTTGAGCGTTTTTATGATGCATGAAAATGTATGCTGAATGTGAGCTAAGTCATTCTTCACACTTATGTCACAGGTAACTGTTTTCGCAGTATCAATTGAGACTGCATCTTCAGAGTCCAATGCAAGGAGAACATTGTTAATAGAGTCTATATGTTCGGCATAATATTCAACTGCTTCTAGCCATGTACCCCATCTAGTTAAAATTGGCTTTGGTGGCAATGGAATTTCAGGGTACATTTCTTTCAACACGTTAACTCTACTGGGAGCTTTGAGAAATACTTTTTTCACTGATGAAATCAACAAATCTACTTTAGGGAAATTGTCTCTGACCACTTCTGCCACACGATGAAATGCATGCGCCACACAAGTAAAATGAGTCAATTTAGGATATACAACAGATAATGCTTGTCCAGCTTTGACCATATAAGGGGCAGCATCGCTAATAAAGAATAACACATTATCGTACATAATACCCTTTGGCCACAGGATACCCATAGCTTCGTTGAACAGTTTAACTATAGTTTTGTTATTGCACTTTTCTAGAACATCACAATGTAAAAGAATTCGTTCAGAATATTGTTCACTTAACAAACCGATAACTACATTACCAACAAGTCTACCTTCTTTGTCGGGAGTCTCATCAATGGAAACCCAAATTGAACTATCTTTAATTTCATCTCTTATCTTCTGTATTGTCTCATCGTAGATGGATGGAGCATACGTCTTCCTAAGTGTTGACTCATCCGGGATTGTATGTTGAGTATATTTTTCAAGGAATTCCCTGAAGACCTTATTCTTTAGTTTGTAGAGAGGAATATCAGCAGAGATGAGAGAACGGCACAGGTCGATGTTAAACTCAGATCTTACATTCGATGTTGTTGGTTGTGTTAAAAACAATTGTCTCTGCTTGGAATTTAGTTGTTTGTTGGCCTGATGTTTACTAGTTGTAATGTGTTGTTGCACCAGGAACTTTTGTGTAGATGATACTGCACACTGACACAAATTACAAAATAATATTTTATTGTCAGTTGATAAACCATCTTCTTTAAATTCTGAAATGTAACTTGTTAGTTTTGATTTTAAATTGACTGAATGACGTACTTTTGGCATATTTACCGTCTTTATAGTATGATTTACAAAACTGAACCTATGTGTACTCTGACTGGCATTTAACTGTTGAGCTGCACAACTGAAGTCTGTTAAAAATTTTAAATTAAATTAATACAGTTTTGTAACTTACTTTCCCATTGTTGATAGGACTGCTAATTTTCAAATAACTCTGATGTTAAAGGGATTACTGAACATGTGTTTAAATCTCTATTGTTGAAATGTATTTTTAAAAGTTAATGGAATTTTGTTTTGTTTTATTGTTAAACCTAATATAATATGGACTGTTTTATATGAAATATGGAAAATATATGGAAATTAACGAAAATATGTACTAAACTCTAAAATATGGAAAAATATGGAAAATAAAAGTAGGATTTTTCAACCCTACACATTGTGAAACATAAAGATAATGCAAAATATAAATTATATTAGCTTTATAAGTAAATATGTATTTACATATAAATCCTTTCCCTGGTTATAACCGTACGTGACCGGATATACTAAAACTGACATTATATTTGGAGAACTTTAAAATTATATATATATATATATATATATATATATATATACATACATACATACATATATATATATATACATATATCATATATTTCAATTGTAATGTTTAAATCCTTCTGTAAGAAGAATAATACTTTACAAACTTGTAATTGAAGTTACATTAGTAAGATCGTACCTATCTGAACAGATTCCATGTCTCACAACACAACAAATCACTAACAATTGGCTCTTTTTCACCCACATAGCAAGCCTCTCTGTCTACGGCTGAACCGGAGCTAGAAGTATTTATAAGAACTCATTGTTCATAACCTTCTAAATATAGCCTGCCGCTGATAAAACACTAAAAGCTGTTTATCACAACGTTCTTCAAATGTTAAAGAACATGAATTCATATTCATTTATGCCTAATTAAACAAATCGAAATTTGATTTTTGTCCACCTAGATTGGGAAAATTGCACACTGTGCGGTGTACAAAATGCGACATTCTTCAGGTTTTGCTAAATTATTCATAATTTACATGTTATGAGTATTAATGTTCTAAAATGATATTCTCTAATTATGCCTGAATTTTACCGTGCCACAAACATAATTTCACATTTTAATAGAGCAAGTAAGTATTCTCCTGGTTTTTTTTTTCTTTACAATTTTAAATCTTGAAAAAAAAAAAAAACTATAAAGTGTATGTTCGGTAATGCAAACATAGCTGCTAAGTTGGCAGGAAATGAACAAAGAAATTCTATTTGAAATAAATTTAAACCTGGCAAATAATTGCATTGAGTCTTCAGATGTGTCAACCTGTAAATCCGCTTATTTCACCTGAAATTGTGGATTTGTTCTCATTATGTCCATGGTGGGGTGATTTACAAATAGCTTAAAATCGTGTCTTATTTCTAAAGTCGCGAAACCTATATTCTTAAAACTCTCTACTTAGACTTATCTATTTGAATGGCACACTTACAAGGAGAGGACACGCTCTATATATCACCGAATTAAATCAGATTTTGTGACATGAAAGTACAAGACACACTGTTTACAGTCATACCTGGTATGGGTGGATAATGACTCGTTTTGGAAATATTGGCTATTGTTTATGACATACTTCCGTTAGGTGCCTAATAGGGAAGCATTAGACTGTGTAAGGGCGTAGCTCATGTGGTTCTATGCTGAATTATCATCCAGGCAACCCGAGTTCGAATCCTAATGCCTTCTCATTTTTTAAAGCTTGATATTATTATTATTATTATTATTATTATTATTATTATTATTATTATTATTATTATTATTATTATTATTATTATTATTATTATTATTATTATTTTAATTCACTTTCAGTTGTCAGTTCCTATATTCAAAGCCATATTGAAATATGCGTGGCAGGGGCGGACGCAGGATTTTTTTTCGGGGAGGGATTTGAGGAGATAGTAAAAATGGAGTAAAGAAAAATAAGTTTATATACTCATAATTTATTTCCGAGTCACAAACATTTACAATTTGGTCCTACCCCAACCCAGGTCGATGACATTTAAGTGTGTTTAAATGCGACAGGCCTCATATCAGTCGATTTACTGGCATGTAAAAGAAGTCCTGAGGAAAAAAGTTCCGGCACACCGGCGACACTGATATAACCTCGGCAATTGCAAGCGTTGTTGAATAAACCATAATTTTTTTATTTTAACATTTGCAATGACTGCAATACAAAAACAATGACGGAATGACATTTACAGAAGAAGGCGACGAGGCCTCTTAGACATTTCATCAGTACTTCATGAGCTTTTACTGCTACATTTTTATGTATATACATCAAGGCCAGTCCATTTAGGCTGTAGTTACAGGCAACGTGCAGAAAAGTTTCAGCGCCTTGTGAGTGCAGGGAAAAATAATTTCATTGCACCTGTTCAAAGATGTTATAAAGACAGTAGGTATTAGGTGAAGATTTTTCTGATCAAGGAAATTTCTTCTCCACATCTTCATTTCATTGAAGAAAGACTCTGGTGATGCATCAACATCATTGGGCCCCTGATTTACTACAGCCTGAATAGCAGTTTCTAAATCTTCATCTGATGCTCGCACTATGTTTTTAGGCAGCAAAGTTTGTATGGACTTTAGGATTCCCTTATGATTTAAAAACCTGTCCTTGAGCTGACTAATGAAATAGTCTAAGAAGAGAAGGAAAATTACAAGCCTAAAATACTCTTCATGACTCTCTGTCTTGAAGTAAGAACTCTGTGTTTGTCTTCCTGCAGTTCTTGGAATTTAACATTTTAGCAAAGAGAATTTACGTGGAAAACTCTCTAATTCATATGTACATTCACAAATTAAAATTAATATTATTTTTGTTTCTTATTTCGTATTTTTCTCAAAATTTCGGGAGGGGATATATCCCCTTAATCCCCCCCCCCCTGCATCCGCCCCTGATGCGTGGTATGCTTCAAAATTGATAAACGGACGAGAAGTGTTTGTGAATGCGAAGGATATCTGTTTCGCAGCAGAAGTGCGGAAAAATGTGTGTGACTGTGGACAACCTTCTTTCATTTGCTGTGCATGGTGCAGGAAATATGTATGTTTTGTGTGTTTTTATAACATCATAATGAATCGGGTACAAAATGAAATGGAATAGCTGCTACAGAAATAGAACAGACGCCAGTGACACATCTTACCTTCCTACGTGAGCAGTATTTCACTGCCTATCCTTTACAATACAATGTTAGTTAATTAGTAATTTGTTTAAAACATGATGAAGCATTCAATACATTGAGAAATATGATATAGATATGTAAATAGATAACTGTGATCACAATATTAATCATTATTAAAAGAAAAAAAAATGTAGAACCAGTTTAGATTCGAACTCAGGTTGCCTGGATAACAACTTAGCATCCAACCATATGGGCTACGGTGTTACACAGGCTAATGCTTTCCTATTGAGCACCTAACGGAAGTATGTCACAAACAATAGCCAATATTTTCAAAACGAGGGGTCATTGGCCACCCATATCAGGTATGACTTTAAATAGTACGTCTTGTACTTTCATCTCACACAATCTTATTCCATTCGATGATATACAGAGCATGTCCTCTCCTTGTTAGACAAAGAAGTTTATGAAGTGCCATATAGTTTCGACATTACAAAATTGTAGAAATGTCTTTCCATTAAATTTGATTTCCACGCATCTATCACTAGTATCACGGGTCTCACGAAGTCATGCATATTTTATATTCTGATTATGTCATTGAATATGACAATTCAGACTGCAGTGTTTAAGTGTTCGCATTATATCAGGAATGCTAAATAACAAAACCAGTCTACTCTCTCCAGCTCAGGAATTTCGGTATCTTAAGCAAAATTCATATCTATTTTACTTTTAGATACTTAACAAATTATCGAAATTAGACACTACTGTGATCTATAACTGAATACTATAACTGTAGACGGTCTACACTAAATGAATTTGGAAAATTTTGTTTACGAGTTTAGTTGCTCAAATATAATAATTTTTATGTGATTATTAGGCCTACATTTTTACTACGTCATACTACTTTTGACAAATAAACCGGTATAAAAGGACGTATTTGAACCAATCATGGCTATTTATCGCTACAGTTTTATCTCTTCCCTATCATTTGTTCGTTTTTATCGCTTCACAAACTTTTTTTTTTTTATAATTCTGTAGCATTTGCTTTCTTGATTGCCAACATTTCAAAACTGAAAATTTTTTACGGTACTATAAAACATTTTTTGCGATCGTCATTTGGTTCTTGCATAGATATTCAAGTGAAAATGTCGGCTCCGTTGAAACGTTTTCGTGAAGCTAACATTATTTTTATTTATTTTTTTTATTTTAGTAGGTTATTTTACGGCGCTTTATCAACAGCTTAGGTTATTTAGCGTCTGAATGAGATGAAGGTGATAATGCCGGTGAAATGAGTCCGGGGTCCAGCACCGAAAGTTACCCAGCATTTGCTCATCTTGGGTTGAGGGAAAACCCTGGAAAAAACCTCAACCAGATAACTTGCCCCGACCGGGAATCGAACCCGGGCCACCTGGTTTCGCGGCCAGACGCGCTGTCCGTTACTTCACAGGTGTGGACGCTAACATTATTGAAATACAATTTTAATAAGTCAATTAATATCTATTTTATTGTATCTGAGTATTTCATTTCTTTTAATCTTTATATACTTTCTTCTGATATCACCTCCCTACAATTTATTTCTTTGTTTGCCAACATTTCAAACTGCACATTCTTTACGGTACTATAAAACATGCTTTGCAATCGTCATTTGTTTACTGTATAGATAGTTAACTGAAAATGGGGCTCCGTTGACACGTATTGGTGAAGTTAAATTTAGTGAAATAGAATTTTAGTAAGTCAATTAATATTTTATTGTATTAAAGTAATTTATTTCTTCTAATCTTTATGTACTTTTTTCTATTCGTGTAATAGTCAATTAAATCCCACTTGAGTTTTGACTTTCTCTAGATAAATCAACACCTCTAGTGAGAATACTGTTGATAAAAACTAAGTGTAATATGGCCCCAGAGTTGCATACAGCATATCACTCCTTGAGAAAGTATGCTTTTGAGGTTTTTTCCTTAAATTTTCATCTCTGTTGATCGAGTTCGAATCTGAACTGCTTACAGCAATAAAATTACTTATTTTAAATCTCATTAATTGATTAGTTATTAAATTACTGTTTAATATATTAATAATGTTATTCATCCTTCGAAGAGGTGGAAAAATTCAAATATCTTGGAGCAACAGTAACAAATATAAATGACACTCGGGAGAAAATTAAACGCAGACTAGGTTCTGACTGACTGACTGAGAGAGAATAAGGTTCTTAGAAAAATATTTGGGGCTAAGAGGGATGAAGTTACAGGAGAACGGAGAAAGTTACACAACGCAGAGCTGCACGCATTGTATACTTCACCTGACATAATTAGGAACATAAAATCCAGACGTTTGAGATGGGCAGGGCATGGAGCACGTATGGGCGAATCCAGAAGTGCATATAGAGTGTTAGTTGGGAGGCCGGAGGGAAAAAGACCTTTGGGGAGGCCGAGACGTAGATGGGAAGATAATATTAAAATGGATTTGAGGGAGGTGGGATATGATGGTAGAGACTGGATTAATCTTGCTCAGGATATGGACCAATGGTGGGCTTATGTGAGGGCGGCAATGAACCTCCGGGTTCCTTAAAAGCCAATAAGTAAGTAAGTATTCATTCTCTCGAAGTTTTAATATGAATGTATCCCGTAATTTAGAATATAATTACAAATTTCATTGCTAAGTTCATCTTCTGACAAGCAAACCTTCTGATAGGGGCTGATAAAAAAGTTATTTTTTTTTCTTCCACCATATTAATAACGTCAAAAGAAGTGCTTATACAAATTTGGGCACCCGACCGCAATTATGAAGCCGTCCAAAAAGTGATCTTCCCTTGGGCCGTTTATATAAAAAAAGTAGCCTACAATTGCATGAAAATATTTATTGGAACAGATACAGCAATTGTTGCGCTATTTGTCAACATATCTACCACTGGAACTGAGATATTTATCATACCATGGGATTAATTAATTTTTGTGTCGTAGAAGTCAGCCGCCTGAGATCGGAAGCAGCATTTGACTGCGTCTGCACCTCTCTCTGTCTATCCCAAGATGAAAAATTTCTCAATTCCGGTGGACAATATGTTGAAAAATAGCTCAACAATTGCTGTGTCTGTGCCAATAAATTTGTCAAGTGAAATTGTGTTTTTTTTCTGTTAACGGCCCCTGGCGAACTTATTTTTAAGGCCCTCGTAATTGCGGTCGAGAGGCCAAAATTTGTATAAGCACTTCTTTTGACATTATTGACATGGTGGAAGAAAAAATTTAACTTTTTTATCTGCCCCATCAGAACGTTTGCTTGTAAGTCTTAATTTTATCACCCATGTAATCATGATAATTCTTATATTCCTTCGTTTAGGCCTAATAAATCGCTGATTTATTATTCATTCGCTAATAAAGCAGTTTATACCGACATAAATTAACTCATTAATTACTACATTTAACCGCTATAAGAAAATTGAAAATTCTGTGACGCAGAAGTTGGCAAACGGTGTGTAGATTACGATGTATACTTGCACGTTTATGGATACAGTGTCTTTAATTAACTTGCGTGTAATACTCCTCTTGCTACTTCAAACGCGCGACCAATATATTGAATAATCTTCAAGTTGAGTAAGAATTCGTTTTACCGTGAAATTAAAATTCTCCTCGTGTGTCACAGAGCTTGGCAACGTAGGCAGCACGTATGAAAATTTTAAGCTGGTATGAAGTAAATAAGAAGCAATAATATGGATATAGCCCTGTGCCAGTAATGTAAACAACGAATTACTTGGTATCAATATACGAATAGGATTTATTATTATTATTATTATTATTATTATTATTATTATTATTATTATTATTATTATTATTCGTCGTATTCGCTCAGTGGCTAACGTATGCGCTTCCCATCTAATCGGTTCGTGCTTTTGTTCGTCGGCGAGACCGTTCCAAGGAATTTATCTCCCATCCAAGGAACTAGATGTTACGTGTCCCTCGTCACGTACTGGTTTGTGTTGTCTCAGCTATGTCTGTGCCGTACAGATAACATGACCAGGAAGGCTGTCAAGTGTTGGTGCACAGATGTAATTATATCCTTACCTACATGGCACTAAACTATGTCTTAAATAACCAACTATATACAGGCTCTTTCCGAGGTGGTGTTACAAACTTTCAGGGATGATGGCGAAAAGCACATGTATCAATTTGAGATAAGGAACCATGGTCCGAAAATAACTGAGTCGAAATTATAAGCAAAACTAGTTGTGTTGAAATAGAAATGTAATTTGGCACCACGTGCCCTCCTTCCCTTAACCTTTGGAACAGTCGTGGAAAGATGGTATGGGCCGGATGTCTCCTACGTGGGTACTTGTCCCAATACAATCTGTGAGCTTGTATACTGTTCCCATTGACTCATACGTATTCGAAAATCAGGTCTGCTTATTCCGCTCTCGTATACTCCTCCATTTCACTAGGACTGATCGACTGGACACTGCAACTTGTACACATACATTGCTGTCTACAGACGTGCATATCAGGACCGACCATGTCCGTTACACATTACGCTATCAGCATTGATTTAGTGTAGTTTCCTGTCCCCATCCCTCAGACAGCTCACTGAATGGAATACTGTAAGTAGACAACGTAAACAACGTCAGATGAATAGAGTATGTGTAAGATGTACAGATAAATACACATAAATAAGGTGTACAGAGGAATAAAATTATTTCATTACCACAGAACTATTTTTTCTTGTAATTTTCGACGTGGTCATTTCCGGACCAGGGTTCCTTATCTCAAATTGATACATGTGCCCTTCGCCATCATCCCTGAAAGTTTGTAACACCGTCTCGGAAACACTCAGTATATACAGGGTGTAAGGGGTATAAGTGCCGTCCTTTTCACAGTCATCGAGGACGGTCTACAGCAGTGGTCGTCAGCACTCGCTGAAATGTGCAATGGGTACGCGGTGCCGTCCCGTGTGCACTGTCGTGCAAACAGGGAGAGATAGAGAGCATACCCGCTAGCAGCTACGAGAGCACTATAGTGCACTGCGTTTTCCGCGGGTAAGAGAGGCTAGCCCCAGCGTGCTCTGTGCTGACGACCCCTGGTCAACAGAATCAAAAAATGTCCCTACAACATAGGGTCAAAACTTTATAGATTTCCCAGAAAAAATATTTCTTCTCTTATTTTATTCGCGTTATACTGCTTCTATCGTTAGCAAAATTACGAAAACAATTACATCAGTAGATATATCTAACAAAGAGTTAATATTAGTTTTAAAAATATGTGTGTTCTATTAAGTTTTCGTTAAGTTAAATGAAAAGACATGCTTAAATTTGTTAATATTCTGGCGTGACAGACGTGGCAACGTGTTGAGAGGCAGTACTCTGCACAGACGTAAGTACGAGTCAGCTGATTTCAAGCTGCCAAGCGGATGACAGTTCAGTAAAAATCCGTGGCGCTACAGCCCTGAAGGGCCAAGTCCGACCAGCCGGCTGCTGGCTTCACGTTCACATGCCGAAGCAGAGGTGGAGGTATCGTGTGGTTAGCACGATGATCCCCCAGCCGTTATAGCTGGTTTGCTGAAATGGATTTTCGCTACCTATCGTAGCTCCCCAAGTGCATCACGATGCTGGGTGGGCACCGGTCCCATACGCTGGCCGAAATTTCATGAGAAAATTTCTTCCCCCATGAGGACTCGAACGAGCGCGCATTCCGTAACGCCTTAGACCGCGACGCCACGGCGCGGGACTGACAATTCAGTACTGGGATTCAATAAACAACTTAAAATGTCATTCACAGTTTAGGAATATTGTATGTTATTAATTTATGGAGAAAGTCGTCGTAATTCAAGTGAGACTAGAAGGATGTACCGTCAACCTTTTCCTTAAAAGGAGGTTATCTAATCGGCGAACTTTTATAGCAGTTTCTCAACGATTTTAGAAACTAGGAGTCTCTTACTCCGTTTCGAAAATCACACAACCAGAAATTTGTTTAAAAATGATACTGCTTTACGGAAGCGGGAGAGATTAAAAATTTGTACATACATCTTGATTACAGAACAACAAAACAAAAGGCGCCAAGACCAGCAAAAACCAGTTCTGAAGAAGGCCATAACAGACCGAAACATGTTAACCAGGTACAATAGAATTTAACACGAGAAATACATATAGTACATATTCCGAAATTAAAATTTGCATTAGAAAAAATGATTTTGTGTAGAAAATCATTGTTTATTTTTAGACATACAATAAAAAATGCAGCAATATTGTTGCATAAAATGTAAATTTAACATAATGTTCTATTAATGAGATTGAAAGTTTGTATTTGCTGCTCGTTTTATGTAAACAACTGTATTATTATGGTCCGCTCCTGCATTAGAACAGAGCATCTGAACCGGTATGTCTGCACCCGTTTGAGCTGTACTGTGTACTTATAAATCCACCCCTCCCTATCCAGCAACGTTGCAAAACGTTACATACATACATACATACATACATACATACATACATACATACATACATACATACATACATACATACATACATACACACACACACACACATACATACATACATACATACATACATACATACATACATACATACATACATACATACATACATACATACATACATACATACATACAGAGTGTAACTGAAATATATGTCAAAACTTTAAGGGAGTATTTCTCTCATAGAGTGGATGAATAAATGTTATATAGAAATTTGGTCCGGAAACGCTTTATTTCCTTGCTACAGCCCTTTTTATATAACATTACTTACATTGATGGCGTATGCACATTATGAAATCAAAATAGCATACCACGTAGAAATATCGATGTTTGTGCCGGCATTGTTGGTGACGTTCTGGTGCAGGGCTGGGCACATTACGTGATTCTGAGAAATGAGCGCTGTGTGCTTTAAAGAGCTGTTCTTCCGACCACTGTGACGTATGCATACTGTACGTCATTCAGTGTCGGTGTAGTGGTGACTCTGCAATATGATGGCGAATTTTGAAGACGGAGCTTCCGCTCATACACTAAAGCTGCCCGCTTGTAATGTATCATGGGAGGAAGAGAGAGAGAGCAGTGGATTAGCAAAGTGTTTAATTTGTCATAAAACACTCCAACTAATTAAGAAGTTCAATATCCAGAAAACAACCACGTAGTTATTTTGGTTATTGAGCTTGAAATGGTTTTGTTCAATAGAATTTATTTATTTATTTAATTGACAGAAGTACGATTTTGTTACAATAGTTTATTCATGTAAAAGAAAAGTGTAAAAGAGTGTTTATTATTAATTTCCTTCCTTTCAGTCCTTTGTTACATATGTTTATATTATTAATACCGTAACATTATGTCTGATTGTAATCCTTTATGTTTATATTATTAATAGCCTATCGTTATGTACTGTGCGTATGGGTTATGTAAATAAGCCTAATGATTTGTGTGTGTGCATAGAGCGAAGTTCATTTCATTAAATTAATAAATGTTATAAAGTCTGTACTGTACAATGGATTGATGCAATATCCTTATAAACTATTATGTACTGACAGACTGAATGACTATGGCTCTTGTTATATTAATGTAGGGAAGGTAGCTGTAATGTGAGTCCGCCACTGCGTGAGCTTGCCTTGCGGAGCGACAGCTGCTCTGACCGGCTAAATGGAGCCGCTCTCATGCCCGGCCCTGTTCTGTTCATCTTCTTCCACCCAGGTCCAACGGAGAAAGATACAAAGACTTCTTAGAGTACACCTTACCTGTTCTGTTACACCATGTGCCGTTAGCAATACGACGAAACACGTACTTCATGTACGATGGAGCTTCTGTTCACTTCTGTGTCAATGTTCGTCGATTTCTAAATCAAAGGTTCATTGACAGACAGATAGGTACGACATGGAAATCAATATTGAAAAAAAAAAAAAACAAGTCATGGCATTTCGTAGGAAATACCCGATCGCAAGCAAAATTTGCTTTAACAACAAATTAATAGAAAGAGTAAATGAGTTTACGTATCTTGGCTATAATTTAACATTTCGATAGCTGAGAACCAGTCTGTTCTAAGTCCAACTTTCTATAAGAAAGAAGTCTGTGTTTCATTGTGCTCCAGTTCTTGTCTGCATATATGGATCGAACAAAATTTCTGATAGTCACTCAGCTTTTCCCTCATTAACGGAATATAACGTGTTTGATTACGTGTATTATACGCCGCTCTTCCACGCAACTAGAACACAACGCAACATGCTATAACGGTTTGCGACCACTCTCTTGACCTTCAAATCATGTGTGTAACCCTGTGTATTAGAGAGGGGGTTGCAGTTTCGGTACTGTGAGTTGTATGTTAGTGTGATGATGAATCGTGTGGGAGTGGTGTTTCGAAAAGTGTTGTATGGTATAGCAGTTTTGAACAATAACAAAAGTGATAAGACATTCAATTTAATTTGGATGCGTCTATAAGAATTATTATGTTTATGCACAGTTCTAATTCGAGTATTTGAGAGTATTTGCTTTTATTTTCACTATTTGAATTTCTAAAAATGAGATCTAATAATCCCGTTAATGTCATATAGGCCACATTCTAAAAAATCTAGTCGATTCAAAATACAGTGAACTACAGTCAGACGATATTGATGATCAATCTTTCGCTTTTAAACTATTTAAACTAATTCAGGATAAATATCAATATAGAGGTGCAGTTGTGATGTATCACTCATTAGACGTAGATAGTGCATCTGACAGTGAAAACAGTGATGTACTTGTGAATCCCGATGACACAGACGCACCTCCATCAAAAAGTGAGTATGAAATGTCATCTCCAGTTAAGGCACAGACAACCACTTTAACCGATGATATAATCAATAAATATCAAAAATTAATGATCACGTGGAAACACTGATCATCAGTTTTGCCAATTCAGCTGTTTTCCCGCTAAATCTAGCTTTTTTTGGATAACCATCTCGCGGGTAAAATTATATTATCCCGCTTAGCGGGAATACTAGCGATTTTTAATCTTTAAAGTTTCTGAAACTAAATTCATGTTAGCGTTATTGTTGTTTTTGCAAGTTTAATACCGGTCGATTCTAACAATTGGACAGTAGCGGCATTCTAATCAAACGTTAAAAATCGAACATCTGCTGCCGCCGTGCACTAGTACGTCACATGCTCAACAAAGACTGTAATGTATAGATTATAGACCACAGATCATACGGTCAGTGTTGCCAAGTCAGCGATTTTGTAGCTAAATCTGATGTTTTCAGGACTATGGTCAGCTACAGAATTTTACCGTCAGCGGCTAGCTATTTATTTGGCGTTTTTTTTATGATTCCGGCAAAGGGAGATGATATTTTAAAGTTTTCTTTCCTGTAAAAATGTTATAATTGTTTTTATACGTACTTGCGGACAACAATGTTAGTTAATCATAGACCAGAGTTTAGTATGGTATTATCACACTTTTTCATTGTACAAGTATAAAATATCAACGTTTTATGTTAACTCGATTTGGTGTAAATACGTCCATTTCCTGCCTCATCTATTGTTGTACAAATAAGGTATGCCGTATTCGTTAAACTCTTAATGTAATATATGCATTATTTTTGTAAATGAACTGATGTATTTAATCGTAAAGAATAGATATTATCATTCCAAATTATAGTTTATGTGACACAGACATAGGGTTAAAACATAAAACCAGACTCGTTATTGGCAGGCACGTCTCCAGCTCAGTGTGAAATCAGATTTCGAACCGACTGGTGTGATTGTGAATGTGATTATTTCCGAAGTGTCCAGTATATTCTTGATCTACTTTATTCACTTTTGAAGAAATATGCCGTGTAAAACTCCATACATAGAAAAGTTTAGAGATGTGTGGAAAAAAAACATGTGTTGAAAGATTGGGCGAAAGAAGTTACCGGTGATAGTTCGAAAGCTCCATGTAAATGGTGTAAGGTGATATTGAATGCAAAATATTCAGATTTAATTGGTCATGCTGATAGGGATAAACACAAAAGGAGTACCTAGCGGGGATTTTTTCTGTTGGTCGGCAACAGTTGCTGAGATAGAGTGGAATGGAAAAATGTTTCTAACACTACAAGCTTCTGGGCAGAGGTTAAGTGTTATTTCAGTTTCCAGAAGATTAGAAATATTCGATTTTTGTAAATTTTAAATCTCATTGTGGTTCATTCCATATTTTAGGTTGAAATTTTCAATAATGCATATGTGGTGACCATCCCTTTAAAGAGCTAGCTAAATTGACATTTTCTTTCCTTATACCATTGTTAGATTCAGAGCTTGAGAGGCTATTTAGCCAGATGAATCTTGTGAAAGATAAGCACAGGAACAGGATGGAATAATCCCGTGGTAAATGCAATTTTGATCATTCCAGCAGGACTGAAAAGACTTGAAAAATGTTGTTGCACTTACTGTATGTATTGCCCCAAAATGTACTTAAAGAAATAGGTAACTTAAGATAATAATAATAATAATAATAATAATAATAATAATAATAATAATAGTAGTAGTAGTAGTAGTAGTAGTAGTATTAGTAATAATAATAATTTAAAAACCGTATCTTATCAGAAGAATAGTTTCATAATAAACATGACACGAGTATGATTTCTTCTGTTAGGTACAATAGCTGCATATAAGTTGGATAATGAAAGAGAATCATCTCGTGAGTTGCAGGACTGTACAATACATCATCCCTCCTGTACGAGGATGAAGACGATTTTGCATAGAACATAGAGCCCCAAAGTAATACATATTTTCCATAATTTAGTGTATGTTCATATAAAATTCTCCAATTCCTAAAACGATACAGTTCATATTTCAAATTTGAAAGTGATGTGTTAAGAAAAATCTTGAGTTTTTTAACTACAATTTAGCGGTTTTTTAAGCTTGTGCAGCGGTAAATGGAATTATGAGTTGGCAACACTGCACACGGTTATAGACTGATTAAATTCAATTGCTTAAAGAATATGATTTGTGTAAGACGTGTACCGTGACAGTGTTAACTACTACTCGTTTTATAATTATACCGATACAATATCGTTAAATCTTTTTGTGTGATATTTATCCGTAGTTGAGATATGGGACCTCAATATCAGCAACGATTTCGTAAAGAGTGGTCACGTGAAGTGCAACTTAAAGACAAACACAATTGAATTCTGGAGTAAGTAGCCAGTTATAGGGACGCATCTGATATAAATCCTTTTCAAGAGTTGGTTGATCTTATCGTGTTTTCTTGATCTAATGCTGAAGTGGAGAGAATGTTTAGTATGATGAATTGATGAATGTCGTGAAGTCTACGAAAACGGATAGGAACAGAATTAATGAATGCAATTCTGACAATACGGGCAGGTCTGGGTCGTGTGAACAAGTGGAGGAAATATGTACCTTGGCTACGTACAGAAATGAAAGTGGTCACTCTAGGAATAACTTACTACACTGGGAACCTCACAGTTGTAGCATTACATTCCTACTTTATAGGATTCAGATGGAGATGATCCGGAGGAGCTTCCAATTTTAGTAAGTGATTTTTAAATTACATGTTTCTTATCAATATTAATTGCATGGATATAAAATTGAATGTCTTACATTGTGCCGAAATGAAAGCTTCATTGATCAGCTTCTGCGAAAGTTAAACTTGAGCACTATACCATTTATTATTATTATTATTATTATTATTATTATTATTATTATTATTATTATTGTTGTTGTTGTTGTTGTTGTTGTTGTTGTTGTTGTTGTTGTTGTTAACGTTACTTACGTGCCTGACACTATATTATGACCTTGCTAAAATACCTTGCAAATACCTGAAATTTATAGTATGGAGTACTGTAAATTAGATATAATTACTGGGAGAGCTATATGTCTACCCAACTCGCCCCAAATACATACCTTACTTATATAATAAAATCGATGTGCGTGAATGAAGAACACGGCCATATTTCGTGAATGTGACGTATTTGAGGGAGAAAATGGAGGGGTTCCAGTGTCGCCAACATTGCAACTACACACCTAGTCTAACCTAACCTAACCTCTCACGTAACAATACACACATAACCTAACCTGTCACATAATACATACCTAATCTAACCTGTCACATGTTACTACACACTTGTAGTAACATTCCTCAAGTTTAGTATCATTTCGTTTGCATATATTGCCATCCCTGCTGGATGCCGTGTCGGGTGCCATCTAGTGAAAGTAGATCGTGATGTCGGGGAGAAACTTTCATCATTACATTTAGTTCGTTCAGTTGTAAAATAACGAATGTGTTGCTGTAGTGATAATTCCATATATAACGTATAGTGCAATAAGAATTGAAATGTGTTGTGACTGTGATAGAAGTGTTCAAAATTGCTTTATAGCACCAAATTGGCAATGATAAAAAGTGTGCAACATTCGTTACATTGGCGGGTGGATACTCTACATTGACCTATGGTTAATATTATTATAAAATTTAATAATAATAAATACGCATTAAAATTTAGAGATTTCTGTTAGAAAATCGCGGATTTTCGAAAGCCATCTGGCGGGATTATATGGACAACTGTTGGCAACACTGCTGATCAGAAAATGAACTGACAAGCATATAATATTATTAACTGCAAAAAATTCAGATGCATCACTGGTTTTGTATATAAGGCAGTAGATTATTTTAAAAGGCCTCCTAAACATCATGTGTTGTCAACAATAAAAAAAAAAAAAAAATTATGGATGCATTTAAAACTTCGCGCTAGCGAGGCCTTTGGGTGCATGACTATAAACTAAAACAGTGGCCATTGATGTTCGCATGGTTCCTCACAAACATTTAGGCCTATTTATCGATTTAAGAAAAATCATCATATCACCGCACGTAAAATTACTAAATTTATTTCTCAAAAGAATTTGAAAATGAATCCGAACTCATTGGCAAATTCAATTGATTCGTAAAAGATGTTAATAAAATCATTGATGAAAAGCATTACAGTTCTGACAGTGTGTTTAACACAGACCAATCTCGTCTTGAATATGAAATTACTTCTGGCAGGACCCTTTCTCATCAAGTTGAAAAAAAACACGCTTGCAGTAGTGCAGTCCATAGCATCCACGACATATTCATATACTATCCAAGTTCATGTCCTCTGTTGGTGTGTTAGGTTCGCGATTGTTTATATGTTTTCAAGAACGAAGTGCGAATTTGGTCCTAGAGTAAAACAATTGATACAGAGGGGAAACCCCTTTTAATATTGTAGTAAGTGCTAGCTCATCAGGTAAACTCTGTAAACTGGCTGAAGAAAGTTTTCATTTCTGATGTAGGCCTACAGAAAGATACGTTACTACTTTCAGATTCTTCGAGTGGACAAACAGTATAAATAATTATATTTAAATGAGGAAATAATTCGCTTGCTGGATGGAAAAAACTATAAATATGGAAATATCCCACCCAAAACAACGCGGTTTATACAGTCATTAGATGTAGCCTATTTTCTTTTAGACAGTATAAGCTTGTGTTTCGTAGAGTAGAAGATTATTTCAGGTCCAAATTAATTACTCAGAAATCGGCAGAAAATTGACATGATAGAACCTTTACACTAAAAATGCGTTCTGTTGTGTATCATCAGTTCTGTTCACCCGAACTCCAAGACGTGCTGGTATATGCTTGGCAGAAATGTGGATATGTGCCGGGAAAGAACATAAACGATTTCAGTGTTCTCCAAACAATTCTGCGTACTGGAAATAGTGCTTGTGAAACACCTAGATGTGAGGAACCAGCTGTTGTGACATGTTTGTACTGCAAAAAGACACTTGCCCTGACCATTTTGTAACAGAGCCACATTATCACAGAGGATAATGATTCAGGTATGTGTAGATAGTAGTCTAAAGTTATACTACTGTATACGGGATTGATGTGTGTATATAAAAAACAACGTTTCTTAAAAGCGTAGTGGTTATTCCGATACTGTTTCTAGCAAGTATTATGTTTTCGAGTGGCGCTGCGTTGCTAGGCAGGTGGGCAGTCAGTACAGGGCAGTGTTAGTTGCGTGTAAGAGCGGCGTAAAAGATGTGGTAATTAAAAATGTAATATTTCTTTAATGAGGGAAAAGCTAGGTGAGTGACTATTACCATATTATTTACTGACTCAAACTTAGGAATTGTGATAATTTTTATTGAAATCGCAGTTCATAGGTAGAGAATGTTCCCTTGTGAGTATCCAGTTTTCAGTCAGACAGCCCTACTCATCCTTAAGGCTGGTTCACAATAAACCTGGAACGGAAACGAGAACGAGAACGGAAACGTTAAAATGTATTTAAATGTGAGTATTCACAATAGTTAATTGTGAATATTCACATTTAAATACATATATTTTAACATTATTTCCGTTCTCGTTCTCGTTTCCATTCCAGGTTTATTGCGAACCAGCCTTTAGACCAACCCTCTCGAGGGAAACTACGGAATAATGCTGATGTCTAACGTGAGGAAATGCGAGAACCCTGGGTCAACTTCGCAAGAAGTGTCATTATGTATTTTCCATATTGCTTTGGCTTATTGTCGTAGCAACAGGGCACAGCCTTGCCGAGTGCACTACTCTGTCGAACAGGTGGCACGCTTGTCGCGAGATGACAGGGTGTAAGATGAGGAGTGATGATGAGCGGGTAATGGGGATTAAAAAAAGTCGTATCGTGACCCTTGCAATTAGTACTATCCAGCATTAGTCTGGAGAGACTTGGAAAATCACGACTACTTAAATCAGGATAACTGGCCCCTGGGATCGAACCCCAGGGACATCGCTAATAAAATGTGAGAATGACAGCCATTACACAGTCATTCTCGATTCACTATGGATTTTCCCGTGATAAATTCTTAGCCTGATCGACTGCTTGAGAGCCGAATGTCTACACTCTACACCAGGGCTGGCAATTGGCTTCCCCGTACGAGCGTTTTAAGGCTGGTTCACAATAAACCGCGAACGAAAACGGCAACGAGAACAAGGACGGAAATAAAGTTAAAATAAATGTATTTCCGTTTTTGTTCTCGTTGCCGTTTCCGTTCCCGGTTTATTGTGAACCAGCCTTTACTCGTAAGGGCACATGAAAACAGGTTTATTTCCTCACGGGAAAGACTGATACCCCTCTGTGAATAGGAGAATAGGGAGTTCGTTTGGTACAGATAAGGGCTGAAGTACAGGGACATCATTTTATTTTTACTAACATTTCTAATATTAACCTGGCTATACCTTTGGATTAAGGGTTGAGAACCGGAAACACAGTTTGCTACTCCCTTCCACGACTGAAGTTCGATGATACTGGAGTAACATACAAACAAATCACTTTACTAGGTATAGGAGGGAAGAAAAGTAGTTCATTCATTTACGTAAACTAGGAAATATCGCAATTTTGAGTTTAATAATTTTCATTAGGTTTTTGTTTAATCAAAATACAGTACCTACTGTATTAACATTAAGTGTTTTTACTCACGGACTGAGCTATCCATTCGGACGTATTTATTATATATTGTATATTATACTATACTGTTTAGAGCACATTAGGGTACAATATAGAGAATGAAGTTGAATTGTAAAATAATCATAATATGGATATTTAAACACATTTTTGTAAATGGTGGCCGTTCATTTCGATACAGACTTTAGTTCTTTTGTGCATATTATCGCACTATAGACTATTGTACCTAATTCCAATTACCAGTTTCGGCCTTGGTACTATAACTCATGTTGAAATAATTCTGTACCTACTCTATAAAAGATTATCTTACGTACTGTATATTCAATCCTCACTTCTGCCCGGTCCGAAAAGATAAAATTACTCAGATAAGCTATCTACTGTCCGTCCAAGTGCTTATGTAGCAGGGTCGTAGAAAGGGGGGAAATCATGTAACAGTTAATTACTTAACGAGGCCCTTTTATTTAAGTTATTTTAAACAGTCGTATAATATTACGTAGACGTCCAATTCCTAACAGAAATTAATGTTTTGAGAAAAGAGTAAAGACAGCCCAGCCACTAGCCTTTAAAGAGGGGCGAGCAGTAGCGAGTGGGGGAAACCGGGATGCGACGTAGGCAAACAGGCGACAGTATCTGTGTGAAAATATGATTCAATATTGAAAGGTCTTTCGTCACTGGAAAACGCGAACATATTTCTGGAACGTACTATACCCACTAACTCAGTACTGTTTACTATGACCGCATACGCAGCCTTGGTTCTGTGTGGAGAACGGTTGAAAGTTTACTAGTAGAGGGGTGGGAGTGAAGTGCATAAAAAATTTCAGATACAATAAAATTTGAAGTAAAAATAAAATGATGTCCCTATATCTACTACATTTCTCCTTGGATGTCGCAAAGCAGAAACCTGGAACTGAGTTTAACAATTATTCCTTTTTTAAAGAATCATAGTAGGGAGATGGGCAGTGTCTTATTCGTAGAAACATGTCAGATGCAGAAAACATCATTTAAAGCGGCATTATAATTTGTTCCATAGTGAAAAATATAAAGTTATCGTTAGTGTGAAAGGATGAATTTACTCACTGTACTAAGTGAGGTCGTAAGGCTAAGTGATATTATTTCAATTTGTATTTAATGTGTTTAACAATCTAAAGTTCGATCCTGAAGCATAATAATGAGAACGAAAAGAATGAAGACAAATTAAAGCAATTGTGACGGATTGCACTTCGTTGGTTAAGAGCTTTAGAGGCTTGATGTATCAAAGTTCATTACACCATGCATTGAAAATATTATTAAAAGACAGCGGAAAAAAGAAATCTAAGACCTTTATAAATCTTTATGTATTCGTGTCTGTTGCGTTAATTATTTTCATTGCTAGGTATACGGTTAATGTTGTTTATAAAGTTTTAGATTTACAAACTGTGATGTTGTTCTCTTTGACAAGAAATTTAACGTAAAAGCTGTGATTTGTGTGCTATAATTTTACTACCACCACCACTACTATTATTCAAGCATAGTAAAGAGTATTATAACTTTAAACGAGTAGAATAAACATGTTTAGTTACTGTTAATTTAATTTATTTCTCTAATTACTGCTTATTTTATTAATTACGTACAGTTTATTTACTATCACACAAGCAGTGGTACTACTGATAAGCATGAACTTCCACCACCGCGGCGCTAATGTACAGCACAACTGCAGATCCCTCAGCGACTCAGCTGTGTTCCTGTACGGGCACGCTCCAGTTCTTATTGGCAAAGCGGGGAGTATTCCTTGCCAGCCCTGCTCTACACCTCTCAGAACAGTGTTTTCCACTCATCGTTGAAGGTATTGTTTGAATTAACAGTATAAAAGGATGTGAATACGCTTTTAAAATAAACACAATATATTGCAAGAAGAGCGGAAACTTGTATTTCAAGTATTTAGGCTCTAGCCTGCTACGCCTCAGGTAGTCTCGCCTGCATTTCCTTGGATGACCCAGTCTTTGTTTCTCCTTGGTTCGAAATCCATTATTTGCTTGGGAATGCGTTCTTCATTCATACATTCTGCATTTTCCAACAAGGAGCTTCTGTGTTCTTCCAATTTTCTTATGAAACAGTTAAACCCATTATTTTATAATAGCCTATTTGTATTTCTCTTCCTGTTCATTAAACCTTACCACGTCACCGCTCTCAAGAATCAAATTTTTGTGCCGCTTGCAATCTGGATATATCTCTTCATCATGGTTTATGCCTCACTTACGTAGGCCACATGAGTTGTTACCCCCAACATTCTATATTCTCGTACTTTGTCCCCATTAATATCACTTTCATAATCACAAGATATATCACATTCCACATTGAATCTATTCAATCGAAGTATTATTGATTATTTCGTTTATACGTCGTCATTCCATTTGCGACCAATGAAGTGTAATGAAATTTTGAGTTTCAACCAATCACTGTCATACATCGCTAATTTTTGCAGTTCGATTTATCTCTATCAATTTACCACTATTTGGTCGTTCTTTCGTTTAGTCAGTGTCGCCAACTGTTTCCCCGTAAATCAAGAACGTGAATCCATTGTACTAAAGAAACTGCGAAATCCTAATTCCACATCTACATCTTCATCTTCTAATTCCATGTCCATTGTATCTAAAGAAAATGACACACCATCATAACAAGTGTTCATTTAATTAATGTATTAGTAAGGTTATTATTTTGTAATTATATTATAAAATAAGGGACATTAAATCCAGACGTTTGAGATGGGAAGGTCATGTAGCACGTATGGGCGAATCCAGAAATGCATATAGAGTGTTAGTTGGGAGGCCGGAGGGAATAAGACCTTTGGGGAGGCCAAGATTAGATGGGAGGATAATATCAAAATGGATTTGAGGGAGGCAGGATATGATGGTAGGGACTGGATTAATCTTGTTCAGGATATGGACCGATGGCGGGCTTATGTGAGGGCGGCAATGAACCCCGGGTTTCTTAAAAGCCGTAAGTAAGTAAGTATTATAAAATA
Source organism: Periplaneta americana (assembly GCF_040183065.1). Classification (NCBI taxonomy): domain Eukaryota; kingdom Metazoa; phylum Arthropoda; class Insecta; order Blattodea; family Blattidae; genus Periplaneta; species Periplaneta americana. The sequence goes on from NC_091120.1 coordinate 132,272,359, forward strand.
TTTGAATTAAATTATGATTCCAGCAGATAATGAAAATATATTTCTGTTATAATAACAAGAGAAAAGAACAGTACATATAATAATTAAAATTGTTAAACGTGTATTTCGCTTTTCTCAATTGGCATTACTGAATAACACCCAATTTGTTTTTTGCAGTAATCGATATTCATCTTTTTCAACTTCACAAAGCCTGAATAGTTTAAGTATACATAAATATACAATTATTAACATTTTGTGAGCGAATTTTATGGATATATTATTTACATTTTTTATTTTATTTACGAAATAGTCCTAACAAAAGTCAGTCGAAGTCTGAGAGTACTATAGATCAGCGGTGACCAAAACTCGAGCTGCAGTGATTACATGCGACAGAGTCTATAGGCTAAAGTAAAGAGGCGGAGGAAGGGTACTTGGCATGAAAACTACAACCTGTGGTGGTTATTGTACTAACATCTTGATAAATCCCGCTGGATAAAAATCTCAAGCTTTGCTGTATCAGTAATGTCACTGCTGTCATCAACAGCCAGTGAATAATATACGATTTTTCTTGCATCTTTTTCTAACCTTCCTCTTGAATATAATCAGAAATTTTCTAAATTCTTCTCTCGATACTTGGTCGAGAAATTCGTAGTTTATCAAAATTAAAAACTTCTTATGGAGAAATTATTTAAGCTGTTTTAATCACTACTCTTTTGAGAAATTCTGTTCTATTATAAGGCATTAGAGCACGAGATATTTCAAACCCCATTAGGCAGCTGACTTCCTTACATTTATTTATCTCATCTTTCTCTTCCTGGCTATGATTTACAGTAAGACATGTCAATTCCTGGCGTTTAACAGTTCGTTGGCACATAATATTGAATCAGTTTTTCTACAGTATTATTATTAAATGAATATCTAATAAATAGTTACGCTCATCTAAAGATTAAGAAGATTAAAATTAAGTAAAACCTAATAATTTTATCCTTCTAGGAAAAAGATCTAAAAATGTCAATATTCATGCACGTATAGAAGAATTATAGAAACACATACTTTGTGGTCAATAATAATAATAATAATAATAATAATAATAATAATAATAATAATAATAGGCTAATACATTATTCAGCATGGCAGTTAATATTTCTATATACTCCTAACTGAATCGTTGAGGATAGTATACATATTACATTTTGTCCGACAGAACAACAAAAAAGTTCTCCTCATTCTTTACGAAGCCACCTCTTACTGCGCTTGTAGAGACAGAGTTTGTAGAGCGACATGATACCGCCACTGCTTGCCTTCAGTACGTGAATGAAACACACAGCAATGTACAGGAAACTCCTCGTACCTGTTTGAATGTCTGTGATTACACGATGTAATCACGACACTCGCTTTGGTCACTTCTGCTATAGACAAATGTCTTGCACCGACACAAGATATGCTTCCTTAAAAGCCATGAATTTGATGTTGATATGCAAATCAAGCTTTCAGGTATAACTCCCTGTAAAGTTGATTTGAATAATTTCGAGGGAAAAATTGTTCCGGGGCTGGGTATCGAACCCGGGACCTTGGATCGGTGTCTGGTAGAGATCCCGGGTAGCTCAGTTGGTAGAGCGTTGGTACGTTAAACGAAAGGTTCCGGATTCGATACCCAGCCCCGGAACAATTTTTCCCTCGAAATTATTCAAATCAACTATATTTAGAAGGTCATGAACCTTGAGTTCTTCCTAAAACTTCTCGCTCCGTTTCAGTCGTAGAGAGAGGCTTACTACGTGGGTGAAAGAGAGAGAATTGTTAGTGATTTATTTTGTTCTGAGACATGGAATTTGTTCATATAGGTACATTCTTACTAATGTAACTTCAATTACAAGCTTATACAGTATTTTCCTTCTTACAGTAAGGTTTAAATATTACAATTGAAAAACTTATGTTTTTAAAGTTCTCCAAATGTAATGTGGGTTTTAGTACAGCCGGTCACGTCCGGTTACAATTCTTTTACCATTTAATACAGCATCATTTAGAGGGTTGAATCCTTGTTTTAAAGTTTGTGCGTTCTTGCATACTTATCAGTAATTTTTTTATTTCAATGTTGGGGCGTACGTTAACTGTTCCATATTTGGCTTAACAGCAGAAAAGAATCATTGACTAAGGAACATTTTAATCACTGTGAGAGAGTTTTAGGCCTCCAATATTATTCACATGATATGGAATATCAGTTTAAAAATACATTGGACACATTTTTATCTAACCTTAACAAACGCACTGCGCATCAGAACGCAAATCGTTAGCTGGACAAAATTAATAATTTCTCTGCAGTCTAACGCATTGTTATGTAAATTTGTACATGACTTACAGGTGGCAAATATATTATTTGTGCACAAACTCTGATTATGTTTTCACAAGAAAAACTACCCCTTTATAGTGGGTGCATTTAGATAGAATTAATAACTTCTCTCCTATCTAAAACATTTTTATGATACATTGTACGGAAGTTGCAGGCAGCACATATTTTTTGTACACAAACTATATTTACAGTTCCATAAGTCGAACTACTCCTTTCAGGAATGCATTTAAACAAAATTAATAAATTCTATCTTATCTGACAGATTTTTATGAAACTTTACACAGTAGTTCAGGTGGAATATATTTTTCTGTCTACAAAGTTTGATTATGTTTTATAAGAGGAATTGCATCTTTATAGGGTTGCATTTAGACAAAATTAACAACTTCTCTCCTATATAATATATTTTTATGCAAGTTTCTACAACTATTAGGTTCACAGGTAGCATATAGATGTAATAATAATAATAATAATTTGTACACAAAAAAAAACATATGGTACCTGTAACTCCTGTACAAAGATTCATAAAATCTGTTATGTAGGAGAGAAGTTCCTCTTTTGGAACTGTAAGTATAATTTATACAGAAAAAAAAATTATCCTACCTGTAGCTTCCGTACAATTTTTCATAAAAATCTGTTAGATAGGAGCAAAGTTACTATTTTTGTCTAAAACCACCCCTATAAAGGGATAGGTGCTCTTGCACAATCGCAGTCAGAGTTTTTATATAAAGAATATGTGATATCTATAAGGTCTGCACAAAGTTTTATAAAAGTCCGTTGGAATGCAGAGAAGTTATTAATTTTGTCCAGCTAGATTTGCGTTATTGCACACTGTGCGATGGTGTGCCACGGAACACTAGTGTGTCGCGAATGGTGCGCTTGTATGCCGCGAGAGAATGAAAATGGTAAAGGCTATCCTAACGAAAATTGAAAAAAAAAATAAAAGTGAAAAGAGTAGTAAAAAAAGTGAGTCCGCGCTAGTCAACATACAGCGAACACGGCATAAGTCTACATTCAGTAAACACATTCCCTTTTATAATCTTAAAAATTCCCCCTGGTTGGCAACCACTGGTTTAGATTATATGAGTGTGTCGCGGGATTGTAAATTACAGCTTTAGTATGCCACATGTTGAAAAAGTGAAAAACGCTGCAGAACCTTCCAGACTTCATATTATATTGTTCTCTGTAGGGTATTCTCACTTTCAGACGACAGAATTTTAGTCCCGATACTGAACGTTATGTACAGTTATCCTTAAAAAGAATGAGACGATTCTTGGTCGTCGGAAGTTAAAGTTCTACAGCGCGGTTCACTCGATATCCCGTAACGATACATACCATGACAAATAGTACAAGAATTGTTACAAGGACCACAACAAGGACAAGGACCAGAATAAGGATCACGAAGAAGACTGCCATTTAAGACCAGGATTTCACAACATAGCTCGAGTCACAAAATATCATTGCTTCACTGTACCGAATGGCAAATGCCTGCTAAGGGATCTACATTCTGGACTGCTGCTGTCACTGTCTTGTCTCGGTAGCTCATACAGTAGCGTGTCGGTTCCAATGTATAACCGAAACGACTCGTGTTCGATCCCGGGTAAAACTTCTTTTTTATTGAGGTGTAATTAATTTGTTCAGAGATCCTCGACTGTCTAATTTGTCGAAAAATATGGAATAATTTATGCCCAATTTCTGGGTCTTACAAGTGGGCTGAACCTCGTCAAAAAAATAAATCTTACTTGGATGTTAAAAGTATTCTTCCTCAAACAAAAATCATAAGAAACAAAAAGAGACCTGTTAACTTAAAATCTTGTCCACATACCATCAGCTTCTATTGCAGCTCTAAGTCGATCCGGCATGGATGTCACGAGATTGTGGAATAAGTTCTGATCCCCGGCGAGATCTTCCCAGGTGTCAACAACTTGATCTCACAATTCGTCTCGATTTCGAGGGCGTCGGTGGGTATAGGTGGCTATTCTTCTCTTTTTCAGTTCCATCCATAAATTTTCGAGGACATTCAAATCAGGTGACTTCGGAGGCCAATTAATGATTTCGATCTCGGGTCTCCTTTGAAACCATCTTTGAATGCTTGCAGCATAGTGCACGAGATGGTTATCCTGCTGGAACAGAAATGTTCCTTCGGGAAAACGTTCTCGGGCGGAAGGAAGGAATATATTTTCCAGAATGTACTAGTAAGTTCCCGCATTAAACCGGTCACCGATTCGTTCTATAACGCCAGATCCATCGTAAGACATCCACCCCTAACACGATATGCTAAAGCGCCCCGATCTTTCACGTCGGTGCACATAGCGCTGGTCATGTCGGAGACCATCCTCACGATAGACACGGGCAGGACCTTTGTAATAACTCGAGATGGTTGTTTCGTCGGAAAAAATTACATTTCTCCAATCGAAATCCACTCGATTGGTAGCGAAGGCAAGACGGTCGACAGCTTGTGCTTCCCCCAATATTTCCATTTGCGCAGCCCTCCGGCTCCTAATACCGCGGTTCCTCAACCTGCTGATCACAGTCTGTGAAGAGCCGGGAATGTTAGATGCTGCGCTTATTTCGTTAGCAGTCAGAAAGGGGTCCTGTCGAACTGTCTCGAATAACAGAGCATCCTCTTCCAATGAAGAAATCCGCGGACGCCCAGGAATAGGGCAATTTTTGACCTCCCCTAAATTTTGGTAACGATGAACCCACCTCGCGGCTGTACTTCCAGGAACATCGACCAAACGGCCAGCAGATCTAGCCCCATATCCAGCCTCAACTAGAGCTATAACTCGCTGTCTCATGTCACGTCGGTTCGCCATTACGATGAGAAATGAGGGATGACGATAAAGCTTTAGTGTAGACAATGACTATTTAACGTGATATAGTATTATTGAAATAAGAGGCATCTTGCATAGTAAGAGTTAATAAATCAACCCTAAATTAAATATCTAAATAACAGGATATAACAGGAAGTCCAATTGTTGCGAAACTAATCAAATTAAATCTAATTACATTAAGTAAACAAACCCCAAATTATGACACCACATTGCTACAGCTAAATTGTAGGTTATTAACATGAGCATTGAATAGGTCCGTGGTTGTGCGTTGGACGACAAAACCAAACATCAAAAGTTCGAATATTGCCGAGGAATGTAACTTCTTGCTTTGTATAATGTAAATCAGACTTATAACTACAGTCATTCGTATTTCTTACATTATTTATTAATATTTATAGCCAACACTGAATTTGTAAAGAAAAGACTTCAGAAATCTCATATGGAATTTGTGATCTGTAGTGACATAAACATAGATTATCTCTCGGAACTTTTCCGTAAAAGTAAATTAAATTCACTCCTTGAAACTGGAAACCTTAATCGTAGTCATTTTCCCACAGAATACAAACTGAAGTAGCACAGCCATTGATAAATGTTTTGTACACAGAATTAGACTGAATTCCTATTCGACAGAACCTATAATCAATGGCTTGTCTGAACATGATAAACAATTCCTAAGTGTTTCCAATGTCACTGAACAATTTCAAAATATTAATTTAAAAACTAGTATCTAGTGATTATTTACATTTATATCTACAAAATGAATCTTGGAAAAACATATGATACTGGTACTACTGATATTAAGAGTAAATGTATTGAATTTTTCACTTAATTTCATAATCACTTCAGTGGATGTTCTCGACTCAATGTTGTGAAAAAATTCAAAAGTAAAAACATGTAGATAACGCAGGGACTTCAAAATCTCATGTATTAAAAAGAAGAATCTATATGTAATGAGTTGCAATGTAATGATCCTCATGTTCTTAAATATTGCAGTGTAATTTATCAAAAATTGTGAAAGAGGGAAATAGAATATATTTGAATAGAAAAGTACAAAATTCAGATAATGCAATTAAACCTATTCGGAATATTATTAAATTTAAAATTGTAGATATCCTAAGAAAGGAAATATTTTTTCATTAAGACCAATGATTATAAAGTAGAGGATTCCAAATCTATTGCAAATTCTTTTAACGTATTATAGTATATAGTACAGAAATATTATTGACAACTTAAACATTCAAGATTTTGCAAAAGATACTGCAATTGGTTACTTAACAGATGCATTTAATAATTAGTATTAATACATGTAATTAGTCAATAACTGCAACAGTGCTTTTTCATTCAATCATCTATACTAATAATATAATAAATCTGTAGCCGAAATTTTTCTGGTAATTTTCGATTTTCCAAAAATAATTGGTCCTAACATATACAATTAACCACCCTGAAACGGAAAATCGCTTTTTTGAAATTTTTGTTTGTATGTCTGTCTGTCTGTCTGTATGTTTGTTACTTTTACACGCGATAATGGCTGAACGGATTTCGATGAAAATTGGAATATAAATTAAGTTCGTTGTAACTTAGATTTTAGGCTATATGGCATTCAAAATACATTATTTAAAAGAGGGTTATAAGGGGGCCTGAATTAAATAAATCGAAATATCTCGCTTATTATTGATTTTTGTGACAAATGTTACATAACAAACGTTTCTTTAAAAATAATTTCCGATAAGTTTTATTCCTTGAAAAAGTTTGATAGGACTGATATTTAATGAGATAAATGAGTTTTAAAATTAAAATAACTGCCATCTAAGGCCGTGTAATGAATTAAAAAACAAATGACTTCGTCTATAAGGGGCCTTGGACAGCAACAATCGAAAGCTATGAAAGATAGCCTACAGATAATGTTTCTGTGTTTGTATGAAGTAATATCAGAAGCTAAATTAACCGATTTGTATAATTAATTATTAATTTACCATTGGAAAGTGTAGTTTCTCTAGATGGACATAATACTATAATGTTATTACAGTAACTTCTGAGTGAATCGAGGACAGGTAAGATTAAAATAGCTTCTTATGCACAGAAAACGTGATAGGCTATTCTGTACATTCGTTTCCTGTTTTTCCTAAAATAATTTTAATGACCAAATGAGTGGTCTCTGGATCAAAATGATCGCATTTTAATTATGCAAATACAATTTAAATTAAGTTACATAAACGATTTATCCTTATATCAAACACGAATGTTCCCTGGATCAAATGTCCTATTTTAATTATGTAATTACTTTATATTTATTTCTAACGGGTGCAGCGGAGCGCACGGGTACGGCTAGTAACATGAATAAAATTGAATTCATATTAAATGAAACACTATTGCAAACACGTAGATAAAATAGTTAAAATTAAATGAAGGGGTGAGAATGAAATAATCCAAAGCCACACTTTTAACAAAAATTGTTTTGTGCGAGTGCATTACTTACACATTACACATATGGGAAAGCTATTAATAAAATATTGTAATAATTACTCAAGAAATGACATAGCCTAAGGACTCTAAACCTTTGTAAAAGTTTGTCTATTATTATATATATTTTTAAATATTTCATTTTAATTGTTTGTTTTTAATATATATGCATTTACATTGTACAGTATATGTGTGTGTGTGTGTGTGTATAAATGCATTCATTAGATTAACGTTTATAATATTATAACTTGTAATTTTGTATTGTTTGCGATCATTAACACTTAATCTCAGGACTTTGTAAAACTCTATTTCAACGTTACTTAGCTATTTCAACGTTATTTAGAAAAAAAAATCGTTGTGTAGACTAAGAATCGAACTCGCACTCTTCTACACAACACGCAGAAGTCTTACCGTCAGAGCTATTGAAACGACACGAAAGCTTTCCTTTCTGTGCGGAGTGTCGATCTAGTCATGAAGGGTCATTGTCGATTTAACTACACGATTTATGTATATATTTATCTTTTATTTACGTAATATTATCATATTTTTGCAGTTTTTGAAGTGAATTTCGGAACGATGCTAGTAACAAACCAAATAGCCTGAATTTAAGTAACTCAATATTCGTTATCTTGTGTATCAGTGCTCTGGTCTCCGATCATGCGCAGTGTCTTACATCTGAGACTTAGGAATATTCAATCGTCTCATCCTTTTTCAGGGAAACTGTACAGCAGTGGCATAAAAAAACCGGACCGACCCTTGTAGCTGATTTGAGAGCCTTATTCACTCCAGAGCACGATAGACTGGTAACTACATGATATTTATTACATTATAGATCACAAAGTACATACAAGTAATCAATTGAACCCTTACATTACACACTTTGTATTTTTTTTTACACAAAGATAAAGTATTATTTAAATACAATTTCTACAATTTACATATTTAATAAACATTTTTTTTTGTTTTATATTGTACTTGCTTTTAGTTTTGTGCAAGACTCAACTCATTCTAAAGGGTGCGTCAGAAAGAACGGATGGATTTCAAACTATCGATACGCAACGAGGAGAGAGATATAGTGAGGGGGACCACGACTGTTGGGTCAGTCAGAGAATGCAGTTTCAGTTGAGAACATGGTGTTGGTCTGGTGTACAACGTGCTTTCATCGTAAAGACATTTTTCAAAATTTAAGAGTCTGTGATCGCCACTCAGGACTCATTTAGACATCAGACGTCACGCTAGGATTCCAACTCGGAATACAATTTTGCTGTGGGTGGCTTCATTTCTTACCACAGCTTCAACATTAAAGAAGAAATCACCTGGACGAACACGGAGCGCGTGTACACTTGCAAATATGGAGACGGACACTAGGTTGTCCGGCCACCTCAACGATCAGCCCGCAAACATGCTATTCCACTGAGATTGTCCGAGGCTACTTCTTTCTTTGGGACCATTTGAAGGCGTAAGTTTGTAAACATCGATCACATACACTGGACGAACTGAAGACGGCGATTCGTGAAGAAATCGTGGCAATTGCACCAGCTATGTCTGTGAAAGTGATGCCTGTATTGAAAGCCAAGGACATCATATGGATGATGTTGTTTTCCATAAATAAACTGCATGTATTGGTGAATATGTTAATAACAATAAATTTTTGATTTGCTGAATCCTTACAATTTTCTTGCCATGTGAAATCCATCCGTTCTCTGACGCACCCTGTAGTATGTAGTTACAATCAATATTAGTTCACCTTCCTATATATATATTTTTTTTCTTCTTTTTTCATTCAATTCTATTTCATTTATTCTTTCCATTCTAATTTTTTTACAGACTGGTAACTAAGACTTTCGTGGTTTGAATCCTGCCTGGGAAGAAAGCTTTTTTTTGTTCCTTATTCAAATTTATTCCCAATACTTTTCGATTGCAGCGATATTTTGCTACTTAATTAACTTATTATTCCCAGAACATGAATTTTTCCAGCAATCGAAATATGATATATGACACACATCAGAAGGGCTACCCGGAAAGTAACTTCCGCCAGGCAATTAAAAAAAAATATTCCTTACAGATATATTTCATTATACACAACTTGGAACTAGACCGTTCAACTATTTTTCAACATAGTCTTCAGCCAAATTCAGATATTTTCAGTAGCATTTTACAAGTTTTAGCATATACTTATCATAGAATTTTGCAATTTGTGATCTTGAGTCATACCTGAATGCTGGAAGGATCTCACTAACTTTTTAATGTCCGACAATACACTTCTGAGTTGACTCTTAGTATTTTGGTGTGTGTGGCTTCACTCTATCGACTGGTTTTTTGTATATACGTAATCTCCTTAATTAATATCGAAAAGTTGGCGATAGATTTGAATTGCTTTAAATTGTTTTACTAGGAAATATCTTCTTACTGACCCGTATCTCAGAGCTGATGGAATTTTCAATTGTAGCTTAGGTACCTACTGTACTCGCCAAACTTAGACGATCTCCCTCACACCACTTCTTAAAACCAGTTCTGATAACTCAACTCACTGCCGATGATTCATGGTGCGTCGCGTGCTTATTTGTAACGCTGCGTTGTCACGTCTTACTAAGCGAATAATGAGGTAATTGAATTACTTAAAAATAATATTTGTCAAGTTTAATCCACGTAAGAAAACTGCAGAGAGACGAAATTTTGCATATTTAACAGTGTTTTCACTACAAGTAGGCCTATATATATATATATATATATATATATATATACATACAGAGTAAAGTACAGTTACCCTTAAAAAGAATGAGACGATTCTTGGTTGTCGGAAGTTGAAGTTCTACAGCGCGGTTCACTCGATATCGACTATAACGATAAGTACCATGACAAATAGAACAAGAATTGTTACAAGGACCACAACAAGGACAAGGATCAGAATAAGGATCACGAAGAATACAGCCATTTAAGGCCACGATTTCACAACATAGCTCGGGTAACAAAATATCATTGCTTCTCTGTACCGAATGGCAAATGCCTGCTATCGTATCTACATTCTGGACTGCTGCTGTCACTGTCTTGTCTCGGTAGCTCATATAGTAGCGTGTCGGTTCCGCCATATAACCGTAACGTTTCGTGTTCGGTCCCAGGTAAAACTTTTTTTTATTGAGGTGTAATTAATTTGTTCAGAGTTCCTCGACTGTATAATTTGTCGAAAAATTTGGAATAATTTATGCCCAACTTTTGGGTCTACAAGTGGGCTGAACCTCGTCAAAAAATAAATAAATCTTACTTGGAAGTTAAAAGTATTCTTCCTGAAACAAAAATCATAAAAAACAAAAAGAGACCTGTTAATTTAAAATCTTGTCCACATACCATCATACATTTCTCCAATCGAAATCCACTCGATTGGTAGCGAAGGCAAGACGGTTGACAGCTTGTGCTTCCCCCAATATTTCCATTTGCGCAGCCCTCCGGCTCCTAATACCGCGGTTCCTCAACCTGCTGATCACAGTCTGTGAAGAACCGGGAAAGTTAGATGCTGCTCTTATTTCGTTAGCAATCCGAAAGGGATCCAGTCGAACTGTCTCGAATAAGAGAGCATCCTCTTCCAATGAAGAAATCCGCGGACGCCCAGGAATAGGGCGATTTTCAACCTCCCCTGAATCTTGGTAACGATAAACCCCTTCGCGGCTGTACTTCCAGGAACACCGACCAAACGGCCAGCAGATCTAGCCCCATATCCAGCTTCAACTAGAGCTATAACTCACTGTCTCATGTCACGTCGGTTCGCCATTACGATGAGAAATGAGGGATGACGATAATACTTTAGTGTAGACAATGACTATTTAACCTGATATAGAATTATTGAAATAAGGGGCATCTTGCACAATAACAGGATATAACAGGAAGTCCAATTATTGTTGCGAAACTAATCAAATTAAATCTAATTACATTAAGTAAACAAATCCCAAGTTATGACACCACGTTGCTACAGCTAAATTCTAGGTTATTAACATAAGCCTTAAATAGGTCCGTGCTTATGCGTTGGACGACAAAACCAAACATCGAAAGTTCGAATCTTGCCGAGGAATGTAACTTCTTCCTTTTTATAATGTAAATCAGACTTCTAACTACAATCATTCATATTTCTTACATTATTTATTAATATTTATAGCCAACATTGAATTTGTAAAGAAAAGACTTTAGAAATCTCATATGGAATTTGTGATCTGTAGTGACGGAACTTTTCCGGTAGAGTCGTTTTCCCACCAGCATACAAGCTGAAGTAGCACAGCCATTGATAAAAGTTTTGTACACAGAATTAGACTGAATTGCTATTCGACAGAACCTATAATCAATAGCTTGTCTGAACATGATAAAAACAAATCCTAAGTGTTTCCAATGTCACTGAACAATATTAATTTAAAAACTAAAAAAGGGTCGTAAATGCTGTATCTAGTGACTACTTACATTTATGTCTACAAAATGAATCTTGGAAAAAACGTATATGATACTGGTACTACTGATATTAAGAGTAAATGTATTGTATTTTTAACTTAATTTCAGAATCACTTCAGTGGATGTTCTCCACTCAATGTGAAAAAATTCAAAAGTAAAAACATGTAGATAACGCACGGACTACAAAATCTCATGTATTAAAAATAAGAATCATATGTAATGAGTTGCAATGTAATGATCCTCATGTTCTTAAATATTACAAGAAGTACAGTGTAATTTATCAAAAATAATGAAAGAGGGAAATAGAATACATTTGAATAGAAAAGTACAAAATTCAGATAATGCAATTACAGCTATTCGGAATATTATTAAAGTTAAACTTGTAGATATCCTAAGAAAGAAAATATTTTTTCATTAAAACCAGTGATTATAAAGTAGAGGATCCCAAATCTATTGCAAATTCTTTTAACGTCTTATAGTATATACATAGTACAGAAATATTATTGACAAATTAAACATTCAAGATTTTGCAAAAGATACTGCAATTTGTTACTTAACATATGCATTTAATAATTAATCTGAGGACTTTGTAAAACTCTATTTCAACATTATTTAGCAATTTCAAAGTTATTTAGACAAAAAAAATCGTTGTGTAGACTAGGAATCGAACTCGCACTCTTCTACACGACACGCAGAAGTCTTAGCGTCTGAGCTATTGAAACGACACGAAGGTTTTCCTTTCTGTGCGGAGTGTCGATCTAGTCATGAAGGTTCATTGTCGCTTTAACTACACGATTTATGTATATATTTACCTTTTATTTACGTAATATTATCATATTTTTTGCAGTTTTTGAAGTGAATTTCGGAACGATGCTAGTAACAAACCAAATAGCCTGAATTTAAGTAACTCAGTATTCGTTATCTTGTGTATCAGTGCTCTGGTCTCTGATCATGCGCAGTGTCTTGCATCTGAGACTTAGGAATACTCAATCGTCTCATCCTTTTCTAGGGAAACTGTACATAAAACAAGGAAACAATATTGCAACTGAACATTCACTCAGTGTCAGTAGGTTTTGTGTCCAAGTATACAATATTATACTCTTCAAGTCTAAATTTCCTAATCTATGATAGTAGTGGTATCGCCATGCAGTAATTTCTTGTGACTCCGATCTAGCATTTTTCCTCTGTAAAATCTTGTAAGAAAAACCCTAAATGAGCAAAAGTCTGTATGAAGTTATACTACTGTAAGGAATTCATAACCTGTCCCTCTTGTTTTGTCACGCATAACTTGAATAAGTTTGTCGTTCGTGGACGCCTCTCCTTTTTAGTACAATTCAAACATTGTTCGTCGCAGCAAATCCCTTGAAAGATCGCATATTTTATCGAATACTTGTTTCGATTCTGTCTTATGTTTCTACTTTGGCGTTTCACATTTTTCAGTGTATTTAATGTTAGAAATTTTATTCACAGTCGTTAATCAAACTCTGTAGGAATTTGAAGCGAGTTTATTTACATTCCTTGTTGGATAAACCCTATTTCCACTTAATGACTGAGTAAGAATCAAAATTAAATTTTATAGTATATCTATGTCTACTGTCTGTTTTCGCATCTGTGATCCTCTCCCTAATACGGGTTTTGTCCTTATCTTTGGGGGAGTTTGCTTCACAACCATCCTCCACTGCATCATTCGGGCACTCACTAGGTAACCAAGGCCTAAACATATTATTCATTTTATTTTACTTCACTGATTACATCACTGGAAGAAGTTAATTCTGTGTGAGGTAATATAAAACTGAGACAAGTGGAGTTCTACGATCCACTTGCTACTGCAAATATACACGAGATATGGCAGCGCTGTTATAAAGCATCGGACGCGGCAAACTGCATAACATATACGTACGTACATCGAGAGCACGTTGATACGACTTCTTTCCTCTGAAATGGGGATCGTCTAAATTTGACGAGTACAGTACAGTGAAGACATCATTTTTGTTCTCCCCATATCGAAACCACAATTATTCAGTTTGGCTTTTCATTCTCTTTGAGTTTTGCCTATATACATTGTGAAAGAGGACCGATGCAACAAAATTTAAGAGGTGACTCTACATGAATATTACACTTTTACTACGTCATACTACTTTTGACTAATAAAACTGTACGAAAGGACGTCTTTCAATCAATCACGGCTGCTTATCGCACAATTTTATCGCATCCTAGCATTTGTTTAATTTTATCGCGTCCCTAGCATTTGTTTATTTTTATCACTACCCTAGCATTTGTTTCTTCGTTTGCCAACATTTCAAACTGCACTGGTCTGGACGTCAAAAAACAGAAAATTACAAACCACTCTAGTCGATGCACAGCACTTTAAAAAATGACTCGCATTGGCATTCAAGAAGAAGAATTAATAAAGATCACTGGTCATAGCTATGCATCTTCCCTGGAACCCTATTTACAAATAAATGAAGAGCACCATTCGGAAATCCTAATAAGTTGAGGGCTACACCATGTACATCAACGAGTTCACTTCTTTTACGCACACGTCCAATATAACATCAACTGAACCACCAATCACTAAAACATTCAAATTTGAAAATTGTACTTTCAATAATTGTTTCTTTTAAATTATTCATGTTTATTTTTTATTTCATCATCGTTAATTAAAACGTTTCTTGTTTATTTCATCATCCCTAATTAAAACTTTTCAAACACTTGTGTCCACACCTGTGGAGTAACGGTCAGCGCGTCTGGCTGCGAAACCAGTTGGCCCGGGTTCAATTCCCGATCGGGGCAAGTTACCTGGTTGAGGATTTTTCCGGGGTTTTCCCTCAACCCAATACGAGCAAATGCTGGGTAACTTTCGGTGCTGGACCCCGGTCTCATTTCACCGGCATTACCACCTTCATGTCATTTAGACACTAAATAACCTAGATGTTGATACAGCGTCGTAAAATAACCCAATAAAATAAAAAAAATTCAAACACTTGTTTATATTATTTAGGTTATATTTGTTATAGCTTCTGCTATATGATATTATGGATAGTCACGTACCAGAGATTGTTTAATACCAAGATTTATTGAAAATCATCTGTCAAGTGACGTTGTTTATTGGGATCCGGATGATTGAAGTGGAATGCAAATGTTTTAATAAAAATGAAACTTAATCAACAAAGCCTTCTTGACTAGTAACCGTCCACAGAGTTCAATGCAGATTCCATAGTTGGCACAACTGATAACAAGAAAACAGCTAATCAAAATACACCACTGCCATCTAGCGTAATGTTGAGATGGTACAATAATACATTTGAAGACAGTTGTAACTTATTTTCGTAAGTCAATTAATATTTTATTGTATTGGAGTACTTCGTTACTTCTAATCTTTTATATACTTTCTTCTAATCGTGTAATAGTCAATTAAATCCCACTCGAGTTTTGATTTTCTCTAAATAAATCAAAACCTCTAGTGAGATTACTGTTAATAAATACTACAAAACATTTATTACATATTTTCTTCGATGAAGCACCGTTAAGCAGGAAGAAAAAAATAGTCTTTGCCCAATTTTTGTAGTGCTATATTGTGGTAACGGCCCCAAAGAAATGGCTGATTGCTGTACAAGCAGATAGATAAAAATAATCTGAATATAATTCACGAAAATATTTATAATAAACAGAATGAAGTAATAAATTTATTATTAAAACTGTATAATCAACCAATCAATCTGTTAGCGACTTGAGTTTTTTTTTTTTTTTTTTTTTTTTTTTTTTTGCAAATTAAACCGTTTAGCCATGAATTTAAATTCAATAATTGAGAATATCGTTAAAATAAATCTTGCACTGTAGCGCACTATCATGTGCATGTGACTCAGTTCAGCAGTGGGGGAGGGGACGGTAAGGGATAGGTCGCTGCGCTTGCTAGACTTATTGCAGTGGCCGTGATGTGAAATGTTTCATAGTAACATAACGATTCATTATAAAACCTCTTAGTTACTTTCATCACATCAGATACTGTATTTCTTTATGCCCAAGAATTTTTAGAACTTTCATGTAATCTGTAATTAGCATGTGTCTTTCTTTTTTACTATATACTGTATTTGCGATGTTTTTCTATTATTTGTTTCAAAGTGAAAATGTTTGCTGTACAATATCTTCACTGTCTAAAACCACTTTGCTCTATAATATCATTGAAGGCCCCAAACCCTCATTACTTGCAAATGGCTTTCAAGGAACCCGCAGATTCATTGCCGCCCTCACATAAGCCAGCCATCGGTCCCTAACCTGTGCAAGATTAATCCAGGTTCTAACATCATATCCCACCTCCCTCAAATTCATTTTTATATTATTCTCCCATCTACGTCTCGGCCTCCCCAAAGGTATTTTTCCCTCCAATCTCCCAACTAACACTCTACATACATTTCTGGATTCGCCTATACGTGCTGCATGCCCTGCCCATCTCAAACTTCTGAGTTTAATGTTCCTAATTATGTCAGGTGAAGAACAGAATGTGTGGAGCTCTGTGTTGTGTAACTTTCTCCATTCTCCTGTAACTTCATCCATTTTAGCCTCAAATATTTTCCTAAGAAACTTATACTCAAACACCCTTAATCTCTGTTCCTCTCTCAAAGTGAGAGTCCAAGTCTCACAACCATATAGAACAACTGATAATATAACTGTTTTATAAATTCTTTTAGATTTTTTGATAGCAGACTAGATAACAAAATCTTCTCAACCGAATAATAACAGGCATTTTCCGTATTTATTCTGCGTTTAATTTCCTCCCTAGTGTCATTTATATTTGTTACTGTTACTTCAAGATATTTGAATTTTTCCACTTCTTCGAAGGATAAATCTCCAATTTTTATATTTCCATTTCGTACAATATTCTGGTCAGAAATTAAATTAATTTTGGCCCACTAACCTATTGGAAAATAATCGACAGGAAATGGATGATGTAACTACAAAAATTCGAATAAATAAACTTGAAGATTGTGTTATTAATTAAGTAGTACTCCACAAGCCCGATGGGATGGAAGTTCGTACGCAGAAACTATGAAGTTAACTACGCCGCGTTTATTCACATCGTGTTGTTTACATCAACTCAGGGTAGTTCGGGAACTTGTACAGAGCACTGCAATGCTTGAATCAAAACACTGCTCGATATAGTTAGATGAATAAAACAAATAGAGTATAACACACATTTACGAAAGTGACATCTCATTATATTCTTTGTAGCAGATGGTGATAATTTTAAATAAAAAGGAATGGTGTAATTTAATTGTCACTAATTTTGTTGCAATGTACAACTGTGTACATTCGTAAATTGTCAAATATAAACATATGTCGATTGTCACTCAAACATATGGGCCCATTTTCCAGCTACCGCCTCAATTGTGACACTGAGAACTATCTAAATAGTTCGACAAGTTCCGCATCATAAGCTGAATCATAAAATATGGTAAGATGACATACTGCGAATGGATCCTAATAGAGTAAGTAAAAAGATTCTGCATTATACACCAGAAGGTTATATAGATGTTGGTCTTCATAGAACCAGATGGAGAGATTCTTTCTGAGCCGAAACAGGCCTTCGGGCGTCACGAAGATAAAGATAATGATGATAAAATATGTTCAATACGACCTCTTCCGATTTCCAGACATGTCTGGAGAAGGAAGTTCATGTTATTTACAACACGGTGTAGCATCTCGGCGGTGATTTAACGACACTTTTCTGGATCCGCGTTTGTAGATGTTGCTTGCAGGTCACAAATCTTCTCTTCGTCTACACTGGATTCCATTAATGCTCTCTCGTTCCTTAGTCTTACTCACAAAGAAACTATGGGTGATATGCATAGACATTTCGCTAGCCCATGTTACGAGCGAACTAAACTAGCCCCGGCTATCGACTGGTTACTTGTACAGGATTCATATCGCATCATATCGCTAACACTGGTTTATGAATATGAAAAACGTTAGTTTGCTGATCATCCACCGGAAGCCCGCGCTAAGAATATCTATGAATATGTCCCTACGTCTTCTACTCCACCTCTACCATCCACGTGCGGCTTGATTCGCTTGTATTGTGTATTCCGGCCTACATACTAGGATAGCAGAGAAGGAGCTGAAGTACTGAATGTAAGCACAATTTCAAAACGTGACGACATTAATGAAATAGATTATACAGGAACATCATTTTATTTTTACTTCAATTTTTATTGTACCTGAGTTTTTTAAAGTACTTCACTCCCACTCTTTCTACTAGTAGGCCCTAAACTGCCACCAGTCCTCCACACAAAACCAAGGTCGCTTATGCAGTTAAAGTGGTGTTACGTTCACAGTATACAGTAGTGAGTGAGTATGTATAGTACGTTCCAGAAATATGGTCGTATTTCCCAGTGAATAAAGTGCATTCATTATTAAATCATATTTTTGCACAGATACTGTGCCCGTTTGGTTACGTCGCACCCCGGTTTCTCCCACCCGTTTCTGCTGACCCCTCTGTAAAGGCTAGTGGCTGGACTGTCTTAGCCTCTTTCTGAAAACATTTCCTGTTAGCAATTGAACGTCTACGTAATATTATAAAGCGTTTAAAATAATTTAAATAAAATGACATCGTTAAGTAATTAACTTTCACATGATTTTAACCCTTTCTACGACTCTGCGACATAACCACTTGGACGGAGAGTAGATAGCATGTCTGGGTAAATTTATCTGTGCGGATCGGGCAGAAGTGAGGATTGAATTTATAGTACGTAAGGTACTCTGTTACAGAGTAAGTACAAAATTATTTCAACAGGCGCAGGATTATGGCCCACCATGTCGACTGGTTTGAGTGCTTTGCATTATATCTTTTGGGATTACTGTAAAACAGTTGTGTTTGCTAAACATCCTACAACAATAGACGAATTAAAGATTTATATTCAAGAAACAATACATTAAATTTCAGAAAATATGCTTAAAAACGTTTTCGATAATATGCACAAAATAAGTGAAGCCTGTATCGAAATGAACGTCCAACATTTTCAACAATCTGTTCCAAATATCCAGATTTTTATTATTTTTCAATTTGAATGGATCCTCCAAATTGTATGCTAATATGCTGTAGACAGTGTACTATACGTCCGCCTGGATAGTTCAGTTAGGGAGTGAAAACAGTTAATGTTAATACTGTACCGTATTTTTATTTAAAAAGTCCTACCGAAAATTATCAAACTCAAAATCGTAATACTTCCTAGTTTATGTAAATGGTTGCACTAATTTTCTTCCCTTCTATACCTCATAAAATGATTTGTTTGCATTTTATAATAGTGTCATCAAACTCCGGTCTTGGGAAAGGTAACAAACAGTCTATGTGGTCCTCAACCGTTAATTCAAACGTATAGCCATATTAGTATTAGAAACGTTAGTGAAAACAAAATGATGTCCCAGTACCTTTTCTTTATGATAGCTCTAGAAAGCAGAGTTAAGTGTATTTAAGTCCGGCGTCCTGGGAGCCCACTCTCTGGGTGCTCTACAGCATATCCACCGATCTGGGAAGTTTTCGATGATCCATTTCCACACATAATGTGTCATAACGTAATGTAATAATTTCATGTAATGAATTAATAAATAATTATAGTAATTGCCCACATCTATCACCTTCCACACAAGTGAAATATTTAGGAATTATTATAGATCAGCATTTAGGTTGGGATAAACTCATTGATTTTATGTGTACAAGTATAAGAAAGACAATTTATAAATTCATAATACTTTGAAATTTTTCACTAAAGAGGTATTGAAAATAATATTTTTAGCTTCAGTACAATCATTAATACAATTTAGTATAATAAATTGGGGTGGAGTAGCATCATCTGTACTTAATCCATTAATTTTATTACACAGAAATGAATAAAAATTTGTCTAACCAAAAATGTGGATTACCCAACAAATTTAATTTATACAAATTTTAAAGTATTAACTATTGGAGAAATTAATAAATATAGTTTACTAACTTACTACCACAGAAATCAAATAAAACATAAATCTAATCGACATGAATATCGTACTCGAAGACAAAAGTCTACTTTCCGATTAATTGAGCCCAAATGTCATACAAGTCCAGCTCTTAAACATGGTGCTAGTTTCGGCCCAAGACTTTATAATAAAATTACAAACCATTTTTCAAATTTGAAATATTTTATAATTGAAGCTTTTGAAAAAGAAATTTATAAAATTATTCGTGATATATAATATTAACAAATGTGTGTATTTTTTTACCTTTTATTTCTGTCGACTATATTTATGTTTTTATTGAATATCACTAGCTTCTGTCTGATTATCGATATATATATATATATATATATATATATATATATAGTACATGTGTTTTTTTCTCTCTTTTTGTCTTTCTTCTTTTTTTGCTCTTGTGTGTTATTTATTGGTTTGAATTAAGTTAATGTATTTAGTAAACTGTCCTTGAAAATGTTATGTTATATTATTGGCTAAGACCACACCGTACACGAGCCTGGCTCTTACGGTAGTGGCTAGAAACATTTCTGTTTTATAGACCAATTTTAATTTGCCTGGGGCTAGCGTCTCTTACCCGCGGAGAACACACTGCACTATGGTGCATTCGTAGCTGTTAGCGGGTATGCTCTCTACCTCTTCCTGCTGCAGACGGGGCACACGGGACGGCTACGCTTACCCTTTATCCATTTCAGCGAGTGCTGACGACCAATGGTCTAACTGATAAAATTCCAGCATCGTCTTACGCCACACCTGTGCGGAATTGGCTCGACAACTTCCTCTATCTGTGGGTGGGCTTCAGACGATCTAGAGACTGGGCTCCAGGTCGCTTGACCTAAATCCACTTGACTTTCTTTATGGGGTTGTCTTAAGAAAAAGGATTGAACTGGATTTAAAGAAGGTGGCACTATGACCCAGCACTGCGACCTTATTACGTATATTGCGCTAATTTTTCAAGCTAGGAACATTCGCAAACTCTCACCGGCTGACTACACTAAGTTTCGCTGCGAACTCAGGTTTCGAGCAAGAGCAAACAATCCCATTCGTCTCTAGGCCAGCCCTCTCTGTGCGTTGCCAGCCGGTGTTCGGGGAATGCTCTGGAATGACGACGGAATGCAGAAATGTTGACGGAATTATGTAAATGTCTAATATGGGAGAACGGGAAAACCCCGAGAAAAAATCCCAACGGCGACCTTGCCCGCCATAGGTGTCACTAAGGATTTTTCAATGAAAAATCTCAGGCCTGACCGGGACTCGAATCCGGATCTCCTGGGTGACAGGCTGAAGGTCTGACCACTCACTCACAGCACGGAATTATTCAACACATTACGCAATATTCTGTAACGACTACATCGAGTTGTTAGTATAATATTGGTCGCGTGTTGTCCTCGTGCAGTTGCACTTGCTTTTGATTCGTGTCTGCACTGAAAATGAGTACACATTCCAGTAGCCATTTCAAACAAGTTCAACGTATGCCCTCATAGTCCTGCTAGACACATATTAGGCTATTGCTTTACTGGATAACATATTTTTAGTAATAATCCTAGCAGATTGATGAGGGTGTGGCTGTTGGAATTTAATGTTAGGATTACGAAAATATATAAATTTTTCATTACTGTTGACATGATAAATCTGTAATCCATGGGATTGACGACTAATTGACAGCATTGCCATCTGTCGCTAAGCTTGCGCTAACGTCAATTCATGGGATATATTTTTAGTTCCAAACTACTATACTTTTGTCGAAGTTACTGGTGTAGCGAAATAGTTTGTCCATTGAGGAACCAGTTTAATTTATTACCACTTCCTGATGCGTTTCTTTAAAAAAAACCTCGCACGTGTTCTCAACACTCCTTTCGAAGCATCTGACCTCTGATTTGCAACATTTTTGGCCACATCAGCTACACTGAAGTACTGTTATCGAAGTGTCAGTATTCCCTTCTTTAAGATAAAAATAAGTATTCAAAGTGAACACTTCCACGAAAAAAAAATTAACTAATTAAATCTAGAAAATCATTAGTTACCTAAATATTTAATTGACGGGTTGACAGCAAAAACCGGACAAGTCCAAAGCATTAATTTTTCAGAAGACGAACAAAACTGTTCCTCACGTTTCCCATTCCATACAATAATCTGACATATTTTATACAGGTATGCCAACTTCGATAAAAAGTTTTACTATTTTCGTTTATATGGTTTCTTGGAAATAAAAAAAAAATCATTTTTGACATATTTACTTTTTGCAGATCATTTCATATGTACACACATTAATTACGAAAAAAAGTATATCAAATCATGTCTCATTAATATTGTCAACTGTATCAACATATTATGATTTTAAAATTTTCAGTCATATGACTTATCAGTCTTATTGCGAATTAACATTTGCTAAATCATGTTACTAAAATGAAAGTATAAACGTTTTCGCCTGTACGGCATCATCAGGTACATAAGTATTTAACGATATCTAACATAAGTACCATGTAGAATGTATTCACTTTTGTAATGAAATATTAATTTATATATATATTGTGTAACAGTAACAAGTAAAGTTATATGTAATGACATCTTGTAATTGACTTATCGGAAAACCAAAAACGAATTGTAAAATACTTTATAAGTGTTTTATTGATTTAAAAAATTTAACATTGGAATGATTTCCTGAACAAGAAAAACAATATTATGTTTATATTTTTCTCTTTATTTGTGCCCTTTGGTCTTTGAATTTTTGGCGCGCCAGCTATATCAAGTATCGAAAAATAATTCTTCTAATAACAACACAATAAATTATGCTCAATCAAAAATATTATTATTATTATTATTATTATTATTATTATTATTATTATTATTATTATTATTATTATTATATTGTAACATTTGCTGCCATCTCAACATTCTCCTCATTCTAATGACTTCCTTTTTTTGGACCTGGTTCATTTTGATGAGCATTCATTTCCAAAACGAAGTATTTAACCAATAACACAGAAAATAACAGATAATATGTCGATAAAACAAAAGAAGAAAACACTAATGCCATATTCATGATTTTTTCTAACAATAACCGGATAAGATTGTGACTTGTCCGTCTTTTGTTAGAAAGATGTTGGACTAATCCGCCTTTTGCAGAAACGCTACATTTTCAAATACTCATTTCAATGGCACAGATCTGGTTATTGTGGAAACTTGTTATGTCAATAGATACCGCTTGAAATGAAGAGAACAATAGGCCTGCTATGCTCAAAATTTGAATTTTTGGACTTGTTCGGTTTTTTGTTATCTTTTCTCCAATTGTTAACCGAAATAAATTAAAATGATTAAAACGGTATGATTTAAGTCAAAGCTCATTTTGATTTGTCGTATTTGCTTTTATCTTAGAACTTCTCGCCAGGCATTGAGCGTCTTTTTTTCCTTATATATTTGGCAGCTATTTATGTTTGTGGTTGTCTAAAATTTTACAACATATTGCCATATAAAGGAAAATAATGGTTTTTATTATATTTCTCTCACTTTTCTTGGTAGTGCGACAGCGATAAAATTGTTTATTTAGATAAGCTCTCTAAGGTCCCGCTATCCTAAATCTTACCTGAATGCAGAAGCACAGCAATAATATTGAGCAAGTCGGTGAATGTCCCATGGTCACAGAGCCGTCACGGAAATACTGTGCCAGCAGTTAGCGTTGTCTTAACTTTTGTGTCCTGTACGTGACTATTTGCCTCGAGCAGCGATCACCGACTCCGTAAAGGGAACTTGATGGGTCTGTTGTTACAGACACACACTGAATTATTCGCATATCTGAGACTGCCTTCAGATTCTTTCACAGTCGAAACAAATATTGATATATAGCAAGCGGTTTTCGTATGCTGTCGAGACTTCTGTTTTGATACTTTTTGGGCTTTCTCGACTTATACTTAACACAGAAGCAAATATTGTCACTTCTGTAATGTCATTTTGGCACAATAAGAAATAAAGGGACATCATTTTATTTTTACTTCAATTTTTATTGTACCTGAGTTATGGAATGTACTTCACTCCCACCCCTTCTACTAAGTTCCACACAGAACCAAGGCCGCATATGTAATCAAAGTCGTCTTACGATCAAAGTAAACAATTTTGAGTTGGTGAGTATAGTGCGTTCCAGAAATATGGTCGCGTTTTCCAGTGAAGAAAGAGCTTTCAATATTGAATCATATTTGCGCACAGATACTGTGCGTCCTTTTGCTTACGTCGCATCCCGGTTTCCCCCACGTGCTTTTGCTAGCCCCTCTGTAAAGGCTTGTAGGTCGGCTATCTTAGCTCTGTTCTGAAAACATTTTCTGTTAGCAATTGAACGTCTACGTAATATTATACGACTGTTTAAAATAACTTAAATAAAAGGACCTCGGTAAGTAATTAACTGTCACGTGATTTCCCCCTTTATACGATCCTGCGACATAACCACTTGAACGGACAGTAGATAGCATGTCTGAGTAATTTTATCTTTTCGGATCGGCCAGAAATGAAGATTGAATTTACAGTACGTAAGGTACTCTTTTATAGAGTAGGTACAGAATTATTTCAACATGAGTTACTGGTACGAAGGACGAAATTGGTATTAGGTACAATAGTCTACAGTGAGATAATATGCACAAAAGAACTGAAGCCTGTATTGAAATGGACGGCCACCATTTTAAAAAATGTGTTTAAATATCCATATTACGATTATTTTTTAATTTAAATTCACTCTTTATATTGCACGCTAATGTGCTGTAGACGTTATAATATACACTACATAATGAATACGTGCGCATAGATAGCTCAGTTCGTGAGTAAAAACACTTACTGTTAATACTATACTGTATTTTGATTAAATAAAAACCGAATGAAAATTATCAAACTCAAAATCGTGATATTTCCTAGTTTACGTAAATGGATGAACAACTCTTCTTCCTCCTTTGCCTAGTAAAGTGGTTTGCTTGTATTTTACGCCAGTATCATCAAATTGGAAGTGGGTAGCAAACATTGTTTCCGTTTCTCAACCGTTAATCCAAAGGTATAACCAGGTTATTATTAGAAATGTTAGTAAAAATAAAATAATTTCTGTTCTACAATGGTAAATTTAACGAACCGATAAAGATGCGCGCTTTAAGTCTTCCAGTGCAGGCCCACAATAATATATGAAAGTTTATCAATAGTCCCAGTTAATATGCTACTAACTCTAAGGCAAGTCTATATCTGTAATTGGCTGCTTGCCAACAGAGAACCAAGCTTCTATTCTTAACAGATTCTGTGATACATGCTACTGTCGAATCGTCTGTGACACAGTACTTTATTTTGCAATGCATTTTTAATTTCGTCACTCTTCCATCCATACCATTAGAGTTCGACTTCATTATGTCAGGTATACACGAACCATTCCGCTCTGTCCCAAGATGGGGCAGGTGAAGGGTAGTGCTTGCTTTTACTCTTCCTACTAACTTGATAGTTGTAAGTAAAATCGGGTGAAAATGTAATTTTTAAATTTATTTAATATAATATTTATAGTACGCTAGTAGGCCTGCATAAAATAAAAGTTTTTAACAAAAATATTAATGACACAATATATATTTCTATTATAACTGTCGTCAGGAGCTTCAATTAAGAATTTATTCATATCTTCCCTTCTAAATATCTTGATCTTTTTGGGTTTATGACCAACATTTTTCCCCTTCAAAAAGCTCAATTATTTAGTAAACTGCGGAATACCTATAGGCCTACCATCACTGAAATTTATCATGTTTTCACCATTGAATACTCAGCCTGCAGACTACTAGGTGACTTTAGCTTATTATTCCTATTTATAAAATAATTAACCAATGTTTTCTCATTAATACTTAATTTTTTATCATTTACCCATTATTTAAAAGAACTGTATGCCTTCTCATACCTTTCTCTAGATTTAACAGGCAAACATAACTCCAATCTTTTTCTGAGCGCGTCTTCAATTTCGTAATCTACTTCATCACCAAAGCTCGGATCTTGGGGACTTGTGTGTCGTGTGCTTGAGTAAGGTTACAGGCATAACGTACACAAAGCTCACGCTGCAAGTGCTCAGGGACAGTCGTTTGTACTAAGAAAGTGGTCACATCGAATGGCAAGAAGACGAAAGAATAAACTGTGTCACGTCGAAGCCAATGACATTAAGAGAATTACAGGTAAACGGTCTATTTGAGGAAATAGAAAATACGTGTTATTCGAATGGGTGTTATGTAAGTTTGAAAATGCATTTCTTAAATTTTAGGTACAGAATTTCGTGGAGGAATTCTGAGGAGATACATTATTTTCTTCTAATGCAGAGTTTATATCTTGTAAGTTGTACCACACATAAACTAGAGCTGGAAACGGGCATTCATTGAAAGACATTGCAGTCCTTTAAATTGATGGAGAATTTGTCCATAGCCATGGATCAAGTCGTAGAGGGACCTTCCCTAGTAGTGATACACTAATTGAAAACTATTTGCGAGAAAAATTTAGGATAAACTTATCTTTCTCAGATACGAGATCTGCTGAAAATCGAACAGGAAACAGTGACAGTGAAATATTCAGTATTTTATTTAGGCCCAAGACTTTATAATAAAATTTCAAACCATTTTCCAAATTTGAAATTTTTTAAAATTGAAACTTTTAAAAAAGAATTTTGTAAAATTATCCATGATATATAATAGTAACAAATGTACTTTTTTTACCTTTTATTTCTATCGACTATATTCATGTTTTTATCGAATATCACTGGCCTCTGTCGGATTGTCAATTTATATTAAATGTGTATTTTTCTCTCGTTTTCCCTTTCTTCTTTATTCTGTCCGCGTACACAGCAAGTTTCCAAAACCTATTCGAATGTGCATTGTTATATATAATATATATAATGTTATATTATTCACTAAGACCACACCGTACACGAGCCTGACTCTTACGGTAGTGGCTAGAAACATTTTTATTTTATAAATGCAATTTGTACTCACTAGGTTGCTAGTTAAAATAAATAAAATAAAAAAATTAAAGTTTGCTCCCGTCACTTCATGTGACGTGGAAATAAGTTTCCTTCGTTTCAAATCATGTTTAACTAACAGACGAAGAATTTATGGGTTCGAAAATCTTCGAATGCATGTAGTCATACACTGTAATGAAATGTACACAGCAGAACTGTAAATTTGATGTATTTTGCATGTTTATTTATATATATGCTATAAAATTAGATGTTTCAACCTATCATAATATTATCATTATGTTGTTCCAGCCAGGAACCACTTTTATAGCAGACCTGACAGTACCTCCGTGCTGGAAGCGGGAGTTTGTTGACATTGAAGTCCGGTCGCTTAGCCACGTTCAAAGACACAAGTCCCCAACTTCCGAGCTTTGTTCATCACCAAAACTGTTGTTCATATAATCCATAATATGTTTTCAATTTAAAACTTTCATGCAAAATATTCCTACAATATTTAGATTCGTATATTCCAATAGCTTTTTTTTCTATTTGAACATGCGTTCATATAAAAACAGTCGTATCCACCAAATAAAACAAAAGAATATAAAAAGATGGTCACCTAGAACAGCGCTTGACAAATGCTCAAACTTGCACGCGTGCAAATAGCCGTGCAACGGTGCATTGCACGGTACAACTAGGCAAAGAGTAGGCCTACTGCTGTGAGGTATCCAAATACATCTTCCGCTATTATTGCAGCAAGTCTAGGGAGCGGAGCCTGAGTCGAAAGGTTACGCAGTTTAGTGATCGATCTTTTTTGTTCTAACCTTCAGAATAGTGTTGTTTAGATAAATAAAAAAAACGTTTGTTATGTTTGGTTAGGTTACATTAGGTAAATAAAATCTTAGGTTGGCACAACATTTAAAGATAATTGTGTGGTATCGATCACTGAACGGAGCTTAACTTTGTTTACTTTAAGTTTTACTCAGCTTGTATATGTGAACGGTTTTTTTCTGTCCTCAAGTGTACAAAAACAAAAGTGCGGTCGAGTATTTCAGATGCTAATTTAAACCATATTCTCAGGGTTTCTGTCAGTCGTACTATTTCTCCTGATATAACTGGTATCATCGCAAAAAAAAAAAAAAAAAAAAACAACAACGAAAGAAACATCAATAGGTTACGTTTTATATTAAGTGTTACGTTTCTGTCAGTAAACAAAAAAAGATTCAAGTTACCACAACACACTTTCTATATTACTTAATAAAAAACAAAAATTGAAAATAAATATGTAACACATTTATTTATTTCGCCGTCACGGATACAGTTTGCACTGACACTCCCTCAGTATTGTCTTGTTAATGCACATAGTGCAGTGCGCAATGCACTGACTTAGAACATTACATATTGTCATTAACAAAATGAGAAACAATCGTTCAATTCAAAATTAATACATAATAAATAAAATAAAGATATAAATTATGATTGTACATAAAATAGTATGCAATACACGCGCGTTAAGTACATAACAGAGTCTCGGGAATTAAAAAAAACTAGTCACAACAGCCTCGTTTTTTCAAACTTTCCCTCGCCTCTGTTATATTTATTTTATTTCAGTGGGTTATTTTACGATGCTGTATCAACATCTAGGTTATTTAGCGTCTGAATGAAATGAAGGTGATAATGCCGGTGAAATGAGTCCGGGGTCCAGCACCGAAAGTTACCCAGCATTTGATCGTATTGGGTTGAGGGATAACCCCGGGAAAACCTTAACCAGGTAACTTGCCCCGACCGGGATTCGAACTCGGGCCACCTGGTTTCGCGGCCAGACGCGCTGACCGTTGCTCCACAGGCATGGACTCTTTGTTATAGAGCACTTACCAACCTAGTACCGCAGTATACTACTTCGGCGTCTTTCTCAGCAAATGTGAATTTCCTACATTTCCGTACGAGAAACTATGAAGTTAATTATTACTCGATCAAGGCCAGTGGAGCCCTGCAGCCCGGAGCCGTGGCGCTACTGCTCCTGCGTTCGTAATACCGCATCGCGATAGTTCACATTACGCACGCGGCTCCACTCGCCTTGTTTGAGTAATACACAATAAATCTCAATGGTACTAAACATTCATGTCCAAAAGCAAATTGAACCCATGTTGCATTACAGCTTTGGCCTAAACCGCTGTTTCTAAATACCGGCAAATTGTACATATCCAGACAGAGCGAATCAGTTTTTAATTTTTTTGTTTGTGATAAAACTGTCTACAAAATTTCTGTCTATTCGACGAGTTCATTACAATTCCTTTTGTTGTCTCTATCATCAAAGATATTATCTGATTCGCTATTACGTTTCTTCTTCCCATATCTTTGTGTACTTTGATATCCCACTCAACACATGTAGGCCTATTCCTTTTCTGAGATGTAATCTCTAAATTCGACTTATAACATACAGTAGTAGAAAAATTAAGGGATTTGTTGCGTGGCTTTTTTACGCTAACATCTTTCGATTTTGGTCACCTTGAAAACGCTTACGACATATGCAATGAACTCAACGGTGTGTACGAGACCATTCCTATCCACCAGGGGTGTCCGCGTATGAACTGTGCATAACCTACTTGGAAGAGTTTATTAAAACCCATGGAAGGTTTTCAGTATAAAAAAAATGTAATTCATTTGTGTCAGATCAATCAATAGTTAAAAATAATGTGTTGAGTGGAGTTAAAGTGATGTTAAATCTTGCAGCAAGCTGTATTCATTTATCCTATGTCCATTACCCTAACTGCGTTTGTCCGTACGTTCATTTATGATTCATATGTTCGTACTCAGTCCGCTTGTGCTGTCAGAAGATTATTTCAAAACGAATTCATGGGTATTCGAGTTTCAGATTTTACTACGGTTCATAGTTTGGTTAGAAAATTTCGTGAAACTTGAAGTGTTCAAGATGAGAAACGAAACATTCGATAGCAAATTTGATTATAATTCCACAAGTAATTCCATCGTACATAGATCTCAAAGAGCATTCATTTTGTCCTATAATGAAAGAGACTTTTCGTTTTGTATGAAGTTGCAAATGATATTTCTATTAACTTGTTGCTATGTTGTGAATTCATTTTTTCTATTTTCCTACTTTATATTTAGTAGAGATACCTAGAACAATACATTGACATAGGATATTAAATCACTTATGAATTTCATAACTGAAGATCAATATTCGTGGCATTATGAAAAGTAATAATAAGACCAGTTATTCTCCTATTAGACTCCAGCAGAAAGAAAATATTTATTTTGCAATTTGACATCTGAAAATTTTTTTGTAGCTTACTTAAGCCTGTCCTTGAGCAGCAATAACATTTTTTCAATATGCTTTGTGTTGAGTAGCTTTCTTTTGATCAATCAGATAGCATATATTTTGCGCAGATGTAGGAAATGGCAAGTTCTAATTAAAAGAAGTGACCAGAGTCCTGCAAATTTGCTAGCAATATTACTGTCTATTGGAGAATGCTGAGTGTTCAGTGAAAGAAAATATGAATAAATGAATGTACAATCAGAGATACAGTGATTTTCATTCGCTTTATCAACATCTTAGGTTATTTAGCGTCTGAATGAAATGAAGGTGATATTGCCGGTGAAATGAGTTCGGGGTCCAGTACCGAAAATTATCCAGCATTTTCTCCATACTGGGTTGAGGGAAAACCCCGGAAAAAACCTCAACCAGGTAACTTAACCCCACCGGGAATCGAACCAGGGTCACCTGGTTTCGCGGCCAGACGCGCTAACCGTTACTCCACAGGTGTGAACAGAAGGATATATTGCGCACACAATTTATTATTATTATTGTTATTATTATTATTATTATTATTATTATTATTATTATTATTAATATAATTTCGACATGTGTAGTTTTCCTGTTTATTGGAGATCACTCCAAGTTACTTCCTCCTTCCACATACTCTAGTGCAGCGGTCATCAGTACAGTGCACCTCCGGGCTAGCGTCCCTTACCCGCGGATAAGACATTGCACTGGCGTGCAACTGTGGCTGCTGGCGGTTATGCTTCCTCCCTCTCTCTTCTGCACGACGGTGCAAATTGCGATACACTTTTTCCTCGTTACCAATTTCAGCGAGTTCTGACAACCATTGCTCTATAGCAGTGGCCGTTAGCACTCGCTGAAAAGGGTAAAGGGTAAGCGGTGCTACATGATTTGTCCCGTCGTGCACCAGGAAGAGATAGAGAGCATACTCGACAGCAGCCACGAATGCACGCTGGTGCTGTAGGGTAAGAGACGCTAGCCCGAGAGTGCACTAGTTGACGACCGACCGCTGCTCTAGAGTCTTTGAGCAAGTAGTAGAACATAGCTTTCTTCTACAGAGAATCTATTACGTGGTCTGGCCGAGAATCGAGACATAAGAGACGCTTGCATTTCAAGAGTATATTTTTACAATAATGTATCCTTTACCTTGTGATTTTTACCTTCTTTCATTAATGACTGTGAAAAGTATCTTCTGTCTCGATCCATGCTCCGCACCTGAGAGAATGATTTCTGTTTGCAACTGCGTTCCTGTTCTTGAAGGTCTTCTGTAGTGCAGGAGTTTCAGCTATAGACCTTATGTTCTAGTTCAACCCAATGGTAAAAATTACACGGTATTAAATCTTGAAATATTTGTGGACAAACTCTTTTTCTGATTAATCTACAATCAAACACTTCACATCTGAATACTTTCTTTTGCTGTGTGGAGTTGCTGGATCTTGTTCGGAAAATAGGCATGTTCCCCTTTTTCGTTTTCGCTTGCACAAAAGTATTCGGAAAATATTCACAGTAGCTTTCGGAGGTAAATTCAACATTCAAGAAAGAGAGGGAATTTTAGTATTTACGTATAAATCTCTTCGTACTCTCAATTCTATTATGAGATCACAAAGACCCAG
Organism: Periplaneta americana; assembly: GCF_040183065.1. Lineage (NCBI taxonomy): Eukaryota > Metazoa > Arthropoda > Insecta > Blattodea > Blattidae > Periplaneta > Periplaneta americana. Next base: position 132,304,265 of record NC_091120.1, read on the forward strand.
CACTGAGACCTTGTAATCATTTTGTGTTAATAACTACCAAGCTAAGCCCGTTCCCGTTCCATACAAGTTGACTGCGCTCAGGTTCGTCCTATATCTACATTTCGTAACAGGCAACCCGTTCGTTCCTACACCAGCCTCCTCGTGTCACCACGTGCTGGCCGAGGAATGCTGTGGAATGATAGTGGAATGGAGCTACAGCGGTTGGTGTCCAAATTCCTTCCCATTGAGGACTCAAATCAGCTCCCATTCCGTAACGCTATTTCTAGGCATGAGTTTAGACCAGTTGTGGTCATAAAGAGAAATGAAAGGGAGCAAAGAAACCCACACTCATGTTCTTTTCGCTTACACTGCCTTAGAAGCAAACGCACAGTAAGGCACTGTGCATCAATAGTGGATTTTAAGCGACGAGCTAGAGTCGAAATTTCGTAAAAGCTATGATGCCTGCCTTATACAGGGACATCATTTTAATTTTACCAATATTTTAAATATTAACCTGGCTATACCTTTGGATCAACGCCGTTGTCTACCCCCTTCCACGACTGGAGTTCGATGATAGCCTACTGGCGTAATATACAAACAAATCACTTTACTAGGTATAGGAGGGAAGAAAAGTAGTTCATCCATTTACGTAAACTAGGAAATATCGCGCTTTTGAGTTTGATCATTTTCATTAGGTTTTTGTTTAATCAAAATACAGTATAGTATTACAATGAGTGTTTTTACTCACGAACTGAGCTGTCCATGTGGACGTATTCATTATGCAGTGTATATTATACTGTCTACAGCACATTAGCGTACAATAACTTATAGGGAATGAAGTTAAATTGAAAAATAATCATAACATGGATATTTAAACACATTTTTGAAAATGATGGCCGTTCATTTCGATACAGGCTTCAGTTGTAATGTGGATATTATCGCACTATAGACCATTACCAGTTTTGTCCTTCGTAACTAGTAACTCATGTTGAAATAATTCTGTACCTACTCTATAAAAGAATACCTTACGTACTGTAAATTCGATCTTCACTTCTGCCCGATCCGAAAAGATAAAATTACTCAGACATACTATCTACTGTCCGTCCAAATGGTTATGTCGTAGGGTCGTAGAAAGGGAGGAAATCACGTGACAGTTAACTACTTAACCAAGCCCTTTTATTTAAGTTGTTTTAAACAGTTGTATAATATTACGTAGACGTCCAATTCTTAACAAAAATTAATGTTCTTGCAAAAGAGCTAAGACGACAGCCCAGCCACTAGCTGGCGAATAAAAGCACGTGGGGGAAACCGGGATACGACGTAGGTAAATGGACGACAGTACCTGTGCGAAAATGATTCAATATTGAAAGCTCTTTCATCACTGGAAAACGCGAACATATTTTTGGAACGTACTGTTTACTATGACCGTAAGGCTACTATGACTGTATATGCGGCCTTGGATCTGTGTGCAGGACGGTTGAACTTCATTAGTAGAAGGGGTGGGAGTGAAGTACATTCAAAAACTCAGGTACAATAAAAACTGAAGTAAAAATAAAATTATGTCCCTGTACAATCCGTCACTGGACAATGCTTACCTTCTTGTCTACTCAAAATGCCGTCTCAGCCGGGGAAGTTTCAGTGGGGAGTTAAGCGGTAGTCTGCAGTGACTCGATTGAAGTATTAGTGCTCTAGCCTGATTGATGTCTTAACGTACATTAGGCCTAGTCATTTTTGTGAATTTAGTTGGGCAAAATTATTTTTGCAGGATTTTTTTTTTTTTTTGTGAAATAGAAGAAAATCAATTAATCTGTCTTAAATCGCTGCTTCAATTATTATACAGAGAGACAATTAAGAGTTTAGGTTTATTCATGGATTATTGAATTACAAATTCCAGACTTCAGCGGGACGTAAACCCGGACCGTCAGCGTGAGAGGTTGAAGGTTCATATCTACACAACGCAGTCACCGCAGAGGATGAGTCTTTCCTTATACATATTTTTATCGTGATACGCAATTTCGTTAATATCGTGAAAAATTTCTGTGAATTAATATCTAGTATTCTGTAAATTAACATATCACAGGCGTATCATAAATCATAATCTACAAATCTACACTTAGTAAGAAAACAATGCAACCTGAGTATCTAGCTAGCCATTATATATTTCTTATCAAAATCATTGACAGTACCGTACTACGATTAGAGGGTGGAGGATTTACAAGGCATACACAATTATTATTTTGTACAGTTTGAATTTTAATAATTGTTTTTCGTCGTATAAGGCGCTGTTTTAACATCCACTTCCTGAGATATAATATCCCAAGAACATAACGTGTCCGCCAGTTCATCCAGCTTTTCTTCCGTAAAGCAAACGTTGAGATTATTTCTTCTTTTGAACTAATATTGACTTCTAGTTCTAAAGTTGTAAACGTACGTATGAATAGTAGCTCATCTTGGTGTAGAAGCTCCCGGAAAGTTTGTTCAAACTTTTCTCTGCAGTCTTATTTTATACTTTTATCTGGGATATGAATGTTAGGAAAAACGCGTTCTTGCACAGGATAAGTCGAATTTTCTACTATCCTTAGTCTATCGAAACGAACATAGCTATGTAATAATAATAATAATAATAATAATAATAATAATAATAATAATAATAATAATAATAATATCCTACTTCTAGCTGAGGTTATGGCTGATATGTACGAGATTATCAGGCATTACATCTCACTTGATGATATATGTTAAACATTGAAGACCTAACATTCTAGGGCCCTGTTTCTTCAACCTTTGTTAAAATACACCTAACATAGCGTTAATTAACTGTAAGTTAAAAGTATAAATTGCTGTTAAAAATATTGCGTTTCTTCAACTTTATATTTCACATTTTAACAATCTGTTTGTTAACTCTCCGTTAGGACTAGAAATTCTAGAGTTTAATTATTACATATAACCAAGGGTGGACTCAATTCTGTTTTCTGAACTCTGACAATTGCAATTCTCGCTTGTGTCCGTTGTTTGATTCAGAGAGGATAGAAGTCTTTCTATTCTCTCAGGTTTGATTTCTGCTTCTTTCCGTCTCTGTATCACAGTAGCGTGGAGAGGCGTATTGGTATTGCTGTTGTGAAATGGAAAACACTGGAATAAAAATAAATTGTGGGACTAATTTCTCTTCGATCGAGAGAAGCCCTCTACTGAAAACAATTTCGCCGTATAAACCAATTAATGAGAATAAATAAACAAACGGATCTAAGTTGAAAGCGAAAAGTGAGGCTTGGCAGAAAGTAGCCTATACCTTTGTATGATTTTCTGTTTTTCTGAAAACATCCGCTCTGTTTATGTGTTCATGGATATATTTTCTAAATAGTCAAGATATAAAAGTTCAGCATCTAACGCATCAGCCATATTGAATACTTCTGTGCTAACAGAGAGGAGTTAAATGATATAACTGCATGAAATTGGGCAGTTAAATTAATATGGGTTTTAACAGCCTGTTAGTACTAACAGTAGTTGAAGAAATACTTGAACTGTTAAGTTTACAGTTAAAATGGAATAACACACTGTTATAATTTAACAAAGGTTGAAAAAACCGGGCCTAAATGTTTTAAGTGCCAAAAACAACTTTCTGAGCTATTGATGAAAAACATACTGCCAAATGCATGTTGCGATACCTACAACACCGTCTTTTGGCGCATGATAGAGTCACCTACAGTTGGGCTACGACAAAGACAATTTAGTATGATATCCTCATATGGAAAAAAAAATATATATATATGTTTTATTTAACGACGCTCGCAACTGCAGAGGTTATATCAGCGTCGCCGGATGTGCCGGAATTTTGTCCCGCAGGAGTTCTTTTACATGCCAGTAAATCTACTGACATGAGCCTGTCGCATTTAAGCACACTTAAATGCCATCGACCTGGCCCGGGATCGAACCCGCAACCTTGGGCATAGAAGGCCAGCGCCATACCAACTCGCCAACCAGGTCGACCCTCATATGGATGTTCATCCCTTAGATTGAATAAAATGAAATTTGAAAAATTGGCACTTAGCACATTTAGAATGTTAGGTCCTTAATTGTTTGTAACTTATACATCTGAAGTCTGATTAGTGTAATATGTTACTAGTCACCGGTGTATGTATTTGAGGGGAAAGAAACTGGACATACTACCTCATTATCTCCTGGCTTAGTTGCCTCATGAGTGATCCCATATTGTGTCACTTTTGAGGTTCAGACCTGTCTTTGGACAGTTGACTAAACTACAAATAATAATAATAATAATAATAATAATAATAATAATAATAATAATAATAATAATAATGAAGAATAAAGAAGTGCACACAGTATTTGTGGACCTAGAAAACGCGTTTAACAGAGTGGATTGCAACAAATTGATGGACATCCTGAAGAAAATATGTGTGGATTGGAAAGACAGGATGCTGTTCAGTAAACTTTATATGAAACAACGAGTCAAAGTCAGGATAGGAGAAGAAACGTCTGAAGGAAATGAAATAGGGAGAGGAGTACGACAAGGATGCCCTTTATCATCTACCCTGTTCAACATCTAGAAGAAGAGGAAACGATACTAAGGGATATGCTACCGGAGCTAAATGACTGCAGTGAGCAGTATGGTATGAAGATAAATGCAAACAAGACGAAGACCATGGTTGTCGGAAGAGAAATAAAGAAGGTAAACTTGCGAATACAAATTGAGGCAGTAGGACAAGTGAACAGGTTCATATACTTGGGGTGTACTATAAGCAGTAACATGAGCTGCTGCCAGGAAGTCAAAAGGAGGTTAGCAATGGCAAAGGAAGATTTTAATAGAAAAAGGAGCATCTTCTGCGGACCTCTGGAAAAAGAACTAAGGAAGAGACTAGTGAAGTGATTTGTGTGGAGTGTAGCATTGTATGGGGCAGAAACATGAACATTAAGACGAAGTGAAGACAAGCGACTAGAAGCATTTGAAATGTGGATATGGAGAAGAAGGGAACGTGTGAAATGGGCAGACAGAATAAAAAATGAAGCTGTGTTGGAAAGAGTGGGTGAAGAAAGAATGATGCTGAAATTGATCAGAAAGAGAAAAGTAATCGTTTTGGTCTCTGACTGAGCTGAAACTGCGTACTGAAGGATGCACTGGAAGGAATGGTGAACGGGAGAAAAGTTCGGACAGAAAAAGATACCAGATTATGGACGACATTAAGATATATGATGCATATGCGGCGACTAAGAAGAAGGTAGAATGTAGGAAATATTGGAGAATGGTGAATTTGAAGTGTAAGATCTGTCCTTGGGCAGAACACTTATGTAAGAATACCATCCGTGACGTTACAGTCCTTTAAGAGCCCAGAATAACCAGCCGGCTTCTGGCCTCACGTCCACATGCTGAAACAGATATGGACAGTCATCCAACCAGAATGGAGGTGTCGTGGGGTTAGCATGATGATCGCCCCGCCGTTATAGCTTAGTTTCGTAACCGATTTCGCTACCTATCGTAGCTCGCCTTGTGTATCACGATCCCATACACTAGCTGAAATATCATGAGAAAAATATTTCCTCATGAAGACCCGAACCAGCACGCATTACGTAACGCGAGACCTATGCAGGATGGCGTAGACTACGTCGTCACGGTTTGGGACAACAAAACTATGTACAGAATGGTAAGATAATGAGCCAACCTGCAGACTTTAATAATCCAGATATTTACCAACATTCTCTATGAATTCGCCAAAGATTATTTTCGGTTATACTTGGTGTGGCATTTCTCCCACATTACAATTACAAGCATAGGAGCGGTTCCAAATAATGTATTGTCTTCTGTCCCTCGAAATTTTGCCTCTTTCGATAAACTAGATAGAGTTGTATTGTATGCTTCTTGATATTTAAGTACTACATTTAATTAAATTTGGTACAAGCTGAGTTTACATCCCACATAACGTTCGTCTCAACTGCAAAGTTCTTATAAAGATGATGTTCCGCCGATAATTAGCCTCGCCTTTATCGAGTATGCCAAACTTAAGAGGATGACCACATTGTGATAGAAGATGAGTTTTTGGGGAAGATGGGACTTTGTAGTTTTTTTTTTTCTGTTGATTCTGTAGTTTCTGACCAAATCATGTATTTTGGAAGTTTAATTAATTTCTCATATATTTATTAATATTTCTTATCTAACAATTTGTAATGTGTATATGCTCTTAGAAATAATATTTTATCTCCTGCTAACTTTCCCTTCAGTTCTTTCGTAAAAAGGTTTGGCATTCACGTGGATAATAACCTCAACTGGGACATGCAAATCATGAAACCTGCAGAAAAGTATACTCTATTATTCAAATGCTAAAAAGGACAAATGTTCATCTTCGCTTTTGTTTCAAAAAGTCCCTTGTGTTGACGTTTGTATTGCCCTATTTTGACTATGCTGACATTTTATTAACTAAACTTTTCCAGCGACAACAAAACGGAACTTATACATGCTTATAATTTGTGTGTATGTTTTGTAAGCAATGTTCGAAAATATGATCATATTACCCCATCCCTGGAAGCAATAGGTTGGCTTAAACTAGCTAAAAGAAGAAATTTACATTTACTTCTCCTTCTCTTCGAAATCTTGAACCCTTCTCTTGCTTCGTACCTGTCGTGTCGCTTCACTTACCTCTCCTCCCATCATAATCTCAACACATTATCACCATGAAACAATATTAACAATACCATCCCATCGCACCTCCTCATATCATCTTTCACAATCGCCCTGCCAAGGCTCTGGAATTCGCTACCTGCCAGCATCAGGGACTGTTGAAATAAAATTGAATTCACACGCAAACTTACTAGGCACTTGGTCAGTAATTGAGAAATGTTCGGAAATACCTTCTTGTAAATTGTTCTCGTATTATAGAATAAAATATTTCAGTTTCCGGTAATTTCATCAGTATATAATTTTTCTAAGTTTAATTTCTATCTCAGCAATATATATATATATATATATATATATATATATATATATAACTTCTATAACAAATTGTCTAGTCTTTATTAATCAGGTAATCTTTTAGTATTTTGATTTCTATTGTAATTGTAATTGAAAATTTAATATTAATTGTGATTAGGCTATAATTTTAATTGTATCCATAATGTTGTAGTTCTAATCCTGTGGTAGAAAAGATGAGAAAACCTCTATCTCAACCAGGTTAAATACTTAAGTACTAAATACAAAATAAACATTCTAAAATGTTGCGTTGCTAGTCCTTGTTTTCGGTTATATGTCAGTATCAGAATTTCAGAATAATTTCCTTCTTTGTTTGCCCATAACTGGCTTGTGTTTTGGGTAATAATATACGCTGTATATCAGTGTTGTTTGTACACCTCATATATTATTAAACTAACCTTTGAAATGATCTTAAAATTCAAAATATATCAATAAAACTAAGTTCAATATGTTTCATGAGTTAAACACGAACACAGTCACATGAATAAAATTCATTTACATACACCTGTTACTTACATAAAAATTTGAAACTACATATTCTGTGAAATTCATGTAACACTGTTGTTTGTACACTTACTCACGGACAGAGGGTAGTTACGTTTAGATGCATAGTAAAAAAGCAAGCAGTGTGTACAGGGTTGTCTCTCAGTGAGGTCACTTGCTTTTAGTCTGTCATTCAGAACTGTGCACAATGGAGCGTCGTAAGAAAGTTATTGTTCACATGGCTCTGAAGGGCATTTGTATAGGAAAAGAGGTAAAGTGGTGCATAAAACACATTCCACAGTACAACACATTGTAGAAAAATTTCGAAATCATGGAATTTTTTAATAATTTGGCAAATAAAACCAAGCAAAAATTTCTAAATGCACGTGACGAGATTAATCAAGTTGTCAAAAATACAAGAAAAAGCGTTCCACAAATTCGAGTCATGATTGAAGAGTTTTCAAACACGAAGATCAATAATCAAACTATCCGGCGTGTGTTGTGGAAAAATGATTGCCATGGCAGAAGACACGAAAGAGGCCGTACATTAGTGAGACAAATCGAGCTCGAAGATTAGACTTCGATTAAGAACATGTTGGTAAGGATGAGGAATTTTGGAACAGGGTGATTTGGTCAGACGAGGCGGAGATAAATCTTTATGGTTCCGATGGCATTCTTAAGGTATGGAGAAAGCCCAACACAGATAACGACGTTAAACAACACATTGCCTACAATGAAACACGGGGGTGAATGCATACTATTGTGGGACTGTAAGTCTGCAAATGGTGTGGGGAATATTGAGTTCAAAGGTGGGATTATGGATAAATATATGTATAACAACATTTTAAGGTCAAATGTTAGGCAGAGTGCACGAAAAATGGGGACGCCACTCGTGTATATGTTCCAACAAGACAATGCCAGTAAACATACTGCTCAAATCAATAAGGACTGACTCATATGGAACATATTCCAACAACTGCGAATACCTCCTCAATCACCAGACATAAACCCCATCGAACATTTGTTGGAAATTTTGAAAAGGAGTGTGAGAAAGCAGAAGTGTACAACCCTAGAGGATTTAAAACGTGTAGTGAGAGAAAAGTGGGCTAAAATCAAACCAGAACAGTGCAAAAACTTCGTAAAATGAATGAGAAGGAGATTCCAAGCAGTAATAAAGTTGAAATGATACAAGATATTAATTGTTTCTCAAAAGTGTAAATATTCAAAGTGTACAAACAAGACTTTTGCGTAGAAATTGGACATATTTTTATTTATTTTGTGTTGTTTAATGTATTCAGAAGTGTATATTTTATTTTGTGACTTCAATATATTCCAAGTCCATGTGCAATAGTTCTCTCATATGAAAATAAATTAAATTTATATATTTTCATAAGATAAATGACAGTTTTATTTTGAAAATAGAACTATACAAACAACACTGTCGTATATTGTAAATTACCTTGTTTTTTAATTCCGTTATTTAACGACGCTCACATGAGGACTGGTCTAGATTTAGTGCGACTGGTGATAGGTAAGATCGAAAATTCTACATGATTTGATCGATTATTAACCCACATATGTTTCACAGTTTCGGAAATTCTCTGCAAAGACACATCCAGGTAAACAACACAAATGGATCTAGCATAGCTTCGGATCGCCGAATCCCACTCATTATTAAGAACTGTGCCGTTGGCTCATGCATCTTCTGTACTGTGTGCTTATAAATAAAACCCACTGTTTGGTCACATTTAATACAGTTTAAGTAAGCAGTGACTATACCTATATGCCCAAGGTTGTGGACTGGAGCGGAACGTGAGTCTATGTACTTTCGTGTCTCCTGCGTATCATCTATTCAAGTACAATCGGTCGACAATAATTTGTATAGATAGATAGATAGATAGATAGAACTTTATTGTCGATGGCATAATGTATGCATAGACATGGTCAAATATATACAATTACAATTTAATGTAAAATAAGTCAAATATATATATATATATATATATATATATATATATATATATAAAACATTATTCATTTCAACGGCCCATGCGTGCATCCTCAAGACTGTAGGGACACAATTTTATTAATTTCGTTTTTATATAATTCTTAAATTTCAGAGAATTTTTTGTATATTTGATGTCATCAGGCAAACTGTTGTATATTTTAATACCAAAGACCATATATGTTCTACTAAAACTGTAAACAATGTTTTCCGTAAATATTTTGACATATCAAATAATTTATCAGATAGGCTATTGTAGAGCATTGCACGGCATTATTGCAAGAGAAAAGCCCCAAAAAAATTAGGCTATGTAACAAATCGAAAACTTAAATTAAATTTTAATGAAACGGGACACTCTGTAGGATTGTAAAGTACATAGAGACGAAATTATACATAAATATTATATATTACTCATACGTATCATTTCCAATGGCTTTGCAGTAAATAACTGCATGACCTTAGTGTTTCAAATGAAACTTTTCTCCTTCTCTTGTTAGACAAAGATTGTATATAGAAAAACTTCAATCTGCAAGTTGTAACTGTACAAACTGGAAATGTTGAATATTATAGATATCTGCATTGCCATACAGAGTTGCTAGATGTGGCTACTTGTCGCCATTCTGGCGCTTTTTATGTCCTTGTGACGACGAAAATGTTAGGAATATTTTTGTTTTATAAATTTAATTTGTACTCGCTAGATAGTTACTTAATAAATAAATAAATAAATAAATAAATAAATAAATAAATAGATAAATAAATAAATAAATAAATAAATAAACAAACAAACAAACAAACAAACAAACAAACAAACAAACAAACAAACAAACAAACAAACAAACAAACAAACAAATAAATAAATAAATAAATAAATAAATAATTTCCACTTGACCTGGCTACTTTTCTGGCGGCTTTAATGTTAAAATTATAAAAATAATTTAATTAAATCATATTTTATTTACAAGACTGTGGACCACAGCATACGTAATATTCTTCAGAACGTAAATATTGGTCAGTTATTGTAGTCTCGTTAATGTTCAATAGATGGCAGGTTGCGTAGAAAACTTCCCCAGGTTGTGAAACAGGGATCTACAACGTGTATGATCTGTGATTTACAATGATGTTCGCTCCCTCCCAAATTTATTGCGATTTATTATTCACTTGTAATACACAAAAATGATATGGGTAGTATGAAATAATAATGTCACTACATAGTCTGCTATAAATATGTAATGATATAGATCTGATAACTTTGTCAAATTACTCTATTTAACACTGATTTCATATGTTAAAATCTTATTGGTCATAACATAGACTTGTTTTCACTTAAAAAAATAATAATACAATATGTTAAATAACAGTCCTTACATCAAGTGGCAATATAGAAAATCTTAAATATTTTGAAAAAAAAAAAACGTCTTAGTCTGATTACTGTATTGGAAAAAGTGGAATTTTGAATAGTTATTATTAACTTATATTGTCGGATTACTCACAAAACATTGTGCTTGAAATAATGCCACTTCATAATCCTAAGTAGGACACGTACACATTAAATAACTTTTTTTTAATAACTGTTTTTAGCTTAGGCCTATATGTTAATATTTTTTTAATAACTGTTTTTAGCTTAGGCCTATATGTTAATATCTATTGGTTATAACAACAGCATGTTCATGATGCTTGTTAAGAACATATTTTTATGTCATACGTTAATATACTGTAGGTTAGTAGGATTAATATTTGTAAACAACAAAATACAGATTGAACAAAAATCAAAATGCAAGTATCAAAGATACACATCATAGGTGAGTAATGCTATTTAATGATTCCGTATCTTTGTATCAAATAATATTAACAATAAAAGTATTACAAATTTATGAATGAATATATAAATGGTTATGTTCATGATTACACTGTTCGTTTCCTTTTAAGTTTATTACTCCTTTCACTATTAACTTCAGAGGTAATTGGCTACTTTCTGACGCCTTGTTGGTGTATAGTTGGCGACATTGGTCAGGAATAATCTGGCAACCCTGTTGCCATATTCTTAGGTGGCGATGTTCCAGCAGCAACATGTTCTAAGAAATTCCCAGTTACATTTGTTGTTTAATCTGAAAATAACAAATGTTCTTATCTGCCTTAATGTCCCTTTTGTGAATTAAAACATTTTCATAGCTGCGCGCAAAATGTTAACGCACAAAGAAGTTTTATTTCAGTGTATTTTTGTATAAATATCTTTAAACGACTGTTTTCGACTTCTTAAAGGAAAATGTGCCTAATAAGATCATGTTACAAGAGTCGTAATAGAACAGTGATCCAGTAGTACCAATTAAAAATGAAGAGGAAGAAGATCTGTTTTGAGTCTTATTGAGAAAACTTGAACATTTTTATTACGTTTTGGTGTTTCATTGTTACTGTATGTTATATTGTTCGTCTGTTCTAATTTTCTAATAGTTACCTCCTTCAAATTGAAGTATTCACTTCAAACACTTCTATCAGAAAGTTAACCTACAAACGCTTATGATTCCTTTCTTTCTGAATATTCACTACTTCATTTTCTGATATGCAATACTGAATTGACTGTAAGTAAATTGGGGTGGATGGAAACTTGTTTATGAAATAATAATACGATTAAATTTTGTCATAGACATTCGACAGCTTCAATCAGCCTAAGAATCGATAGCGTTAGCATAAATGAAAAATCACTGTGAGCGCAACTCGGCTGTCAAGATTCTCTCATACTTCACTGTATTAATCAGAAACTGAATGGACTAACTCTTCAGCGTGCTGTGCACTATAATCTATATACTGATGATCTGCTAGTGACCAAATGCTGGACTCTCTGATAAATCATTATTTTGCTGTAGCCAGTCTCTTATCTTGAATTACATTACTTTAATTTTAATTATTTAAATTTTAATTGAAAATCTTCTGCTACTTGAAGTTTTGAAACTGCTTCTTTAAGTTTTGCTTCACACTATATATTATAAAGATTAGGCCTAATCGGCCATAAAGAGTAAAATGTTAACACAATACTATTTATGAGACTGTATATGTACACTTGTATATTATACATGGCGTTAAAAAGTATCCAATATTTTAGGAGATGCTAGTACCCACCAAAACAAGAAAATAATATCTAATAAATATGGGTCCTACAACACATACTTTCTGAGATCTGAACAATTTTTCATAGGAGGTGCTCAATTTGATGTCCATTCATGGCAATGCATTTTTCTGCCCTTTGGCGAAAGGAATCACGCACTCTTTGAAATTGACCTGGTTCCTTCATGTGTTCCCATAATCAAAAGTTTAGGGGATTTAGGTTTGGGAAACGAGCAGGTCAAAGTGTGGGGCATTCTCGACCAATGAAGTGATCCTGAAATGTCAGGGTCAGGTGTTCACGCACATTGCGGAGGAAATGTGCTGGTGCACCAACGTGCATGAAGCACATCTTTAGTCTCTGCTGACATGACACATTCTCCAGCAAGGCAGGCAATACGTTAATAAGAAAGTCCTGAAAGTCTCTGTGGTAGCACGTATGACCCTATTAATCTATCACCAAGTACGCCTACCCATATGTTGATTAAGAATCGGTGCGGATGCCTTGTTTCTTCACCTGCATGGAAATTTTCATCAGCCACACATGCTGATTATGAAAATTCAAAACACCATCTCTGCTGAACCCCGCTCATATCCGCAACCAAACTTTTGTTTTCAGTATTCCTTGCGACGTATCATTATTCCATGCCAAGAGTGTCAACTATGGTATGATTTTCTGGTAGTCTGCTGTATTGTAGGGCAGAGAAATGCATTGCCATGAATGGACCATCACACTTAGCACCCGCTATGAACAAGTGTTCAGATGTCAGGAAGTATGTGTTGTAGAACCCATGTTTATTACACGTTATTTTCTTATTTTGTTGCATGCTATCACCTCCTAGAACATTGGATACTTTTTAACACCCTGTATTTAAAATAGGGGTATGTTCCTGTGTTCGTCCATGGCCTAGAAATTAGGTTAGGCTTAGCTTTAAGACCTCTCCTGGCATTTCATAATCATCCTATCATAATATAATCGAGGCAACGTAACTACACTTCTAGGCGCCCCGACCTCAGGAGTGGGTTACAAATAACTCATTCCCAGGAGAGACCAAAATTGTCAAATGGTAACTGATGGCATTAGGATATATATATATATATATATAATTTAAAATTTAGTTCCATTTACAAACCATTAATATGAGCTGCTGCGAGGAAGTTAAAAGCAGGATAGCAATGGCCAAGGAAGCTTGTAACAGAATAAGGAGCATCTTCTGCGGATCTCTAGAAAAAGAACTAAGGAAGAGACTAGTGAACTGCTTTGTGTGGAGTGTGGCAATGTATGGACGAGAAACATACACATTTCGACGAAGTTAAGAGAAGCAACTAGAAGCGTTTGAAATCTGTGTATGGAGAAGAATGGAACATGTGAAGTGGAAAGACAGAATAAAAAATGAACCCGTGTTGGAAAGAGTGGGTGAAGAAAGAATGATGCCGAAAATGATCAGGAGGAGAAAGAGGAATTGGTTGGGTCACTGGCTGAGAAGAAAGTGCCTACTGAAGGATGAATTGGAAGGAATGGTGAACGGGAGAAGAGTTCGGAACAGAAGAAGATATCAGATTATAGACGACATTAAGATATATGGATCATGTGCGGAGACAAAGAGGAAGATAGAAAATAGGAAAGATTGGAGAAAGGTGGGTTTGCAGTGAAAGACCAGAACACTATGAATGAATGAATTACAAACCATTACTAATCTCAAAATGAAGTGATATGTACAGCAGCAAGGTGTATTGTTAAGTATTGTATAAAATACATTATTGTTAATCTTGTACTTATCATTATACTTTGCGTCTGAATAGCTTTAAAATAATAATAATAATAATAATAATAATAATAATAATAATAATAATAATAATAATAGCCTACACTTAATATTGAAGTTTAATGAAAAGAATGAGAGTGACAGGCAATAATTTTTATAACGAAGACAGATCTCTGAAAAAGTGTGTAATTAATTGCTTACATTCTTGCTATGAACGTTAATGTGACGATAGAAATTTGGGTATTTTTTTCTGGAAAATCCTGTGCTGTGTTGACATTATAAAACAAGTGACTTTAAACTTACCGATACGTCTTGTAGCATACTAAAACTAAAAGAGCAAAATTATGTCACGCTTAAACATTTTGTTATCTTCTTTTGTTCTTTTTTCTTGCACGAACTCCGATATTAATGGTAGAGTTGTAATACTTTTAGTGCATTTTTGTTGGCGTGTGATATGGCAGTAACCTTATATGTTCATTGTAACGAACACAAGAACAATCCGTGTACTTCCTGGCAGAGAGTATTTACACTTTCGTGTTCTTCTCTTAGGGAAGTTATATAAAGGACTCTGAACGCAACGAAGCACATGCAATGAAACGCAATGTTTTCAAAATTATAGTGTAATTGAGAAAGAATACTGTTTGAATCTTCTCTTCTTCATAAACATAAAAACATTGAACATGGAGTGGAAATCATTAACTATATTTTTAGTGATTTTCTACTTTTCGCAGGTAAGTCTACATTTTCACAATGTATGATATTTATCTACATATAATGTGTTGAAAACTATTATGAAATTACTAGATAAGTTAGGAAATCATGTTCAATCAATTAAAATCGAGGTGCATGAATTTAGGTATAATTTTAACCCTATTTAAAACTACACCTGAATGATAAACTTCTTAAATTAGTAAGGTACACGTACCAAATAACGCCACCTTAACACGTAAGTCACTGTTGCTCTGGAAATAAGTTATGTACAAACACAAAAATTATGACAATGAAACTTTAATTTTATCTTTAGAAAATAGCACAATGAAAATGGTGTTAGATACTGGAGAAAAATTACAACTCAAATCGGAAAACTTTGTATACTGGCGTTATTAGGAACAGCTTGTCCAATTTGCGCCACGTATTTTCTAGTAACCTACACACTTATAATTATTAATGAATTAATTTTCCTAAGTAACACAAGTTGAACTAAGAAACTAAATTTGAGTTTATGTCAATAAAAGGTAGAAAATCACTCAACACGAATGATATAATCTTCATCTGAAGCTGAAACACCAGATGGATTATGAAAATACGTTTTCCGGTAACTTCTTACTTTCAAAAAAGAGACGAGACACAGTAGAAAGTTATAAACACAAAATTATTAACCTTGGTTAAATATGAATGTTTTCCCAAAAGTAAAACATAAAAATTAAGAGTTTGATAAGCTATTGAACCAATATCTACACTGTGCAAATTCTGGACATTTGTAAGTTGAAAGGTTAGTGTTTTTCCTGATGTTTTCACACTAATCATGTAAATACCTCACGCGATAAGAATATAACAGCAATGAAAATAGTATTAAAAACTGAGATTATCATTAAATAAGTACCGTACTAACATAACCTAAAATGTTATGTGTAGACTTTTAACGCCACGTGGCGTTAAAGCGCTACTAAGTACTTGATAATATCATACGCCCTTTTTCTCTAACATATTCAAATGTTATAAATAGAAAATATTTTTTCTGCATAAAAGAATGTTTAAGGATCACGAAAATATATAGTTTAATATAATTATTGTTTTCTCAACACACACAATAAAATATCGCCTCTTACCTTGATAAAAGAACATCCTTTCACTATCATCACACAACAACAAAATGATGGAATATCATGTCACTCGTAAGTCAGCGGACAGCTAGTAACTCATTTCATCACTACATGGCAAGCGAAGAATTAATAGGGTGGCGTTAAAAATATACATAGCGTTATTTGTCTCTGGGACCTTATTACAAGTGAAATATCACCCAGAAAGACAATTATAAAATCCAACAACTTTTTATGGAGAAATAAAACATACTTACAAAATAAAGATAACGGAAGCATGATGATTGAGATTATAATTTAGGATTTTCAACGGTTAATTAAAACTTAATATGTCCAATGTTTCGCAAATACAGGTTAAATCATCAGATTAATATTATTTACTATCTGAAAAGATGCCCGATTCCAATTTATTAACTCAAGCAACTGGATTTTCAAATGATTGCCATGTTAGACGTAAAGGAAGCCAAAGAGTATGCAATCCTCAGATTTTGGTCAACGATGACCTAATGTTGCAACATTCAAGTGGTTTCGAAAGTTGGAAACTTTAAATCTGAACGCATAAAAGGAAATTGGGGAATAATTGAAAAGGATACTGAAACATTGAGAACTTCGGAAGACTTTATTTTCACTTGACTCAAAACATTATATCAGTTACTACTGAATATATTATGTTCATAATGAATTTAAAAATATCGATTTAGAGCACTGGAAGACCTACACCCAAATTAAATATCAATTCAATATCCAAATATTAAATCATATTATTTACAAGGGAATATTTTGAACTTATCAATTTTGCCGCCATGTTACTACCAGGACATTAGAAAAGTAGTGGCAACATAGTTACTATTTCACACTAAATTTATTTAGATTACTTTTGGCATTACATACTTCAAGTATAGTCTCCTGCTAAATTCTTGGAAGCAGTATTTCTGGATATCTCCCTCACTGGTCAATCTAAAGCTCTTCGGATATCAACTCTTGATTGAAAGCGAAAGCCTCGCTTCCATTCAACTTGAGCTAGTTCAGTATGCCAGGACTTCTTTCCCATAGGCGTCTTGTAATGCCCTAAACCACTGAGTTGCATATTTTTCTCTTGAAATTTGGATTTTTATGAAACGCCCTTGTTCGCACCTTTAGGATTGTATTATTTACTACAAATCAGGAACATCCAATGTATTTACAAAATAAGTTTACTTCGAGACTTTCAATATTGCAAATTTATGAAAAAAAATCGCTGTTTTATTACGCAGTTCAAGATTTCAATGGTCACCGCTAGGAGCATTGATTTAAGTCATTGTTGCCGTTTATTATTGAATGACCTAGTATTTTCAGAATATACTGAAACGTTGAGAAGGAATGAAGGAAATGAGAAGAGAAAGAAAAAAAATTAATAGTGCGTATTATTCTCGTATCTTCTGAAGGTATTTCGGGATCAAGGAGGATTTACCACAGTGACCAGTTCTCCTATGTAATGCACAGTTTCGATGGTTTTATTTAAGGACTTGGAAATGTATGTAATATGTAATCTAATCGAATACTGAAAGGGATTACAACTAAATACAGAGTTGTTTCCGATCTCTGATAAAGAATTTGAATGACATCATGTGCGTCAGGAGTCACATGACAGCTGAACTGTGGCGAGAGGTGACAGACTAATAGTGAATGGTTTCATAGTCAGAGTGCACGGCGACTCACGAAGAAATTCCAAGAAAATCGAACCTTTTTGGGAGGGATACATAACAAGCCTTTCCGATGCCAAGTATAGTTAAGTGAAAATAAAAGAAGCCTGCAATAAACGAAGTTCGTTATTTCCAAGAAAGGCATCTTCTATGTACATAATAAGATTGGTAAAGCTCGAATGAAATTAATTTGTATCATCTCGTGGGTGCGGCGACTTGTGACGGGGGGTGGATTTGCTTGCTTTTTCCACTATGGAATTAATCCCATACGAACTTTGCCAAACTTAATAGGTGCGCACAAGATGTCTTTCTTGGAAATAACGAAACCACGTTTCTTACAGGCTCCTATGATTTTCACGTAACTATACTTGGCATCGGAAAGAGTTGTTATGTACCTCTCCCAAAAAGGCTCGATTTTCTTGGGCATTGATACTGTGATACACCGTGCACTCTGATTATGTAATCACTCACTACTGGGCTGTCACTTCTCGCCGAAATTCAGCTGTCGCGTCGGTG
Source organism: Periplaneta americana (assembly GCF_040183065.1). Classification (NCBI taxonomy): domain Eukaryota; kingdom Metazoa; phylum Arthropoda; class Insecta; order Blattodea; family Blattidae; genus Periplaneta; species Periplaneta americana. The sequence continues at coordinate 132,322,588 of NC_091120.1, forward strand.
TGACTCCTGATGCACATGACGTCATTCAAATTCTTTGTCAGAGATCGGAAACAATCCTGTAGTAGCCCTAAAATTTTGTTCTTATACATAAAAATGGGATCATACATTGCCTTGTAACAATCTCTTCTTTTTTGTTTTGTGAATGCCGACATGACTTGCAATTTAATATTATCACTGATGTCTGTTGCGATGTACTATATTACATTAGGTCGTATTAAAAGTTTCTTTCCTATAACAGAGCTTCAGTCAATTTATATAGATGTAATCGTAGCCGTTTAGATACAATCTAAAAATGCTGGATATGGCGACAGGTGGTGCCTTAGGCGCAATTCACACAGAGAATTCGTGACCCGGATAACGGGCGAAGGCATGACGACCAGAGCTAGGAAGTTAGTACCATAACTGTTAAGTTGTGTGGGCTTGGACTATATATCTAACGAATGAAAAATAGTAGCGCAGCTCTCAACGACAAACATGTACAACCGGGTGGTAACCAAACTTATGCTCCAGTCGTTCTCACCTTAGAACAAGAAACAATAAACTAATAATATAAAAAAACAATAAATTGTAACTATAAACATCATGACTCCCAATCTAAAATAATTTACCGTACATATAAAAGTAACAAACGAAGTATACAAATATAATGATAAGAAATAACAATGAACATTTTCACTTTATCAAAATAAATACTCCTTTATGTTAAAAGAAAAGAAACAATACTTGTACTCTGAAAAAATTAATTTTATGTCACAAGACGTTACTCGAGCAAATCTGAAATGTGATGCAGCATTTCATTAGGTGAACAACTACTTTGTGGATCTAATAGTGTATCTCGTATGTGACACTAAACGAAGAATAATCCGGGAAAAAATAAACATGCTACACTCTCCTGTTTGCATAATTATTTAATAACAGATGAGTTTACTTTTTTGAAACCATGCATAATATTAACATTACGTAAATAATACAATAATGACAGAATAGCTCAGTTTGTTCAAAGCCCAAACTACTCTTCAAACTACTCACGACTGTACACAGCTCCATAGAATGATACTATGCGTTGTTTTTGTGAACTGCTTATCGCCTGTAGCGAGCTGGAGCAAGGGGAGTCGCGAGTGACATATATACTCCTCGCTGTACTCAACTGAATGATGACTTTTCGAGTCTATCTCATATAAACAAACATATCAGTGCATGCAGAGAGAACGGGATGGGGGCACATCACTCCGAAGCCACCGCTGAGTCTTTTAACTGTCACGAGTGATCCTTCAAAGTTACACGTGACGTCTGACTTCAGAAGAAAATGCGCGACGATTTTGAAAATGTGAAGAAGTTTTATGAAGAAGATAGATTGTGTAATATGGCATAGAAACATTAGTGGGACATTATGGTATATATACATTCTGGAAAGAGTCCGGTTACACGTTCAATTATTTGATTACATAGAATATGCCATACTTCCTTCCCTTTTTAAACACAGAGGATGCACCCAAAATCTTCTCTGTTTTTTTCTTGATCGTACTTCCTTTCCTTTTTCAACCCAAGTATTTTTGTTTGTGTATCTTCGAAAAATTTCGTGATCTTTTAATCTCTCACGTAGAATTTTTTTTAACATAATTTTAGAATTAAGAATTGGGTCATCCATCATACCGTCGAGGTTTTGAAAGAAAATTTAATGTATAATACACTTTTGTTTATTTGCAATAAAATATTGACCCCAAACAGTTTAATGAATCTACAGTGAATAATAAATAGTTGAGTGAGCCACAATTGGGTTCATCAGTAAGTAATATGTTCGTTGGTCAATTGTTTATTAATTGTAGCCGTTGTAGTGTTTTGAACCCTGTTATGTAACGTTTCGGAACTATAACTCAGCCATCATCATAGAAAGCAACCTATCTGTTAGATACTTTTTTATTGAGAGTTGTACCTGGATAATACCTATTGGATGTTCCTGCAAATATGATATGTTGCAAACATATTCTATTAAATCATATATGAATTCTTTCGTTGTACAGAAATTTTCTGACGTCATACTTAGCAATACTTTAGGCCTAATTTACCTTTATGTTGTCTTTAATATTGTTTCAAAATGATACTTGAACTCAGACGAATCAGTAAATAAGTTATTAATGGAGTAGCGGCCTACATTCTTAATGAGGTGCCTCAAGGATCAACGCTAGATGGCATTATTATCCATATGCCAAGGTAATCGATGTGCACATAAGCCGCAGAAGCGAAACAAAGAAGCAGCATTTGCCACATGGTGTATCTGTGCGTGTGTCGAGCAGCGCTCCGTTATGCAAGTTTTCTGGGCGAAAGGACTGACAACAACAATATTCGTAAATAAATGCTGCTCATGTATGGTGAGTTGTTGTTTAGTCAACTGTCCAAAGACAGGTCTGAACCTCACAAGTGATACGAAGACGACACCATTTATAAGGCAACTAGGCCAGGAGATAATGGGATAGGTTGGCCAGTTTCTTTCCCCCTCCATTTCATACATCGCCGACTAGATACATATTACACTAGTCAGACTTCAAATGTATACATATAAGTTCTTCCTCTGACACATATCATCAAGTGCATCAAGTGAGATGTACTGCTGATAATATAATAGGCTATGTACATATCAGATAGAAGCTTAATCAGAGGCCGTGTGTTGAGTATTGCCTGTCAATTCAAGTTGTTTAGAATTGGTTGTAGTAGTTCTCTCAATGATGGACAAGTATCAAACACCGAAACGGTCGGCCAGTTGATATTGTCACGGAGGCAAATGTGCAACAGGTTGGAGACTTGATTCGAGCAGACAGGATGAAAGATAGGATATTTTACCCCGGATAATCACAAGTGATCAGTCTTTGTTGGACCATGACCAGCCCGAGACAAACCATGCATCATTGTTCTGTCTCCAATGGTATATTCGCGCAGAAGTGCCTTTATCTTGCAACTACTGCTTCTTTGTTTCACTTGTGAGCACTTCGATAACACTACTATCTAGCGGTTATAACTTCAATCGTCTCATTAAAACGTAGATCGCTATTTATATTTCTAACCTAAATACTGGTTTTCCGTATATTATAATCATGTGTCCATTTATGACTTTATTGCATAAGATGGGTTCATTAATTTAATCTTAATATATTGTAATAGGAAATTTTTCTTGGTTAAATAAATTTCTTTTCATAGTGACTTAGAGTGTATGCTTTTATAGCAATGTTTTACAGATAGCCTAGCTTGTAGCTAATTGAACCTTATAATACTGCATGAGAGATATTGTCTGAACATGTTTATATTCTTCTACCTCGTTTCTTGTACGAAAACGATTGAATTTGTTTTATTAAAGCCAGCTTTACTTAATTTTATTTTGCTGATTGTGAAATTTGTCATGTTCTTTGTAGCAATACTTTTGTCTGTAATTGGGATTCAAACATAAACCGTAAGAATTGTATAATATTTTAGTGTAGTTTCTTTTACAACAAAACAATTGAGACGCTGACATGGGAAAGGTTGTAAGTCATAAAAATGAAATTGTACAGGAGAGGCGAAAAATAGTTTTAAGAACACCAGAAAGTACTGGATTTTATTACAAAAAGAATACACATTATTGTTTAGGGAACATCGGAAAACTATCTGAGTGCAAAAAGGCTGTATTTTTTGTTGAAAGAACTCCAGCTGCAGATTTTATCTAACAAAACTTTAATCTGCTGGTGAGAAAATAATTGAAAATCAAATTGAAATAAATTTATGGGTTTAACAAAAACGATGTATGCCACTTCTTATTTTTCAAATACAAAATTTTCTGAAAAACTGACGGTACTTCTTGTCCAGAAAATACAGCATGGCTAATAGGTTCTTCTTTTTAGGCTCACATAAGACCGGCCTCTTTGTAAGAGGTTGTAAAGAGCGGATATTTGCGATGGCATGGATTGAAGATGTTGAAGTTTTTCTACGGTTCCTCGCTTTGTCTTTATTAATGGGAAGTCGGCTCTTGAAGTCTTTACCCAGGAGATAGGGCTAATTTTGATAGGTACAGTATTAAGAAATCTGTCACATTCCTTCAGGAATCATCGTGATTAGGCTGTATCTGGATTGACCTTTACAAGAAACCTGCACAAAGAAATTAACGAAATAAATCTTAGTATCTATGTACAAAAACGAAGAATGACTATGTCCTTCATATTGTTGAGATGATTAAACAAAAATGAAGACTTACCATTGTGATTGGAGTAGATTTTGGAATCATTTAGGACTCTAGAATCACTCTTCCAAACAGGCAATAGCAATAAACCACGCTGTTTACTGTCACAGCGGAACAGATCACACGCGTCGGCGAATGGTGACTTACTATCTTCCCTAAGCCATACAAGTGGACTTGATACACCTACCGTCTTACGTCACCATTGGAATGAATCGAGTACATTTACTGAACTGCCACTGTGTCCACACCAATGGCACGAGTGCTTACTATTTTTCCCATAACAAAACGAAAAATAGTTTTTTCTGACTTACAATCTTTCCCATGTCATCGCCTAAATTATTGTCGTAAGAGGCATTCTGACATACGATAATATACTACTAGAATAATATGCTTGACAATATAAACATAAGAATTTACACCTACGAGTCACATGATTGTTGTAGACGGAAATGTCTAAGAGCATGTCAAATGTACATTTAAGAGAATAATACTAACTTCTGGTCTGTACAAAGGCTTTCTTCATTACGATAAATTGAGATACGAGAAAGTATGGAACATTTTATTAGTATGGAAACTATGTGTGCGTTTCTGTTGCAGGATATTATAGCCTCTGATTCCGAAAAGAAAACATGGAATTCCAAAGACGGAAGAGCGACAGTAAATAGCAAGGCATATCGCAAAGAAAATCGAATTTTGGAACAAAATTCGACAGCAGGAAACTACATTAAGGAACAGAAAACAAATAGTAAAACACCAGTTCATATCTTGAAAAAGAAACTGGATTATCAAACAACAGAGACGAAAAGTCCTGTCGCAAAAGTAAAGATACCTGGAGGCTATGTTGGAGAAATTGGAAAAGGAATTACAAAAGATTCCAAGAAAATACTGACGTACGACAAAAAAGTTGCAGGAGATGTGAAGAAAGAGAAGTTTACAAGTTTAAGCAGTCCCATAAACCAGATATCTGTATCCAACAAGCAAGTAATTGGTGTCATAAGACAAAATAAAAATATGGAAGGAATAAAATCTAATAAATTTAATACTCTGGGAAAAATCGAACTAGTAAAGAAGGATAAGCAATTATCTCACGTCGGTAAATTAACAGTACTAAATTCCCAAAAGGGCTCTAAACAAGATATAAATCTACAGCAAGCTTTGAAAAATAATGCATACAGAAACACACGAAAGGATATAGTGACTAAGCAAGAATTAGGAATTGTGAGAAAGTTGAAGTTAGTGCCACAAAGACAAACACGAATACAAATAAAAGCTAAAAAACCTGAAATCATCCAGAAATCAGTTAAGGACAGTTTTGCAAAAGTTATAGTTACACACTCAAAAACAGAAAAGAACATTCCTGCTATTACAATCTTTAAGAAGAAACCTATAATCGGAAATGAAAATCAAGCAGTGTCTGTCGGACATTTCGCAGGAATTCAAAAGAAATCAATAATTGGAGCATTGAAATATGCAGGGATACATCATCCAAAGAAAAAAGGAGTATCTTATACGAAAGAAACTAATAGATATACAAAGCGTTTCAACAAAGTCGACGACCATGGTCCTGAGAAAAAAAGAATATCGTTTGTGGACCAAGGAAAGAACACTGCGCTGCATGTCAAGAAACGCTTCAAAGGTGGAATGGAGAAACGAGACGCCGTGTCTGAAAATAGACGGAGTAAAATTGTGATACTTGTTAAAAGTGATCCTGATGTTGACCAATATAAGAAGCAGAAGAATCGACGAGGGAGAGTGGTTCTCTCTCTTAAGAAACTTTCAAATAAATATCGAAACAAACGAAGAAGTAGGCGTGTAATTCGACCAAAGAAAGTTGTGGTGATACTGAGGAAGGTTGTCAGACATAATGAGCTGAAGCATGTCAAGAGAAATTTCGTTAGAAGTCTCTAAAAGTGTTCAGTAGAAATAAGTTGTTGTGCTGATTGTCAATGGAAAAAAGACTTGTGATTTACTTTATTGGAAATTGATAGAGGTGATAAAAACAAGACTCTGGGCAAGTAATAGTGTTAAATGTACGTCATACACTTAGCGAGAGTTCAGTGTTTCTGGAGATAAAATTTGCACAACTGTTAATTGTTTTGTCAACAACATTGCTAAATTGTTACAAGATATTAAGATTATACTTTTACGTATAATTTTCATATTGTGTAGATATAAAACCGATCAGATTTATAATATTTTTATAAACAACTGATATATAACATTATGAAATGAAATTCTAATTCCCATTTAAGGATTTGAGTTTTAATTTAATATAACAATTTGTTACAATCTTTTTTTTTCTTGTTGATGTAATTGCGATGATTTCAATTTTAGAGTAATTAATTTAATTATTTTCACCCACTCGTGGCAAAACTTCAGCTGCTGTCTGTTGTCGACTCTTTGCTCCTTTGTTGAATTACTTGCACAACATCCATAATGGCTATATCTGTTGTAACGAGTAGCTTTCATGTTCAGTACAAGTTTGTCGAGTACAGCGAAGTTCGATATTCGCCGATGTTCGCTCTGCAGAAGGAGGCCTGTCGCGTTTGTTCCACCTTGTCAAACATATTCGCTGTCCTTCAGTCATGTTTTAACCGCTTAAGTATTTTAGCACAGAACTTGCGAATAGCTTTTCATAGGAAAAGAGACAACGTTTCTGATGTCTTGGTTACCTCTCTCATGTTCGAACATTGTAGGACACTACTAGCGAGTCTACAACCTTTAAGACTTCATTTAGACAATATGAGAGTAAACATTAAAACTTTAATCAGAATACAGATAATTTCCTGTTGAGATTGTTTGTTCAGTTAATTGATTTTTCTTGCGATTTAATAATTATAATATTTAGAGATATATCTAACGTTAAACAAATAAGAAAAATTAATTTATATGTAGAGGGCGGAAGGGGACCGATGCAGTAGACTTTGAAAGGTGATTCTACATGTTAAATATAACAAAACTTTTCTTACACTTTTCCTTCGATGAAGTAGGAAAAAAACAGTCTTTGCCCAATGTTTACATCGCTCTATTGCGGTAATGGCCCAAGAGAAATGGTTGATTGCTATACAAGCAGACAGGTAAAATTAATCGGAATAGTTAATGTCTTGAATCTTTTTTTTTTTTGTGCACTAAACCGTTTAGTCATGAATTTTAATTATATAACAGCGAAAATCGTTAAAATAAATCTTGCAACTTAGCGTACTACCGAGTGTCTCCAACTGAGTACAGCAGAAGGGAGGGGAGGGGAAGGTAAGGAGTGCAGGCTGGGCTTGCTAGAGTTATTGCAGTAGCCATGATGTTCCCAAATGCTTCAATGATTTCCTCTAAAACTGTGAATGTTAGAGAAAAAAAACTAATTTTGATTTTTCATATCTCTCCTCATGATCTATTGCCTGTTTCATTTTGGTGCAGTGGTTTCCATTCACCTGTGTATGTATATATTCTCCAATAATGAAAAGTGATAATATCGAATGCATGTAATTTGCATGGCGTCATATTCTGAGTTGTATGATATTCTGAAACTGCTCATATACTCACTGCACGATTTCCTGGACTTTCTTGGGAATATGCAGCCTCACGTACTCATGATAGAAAATGCTGTAATATCTGCAGTTAACTTTTGAAGTTTGTTATTGTTTGCTGCATAATGTTAAGGACCTTTTTTCTATGGTTCTCTATTCCTAGCATAATGATTTTCATCACACCTAACCTCCATTTCGAATGCGACATCACAAGCAATGTTTCAAATTATTGGCTTGGGTTTATTCTCACGTCAACAGTACATTCTAATTCTCTTAAAAGTAGTTCGAACAGCTGATGCTACTTCGAACGTGATGAGGCAAAACAAAGAAATCTCATTTTACTACACCTAATACATATTTAATTACCTAAAATTATTTAATTTGGCCTAATTCAATTTTTTCTCTTAGTTAAGATATGTTGACTTTCAGTCGCAACTAATAATTGTCAGAGATGTGGTACCTATATAATAAAAAAAATCCAGTGTATAGAAATGTTCAGTTGTATGTACTGTACAAAGATATATAAGATTTAAGTGCCTGAAATTTCGAGTATTGTGTTGTACTCGTAAATTTCCCAATAATGTGAGGATCTATTAAATTTTAAAAGTCAAAATAACATCAGATTCAGTGTCCAGATGTATAACTCGGACGGTAAGCCTGAACGAAACAAACGGTTGCGCAGACGTCTACGATGACGTAATTTCGACTTGCCTGACCTTCACAGCACTTGATATGCATTCTCTTCTACTCCTCCTACTCTTTCTCGCTACCGGCGGAAGAGAATCTAGCTGCGCGAGTTTGGTTCAGGTCTTACTATCCGAGTAATACAGATTTAGACTAAAAAATGACCGCTCTCCCTTTGCGTGAATTTGTTAACTCCACTTGGGGCTGCTTCTGGTTCACACAACTAGGGAAGAAGTATTTATTTTATACCTAATTTTTCCCTTGTTTACAGAGTGGAAGTGGTATAATTGTGAAAATTTGAACAGCATATTCAATACAAAAGGACATGCAAATAACATTTTGTGATTAAGTGCATGGTTACTGAGATAAGTAGGAAGAAAATCTCTGCAAAGTGACAACAGTGTACAGACAAACGACCCTCTAAACCCCGTCTCCACTAGCAATGACGTAACCAGCTGACTAGGGTGTAAACAAACTGCACCTTCAGACTCGTCTATCCGAACTCCGTCTCCAATAGCAATGCTCTAACAATCCGACTGGAATGTAAACAAGCGACTACTGCGTTATTCTCGAAGATGTTAACATGTTAAATGACATGAAAGAATGCTCATGACGCAATCAATAAAATAAAAGTAAATACACACATTAACACACATTAATGAAATTACGTGTCGGCACAAGGTACTCTTGGAATTAATAGAATGTGCATCAATTTACCACCTTGTTTAAAACCTGCTTAACAAAGGAGATGTTGAAAATGGGAACCATTCACCTGGATGCATGCTCCAGCCCATCTCATCCAATATTCACGCTCTATCGAAAATACGCCGGTATTGTTTCTATTGATCTCAACAGCTTGTAGCTCTTTTTCTGTAGCTGTTTCACCCCTGTAAACTCGACTTTTCATGTCACCCCACACAACACGCTGTTCTACGCATGTTACATTGAGGAGTACATCTTACGTGCGATACGTGTAGGTTTATTGTTTAGTTTTCTACATTTTATAATTCCCAAATCTGCAAACCAAGGCTCAGTTACGGATAATCACATTGCAATAGTCATGAAGCTTGGCGACTATATGAGGCAAGAATTTCAGGTAGGAATATTCCAAACGCAACCGTTCAAGCAAGATTGGCTACTGAACCCAGGGCTCGCGACTTATCTGTACAGCTCATGCATTTTGTCAAAACACTCTTCGTACAGAGCTGCGCACGACATCGGATGAGTCTATTTACGAATTATAGGGGAATGGGTTACTCTTTGCCTTGAACTCAGTAGACACACACCCTACCTTCTCTTCCACTTCTACCCCCCTCAACAGAAAAGTTGTTCCCATACTGCACATCGCGAATGTCTTGACAATGCATGAGCTGTACTAGGCGAAGAGACGTGACGTTATCAAACGTTCTCAGAATTACGAAAAGTGTATGTAATTTCCACCAAAACCATCAATTGTATTGCAAAATTGCAAAGGAATAAACCATTCCTAATAAATTTCTTTAATTATGTCACAACCAAACATTCTGATGGGTGCAGATAAAGAAGTTAATTTTTTTCTTTCACAATGTTAATAATGTCAAAAAACTGCTTATACAAATTTGGTCACTCGACAGCAATTACGAGGTCCGCAAAAAAATAAGTTCACCAGGCGCCGTTAACAGAGAGTAAACACAATTGCATTGGAACAATGTAATGGAACAAAAATAGCAATTGTTGAGCTATTTTTTAAACATATTCGCCACCAGAATTGAGACATTTGTCATATCATGGGATCGACAGATAGATGCAGACTGCTGTCAAACACTGGTTCCGATCCCAGGCGCCTGACTTCTACGACACAAGGATTCAAAAATTGATCCCAAGGTGTGAAAAATGTCTCAATTCCAGTGGGGGATATGTTGACAAATAGCGCAACAATTGCTGTATCTGTTTCAATAAATATTTCCATGTAATTGTGCTATTTTTCTGTAAACGGCCCTAGGGAAAATCACTTTTTGGACGGCCTCGTAATTGCGGTCGAGTGGCCAAAATTTGTATAAGCACTTATTTTGACATTATTAACATGGTGGATGAAAAAAATTAAGTTTGTTATCTGTCCCCGTCAGAAAGTTTGCTTGTCAGTACAAATTAGATTAGTACGAATAATTACTGAGTGAAGTAGGCTTAAACATATAAGGCAGAAACATTTTTTTTATAATACTCGTCCCACCAAAATGTTATTTGCATATTCTTTTGTATTCTACGTAAGGAATAAGCTGCTAAAATTTGCACAATTATACAACTTCCATCCTGTAGCCTACATCTTTGTTATAGATTAACAATAAAACTTGATCTATGAGCAGACAGGAAAAGCAACAAACAAACAATGGAGAAAGAGAGCGTAGCTGTGCATAAGAAATTCGTTTACGTGTAAATCTAAGCTCTCATGCAATTAACCCATGTCTTCTGAAGCAGATTTAGCATATGGCAGCCGTTAATTTTTTTTGTCTAATATTATACATGACTACCTTATAAATATTTGTCTTCATTGCTCTAATAGATAGTTATAATGAAAATAATGTTCAGTGTTCAGTCTTTTGAAAAATAATGTTTTTGTAAGGTCATATTAGTTAAGAATATAATCTTGTCTCACTTACCTTGCTCATGGTTGACAACTATCGGTTAATATACAATTTCAGATGCTACGAAATGGCTCTTAAATTTTTTGAAGTGTCATTATTTTACTCATAACCTTAATAATATGCCACGAAATTTTAAATTCCTTGTTGATTTTCTACTTAACGATTGCTAACATCACTATAGTCTTCTAACACCTCTTCACTTTCACTCCAATACCCATCAAGTCCTGCATAAAACGCCACATATTAATATTCTCTCTAACGATACAATACCGGTTGAAATAGGATACTCAGACTATTCGGGCTATTTCAATACGGCGATCTTTACTCTTTCAGTGTTTAATAATATTATTTAGTACCATATGGGCCGCATTATACTGACTGTGCATTACCATAAATGTCGTAGGATTGAACAGTTCACTCAAAACAGTCAATAATTTAACGAAAATAGAAGGGAAAGTCAGACAACTCGAAGGGAAGTTATCTCGCACGCTATTCCATCTTCACATGATCCTATTACGAACACTAAACACAATATTGTGGTGTCATTTTTCGGTGCATCAGCCGTTTGTTGAAATGTAAGTTTTCTAACTTAACGTAACTGCTTACTGATTCCATCTTGAATACTTCACCTTCCGTTCATTAAGCAGTTTAGTAACTGTGGAAACATTCCCCTATCAACATGCTGTTGAAACACACTAAACTATACAATAGCTCAATGAAAATAAAGAATTCATCTCATGAATAATGTTAACTTTGGTCTTTTGTTATTTATTTATTTTTTGTTATTTAGTCAACTGTCCTAAGACAGGTCTGAATCTCACAAGTGATACCAACATGGCACCATTTATGAGGCAACTAGGCCAGTAGATAATGGGGTAGGGTGGCCAGTTCCTCTCCTTCTCCATTGCATACATCGCCAATTTGCTACCTATTACACCAATCAGACTTCAAATCTATACAAACAATTGTTTTTTCATCTGACATATCGTCAAGTGAAATGTATTGCTGATAATATATGTACATATCAGATAGAACCTCAATCAGAGGTATTTGGTCTTTTATAGTTCAGTAATTGTGTTCTAATTTCTTACTATTATCTGTCAGTCCTCCTCTGTGATGTACTTACACGTCCATAATGCGCATTCGATTCCTTGAATTAAAGATGTAGCTATCTCCTTTATAAATCAGATGTGAGACCTGTTATTGTATGTCATTTATTAATTCTATATACTTAGTATCCTTATGTCAAGAAAACAAATAATCAAGGAGTCCCTGTACTTGTGATTGTGTGAAGTTTGTTTGTACATAATTCGTACTTAATTATGGACGCAAGGCATTAGTCTGTTTAATTAATTATGCCGTTGTTAAATTAAGATTACATTTCTATTGGAGTTCGGTTTCCTTTATTTTAATAACTTGTAATCTCAGGTCATTATTTTGAACATAGCAAATGATTGATTTACTGTTCCCACTTTGTGATTGCACTATTGTTGACGAGATAAATATTATGATTTGAGAGAAATAAAATGTAATATTAAAATTGAATGACAATGATAAAAACCTGTGAACATCAAAAATGAAAACGACACTATCACAGAACAATTAATGACTATTTTCAAATAATATTAAATAATGTGATAGTATTGTAAAACTTTCTTAAATTAAAATGAAAACCAGGCCTTTTTATGATTTGCCGCTATCAGATGTTACCATTACTGTAATTAACAGTGCTACATTTTATGATGTGACATATTTATAAAAATTGTTTTCATTATGTGAACTCACATGTTGGACCGAGAAGGCGTTTGCATTCTTAAGAGTTGTGGAGGTTTCTTAAGGGAATCAAACTTTTTCCGGAGAGAAATAATAGACCGCTTCTACAATAAATGGAAATCAAACCTAACAGATAACATTTCTGTTGCAGGAAATAATAGCTGAAAATAAGTGCCAGAACTGTCCTCCAGTATTAAAAGACCAATCTGGGTATAAGCAAATCAAACTTCCTTTTTCTGATTCTGCGATGGACAAAAATAAAATCATATCTGCAAGTATATTGAGAGATGGTCTTAATTCGAATATTAAAGATAACCGACAAGGTGGTGGTTTATTGGGACTCTTAAATTTGGAAGTAAATAGCGATAGTGCACAGAAACAGACATTTCATCAAAGCAATAGTAACCCAGCTGTGCTTATTAAACAGGTGTCTAAAAGTATGAGAATGTCACCTGGAGAGAATGTTGCAAACCTTGCAAAGGATTATAACGTAATACAGAAAAATAATTACGTATCTGCAAACAAAGGAGAAAGTAATGATCAACAGAGAGTGTCTGTACAGGGAGACAGTCTGCTCACTAGTGTGCTTGGCAGTATACTCGAGGGAGAAGAAAAAGGAAGTAAAACAATTAAATTAGACGGAGGAGACGGTAAACCACAGCTGCTAAGTCTGCCGTTAGGAAATGAGCCTATCTCTCTTGTTAACAATAAACTTAGGGGAGACATGCTAACAAACTTTGACAAATATAAGTCATTCGGATTTAAAGACTTCAAAAGTGGTTATGTTATGAAAACTCTCAAGGATGGAACACAAATCGAGCAAATAAATATTTCACCGGAAAGATCTTTCGAATCGGATGTAAAGAAGTTCATGATATTTCCATCCCAAACACCTAGCAACATTTTCAGCAAATTTGATGAAGGTTATGCAATGAAACCCAGCTTTGGACTGGCAGAATTTGGAAAACTGGCACATATTAACGATAATATAAAAACCAGTGTTATACACATGAAAGGACCTGCAAATAATGAAGTACTAATCCTCCGGAACATGGATGAAGAGAAACTACCCAGAAATAATCTTATAGTTAAGAAAATAGATATAAAAAATGAATTCATTAATGACGGAGAAAAACAAGAAATGTTTGTTACAAAACAAGTCGTCCATCACGTAGGAATAGGCAAGGAAGGTTTAGTGCATGATGATTTGCATAAAGAAGTGGTTAGTGACGCAAAGAAACACGTTTCAAATGTGGGTAAAGTAGAAAAAGTTATACTAGAAGAGCGCAATGTGTTTAAACCGCAAATTGATGTTACCGGAAGCTCAAAAATTGTGAAATCCATGAAAGGCAGTAGTATAGGCGGTATAATTTTAAAAGAGAGAGAGCCTCTCGCAGCATCCGTGAAAACCGAAGTACGTGAAAGTGTAATTCATGAAGGAACTACAAATGACTTAGAATCAAGAAACATTAAAATGAGTAAAAATGTAGTTACACAAGGAGGGCAAGAATTTGTTAAGAAAATGCAGTCTGCTGTTTTGAATAAGGGATCTGTCGTTGATACACTAGTTACATCGAAGAATACAAAGGCCATCGTCAATGAAGTGAACAAAAAAGTCTCATTTGGAAGTTTATCAGGGTCGTTGGTAAATAAGGCATCTGATAGTACACCTTTGAAACCAATAGTAGTACCTTTTACTTCATCAAAGAATGTAGGTATTTTTAACAAAGAAGGAACAGTAGGACTACCATTCAGAAGTTTATCAGACTCATTAGTAAGTAAGACATCTGAAAGAGTTTTGAAACCAAACATAGTAACTATTCCACCATTATTTGCTTCATCAAAGAAGAATGTAGGTATTTTGAACAGAAAAGAAACAGTGGATTCCTTTCCACCACCCTTTGTTCCACAAAAGAATTTAGATATTTTGAACCAGAAAGGAAGAGTGGATTCCATTCCACCATCATTTGCAGTACAAAAGAATTTAGATACTTTGAACAGAAAAGGAAGAGTGGATATAATTACACCACCATTTGCGCCACAAAAGAATTTAGATAATTTGATCAGAAAAGGAAGAGTAGATTCTATTCCACCATTACTTGCGCCACAAAAGAGCTTAGATATTTTGAGTAATAAAAAAAGATTGGATTCCATCCCATTAAAGAATGCAGGTGTTTTTAATAAAGAAGCAAGGTTAGTGTCCATAGATTCAAGAAAACCAGAAAAACAAGGGACAGTCATAAATAAGAGTCAGAATATCGAATTGATAAGCAGTAAACCCAAACACTATTTACAAGTCGAAAGAATTGAACATTTTAATGATAAAGATACACATACAATTGGTCTAATAAAAGAGGCCGAAAAGTTGTTGGAATCGGTGAATATGAACACCAAAAATGGGGTATACACTTACGGAATTGTAAGGAAAGAACCACTTATGATGAGCAAAAAAGAAGGCATAGTAATGGAAAAAACAGAACCAAATACAAATATTGTGATAATAAAAGGAACTAACGAAGGAGATTTTGGAGCAAAACAACAATTAACGGAAGAAAAACATAAGTCCGAGAATGAGAAGCTGCCGTTGTCTAAAATGAAGTCATTCGTTTTACCGACTGAAGTGAAATACAGTGTAGGATCGAAGCTTTTACATGAAATAGTCAAACATCCGAAAGAAGGTTTAGGTAATATAAAACACACGAACGAATTTGGAAACATTGCGAGAAAGGCTGAGGTTCTTACCAAATATTTTGAAGATAGTACAGGAAATATTGACCAGAAAAATAAAGTTAATCATTTATATGGATGGAATGGATTCATAGGAGACCGAAAACCTGGTAGAGTTAGAAAGACAGTAACTATAGTTGTTCGTTCTGAAGAATCTATGTTGAAGAACGGAGGCAACATTCTTTCTGGAGGTGGAAAAATAATGAATACTGCAGGAACAGGATATCACAACGAATATTCTGAAAGCTTAAATTCGGATAATAAAGGGTACGATACAAGTTATTTAATGTCAAATATAAAATATTTGCATTCACATCGTGAAATATTAAGATATCTTGCTTCCGTATTACTCAAGAAAAAGAATGCAAGAGTATCCTTACGTGTAGTGAAACCTACCTACAAAATAAGTGTTGACTACTGTAACAAGGCGAAAAACTTAGAAAGAAAATGTCCTCACCATTGCTCAAAATCTCAGAATTATTTGAAAGATAGTGATAGATTTTTAAGAAAATCTCTTTCTGAAAATAGACTTGCAATGGGGCACCTGAGGAAGGCTTCTTTTCTTAAAGATGCTTCCAAAAAGTTGACATTTGAAGCGAAAAAGAATCAAGAACTTGCATGTCAAGGAGATTCAGCTATTTCATCCATCAACGCGGAAATCGAGCTGTATAAGAAAATTATCGAATCGTTTGGAAAGAGAATGAAAAGCAATATTAACTCAATTAGAGTACTGAAAGAGCGAGAAAAAATATTGTCCACAAAGGCTAACTACTATAAAGAAGCTGCTTTAAGTGTGAAGAAGAGTACGGAATTTCAAATGAGTAATTACAAAAGATTAAAGAATCTTTCAGATGACCATTACCGGAAGTACACAGAAGCTCTGAGCATTATACAACAAGAAAATCTTAGAAGAAATTTGTTACTAGAGAAATATGAAGATTTACACAAGATAATTAAAAAAAGCACGGCATTATTAAGGGACATTTTTAAAAAGAGGGAGCCAGCTTTGTAATAGTATAGGTTAGTGTAGTATTACTATTGTATTTTTATTTAAATTCATTTATTTAATCTGACAGGATTAAGGCGATAACGCCTTCTCTTCCATCCTACCAGATAGCACATATAAATACAAAAAAGAAGTACAAACACTGATGGAAATAAGAGAAATTAAATTAAAGCCGTATAGAGGGTCAACAGGGTCAAAAGAACACTATAGAGCTGTCATCGAGCTAATGCAAGAAAAAAAAAGAAAGGAAAACAGAGATAGCAATGATGATAATGATAACTGATAATGAAATAGTAATAATAATAATAATAATAACAATAAATACATTACATATTAATTGTCAATTTTACAACAGCATAGTTACAATATTTACTATATGTCATGGGTTAAACCGAAGTTGCGCAATCTTACAGGTGTTCAACAAGCAATTCCATGAACTAGAATGTGATTCCTTAATTTAAATTTGAATTTCGATATTGTCCTACAGTCTCTGACATGGTCAGGGAGAGAATTCCAGAGACGTGGAATCGATATGCTGAAAGTTGATGAGTAGAAGGATGTTCTGTGCAGAGGAATAGAGAGAAGGCATATGTTCCGGGTTCGAGGTAGTGAAAGGTAAACAAAACGAGATGCTAGGTAAGAGGGTGTGGAGGTGTAGATGATTTTAAATAATAATATGAGGGAGTTGAAGAATTTTATTTATTTAAGTGGATTCCAAGACAACAATTCTAGTGACGGTGTTACATGATAGAATTTTCTAATGTTACAAACGAAACGAATGCAGATATTGTGCAGTTTGTGGGCAAGGTGACTATTTAGGTTCGTGAATAGAGAATCGCAATAATCGAAGTTTGGATCAGGTTCTTTTTAAGGCCGAGTAGTAAAACGTTGGTTAAGTGTCTGAGGGAATGAATTATGGAAAAAAGGTTTCTTACATATTAGGTCACTTGACTTTGAAAATTTAAATTTGAATCTAAATATACTCCTGAATTTTTTTACTGTCTTACTATATATAATTGTGGTATTATTTATTTTTGTATTTGATACAATGGCTAGATCAATTTTGTTTAATGCTCTTTGGTGGCCCATTATTACGGTTTGTGATTTGTCTGGATTTAGTCTGAGTCCAAATTTTTGCGCGCATTGAGCTACAGATGCTAGTTCTTCATTAATTCTGATCACATAGTCATTAATTGTACAAGTTCGGGAATGACTATAAAGTTGTAAGTCATCAGCGTATAAGTGGTGTTAGAATATTTTAAGATCTTTGTTACGTTATTTATGTAAAGCGTAAAAAGTAATAGCCCAAGAACCGAGCTCCCCTCGTTAAGTAAAATTTGTAGAGGAATCCATTCTAGATTACAACTGGTCTCATTCCTCATATATCCGTATTATGTGATTTTCTTCTACGGCAATTAAATACCTCCGGCGAAATAAGAGTCTAATGTAATTGTTTCCGTACTGAGATAGACCTGATAATCTTTGGGGTATTCAATTTCTGTAGGTCTGAATAACACTGGCATAATACCATGTAGTTCTCGAATTTTCCCTACTCTTGAGATGTGAAGGGTTTTGTATGAGTCTTTATGTTATATGACTGAGATATTAATGATATTTGATACATACTCAATTTTCACATTTCACATTCACCCACCACTGATTACAAAGCTATTGTATATTAGCTGTTTATAAGCTTTCTTGAGCACAAACACGTAATAAAATTGCATATTATAATATCTGCCAGTTGTTAGGGTTTTGTATTTTTCATTTCGAGTACAGTACATTAATAATTATGTGGCATATTAGTTACTGTGGGACTGTAGATTTCAACGTGCTATTCGCACGAAATCACAGAAATAGATGACTCAGATTTTTAATCATATCATATCTACATGTAGGAGGAATCGTGAAACCGTTGCATATCTACTGTTGAAGATTTTACATGCGTCATTATAATCATGGTGTGCATTCGTTCTTTGATAGAATGAAATAAAACAATATTTTGCTTCCGTAGCTATATTTCAAAATTTTACTCATCCATCACCTTTCATTTCGATAAAATGCTTGTAATTTTAAGATTTAAACTGTTGCTCTCAAGCAACACATATCTACCACTAAATCTTTATTCATTCTTCCTGTCGAGTCCTTTAAGTATTTGAATTTTACCTAGTACTTTTTCAGTAGCTAAGTAGTCGGTCTTCTCCATTTTGTGTTTCCTTTATTATTATTATTATTATTATTATTATTATTATTATTATTATTATTATCATGGAATTTTTTAGGGTATATGTACGTCTTATTGACAAATTTGGTTATGTTAATTAAATTAAAATATGTTTGAAACAGAATCTTAAACCTTATTTACTATAATTGCTCAGTCCATTTTCACATATTCGTGGCCCTTTTGTATACCTTAACTGATGATGTTTCTGTTCAAAAACAAAAAAATCTTTATTCTATTACCGAAATAGAACATGTGTATGTATGTGTGTTTTTTTGTTTTAATAGGGAGTTTTAATAGATAATTATTTTCTATTTTCTGTCACACTGGAAAATTGTCTAGGTTAGTTTCGCCTTCTGGTGGCATTCAGTGTGTTGGAGTAATCAGAATCGAAATCAGTATTTATGAGTTACCTTAGCAATGTTGCCAATCCTAGATCTTTCTTTCGGCCACAACTGCCCCTCTCGGCTTTGAATTGTTACCAATAATGGAAGGTGCATCTGAATAATGTTGTTTCATTATTGATAAAGGACTTCATTTGAAAATATGCCTAATTCATTTTAACAAAATCATATCTGCCATGCTCTACTTCTAAAATGGTTGTCACACACATTCAGGCAATTTTAGTAACTTGGTAAAAGTTTCGTACAGTTTCTTCGCAAGAATCTTTCGTCTCTGGTTGTGCTAACACTTCACCTAACACTCCACCTAACTACCAATCCTTCCAACTACAAGCTAGTCTTATACTCATCCATTCATCCATATTCTCATCTGTTCAGCCAATCATCAACCCTATCATCCATCCATCCATCCATCCATCCACCCATTCACCTAACTACTAATCCTTCCATCCAGCAGCTACTCTTCTACTCATCCATTCATCCATATTCTTATCCATCCACCCATCCACCCATCCATCCATCCACCCACCCATTCATCCATCCATCCACCAAACTACCGATCTCTCCAACCAGCAGCTACTCTTCTACTCATCCATTCATCCATATTCTTATTTATCCATCCATCCACCAAACTACCAATCTCTCCAAACAGCAGCTACTCTTCTACTCATCCATCCACCCATCCATCCAGCCACCAAACTACCAATCTCTTCAACCAGCAGCTACTCTTCTAGTCATCCATTCATCCATATTCTTATCTGTCCATCCATCCATCCACCAAACTACCAATCTTTCCAAACAGCAGCTACTCTTCTACTCATCCATTCATCCATATTTTTATCCATCCATCCATCCATCCATCCTTACAACCAGCAGCTACTCTCCTACTCATCCATTCATCCGTATTTTTATCTATCTATCTATCTATCTATCTATCTATCTATCTATCTATCTATCTATCTATCTATCTATCTATCTATCTATCTATCTATCTATCTATCTATCTATCTATCTATCTATCTATCTATCTATCTATCTATCTATCTATCTATCTATCTATCTATCTATCTATCTATCTATCTATCTATCTATCTATCTATCTATCTATCTATCTATCTATCTATCTATCTATCTATCTATCTATCTATCTATCTATCTATCTATCTATCTATCTATCTATCTATCTATCTATCTATCTATCTATCTATCTATCTATCTATCTATCTATCTATCTATCTATCTATCTATCTATCTATCTATCTATCTATCTATCTATCTATCTATCTATCTATCTATCTATCTATCTATCTATCTATCTATCTATCTATCTATCTATCTATCTATCTATCTATCTATCTATCTATCTATCTATCTATCTATCTATCTATCTATCTATCTATCTATCTATCTATCTATCTATCTATCTATCTATCTATCTATCTATCTATCTATCTATCTATCTATCTATCTATCTATCTATCTATCTATCTATCTATCTATCTATCTATCTATCTATCTATCTATCTATCTATCTATCTATCTATCTATCTATCTATCTATCTATCTATCTATCTATCTATCTATCTATCTATCTATCTATCTATCTATCTATCTATCTATCTATCTATCTATCTATCTATCTATCTATCTATCTATCTATCTATCTATCTATCTATCTATCTATCTATCTATCTATCTATCTATCTATCTATCTATCTATCTATCTATCTATCTATCTATCTATCTATCTATCTATCTATCTATCTATCTATCTATCTATCTATCTATCTATCTATCTATCTATCTATCTATCCTCCATCCATCCATCCATCCATCCATCCATCCATCCATCCATCCATCTATATCTGTCTGTCTGTCTGTCTGTCTGTCTGTCTGTCCGTCCGGTCCATCCACCAAACTATCAATCCTTCCAACCAGCAGCTACTCTTCTACTCATCCATTCATCCATATTCTTATCTATCTATCCATCAATCCATATACCAAACTACCAGTCTTTCCAACCAGCAGCTACTCTTCTTCTCATTCATTCGTCCATATTCTCATCCATTCATCCATATTCTCATCCATTCAGCCAGCCATCCATCCATGCACTCATCTACCTAACTACCAATCCTTCCAACCAGCAGCTACTCTTCTACTCGTCCATTCATCCATATTCTCATCTATTCAGCCATCCATACCTACCAACCAGCAGCTACTCTTCTACTCATCCATTCTTCTATATTGACATATGGCTTAGTGCACACATGTGGTAAGTGCTAATTTCTTAATTTTGAGAAAAGCAGTTTTAATTTTCAATACTTAATTACACTTCAATTAATATCTATTCTCAAAAAGTTAACATAACATAGGAAAATCTTATTATTCACTTCCCACATTTGTGCACGGTAAAGATACATCTCACAGGAATTCGATTTTGTACTTAACTCAATTTGACCGAAAAATGTACTTAACACATGTGTGCACTAAGCCATCGATTATTATATTCAGGCATTCATCCTTAAAATATTTAAAATGTCCCCTCGACTAAACCCCACACTTTATTATTCAATTATTCCTCCATTCACACATCATCATTATCATCATCATCCTTCACTTATCCGTCATCTACTATATCTAATCATCCAAATTCATAATAGTCTTTATTAAACAAAAATACGTTTATAACTTTAAGTCGTTTCTTATTTCTTCTGAAGACTTGGTTCGAGACCTCGCAGAGTGACGTTGATTGTGAAGTGTGGTGGAATGATAATAATTATAATGTGAGGAGAAACGGGAGAACCCCGAGAGAATCTCTTCGCACTCGCGTTGTCCACCACAAATACCTTAGCGACTTAGACGGAGGTCAAACCCAGGTCGCTATGGAGGAAGACAGAGTAGTTAATCACTCCGCCACGGGCGAGGATGACGTTTTCTTCATTATAACAAGCAATTTACAAAGACTTTTTCTGTACACTTCTACACATAGTTGTGTTGTAAACATAATTTTATTATAGGTTGGATATTTTACATTAATAAGTATTGAAGAGCAATTCGCATGAAATGCAGTGGCAATGCAAAATACAATTTCACAGTTTCTTACAAAATAAAAGTTTTATCTAATTACAATTTTTTTAATTTCAAGATTTTAGAGTTTATAATATATTATAGTTTCCGTGCTTGATTAAAGTGGTCATATTTAGTCAAAATTACATTAATTTATATAATTTATATTTTAACTGTGAATATTCATGATACTTCAATTAGACAGCTCTTGTTTAATTACATTTAACTTTATTTTGCAGCACGTGATGAGCGAGCGTGATATAAAGGAAGTACAGAACGCTAAGATAGATTTACGTCAAGCAGATATGGAGAAAACTAAAATAATTTCTGTGAACGTGCAGAAAAAAATATTGACGAAAACTAATTCAAATGGTTTGGATGTAGATACTAAAACCAGTATGAATTACGATAGGAAAGACGCATTTCAAAACATATTGAATAAACTTCAACTCAGTGGAAAAAAGAATATTTCATTTCTTACAGAGAAAGATTATGATGTAATAGAAAAAATGATAACCGAAAGTGAATTTGTAAGTACAGAAGAATTTAAGAATTATATCGGCTCTTCAGCAATACATTTCAAAAGAATTAAAGAGCTAGAAGACATAGCTAAACAATATCTCAAAGAAGTGGAAATGTCTTCCGAGAGAGAAGCGAGATACAGGAAAATTTCAGTCTATGAAGAGGGAAAATATAAAATGTTTAATGTAAAAGCTACGGATTATCTTCGCCGTTCGAAGACGTTGGAGGCTTCACCAGAGGAAAGTTGGAAGAAGTACAGCGAATACAGAGCGAAAGCAGAATCAAAACGTGGCGAGATTGAAGGTTACAGTTCTTGGAATGCAGCTCTCAAGGAAAAATTGATTGAATTTGAGGAAAAAATAAGACAGCTGAAAACTAAGTTACATGACGTGAAAGAGAAGAATAAAGAATACAAAACAAAAGCAAAGAGACTAGAAAACGAGGTCGAGAAAGCTAAGGAACACTACTTCGATGAAATCCGCTTGTATATAGACCATTTCTCAAAATACAATGACGCAGTTAGGAAGAGCAAAGAATATTCAGTGAATAGTTCCATTGAAATAAAGGAGTGCGAAAAATGTGAACATCTTGTAAAGGAACATAAAAATTTTGCTAAATTAATGAGTACACAAGCAGAATTATTTTTATTGGAAAATGACTCACTGCTATTGAAGAATCTTAGAACATCGAAAAGAAGTGGCCAAACTAAGTTGGAAATGGAATTAAGGGAATTCAGAGATATTTTACACAATTTTCAGTGCATTTAATTTTCTAGAATTACAGACTCTTCCAGTGAAGAATAATTTTCTAGTGACTGACTACTGTATACTATAAGTGTGTGTCATAAATATAATTTGTGAAAGAACATAAGTTTTTTAAATTAATGTGGTAGTGACTGACTACTCTATACTATAAGTGTGTGTCATAAATATAATTTGTGAAAGAACATAAGATTTTTTAAAATTAATGTGGTAGTGACTGACTACTGTATACTATAAGTGTGTGACATAAATATAATTTGTGAAAGAACATAAGATTTTTTAAAATCAATGTGGTAACAGGTAAAATTATTTATATTAGTTAATAACTGTGTTTAGTTTTACGTTCTTAGAAAATGGAAGAATAATGTTTGACATATCGTAGAAATTAAATTTAAAAAAATCAGTGATACCTTACGGAAGTGTCAATTTATTTTGTATTGACTGTTCACGCTACATACTTTGTTATATAAAATATTATCCTTGAGATCTAAAATTAGGAAATAATTCGAATCAATAAAACTTAGTTGATTGTACCTTTACTCTTCTTCCTGTTCACTTCTTTCGAGGACACTACATACTATGTTCTATAAAGTATCATCCTTTATCTCTAAAACTAGGAAATAATTTGAATGAATAAAACATAGTTGGTTGTACTTTTACTCTTCTTCCTGTTCACTTCTTTCGAGGACGCTACATACTTTGTTCTATAAGGTATTATCCTTTATCTCTAAAACTTGAAATAATTTAAATGAATAAAACTTAGTTGTTTGTACCTTTACTCTTCTTCCTGTTCACTTCTTTCGAGAACCACTATACCTACATACTTTGTTGTATAAAGTATTATCCTTTATCTCTTAAACTAGGAAAGAATTTGAATCAATAAAATTTTCATAGTTGGTTATACCTTTACTCTTCTTCCTGTTCACTTTTTTCTAGGATGTTAATACTTCGTGGGGAATAATATCGTTAATCATAATTCCGTATTTTATGACCTATAGTAGGGAAATAAATAGTGGGATTCCCATAAATTGGAATCATCACGATGTAGAAGTAGGGTAGTTTCATTCAGGAACTTCGGTTTTCCCTGACAGTGTGTCATTAGATATTCTTTAAAGCCTAATTTTATTTAAATTTGTAGAGGAATCGGACTAGTTACCAATACAAGTAACTCAAACTACTACTCAACTACTGGATTTTCTATTACTAATAATTCATATCGTCGCTGGTCCTGCAATAACTGCAATAACTTCTATATTTTGATATATAATTTTTGCAGTAGGAAGAAAAAACACATTCATTCATCCTATGGCAGCCATACATAGTAGACTGTGAATTCTTACATTTTCGAAACAAATAAATATAATTACATATAGGGGATTTTATTATTTCACAGGACATCAGGCTGCTGTTGAAGGAATATGTAACAAAGAAATGGAAAGTGTTTGAGGTAACTTTTAATACACTAATAATATTGCGCAAACAGTTGAGTTTAAAGTAAAATTGATTAAATTTAATGGTTCTATCTTCCGATCACTTCATAATATTATTACTGTTTTTTGTCGAAGTGGTTGTCTATAACAGGTCGACAACATATCTCTACTCGAGAAGTCTTAATTGCACAGCGTAAATATTCGAATATTTCGTTCGTCGCAAGGTGAGAAATCCATTATAAGCAAAGGAGAGTGGTAAGGTCACTATGCTGTCGTAAGTACATTGACTACTAATCAAATCATTTCCATGAGGTTTAGACTGTTTTTATTCCGAGAGAGTTCCGTGTCAAGGATTTTAAAGCCTCCATATAGGCCTAGTGAGATAATGAAAAACTTCTGGTTTCGTCGAATTTCTTTGGATCCGCCATTATAAAGTGATTCAGAAATATTTTACAATGTACGTTAACATTCTTTATTACCTGCTCTCGGTAACAAATGCCATCTACGTTTCGTCTGTTAATTTGCAAACTTTCATTTGAAGCTGATGTTACTAAATATTTGACAGTGAATTAAAAAGATGGATTATGTAAGAAATAATGTAATAGCATAAAATAAATGTCACAAAGCGACGATGATGAAAATGCTATCGATGGTAATCTATACTAATAATAAATCTGTAGCCGAAATTTTTCTGGTAATTTTCGATTTTCCAAAAAATAATTGGTCCTAACATATACAATTAATCACCCTGAAACCGAAAATCGCTTTTTTGAAATTTTTGTTTGTATGTCTGTCTGTCTGTCTGTCCGTCTGTCTGTATGTTTGTTACCTTTTCACGCGATAATGGCTGAACGGATTTCGATGAAAATTGGAATATACATTAAGTTCGTTGTAACTTAGATTTTAGGCTATATAGCATTCAAAATACATTATTTAAAAGCGGGGTTATAAGGGGGCCTGAATTAAATAAATCGAAATACCTCGCTTATTATTGATTTTTGTGAAAAATGTTACATAACAAACGTTTCTTTATAAATAATTTCCGATAAGTTTTATTCCTTGAAACATTTTGATAGGACTGATATTAAATGAGATAAATGAGTTTTAAAATTAAAATAACTGCCATCTAAGGCCGGTAATGAATTAAAAAACAAATGACTTCGTCTATGAGGGGCCTTGGACAGCAACAATCGAAAGCTATGAAAGATAGCCTACAGATAATGTTACTGTGTTTGTATGAAGTAATATCAGAAGCTAAATTAACCGATTCGTATAATTAATTATTAATTCACCATTGGAAAGTGTAGTTTCTCTAGATGGACATATTGCTATAATGTTATTACAGTAACTTGTGAGTGAATCGAGGACAGGTAAGATTAAAATAGCTTCTTATGCACAGAAAACTTGATAGGCTATTCAGTATATTCGTTTCCTGTATTTCCTAAAATAATTTTTGTGACCAAATGAGTGGTCTCTGGATCAAAATGATCGCATTTTAATTATGCAAATACAATTTAAATTAAGTAACATAATAAGCGATTTATCCTTATATCAAACACGAATGTTTCCTGGATCAAATGTCCTATTTTAATTATGTAATTACTTTATATTTATTTCTAACGGGTGCAGCGGAGCGCACGGGTACGGCTAGTAATACTAATAATATTATGATGGTTATGTTACTGAAGGAGATTGTAGAATCACAACTTAGGATGTAGCTTAACGTAAATTTATCCTTATTACATCAGTAACATTTTAGGCTTTGCATATTAATTTTAAATATTTCTTTGTGAGGCACTTTTTATATACTTAGTTTTAGTTTCTTTTTAATTTTATAGGCTTAACATTAAGGCACCTAGTTGATAAAATAATTCCATTTTTTCTAAATATTTTATATCATTTTGTTTTGAAAGCGAGAGAATCCGTTCGTTTATGAATCTGACGTTAAGTTTCACTTTGTAAAAATACAAGCAATAATTTCTTCACTCTATTCTATACAGTGACGGTTCGTGCCTAAAATGGTAAGAGGGTCACTGTTTTTGTGATATCACATAATTTTCCAACAATTTAAACAATATATAATTTCTTAAAAATTAAAACAATACTACAGTTCTTTAAAGTAGATAACTGTCTTAAAATAAGCCTGATTATGAAGATTATGGTGATGATGATGAAGTTAAGTCTCTTGCAGATGTATATTTGTAAGTAAAATCCACAGTGCTCCTAAAAAAAATGTTTTAATCCGCGCCAAAGCGGAGAAACATCTCTTTGCGTCACACGATGTCTCACAAATACGTGAGAGTACAGCTGCGCTGGTTCCAGGGCCAGCGTATCCACACGTTTGCCCTGCAGTTTTTCCCCTTGCCTCTCGCCCCGTAGCGTAAGTCCAGAAGCTGACTCGGCAAGGTTCAGAGGAGAAATTGAACCTCGGAAGCATGTAGGTAGTCGATCTCTGCGGTTCATAGGCTTTCATACGACAAAATACGTCGGAGCCGCAAGTAAACTTTATTAAAGATGAGCAAGAAATAAAGAATGATAGTGTAAATTATAAATAAATTAATGTGAACAATAAAATTGTTTTTCCTGGGGGTTCTCTGAACCATTAAACGCATAGGAAGCACCGCTACTAATTCTATAGTACCTAGTTCCAAACCTGTTCTATACAAAGTGTAAACCAGTCTAAATAGGCATAGCAATATAATCTGAATAACTTCTGCAGGTACAAACATTCATTAAGTGAAGAAATGAAGATTGTGTTTTGCATCACGCATCCTTAAGACATGTTCCTAACATTTCTTCCTTTTCCTCTCATATTCTTCCTCTCTCTTTCGAAATACATATGTATAGGTATGAGCACATGTAGGCCAATGGATTTTACCCGACCTATGCTACCAAGAAAGACTTCTCTTGCTGTGTTCGCAACGCTGGTCGTCACATAAAATAACGTAGGATACCAAATTGAAAACGCTGGAACATCGATGAATTCCTCGAGATTCTAACACAAACCTTTGCTTTCAAAGGATATCAAAACTGTTAAATACTTTTGTTGACTGGAAATATATTTAAGATAAAAAAGTAAATAAATATCTTGTACCGTTTAGCAATAGGTCTACAGTTAATAG
Source organism: Periplaneta americana (assembly GCF_040183065.1). Lineage (NCBI taxonomy): Eukaryota > Metazoa > Arthropoda > Insecta > Blattodea > Blattidae > Periplaneta > Periplaneta americana. The sequence continues at coordinate 132,350,647 of NC_091120.1, forward strand.
AATTATGTAGAAAATAATTTTGTCCATTTTTTCGTGAATAATTGATTTAGGAATCCTACAAGGAAAACTCAGTGCACAGAAACCAACGGGCGTCACTGTCTTGAGCAGATGACGTATTCTTCCGTTCCCAGCATGCTCTCACGCCTACTGCAGGGGGTAAGAGGGGTATGGCATGCGCGCTTCGAAGAGTCCGAGCTGAGTTTTCCTTGTAGGATATCTATAGTTATTCATCTCTCGAATTACCTAGTTTGATTTAATTTCTTGGTAAGGGTTAGAGCATATATTTTTCTGTAAATATTGTTATGTTTATATCTGTTTTAATATCGTAGTATTTTATAGTAGCTTTTGTAACTGTACATACCTTAGAAATGTTGTGTTGATCATATTGTTAGAAGTGGTATTATTAATATTATTAATTGAGTTGTAACACTTATAAAACTACTAAAACACATTTCAGCTGTAATAATATCAATATACAGTTAATTCAAGTTTAAATTCTGTATGTAGTATTTTCACTTCAAATGTTTCTGAAAGATATAGTCAGGAACATATTACAATATATTATGTGAAATATAATTTGTGTTACTCATGTGAGATCCTTTGTAGATATGTTTTTACATTAATTCTTTAATTGAAAAGTATATCTGGAATATAAGGAGCTATGTATACTCTAGGCCAGTTATATAATACTCCAGTTTCATGTTGCAAGCGAATGCATTATTATTTTAATTTCTTGAATGAATGACTGAAATATATTGTGTAAATTGATATAAAACTATTCTTACATAACAACGACAATACATTTTGATTATATCCTACTACTTTTATCATTTTTGTCATTTTGTAGAAGTTGTAATTGAAATCTAAATATTCTTCATTGTGTTTCAGGTAGGCCTACAATGTTTCAACCATAATTCAGTGCTCTGAAATTCTACTCCTGACAAAGTGTATGTTTACTTCAATTCTTGTCATGTAATTTCTTAACAGGTAGAATTTCATCTTGCCAACCTTATTGTCTGTCTTCATTAACTTACAGAGTTGGTTAAATTTCAACAAATATATTCAGCATTAAGAAGGCTCATAATGGTGGTAATGATAATGATAATAATAATAATAATAATATTATTATTATTATTATTATTATTATTATTATTATTATTATTATTATTATTATTATTATTATTATTTCACGTCCACACCTGTGGAGTAACGGTCAGAACGTCTGGCCGCGAAACCAGGTGGCCCGGGTTCGATTCCCGGTGGGGACAATTTACCTGGTTGAGGTTTTTTCCGGGGTTTTCCCTCAACCCAATATGAGCAAATGTTGGGTAACTTTCGGTGCTGGACCCCGGACTCATTTCACCGGCATTATCACCTTCATTTCATTCAGACGCTAAATTACCTAGATGTTGATACAGCGTCGTAAAATAATCCAATAAAAAAAACTTTCGGTGCCGGACCCCGGACTCATTTCACCGGCATTATCACCTTCATATCATTCAGACGCTAAATAACCTGAGATGTTGATAAAGCGTCGTAAACTAACCTACCAAAAAAATAATTTCACAATCTCTATGTAAGTGAGTGTAACATTCAAGAAGAGGCAAACTTTTGACGGAAATGCTTATGGAACTTAAAACGAATTTTCAAACATGATAGAATATAAGGAAATAAGATATTAGAAAATAATCAGTGATAAGATCATCAATCACAAGACAACATTATCAGTGTTGCGATGGTAACAAATACGTGCTCATTAAAATATTCTGTGCAGTTCACAAAATATCAGTTACATATCATGTTACCAATAACATTCCTGTATGTGTAGTGTTCATCTTCGTCAACTATAAGTTAGCAAGACGTATTTTAAAATCTGCAGTTGAAATAATTGAAGGATTTTACTGAAGTCGTAAGCGATAAAAATGATACATCTCGCATATCCAGTACCTGTAATTATGAATTTCCTGAGATTAACTTCCAGTGATTTGAGTTCAACATTTGAGAAAAGATTGGTTGAGAATCTTGAAATAAGTCAAGATTGAAATCTCTTTTCTAACTGAAACATCATCCAGTGTGTCCAAGAATATAAATAATCTGGATTCTGTTATTCTATTTTAATTGGGTTAGTCTACAGCTTGCCTTCACTTTACATCGAGCCTGTAAGCGATCGAGACTATCAGAACATTCCATGGACGAAGTATACTTAGGAAATCCTGACAGATGAGGCAGATACAGTGATAAAGATGAAGTATTGCGTCGGCAGTTCAGTAAATATCCACCAAATCCATTGTATTCGGATGATGAGGCAATCAGAATCTGTATCTGATGACTGAAGCGAAATCCATCAAAGTCAGCTGTATTTGCACACAAACAAGAGAGAATCATAAGTTTTTATCCATATGAATGGAAAATTTAACTGGCAGAAAGAGGGAGAATCGACCTTTGTTATGTGCGTAATTTTTTTGTTGTCCATTTTTCTGCAACATTTCCGACATCGTTGGCACAAAAACAGTTGTTTGCAGATGGTTGGAATCTGATGCGTATTATTGCATAGCATCGTTCTTTTGTTAGCTTCATTCGTAATTGACAAACTCCGAAATGATGCGGTCTTGTGCCCAGGCACGAAGCAATATTTCTATGATGGAGAAAGGACTATGTATCGATTTCTGAAGTATTATTTTTGGGTAGAGCTCACCTTTTCTGGAATAGCTCGGCGCAGGATCTCCACTTGGGGAGTGAGGTTCAAGTATTGCTAATTCTCTTTGTCGTTTGTTTTAGGAAAATATTTGGACCGGGCTCTTTCAGGGCACTACTTTTCCCTGTAGCCATCGTGCCAATTCTCCAATGACGACACTAATAGTAGTAGTAGTATTAGTAGTAGTATTTACTTATTTAACCTTGTAGAGATAAGACCATCAGGCCTTCTCTGCCTCTCTACCAGGGGATTACAACTATAATATGAAGAATAAAATTACAATTAACATTAAATTTACAATTACAATTACAATAAAAATTAAAGTACAACAATATTACCTGAATAATGAAAGCTAGACAATTTATCATAGAAGTTAAGAACAAAGAATATTTTTGTATTTACTGAATTACAAATTAAACCTAGAATAACAAAATTCTATAGTGAAGAAATTACCATATATTGAGATATTTTGTGATAGATTAAGAGAACTATTTACAAGAAACCATGTCTGAACGAGGGTCAATTACTGACCAAGTGCCTAGTAAGTTTGCGTTTGAATTCAATTTTATTTCGGCAGTCCCTGATGCTAGCAGGTAACGAATTCCAGAGTCTTGGCTGGGCTATTGTGAAAGAGGATGAGTATGAGGAGATGCCATGGGATGCTATTGTTATCATCATTATCACCATAAAAGAATTTAAGTATAGAATCCATTTACTGTAAATCTGTTCATATACATCGCAGAATGGCTTTATATTTGCAATGCTGTTTCGGGTTTTCAGGTCTTGATAGCCTCTTAATGTAGGAAACTGTGGTTACCCTTATAATAATGCAGGGGAAATCTAAACGAATGAAACAATTTTACGTGTTCAGTATAAAGAAAATCTTTATTTATAAAAACGCGTGTAGCAGGCCTAGCGAAACCGAAAAACTTTTACTTACATCACAGACATTCAGTGTGGGAACCGCATGTCACGAGCATATATTTAGGGTATAGATCGACTCCCAGGTTATGCTAGTGACGTCTCAACTCTATGAGACTCTTTGGATAGTGCAGCCGCTTTGAAATGGCCTTGTTCTAACTTGGGCTATACAAAATCACTCCCCAACATTACCCCCTTGTCAACCGATGGAATCATCATAGAGCCAATTGGCTACTATATACCCTACGTAAAGATTAATTTTTTGGTCCTACAGAATAAGCAAGTAAAGCGATAAGTTTGGAAGTAAATCCCGAATAGACAAAGTATATGATTATGTCTCGTGACCAGAATATTGTACGAAATGGAAACATAAAAATTGGAGATTTATCCTTCGAAGAGGTGGAAAAATTCAAATATCTTGGAGCAACAGTAACAAATATATATAACACTCTGGAGGAAATTAAACACAGAATAAATATGGGAAATGCCTGTTATTAATCAGTTGAGAAATCTTTGTCATCTAGTCTTCTGTCAAAAAATCTGAAAGTTAGAATTTATAAAACAGTTATATTACCGGTTGCTCTGTATGGTTGTGAAACTTGGACTCTCACTTTCAGAAAGAAACAGAGTTTAAGAGTGTTTGCGAATAAGGTTCTTAGGAAAATATTTGTACCTAAGAGGGATGAATGGATTTGAGGAAAGTGGGATATGATAGTAGAGACTGGATTAATCTTGCTCAGGATAGGGACCTATGGCGGGCTTATGTTAGTGCGGCAATGAACCAGCGGGGTCCTTAAAAGCCATTTGTAAGTAAATAAGTACAGAATACGTCTGTTACGGTAACAATTAATATTAGAGGAGAAAAATTCGTTCCGGCGCCGGGGATCGAACCCGGATCCCTGGTCCTATCTACCAAGCGCTCTAACCATTGAGCTACGCCGAAGTTCATTCCATAGCACCGGATTAATACTAATTGTTACCGTAACAGACGTATTCTGTAGGACCAAAATATTAATCTTTACGTAGATTCTTCGAGCAACAGTGCATATTACTGTGGAATCCCGGCCATCAAGTCGCTCAACTGAGTACGCTCCTTGTATAAAGGCAGTTGACATTGATATATACATATATATATATATATATATATGTCAACATGTATGTCGAATTTGGAGTAGGCTACAAAGAAAGGAGAGGGATTCGATCCTGTGCTGTGGTTTGAATTTCGGCGTAGCTCAATGGTTAGAGCGCTTGGTACGAAGAACCAAGGACACGTGTTCGATCCTCGGCACAGGAGCGAATATTTCTCCTCCAATATTAATATTAATAGTATATACTCATCGATTCATAGTCATTCTACCTAAGAGCCAACTGGTTAGTGTCTGAAATTGAGACAACTCATCCTGCCTAAGGTTTTTCCGTTGTTTTCCTAAGGGGCTAAGGCAAATGTCGGGATGAGACCTAAAAGAAATGGGCCACGCACCTGCACTCACTTAACCCTGACTCCGGTAATTCCTCAAATTTTAATAATTATTTTACATCTATGCCCTCTCGCCTATCTCGTCCTAATTGAGTCACCAATTGAGACAATTGGCTGGTCTCTATATTGAGACGATTGAATAGACTCAAGTCATAATTCAATCGACCCCTTAACTAAGGGCCATTTGGCTAGTCTTTGATATTGAGACAACACATCGTCCCTAAGGTATTTCCGTGGTTTTCCTAAGGCGATAAGATAAATATCGGGAAGAGTCCTAATAGAAATGGGTCCCCAATTCCTGATAAAACAACGTAAATGTCTTGGTTCAACTTCTATAAAATACCCATTACATGGGCCAGGTTACTCGTCCCTAGTCGCATTGCGAAAGGACAGAAAACCTTTCAATTTGCAGATGAGAATTAGCGGCATCTCTTCCGACGGCCTTCACCTGCCTTAGTCATCGACATCGAACAGCACACGAATGAGTCTTCTCGACTCCACCTGCACTGCGAAATGACAAAGGTCCTTTCAATGTGCAGACTTAGGCTACACCTACCGCCGTTTCTTCCTCTTTCTGTCCTGTGATCACTTTAATCACATTCCCCTCCCCTAGCGCATATGATACCTAAGAGATTACGTCTATTTTCGACTTTCCCCTTCAAATTTTTCTAGAGATCCTTCAGTGGAGCAGCGTAATCTGGAGTGAGACAAGTGGCCAACAGACTTGGAGCCCACATATTCAGTTTCTTTCAGCCCCGAACCCTGTGCGAGGACGCGTTTTGCATACCTTTTAAATTTCTCCTCCCACTTCTCTTTCAATTCAGTTCCATTCAACCTGGCCACTATTAACTCAATTGAGGCACTGCACATTTTTCCTTAACCTTCCACTCCACCTTTCGTTGCTGAGACGATTACACAAGAAATAAGTATAGCTCAGTGACGGATTGTATAAGGCTTCTACGAATTTTCGGCTCTCGCTGGTCGCTGAAATCCATTAGTGATGCACATTAGCTATTGTGTGTTTGTTTATAAGATAGTAAGCGAAAAGGACATGGACGGGGGTTTCCGAGTTCCGTTTCACTTCCCCATTGTGTCCAGGAATAGTCTAGACGATAGTATATTTCTTGCCATAGCTATACCTGCCAGCAATCTCCATATCTATGTTTTCGATGGCAGCAGCAATACCCTACGTATCTCTTGCAAATTTTGTGATAGACGTGGCATATAAACAGCGTCCTTCACATATCCTCACGGACAAAAAAATTCAGGGAGTAAGGTCAGGTGACCTAGGTGGCCAATTTCGAAATATTATGTGTTGCCATATCACAAAATAAACTTTATTGCCCATTTTTCTTCATTAAAGGCACCGTATGTGGAATAACCGATCTTCACATGCTGCAGTAGGTCTTAATCCCGCAATTAAAGGACTACAACAAATACCTGATGCAACAAAATGGCCCACCCCATTATCACAATGAAGTTCGTAGGTTTATACCCCAGCCTGTGGTTTATTGTGCTTATCATTCCTGTTCTGTGAATGATATTTGTTCCCGAACGGTCGCGCTCTTTCACAAATATAGCACGCTGCACCTTGAACTTAACCAGAGCTATGCTAATGATGATAATGTTATGTGAAGTAATGATGGCGAAATGAGTCAGTGGGCCAACGTCGAAAGTTAACCAGCAACTCTGTTTCAATTGGTTGAGGGAAAACTTCACAAAAAGCCAACCAGGTAACTTTCTACCTGAACGAACATCTGCCCCATACATAGCTGGATTGTCCGTGGTACTACCAATTAGACATGGGTAAAAAAGCTGGAACAGTTTCAAAAAAACTGTTCCAAAAAAACTGTTCCAGTTTTTTTACCCATCTCTAATTTCGTGAAATAATCTGTTCCAACTGTTCCACTGCTCCAGTGTTCACTTCAACGTTCCACATGGTTCCAAGAGATAAACAGTTCAATTTCTAAACATCTTCCTTGTTACTCTGCTGTCTGCAAAGACCACATGTAGCGCTATCATCGATCTCCAATCGAAAGAAGATACAATATCGATGTTCAACACTGCCTTCGTGCAACAGTAGCCTATGTAGGACAGCGCAATTGTACGAATCTAATTCTCCAATAAATCTGATATTAATAAATTATTATTAGCCGCCCATTGATGGAGAATATGTTCATGGTGCCCAAACATAGTGTTCAATACTAGTATATCGCGAAAGTATTATCGGCTAATGTCTTATTGTTAAAATCTCCTAGGGTTATATGCTTTATCTTTTACTAAAATCGATTCATTTTGAATTGTAGTTATTTACTGCACTCTTTAACAGTAACCTACGAAAAATGACTGTCGTCGTCATAATATACTGAACAGCTGATTTAAAGACGATTCAAGGGCTTTGAAACATGTTCCCGAAGCATATGAGAGGTTGAAACAGTGGGAACACTTGGAACAGTAAGTAAGTTGACACTGATGTTATAAACATATTCTTATGAAACTGTTTCTTTGAAACTGTTATTTTGGAATAGCTTTGTTCATGAAACAGTTACAATCGAAATTGTTTCATAAAAATAACAGTTTATTCCATCTCTACTGCCAAAGATCTGACTTTTCGCAGTTGGTCATCGGACCTTACTCCATGTGATTTTTTAATGTGGGCGTATGTGAAGATTGCTGTTTATATGCCGTCTCTGACAAAAAATCTGTTGGAGTTATGACAGAGTATTACTGCTGTCATGAAAACCATTGATGAATATGTCTATCATTCTCTGTACATGTCCTAAACCTTACTTGTTCTGTTAAATTACAATAAGTGACAATATTTTTACCATTATTTTGCTGGAATAACATAGTTTATTACCTTTATTTTCTTTATAATCTCAATAAAAAGCCCATTGGTATTGTCATTAATTTAGAACAAAACGTAAATAATATGGCATTAAATTCTACACCATGTAGGCCTATTGTGCAACATTGTGTTGCTCTGTGTAAGGATCGTGTACAGGAGCTGTAACCGCTGTGCACATAGCGTAATATACAGAAGAGCAGACACGTGCACGATACCGTTCTACGACCAAGCAGAGCAAGAGCGCCCATGTAGCAAGTTAAGGCTGGTCCACAATAAATCAGGAACGGAAACGAAAACGAGAACGAGAATGAAATATTGTTAAAATAAATGTATTTAAATGTAAGCATTCACAATTAATGAGAAGCTTCCCGGAGTCCGGGAACAGGAACGTAAATGTTAATTGTCATTGCTCCTATTTAAATACATTTATTTTAACAGTATTTACGTTTTCGTTCCCGTTGTGTCCGTTCCCGGTTTATTGTGGACCAGCCTTTATCGGGCTGCTTCGTGTGACTTCAGCTGCCATGAGTTACAGTGTTAACCACTACGTCAATAAGCTGCAAGTATACAAAGGAAGAACATAGTCGTAATCAAGTTCAAGAGATACCACGCCTACTGTCAAGTGTGATTGTGAAGAATTCTTCTTTATTGAATTTCAAGAAAATGAAAAATATGTACGAAGGCTGAAATTCAATCTCAATGTGACATTACTCCGTATATCACAGCCAACAATATTGCGACTTTGTAGATGGAAAGCAAATTAAATTGATAAATGAACTCAAAGGAGGAGCACTACTATCAAAAGAGGTTCAAATTAACTTAAAATACATAACACTTTAAAGGACTTTGGTCATATCGACATGAATAAAATTACGTAAAAGAGTGAAATTGAGATGGTGATGATGATGATGATGATGATGATGATGATGATGATGATTAAGCCTGAGAAAGATATGCCGTTATACTATCAGTGCGCTTCGTTCGCCTCTGACTTTGAGTACGTCTCAGAGTTGTAGGTGAGTTAACGTAGTGTCTTTCGTTCGTTTGAACTCATGCTTATCATCACGGTAAGTTAGTCCTCAGCATTTGGGTGGTTGAAAGCCACTCATTTGATTTCGAAACAACTATTTGCTAAAGAAACATTTAAAGACATTATTTTCTTTGTTAAAGAAAAATTGTACCATTTTAAAGACATTTTATTTTCTGTTTGTAGAAAATACACCTAATATAACATAGATAAGTGTCAGTCTTATTCTTTCACTATGTTAATATGATGACGTATTACGTTTTTGTTGTACACAATTTTTCATTTCATGTACTATTGCAGTGAATAAAAAACCACATTTTCGAATTTTCAAAGGACAATGATTACATGATGCTAGAAAACATAATCTTACATCTAGAAAAACTCCGTTCCACTTCTGGACAAAGAATGAGGACATATTTGAAATATTTTACAAAAATATTATCTATCTCAAAATCTGTATTATTATTAATACATTTCCTCATTTGAAATAGTCACAAATTTTACATACAGTTTCGTCACAATATCATTGACTACATATTATTTTCTGTCTGTAGAAAATACACCTAATATAACATTGACAAGACTTATCAGTCTTATTATTTCACTATGTTAATATGATAGTGTATTACGTTTTTGTTTCACATACATTTTCAAATTTTCAAAGAAGAATGATTGTCTGTTGCTAGAAAACACAGCCTCATATCTAGAGGAATTTCGTTTCACTTCTGCAGAAAGAAAGGGGACATATTTGAAATATTTTACACAAGCATTATTTATATCAAAATCTGTAACATTATTACAAATTTCCTCACTTGAAATTAAATCACAAATTTCGTTCTCGGCATCTTGCTATTATTCTTCTTTACAAGACGTTGAATGTTGCCTGTTACGAATAGCAGTATTCGGTCGTAATGTAACCGATCAACTAAAGTTCACTGCTGAACGAGACACACTGAAATCCCCTCCCCCCCAACGCAATAACGTACTGGTACCTGAAGTCAGAGGCGCATGAAGCGCAATGTAACGGCATACAATTCTTAGCCCTAATGATAATGATAGCGTATCTATTACATTTTAAATATATCTTGCTTTTTAGAGAGACTCTGAGGAACAGATCTACAGCGACCCATTTTACCGGCTTAGTTGCCAAATTTGTTTACATTTAGCAATGCTTCTCAAAAACGTCGATGGTGGAGATATTAACGAACGCTCAATAATGTCTGTAAAAGAATTTTGCCCTAACCTAATGAAAATGTATCAGTCCGTTGCCATGTCACACAACACTGTGAGACTCAAAAATATGTTTTGCTAAAGAAACGTAAAAGTTAATTTATGAACATACATTTGCCTCAAATGCATCTTAATATTATTTTTATTTAGAATTTAGCATTAAAAACGCATCACTACTTTGATCACAGTTGTAAGTTAATGATAATATTGTACTTTATTTATTATAGGCATGTTAGTCTTTGAACTTTCAAAGCTACGTGTCGTAAAATTCTACACTGATGCGGCGAGATTGCATCCGAGAGCCGAAATGTGGAGTTATTTGGCCAGCGGAAGCAAGAGCATGTTTGTAGTTAGCAGACAAGCAAACATTAATTACACATTTTTTCTTAAATACCTTACTGTAAAAGTTTATAACTGTGGGCCTACTGTGTTCTCTTTGTTCATTACAGTCTTGTTATTCAGTAAGTAAAATATTTTACTATAGGCTAACACTTGTTTTGTTTTTAGCCACTGGAGAAGTGCATAAGCAAACAATCTCATGGGAGCAGATTAAAAAGTTAAATTCTTTTCTTTCATCATATTAATAATGTCAAAACAAGTTCTCATACAAAGTTTGGCCATTCGACCGCAAGTACGAGACCGTCCAGTTTGCTAAGGCGCTTGCTTACCGATTCGGAGTTGCAGTCGGGCAATAGTTCGATTCCCGCTTAGGCTCATTACCTAATAATGATAATGATAATACTAATAATAATAATAATAATAATAATAATAATAATAATAATAATGGGCCCAGACTGACCAGCCGTCTACTGTTCTCACGTTTACATGCCGAAGCAGTGGTTGACGATCATCCAACCCAGAATGAAGGTATCGTGTGGTTAGCACCATGATTCACCCAGCCGTTATAGCTGGCTTTCGTAACCGGATTTCGCTACCTATCGTAGTTCCCCAAGTGCATCATGATGCTGAGTGGGCACCGGTCCCATACACTGACCGAAATATCATGATAACATTTCTTCCCCCATGAGGACTCGAACCAGCGCGCATTTCGTAACGCGAGTACTATGCAGGATGCTTTAGACCACGACGCCATGGCGCGGAGCGGGACGGGGACTGATTGCCTGATTGGGTTATTTCCGAGGTTTTCCCCAACCTTAAGGCAAATGTCAGGTAATCTATGGCGAATCCTCTGCCTCATCTCATCAAATATCATCTCGTTATCACAGGCTGATATCAGTGAATATAATGTACGTTTGTGTGATTTTGTTCAAATCTTGGACTATTATAGATGTACTGGAAGGAATGGTGAACAGGAGAAGAGTTCGGGGTAGAAGAAGATATCAAATGATAGACGACATTAGGATATATAGATTATATGCGGAGAAAAGAGGAAGGCAGAAAATAGGAAAGATTGGAAAAAACTGGGTTTGCAAGGCCTGCCCTTGGGCAGAACAATATGATTGAATGAGATGTAGGTACATAACCAATTCATGCAGCGCCAACTTCTGTGAGTGAGAATTTTGACGAGCATACTGAGCATATTCTATTCTACCTTTATCAGATTTCAACTTTCCATGGCGATAGGTTGTGGTATAGTAGTTTTCTATGTTTGAATTACATTAGTATTACAATAAGTTCAGATATATAGAGATACTCATCAGACGAGACGTGGAACATCCCTTAGACTTCAGCCTAAAAATGCTTTTAATGCAATCGTGATGGAATAAGTTGCGTGCGAAGTATGCTGTCCAACTATGCTTGCCCCATCACCTGTCACACCACGCATTTCTCTCCAACCTTCATATATGTTATATATAGACGGTGGATGCGGAATGACTTAAGGAAAAGCGAAGTTGTTTCGTATCAGAGTATATGGCACGTGCCTCGCCGTCCGTCTTTTGTGTACCTGGCGAGTACAGCAGCGTACAAAACGAAGGAACCCCGGTCCGTTCATAATGCAATGTGTGCAGTTGTGTATCCTGCTCAAGTATTTAGTACGCGTTGAATAGTAGTAATATAATATATTTTAATATAATATAATAGAAATAACAATAAAAATTATTATTATTACTATTATTATTATTATTATTATTATTATTATTATTGTCAATAATTCTCTTATTTTTATACTATGTTTGTCTCATTTATTTTGACCTGCTGTTCACATTTTATTATGCTTTTCCCTTTCTTTCTGTATGTTACATATTATGTCTGATTTCTACTTACTTGTTGTTTACATTACGTTATTATTATTTTATTCAGTTTTGTGTGTAAAATTGTAGTGTACTTTGTAAATTTGTAGTGTTTTTTGTAACGCAGTTTTACTCCTGGTTGAGTGTTAGAGAAGACCGTATGGCCTTAACTCTGCCTGGTTAGATAAATCATTATTATTATTATTATTATTATTATTATTATTATTATTATTATTAATGTGCTAATCCATTCTTAATGGGAAAACGTTAAATTCGCTCAGAGATACGAAATGCAATTAAGAAGCATGAGAGTGAAATTTTTTGTATTAACGAAGACAATATCGTGTGTAGGCCTAATGTATGTAAAATTGAAATAAAAACCAGAACAACTCAGGCTATTGAGAAACAGTGCAACAGTACATCGCACAGGAAATATGTTGAAATGAAATCTGAGGAACCCTCTACATCATCATCATTATCATCATCATCATCATCATCATTTAGTTGTGCGGGTCTAATGACACGTGCAAAAATGATGCCCAGTACAAATATTCCTCTAAAGAAATTGAGTGATCACCATTTTAGAGGTTTTCTTCAGAAATTCTCTCGATACAAAAACTTTTAAGCGATAGGCGAAGACGATTCAGCTTCGAAAACTTACGAGAATATATCGTCGTTTACTGCAACGCTGGTAATTGCATCAATGATGACAAGGACTGAACCTTGCAAGGTATGTACTACAGTACGTTATTTTTCTTTTCCTTCTGACTGTACGGAGATACAATAGCATGTTGACGTCGTCTGTTTACGTTTAAAACCTGTTGAGCCAATGGTCTGAATGAAAAAAATGTAACATATAGTAAATGTGCACCTACATTCAACGATAAGTCATCCCGCATCCACTGTCTAGTTATATCATACTTCAGATGTTGATTTGCCGTTCCTCACTGATCTATATGAATCGTCATATCCCCGTGAGATTTTGTGGGAGCTTCAGTGTCCCTGCATGCATATCCTTGAGTTGTCTAGAACTCAGCACCACTGCCATCTACCGGTCTTTAGATAAACCACGGTGGCAGTGGCAGTAACGGAGACGATCCTTTTTCGAAAGAGAGTTGCTAATGATAGGGGAATAATTGTGGAGAATGTTGCTTGAATGACGGGAGAAAAGCGGGAGAATCTCAAGAAAAGGCTTCAGAACCTTGGCTTTGCTCACCATAAATATAACTTCAACATCGCTGAGTTCTGAATTCGGCTCCGCCCAACGCTTAGTTGAATGAACTACCAAGATAGATGTAGAAAAAGTGTAATGTATCCAATATTTGAGAAATTGATAGTGGTTGCATATATGCACGAGTAGGCTAATTTTCATTTTCGTCCTTATGTTCTCTTGTGCTTAACATCTGCCCTTGAAGACGCAACACACAACTGAATTTCAGAACATACACATTATTTGACTCCACACTACACAACACAACGCACCCTCGTCGGGGATGAAGACACCGGAAGACGCAAGACCTCAGCAGTTCTGAAGATGGCTCCCAAGCCGAAACTAGTCAACTAGGTACTTATAAACTTAGTTAAAATTAACACATGAAAGTAATCACCATATTTTGAATTTATAAGAGAAAAAAGAAATAAAAGATACCTTTCAGAAAAAGCCCGTGGTTGGAGTTATTCTGAAATTACGTTGTTTTTAAATGCAGAATGTTGGTAGATGCAACAAGGGGCTATTCTGAAACTGTTTTATCATAATTTTTTTTAACCCTGATTAATTTTATATCTTCTGTTTTCAATATGCTTAATAATGAAATCATAAGAAAGATCATTTCTACAAAAGATTTTCTTGCAAAACTTTGTTTACAAATATTAAGACAAAACTTGGAGTTGAACAGATGTATTGGTACATGAAACAGTTCCTTTCGCTGTCGAATCGCCCGTTGCACGGCGGCCGGCGATAGCAACCGTTGATAAACGAGCTCCCGGCACTGCGGCCGACTTGAATCCTTTCCTCTTCGTAGGCGCGGGAGTCACTCAGTCTCCCAGCGGGAGCTCGGTTGTCAACGGTTGCTATCGCCGGCCGTCGTCTTGCAACGGGCGACGCGAAAGCGAAAAGCACTGTATATACATATAGCCTACGTAGTAATATAATAGCTCTTAATTTTTCTTTATACTTGTTTACGTCACTGCAAATTAGGCACGTCAATGTCAAAAGCAAATTTAATTTGCCATTCCCGCAATGCAAACTCTGGATCAAGTAATATTTTGATGATATAATCCCTATAAACTGTGTCAATGTCATCAGCTTGAGGAAACTAATTCATATCTGGAACAAAGGCCTACAGTGGAGTCCAAATCTCCTGGCGTTTTGCGAGAACCAATAACGTACAAGCCCATCGTTTTCGAACCTACAAAGCTACCGAACGTCTGGCGGGAGGGATGGGCGGCCGGTTTTGAAAACAGGATCCGTTATCAATAACTAAACAGTGTAATGCAATAATAAATAATGTATTAAGAAATCATACCTTCAAATTGAAATTTGTAATTCCAGGGGAAAAGTCAATGGTGTGTTTTCGAAGTCATTTAAATTCGTCACTCTTTTAGGTATTTCAATATGTTTTCTAGGGGAGATGAACAATTTCTTAGCAACCTATGTTTCCGCATTTTGCACTTCTCTGCATGCATGTAACATGATTGATACATTTATTGAACACACCTCAGCAGTTAGTTCTTGACACTTAGAAAAGTTAAGATTTATAGTGTTTTCTTCGAAGGAATATTTTCTGAAGAAATGTAAACATTAAATATAATATTCCGAACTTTGCTACTATATCCACTGGATCTATTACTGATCCCACGTCTTATATTTACAAGCGACGTCAACGAATATCCTTGCGCGGCAACGCAGCGCTGTTGCTATTGGCTCTTGCCGTATAAGTAAACACGCACCAAACGTCAGGAGTATATTGGACCGCATTGTAGTCACATATAATCATGTAGTTGAAAGGGAACTAATTGCCAACAGATTACAATAGGTTACAATAAAATAATTTAAGTCTTACTACACTTTGTTTAGGTTATGTTATTTGTCGAAGTAACCAGATCTTCCTTTTCAAAATAGCCCCATATCACATTTCAGAAAAAAAAAACCCACAAATCAACATTTCTGGTCCACGGATTATAATAAAGCTAAAAATATATTTACTTTATTCCTCACACAGAAGTATTGCTTATTCACTTATCAATATATATATATATATATATATATATATATATATATATATATATATATATATTCTAAACTTATGACACACACTCAAACATTTTTATCGGTAAGAATGATGAGAATTTCAGCCGTCAACTTCCAAGCTATTTGTTGGGTTCATTCACTTCAAATTTCAACATGAACTGTCTTCGTATCCAATTTCTATCACGTTAGCCATGTGTAACATGTAAGAAATATGCTCCATAGAAGTTACATTCCATAGAACGAAAAATTGCAGTTGTTTTCAGAATAACCCCGTAGTTTCAGAATAACCCCACTTCACGGTAATAAAGAAGTGACCTACATAATCGCAGCTGCCAATACATTGTCTTACACATGAATGAGTAAAATATATATGAGTACACAGAATAGCATATTTTGACAATGTTACATTATGTCTCACATAAGACACTTTTTCTCGAAAATGTTGAAGTTAGACAGATGATTTTTTAATAGCTTATGTACACATAACTTGACCCTATGCTGAAACAGTACATTGTATTGACTGTATCATAATATCTACAGGAAATTAAATTTCTATAATTTGTTGCAACGAAATTTGCCTTAAATATGCATATTGTCGTAAATATCACTGAAAAAAATATTTTAAGAAAATATTTTCTTATAGAAAAGTATTGTTACTTCAAGTATATAACTATATTCTCTCATTGTTGCAGGTAAGATTCTTCCTCCCTCTTCTGGCATTTCAGAGTTGGCAAGGATAGGTGAGTAAATGACAAAATCAGTTTCATCCTCTGGCATATTATAGCCAACTCATCACTCTCCAATATAGAGTGCATTTTGATCATTCATAAAGCATTCATGGATTCAAATTCCAGCTGCGCTATGAACTTCCCTCCCAGCATATATCGAATTGGACATCTATTAAAATTGTTCCGATTGCCTTCTGGTTAAAAGTTTCTCGAATGCAATCACTCCTGTTGGCTCCCGGGTCACATACGATCGTACACCATTTGGTTCCCATTGTTTTCACCTCGGACAATGCACGCAGAATTAGAGTATTATGTTGACTGTGGGACAACGACTTTAATTTTATACCAGCCTATTACTAAAGACAACTATTCTGATTGGTTCTTTCTGAACCACTTAAGCATTGGCTGATTGTCTTGCTCTAGTATATAACACTGTACAACATGAAATTTGTCCTTTTTATAAAAAATATGGTATCCAATGTATTTTGTTGTCGCGAAAACAAATCTGCAGTTAGTTTTGTCCAGCATGTACTGTTTCTCCAAAATAAAAAGTTATTTAATGTAAGTGAAATGTTGCACTACTTTCACATTATGGGGTGCAACATGTCACTGAAAGTACACTTTCTTGACAGCCACCAGGACATCTGTAAAAAAAAAAAACTGGTGCTGTAAGCGATGAACACGGGGAGAGGTTTCATCAGAAATATCTACCTTCGAATAGCGCTTCAGTGGAAGGTGGAATGCAAGTATACTGACTGAATATTGCTGGTCACTCATCAGAGAGATTGCAGAAGCTGTTTACAAACATAAAAGATAAAAAAAAAGAAAATTTTAATTTGTGAATTTTGGACATAGAAAGTTTACTTTATGTGCTAGTGTAACAAATTTTTGTAAATAAGTGAAGTGCATGTACCATAATAGTGGTATTAGAAAAATTTGATTTTCAGAAATGAACTCAGCACCTCTCATTTAGTTAAAATTACAGTTTCATCTGAAGGACAGAAACATAATTTAAATTTGTTGTCCAGTGTAATCAGTCTCCCCTGCGCTAGCTGAGTGGTCAGACCTTCCTGTAATGCGGGCGATTCGGGTTCGAGGCCTGATTATGCCTGGAATTTTGCTTTCAAAAATCTATATTGACATATATGGCGGACAAGGTTGCAGTTGGGCTTTTCTTTCGGATTCTCTCGTTTCCCATATTAGGCACCTATATCATTCCGTCAATATATCTCCATTTCGTCATCATTCTATAGCATTCTCGGAACGCCTGTTGGAGACACACGGAGAAGGTTGGTCTAAAGATTGTGGGGTTACCTGCAAAGAACCTGGGTACTCAGCGAACCTTATTGTAGTCAGTATTCAGCCGATGTGGTTTTGAGAATGCGTCTAGCTTGAAGATTAGCGCAATAGACGTAATAAGGTTGCAGTGCTGTGTCGTAATGCCCCTCCCGAAATTCAGTTGCATTCAATATAGTCAGTTTACAGATTATGTTTTTTGATACATAAGTATCTCCTTCCAGTATACAGGGTGTAAGCGATATAAACTGCCAAAAAATTACTGGTAATAGAGCATAAATAACTGAAAAAAATAAGTAATGTTTTTCTATAACTGTGAAAGTTTTCCCATAAAAGTGTGTTTATGAGTCTATCTTTTTTTATGAAAAGAGAATAAACAGTCCTGTAATTACCTTGGAGATTCACAGTAAGAAAAATGTCCCCTGGCCTCGTTACGAGCGATGCGCAGGGTAAGGCCACCTAGATGGCAAAAACCAAAAACGAAACACACATTGGAATCAGTACAGACTTACTATAAAGTACATCTGTTAAAACAAGACAGTATAAGGAAATTATACTGTAAGAGATTAGATGAATGCATTGATTATAGAGCATTAAGTACAGATGTCAACCAAGAATGGGAGGATCTAAGAAATATAATTGAAGAAGCTGCATATGAATCCCTGGGAAAAAGAAATAAAAGAAGAAGTAAAAGAGGCATCTCAATTTGAATGATGAAACGAAACAGATTGTAGAAGAAAAACGTAAGGCATATTTAAGATTTTTACAAACAAAATCAGAAATAGATAGGAAGGAATATAAATATAGAAGTGCTATAGTTAAAAGAGAGATACGAAAATTAAATAGACAAAGTTGGGACACTTATATAAGTAATATAGAATACGATGTACATGGAGCACAAACAATGGCTTATAAAGCCTTAAAGTATTTGAATAAATAAGAAAGAGATACTGTAGCACTGAACAATATAAGGACAGAAGATTGGCTTCAATATTTTAAGGAACTATGGACAACTCAAAATTATGAGACAAATTTATATGATGACAACAATACTTCTGTTCCAGACCATGTAAGAGATGTCGATCTCATCGAGTATGAGGAAATGGAACAAATCCTACAATCCTTCCACAACAATACATCTCCAGGTAGTGATAACTTAAACATAGAATTATTGAAATATGCCTCAAGAAGTATAAAACAACGCCTATTAAATATATTGAATATTTGCTGGACAACTTATAAAGTGCCAGAAGAATGGGCAAAAACAATAATAATCCCAATATACAAAAAGGGGGATCGCGACAACCCTAATAACTATAGGGGTATCAGTTTATTAAACTCCGTATATAAATTGCATGCAAAAATATTAACTCGACCCCTAAATATTATTAGTGAAACAAAACTAAGTGAAGTACAATGAGGGTTTAGAAGAGGAAGATCATGTTCTGACTGTGTTTTTGTGATCCAGCAGATAATTCAGAAAAGAAGGGAATTTAATCTCCCAACATATATATTGTTCATAGATTATGAAAAAGCCTTTGATAAGGTCTTAAGGAACACATTATGGAAAATACTGTATGAAGAAGGATATCCCAAACATTTGGTAAATATCATAAAAAGCTTATATGAGACAAAAATATCGATAAGAGTAGGTAATCATATAAGCAATTCAGCAATAGTAAACCAAGGTGTGAAGCAAGGTTGTCCGCTATCTCCAACATTATTTAATATATACTTCAATAAAGCCATAGAAGAATGGCAGAATGAAATAGCATTTGGTATAAATTTAGGAACAACTGTATTAAATACAATGCTTTTTGTCGATGATCAAATATTGATCGCAGAATCTGAGGATGATCTACAAATGGCAACTTACCAGCTCCAGCTAATAACAGAAGGATATTACCTAAAAATTTCTAATAACAAAACTAAAAAAATGGCTTTCAGAGGACTTAACCATAGGCGATGTAAAATAGTTATTAATCAAGGAACTATACAACAGATATCTTCTTTTAACTACTTAGGCTGCAATATATCTTATTTGGGTGTACAGGATATTAACAGTAAGCTGAGCAAATTCCAACAGATGTGTGGAACAATAAGAAGAACTTTAAGAAATAAAACACAGCGTTCAACACAATTAAAATTTTACAAAACCCTAGCAGTTCCATTATTAACTTACGGCTCTGAAAACTGGTCATTAAACCGCGCATCAAAAAGAAGAATCCAAGTAAGAAATGAAGTTCCTACGAGGTGTTGCAGGTTGTACTTTATTGGATCATCAAAGAAACGAAAATATCCGACAATTATTAAATATTTTTAATTTAGAAGAAAAGATTAAAAATCAGAAACAAAATTGGTACCAACATATTACAAGAATGAGTAATGACAGATTACCAAAACAAATTATGGATTATGCACCAACAGGATATAGAAATGTCGGAAGAACGAAAATAAGATGGACAGATGATTTAAGACTTGAAGACGGAACAGGCCAATAGGCCTAATCCCTGTAGCTGAAGAAGAAGAAGAAGAGAATAAACAGTCATTATTTACTTTATCCTATACGTACACTGAAGCAGTCGTTTGTTACTCTGTTGTGTATGTATATAGAAAACCCATAATTCCATTAGAAATATCTAAGTGGGCCGACGTCAATGACCCAATCTGAAAGGCTTTACCCTCTAGTGAAATAAAAAGAAAACTGGACACTGAAATTTGCCTCTCCAGGTCAAAAGGTATGTAAATTGCCTTCTCTTTGCATGAGCTGAGGTACGCAGATACTTAAAATGGCGACCATGTCTCACATTTTTAAATCCGCCATATTAACCAACATTTCAGTTCCCATTTAAAGACTTAGAAGTGACAGTAGAAGGCTACTATACGTGCATAATAACTGGAACGTAAGAAAATCGTGGAATAATATAAAACTAGCGAACTAATTTTTTCTTATATGTTACCCATACATGCAAGAAATTAATGTCGCTGCTCCACCCTTTGAAGCAGGTAAAACACTTTCTATCACTTACATTTAGAAAAGACCTTATACAGATACTTGTGATGCCCCATCTCGATTACTGTGATTCATTGTTAACAAACTTAATTTCTAACTTAAATGAGAGATTGCAACGTGTTCATAATGTATGTGCAGTATAAGATTCGTCTGTAATATTCGGAAATTTGACCATGTAACACCGTCTCTTGAACTGCTCTCGTGGGTTCGTCTAAAGGAACGAAGAATCATTACACGCTCTTTCACTTCTATACAAAAGTTTACATAGGCCTACCTCTTCTCCAAATTACTTGTCTTCATGTTTTCAGTTCCAAACTACTTCACGAAATCAGCATCAATCTCTCCTTTCTATTCCTCGTCACGGAACTTCCCTACACTTATCCTCCTATACTGTATCATTGCCTCGCGTCTGGAATTCGTTACCTAGTGACGTCAGGGATTGCCGGACACTGACACAGTTTAAAAATAAATTAGAAAAACATGTTTTATCTCACGAAATCCGTTTCTGAGAAGTTGCTAGATTTATGCCGGAGTTTTTATTTTTAGTATTATGGCAATAATTTCCTTTTGTTAGATTAACCCTTTCTCTTGTCTTTGTGCCAGAATACTAGAACAGCTTACTGTCCCTTAGTTAATAGCAATGATGCTGAGTGTCACTGTTATTTTGTGTCTGTATTTGTTGTATATGTTTTCACTTTTTGTTTGTTCCTTTTTTTTTTTTTTGCATAATTTAATATGTTAGACTAATTTTTATTATTTTCAATTTGTATTTGTATGTTCAGTTGTTTTTTATGTCATATTCATCCTGTCACTCGTTATTACTGTAGATTAATTGCATTGATATATGTTTCTTGTAGTGCTATTGTATTTCTGGTGGTGTGGAAGAGAAGGCCTGATGGCCTTAGCTCCACCAGGGTAAATAAATAAATAATAAATAAATAAATAAAATAATTAATTAATCTAGTTTGCTGATATAGTGTGTCTTATTCACCTTATATATTACCGATAAGGTTAAGAATATGATTGAGAATGTGGTTACGTTCAGTTATAAATATGTCATAATCAATGAGCATAGAACATTAAATACTTGTTCCATTAAACCAAGGTCCGTGGACAGACTGTAGGTACCACTATCGGTCCACGGACATTGCCTTTAGATGAGGAGGAATTTAAAACAAAGAGTCCTAAGAAACTGCAGTCGTGTTATGTTTGTTTCTTTACTTGGTTATTTAACTACGCGGTATCAACTACTACTACTACGTTATTTAGCGTCCGTGGGATTTGTGACAGCGAGATGAGGTCGAAGATTCGCCAGATATTACCTGACATTTGCCTTACGGTTGGAGAAAACATCCAAAATACCCAATCAGGTAATCAGCTGAAGCGGGAATCGAAATCGCGCCCATTCGCAACTCCGGATCGGCAGGTAAGCGCCTCAGCCGACTTAAAATACCTAAGCCGCGGTCGGTGGCTATCTGTTGTTGTTAAAGGGTAAGTAGGCTGTATTATTTCGTAAAAATAATTATTGGTAGAAGACAGATATTTCTTTTGTCCTGGTTTCTGTCTACTGTATTTGTTTTAGAACTTTAATAAAATGATAAAGCTATGCATGATTGACGTTGGAATTGAATGGAATGGAATTTACGCAGGGGGGGGCACTATTGCTCAACACTGCGACCTGTTACGATCTATTGCGCTAAATCTCAAGATAGGGACATTCCCAAACTCACACCGCTGACTACACTAAGGTTCGCTCCGTACCCAGGTTTCGAGCAGGCAACCCCCCTCGTCCCTAGGCAGGCCCCCACCGTGCGTCGCCAGCCGGCGATAGGGGAACGCTATGGGATCATGACGAAATGGAGAAATGGTGACGGAATGATGTAGATGCCTAATATAACGGAAAACGGGAGAATCACGAGAAAAACTCTATCTGCGACCTTGTTCGCCACAAGTGTCATTATGGATTTTCCAATGAAAAATCCGAAACTTGACAGGGACTCGAACTCGGAAAACCTGTGTTATAGGCCTGAAGTCTGACCACTTAAGGCTGGTTCACAATAAAACGGGAATGGAAACGACAACGAGAACTGAAATATTGTTAAAATAAATGTATTTAATATTATTTCCGTTCTCGTTCTCGTCGTTTCCGTTCCCTGTTTATTGTGAACCAGCCTTTAGGGGTATGGCTCATGTTAAAACGACTGTTCTTTATGGTGCGTTTAATTGATTATAGCTCGGAGAATCCCCTCACATAATGCAACGGCGGCCCTACTTCTATGTCTATGATTCACATTTTTCAGTTCACTTCAAATCTGTCAACTACTGCGATCTAACAGTAACTGTCATGAGCAATACCAAGCAGAAGTAAGACAGCACTGACAGTTAAATTAACAGTGTTTTCGTCTGTATTAATTCCTAATATCAATTAACAACATTTTTCATAAACAAAATTTTTACCACATTTAAAAGTAACCATAGCCTAATCAACATTCATTCATTTTCAGTGATTTTTTTTGTAATAATTTTCGTTGCAGGTGTATGCTTGTCAAGTGCTCAATAATTGCAGTATAATTATTGATAATGGATAAATTCTCAATAAAGAAAACTGTCCAAATTAAAACTGCAATGAGTGAGACCAGAACGACTTAATTGAAGATATTATTAAAGTAACTACTTTATTTTGTAAATTACTGTGTTATACACTTATAATAATAATAATAATAATAATAATAATAATAATAATAATAATAATAATAATAATTATTATTATTATTATTATTATTATTATTAATTGTTCCAGTGTTCGTATGAAAGTATTTTGATTCTGAGAACTAACTTAAATAGGCTATATTCGATTTCATTATCTCTCTTAGTGTTATTATTATTATTATTATTATTATTATTATTATTATTATTATTTCATTTTATTTTATTTATTTTTTGACGTGAATGTCTCCATTCGGCCTGCAAACCTAGAATACTCGTATTTGTGACAACTTTTGTAAGATGAAGTTCCTAAAATTTATTATAGGGGGAACACCATTTTCATTATGGAATTAACCGATAGATGGCAGTTTCCAAAGGAAATGATGTTGTCACGTTGATAAGATAGGAGTCGGTTGTGCAAAATTGACGTGTTCTCTTATTAAAATGAAATTGTATCCTCAAATTTATAAGGGCTTCATAAATATTCATTTATTTAAAACAAAACAATTGACCGTTTATGCTTGTAACTTAGTTTGGAGTCTACTCTTCAAACATTTCAAAGGGTACTTTTTTCATAAAATTATCGCGTTTCCAGTTCTCTGTCAATCCATGTTGTTATGTGAAGGGTTCAGAGCCATTGTGGGCCAAGCGCCGTTTATTAAAAACGGAGAAAACAAGGGTTAAAGTTAAGTGAATGGCATGGTTTAATGAAGATTGACATATCATTTAGTTTTAATATGCATACCTTATATTACTTGATATATTTTTCATTGAATTATGGCATTCACTTAACTCTAGCTCTTGTTTTATACGTTTTTAATAAATGGCGCTTGGCCCACTATGGCTCTGAACCTTTCATATTTTCTTAACTACAGAGATCAATTTATCATTTAGTTTTAATGTGCATACCTTATATTACTTGCTATATGTTTCATTGAATTATGGCATTCACTTAATTTTAACTCTTGTTTTCTACGTTTTTAATATATGGCGCTTGGCCCACTATGGCTCTGAACCTTTCATATTTTCTTAATTACAGAGATCATTTTATTAGAGAAGGAATAGGGCGCTCATGAAATAGCATTGGAATTAAACTGGCATTAGAAAACATTTACCCACACAATTAATGAGAAATTAATAGTTACTAGGGATATACCTTTCCCTCAGTTACTGTGTCTAGCGAAATCCTCACGAAATGTATCTAAATTAGCACTCTAGTTCCGCCATTACTATTGTCTTCTTGCTATTTTGGTAGGTCGGGAAAAATATTGTGCTAAGAAGAATTCATTTCCTCTGTTTGATTTTACACCACAAATCTCAAAAAATCTCTCCAGAATTCAATCTTAATGAATAATATCAGAAAAGAAATTGTTTCGGGTTCGATGCTCGGCCCCGGAACAATTTTTCCCTTGCAATTATTCAAATGAGCTTTACAGGGAGCTATACCTGAAATCCATATTTGTATAATTATGTTAATATTTTATCATGATGTTTTATGAAGTATTATGTTTTTAATTGTTTCGTCAAAACTTGTGCAACATATTTTGACATTTTCACAATTTTTATTGAACTATAAATATTTATTTTTAGTTCGAAACAGTAAAGAACGTGTGTAAGTGAATTGATATGTCAAATTCTAACTACGAAACTTAGCGTCACATTTTAGTACTTCAGCTGTTTGTTTATGGTACTTTATACCGTATGTTCCACAAAATCCTGTTCGATAGTAGAACTAAATAATATCAGATACATACAAAAATGAGAGGGGGAAGTGATTATAAGGAAATTGTTTACACTTAGCCTATATCAGATGTCGGACTTTTTTTATTACGTGTGTATGATTACTTCTCAAATTTTTACATCATTCGTAAATTAATGTCATCCAGATACAGTGTTCAAGGGATTTCAAATTATTTTTATGTTGAATGATATTTTGTTAAACTATAAGTTACAAATAATAATTTGAGTCGAACATTTATATTGACGGTCGAGATGAAAGAAACCACTTATTAACCCCAACCCTTTCCTGATGTAATATATAACAGATTGGTGATACTTTCGAAGCTATCTGTATAAGCTGATTGCGAAAGATATGGTTTATCACAATTTTTATTCTATTAAACCAATCGTTTTTTTTTTCGTTTTCGGTAATTAACAAAATTCTCAGATGACCACAGAATTGTGAGACACTCTATATTTATGAATTTCATACAATCATCGCCTCCATAAAATTAATAGCAATTTTATAGACGGAAGTCGCAATCAGTGCACTTAAATGACATGTAAATATTTCAGGTTGATAAGCTACGTGAAAACACGTAAGAAAAATATTTTACACACGGGACTTCAAATTTAGTAATGTTTGTTACAACTAAGTATGGATTACACATAAAATTTTATCTGGCAATATTCTTCTACACATGTGTAGAGCAAGTTTTCCTTGGACCTCTTTTGTTAGGCTGCATTAATTGGTGGAGGGGCTGAAGTGCACGACGTGAGGTCTATAAAGAAGCCTGTACTGCCTACACAATTCTACGTACTCCAGGAACAACTCTTTACAGCTCCTGGACATGGCCAACAAGATAATATGTATTCTCGTGACGATAAGCTACTTAGCTTTGGTGAGTAAAGAGAACGGTTACCTCATTGTGAACGATTAACCATAAGTAAAGACATCTTATATCGCGTCGTAATTCAAGTATTCACCCAAATTTAATTCTTTACCTTAAAACACAATTTGGAAGACGATAATAACAGTGTTTTTTATTTCCCTACACAATAATCTTGTACACCTATCCCATTTCATGTAACATCCCTCTGATTCACGATGCACTGAAGAGAGAGATATAGAATGTTTCAAATGATTTGGTTGTTCAGGATCATACCACGTAATGATGTAGCGTAGATTGGAAATTCAGTGTCTATGGCAGAAGTTAGTAACCCAGTGCGTTTAATAAATTTTTCTGTCAGGGTTACGATTTTAAATAATGATAAAGGCATTTATCTAAGTGACGGAAATGTGGGTGTTTGTATATCTTGAAAGACATGCAGGTTTCCGAGCAGGAATTTTTGTATTTGCTTTAGATATTAATAAACTGTGACCTACACAACACGACTCAATACATATGAAGGGTCCACGAAAAGAACATGCTCAGTCACTTTTCTTCAATTTTTCAGGGGAGCATTTTTTAACTTTAATAGGCCTCCCCCGATAAGACAGCATTAGTTTTAAATATCACTTAAGTTACCATGTTACAATACAGGCTTTTTGCCATCCTGATATTTTAGAAAAATAGTTCACTTTATGAGCTAGAAGATGGGACCTAAAAACAAAAACTCTGAAAACTGACGGAGAACGTCGTTCAGAACTTTTATTTTGCTAATTTTTTTAATTAAAAAAATTCACAGATGGTCACTTAGAAAAAATTTTAATTCAATATAAATTAATTTTACATTTATTATTTTAATATTACAAATAACAAACAAGATAAAATATCTCGATTAGAGAACATGCAGAATCAACGAAGAAAGGAAGTTAGGGCATTTTAAATTTTGGATTTCAACAATATGAATTGGGTGAACAAAATCAAACTCTGTCCGTTTAAATCCTTTAAGAATATTAAATACCATCCGACCCAGTCGAGATGCATATAACTCGAGCAAGGCACTTTAGCATTTATTACCACACTAATTTGAAACATAAATGTACACAACATAACACTGGAAACGTTTAATTAATTATATAAAATAAATCAACAAAACTGATTAAAAAATCCGTTTTCCCCTAGTGATAGACGTTTTTACTTGAAAATAAAAGCTATTTTTAGTAGTGTCTGTCCATAGGTCTTTGGTGAACAAGTCTTATCTGATAAAGAATAAATTCCACTGTAAATATGAGATATACATAATCGATTTTTGATAGAAACCTGGCAAATTTACGAGTAAATAATAGTGACAGACTCTAATACATGTTCATTTAGATACAATAACCAGAAATAATCTTATCTGTTATTATATCGGGGGAATAATCGATGTTTCTCTTCTTGAACGCATGTTAATTTTTATTACACACATTAGCACAATACATCTGTCAAAATTCCTAAAAAGGTATTAAATGAAATGACCTTCACTAATTCATAAAATGTTATGGCATAGGGAACGGGAAATTTAAATCAACCAATGCTCGATGTCTTCAGTAAAACTCATAGCAATTGCTTCCATCAAAGTGCGAAAGATTTTGTTGACGAACGTACAGTGTTGTTAATTTTCTATCGTCTCGTTGAAGTAAGATACTTTTCACCAACATTAAGACGTTACACTGTAAGCCGGAAAGTCGCAGGTTCAATTCCCGATGTGATCATAGTTTTCCTCCATTACCTAATCTAATCCGTAATGAGTACCAGGAATATTTCCTTTGGAGTAAAGGCGGCAAGCACGTAGAACTGATATTCCTACTACTACTAATTCCAATTGTCTGAAATAGTTGAAAACAACCTCTCTCCACCTTATGGGGCTCCTTGATCTGGAACTTAGATGTCCAATTATTGTAACTCGTACGAGGTAACCCCTGGCGTAAGCAACCCGCAGTGCATATTCTTTAAGGTCCTTTTTCCTATTCTGTATGGAAAGTTATTGACCTTAGCAGAGCATGCTTGACGTGCAATATCTCCTGGTTCTGTAGGCGTTTGGACACCCATGATCTGGAAGAAGGATGATTTTACTTTAATGCACCTTTCTAGAAGCGAAGGTTGTGATATAGAAGTATCATCCTTGCTCAGTCGTACTATCAGAAAAAATAAGTGCTTGAGTTTTCGTTGGAATAAAATTATAGAAATGAATATAATATAAATTGTCACAACATAGTATAATTATGAAAATGAAGAGAACCAATAAGGATGTTGATAAAAATTGAAGAGTACAAACTCAAATTAGTGACATGTCATAGTGTGTAGTCGTTTAGCCGCAACAGCATGAATTCGGAGGTTTCGCGTTCGATTCCAGACGGGGTCATGGACTTTCCAAAATTACCTAATTATTCCGACTGAATCATGACCCTGAAGTGGACTCAGCCTCTAGCTGATAGGAGTATCAGGGAAGTTTACTTTACTTCGGAGTAAAGGCGGCAATTAGAACTGACATCCCTACTGCTATTAATTGTGTTGGGGTTTCGTAACAAGCTCTTTTCTTACGGTGATAGGTTGTTGCCCCTTCGCGAAGCTGGAGGACCACTCACTTTGACAGAGAAACAGAGGTTAATGGTGTTCGAGAATAAGATGCTTAGGAAAATATTTCGTGGTAAGAGGGATGACGTTACCTAGATGAGAATGGAGAACGTAGCGCAGCGCAGAACTGCACGCAGTGTATTCTTCACCTAACATAACTACTAACATTAAATCCAGACGTTTGAGATGGGCAGGGCATGTATAGTACCAATGGGCGAAACCAGAAATGCATATAGAGTGTCAGTTTGGGAGACCGGAGGGAAAAATACCTTTGAGAAGGCCGAGATGTAGATGGAAAGATAATATGGGATATGATGGTATAGACTGGATTAATCTTGCTCAGGATAGGGACCGATGGCGGGCTTATGTGAGGGCGGCAATGAGCCTTCGGGTTCTCTAAAAGCCATAAGTAAGTAAGTAAGTGTTTAATTAGGCAAATCCTACATGAACTTAACAATTAAATTTGTATTACGCCAAAAATTCTTCATACTGGCGACCACCACATTCAGTGCAGACATTGCATCCGAAGTTAACTGGCACACTCTCCCAAAAATCCCAGGCATCTCTGTAACCACGTTAGATACCGAAAATATCCTTCCTAAAAGTCTTTCTGGGTCCCCTACCGGTTCCTCTTAAACAGGCGTTTTAATACCCACAATAGAAACAATCAAGAGGCGCCAAATCTGTGGAACGGGTTGGCTATATTTATCGAACCTCCTTTTCCGATCCAGCGTCCGGGATATGCGAGATTTAGAGTCTCATGCAGCAACAGTAAAGTGTGCTGATGTTCCGTACTGTTGCGTTCGCATCTGCTGACAGCTCTGGAAGAACTTGTTGCAAAAAGTTGTAAATCTTCCCATTGAAACGTGGTGGCAGGAGGTAAGGTACAAAATCTGATTACATCTGCATTATTTGTCCTCACATTACGGAAGGAGAATTGCTTCGGAGAGCACAGGTTTCTATAACTCTAAAAGTGTTACATTTTGATCCCTCTATAAAATCCTTCAGTATGAGCACAATTCTTTGGGATCACCCATTACATTCAACATTTTAATATAACATATCTTTTAGTATTTATTTCGTTGTTAAAATCATAACTTTTCAAGCTACCGGTAATAATAATTAGGGCTAGGAAGTTCGTACCAAAGCTGTTGATTTCAGTTGAGTACATCTAGGAGTATAGATATCATCCGCGCCTCGCCCTATTGCCCCTCGCTATAGATGATACACAGTATGTTCACAAACAACGCATAGTGGCATTCTGTGGAGCTGTGTACAGTCATGAATAGTTTGAAGAATATTGTTAATTTATATTAATATTTTATATTCTGAACAAAGTGAGCTATTCTGTTATTATTGTATTATTTACCGTACGTAATGTGAATGTTATGCATGATTTCAAAAAAATAAACTCAGCTGTTATTAAATAATTATGCAAACAGGAGTGTGTGAAACGTTCATTTTTTATCCTATTATTCTTCTTTAGGCTAAATGTTGACGTCTCCTGCTGCTATGCATTCGGTTGTGTTACAATACAAGTTCAACAGCGGAATTGCGATACAAACTTCCTAACTGTCATTACAACAGAAACGAAAATTTTTCTTGAACACAGTTTTGATTTAATATTATGCGCCAAATCCGAGATACACTATTAGATTCACAAAGTAGTTGTTCACCTGATGATAGTGAGATATACTGTATCATATTTCATATTTGCTCCAGTAACGTCTTCTGATGTAGAACGAATATTTTCAGAGTACATATTGTTTGTTTCTTTTTCTGAACATAAAAGGAGTATTTCTTTTGATAAAAGAAAAATGTTCATTATGTGTTATAATGAGGCTAGAATCATAATTGTATACTATATGTTATTTTTATATGTATAGGTAAATTATTTTAGATTGGGAGTTACGAACTTTATAATTACAAATTATTGTTTTTATATGGTTTTTTTGTTCTAAGGCTGTGGACGACTAGAGCACATGTTTGGTTACCATCTGGCTGTACATGTTTGTCGTTCTGGTTCACTAACACTGGAGACGCTCTAATTACTTTTCACTCGGTAGAGAGATAGTCCAAGCTCACACAACTTAACAGTTTTGGTACCAACTTCCTAGCTTTAATAATAATTTCATTTTCGCCCCTTTTCATTTTTAAAGTTGAAAATCTGTAACACAGTCTAGTATACGGAACATGTGAATTTGTTTAACAATTGGTAAATCAATATTGAAAGAATACTAATGAAATAGTTATTTCGTTAGAGTAGCTGGGTAGCTCAGTCGGTAGATCCAAGGACTACCCGGGTTTAATCCTGAATCTGAAGTTTCAGAAAGGTCTTGAGATCCACTCGGCGTTGTTTCAAATTGAGTACCAGGTGTTTCTCGGGGGTAATAAGCGGCCAGGGAGTGGTGCCGGTCTCATCATCTCATTCCAGTGCCGTGTGGGCTCTAACTCCAGGTCTCCAATGCCTCCATGCTTTTTCATAGTATGTGAAGAAATTCCCACAAAATGTGAATGTGTAGTGTTGATTCAGAATCGTCATGAGACTCTGAATGAAATGAGATGAAGTGTTAAATGCTTCAGTATATCGAAGGAAACAATAATATGGTATTATCAGTAGGCCTATATCTCAAAATGTATATTCCCCTCCTCTGAATGAAAGAAAAACAAAGAATGGAGGGAAAATTTAAGGAGGGACAGCTGGAGGCTTATTGTATTTATCACTCCTATTCTCTGAATGATATTTTTATCGTCGAACGGTCGCGCTCTTGTACGAATACAGCATTTCACTCCCTCCAGATATTTCTAAGGCACACAACCTAAGTCGGATCCAAGGAAAACCTAGCTTGGTCCTATTCAAATTTTAAACGTGAAACGTTCATGCTCTTGATATTCGAAAAATCTGGTCACATTTTCTGTTAAGGTGATCCAAGCGCACTAAGTCACGCAAACTATAAAAATAGCGCTCTTCCGCTCAGGCTGAGAATATATAGTACAGAAATTTTAAAACTCAACGAAATATTAAAAACTTAATATTAAGTTAAAAAGAAATTATTCCTACACAAATGGGGGTTATTAATAAATGGGGCGAGTATAAAGACAAAAATAATTAATTTAGTATAGGCCTACTCTAATTCTAAAGTACTTAATTTCAATATCAATCCATTTCACTATAATAAACATATTCTTATTAGTTACAATTTGAAACAACTCATTGGAGTCATTTTGATGTGTGAATCGTTTCGACTATTAATTGCAATGTTGTCTAGAAAGTAGACCTAATGCACTGAGGAAGCGATTATAAAGTAATTAATGGGAAGGCTCCATCTTATATTTAAATTCAAGTATAAACACAGAAACGGAAAATAATATCAAACTTTTATTTGAAATCCTAAACATCCTTTGAGTTCCAACTATGCTCACAATAACGATTATACGAAAACGATCTTTATGCATAAGAAACCATACTAAATTATTTCCTGCGTAGCAGAAAGTTGAAGGAAGTGGAAGACCGTATTTAGTTATGCTAGAATTAGTAGTATAAACTATTATTTGTATGCATAACAGAAAGTACATACTTCTACTTCTAAGTAAAAAACTAAGAAAAATCATAGTCTGCCCTTTTTGACATTTCGTTAGCTTAGCATAAGCTTTTGTAAAGTTTAAAATATCAGAATTTATGCAAATTCACACTAGAAAATCCTACGAGGAAAGACGAAAACCATCAGAACTTGATTATAATCAGTTATAATATTATAGGAAGAATTTTTGTAATGGACTACTCAAATGTTGATTTTGAGATAACTTCACTGGAATTCTATCTGTTGGTTGACTTTTGTTGTTATTATTATAAGTAATATATTTTTAGTAAATGATTACATGATGTATCTATAATTCATTCCATTTACGTGAAAAAACTACGTATGCGTACAATATTTTAAGTTACATGAAAATTTAATGTATCATTTTGGGGCCTTCTGATTTTGACTTTGCTTTGCTTTTCATGCGATTTACTTCCTTCATAATTTACTTTTCGTCAATTTTTCCCCCCTGTAAACTTCCAACTCAACTTTCATAGCCTGGATGGCTTTTTCCTTATTACTTCTTGCGACTGAATTTTGCAACTTGTTTAATAATTCTTTAATTATCCTCTTAGTAGATTAAAAAACAGCAGTTGTTCTCTTTCTCTCTTTTTGCACTTTCCACTTCGTCATAATTGTCCACTTTCTTGTTAAACTAACGAAATTTTAAGCATGATAATCAATTTTTCCTACCCAGAAATTAATATAAATTTATATAAGGCGAAAACTAAGGAATCTTCGCAGATAACTCGAAGTACTGTCGATATAATCGAATACGCTTGATAATTTATACTACCGCCGCGTAGTGCATACTTCGCAGTACTAGTATCAGTTTTATGCATACAAAATGCAGTATATGCTTCTACTTCAAGTTTCTTCTACAGTCAAAGCTAAAGGTAGCCTAATACTACAACTTAATGCCTATCACCCAATATTAATTTTTATTTATGTACATATGCGTGCATTTAGTTACTTACTTTATTCAGTTATTATTTATTTTTTTATTGTTTATTTATTGTTTATATATTGTAGGAAATTTTACTTCAAGCAATCAAAGATATGTCTGGAAATAAATCCCGAAAATACAAAGTATGTGATTATGTCTCGTGACCAGAACATTGTACGAAGTGGAAATATAAAAATTTGAAATTTATTGTTTGAAATGTGGAAAAATTCAAATATCTTGGAGCAACAGTAACAAATACAAATGACACTTGGGAGGAAATAAATATGGGAAATGCCTGCTATTGTTCGGTTGAGAAGCTATTATCATCCAGTATGCTCTCAAAAAAGCTGAAAGTTAGAGTTTATAGAAACGTTATATAACCGAGTGTTCTGCATGGTTGTGAAACTTACTCTCTTTCTTTGAGAAAGGAACAGAGGTTAAGGGTATTCGAGAATAAGGTGCTTAGAAAAATATTTGGGGCTAAGTGGGATTAATTTACAGGAGAATGGAGAAAGTTACACAACAAAGAACTGCACGCATTGTATTCTTCACCCAACATAATTAAGAAATTAAATCTAGACGTGTGAGATGGGCAAGGCATGTAGCACGTAGGGCGAATCCAGAAATGCATATAGAGAGTTAATTGCAAGGCCGGAGGGAAAAAGACCTTTGGGAGACCGAGACGTAGATGGGAATATAATATAAAACTGGATTTGAGGGAGGTGGTATATGATTGTAGAACCTGGATTAATCTTGCTGTTGATAGGGACCAATGGCGGGCTTTTGTGAGGGCGGCAATGAACCTGCGGGTTCCTTAAAACCCATTTGTAAGTAAGTATAAGAAATAAAATTAACTTGTATTATTCACTGTACCACAAACGTGGAATGTGGCCTCGTCACTAAATAGGATATGTTGAAATACGTGTTTGTTGTTCACATCCTCCATAAGTCATAACACATTGCCCTACGAGCTGCATAATCTTCTACGTCTAGTTTGTGAAACACCTGAATGTGATAAGCACGCTTCTTCAATGTAAACCTCAAAATCTTTAACACAGTTGCTCTGGACACATCTAGCTCGCTACTTAAACGACGAGTCGATGCTTGAGGACTGCTTTCGATGACTTCTCGGATCTATGCCACAGTCTCCTCGTGCTCGGCAGGTCGACCGGAACGTGGAGTATCGGCGACATTACTTGTCCTCTGAAATTTATTGACCAGGAGTATGATATTTGCTCGTGTTGGCGCCGGTTTGTGGAATTTACGTCTAAACTCCTCTTGCACATGTGCATAAGTTAAACGTCGCAATCGAGCACTGACAACAGTCACCCATTCTTCAACAGTCAACATACTCAGCCTGAAACGAAAACCAAATTCCAACGTTAACTCGAAAATGGATCGAGACTTTAAAATCTCCCTGTAGTGTAATACTCTATTGGTGGAAAGTTCATAGTTTTCTCAGAAAAAAAAAAAGCCCCCCCCCCCCAAATGTTTAACACCATCTTATTCGTTAACAATTGCGAGTAGGATCGTGATTTTTGTCCATATCGATAGAAAATCTAATAAGTGATCATCAATTTGGCGTATTTCAATTTTATTCGCCGACTGTGAACCATATGAGATATAACGTTTTATTATAGGTTCTTATGAAACCTATTACAGTTTGGACCTCAGAATTCAACCGTCAGAATTCATGAGTCATTAACATCATCATCATCATGAACAGGTTAATGTTAGCTTCACTTGAATCTGTTACTAAATCTCGGAATGTTTATGGCTTGACCATCGTTGTTTAGGTCTTTCTTTATCTCGGTGTCCTTTAAGTTGGTATTGGAGTGCATTCGTTGGCAAACGAGTTAAATTCATTAGGCGATTTTAGCCAATTCATACCATCACATTTTAACTTCTCTCAAATGTCTGTATTTCTCTTTTTTACATCCTATTTAAATCTAAAAGTGGACGTAAAAACCTCATTTGGAATGCTTATAGTTCGGGTTTATATTTGTAATTCAAAATCTAGTTTTCACTGCTACATTTCAGAGGCACTTTTGCTGTCATATTACATATTACAAAACTTTTATGAACAACAGTAGCTGATATATGTATCTGCTCGTTCACAGCCATATAGCCCACAGTAAATGATAAACACGCCGTGATACCAGTTGAGATCGATAGAGACCTACCTCATTCAGGGACAATATTGCTCTTAATCATCCATTCTTGACCAGATTTGTACCCTCTGAGGAATTTTACACGTTGCTGATCACATGAGGAAATAGGGCAAGTTGTAGCTTAGTTACTACATGCATACATACAGGGACATCACTTTATTTTTACCAACATTTTTAACATTAACCTGGCTATACTCGGAAACACTGTTTCCCCCTTCAATTACAGGAGTTTGATGTTACTAGTGCAATATGTAAACAAATCATTTTACTAGGTATAGGAGGAGAGAAAAGTAGTGTATCCATTTATGTTGTAGGGAAATACGATATTACGATTTTCAGTTTGATCATCACTTTTACGGAATTTATCAAAATACAGTAGAGTAGTAACATTTAAAAAAAAAAACTCAACATTTCAGGCGGCTATGTTCGTTATGTAATGTCTAGTTTATTTAGCATATTAATTATTGATGTTATCATACAATATAGAGAGTGCATTTAAATTGAGGGGATCATAAGTAAAGGGCTGTAAGTGCACTTAAGTTACTTTTGAGAAAATGGGGTTTAAATATTTAAGCTTTCGTAAAATCGGTAAAATTTTTTATTTAAATTTTAATGTGTGATGCGATTAAAAGTATCCCTTTGCCACTAAAATTTTAGATACTTTTGCTTACACTGGATGCACTTAACTCATGTTATTACAAATGTCACTAGCATTCCTTTGCTTCTAGCCACCTCAATTCAAAAAAAGCTAATCTGAATTTTTAAACAAGTTGCTGAAAATGGTTGCCGTTCATTACAATGCAGGCTTCAATTCAGTACGCATATTATTAAAAACATTTTGAAGCATATTCTCTGAAATTGAATTTATCGTTTCTTGAATATAATTTTTTAGTACGATATTATTAATATAGGTTCTTTCTTCTATAGAAAACGCAATCATATTTATGAAACACACTATACACTGCAGTGTTTACTTCACTGCTTGAAGACTTCGAATGCAACAGCGGCCGTAAGTTTGTGTGTCTGACGGGAGCAAGGACATTAGTGAAGTGAAGTACATTCAGAAATGCAGGTACAATAAAAATGCAAGTAAAAATAAAATGATGTCCCTGTAGGCCTACATACATACATACATACATACATACATACACATATAGTGTTCTGCCCAAGGGCAGGTCTTTAACTGCAAACCCACCATTCTCCAATATTTCCTATTTTCTGCCTTCGTCTAGTCTCCGCATAAGCTGTGATCCATATATTTTAATATCGTCTACCATCTGATATCTTCTTCTGACCTGAATTCTTTTCCCGTTCACCATTCCTTCAAGTGCAACCTTCAGTAGACAATTCCTTCTCAGCCAGTGACCCAACTAATTCATTTTTCTCTTCCTGATGGTTTCAGCATCATTCTTTCTTCACTCACGCTTTCCAAACAGCGTCATTTCTTATTTTGTCCGTCCATTCCACATTCACCATTCTTCTCCATACCCACATTTCAAATGCTTCTAATTTCTTCTCATCACTTCGTCGTAATATCTATGTTTCTGCGACATATAATGCCACACTCCACATAAAGCATTTCACTAGTCTCTTTCATAGTTCTTTTTCCGGAGGTCTGTAGAAGATGCCTCTTTTTCTATTGAAAGCTTCCTTGGCCATTGCTATTCTCCTTTTGACTTCCTGGTTGCAGCTCATGTTACTGCTTATACACCCAAAGTATTTGAAGCTGTTCACTTGTTCTACTGCTTCGTTTCGTATTCGCACGTCTATTTTTCTTCCTGTGACCATGGTTTTCGTCTGTTTGCATTTATTTTCAACCCATACTGCTCACAGCTGTCATTTACCTCCAGTAGCATATTCCTTAGTATCGTCTCCTCTTCTGCTAACAACGCCATTATCGTCATGCATTATAGGCTCTATGTTCGGTTGAAGTTTGTCGATATTTGTTGCCGATATTCGCTCAGCAGAAGGAGGCCTGTCGTGTTTGTTTCATCTTGTTATAAAAACATTCGCTGTCCTCGACTCATGCTTTAACCGGTTAAGGATTTTAACACAGATCTTGCGATTAGTTTTTCATATAAAATAAGACGAAGTTTTTGATGTCTTGGTTGCCTCTCCTATGTTCGAACATTGCAAGATACTAAATGCCATATCATCAGCTATGATAGTTTAAGGGGAGAGGATGGTATTTTTTACAACTTTTTTCCTATTTGGTGTAAAATATTAATTTTTTGTATGTAGAGAGCTCATAGCTGTAGCAACTCAACCAAATATAAATATTTTGAAAAAATTATTTTGGGGCCCAAATTTGAAAAAAAAAAATATACCCAATGCAGGATTGTACTAAAACCGATATATCTAAACCGTTTTTAAAGATAGATTCAAACGGTTTTTGCAATGTATTTGCAAAAGCATGTTCTACAAACTATCTGTAACAGAATTTTGATATTAGTCCCTACGTTTGTAAAATAAACAATTAAAATTTAATAACAATTTTCTGATTTTCTTTCTTGTAAATAAACGGACGTAATTTTAAAACGAAATCTATTAACAAAATTCTGTTACAGAGAAAAGTTTCGTAATAGTCTAAAGAATGTCTGTTCTAAATTTCATGCATCTATCTTTAATAGTTCAGAAATTATATGCATGTTTGTCTGGAAATGTAGCAAAAAAAAAAAAAAACGATAAAAGTGTGCGTGTGGTTTAAAAATCCATAGCGCAGGAAGTTAAAAATGACGTCTCAACATCCGATAAGGCACAACTACCCACAAAGTGTTATGCAATGCATTCCACACATATCAAAGAGTATTTTAAAGAAAAAAAAAATTGAAAATTTAATTTACCGGAAACAACAATAAAAATTGGGGAGTGATTTAAAAATCCATAACGCTGGAAGTTTAAAAATGGCGACTCAACATGCCATAAGGGCACAAATACCCACAAAATGTTATGCTATGCATTCCACACATAAAACATTATTTTAAAGAATTTTCTTTGAAAATGTATTCATTTTTCACCAAAAAATACCATCCTCTCCCCTTAATTGAGGACCGTTTTTGAAAAACTTGCTAACTGAAAAAAAACTAAATTTTACAGGAGAGACAAAACACTATAGTAAGCAAATTTTGCTTACTAACTTTCACTTATAGCAGAAAGCATGTTTTGAAAAAACGATCACATTTTAACAAACTACAATGAAGAGAAATAACCCAAATTTACTAAGACACCTTGAGCATCAAGTAGAGGCCTGCCTTAAGACAACGAATCCATCAAAATCTCAATTTTGCAAATTTTGCAAAAACGGTCCTCAATTCTGAGACAAGTCAACATTCGGTATCTGGAAGATTCTGTGGAAGGAAACGCTATTGTCAATTCTTTTTCATTTCAGTAGTTCGTTTTCATTCCAACATGCCATGTATGTATCACTCGCAGTCACGTGCTAGACATGCACTGAGTGAGTTTCATCGCGTTACGAACTTTGATGTTTCTGTGCGTGTTTGAAACGAACAAGAAAATAGCGAATCCCGCGAAGTCTGAAGTGAGATCGCCGATTCGATTTCTTAATACAAAAAGGCCACTTGTTGTTGAGCTCATGATCCAAGGAGCGACAATAAACGCTGACGCATATTGTGCGACACTAAAGCCATTACGGCAGGCCATTAAAAATTGCAGGAGAGGCGTATTGTCTAGCTCCCTTACAAAATAACCCCAACTCCTTCAAAGTTACAAGTGGAAAGTTTTCGACCAGATACCCTGCGTTCATGACCTAGTGACATTAACCTTTTTTTGTGAAACTAATGAAATTGTTAGGAGAAAAATATCTGCGAGTACTGAAGAGCTGAAGAAATCAGTCACTACATTTCTGAATGGACTGGAGACAGAGGCGTATGCTTAGAGCAGTGGTTCCCGAACTTTCTGAAGGCGCAACCCACTTCTAGGCGAGACTTCTGTATGCGACCCCCGCTTACGAACTGGTAGGATATTCAACTCCATTCAATAAATATAAATCCCGTTAAAATCGAGTTGAGATTAATAACCGGTTCAGAGGCTCTCAGTTCTTCACAGTTTAAATTTACCTGATCAATTTCACTCTGATCTTCCTCTACTTCATTTACTATCGGTCTTATTATAGTGGGCTTTTCTGAAATTTTGAAAGCTATAATATAGTAATTTATAGCAGAAGAGGATAAAACTCTGTTTATTCCTGTGTGCAATATATTTTATCCATTACTGATATCTAAATTTAATTTTAAGTTGAAGAGTATGACCCAAAATTCGCTCAGTCCATATGGCCATTTTTATGATTTATACATATATAGGTAGGCCCATAAGTCACGTTACCCCAGTAATATTTTAATATTTTAAAGTCAATAAGCATCGCTACCAAACGACGACCCAACTGCGGGTTATTGAGGAAAAAGCATTCAGGAATATAACAGAAGATTTTCTTAGCAAAACCTCTCGTCGAACATATCGTGTTCAGTTATGCCATGATAACGACGTTGCACACAAAGATCTTCTGGATAAATAAGGTACGTGTATGTATATGAGTCAGTTGGTTATTTAGTTAGTTATAGAGGAACAACTTACAAAACTCCGTTGGTCTGCGCATGCGTCAATCTTAATGAGTGGCACAATATACTATTCATATCCTCCTTCCTAATTGTCAGCCAATAGTAGCGCGTACTGATAGCAGTGATGCATCAGATAATTTGTCAATCTGTAACGACATTGGTTCAGATTAATGGAGGGGAAACTCCAGACTCCGTCTCTAGCACAGCGGTAAGGTTTAGTAACCTCATATAATGGAGTTTTCCCAGTTGTAGGCCCAGTGCTGCCATGGTAATTCTTTTCTTGGCTGTACGCCCCAGCCCCTGTTTTCTCCCTTGAAATATATTTTGCTCTCGTCTCTCAATCTCTCTGACTGTCATTTACTGATTTTTTTAATAT
This sequence comes from Periplaneta americana, assembly GCF_040183065.1. Taxonomy (NCBI): domain Eukaryota; kingdom Metazoa; phylum Arthropoda; class Insecta; order Blattodea; family Blattidae; genus Periplaneta; species Periplaneta americana. The sequence goes on from NC_091120.1 coordinate 132,390,900, forward strand.
TAAAAAAGAAGAAAAGAAATTGTTTTGCTTTAGATTTTAATTGTACAAGTTTGATTTAAAGAATACACCATGTAGCACCACCGTAGATGTACGCTTGTCTCGATGAATCTTGGAGTGTGTATTTGCAGTACTTCTTGTTTTTCAACCATTATTTTATATAATTCTGGATTCCAGTGCTGCAGAGGTGGACAATTTTAGTTCATGAACGTCAAACAAAATACATTAGGAACAGCAAGAGATGATCTAAGATCTGTAAAGATCTACGCGTACAAAACTTAGGCACCCATATGCCGTATGGCTCCGCACAGACAACATTTTCTTTTCCCCATACGATTAATTAAAAAAAATGTAGGTTCCCATACGATGTATGGCCTCAATGACAGCACTGTGTAGGCCTATAGTTAGTTAGTTAGGTAGTTAGTTAGTTAGTAAGAACATTAAGTGGGGATAACGTGACATATGGCCTTACCTGTACTGCGGTGGACTCGTGGTCTATAATGGGAATGACGTGACTTTACCTTTATTTATTAGCTGTTATATTATTTTAGTGCAGAATGTCACTTTAACTGCGCTACAGTATAGAGAAAGTCAGCAACTTTATCATGTGCATTTATTTATACGCAGAGTTTAGTCAATAGGGCTGGAAGTCTAGGCATGAACTTGCAGAATATCTCAATTGAGTCATGAAATCGTTTCAAAGACATAACAAACAAAACCGTAAGAAAGTATTTGAAGAAATGTAGCCTATTAATTGTGGTTTTGTAGTGTATTTATATGCGCAGAAAGGAGTAGTAGTTGAACTTCGAGCATTATATCGGTATTAGGTTTGTTTTGTTAATTTGGGCAGAGTCCTCGCAAGAATTATAAGAAAAAAGTTTTGTATTTCTCTGAGTCTCCATGAGAAAATACCGCCAAAACCCTTAGATATGTCACTCGCGAAAGAGAAATTTGAGAGAAAGAATTACAATTTTTTCTCCTCATATTCATGCACAGGGTTTATTTATATGCCGAAAATCTACCAAATAAAATCCTTTTTTATTTTAAAACTTTTAATAGTCTATAACCCTTCCATCGAGTTTTAATTGCGGCGAACCATGTGTCCAGTTACAACCATGTAAACCAATAGAATTAGGCCATCGAGCACGGCTCCGCATTTAAGTAACCAGCACTGTCGCTTATAATTGCTGAAATTCCTAATAAAGGCCAGTATAGACTCAACTTGCATCATTTACTTTATTAACTATTGTTGATATAACAAAAAATTGTGCTGAATGCATTTGTGGGTTTACAATTTCACAAAACACTGCAGTGAAGAGGGATTACCCTGTTGTAACTATCAGTTCATTTTGTACGCCATAATTACATTTGACAATAATGCAGAATCCCAGTAATACCAATGACTAGTTTCCAATAGAGGTAATTACAATGCTTAATAACGATTTGTTAATGCAAGGCTGAGTTGTATAGGTTGTTCCAAAGTAATGTGAAGCGTTTATCAATGAATTATCACTATATTTCCTATTTCATATTATTCATATCTTCAGCTTATAGGGAGAGTCAAACCTAAGGGACCAGCACTTCTGCTATCTCCCGGCACTTCAATCGGATCTCACGGATAACGTTCTTGCCGTCTCATAGTATTACAGTATGGCAAGTGATCTTTTGCGCTGCAGGTGAATTATTTATTTGCGAAAATGGAGACGTTCCTACCTCAGTTTGTGAGCACTATCTCTGAAAGTTCTCTGTTACGTTCTGTACACATATTACATTGATATATTGTGAAGTTCTGTGACACAATATGTGAGGTCGGGGAAAGTAAACTCACTAATTGTCACACAACAATCTGGTAGGTCGGTAAGAATGTCTGCAACTTTGGTTTAAGTTCGGCCCAGGACACAGTGCGTAGGTTTTCCATATCAGTTGTTGCATCACACTCGCAATTGATGCGTCCATTACCAAAAGGATCCTTGTCCATGCTGTTTAATTTTAGGGAATGTGATAAAAACTTTTTATTGATATTTTGGATTGAAAAATGTAAATGAAACTTTTGTATTTTGTTTATTCATGATTATAGAATGGCATTCTGAAAGAATTAACTCCAATTCTTATTGATTTTATTAAAAATAAAGTTATTTACTTGGACAAGGGTCATTTTGAAATTGTTTTATGGATAAGGGTGATTTTGTAACCGTTTCAAATTGACATGGGCATTTTGTCCTTGCAACAATTTATTAGTGATCCAAAAGAACATATTATTCAATAGTAATAATAATAATAATAATAATAATAATAATAATAATAATAATAGAGAGTCTATATTACCTAGGTCAGTACAGAAATACTGAAAAATAAAAAAAAATTGAGGAGCCTAAATAACAGAAATGTATACTTCGATCATCTTCACTAAGGCAAGAAAGAAAGGCCATCAATGAAATTAACACAAAATTAATGAAAAATGAGTGGGACACAATACAGAATTTTGATAAATCATAGTTATCTATTAATAGCAAAATAGCAAATAGCATTTACATTGTCTCTAGCCATTGGGAAATTCAAGATCTTCCATGAAACCCCCCCCCCTCTTCAGATGGCAACTCAACTTCAACATCACTGACAGTCTTAATTTGTTTGTAAAATTCGCAAGTTAGCCCAGGTGTCTCCAAAGTGAGGGCTCAGTAAGCGATGGATCCTTTCCCTTAAGTGAGGGTGTCACTGCACCATATACTCGCCTAACCTCAATCTTAAAACTTGTAGACGGCTGCTGTCGTTAATCCATATTCTTGATAAAAGCTATGATGAATTAAAATGTAATAATTAATGCAATGATTAAGCTGAGAATGTGTGCGTAAAAATAAAGTACGGTAAGAGAAATAAAAGCCTACAATGCACCACTCAACTCAACAAAACAAGACAACTTTGAATATGTTTCACAGCTGTACTGGTCGTTCAAATTTGTGTGTTTCTTATGCTCTGTGCCTATTGAGGTAGCTACTACCAACAGAAACATATTAAATTATTGTATAAAAATGTTTAATTCTCTGTACAATTAAGCATTAAATCTAAAATGACAAATCCAAGTGAGAAATGGACAAGGGAACTTTTGGAAGTAAATATCATATTCTTCATAAGGTCTGCTATTGGACAAGATTCCATTTTTTCCTGTAGTGATGATTCCTGCTATAGTCAGCTATGATTGATTCTTTGTTATGGAGAAGGGGCATTTTGGATCTTTTCGTAATTTTCAAATGCTTTTTATATAGTTTTAAATGCGTTTTGGAACTGTAAGACGTGTATATTTAGATAGAGAGTGATCATCTAAATGCAGAGATACCAATATCTCAATTTCGAAAATTTGTGGACAAGGCAGCATTTGGAAATGAATGCCTCAATTAGTCAGCTGTCTGAACTCAATTGGGAAATACGTAATTTTTTATGTTGTTGGATACACAGCACAGCAACACATTTTTCTCGTTGAAACGTATCTATTGAGGAATTCGTATTATGTGTTTACGAAGTATAGGCGAAACTTTTCAGAGACTACAGAAGCATCGAAACAATGTGTTGTTGTATTATTTAATAAGTGGTTAGAGACAGGTTCTGTTGTCGATAAGAAGAAACGTTAGTACAAGCTAATTCGGGATATGAGTGAGAATAGACTCCAGTTTCTGACCTATAACTTCATACTTCCCTATGCTATGTTTGCAGAACGGAATGAAAGACATCGAGCAACTGCCCTGAAATTCAGGTTGGAGTCTTTCCAGTTATTCAAATAAATAATTCACTAGTTACGCGAAAGATCACCTACCATACTGTAGTGCAGTGGGACAGTAAGGACGTTATCCGCGAGATGTGTAGGCCTATTTATCTGCTTGCCAAACTGTAGTGAAAAGAGACGGCAAGGGGTCAGTCCCTTAGGTTTGACTCGTTCTGTATTTTCTATGACTACGCACAATATGTTAAATTGCAGCACGCTAAACAAGAAACTGGCATAACACTTTAACAAGATATTATTGCGAATTAATAATACGAATTGCAAAAATTATATATTTACTTTGTGCTACGAATTTTAAACACTATTGCAAGTAGTCAGTGTATTTATCCACCTACTGGACTCTCGTGAATGATCTTAAAGATTGTGATGTTAATTAAATCAAAATTTTATTTTCGTGGATTATAAATAAAAGTAGGAATTTGTACTACAACATGAGGATATTAGGTTAGTTGTGCTTAGACTGTCGTTATGTCATTAATGACATGAAGCCTAAGGTATGGCCAGGTTACAACTGAACTGTGTTATGTATCGCAGCAATTGAATGGGGAACGTTTCTTGTACGTAGGTTTCTGCGTTGTGCTCCGGCAATTGGTTTGTTTACATGTTACATTGCACTGCGATTCGTTGATTGGTTAACCACATAAAGCTACAACATCATCCCATTCCTTATAGGCCAATGCACACGGGATAGTTTACAGGAATCAAGTGCTTGAAGCAACTCTACTTTCCCCGTGTGATATGGTCGAGACAGTCAAATTGTGACTTGGCGGTCAAGCAGAATTTGAGTTGACGACTTGGATTTGTAATTCGAAATTATTCAAGCAACCACCTGTTTTTAGATCAGACCTACACCTGGTTAGAAGCAAGTGGAATATGATACTATAATTATTTGGAATCCTCATTGCAAAAACAACGTTCATTCTTTCGAGTTGATGCAGAATAAATTCCATAGGTTTCTATATTATAAGATATTCAAAATACCTTGTCCATTCCAGTTCCCAACTAGATTATTGACATGAATTTTTGGTTTCCATACGCTCAGTGACACAAGAACAACTTACTCGATGATATTCTTCAGAAAAATATGAACAAAAATAATATTGATTCCGTTGAAATACTCAAAGCAATTTCATTTTAAATCCCTGTAAATATGTAGAAGAAATTTTGTATTCAGTATCTCTAGATCGAGACACATATAAAAACTTTTTCCTTGCTCTGGCCCTGCAATTTATTACCTGTATCAATTTATTAAATTTCTGATTTTTTAAATCATAATAAGCAACATGGCTTTCATGTTTTCATTTATTTTATTTCTATTGCTAATGAGTTGCATATATTAGTAGCTATTTTATAACTGCTGCTGATGTGAATCATTATCAGAAATTATAAATTAAATTTGTGTGAAGAAGGGGCTTTGATGGGCATCTAGCCTGTGTACTTGCTTTCCCATAAATCATAATATATAAATAAAAAGTAAATATATAGACTCTATTTTTAAGAGTGCATGAGATGTACGAACTTCCGTGGAATATACAGCATGAGAAAACTTCAATAATAATAAAAATTAAAATTAAACAAGAGAAATTATTTCAGAAACTTGTTACGAAACTTAAAAAACAAGGTGTCCAAAACATTAATATAGAAGTGGTTCGCAAAAAAATGTAGAAAAAAAAAAACAAAGTTGAAACAGTGTACCTTTAAGCATACAACATTCAGCGCGCATTTTTCACGTGTGGAACACGGTTTCAAATTTGGTGTCTCCGTGTGATCAGAAACATGGGGTAAAGTTTAGAGGTTTCAAACACTTGACTCCTGTAAACTATTCCCGTGTGAATCAGGCTTATACCACGGCAGAGTTTCCTAACAGGTACCCAACCAGCTGCACTGCAAGCTACACTCACTCTCTCTTTCAACAACAAACAATCTATGCCTATGCATACCTAACCGTGTAGTCTCTGTGGGTAAATTCATGTCTTTAGTTATGAATTATAGATCTATAATTTTTCCCTTAGCGCGATGGAGGGACACAAAGGCAAGCGCCGCAGTATCGAATGGACTTAATATGTATTGGCACTCTTTCATTTAGAAATATTTTGTTGAAGTCCGAACAACCATTTTCTCAGTATACATATCATAACTTAGCCATGTGGTGCCAACTATCAGTTCAGGCATAATGCTTCGATGAAATCCGATTAGTTTGCCCTTTTACCCCAGAAAGCGTTACTACACTTCCAGACAATTCCGTGAAGTCTAGCTTTGAACTATTTTTTACCCGCTACGCGCTTTGAATTGCCAATAAAAACTGAATTCGTCACACGTCTCTGTGCCGTCAAAACAATATTTATACATTTTGTTTATGATAACTCAAATCTAGTCACTGCTTCTGCAGAAGAACATTTTTTGTAATCTTCTTTCGTGTTTCTTAAGGCTAGTTCCCCCCACTGCGTCTACATACCTTTTCCATTATGATTATAAAAAAAAATTCATGTGCAGTTGTCCATCGGTGTGGAGTAACGGTTAGTACGTCTGACCATGAAACTAGCGTGCCCGACTTCAGTACTGGTTGGGACATGTTATCTGGTTGAGATTTCTTCCGGGATTTTTCCTCAACCGATTAATAGAAACTGCTGGGTAACTTTCACCTCGCTAGCATTATCATTTTCATCTCACTCAGACGCTACATAATCATAGTAGTTGATACAGCGTCGTAAAAAACCAACTAAAAAATCAATTTGCAATAGACATTGTGCCGAGGGTTTACAGTTGTCAAATGTTCGTACATAAAATGAAAGTGAAGACGGCGTTACAACATACAGTAAGGTCCGAAAGTCTTGTCTCCCCCCCTTATTTGTGTGTTGATGTGCATCCATTTTGAACATGTCATAGCAGATGTGTGACAATGGTTGATACTTTACGTTCCAGCTTGTTTAGTGATCCAGAACATCAGTATGAGACCATCATTATCGCCGCACAAAATGATGCGGCGCCATGTCCTGTGTAGATTCCTAGCTTAATTAAATTTTCGCCATAGTGTAAACACTTCCACACTTAGTAGTAAGCCCGCCTCTGTAGGAAAGGAGAGGAATTCTGCTAGCTGCAACGCTCCGCTCTGGCCCTGTACCTTCCACGTGCTTCACTAGGGACGTCAGAAGTCGCTCCTTTGGATACGATAGCTGTATCGTGATCATTCAATAGATTCAAAACATTTAAATGTTAGACATATAGTTCTTGAGATATATTTGTGAGTATTGAGCAAGGGATGAAATCAATACTCGAACTATTCGCCGCGAAGAAGAAATCATTAAAAAGAGTAGTAGGCGAAAGTATCCTATATAAGAACTATGAAGATACATGTAGAGTGTGGAGATTGAGCGCTATGCTCTTATAATATTGACACTAGAATGGGGCGATATGGTGGCCACTGCGCACTGATCACTTTTATCCTCTGCAAAGACCCGGTACTCAATTTTACAGAGACTGAGTGGTCCCTGAAGACCGTTCTATATGTTTTGGCAACTTGTGGTTAAACCCGAGAACTTCCAGTTCGTAGCCAGTTCTCCTACAAACTGAACAAGGAATAACGTACCTAATAGATGACAATAATGAAAAGGTATTAAAATGAATAATACAGAGCTCTTCGAAAAGTTATGCGCCACAAACGTGCTTTATGGGAGGTTTTGGAGGAAGATGATCTGCATATATGTCTGAGTGACACGCGTAATTAAAATGTTTTTTTTTTATTTGACGAATCTATATCATTTGGGCGCGTTGCACATCGTTATTTTTGTTTTACTAATACAGTAAAACCTTCCTAAAACGAAACTCGATCGTTCCAGAATTGTTTTTCCATTTTCACAGGTTTTCTTTTTACAAAGGGTTGAGTTTTGGCAAAACTAAGAAAAGACTACTCCAATATGCTCACTGTAGGAAGAATACAATGAAGAAATAATTTGTAATAAAAGTTACTACAGTACATCCAAAGTGAATTTTATTTTCATAATTATTAACTTACGTAATTGCAGTCTCTCTCTCTCTCTCTCTCTCCCTCTCTCTCTCCCCTCTGCGCCCTAGTTCCTTGGCCCCCACATTTCTTTTAAAATGCAGTCCCGCGACTTGGAAGGGAACGTTGTAGGATTTCCTTCGCGCCCTGCGTCAATTCAGAGTGTAAATTGTGCCCTGATTTATCAGTTGTATAACTGAAGTTGTTTTTTGATAGAAAATAGATTACATTCACATTAGACAAATCAATCCTTGGCTGGCAGGTAGCATTGTCTAAAAACAGTATGACTTTACGACCTTGACGTTTCATTGCTCCATTAAAATTATGAAGCCACTCTTCCATGATAGAACTGGTCATCTAGGCTTTTTTAATTAAATCACACAGTTTTACTTTATTCGCACTGTTATTTAATACCGGTACTGCATTGGCATATTAACACAAAACTCAGAATAAATAAACGGAAATATGGAACTAAATTGAAACTACACTACAATTATTCACAGTTTATTCTACTCCCAATGTCCTTTTATGACTGTATTGGCTTGTTACCACAAAAGTGAGAATAAATGAAAGAAAATGCTAGAGAGTTTGAAGAAGTAATGGTACAGGAGGTCAGTAACCTGTCCGGGTGCTTGACAATAAGCACAGAATAGTGATATGGTTAGAGAAGCTTCACCCCCAACGCCTGACAAAGAATAGCGAAAGTCTTCCAGATCATTGCATGTACACTCACAAAAAAATTATGCCATGCTTCGTACAGTATTATCGCAACATTAAAAACGGTTTGAAAGAATTTAGAAACAGTTACGCTTAAAATTATCCCTTTTAGTCAGGTTTTTTTTTTTACCTAAATGGCCCAAAAGTGATTCCGTTTTCGCATTAGGCAGTTTTCCGTTTTAACGTATAATTTTACATAGGAAGTCATACCGTTCTCAAATTTATTTTTCGTTTGTGCAGGTTTCCTTTTTATAAAGGATACGTTTTAGCAAGGAATAATGTAGTCAGTACACAAAGTAACTTTTTATGACTTATTTTTATGTAACGCGAGTCCCTGAATGACAAATTGTTTCCAGTTTTGCAGTGTCCTCTTATACACGTAAGAAAAGCTTGGTTCGATTTTGTACTGTCTGTGTCTTTATTATACTGTTATACTGTATAAATATTGTGTATATTTTGTCACAGACTTGGAATAACTCTGCTTTCAGTTCTGATTATTAGTTCACTTGCATTTACTTTATGGAATGCCTACTTAAAACCGATAAAATGGGGATCTCTTTATAAACTTATTGTTTCATTCTATAATATAGAAAGAAGGAACAGTTAATACACAAGTTATTGATCAACCGTTATAGTGCATTCTATTGTGAACTTATGACTGTTTACAATGTAACTTTAAATACTACTTTGTTAAACTTTGAAAGTAATGTCATATACTGAGGAGGTTTATTACTCTGTAGTTTATACATTGCTTTTCTTCATATCTATTCTCCAGACGTATGAGCCCATGTATTTGTTGATCTTCGGATTCATTGCTTCAAATTTTTAACAGTATTCTACTAAACTTTATTTCTTATACACCAATTCACATGTATTTAGTATGTTGCTGCTTTAAAATTTTCTGTGTTTCTTACAATTATTTACTAAAAATGGTTAGTGTCCTTTATGTAATCTTCTTAAGAGGATGTGTGTCTTGGACTAATGTTAATATAGGAATTCTTGTTTTTGAAGTTTGGCTGTGCATTTGTCTTCACATTAGCAAAAGAACATGTTTGAAGAGTCATTACAAACAGCTTGTAATTTGCAATTCATGTTCTGATTTTCGATAAGTCAGTTATTAAATACAGTAAATATTAACGTTAAAATGTTCAATCTTATGACTTATCAATTTAATATTAACATGTATTAACAAATATTAATACTAAATTGATAAGTCATAAGACTGAACATTTTAACATTATTTATTTATTAAATTCACTTGGGTTACTTGTATTGCTCTACTTCCTTCCCATGTCCTGAAACTGTATATAAAGACACTGTCTCTCCTGTATATCGTTGTCAATTTTGCTTACAAATTTGTTCAGAGGGTGATGATAAGCTTTTCATATTATAGAACATATATGTCCAATTGTAACACGTAAGAGGTAACCCCTGGCGTAAGCAACCCGTAGCGCTTATTCTTTAAGGTCGTTTTTCCTATTTTATATGGAAAGTTATTGACCTTAGCAGAGCATGCTTGATGTGCAATATTTCCTGCTTCTATAGAAGTTGCAGTTTTTTCTGATTGTGATTTAAAATTGTATAATAATTATCTGCGAGCTTTTTATTTGTCCTTCGTTCCTTTCCAGATTTTCTAGTTCAAAGTCTATCACTTTTTATAGGTTTCCTGTACAGTTGCTTCAAAATGCAGCAGTTTCCCGTTTTCTTCTGAATTTTCATCACACGTATTGTCTGTGTGGTCACCAAGTGGTATAAATGAAAAAAAAAAACCTTGTTTTGAGAAGATCAGGGGGTTTCCGTTACTTACATTTAAAACATTTCTAGAAATCCTAGGAATAATTCCACCTATTGATGCTGAAATATATGTGATGATGGAATAAATTTGTAGGCTGATTGTCCAAATGCATCTGTGGTACCTGACTTAGGCTACTTCACTAATCACAGAACACGAGATGAAAATAATGTTTGTATTTAAATTTATAATGCACTCTCTTGATAGATTTTTTGTATGTAATATTGACTTACTTCACTTGCCAAATTAATACTTCTCCATATGGAGAATACGATGGCACTACTAACTCAGTTTTGATAATTTTTACTTAACCACTTGGCGACGAAGCAGCTCATACATAATATATTGTGTTGTCATTTTTGGTCATATGGGTGTCTCAAACTTTCTGTTTAAAATATATAGGCCTATACTTTTTCATTTTCACCCTATGATTGTCTTTACTCAAGTCTTACTTATTTAGACCAGAGACCAAATTTTGCTAATGGTAAAGAGTAGTCTCAGTTAATTGCACTTCCTATTTTAATCCGCTTATCTTTGAATTCCAGTATTAACTTATTTGTTTATATAAACCACACCTAGTCACTCGTGTACATCTTCATAAACATCATGCACATAATGACACTCGTTTTAGGAAAAGGACTTTAGTACTTTTTCTGTTAATATGTAGACGATTTTTTTCCAAGTTTTCAAAGTTTATCAGGGATCATTGTATACCTTCTAAGTCATTAAAATCTCCACACAAAGTGACATAGTTATTTTATTTAACTTTTTTAATACCTACTTGAAACTAATAAACAAGTCTGTTTCTTCTCTCTTTTACTCTTCCTGTGAATATCCCGTATTTTTATACGCCATCAGTTATTATGCATTTCATTAGTTTAAAATATTGAATGAACACTTTCATTAGCCACAATCTTGTTTAAAGACTAAGAAATAAATTACTGTGCGCCAATAATGAAGCCACAACGGAGTTACAATAGCAGTGTAAAATGGCGCACAGGAGAAAAATTTTCACCATTGCTGCTCTCTTTTACTACGAATTTAAAATGAATTCCGAGATGCCATTTAAGGTTATTGACTAAGCTAACGCCGAACCTTCAAAATTCATAGTACTACTAGGAAGTAATAACAATAGTAGTAATAATAATTACAATACTAATTGTAATTGTATTGGTAATGAAATAATGATAATGGTTTGTGAGGGAATATTAATGAAATTACGTATAGTGGTAATAAAATATATTGTGTTCCATAAAGCTCTGAGACTTAATGCATACTTGAAAACTAATATAAAGTTTCAACACTTTAAAATGTGTGATCCCATTTTAAACTTTATGAGATGCCGTTATAACTGCCATAAGAACTCATACTAAACACAATTTCAAAATTGTCAGATCATATGTATTGTTTGTTTTTTTTTTTTATTTTATTCATCGTGATTTAGAGTGATGTGTCTGACGAAACATGCTCATGCTAATAAAGATAAATAACATAATTTACATTCCTTTCACTACATTGAAATGAAACTAAACACGAAGTCACTGTATGTAAGAATTCCGCTGACTCTTATTTTTGGAGCTCAATAATCCATAAGTTTTAAATGTATTAAGGCTATTACAACTTAAATAAGTGTATTATACTTTTTAAAATAAGTGTCTTGAATTGATTTATGAATATTGAGACCTTAACATTGTGTTTTCAGCGCAATAAATCATTTCTCTGTGGAAATGTATTAAGTAATATCTGTTACAAACTAAAGACGAATGAAGTTGTGTAGCTAAAATTAATACAATTTTAAACTGTGTGAGAGTAATAATTTTAACAGAAACAGTAATTGAAGAGTACTGTATAGCAGCGCAATGAATAGTTGGAAAATGTAAACAGTCACGGAAGACACGTGCCTTTTACCTCCCCTTGCGCAACCGCAAGAGGGAGGGGACAGGCTATGGCGTTTGAAATTGTCCGGCTGTCTATTGCGGTCGGTGGACATTGAGTTTATGATAAAAATGATCTGCTACAAAATGAACTGTATTTCATTAAATTGTGACACTGCAGCTGTAGAGATTATGAAATCTATAGAATGATTCCCAAATTATTTTCTGTAAATGGCATTTTACCCTACTCCAGTGTTTCCAATACATTACATAAATTTGATAAACAGAGCGCAAAGAAATCGAAGCTTAATCTTATATCATTATCGTCTCTATCTAAGACAACAAAAATAATTTAAATTGATTATATAATGTGAAACTTCCTTGGCATATATAATTTCATATTGAAATTAATTAAATATAAAGTTACCTAATAAAACATTACGCATTATAATGTTCGTTGCTTGTAATTAATTAGTACAGAAGTTGTAATTATCTTTAATAACGGTGAATTAAAATGTTCTGTTTTGATATACTGCCTGTGATTTTTAATTGTACATACTCTTACCATTTGATTTTAATTTTATAGCGATTTATTCAATTTATAGCTCAAAATATTGTGTCATATTTCATAGATATCAATATGTTGTGCTTTCTGTCAACTTAAACAACATTGTTTCATTACCTTAATCGAGACACCATAAATACACATTGAGTTATTATGTTACAACCTATATACTGGCAGTATTTCTTACTCAACACGCATATAAAGCTGTACTTTTGAAAGACATTTTGTTCATGTTTACGTCGTAATTACATTCTGAATTCAATCTTCGTGGTAATATTTTATCGATGTGTCACGGGCTCCTCTAAACTTCACACCAAGTTGGCAGATGAATGCATCTTTCAACAAGTGGTTATACATCTACTGTCAAGTCAACTAAACACATTCAGAATATTAACCATTGGAAATTCCGAGAGAGGTAAGTTCAATCACTGAACATAAATGTTTATGTATATTTTAATTATGATTTTACAATTATATGTAACTTACTCAATCTCATATTAAGATTCCAATGTAGCATCTTAGATGTTTTGTATCACTTTTTTTTGTTATACTAACCTACACTTAAAGTTAATAGATAAAAATTTTAAAAGTATCTACTAGTTCCATATTCAGAAAAGTTTTCGTGAATTTAGAAGTTTGACGTATAAGGATAGGCTTGTTTTTCCATATAACTGGACCCTTCAAGGATATGAGGGATACTTAGTACTTATAAGAATTTTACAAAATGTTTTAGGTGAAATTCTAACCTTCTGAGTCCTGAGAATATAGTATACTATACCACACTTCATACATGATTATGATATAAGATGTATGTGTAGAGACCCTATTTATAGTATAATATATCTGCTCTTGTACCCTATCTGTAAGATAAAGAGTTGTTTTTTAGCTTTTTTTCTCATGTCAGTTACTTTTTTTGGTGTATAATTATATTAAACTCTTTAAAAATAAAACAAAAAATATCTCAGGGCTCAAGAGGCTAATAAGAAGTTTACAAAATATTTGAAGTGAAATTCTAACCTCTTGAGTCTTGACAGTACGGTATACTATACCATACATAATTATGATATAAGATGTATGTGCAGAGACTCGATGTATAGTATAATATAGCTGTATTTGGGCCCCATCCCTGACCTGAAGAATTTTTTCAGCATTTTTCCTCATGTCAGTTATTTTTTAAGTGTAGAATCATACCGAACTTTAAATATAAAACAGCAAATGTCTAAGGACTCGGGAGGCTAATAAAAAGTTTACAAAATATTTGAAATGATATTCCAACCTCCTGAGTCCTGATATTATAGTATACTATACCATACTTCATGCATGATTATGTTATAAGATGTTTGCGCAGAGAACCGAAGTACAAAGTATAATATACTCGTACCTGCAGTTGTGCCCTAACTGTAACATGCAGAATTTTTTCAGCAGTTTTCCTCATAACAGTGATTATTTTTATGTAGAATCATAGTGAACTTTAAAAATAAATGTCTCAGGACTCAGGAGGCAATTATAAGATGTATAATATAATAATTCATTACTCACTATGTATATATGATTCGCGCTTTAGCAATTAGTTCTATAGGTTAAATTTTGAGTAAAAAATGTAATATGACTGTAAGTCAGATTAGCAATATTGTAGTACCTATAGCTATTGGAATCTTGAAAAAGTACAAATGGTTCTGAGTACAATAATATAAAGCTATAGGGGAACAGCTTAGAAAACTTCGTTGGTCTGCGCATGCGCACAATATACTATTCACCCCATCCTTCCTGTCAGCCAATAGTAGCGCGTGCTGATAGGAGTGATGCATCCGATGACTTGTCAATCAGTAGCGATAATGGTTCAGATCAATGGAGGGAAACTCCGACTCCACCTCCAGCACAGCGGTAAAGTTTAGTAACCTACAACGGAGTTTTTCCCAGTTGTTAACCTATAGATTATTGGAAATACTGTTTACAAAGAAATAAACAATTTAATTTGAAACCAGATTATAAAATTAAAAAATAAAATCTTCGTCCTTCCACTTCAATGCACTTGCCGCATATATGTGAATCGCAGACATAATATTTAGTAGCTCGGCAGGATGATGAGGGCTGCAGCGTTCACAATAAGGACAAATGATTATAGTTTTCTTTATTCCTGTTAAAATGTTTTTCGTGCCCATAATCTTTACACCTTTTAAAAATTTTTTTGGCAAGTCTATTCGCCTAATTCATGCCGCACATTTTTATTTCTTTTGAAATTTCTTTTTCATGTCCATTACCTTGTTATAACCTTCTTTGTCATGTTTGCCTTTATTATTATTGTCAAAATCTCCTATCCCATCATCTTTACCTTATTTTTGTTATAAATTCCTTGTCATCTCCACCATATTTGCTATAGTTATACATTTTTTTCACCTCCATCATCATTATAGACTATTTGTCAATTTTCTTTATTGTGTCTATAACTTTGTTCTTGGAATAATATTGTTTGTCGTAATTTCATATATTCTGTGCCATTTCAGTAATGTTTCTTCTTGTATTCTTCTTTGTTACGCCAATTATATTTATTCTTCTTATAATTTTACTTATATATGCAGTGTCATCCTTATTTCTGTTATAATCTACTTTGCGATTCCCATCATGTGAATTTTTGTTATAATATAATATTGTCAATGTCATCGTCTTTGTTCTTTTTACAATTTTTTGTTAACATTTCAGTAATTTTCCTTGTTATAAATATCTTTGTCATGTCAGTTTTTAATCTTGTTGTCATTTTTATTATATTTAACCTTATTATAATATAATCATCTTTGATATGTTCATAATCTTTGCTCTAGTTATAATCCTCTTTGGCAGTGTCATCGTCTTTATATTTTATATAATTTTGTTTTCCATATCAATATATTTTCGTGTTTGTAATGTCTATTTTCATTCTTGTTACCATTTCTTTTTCTTTTTCATTATTAATCGTGTTATAATCTTCAGTATTATGTTCGTCCTTGCCTAGTTCAACATTTTTATAATAATGTCCTTCGTTTTGTAATTTTTTCATAACATTTATTGCCATGTTCTACATGAATACTCTTAGTATTCATGTTCTTTTTCAGAATATTCTTTAACATCAGGTTATTCGTCATGTTCTTTATATCTATGCTGTTTATCTTTATATTTAGCATGATCTTAATCGGCAAGCTATTTTTCATGTTCGTGATTGTTATGATCTTCACGACATTGTTCATTGTAATGTTGTGATATGTTATAACCTGCTTTATCTTTCACAATGTCACTTGCAAGATCTTGGAATTCCTTCCCTCTCCCCATCAGAATTTGCAGGAAGCTATCAAAATTAACAAAGAAATTGAAAATTAATCTATTAAACAATCAAACACCTCACTTATAATATGATTTGTCCACTCGTACTTTCGTTTCCTTTTCACATTAATTGGACTATTCGTGTGCAATTACTAGACTTAGTACAGCTAAATACTCGTACTGAATAATATAATTTACTTCTTAGTGTAGCTTATATGTTAAGGTCAAACGGCACTATATTAAAATCTTTCTATGTCAGTATTGTCTTCCGAAACCGTTTATTGTATTATATTTCATAATGTTGTGTAGTATTTCTATTTGGATGGAAGAGAAGGCTTGAAGGCCTTAACTCTACCACACCAATAAATAATAATAATAATAATAATAATAATAATAATAATAATAATAAAAATGTCTTTTAATGTGACGTAGTTGGCATGTTATATATCACGTTTTTTCATAATGTTATTTTCCGAATTATTATTATTATTATTATTATTAGTATTTTTTATTATTATTATTATTATTATTATTATTATTATTATTATTATTATTATTATTATTATTATTATTATTATTATTTAACTACGCTGTATTAAGTACAGGTTTATTTAGCGCGTCGATGGAATTGGCGTTAACGAGATGGTATTTGGCGAGATGAGATCGAGGATTCATGATAGATTACCTGACATTCGCCTTACGGTTGTGGATAGCGTCGGAAAAACCCAACCAAGTAATCCACCAAAGCTGTAATCAAACCTACGTCCGAGAGCACAAGTCCGGATAAGCAGGCAAACGCGCTACCCCCGACCTACGTCAGTTGCTTATTATTATTATTATTATTATTATTATTATTATTATTATTATTATTATTATTATTATTATTATTATTATTATAATACTTCTTCCTCAAATTTCGAGGTTACCCGTAGACAAAGCATACCACATACATGCAAGTAATAAATTAAGATACGCTTTGCAATAAGTTGTGCTATGTATGATGTTCTCTATATTTTAATCATTTTCTTTATCTTGAGTTTAATCGGTATATTGTCATGTATTTAAGAGTCATGTATTGTATTTTATAACCATATTGTTTATAAAGTTCTTTATTATACTTTGATCGGTACAGTACGATTATTTAGTCCTAACAGTCGCCGGAGATGTTCGTCTGGGTCAGGCGAGTCCATTTAGTTACGCCAAGGGGTGTTTGGGTTAGTCACTCCCTTGCCTTCGGAGTAATCGGATGCCACTCATGCGGTAGAGCAGTATGTTTCCAGTACAATTAAGTTTTACTGCATTCCTTTACCGACCGCTCGCCCTTATCTCTACTCGGGAGCTCTCCCCACTACTTCTATTACTTCCCCTCTTTCGCGTGGCTGAGCTGTCAGGACTAAACAGTCGGTCTGTACGTTATTTGTCTATATTTAATCGTTATTTGCCATAATTTATTTTATCATGTTATTTAGCATATTTTTTTACCCATATTATTTATCATGTTTTTCATGATGCTCTTTATCGTAATGTTTTGTCTTCATTTTCTTTGTCATCACCTTTATCATGCATTCTTTATTGTTACCTACATTTCATTCTACCTAATTA
Source organism: Periplaneta americana (assembly GCF_040183065.1). NCBI lineage: Eukaryota > Metazoa > Arthropoda > Insecta > Blattodea > Blattidae > Periplaneta > Periplaneta americana. The sequence goes on from NC_091120.1 coordinate 132,408,516, forward strand.
CCATTATCGTAATAATTTCATATTGCATCATAATTACATGCTTCTTTATCATAATCTTCATTACTTTAACTATACTCCAATACTGTGGAGTAACGGTTAGCCTGCATGACGGTGAAACGAGCGAGCCCGGGTTCAAATCATGGTTGAACAATTTACCTGGTTCAGATTTTTTCCGGGCTTTTCCCTCAACCCATTAAGAACAAATGCTTGGTGACTTTCGGCGCTGGACCCTGGACTTATTTCGCCGGCATTATCACGTTCACCTCACTTAGACGCTAGATAACCATAACAATTGATAAAGCGTCATAAAATAACCAATTTAAAAATATTTCCCTAGCAGCAGTTGGTGATTGTCCAGATTAATTGTTTGAGCACTGTGGTCTCTTCCGTTTTCACTCGTGTGTTATTCAATCAGCAATGGACAGTAGGGTGGAGTGAATCTGTACATGAAATTGGTTTTTATCTGTTTTCTAAATGTAATAGATGCAAAAATCTGTCTTTTCACATAACTTAGGAATGTGAAAAATATGGAGTTTGTATATTTAACTTTTGAGGCACCCCAAGGGCTTTGAAGTTTCTTAAAATTATAATTTTTTTGCCTTTTTGTATATTTGTTCTATCAGTTTGTTTTTCATGATATAGCTAGTGAATTGGTATAAGATCATATATTTAAACTTTATTTGGAAGACTTTAAATTGGGGTTCCAATAAACAGTGTTTTTCTGTATTGATCATGGTAAGCACGTATCAATAGAATTGTAATGTTCTTGTATGACTGACTTATCTGTGGAGCGTTAGGTATACCTCTTCATAGAACATCTCGTTATTCATAATCTTTTAGTGTCCACCGCGCCACAATGGAATTCCCTGTCACAAAGTATTAGGGGCTGCAAGACAATAAACACTTTTAAAAACAACTTAAAAGATAACCTTCATGGCATTTCACTCCAGTCATACTGACTTAAACTATCACTGTCTACATTGTTACTCCTTCCTTTAGACATGCATCCTGATAGTGCTGTATTTTCAAAATTGTCTCATAATAATCTCTTTCTATTATATAACATTATTTGAAATATATTAACATTCTATGGATTTTAGCTTAATTCTGCTACATAGTTTGTATTTCAGTGTTTAATTAATAGTTCATAGTACTTTGTTGTTTAATTCATAAATGACTCTTTTATACATGTAACTCTTATCTAAATCAAATTGTTTAATTCTTTGTAAGTTCATACATATGTCTGTATACTTTTTGCTGGTTGAGTGGAAGAGAAGGCCTTACGACCTTAACACTTCCAGCTAAAATAAACCATTATTATTATTATTATTATTATTACTATTATTATTATTATTATTATTATTATTATTATTATTATTATCGGAATAGATGAATTTATCCAGATTTCCTTACCTCTGATAGCAACTCTTTCTAAAATATCTCCAACAGTAGGTTCTTTTGATTTGAAGTCAGGTTTTAATTCATTTTTGATCCATAGATAATATTTCGTTACGTCATGATTGTACCCCCATGCTCCCCAAGTGCCTCCATGGCATGTTACGGGGATACCTTCACCTTTTACCTTTACCTTTTACGTCATGATAGTAGGTAATTGTGATGGGTTCAGCCCCTCCAGCATTCCGAATACAGGGCAGAAGGTCAGATTTCTTGTCTTAATTAGAGCCATTGCTCTGATTTAAACACCCTTGCAACATCAGAAGAATGAATTTCGATTAATTATATTAAATATATACTACCTAAGAGTTTTGTGATTACGCTCAATTCTCAATTTTCTTATAAATTGAGGTTTCTGTGACATTTAAAGATGAAATAACAGGAGACCAAAAATATGCAGAGTCTTTTAACATGTATTTTTTAAACATTTTCCTGTTATCCTGTTTAGATTAAACCACTGGAGGACGTTCTCTCGCTAAAAAATCTGAACCTCCAAATTTTGAACATTTCAAAATATGGTGCTCTTGGGGCACCTCTAAATATTAAGCTAGAGAAAACAAATTGCATTATTCTTTATGATATCACCCCAAAACTTTTCCCTGGCATTACATTTTGATTCCATAAACTTCATATTTTCACTCCACCCTATTGGGCAGTCATTTGTAGTAGTACCTACTCAGTATGTTAATGGCCTAGCGGAAAGCCATGAGTTAAGGCAAACAATTAAAAGTAATTGTTATTAAACTCAGGAGTGATAGAGTAAATAATTGAGTACAATATAAGTAAAGAAGAACCATGATCGATGTTGTCCGCTATGTGATGCGACATGTGACATGTTGACCAGAACATATATTGGAAAGAAGAGCAACAACGCGACGTATAAATCGATGTTTGCTGGTCTCCAGGACGCACTGGGACGAAGAATTTAATCAACTTGCCAAACGCCGCAGTCACCACGAAGTAATTCCATCAGCTCCTGTTTTACCACAAATTAATTTTCGTGGAATGAAGCACATAAATCTTTAGCACATGCAAGCTCTCTCTCCCTCCGTCTAACTCGTCTGCAAGAAGCGGAAACGATTTCATCAACTCTAATGCGAACTCATTTGATTTTCAGGGGGAAAAATCAGAGTCACATCAGATTTCTAATTGCCAGCGATTTATTGATATTTTTGCGGACTTCATAGAAGTACAGTACATATATTTCACTTTACTGCAGGTAACAAATTCTTACTAACTCCGTTCACATGAAAATTATCGCATTCCATTTTTCAAACAACTTTTTATGACGAAAAATTCTCTCCGTCACTGGGACTCGAACCCGGATTTTCAGCTCTACGTGCTGACGCTCTATCCACTAAGGTACACTGCATTCCAGTTCCGATTCTGGATTGAATCCTCTCAGTTTAAGCTAAACCTCTTAGTTTCCTTTTAGTGGCCAACCCTCATTTACTTTGTCACAGATGTGTGACAGTGGTACAATGTCCAACACACTAATGTGCAGAGCTGCACTCATTACGAGTGACTAAGTGGACGGGATCCGACGGAATGAGCGCCGTCTTAAATCACTAGTGATTATATACGCATATCATATTACAGCGATGTACCGAAGTAAATAATATGCAGAAATTTTGCGTTATCATATGATAAAGGATCGGTGGAGCGGAGAAAATTTCTCTCCGCTACCAGGATTCGAAACCGGATTTTCAGCTCTACGTGCTGACGCTCTATCCACTAAACCAGAGAATTCCGGTGCCGGAGAGAGTTTTTCTCCTCTCCACCGATCCATCATCATATGATAATGCGGAATTTCTGCATGGAAATATCATATGTAGGCCTCCTTCGGTACATCGCCATAATAACAACTTTTTAGTTTAAATAATTGCACAGATGCATTAATAGGAGAACAATGACGTCGGTTTTTCATGCCGAAATGTGGAATTTAAATCTGGATTAGTTCAAGTGGTATCTACATGTTGTACAAAAACACCATTTCGAGCACTTCACCTTTTCATACAACAATAATTTCTCTTCGTTCAATATAATTTTATTTATGAATGTAGCAAGTGGAGAAATTCGTGCTATCATTATGATGTGTCTCGAAACAGATGATCTACGTCTGACTCAGCAGTGACCCATTTGTGAGAGAGAATTATGAGATTGGTGCAATTCATTCATTCATTCATTCATTCATTCATTCATAGTGTTCTGCCCAAGGGCACGTCTTTCACTGCAAATCCAGCATTCTCAAGCCTTTCCTATGTAGTGTTTTCCTCTTTGTCTCCTCACATGAACCATATATCTTAATAGGGAGCTACGAAATATTCTTTTACTCAAACATGTTATAGGTCTAATAAAAGTTGCAGTAAGTAATATAATACAACATTTCAAGGAGAACTTTTATTGACATGTACGAAGCCCACATTTGTTCGACACTATGATGGTTAGCATTGAATGCTTGATATGAACACGTATGTGATCGTTTAAGGCTCCAGAACATCGGTGTGGAGAAGACAGTCATTTTCGTAGCAGAGCTGAATTGAATTTCTCCCCGGATTTGTAACCAGTAAATCCATAATACACGTTTCAAGAGGAAGGAAAATACTTTCAGAGGCATATTTCGTTAGGCCTGTATTCACTAGCAGTTCCATTTGACCGATCAAGGATACAAATTTATTCAAATATTGGATGCAATAAATTTACTGTTATAAATGAATTCTTCCAAATTACTTCTCCCACCTAAGTTACATATTTCATTAATTTAATGTTACATCCTTTTACCGGGGAGGTCTTCAATTCTGCACCATGTTCTGGCAGATGTTTTCCAGATATAATTCAGGGTCACGTGCGTGAAGACATTTTATATACAACTTCCCGCAAGTCTTCCGTTGTGTGAGACCTCTTATTATTACCGAAGTCCACAAAGATACACGGCAATACAAATCTTCATGAAATAAAGGGTCTGGCTCTCACTTCTCTGCTACTCTGTGCGTAGGTACAAATGTAATCAGCAATGTTTTTAGCATGAACTAGGCCTAATTTTGCGTATCTTTCTAAATCTGGAAACGTTGGCACCATCGACACGCCCGGGCGTTCGTTCCAGCAAGAACAAATTTGTATCAAGGACCTGGAGTCAGGGCTACGGTTTGCTGACCTTTTCTATAAATTGCAAATCCCCTCCAGGTAGAATGCTTATCCACGAGTGGGAAGAGGTGACAGTGACAGGATCTCAAGGGTTAGGACTATGAGAAGACATATTCTGCCATTATAGAATCATTCTCATAGAGCTTATATTGCCTAAATAAGTACACCTCAAGGGGCTGGCAATATTTTGTTGTTTGTTGTTCATGTTGATGGAAAATGTAGCAATATAGTCACGACATTGAAATTTATGTGTTTTTGGTCCCATTGATATTTTGCTTTTTTTGCGTTATCAAAGTTCTTCTCTTAAACCTTGAATAAGTTATCATTCAAATGTCTCTCGTGGTAAGACGCGCAGTTTTGCATGGAAATGACTCATGCCACTGTTTTTGTGATGGGCGATTTATATTATAAGCATGCTTTTCTGGTAGGTTAGGATTAAATGGGTCCTCTAATGCTTATCTATTAATATTGTATTGGTATATTACAATTTATTGATCATGAACGTTTTCGGCACATATGTGATCAATGAATTGTAATATATCAATACAATATTAATAGATAAGCATTAGACGGACCCATTTAATCCTAACCTATTGTACTTTGCTTATCGGTCAAAACGTCAACAAAATGAAAAAAATGCTTTTCTGTGCTTCTGAGCGTTCGAGGTAAAGTACATCCCTTGTAAGTGTCTATTACAATGAATCTTGGAAAGACCGGGAATTTCTTGAAGCAGTGTGACAATGAGGTTGTGATGCAGTATTGGTACAAAGACTTTTCAGTAAGATAACTGGAGGTCTCATATTGGTATATAAACCTACTTAATTGAAATATTATATTCTAAAAGGAAAGATTGTTTAGATTGCTGCATCACAGTGCCTCGTCAATTACCAGATTAAGTGTACATCATTAGTATGAAGACGGGTGGACTCTTGCAATAATGGTCAAACTTTGAAGTATAGTTTGGCGCAGGGAAAGTTTGAATTAACGTAAATGACACGAATAGACACAGTACAAACATTAGGCCTATTTATTGATGGAAGCGCATATACATAATATCCCATTTATGTTGCCATTATTACACAAAGTCACTTGTCATGTTACTTCTTGACGATGACATCGGAAAGATGTGCTCCATTTCGGTTTACACATTCAGATGTATCATGGCTCGAGGAATGCCAATGATTTTGTCTTCAATCCTGGTTGTAGGATTTCTGCGGTACACATTGCTTTTAAGATGTCCCCACAGGAAGAAATCGCAAATACCGAGATCAGGAGATCTCTCAGGCCATGGAATGTCACCGTCACCGGCCTCCATCGATTGTCGAGCGGTATGTGACATGGCTCCATCCTACTGAAACCACATGTTTTCGATGTTAATATCGCGCAGTTTCGGTGCAAAGAATGTTTCAAGCACAGCAACATACTGCTCGACTGTTGGTGCTGCCAACACTGTAGATCTAAGAAACCTGGACAACTGACATTCTTACAAGAAATATTGTGCACTACTGGCGTTTTAACAGAAACAGAATATTTAGAAGCCATTCGACACTGTACTATTGACGTTTTCAAAGAACTGAATATATGTGTTCATGAATGTCCCAGAGGAACATCAGATGACCTTCTAACTAGAATTACAAGATTTTGGACAACTGACGTTTCTGCTAAACATCCCTCAACTCTTATCTCCTGAGCACAAATCATTTCCCGCCGTAAAAGTGAGACTTCGAACTCACAGAAACAAAAGGCCACATCTTATAACAGCGTGATTAATGGACCCTTTATATCGTTTCATGAAATAATTATGTGCTAGAGTTTTTAACCTCTGTGAAATTCCCATCACATGTTATTGGTTTGAACTACGTTCTAAGAATTTATACGAGATGCAATTTACAACAAGAAAGACAGGAGGCTTGATCCATTGATATACTACCTAGTTCGGCTTTTTTCAGTTTGTATTGAGTTTTCTGTCAATGTTGGTTTATTATAACGAAAGACCACTTCAGAATTTGCGATAACTACACGCTACGGCTTGAGTTGGGTACAACTTCTAATAATTCACCTTGTTACATGCGAGATAAGGACCATTTGAACAGACCTCTACGACCAGACACTTAATAGTTTCCCAGTAAAAGGGTTCACAGATATTGAGTACATCCCACAGACATGAAGCAATTAAAATACTGTTAAAGTATATATATATATATATATATATATTTTTTTTTTAACATTTTAAACTTTGTTCAATTTGGGATTTCAGGCTTAATTTGTACAAATACTAACAGAATTACAGAAAAAAGCATTCAATTAATAAGTTCTGGCATATGCAGCAGTGAACATGTATTTCCGTTGCTGCGGTCGTCGGTTCTAATCCGCTCTGATACTTACAATATATGCTTGACCTTTGTTATTATGTTTTCTGAAATAGAAGCGTACTGTTGTGTCAATCTCACGTTGTGGAAGTCCCATTTGATGATCCAACTGTAAGCGTCGGATAATCAGAAAGGACTTGGGGCTCTATGCCCCTGAGGATTATTATACTACTCCTCCGGAAAAAGGGACCTGACTCCATCAGGGGCTGAGGTATGTTGCCCCATCTTTCAGCGTCGGATTCACGAATACCAACGAGACCACCTACCTGATTTTGAGAGCGCAGAATGGGCCAAAGCATGTCTAAGTGTGTGAACCCGAGCTCCAGTAGCATATCCCTTAGTATCGTCTCCTCTTCTGCTAACAACGCCATATGATCAGTAAATATTATGCACTTTATTTTCTTCTTCCTCCTATTATCACGCCTCCTATGTTCACTAAATTCTACGAGGATATATTGAACAGGATAGGTGATAAAAGGCATCCTTGTCGTACTCTTATCCCTATCTCACTTCTTTCTGACATTTCAACTTGGGTCGTTGTTTCATATAAATATTAGTGAACAGCCTCCTCTCCTTCTAATCCACACTTATTTTCTTCAGGATCTGACACTGAAAAATATAGCCAACACGAGCTCTAAAAAGCCTAACTTAGATAAATCGCAGATTTGGCAATACTACTTGTTACTAGTTTGATATCTGCCGAGATTCCGATACAGTAATGATGTCAAAGCAAGCGTATCTTTCTGACCTTGACGTCGTTCACGGGCATCATGCGCTAGGTATGGAAGGAAGAAGAGTTATGTACATGAATAAGCAGCCTGTTGGATTAAGAAAACAGTGGTGTACATACTTCAAACGGAATGTGAAATTTTATGTCGTTATTTTTATATGGCTTCTTTCTGTTTTATATTATCTAAGTTGTCTGTAAAACAAAAATACTAACACCAATTTCTTATTATTGCAGTTGTGTTTTAAACGTTAATAACATAATAAAGATTTCAGAAGGAATATTCACATACATTGCATAGTAGTACAACTATACTGTACTAAGCGAATGAAACACATCATTCATAAAGGAAGTTATATCCCAAAAAACGAGATTGAGTTTGACATGATAAGTCGAAATTGATATTGATAATATTTTTAGCCTTATAAAATCAGTAAACTAATCAAAACAATATTATAATACAAAGCAAAGTTACCTAGGTATATGTTTTAATTGCAACTAATATTACATAACAAAACTCTTATCGCATTATGCTTTTATGATGATGCTGGTGCGCAACTTCCTATCATCGGAATATTAAACTATTTCCTCGAAAGCCACCGACGTGGCTCAGTCGGTTAAGGCGCTTGTCTACCGGTCTGAAGTTACACTCGGGCGCGGGTTCGATCCCCGCTTGGGATGATTACCTGGTTGGGTTTTTTCCGAGGTTTTCCCCAACCGTAAGGTGAATGCCAGATAATCTACGGCGAATCCTCGTCATCATCTCGCCAAATATCATCTCGCTATCACCAATCTCATCGACGCTAAATAACCTAGTAGTTGATGCAGCGTCGTTAAATAACAAATTTATTTCCTCGAAATCTGCTGAAGCTATAGAGCTGTCGTTTTTACAACAAATGGGCACATATCTTTTGTTTATGATGTAACAGTAGGTGCTTTGTTAATTCATTTCCCTACAAACATTTTCCATGCGAATATTTACCAAATTTTCAATACACTATCTTCAGTAATACGGATTTACTATGTATTAGATTTAAGAAAACATTGTTTCAGTACCTGTAAGGCTACTAAATAAACATATAAATAAATAAAAATAGAAAAGTTTAATTAAGAATGATGAAATAAACATGAGTTATTTTAAAAGTTACAATTATTGTAAGTACAATGTTGGAAAACAAAGAAATAAATGCTAGGTAGGTGATAAAAGAAAAGCAACAAGCTAGGGAGGTGGTAAAAATTGTAGGATAAGCAGCCATGATTTGTCGAAACATCGTTCCGTACTATTTTATTGGTCAGAAGTAGTATGATGTAGCCATGGAAAATTTTCGTTTTCGGACATACGTTCATAAGAGCTTCTTTGTACTTCCTCCCTTTAGAAATCATTCCCTAAAGTTTGTCCACAGATTTTAAGTTCACACTGTATAATGCTCAGATTTTGAATAAACTTGCCTTACATGTTGTTACATATTATTCTTGAATATTAGTAGTGACATATATACTATAGTAGATTAGGTAGGAGAACGGCTTTTGCCAACAATTATCAATGAATGCTACGTACTACTGTCGTAAACATTATACTGTCTACCCGTAAATCTAAGATAAACTATCGTGAACTAAACTAAACTAATTACTGTACTTAATATATTATATAGACTGTTAGGGCTATATCTTAAATCAGTTATTATAACATTAACATTATATAGACTGTTAGGGCTATATCTTAAATCAGTTATTATAACATTAACAGTACATTTCTAATCCACTGCTGTTTATTACGTCATCACATCTCCGCTTTCAATGCTAATGGCGTGAAATTGTGACTTTTTTCTGTGTAGCAATACATATGTTTTTAGATTGGATTACAAATACAATCCGCGCGAGTGCTAACGCCAGAGTTTTTGACAGGAGAGAATACAAGGGCATAAAATTTACTTATATGTAAATTGATTTATTCTCATAAACCGTTCCTAAGACATTTTCATACTAATTTTCTATTGTTGCAGTGGTTATTTTATCCTTCAATATAAATGATTTTGTGGAAATATTTGATAATACAGAATAATATCTTCTTATATGAAACAGACATGCATTTGAACTCAATAGTGAATTAAATTTGAGGGAGTCAGCGCAACAGTGGTCTAACCCTCCTAAATGCAGAAAATTAAATATTGAGCCTTCCGTTGATTTTGACGTCAACTATCTTCCTACGAAGTGGAATAGACCAATCCACCATTACACGGCTTGTTAGGAAGCATGTAATTTTCCCCCTAAAAATATCATATGATATGATGGATATCACTTTCTTGTCGAAAATGAACCAACACTCACAATGCATAGCTTAGGACATATAGAATTTACATAGAGAATTATATGGCATTAACACTGATAGTCATTGTCCAGTAATAATCGGAAAATCACAGTTAAGCTTTGAGGGCTAAACATTTCAAACTTTCAATTGCTTCTCCTGCAAAACGTATTCCAAATGACATCCATCACTCTTGCAATGGACTCTTCATATATAGCTGTCCAAATCTTTTATTTAAAATATCGGCATCCAATCAATTTAGATTAACAAAAAAGAACATGCAAATTAATGTTAGAAAAATACATAATGAAATTTAAATTAATTATATTTAAATTTCATTATGTATTTTTCTAACATTAATTTACATGCTCTTTTTCGTTCATTTGAATTGATTAGGATGCCGATATTTTAAATCGAAGATTTGGACAGCTATCACTTCGATATATGTGTGTATATATATATATATATATATATATATATATATATATATATATAACTTGCTTTTTCTGCATTAAAAAAAAAGTGGCTTAGACCACTGTTGCGCTGATCCCCTCATTTTAGGAGTAGGAGATAACTCTAGATTCTATAGTTTAGTTTATATTAACTGACAATTAAATCTATATTATATTAATACAGATTTAGTTATATATTTTTAATCATAATACCACTCACTATATTATTATATTGACATCACTGATTTAATATTAAATTTTAAGTGGAATTTCACTGCTATATCGCAAACAGTTTAGTAGAATCAGTAAAGTAAAGTTACTATTATATATATATATATATATATATATATATATATATATATATATGTTGTAAAATTACATAATCATACGTGCAAACGAATTCATTGTAAAAAATAGATGAATGACGAATGTAATCCGCGCGAGTACTAGTGTCACAAATTATGGTGCGAGCACTGATGGCTTAAGAATGCAAAAGACAAAAACAACACTTCACTAGGCCTACTGCTCTTGCCGAGTTAATTGAAACACGTACTTATGTTCCGTAAGATGTGACAGTGTCAGGTTAACACAAACGAAATTGTGCAGTGAGAAAGACATACAAAGTCCTGAAACGTTTTACTCCCCTTCTTAGACTCAGAATCGTTCTTTCAGCGGCTTAATTGTGATATAATCATTTAAACAAACTTACTATCTATGAAGCTGAGAACACAACCTAAAATGCATTAATTGCATGAATATGAGAGAGCGGAGGAACAGACTGAAAACACAATGTTAAGGAATATTATATTGGTTTAAACTGTGGAACATTAATACAGTCGACATCTAACATATATACCTTTTACAGATTGATTCCGGGTCGGCTATTGATGGATACACGGAGCAGTATTATCCAAAAGAATATGAAGAAAATACCCAAAAAGCCACAGTAGAAAAGAACAAAGAAGTGAAGGTTTACGGATATAAAAAGAAAGCGTACAAGAAACATGCTCAGGAATTAGAACAGAAGGCAGAAACTTACAAAAAATCTGGAGCAGAATATATGTCGGAATATAAGAAGCTGGAGCAGCAAGCAACAATTCATGAGAAACGAGTTGAAGAGTTAACAAAACAAATTGAAGAGTACGAAACGAGTGCTAAGCTGTACCAGTTGAAAGCTCAAGAATTCGAAAGTTTAGCCAGACAACATCAGTACACATCTAGGAAGTTGTTTGCTAGAGCAGCTCAAGAGAGTCGAAAGGCAACAGCGGCAGAGATGCAAGCAAAAGCAGCAGTGGCTCTAGCTGGGGAGCATAGAAGTATTCGCCAGAAATTTACAGTTTTGGCAAGTCATATGCAGAAGACTGCGTTAAGAGCCGAAGAAAGAGCCAAGTTGCATATAAAGCAAGCGGCAACATTCGAAGCAAGGGCCAAGAAATATGAAGCTCAACGTGTGGAACTCATGAAACAGTCTGATTCCGCTGAGCGAAGTGCTTTCCAGTCGTATTCTCAAGCAAGACAGTTTCAGTCGAAGGCGCAGGAGCTTTACCACAAAGCGAAGCAAATATCAGTATCGGCTAAGTATTTGCGTGAATTGTACCAACATTACCACTTGGCAGCCGAGACCAAGAGGACATTTGCCAGGAAGCAGTTAGAAGAATACAAGTTCTTGAAACAGAAAGTCAAGGAGGTGGCGGAAGAAAGTCTGTCTGAAGGAGCAACAGGGACTGAAGTTCGAGAGTCTGAGAAAGTTGAAGTGAAATCACGTTAATAAGTGATAAGTTGGTAACATTGGTGACCGTGAGATTTGTATTGCTTTCTTGGTGGACTGACGCTGTTCATTGTGGACTAATAAATAATGTTTCCTCTTCATTTTGATATAGGTGTATGACGATGTTGAATATTGTATACCAGTAAAATAAAATCTGTCTAGGGCTTATGGAATAATATAATTATAATTCCTGGAAAAATGTATTTATTCTATAATTATTTATTCATGAATAGAATGCAATAATTATATTCGGTCTCAGTCTCTTGTTACAAATTTCTTGGAACCACTACTATTTGGGACCTTATAATTAAATACTTTTGTTAAGTTGTAATATATTTCTGCAATGTTTAATATATAGTTTTTAATACAATCTGTCTTTACTTTTCAAATATGTAACATAGTTTAACTTATGCAAATTTGGCTTTCAGGTAGAAGCTCCCTGTGAAGCAGGCTTGAATAATTTCAAGGGAAAAATTGTTCCGGGGCCGGGTATCGATCCCTTCGCTTAGCGCACGAATGCTCTACCGACTGAACTACCTCAGGAACCACACACGACATCGCCACAATTCTTCCCTTTATATCCACACAACTCAAATGGGCTGATACGACGCCAGAACCCAATTATGTGTGCACTCAAAGTTGGGTTCTGGCATCGTGTCAGCTCATTTGAGTTTTGTGGATATAAAGGGAAGAATTGTGTCGGTGTCGTGTATGGTTCCTAGGAGATCGATACCCGGCCCCGGAACAATTTTTGCCTTGAAATTATTATACATTTTTAAACTTATTTTAAAATTTCACTTGAGCAGAATGATTCTGACATTGTGATATATTTTAATGCATACATTTTACCTTTCCATACTCGGGCTGTAGAGCGGACGCGGCACTGCACAACGTAGCTGTATACAAAAGAGCGTGGAAAGATAAAATGTATCCACTGTATATCAGAATCAAATTATAGGTGTTTAGAATAATAATAATTTTAGGAACTTTCATACATAAGATAATAAGACTTTGTTATGTAATCTACTGCTCCTATCTGCCTTTGTTTGGTTGTTTTTGTGTACTTTGATGAAGTAGGATCAAGAGGGATTTTTCTAACTTTGTAGCCTTCATTAAGAGTTATATTCCAGCAAAGTGTTCATCAGTAAGAATTTGGAAGAGGACAAGCGTGTGTTTCATTAGGTACTAGTTCAAATATCTAAAAACACATAAAAAGTTTAATTATTATATTTATATTATTATATCCTACACGATGAGTATTGTCACTTAGGTCTTTTTGGATTCCGATAACTATGAAATTCGAATCGCATTTCTGTAGTCAAGAAAATTAGTTTTGCCAGATGTTAGAATGATAGATGAGAAATAAATACAGGCAGAGTTGAATTCAAGTAAATACACTGTAAATAATTCTGATATTGTTTTTTTTCCCGAATAGAATCATATAACTTACAAAAATTTTTGCCATCCTTAAATGCATTGCATTCGGTCGGATATGAATACGAGAAACTCTGGTCCAATAAATTCCATGGTGAACTTCATCTCAGAGGGATCACGTGCTATTACTCGACCGAGGCGAGTGGAGCCGCGGACGTAATGTGAACTATCGCAAAGGGTTTAAAAATGCACCAGTTGAGCGCGGGGTCAGTTTTGGGTGTACATCAGTTGAGCGCGGGATCAATTTTGGGTATATATCAGTTTAGCACGGTGGTCAGTTTTCCCTAGGCTTAGAGATGACACGTAGCGCGTGAGAAAATTTGTGTACAGTGTAATTCAGGCTTGGTGGAGAAAAATTCAATCCTTGGGGCTTTCTAATGAGTATAGGCCTAAAGATAGTAATACTGACAACGGTAAATTGTTGCACTGGCTATTCGGTCTTTAATTTCTTCCTCCAAATGAAGTCGGAGATGCATCTGTTGAAGATTCAGATAGCAACCAACCTGTTAATGAAAGTATCACAGCCATTGCTGATTATTTGGTATCAAATTTCATAGAAGCGGATTCGTTATTTCACCTGAAATATGGGCTTCCGATACTGTTACATCAGACAGACCTAATAATGCATGTGAGATGTTGCACAAAGCGTTCTGTCTGAATTTTAATGTTGCTCAACCTCATATATATTTGTTTCTCGAAGTCATCATTGAGACACAAACTAGCACATATATTGAAATGAATGACAACGGAAATACTATTAGAGCCAATCCTACATATAAAAGGAGGAAATAGTAGTCTATATAGAAGAATTACTTTGTAGATAAGACGCGGAAATATCAGTAGAATTGGTTCCCTTCAGAGAGTGGCCTACTATTATCCAAGAAAGTGACCTAATTATTAAACAATCCATTACTGACACTGGAACAAATATTTTAAACTCTGACAAGTTCCAAGTTATCAGTGCGAGCATTTTTACGAAAGCGGCATTTTTAACCATACCCGTCAATGTATAGAGCGTCGTAAATCTGTACAAAATGGGAAGGGAAATTGCTGCGGCTCGTGTTAAATTGACCGCCACGCCGCAACGCGCTCAACTGATGCATCCCAAAAGTGACAGCCGCGCTCAACTGATGCATTCATTTCAGGTTAAATTTTCTCTTGCGCTCAACTGATGAACTCCCATCGCTATGACGTATTATGAACACAGGAGCAGTACAAGTGGCCCTCCGGGCTGCAGGACTCCACTGGTCTCGGTCGAGTAATACTTCCATTAACGTTTGTTACATTGTTCTAGGAAATCGTTCCCAACAACGTAGCAATTTTTAACTTCTGTAACATGAGTTTCAGTAAGATATTTATCGCTAGAAATATTTATAAATACAATTAACGATTAAAATTAACTTGCAGGACGCGTTCAATAATTGATCCTCTAGTTAAAATAAAATAAAATCAAAACCAATCAAGTTAAGTCTTATATAACCTAACCTAATCACGTAACCTAAAATAGTACAATTATTTCAATCTAACATGTTGCAATCCAATCTAATCTAAATGTAGAATGTCATTTAAAGGTTGATAAATTTATTGACAGTAATCAGTAAGGCCTTTTTATATCAAATTTCATTATTTATGTAATTTTGCTTTACACCTTAGTAGGCCTATATATTGTCATTACGATTTGTTACATATTTTGATATTTTTTCTTTCGATATGTTAATAGAACATTGTATGTTTGTGTATTAGTTTTCTAACAATTTTTTTGATTTTGTAAATTTAAAATTCTGAGATTCTTAGATATTCAGGTTTTTTAAACCACAATTTCTATAAATGTATATGTTCGTATCCGCAGTGTCTCAGGTGATAGAATTTATAGCTACAAATATAGTGGCCCCGGGTTCGATTCCCGGCAGGTAAGTGAAAATTTCTGTGATTTCTCCTTCCTACCAGGATTAGCTCCATATCCTGTGTATTCCAAAACGGTGATCTTACGCTTTCTGAACACATGACCACAGATTTATACTATTTTCGAATGTCTTATGCTGATTAATAACACAAGAGTGAGAGTGGAATGAATAGTGAGACTAACATCTGAATGTATATGATTTTCATGGTCTGTTAGATTGTGTTGAAAGTGTCATGAACTTGTTCTGCAGACATTTTTATTTGATGAATTTAGTAGACAGAAAACAATTAAAATTTGTTATTAATACATCAAACTGAGCTGAAAACACAATTTTAAGGACGATCGGGAAACTGGAAACATGTAGGAAGACTGTGAACTAATAGATGTGCCTTTTACAGATTGTGTCGAGTTCTCCCGGCGACCAGTATGAATATAATAATGGACCAAAGGCTAAATTAGAAAAGAACAAAGAACTGAAGCTATACGGGTACAGTAAGTTAGCAACTAGGAAGAGAATAAAAGAATTTGAGAATAAAGCAGCTGCATACAGGAAAGTCAGCGAAGAGTACATGGCCGAAGCCAAGAGATTAGACGTTCAGGCCTTGGTATATCAGAAGCAAGCTGCAGAACTAACAAAAAAGATAATGGAAATAGAGTCGAGTGCTAAATCGTATGAAGTAAAAGCACAAGAATTTCAAACAAAAACCAAACATTACCACGAAATATCCAAAAAGTATTTCGCCAAAGCTGCTGAGGAGAGCAAGATGGCCTCTGCTGCCGAGATCCAAGCCAAGACTGCTCTATCAGCAGCGAGTGAATACACGAATTTCGTAGAACAGAATCATTATTTCTCATCACATTTACAGAAGAGTGCTCTGCAAGCGGAAGAGAGGGCAAAATTACAGCTTACGCAAGCCACGTCTTTTTCAGCTAAAGCCAAACAGTATCAGGAGCACCGTCGAGAGTTCGTGAAGCAGTCTGAAGAAGTGGAAAAGCAAGCTCTTGAGGCTTACAGCAAGGCGAGTCAGTACCAGGCAAAGGCTCAAGAGTTCTACCACAAGGCAAAGCTAGCGACTTTGAGAGCCAGATATGTGCAGGAGTTGTATCAGCATTACCGCCTCGCAAGCCGAACCAAGAAGGCCTATGCAAGGAAGCAGGAAGAAGATTCTCAATATTACCAACAGAAATCTAAAGAAATTAGCGAAGAAGCTTTAGCGGTCAAGGCACAGGGAGCTGAGTTGAGAGAACACGAGAAGGTTGAAGTGGATCTTCCCAATAAGAAAACATAAAATGATAAACCGCTCACTTATGCAGAGTGCCTGAAAGCTGTGTTATCTTTCTTTGGAAGTTACGTTAGAGATTATATGCGGCATAAAATGTAAACATATGTTATATTTCTTTTCTTTTCTCCCTTCCAAATTTTGACTTACAAACCAAATTAGATCTCAAGAGATGAATTCATGCTCTTACCTTAAATTGAACATCGTTCTTGTAACATATTTATTTCGATGTATAACTTGTTAGAACTTTGGGAAATCGAGGTCTGATATTCCTAACATTCGTTTGGACAATTTGACTACTTAATTGAAGACCTCCCCGGAGTAAGAATGTAACCAACAGAACTACAATTCAAGTTTCATGACAAAGGAAAATAATTTCAGGAGCATATTTTTAAGGCCCTTATGTACTACCACAACGATTTCACTAATCAAGGATGTAAGTTTATTCTGCTATTGAATGCATTAATTTATTGTTAAAAGTAATGTTTCAAAATTACTTTTTGCACCTAAGTCGTATATTACAATAATTTTATATATTTGATTGTTAAATTGTTCAACTCTTTTGTTACTGAGAAAATGTCATCTTTCTCTTAATGCATGTAGGCCTACTCCTCTGTAAATTTCTGAGTATATTTCACGCAGATAAAATCATTAAATTATACTTAATTGCATAATAAAATGAAGGTTTAAAAATTAATTTCAATAATACGACTCAATTATATACTCTGTAAAAAAATCTATTAAAATAGTGTCTAAATAATGAACTTTCCGTTACCTATGTAGAAGTAATTATATGAACACAATGCTAAGAAACTTAATTAACAATTAGCTCAAGTATTAGTACAATTTCAGAATTTGGTTAAATTATCGAGAGACTGTACCTGTGTGATATGACGGAGGATTTATTTAATCAATTCTTGTCGTGTATCATAATAATATTTGAAAATAATATTACTGCCTTTTAAGCACAGAATGTAATAAGATTATCAGAATATCCTCGAAACCATTCATGAAAAAGTTTCTCATTTTATGCTTCATACGATCTCAGAATCTATTTATCTAATAAAACAATGTTTCTGAACATCCTGAATTACGGATGAATTCAAATTTTAAGAAACGTGTTTTATGTTGTTTGTTCTTTATTTGTTTGTATATATGTTATGACTTTATATTTCTTAATCTTGTGTTTAAATGTTATTCTACAATCTCGAAAATAAAATCGCACCATTTATTTAATAAGTTTCCTACAAATTTGTTTACTTATTTCCTAATAATATATTGAAAACATACAGAATAAATTTTTGTTACGTAATGAAAGTGTATCTTTTATTATTTATACCGATGAACTCATCCTATTGCCGATTTCTTTCCACCATTACTCCACTGCCGTTTAGTATGAGCGCTATAATTTGGTAGAGAGTTAAAGTAAATTACTATTATTCACATGGTTATAATAATTCATGATCATCATCATCATCATCATCATCATCATCTTTTTCTTCAAGGATTCACAGTTATAATCTCTTCATCTTCACTCTAGATCAGGTATGCAGAACTATGCGACAATTGTGGCAGACGTCACAAGCCGCAATACCTCACTCATCCCTTCCTTATACCCTACGCGTCATTGACATGTCAGGGTAGGCTGATTCGTATTCAGTGTCTGTGCTACAGAATCACGGACACGTCATCAACGCCGGTGGACTGTGGACGGGGAACCAACGCTTTCCCCATGCTTCCATCCCTCTCCTGCCCTGTTCTTCATCTCTGTTCTAAATATTTGTAAATTGATAAGATTAAAAGATGTACGATTAACAGCTGCAATGTTTGTACATAAGTATCTAGTGTGGGTATTTTATCAAAAGCTCTTAATAAGTATTATTCGAAAATATAAAAATATATTTCGAATTTAGTCTATGACATTCCTTGAGGGCTAAGGCCTCCTGCACGTAGGTAGGTAGCTCTGATTCACTATTTAGGTGAGCTATCCTAGAGAGTGTTAGACCTTGTTCTCTTGTTCATCGTCTCTCGTGTTGGGTATGAAGCAAAAAATATATTGGATATTCCATTTAAAATGAGAGAGTTGGAATTACTTCCGGTTAAACTCAAAGTATAAAAGCTCGGTATTACTATTATTGAGTTTTTAGTATACGGTTATTCCCACAAACCGAGTTTCATGTCTTTGAACCACATGCTCCAAAAGTTATTTAGGTGGGGTGGAACGTATTACTAACCCTGTACGTATATTTGTTTCACGACACTTTGAATTACAGTGAAATATGTTGTAGGTTATATAGATTGAACAGGATGAGTAAAACAAAATCATCACAGTTCAGAGTTTAACTATGCAATTAATTTAAATATGTAGAATAAGTTATGCAGTGCATATGTACATAGGCGCCGAATTTGGGAGTAGCAAGTTACTTTCTACCATCACAATTTATATAGGCATCGGGGGGCATCGTCCTCCAATAAAATTAATGGAAGAGTCTCTCCCCTACAAAATGTAAAGATTCTTCATGTTAAAAAAAATATATACTAATTTCTATAGTTATAGTCTTCAAAGTAATTCATCTGTTCGTTGTAATTGCTTTTAGATCCGAGTGGTATTTTGTACATGAGTACTATTCCTGTTATCCACAGACTTATACCCACAGGTACACGAATAAACAGATGTCAACACACGGTACCGCAGCGTGAACTAATTGGTTTTCTCCAAAAACATTAAGAACAGAACATATGTTCATATAAACGATTTGTTCAGAGTGACCAATATTATCACACCTCACACCATGTACCTTTCCTCCTGATTCACTCTGTATATAACATATATACACACATACACAGGGACATCATTATATTTTTACTTCAATTTTTATTGTACCTGAGTTTTTGAATGTATTCACTTCCCACACCTTCTACTAATGAAGTTCCAACTGTACTCCACACAGAACCAAGGTCGCATATAGTAAACAGTAGTAGTAAATATAGTACGTTCCAGAAATATGTTCGTGTTTTCCAGTGACGAAAGAGCTTTCAATTTTGAATTATGTTTTCGTTTGCCTACGTCGAATCCCGATTTCCCCCACCTGCTCCTGCTCGCCCCTCTGTAAAGGCTAGTGGCTAGGCTGTCTTAACTCTTTTCTGAAAACATTAATTTCTGTTAGTAATTGGACTTCTATATAAAATATTATACAACTGTTTAAAATAACTTAAATAAAAGGGCCTCGTTTAGTAATTAACTATCACGTGATTTGCCACTTGGACGGACGTAGATAGCATGTCTGAGTAATTTTGTCTGTGCGGGTCGGGCAGAAGTGAAGATTGAATTTACACTACTTAAGGTACTCTTTCATAGAGTAGGTACAGAATTATTTCAACATAAGTTACTAGTACGAAACACGAAACTGGAAATTGGTATTAGATGCAATAGTCTATAGTGCGATAATATACACAAAAGAACTGAAGCCTCTATCGAAATGAACAGCCACCATTTTAAAAAATGTGTTTAAATATCCATATTATGATTATTTTTCAATTTAACTTATTTCTCTATATTGTACACTAATATGCTCTAGACAGTATAATATACACTGCATAATGAATACGTTCGCATGGTTAACTCAGTTCATGAGTAAAAACACTTATTGTTAATAATGTACTGTGTTGTGATTAAACAAGAACGTAATGAAAATTATCAAACTCAAAATTGCGATATTTCCTAGTTTACGTAAATGGATGAACTACTTTTCTTCCCTTCTACACCTAGTAAAGTGATTTGTTTGTATTTTACGCCAGTATCATGGAACTCCAGTCGTGGAAGGGGGTAGAAAAAGGTGTTGTTTCTCGACTGTTAATACAAAGGTATAGCCAGGTTAATATTAAAAATGTTAGTCAAAATAAAATGATATGCCTGTTTACATGGATCATTCCAAAATTAGTGACAACCTTTAATGAAGAATCAAAACGTAGTTATTTACATTCCACATCATACAGTCTATTCTTAAAAGTAATCTCTTCCAGTATCTCGTACCCGTCGCCACACCTCTGGAAGACGACGGATGCCATCCACAGCGTCACTTTTCTCTAAGCTTCTAATTGACTGTTCTACAGAATATTATAATGGCTTATTTCTAATGCGTGACCTTTCTCAGTGTTAGGAGAAGGTCGTAAACACAGGGATTGATATCCGGAGAATACTGAGGATTCGCCAAAATTTCCCAGTTCCACATGTGAAGTAAATTAACTACATGGGCAGCCACATGACAATGAGCACAATTGTGAAGCACAATAGGATGAGTATTCAAGAGATTTCTGTGCTACTGGCGCATTGCTGATCGTAAATGGCGTTCCAGAAAGTGACTGTAAAATGCAGCATCCACGAACCTTCCAATTGGAAAAGGATGGAAGATTAACACACCCTCGCTAGGCCTCCTAATCACAAACCACCGTAAACATAACTTTGAATGGGTCCTGCTCTAGTCTACAATTCTTTAGCCTTATGACTTTACATTATAATAGTTTCATTATTATAATCACTTCATACAGAGTATAGATGAAATTATTATCTTATAGCGTACCGGTACCAAGAACACATACAGGCACCACTCCATCTCATACTATCAACTAAGATTAGCCACAGCTTAGGGAACTGAATACTAGTAGTGATGGCACAGATTTTTCAATGATAGTAACAAAGGAGACATTTAACCTCGATTATACACAGTATTGCTTAAGGACACCAGGTAGCAATTCTATTGCACTCTGTGGCTATAAAGCTATCATTTTCAAAATGTGATATATTCACTTATATTCAAGAAAGTCCCTGAAACTTCTACAATCAGTTAAATTCGTATCATATAAAATTGTGAGAATGAATCCTCTGTGGATATTTGTATATTATTACCGGATTTTTAAATTATGAAATATACATAAAAGGGGTGGGGGAGTTTGAACATATTATATAGGCATCATTATCTCACAAACCAGTATTCATGTAAGGTTCAACCTCATACCTTATATGACATATCCGGTGAAGCCTTTTGCTACTTTTTATATTCATATTGAATATAAAAAATATAATTTACATATAAATCTTTGTGCTATATTTTTCCTCCATTCATAGTGTTCTACTCAAGTACACTGCAATCCAGCTTTTTCCAATCTTTCATATTTCCTGCCTTTCTCTTAGTATCCGCTTATGATCCATATACAGATTGATTCACGAGGAAAAGGTAAAACATTTAGGATCTGAATTCTGAAGTCATTCAGAGTCAAAAAGTTCGTATGAATATAGGTCCGTTTTCGAACGGTTACGGAGATATGGCTCTTTGATTTCACAAAAACTTCTAAGATTCCATTTTACTAACTCGCATTTAGAGACAAATAACGGAAAAATTTAAAGTTTATATTCATGTATGCATACATACCTAATATTCTAGACGTCGGGGTCGATGTTTTCGCACATTTTCAAAGGTACCTCCTTCTGCTTCAATGCACTGTTGCGCTCGAGCGTGAATCGCGCTCATCGCGCGGGAGAGTTGCACGTAACTGTTCTCTATGCCGCATCCAAAATACGGTCGATTAGCCTCTCTCGTTTCCCCCTTCCTTTGCTATATCAAGTCTTTCATCCAACCCCATAGACAGTAAGTACTCTTCGATATGGTACCCTTCCGTTCGGAAAGCGTCGCTCATATTCGCCATAACTCGGAAATGAAGCATTTCCGGACACATGTTGTAATGAACTATTTTGATTGTCTACATGTGGGAAATACATACCTGAAATTATGCCTCGTATTTTTTAAACACCCTGTATATATAATTTATAAATCTGGTAATATTAAAAAAACGCCCTAGAGGATTAATTCCCACATTTGTATGTTTCAAACTTGTGTTTAACAGGTGGTAAAAGTTTCAGGGGCATATCTTTACATAACAGCAGGGAAAATACTGAACTTAAAAAATATTACGTTTTTAGCCACAAAGTACAGAGGCTCTATTACTACGTGGTGCCCTTAAACACATAATTATGTGTATTTTTTAAAATTAGATGAAATGGCTGTATGATATTGTGATTGTTTCTCAAGTTAATATATATATATATATATATATATATTTAAAAGTGACGTTAATATTTAATTACATACAGTAGATTAACTTCAGTTCATTCATGTGTAACAGATAGGTTTAGGGAAAATATATTTTTCTAATGTTATCCGAAAGAAAATTACGAGTAAATACACTTTACTAACGACAGCCCAAGCTGCTAAGTCGCTTATCCTGGAGACTGTTTCGAGTATAAATATTGGAAAATAGAATAATAAATAATTCTGCATATAACATTTTTGTGAAATAAAAGGAATCGTGGGATATAGGCCTACTGTGCCTGTAATTTTAATTATCTTATAGAAAAGAACACTTAAAAGAGTAGGATAGTGTTGATTGTTATCTTGTGCTTCTCACTTCCTTTGACATGATTTTTGTACTGAAGTGATTTGATATATTACGTGCAAATTGGTTAAATTATCTCGTAGACTCTGAATGTGAACGAAATTTGTCCAGTAAGGGGAAAAAGTAAAAGTAACTGGACATAGAAAGACAAAACGGCAAAAGAACTTTATCAGTGATGCTGAAGAAATATATCTCGCCTTGTCATGTCGTATAGAAGCCTGTATCGCCGACTTTCGCGAACGAACTGCAACTGTCGAATAGTTATGAAACGTCATGAAAGCAAAACTCAAGTACGAGTATCTTTCGTCTTTAAATTATTACTGATCGTCTACGCCTGTAATCATAATGTGATGTTTATGCTCTAGAGTCTAGAATTTTGTATAGGCTTAGTTAATTATAGGTTCGACTTCCCAATATTAGCTTCATTCAAAACAGATTTTTTTTTATTTTTGGGACATTGATAAAATAACTATGAAATAAATGAGAAATAATAATGTAAATTGTAATTCTTCAGAGAATTTACCTCAGAGTGTTGAGTTAATAAAAATCGCACAAAATAAACCAGCAATCTCTTTGAGAAGTTGTCACTGATCTGATTCAACGAAGTTTGTGCCTAAAGGTACTTGTCCTATGCAGGGTGTCTCAGGATGAATGTAAAATACTTCAGGATAATGTAGTTTGGTTTAACCGTCATCAATTTAACATGATATGCCTATGTCCGAAGTCTAACTGCTGGAGAGAAATTAAGGGAAGAAATACAGCAACGTCTTGCAGTTCCGTGTAAGCCCTACAGTATGCCAGATATTTTGCACACGACAGCATCTGAACACAGCCAGTGTAGTTCAACACACAACTGAATACACGTTCACTTGACATTAAATTCGTTTATTCTCATAGCGAATATGCAAGCATGCATTTTGTTTATGAATTTTGTGGTGGCGATACAGACGACGTTTTTTCCAATTGCAGGATTCCATTTACCTGATGTTATCTGAAACTGGCAAGTTACCAAGTGTTTCATTATGGTCGGAAAGAGAACCGGTATCTGTACATGATATGAATTTACAATAGTTAATTCATGGAATCCATAAAAAGGACAAACTTAGTAATTTGCAAATCAATCTTTCAGGTATAACTCCCTGTAAAGTTGATTTGAATAATTTCGAGGGAAAAATTGTTCCGGGGCCGGGTATCGAACCCGGGACCTTTGGTTTAACGTACCAACGCTCTACCAACTGAGCTACCCGGGAACTCTACCCGACACCGATCCAATTTTTCCCTCTTTATCCACAGACCTCAAAGTGGGCTGACAGCTGTCAAGCAACCAAAGTTGAGTGCACACTAACTCTGTGTGACTTTAATTATGGCTTTCTGTTAACGAACAGTGACGTGTATTATGCAAATCAATCTTTCAGGTATAACTCCCTGTAAAGTTGATTTGAATAATTTCGAGGGAAAAATTGTTCCGGGGCCGGGTATCGAACCCGGGACCTTTGGTTTAACGTACCAACGCTCTACCAACTGAGCTACTGAGTTAGTGTGCACTCAACTTTGGTTGCTTGACAGCTGTCAGCCCACTTTGAGGTCTGTGGATACAGAGGGAAAAATTGGATCGGTGTCAGATAGAGTTCCCGGGTAGCTCAGTTGGTAGAGAGTTGGTACGTTAAACCAAAGGTCCCGGGTTCGATACCCGGCCCCGGAACAATTTTTCCCTCGAAATTATTCAAACTTAGTAATTTGTTTTGTGTAATTATTTTATTTTCTTACTGAGTTTGTATTTAATAATGAAAAAAATAAATTATGGTTTATTTAACGACGCTTGCAACTGCAGAGGTTAGATCAGTGTCGCCAGTGTGTCACAATTTTGTTCCGCAGGAGTTCTTTTACATGCCAGTAAATCTACTGACATAAGCCTTGGCATTTAAACACACTTAAATTCCATCGACCTGGACACCTGAACCGTGATCGAACCCGCAATCTCGAGCATAGAAGGCCAGCGCTGTACTAAGTACGCTACCGAGGCCGACTACTGTATAATGAAATAACATCACAAGAAGCAGCATTTTCAGTAAAGTATATCACAATGTTCTGTAACGTAGAAATACATTTATAATAAAACGAAAGAAGACCAGCCTCATGGGCTAGTGGTCACAGCTTATGACAACAGTTTATGACGTCCCAGGTTCGATTCTCGGTTAGAACATAGGAATTTTTCCGTAAAGGGGAATGTTCCTGTTTTCGTGCATGGTCTGGAAATTAGGTTAGTCTTAGATTTAAGACCTCTCCTGGCACTTCATAATCATCCTATCATAATATCATCGGGGCAGCGTAACTCCGACTTCGAACCTCAGAAGTAGGTTATAAATAAGTCATTTCCAGGAGAAACCAGAAATGTAAAAAATGACAACCTGGTAGCATTGAGTAAAAAAAAAAAAATAAAATACAAATTTAAACGTAAAAAATTTAACCGGTGTCTGGTATAGTTAATGGCTAACTCAGTCGGTAGAGCGTTGAGTGATCAGCCAAGGGTCCCGGGTTCGATACCACATTTGCATAATATACGTCACTGTTCATTAATAGAAAACCAAAATTCTAGTCACACAGAGTTTATGTGCACTCAATGTTGGGTCTTTGACGGCATATCAAGTATGTGGATAGAAAGGGAAAAATTAAGCCGGTGCCTGGTATAGTTTTTGCTTAGCTCCGCCGAAGGTCCCGAGTTCGATATCCGTCTCGGAACAATTTGTCCCTTGCAATTATTCAAATCAGCTTCACAGGGAGCTATACCTGAAAGCCAGATTTGCACATCTACGAGTATATTGCTTCTCTCCGTTTATAAATTCGCCCATCAATAACTTCCCAGCCGTTACATTTCGAATATAAATACATCAAGCTAAATCGATGTAGATTAACCAAAACTACAGTACACTATCCTGAAGTATTTTCATTCCTCCTGATGCACTCTGTATGTAACTCAAATTGTGCTAATTGTTGGACCTTCATGCTTACACATAAACTAATAATATCACAAAAATTTGCTATATACAGTGACATCATTTTATTTTTACTTCAAATTTTATTGTACTTGAGTTTTTAATGTACTTCACTCCCACCCCTTCTACTAATGATGTTCAAACTGTCCTCCAAGGCCGCATATATTAGGCCTAAGCAGTACTGAGTTAGTGAGTATAGTACGTTCCAGAAATATGTTCGCGTTTTCAATATTAAATCGTATTTTTGCACAAGTACTGTCGTCCGTTTGCCTATGTCGCATCCCGATTTCCCCCACCTCCTCCTGCTCGCCGCTTTATAAAGGCTAGTGGGTGGGCTGTCTTAGCTCTTTTCTGAGAACATTAATTTCTGTTAGGAATTGGACGTCTACGTAATATTATACATCTGTTTAAAATAACTTGAATAAGAGGGCCTCGTTAAGTAATTAACTGTCACGTGATTTCTCCCCTTTCTACGATCCTGTGACAAAACCACTTGGACGGAGAGTAGATAGCATGTATGAGTAATTTTATCTGTGAGGTCGGGCAGAAGTGAAGATTGAATTTACAGTACGTAAAGTACTCTTTTATAGAGTAGGTACAGAATTATTTGAACATAAGTTACTAGTACGAAGGACGAAACTGGTAATTGGAATTAGATGCAATAGCCTATAGTGCGATAATATACATAAAAGAACTGAAGCCTGTATCTAAATGAACGGCCACCATTTTCAAAAATTTGTTTAAATATCCGTATTATGACTATTTTCCAATTTAACTTCATTCTCTATATTGTACGCTAATGTGCTGTAGACAGTATAATATACACTGCATAACGAATACATTCGCATGGATAACTCAGTTCTTGAGAAAAAACACTTATTGTTAATACAGTACTGTATTTTAATTAAACAAAAACCTAATGACAATTATCAAACTCAAAATTGCGATATTTCATAGTTTACGTAAATGGATGAACTACTTTTCTTCCCTCCTATACGTAGTAAATTGATTTGTTTGTATTTTATCCCAGTATCATCGAACTCCAGTTGTGGAAGGGGGTGCAAAGGGTGTTTCCAGTTTCCAAAGGTATAGCCGGGTTAATATTAATAATGTTAGAAAAAATAAAATGATATCCCTGTAGTAATTGCACAACTCGAAAAATGACACGACTACAAAGAAGTTGAATATAATATTTACATACTGTACAACACGCCGATTATGGGAGAGCTGAAGCATTCTATAAATATTTTATATGAATGTTAGGTAAAGATTTCGATTATTTGTTTGGAAAATTAACGTCGCTAATAGAAATGAGAGACACATTACTGAGGCAGTCCATTTCACACACAGAACGTGTTTTAGAAATATAGCAATGGAGTGTATATAATCAAATATTATATTACTTTTTCATTTATGTAACGTTACTGAGCTGTTCTTTAAATGCTCGTCCACAAGAAACCGGGAACGAGAATGAGAACGGAAAAATTATTGAAATAGGCTACATTTATTTAAATGTAAGCATCCACTATTAACGAGAAGCTTGCCGGAGCCCAGGTACGGGAATGTGAAGGTCAGCCAAGGATTAAATTTTCCGTTCTTGTTTCCGATCACAGCCTACTAGATTCATTCTGTAGTCAAAAATCTATTTGGTCGTTGTACATTCTGTAGCTATAGTGATATAACTTCTTCATCATCTATTTTTTGTATCCTCTGATTGAGGTTATGGCTGATATACACATCTATTATCAGGCAGTACACTTCACTTGACGATATGTTCCTGAGGAAGAACAATTTGTTTGTATGCATCTGAAGTCTGACTAGAGTAACTCGCTTCACTTACAATGTAGGACTTTTCTCAAAATTGAAAAGTTTTACTTGATTAACAGCGGATCATACCTCGAATTCTGAGTAAATAAACATAAGCTACATAGCCTATTCAATCTTGAGCTTCATAAATTTATTTCCATAATATCTGCTACTTGGAAGAAATTAAAACCGTATTAGTAACTTTTACAACACTTTTATTATCTAAAAGAAGCATGAAAATGTAGACTTCCAAATCCGTTAAGACGGCATGCACAGTGTTGCGTAGATGCTGAAGAAGTAGATGCTCAGTCACGTTTCGTAACATCCAGTGCAGTGATCACGACCGAATGACGTATAAAACAGTCGCAAAGTTCTAGTTGTGCTCATAACAGTACACGCTAACATGGACATGGATATTAGTATAATTTTTATTGTAGCAGTACTGAATTGTTTATCAGAGGTAAGAATATTAAATGGAAGGAATTTTACATTATTTTAATGGATAAGGTACAGCTTATAGCAGTAAAAGGTTTGGAAAAAAATATATTTTTACGATTTTTTTTTTTTTTCAAAATTCAAAATAGTGGCAGTTCACTGTGCAGTGATGAAGCGTTTCCCTGCTAACTCATACGTTTGTTAACTTTTTCATGTCATTTCTCTTATATTTTATTGCTGAAACTCATGTTTACAATATCATGCTCTTTAAACTACATTCCTTAATAAATATTTTTTTTAATTTTGTGTTAGAATAAAATACTAATATTGACCATTTTTAAAATGAATTTATTTTTTACCAGACAATCTATCAAAGGTAGAGAAGTGATCTTGCATCATATTATAGATATGACATGCATAAATAGACATAAAAAATTCATCACAGTATGTTGGATAATTTTTGAGTTATGTGGGAAACGCTTCATCTCTGCACAGTGAACTGAATTTTGAAAAAAATTTAAATGATTTTTTTAATCGTAAAAATATTTTTTTTTTCATATAGCGGAAGAACACATACCAATTTTCATTATTGTACAAGATTCAGCAATGGAGGAAAATAATTGAATATTTCCAAAATTTTACTGGTGTGAGCTGTACCTAACCCCTTAACTGAACCTCATAAATATTTATTAACAAAGACTAAAGGTAAAAGTATGATAGAGACTGGATTAATCTTGCACAGAATAGGGACCGATGGCGGACTTATATAAGGGCGACAATGAATCTAGGGATTCCTTAAAAGCTAATTGTAAGTAAGTAAGTAAGTAAAGGTAAAAGTATCAGACATTGAAATTTAGAGCAACCTTAGCAAATTGTTAGAGCAGCTGCTTTCCAAGTCACACATTCCAGTTCAAATATTGGCAAGTCCAAGTCTAATTTGTGGTCATATCCCAGAATATTACAATCTCCCCGATCTTCTTAACCACCATCTCAATGTCACTGCTCCATGACCAATTTAACGTCTCTTGTATGATACAAGATGCATAATATATAAACAACTTGAGATGAAAACACATTAAAAAGTAGAATTATTTTGTGCATTGACACTAAGATCGTTGGTTATAACTTCTTTCAGGTATGAATATTTATTGTTGTCTCATGTTTCATGTTGGTTTAAATACTTAAAAGGATTAGGATGTATTCATTTCACTATGGTCCCTCAAGTGTATTATTGGAATTTCCTCAAGGAGGAAGTACACATATTATTTTGTGTACATTGGGTTGATGCAAGTAACGCTCTTTCGCTGTGACAAATATTTTTATTTGATATGAATAGAAGTCAGAACTTAATCAGTAACATTATCTGTGACTCTAAGCCAACGCTGCGGTAGTTTTCATTCCGCGTGTGAAGAAATCTGCTGGTTTTGAATTAAAGAAGTGGTTAAACCAAGTTTGTAACCCTTTTTAGTTAGGAAAGGAGTTCTCTTGAAAATTGTTGGATAGAGAAGGGAAAATGCGGAAATCTGAGGGCGCGAGAATATCCAGGATGCGGAATAGCAAGTTCCTGCATAGCTTATTATTGCGATATACCGAAGTACATATGATATTTCCGTGCAGGAATTCTGAGTTATCATATGATAAAGGATCGGTGGAGCGAAGAAAAATTTTCTTCGGCACCGGGATTCGAACCCGGGTTTTCAGCTCTACGTGCTGACGCTCTATCTCTGCACTAGGTGACTAGACTATAGACTATATATTATATAGTCTATTGACATAGTGAAGCCTCTCTGCCATTTTGTTCACTTAATATAAATAAAAGAGATAATTCTTACAAGTAAAACTACAATGGTCGCTATAGTTCTGGAATTCTGTGCTCGAGGTTGCGGGTTCGATCCCGGTCCAGGTCGATGACATTTAAGTGTGCTTAAATGCGATATGCTCATGTCACTAGATTTACTGGCATGTAAAAAATCTGCGGGACAAAATTTCGGCACACCGGCGACGCTGATATAACCTCTGCAGTTGCGAGCATCGTTAAATAAAACATATGTTAAAAACAACTACAGTAAAATTACAGTCTTTCCACGTTCCTGCTAGGTTTCTCGGCTTTTGCTATAGTTGATCAATCTTCCCATGTGGTTCGTGATCTTCCTTTTACCCTCCTGTTCTTAATTGTTACAATCAAATGAATTTTAGTTTATTTCATTTATAGTTTTCTGCGCAATGGCAGTCTTTCTCCGCAAATCCAGCATTCTTTCCTATTTCACGCGTTCCTTCTAGGTTCCGAACATATTCCATATATATTAATGTTGTGCATTATCCAATATCTTTTTATGTTCCGAACCTTTATTTATAGTAAGTAAATTAATTCATAATCACTACAAAACTGTAAAGATGACAATTATAATTACAAAACCATTCATCTGTAAAGTAAATTATTGAATTTAAATAATTCAATTTGATTGAGTAAAAATAATGATAACATTCCGTGTCGTCCATATTCTGTAATAAAAAATATTGTTCAATTTAATGTCTTTTTCATCAGAGTGATCAGGCGTAAACTGTTAGTAGACTATTCGACACAAGTAACACCATTGTCTCAGTTAAGCGTAAAGATAATATTTAGTTCACTCTAATAATACAGTAAAACCTTGCTAAATACCCTCTATAAAAAGGAAACCTGCACAAACGAAAAATAAATTTGGGAACGGAATGATTTCCTATGTAAAATAATACTTTAAAACGGAAAACTCCCTAACGCGAAAACGGAATAATTTTTGGGCACCATTTAGGTAAAAAACCTGACTAAAACGAATAATTTTAAGCGTAACTGTTGCTAAATTCTATCAAACCATTTTTAAATTTGAGATAATACTGTACGAAGCATGGTATAATTTTTGTGTGACTGTACATGCAATGATCTGGAAGACTTTCGCTATTCTATGTCAGGCGTTGGGGGTGAAGCTTCTCTAACTATTCTGTGCTTATTGTCAAGGACCAGGGCAGGTTACAAGCCAATACAATGATAAAGGACAGTGCGAGTAGAATAAAACTGCGAATAATTGTAGTGTAGTGTCAATTTAGTTTCATATTTCCGTTTATTTATTCTGAGTTTTGTGTTAATATGCCAATACAGTGTTAAATAACAGTGCGAATAAAGTAAAACTGTGCGATTTAATAAAAAGTCTAGATGACCAGTTCTATCATAGAGGAGTGGCTTCATTCTTTTAATGCAGCAATGAAACGTCAAGGTCGTAAGGTCCTACTGTTTTTAGATAATGCTACCTGCCATCCAAGGATTGATTTGTCTAAAGTGAAGTCAATCTATGTTCCATGAAACACAACTTCAATTACACAACCGTTGGATTAGGGCGCAATTTACACTCTGAATTGATGCAGGACGCGAAGGAAATCCTACAACGTTCCCTTAAAAAAAAGTCGCGGCAATGCACTTTAAAAGAAATGTGGAGGCCAAGAAACTAGGGCGCAGAAAGAGGGGGGGGGGGAGAGAGAGCGAGAGACTACAATTACGTAAGTTAATAATTATGAAAATAAAATTGACTTTGCATGTACTGTAGTAACTTTTATTTCAAATTATTTATTCATTGTGTTCTTCCTACAGTGAGCATATGGCAGTAGTCTAATCTTACTTTTGACAAAACTCAACCCTTTGTAAAAGGAAACCCTGTGAAAACAGAAATAAAAAAATTCTGGAACGATCGCGTTTCGTTTTAGGGAGGTTTTACTGTATATATGCTAGACCATGCCGAAAGGTAGTAATTATACACCTGGTAGCAGTCCTTTAATGCATGTCATTAAAGTACACCTATTCATTAAAGTTCAGGTTTTCGATTATTCTCGGATAAGCAATCGAAAAACAACGAGGGAAACATCACGGAGGCTGGAAATCCAATACTGTCGCAGAAGTTTATGTTCTGTCACTATAAGAATTAGCGTTAATTGTAAATAATAATCATATAAATTCAATTTGTCATCTCGTTTTTCAATTCTAAATCAATTTCCAGGTTATATCAAAATTAGTTCATGTTATTCTCTAGATTATATCAAGGTCAATGACATTATTGATCCTCGGAAAAAATCAATACTTTCGCTTCTGCGCACATCTCACAATTAACGAGCTATGAACAAGGTCACTTCCGATTTTCTGTCAGATACAAATAAAATGAATACTTCTGAATAATTTCAACTCAGAAATATGGTAGAGCATAAAACGTCGTATGAAACTTGCCTATAATGGTAATTAAGACGCTCGTATAAAAATTATGAAACTCGCTTGCGCTTGTTTCATAAACAAACATACTCGCGTCTTAATTACTATCATTATAGGCTCGTTGCATAATGTACTATTAAACTTCGTATGTAATAATGTATTGGTAATATTTTAGCGAAAGAGATCGTAAAGAGATTAATCGACAACACTAGTGCAATGAATGAATGAGGGTGAAATTGGATGATCCAATGCATCAGATAAATTTTACTCCAAAGACATCCCTATTAAAATATGATATCTTACTGCTGTGTATTCGGACGTCATTGCTCTTAATTGCATGAGCGCTCTTATAAATGAATTTTCCTTAAATATTTATGTACTGATTTCATTGCAGGTCACCTACGCAGAACCAGAGACAAAATTACCTTCAAAAACCGTAGAGATTGAAAAATTAATTGACAAAAAATTGATAAAAAATCAAGAACTTAAGGAACTGAAAGCTGTAAAACAAGAAAGCATTGTTTCAGCGAAAGATCTGGGACATATTACAAGTCACGAAATTTCTGCGAAGTCCGCAGCAGATCACAAATTGGCTGTTAAAACAGTTTCTTTGAGAATTGAAAAGAAGAATACAGAGAAACATTATAGAACAAAATATTACAAATCGAAGGCGCATCAACATGAATACTATTTCAAACAATTCACTAAAAGATCGGAGTTTTTGGAGAAGAGAGCTTTAACCCATAAAGAAAAGGCAGACAAGTTTCTGAAGTCCGCACGTAGACACGAACTAAAGGCCAAAGAATACATAGACAAGTCAAAATCTGCTAGAAAAACAGGCGAACATTTTCATAGTATGGCTGGAGAATTTCTAAGCCAATCAAAATCAGAAATGAGATCGTACGCCCTAGCAGATGCTGAATCCAGAGAGGCTGCGGTACTGGCAAGAGGTTACGAAACAGAAGCAAAGGACCACTTCATATGGGCAGCAGATTTGAGAAGTAGAGCTCAGAAACTGATACATATTGCCAATCTACATAAAAAATATGCCTTAGAGGCTGACCATAACGCCAAGAAGTTGAAAACAATTGCTGAACAAGAAGAAAAGAACTCAAAATTACATCTGGACAAAGCTCAGAAATTTGAATCAAAACATTTACAATCTGATGTAAGGGCTAAAGGGTTCTTTAATAAATATGAAGATTATTTGCTGAAATCAAGATTAGAGAAGAATACTGCAAGACAATCAAAGATAAAGGCATTGTACGAGGAGGAGTTAGCAAAGGCATATGATCAAATGTCACTAGAGATGAAAGCAATCGGACAGCTTGAGGAATCTGAAGTATATTCGTTGAAAAGAACGGCTCACACTGCAGGAAAGACTGCTAAAGCCCTCGAAAAGGCGGCTTTTCATGTGATAAAGAGTGACAGATGAAGTCATGAAATGTGTCATTGACTAAAAAGGTTAAACATTTTAGTGTAAGTAATGTTACCAGATATGTATAGCAGTTTCTCTACAGATATATTTCAATTTACATCTCCATTCCTAATACAGTAGATCCCCATTTCAAACAATAAAATTTAATAGAAGATTGAGGAAATTTATTGTGATATATTTCAATAATTCCCAAGACAAATTATTTTCGAACAAGTTTAATTTCTACTTACAGCAATTCTTAAGTGTTTTCTACTATAATTCTAAAAAGGTCCGTTATCTTTTGTTTTCTTGTTGTCGACGCAAACGAAGGAAGGTCTGCAGGACGAGTTGTTGTTGTATAACGTTAAGTGAATTATAAGAAAAGAAACACGCAGAAAAAGTGTTTGCTACCTTCTACATTACATAAAAATTTGAACATCAGAACATAATTTTTTTAACTTGTATTAATAGTGATACTGAGGTTGGTTTCATTCAACATGCGAAAAACTGAATTATCTTGTTAGTTCTAAAGTATTTTTGTCAGCGAAAGAAGTTTCCTTTCATTTGACATCACTGTTTGAAGAATTTTGTTTGTTTTTAACGCTGAGTGTCCGTAAAATATATCAAAATATAGAAACATAATTTTATATGCAAGTTATGTTACAAATTAAATGTTGTTTAATGTAATAAAGTTTTAAGTATTGTTTGTTTATTTTTTTAATACAAGCATTTGAAATACTTTTCTCTTTGTAATTATACTGAAAATATTTACATGTGTACTATGCATAAAGAAAAGTATATACTAATAAAAGAATAAACTTTGTTGATAATGGTGGGAATTTGTCAGTATACTTGACTGTTAGAGACTTTCCCGAATTCATAGAAGCCCACGTGAACAGATAAGTTTAATGTACAGTATTTTCAGGAATTTGCCTCACTATGATTATTTATTTCATTGTTGCAAAATGGGTGTTTGGTTTGGTTTCTAATACCGAGCATTCGGTAACAATATAGATAGATACATGGATTTATTGAGCAATATTATACATACAGATGTACTATATTATCAGAATTTGCTCTTAAATCCAATGCATGGGTCTTCTGACCGTACAGCTGTCAAAAAAAAAAGTGGCCGCACTCGTGAACAGCGAATATTTTCAAAGTCCACTTCGGATCGCGGCGATGTTACACGATGCATGTGCTTGTACAAGCAGATCCCGAACTATGAAAGTGTTCCATGTCTGCGCCTCGTAGGCCAGCGGTAGAGTGTTTGTTTAATGATTAGGTTGTGGGTTCGGGCCTTCTTCAAGTTTTCATTTGATTTTTTAATCGTTCTTTAGCGATGTAAATGCTATTAAAATTATCATTTATATTCAGTTATCGTTCTTTATGGATATCACGTTATTTATATTTTGTTATCGTTCTTTAGAGATATGAATAAAATTCAAGTCATCATTTGTATTCTGTTATCGTTTTATAACGATATGAATAACAATTATTATTATTGTATCTCCAATGGTGGTTAGCCCTATTTTACATATGTATGTTACGGCTATAGTTTCATACACAAAAAAGATAAGCATAAAGAGAAATGGAAAAGAAAATTAAATTAGCTTACGCGATGTAAACAAAACATAAACAAACCGTAAATTAGTCATTGCGATTGCAAAATAAATATCAGGTATCAATTTGAAACATACAAAAACATTAACAACACACATACGTAACACTTCTATAACACAAATACGCAGCCTTCCGTACCATACATAATAAATTAATACACAATAGTCATACAAACACAATCAAACTATAATTACGACATTGCGACGACATCAAGCATCACATAACTGACTCACATACATAACAAATCAAGCATCCGTTACAACACATACACTTCAACATAATAATCACACTTTTAAAAGTTACAAATTTGGCTCCAAGAAGAATAAATAGGACACTGTTACTAATTACTATTCTTCTACAATTTCTTAAATATATCTGTAATAAATATGTGAAATTCCGATATGAATAATATTCACGTTTTTTATATTGTTATCGTTCTTTAGCGATATAGATAATATTCAAGTTATCATTTATATTCTGTTTTCCTTCATTAGCATTATAAAATAGTATTCAAGTTATTTATATTGTTATTGTTCTTTCGCAATATAAATAATCTGTATTTTATGTAAGTAATTATTATAACACAAATAACCATCTTTCTTTGTAAAATAGGTTATTTTATTTAGATAATTAAATAAGTATTATATAATATCTTATAATAATTAAACAAACCGATATTTATCATTTATATTCTGTTATCGTTCTTTAGTAATACTGTATAAATAATATTCAAGTTATTTATATTGTAATCGTTCTTTTGCGGTATAAATAACATAAATTTAATATTAGGTTTGGAAAAATCCAGTTGCATAATACTGGTATTAGTTTTTCTTTTTGTATTGTTACATTAATAAATGAAAAGGAGTAACGAGGAATTGAACCTGAGACGTTGACATCTAAATTTCGACGTTCGTCCGCTGAGCTACGAGGGCAAAAGTGTGGAAACATTTTCGGAAAAATTGGCCCTATCACACTCTAAGATTTTCTGATGATTCGTAGAAGCTAGTCCAGGATGCGAGGGGCAAAGGCTAATTGAGATTTCCCGGTCTCTGATCGGGTCAAACATCCTGATAGATTTAATATTTAACCCTTGCCGTGACTTTCGGTGAAGTCCGGAGGGCCCAATTAGTCAAATCCACTCTCCTCATCTCCATGCTTGGGTCCCCTGGAATTTAATAAGATGCGAAAGAGATAGTGGTGTGCGGAAAGCAACAGGATGTTACCGCATTTAGGTCTATCCTTCCCAAGAAAAGCTGCAAACATGAACAAAGGAAGCTTTTAATAGAAGAAGAAGGATCTTCTGCGGACCTCTGGAAAAAGAACTAAGGAAGAGACTAGTGAAGTGCTTTGTGTGGAGTGTGGCATTATATGGGGAAGGAACATGGACATTACGACGAAATGAAGAGAAACTAATTGAAGCATTTGAAATGAGGATGTGGTGAAGAACGGTGCGTGTGAAGTGGACAGACAGAATAAGAAATAAAATTGTGTTTGAAAAAGTGAGTGAAGAAAGAATGATGCTGAAACTGATTAGAAAGATAAAAGGGAATTGGTTGGGTCTCCGGTTGAAAAGAATAATAGAAGACATTAGGATATGTGGATCATATGCGGAGACTAAGAGGAAGGCAGAAAATAGGAAAGATTGGAGATTGCTGGGTTTGCATTGAAAGACCTGCCCATGGACAGAACACTTATGTATATGGGTATGTTCAGAATGCCTGGAATATCGTATCTAAGAACAGTCGCTATTTGCAAAGACTAGTCGATTCCATGCCCACTCGACTGCAAGATGATCGAGATAAGAGGAAGATAGACTAAATATTGAATTGTGGCTTTTTGTTTTGTTTTTTGAACGCTTAATTGTTTGAATGTTTTAAGGCCGACGCCAGTTAATTTGTTATGTTTATGCCACGAAAGATATTTTTATTGAGAATAAAATCTTTTTTCTTTCCATTTGCAGCCACAATATCATAATGATAAAGTCATGGCATAATATATTAATGAACCTGATGTTATCTACTAAAATAATCGTAAAAGAGAAAGGAGCCATTATGTATAGTTTGTCTCTCTCAAAAACATAACAAAAAAGAACATGAAAAGCACGAGGTTGTAGTCGAACGCAGGACCTCATGAATAAGAGGCCTGAACGCTACCATTACGCTATCGAATCACAGAGAGAATACTTCAATTATAACTGCAGATATCAGGCAACTTGGTCCAACAACACGTAACATCGCCTGTCTCCGAATTATAGCGAAGATACCCGAAGGGAATTTTGTTCCAGGAGAGCGGCCACTTTTTCTTTTGACAGCTGTACATGCTGTGTAAAACAAGTCTACTTTGTAGGTTTCACCCCCTCACCTATGATTAGATCCAACCACTCTCCAAAAGAACACACAGATAAAAAATGAAAATGGCACAAACAAAACACATTATATAATACTGTATATTCTAAAAAAATGTTATGTTTTATTTAACGACGCTCGCAGCTGCAGAGGTTATATCAGCGTCGCCGGATGTGCCGGAATTTTGTCCCGCAGGAGTTCTTTTACATGCCAGGTAATCTACTGACATGAGCCTGTCGCATTTAAGCACACTTAAATGCCATCGACCTGACCCGGGATCGAACCCGCAACCTTGGGCATAGAAGGCCAGCACTATACCAACTAGCCAACCAGGTCGACGGTATATTCTAACCTAAAACAAGCATAAAAGTGTATAATTGAGTAGTTATCATTATCTCTTCGTCAGTTCGCGTCACAAACTTCAACAGCTGCAGTTCTAGTCTGTCTCGCCTTCAAGAGGAACAATCCAGCCTTTTGTTCGAATTCTCTATTCCCCATGAGGTCAAGACATGCAAGCGAACTCCTATTCTGACTTAGTATCGAGGGTGGTAGATATTTTCTCCGGATATGTTTCGTTTCGACACACTGCAATAAAATATGTCTCCAGGAGTCTTTTTCCCCGCACAGTGGACAAAGGCGCTCTCCTTCGTTGACAGTTTTATTATCCTTCCATTCCCCCAATCTTAGCCACGCTAAACCTGCTCTAATGTCTTTGTTACAAGAATTTATCTAGTCACACCTACCCCAGTTAAGCTTGATTCGGTAACAAAGTTGATGGCTCTTACAAATAAACTTTTTCAGTTAATAGACTTAGAAAGAAGATTGATAGTAAGTGGATCTCCTTCGCTTTGCTCACTCAGTGGCGGAGAAGCTAACAGGAAACGAACTATTTGTCTTGGGTAGTATCAAGAAAGCATAAACAATATTCCATTTCTCAAATTACATGGCATCTTGGACAATGCTGTGTGCTGAGAAAGATGCTGAATGAACGTATCCGTCGACGTGTGTCATGGTTACAACCAACCTGAAAGAGAGAGCGGAACGACTCATCGTTAATTTCAACGAGGAAAATGACATCATAGTCTTCACCAAAAATATGTGTTTTCATTAGTCTGTTGAGTATTAGGAGCAGAATATCCACCAATTCAATTGCGATCACAATGTTATAAGACCCTGCGCTTTAATCTTCCTGCTACCAAGGTTTTTTTTTTTTTCAACTTACTACGTAACTCCGTACGTAGATGAAAATATTGGGGATCATCAGTGTTGTTTTAGGCGTAATAGATCGACTATTGATCAGTTTTTTTTTTGCATTCGACAGATATTTGAGAAAAAATGGGAGTATAAGGATACAGTACGTCAGTTATTCATAGATTTCAAAAAGGCACATGACTCGGTTAAGAGAGAAGTATTATAAATTTTATTCTTATTGAATTTGGTATTCCCAAGAAACTAGCTCAATTAATTAAAATGTGTCTCAGTGAAACGTACAGCAGAGTCCGTATAGGTCTGTTTCTATCGGATGCTTTTCCAATTCACTGCGGGCTAAAGCAAGGAGATGCACTGTCACATTTACTTTTTAACTTCGCTTTAGAATATCGTCGCTTAAGAACCAATACCGCGTAACTAACAAAATGTAAATTTTACAGGAGAAGGAAAAAACCGAATAAAAACCATAAAAATAACGCAGTAGTCTTGAAAAGTGGTGTATGGCTATGAAATAGCTTAACTAATTTTTAAGTGAAAATGGATGATCGTGGCCGTAGACATTTGGCCATGTCACTTACGCGGTATTGGAACTCTGCCGTTGACTACATTTTGTTAGTTACGCGGTATTGTGAGACAACTTTAGCACCTTCGGGACACATGTTGACAAGCGTTTACTTTGCGTTAAAACTGCCTTCTGTAAATATTATTTGTGCTCTTGTATATGTCAATGTGTTATCTGAATTGTTGTCCTACCATCTGACTTGAGGTCAAGGTCGGTAGGCTGTAGCTTGAATCAGCAATAGATTACGTTCCAGACAATGATTGCTGCATTCTTAGTCAATCAAATGCTGAAACTATGGGAAAGGAAAAACAAAGACACAGTTCAATGTTTATT
Source organism: Periplaneta americana (assembly GCF_040183065.1). Lineage (NCBI taxonomy): Eukaryota > Metazoa > Arthropoda > Insecta > Blattodea > Blattidae > Periplaneta > Periplaneta americana. Next base: position 132,448,757 of record NC_091120.1, read on the forward strand.
GTTATAATAATAATAATAATAATAATAATAATAATAATAATAATAATAATAATAATAATAATAATATTAATAATACAGGAGAATGGAGAAAGTTACACAACACAGAACTGCATGCATTGTATTCTTCACCTGACATAATTAGGGACATTAAATCCAGACGTTTGAGATGGGCAGGGCATGTAGCACGTATAGCCGAATCCAGAAATGTATATATAGTGTTAGTTGGGAGGCCGGAGGGAAAGAGACCTCTAGGGAGGCCGAGACGTAGATGGGAAGATAATATAAAAATGGATTTGAAGGAGGTGGGATGTGATGATTGAGAATGGATTAATCTTGCTCAGGATAGGGACCAATGGCGGGCTTATGTGAGGGCGGCAATGAACCTCCGGGTTCCTTAAAAGCCAGTAAGTAAGTAATTAATAATAATAATAGGCCTAATCTGTTACTGGGCACTTTATTTTCACACTACGTATTCGAGTAGATAAAACGTTGCTGATAAGTATAATTTTATAATAAAATAATTAATATTATTATTATTATTACTATTATTATTATTTTTATTATTATTATTATTATTATTATTATTATTATTATTATTATTATTATTATTATTATTATTATTATTATTATTGGCAATGGACTTGACTGACTTGCGAATAATGAAAAGAAAATCATATAAAATTATAATAATGATAATTTTTCAGGCGCAATATTCGTTAAACACAATAAAGAAATAATTATAGGCCTATGCTGAAATCACAAAAAGTAATCCTTGAGTAATCCTAGTGTGGAATACTATCATAAAAACTAAGGCACAATCGGTTCTACATACAATAATATGACGGTAATTTAGGCAGGCTACTAATGCTCTTTCTTCTGTGCTTTTGCACGAGAACATGACTTTTTTTTTTACTGAAGGTACGCCATCAGTACTATTAGCTAACCAATATCGCACAGTTCATTCTTTAATTCCCAATGTACACAGAAACATCTTTTTGCAAACCTGAATTTTTTTCTCATCAACTTTTAGATTGTAAACAAATGTTCTCTTTCTTCTTGATTCAGAATTTGTACTGCCAGGTCTTTTAGTAGGAATGAAATTCACAAGATTTGATACGTGAATGGTGCTCTGTTCCCAAGTCACAGTTTTCCAGAATGCCTGAAAGATGTGTCTTCACTCATTAGAAATTAAATTACAGCCTCTTACTTTCGAATTTTGGCACATTTTATAACTACACTCTGGCCCCAAATTCCTTGCATCTCTTTCCGTATCATGTGTCACTTTGCCATCTTTCGATCTCTTGTAGCTAAGATAAGTTCCTCTTCCATTCTAAGTTTTCTATTTTTCATTTTCTTACACTTACCCTTGTGTGGCTTTGAACTTCTTTTTCTCTTTCCTGTCAAATTTCCATGAAACGCTTGTAGATTCTTCTCTTTACCTTTTTCTGACGAATGTAAAGATGTAGAATAAGTAGCACTCACGAATTCTTCGGGGACGTCTACATCTGAAGACGCATCCGAAATTTGGTGCAGATCCTTTATTGACGGGGTATTGTCTTCATTTCTATCCTATCCTATTTTTAGGTGTATTATTTTAATAGTGTTGCTTTAAATCATACCAGACTGGATAATATGATCATAACCTTACCGGTAACACTGGACGGACAATGCCTGATCTACAGCAGCACTTTTTCAGAAGGACGGTTTTCTTTTGCATTTGAATTATCAGGCAGTACACCTACGAATGAGAAGAGATTACTAGTGCTTATAAATGTGATATAAATGGATTAAAAACACGTGAAGTAAATATATTATCATCAATTTAGATCTTCCTCCTACCGGAGGAAATGGAAGGAACCAAACTCAGGACCACTGAATGTAGCGCAAATTATTTTAGCGGCCCATTCATGATTATTTATATTACTTAAATTAAGTTTGCTGTTATGATTCCATAACCGAAGAAAAATAAACGTTTAATAACTGTGATACTTCTTATGCCATACCTTTGTTAATGTTAACAGAAGTTTCTCCCGTCTTGAATGCCGAATATAGCACAGATAGGATTTCGTTCTCGCTAATTTGACCGTCGTCTGATTCATTGTCCATTTCTTTTCTTGTATCTGTAGGCCTATATAATAATATAATATTAAATTTACTATATTTCAGTGAATGAATTTGCAGTAAGATTCTGCGTGAATTCAGCTCAACTAACATTCAATTAACATTAGTGAAATAATTCTATTATATTTACCTTTTAAAATAATTGAAACTGAACACTTTTTTAATCTTCTCAGGATATCACACACTCTTGATACAATTTTACAAGGCAGTAACGAGAACCAGCTTCCGTACTGATGGTGCGCAGGGAGAAGACATAACAGCCTATCTGTTGTCAGATACGCGGTATTTCGTACAGACTTCTCGTGACTTCAGATACGCGGTATTGTACCCCCCTCCTTCGCACGCAGGCCATTCATGCAATCAAATTCCAGCGCTTGTCAATGCATGCAGATGACAGTGAAGGTACCATCTGTGCAAAAAAACAGTTTTGACCAAAAATGTCAGTTACGCGGTATTGTTTCTTAAGCGACGATATTCCATTAGAAAAGTTCAGGATAACAGACAGGGTTTGGAATTGAATGGGTTACATCACCTTCTTTTCTATACGGATGACCTGAATATGTTAGGAGAAAATCCAGAAACGATTAAGGAAAACACGGAAATTTTACTTGAAGCAAGTAAAGCGATCGGTTTGGAAGTAAATCTCGAAAAGACAAAGTATATGATTATGTCTCGTGATCAAAATAATGTACGAAATGGGAATATAAAAATTGGAGATTTATCCTTCGAAGAGGTGGAAAAATTCAAATATGTTGAAGCAACAGTAACAAATATAAATGACACTCGGGAGGAAATTAAACACAGAATAAATATGGGAAATGCGTGTTATTATTCGATTGAGAAGCTTTTGTCATCTAGTCTGCTGTCAAAAAATCTGAAAGTTAGAATTTATAAAACAGTTATATTACCGGTTGTTCTGTATGGTTGTGAAACTTGGACTCTGACTTTGAGAGAGGAACAGAGATTGAGGGTTTTTGAGAATACGGTTCTTAGGGAAATATTTAGGCGAGGGATGAAGTTACAGGATAATGGAGAAAGTTACACAACGCATAAATGCACGCATTGTATTCTTCACCTGACATAATTAGGAACATTAAATCTAGACGTTTGAGATGGGTAGGGCATGTAGCACGTATGGGCGAATCCAGAAATGCATATAGAGAGTTAGTTGAGAGACCGAAAGGAAAAAGAACTTCGGGGAGGCCGAGACGTAGATGGGAGGATAATATTAAAATGGATTTGAGGGAGGTGGGATATGATGGTAGGGACTGGTTTAATCTTACTTAGGATCGGGACCGATGGCGGCTTATGTGAGGGCGGCAATGAACCTCCGGGTTCCTTAAAAGCCATTTGTAAGTAAGTAAGTAAATAAGTAAGTACTATCAAGGGTGGTAATACAATTACCCCCCCCCCATCAAAATCATGGTACCAATCTTTGTTAAACAAGCACTTGGAATATGAACAATACATATATTATTGACTATGGACCTATACAAAACCATTAAGTGACTCTGACTACATGTGTCCTGTGAAGTTCAGTGATGGCCATTTTGGCAAAGAATAGGTTAATATCTTAGAAATGTAATGATTGTGTTGATGCATTAGATTCAGAATAATTTTGTGAAAACTTTCAGTAAATGAAAGTAACAATAATATCTGTTCTCATCAATGTAGAAACAAATATGAACTTCATTATTTTACATATGTGTCTCTATTTAAAATGATTGTGTATCCTATTTCAATACGATAACTACTGCTACAAGTGCCTACATTATGTTAAGCTGTGATGTTGATGTTTTTCTCAATGTTCAATATGTAATATAATTCTGCTCATATATGCGAGGTGACCTTATCATATTACCCAGAATTCTGGCTATTATGAGAAACATGTACCTGTTGAAGAAATTTAATTGTTACAAAAAGTGATAAAATTATTTCTTTTATAAACGTAGGGGATCAAAGCCAGAAGATCGGGCTTTAATTTGGTATATTGGTTGGTGTTGTTTAGTCAACTGTCCGAAGACAGGTCTGAACCTCACAAGTGACACCACGAAGACACCACTTAATGAGGCAACTAGGCCAGGAGATAATGGGGTAGGATGGCCAGTTCCTTTCCCCCTGGTATGTTGGTTATGTTCTAATAGAACGTATTATATCAAGTTTTTCAGCATTATCTCTTAATATGCTCATATTTGCCCTAGTTCCCCTATACTTCACCTCATAAGCTAATAATGAAATAGGGAAAAAAACTATTAAAAAGCATATAATAATTGTTTAGGCCTAAAGGAGAATAGAAGGGAATGGAATTGCATACAGTGTAATAGACCTGAACTGAATAGTGTAGAGCGAGACTAAAAGGATTAGAATAATTTGGGGTAGAAAGGAATACATAAGAATAGCATCAAAGAATATTTAATAGAAAAGAATGGGATAAATAGTACGGAACGAGACCGAATGGAACAGAATAGAGCGTACAAAGTAAGAGGTAGGCTTATCATGACACAATATTGGATAGAGAAAAATGAGATGAATAGAATGAAATGAGACCGAACGGAAAGGAGAAAATAATTATTTAGGATAGATAAAGATACATATGAATATCAAGACACAACATTGAATAGAAAAGAATGAGGTGAATTGGTCGGAATTAAATCGAATGAAATATATAGAATAATATAGAATATGAAGGAATAGATAGGAATATCATAACACAATATTTAATAGGAAAGGATGAGGTAAATATATTGGAATGAGATCAAATGGAATGGAAAGAGTAATTTTGAACAGAAAGTGATAGAAAAGAACATCACATCATGACACAATAATGAATATAAAATAATGGGATGAATAGACTAGAGTTGATAGAGCGTCGTAAAATAGACTGGAATGATATCAAATGGAAGAGGGAGAATGGAAATAGATAGAAACATTACAGTGACACTCTTCTGTTAGCCGCGCGGTTTTCGTTTCCCCGTCGCCCGCAGTATTGGAAATTTGTTGTCTGACGAACAAAACTAGACGCGGCAACCCCGATCAGCTGTTCTCGCTTCATATGAGTTGATATTCAAGGTCGTCTTATCCCACTGCCATTCTACGCTTGGTTTCCTGCGGGATATTAAATGTTGTAGATAGTAAATTCAGTGATCTTGAAAGTGTTAGTTCAAAATAGCAAACATACATGTCAAAATATTGTAAATAGTAAAGTAATTTGTTTGTGAAAATGCATTTAAGATATTGTAAATAGTAAAGTCAGTGTTTGTGAAATCGCTAGTTAAAAAAATGTAAATATAAAATTAATGTTCATGGAAGTGCTAGTTAAAATTACTACGTTTTTATGTAGTATTCAGATCGATTTGAATACAGTTTCCATATTGAATACGATGTCCCCGATCCCTGTTTTCATGCAATTTTCAATACGTATCGAAAACGATCTGAATGCGGAGGTTATCGAAAAAGGAAGCTGAAGTTTCGAAAGTTGTTACGTTATCATCAACATGTTAGCATGTTAGTCTCTCTGTGGACCTTAACTATAAACATTAATGAGTTTTCTTAATAAGGTCCATGGGAACTTAATATTATGACTGTTAATGAAGAATGGTAATAATGGCTTTCAGGAAAATGTTATAACCTTCCTTTTCAACATAAGTAATTGAGCTCGCTGTTTTTAAAAAACCTGATACATCAAACAAATGATTATCGATCACGCGCTTAGCGTATTGAGATCGTTTTGAATACGATACGCGTTTCCGTGCAAAAATTTGAATACGATGCAGTCGATCCGATCCGACGTTTTGAATCTCCATTTTCATGGAATTTTCAATACGGTAATCATAGCTGTTTGCCAGCTGATCCGTGACACGGGCAGCTTAATTCCAGCATTTCGCAAACGGGGTCGATAATAATAATAATAATAATAATAATAATAATAATAATAATAAATTTATACTGGCAGAGTTAAGGCCATAGGGCCTTCTCTTACACTCTACCAAGTCACAAGGTATGCAAACAGTTAAAATTTAACAAAAAGTTAAAGAACAGAATACTAACATATTACAAAACAATAATAATAATAGCATAATAAAATCGACACTAAACAACATGAAAATAATACAATAATAGAAAAAGGAAAGTAAAATACATTGGAATATAGTAAAAGCAACTCATTTAGTACTAATGGGTAATATGGAAAATGTAAGGTAGAATATAACAAAATGGAATATCGATAACGACTGACAAAATTTTATTGCTAACAGGGAAGAGGAAATTTTTAATTTGGTCGAAAAAAAAACAGGGCCGAAGCTGTCGCTTGATTTTGAAATACGTAACTTTTTGTTTACATCTCACATTGGATGAGTTCAATACCTCCGTGCGAAATCTTGGGCATTGCGATGTTGCCAGCGTGCTTAAACATTCGATGCAATTATTTAATTAACCATACACTTAATCTCAAAAAAGTATAATAGATTTTTTATTCATTTTCATGTAATCTATCCCTCCTTTCAATTCGGAGGGTCATATCGCTTTCACTGTGTATATGGACACAAGAAATTAAATTTTGTAAATTTTGAAGTTACCACTCTCTTGCACGAGACCCTTCAATTTTCTTGGAGACGCCTCCATACTAGTAATATCCTGAGGAAATAGCTTCTCTTCCCTGTTCGTCAATAACATGAACAAGATTTTATGAGAAGGAATCTAAATGTGAATACGGGAGGTGAATTTCAAGTCATGTGTTAGATATCATTACTTCGCATTTCGACAATTTTAATATTCTCAAGCCTCTTGTTCCACTTCATTCAAAGCAGAATCTATTGTTATGTCCTCAGGAATTTTCTTTACTTGCGCCCCTATAAAAGACCTTGTTTTTATCTCGCTCGAAGATTTTTTTTCCAGTAAGACAATCAATATCACGTTATATGATAGCCTCACGAGATTTTTAGTTATATTTTAGGAGTGATAGTAACACTTTAGTATGATAGAAAAAATTGTAATATGTTAATAATTAGGCCTAATTGTTAGTTATGGTGTAAAGTTTCTGGCGTTTTTACTAGTTTTTCTATACAGTTGCATTTTTACTCAAGGGAAATATAGTTTATTCTAACTGCATGCAGATCATGACTGCTACAAACTTTATGTTACCACAAACAATCCTGAACCATTTCTTTTATTTAATGTATTTAGTAGATGTTACACATTGTCATTGCTTTCATTACTCATAAGCATGTTGTAGACAGTGCATGAGCTACATAAATTTATAACTGGATACTTGTTGCCTTTCTGGAGAATAAATTATTGAAGTACATGTTGAAACACGTCTCGGGAAATTGTATGGACAGTTACACTGACCGGATGATTGTGTTTTATTGTGGCAACGACTACATCAACATGAGTGTAAAAAACCGAATTTTTTCTGCCATTAAAGAAATAAGGAAATAAATACCGATAAATAAATATGTATATATATATATATATATATATACAGAGTGTTTCACTTACGGAGCTTATTTCCGAAGTCATTCTGAACAAATAATAACATATAAACATGTGTTGTAATCTCATTATTTTCAGAGTTACATTAATTTGAAGTTGTTTGTGAAATATCACTATTATTTAGTTTTAAGGATAAACATATATTACAGAAAAGAAATGAACTATTCAGGAATATCATTTCTTTAATTGGCTAGTATTCTGAAGCTAAAAATGTGTTGTGAATTCCATAGTTGCTTCATACAGATTTTTTTTTTTTCGATTTGTAACTACAAAATTACATTTTTATTACGCATTTATCACACAATTGTTACAAATCACGCCACTCTTGTAAATTTTTCAAGACTGTACGTTAGGATACATAGTTAAACTCTAAAGATCAAGGTCCTGAAGTCGTATGATTTATAACAATTTTTGTGATAAGTGCGTTAGAATAACGTAATTTTTAGTTAAAAATTGAAAAAAAAAATGTACAAAGCAATTAACAATACATTTTTAGCTTCAGAATACTAACCAATACAAGAAATAATACTTCTGAAAAAGTTCCTACTCTATTTGTTATATTCTTTAACCTTAAAAACTAAAGAAAAAAGGTATTGTACTAACAACTTCAAACTAGTGTAACTCAGCAAGTATTGAGATTAGGACAAATGTTTATATGACACTTTTTGCTCAGAATGTCTTCGGAAAAAACGCGTCTTCGGAAATAAGGTCTGTAAGTGACGGTAAATTCTCGTGAATCACTCTACATATATATATATATATATATATATATATATATATATATATATATACAGTCCACACCTGTGGAGTAACGGTTAGCGCGTCTGGCCGTGAAACCAGGCGGCCCGGATTCGATTCCCGGTAGGGACAACTTACCTGATTGAGGTTTTTCCGGGGTTTTCCCTCAACCCAATATGAGCAAATGCTGAGTAATTTGCGGTGCTGGACCCCGGACTCATTTCACGGGCATTATCACCTTCATCTCATTCAGACGCTAAATAACCTAAGATGTTGATAAAGCGTCGTAAAATAACCTACCAAAATAAAAATAAAAAACATGCATGCATACATACATAAATACATACATACATACATACATACATACATACATACATACATACATACATACATACATACATACATACATACATACATACATACATACATACATACATACGTATGTACATGTTGTTATGAATAAATTCTAGCTCTGCAATAAATAATGACTTCTGCAGCTAGCGTTAACACTTGAATCTTAAAGCAGGTAATTTAGATCATTTTGGGAAGTACGTTTCGGCTCAAGTTAGAGTCGGTACATCTTGATACAAGGTTTGGCGATTGGCACATTATCATCACTATTATCTGAGCTCTATATTTTGATAATATGGGGACTGATCTTACAGAGGGAGACAATGATGGACATGGAATGGTATGCTATAATTTTAATGAAACTACAAATTATCTATAGTAATTTCAGACCTCCAGTGAAATTTATTAGCACTATTTCATGAATAAAATTAAAATGTAAATAATATAGTCTATACCTAAAATTCCCTTACAGAATGATAATAATTGTATATTTATGAATACTTAACCTATTCAGACATATGAAGTTGAAATAGATGAATATCGATTAGTGCAATAAAAGAAAGTGGTTGTTATTCAGTAATGCCAATTGAGAAACCGAAATACAAGTTTAACAATGTTATTTACATGTACTGCGTTTTTCTCTTGTTATTATAACAGAAGTTCATTTTCATTATCTGCGAAAATCATAATTTGATGTAAACATTTTACAGTATAATTACAAATAACCTGATTAACACATTAATTAAATGAACTATTGTTATGACAGAGTGCCATTTTCTTTAAGGGGAGAATGTAAGTATATTTGGTGAAAAATCTCAATATTTATAACATTATAATCTAAAAACTCCAAGGATGATTAAAAACATTCTTGTCTACTAGTGTGCAAAATTGCGTGATTATACCTTAAATACATTCAGAGAAAAGGTACATAAAGTGCACCAATTTAACATGGCGGAGATAGGGACCTACGGATACCTACATTCTTCCCTTAAATACAATGGACATGGGATTAGAAGACGGAGATGTAGATGTAGAAGTAGGTTTTGGACTTCATTAATTTAATACAATGGATTTATGCTAATCGATTTGCGGGAAATCAGTTGGCAACACTGACTAAACAAAATAACGACATTGTTATAAATTGAAGACTTCGGGGTTATAAATAGTGATAACCTTCAAAATTTAGATTGACAGTTTTCTGGTTGGTAACAACCTATAAGCCACATTATCTTGATTTGATTAAATAAATATGTAAATTTGTTAACAAATGATTTGATTATGCTGCTTGAAAGATATGGCATTGCTCTTATGTTTGTATGTGGGTTATTATTATTTATCCCCGAAGTCTTCAATTGATACTGATAAATCGTGTTGCAAAAATTATCGCGAAGTATGACTGTAATTGATTGGAATTCAAAATTTCATTGTACGTCATTGGTCGAAAATGGAATGACGTCATGTAAACGAAATATTCAGTGTAACATAAATTGCATTCGGTGACTTACCTTTGAACTTTACAAATTCTTTATACGGTGCCATTATTTAGTCCTGGCAGTCGCAGACAATGTGTGCTTTGGTCAGACGGGTCCTTTAAGTTATGCCAAAGGATGTTCGGGTTAGTCATTTGCTTGTATTCAGAGCGATCGGATGTCACGCGTTCTGTAGAGCGGTGTGTTTCCAGTACAGTTAAGGTATACTACATTTCTTTACTGACCGCTGGCTCCTATCTCTATTCCGGAGCCCTCCCCACTACTACTATTACTTCCCCTCTTTTGCGTCGCCGATCTGTCAGGACTAAATAATAATTTATTATAATCAGTCTGTAATAGCGAACAGAAATTATATGGAAACTTATCCCTCATATGTTCAGTGTTGTCAGACTCGAAACTTCGATTTTCGCACCGAAGGTATTAGAATGTCCCTTTTTGAGTTAATATTTCTGTCTTGGAATTTTTGTTGACATTAAAGAAAGAGAAATTACAAATACTTACACCATAGTACTAGTAACTGTCATTACTGACATGATGAACCATATGCATGTGTGCTTGTTGTTTTTTACTTCAATCTGACAATTGGAAATTTCACCTGGCAATGTTTCCACTTTTTTCTATCTTTTAACACTTTCTGGCGCACAACCAAAGGATTAATGCACTCTAGGAACCCAACTGCAAATTCTTGTTGCTGAGATTTGTCGATTGGCTTGATTACTTGAGCCTAATAGGGATATCCACAATTACCAGTTCCATTTACATCAGTGACGAAATATTTGAGTTGAACTTTCTATAAAACGAAATAAGAATTTTGCACGCCTTTAGACTTCTTTTGAGACAGGCATGCTAAAACCCCGCACATTGTGCAGTTGTCTCCGTGCGATGAGCAGTTCCTATTCCCCTACGTGGAGGGAGAGAATCAGCTTGGAGGGGAGCGCGTCAGGGCTATACAGTACTGCAGTAGCAGATCAGCTTTTGTTTCAGTAACACAGATCAGTACGGGTGCTCATTGAGCTGTGACTGTGAATCCGTTATGAAAAATAAAGTAAGCAATTTACAGATATAACGAAAAAGAGAAATTACGAATCACATTACATAATTGTTACAATGTTTTCCTCGGCCAAGAATAATTATTTTAAAATGAAAGGCTGTTATCAGCCCATGTCGAGGTAATAGTCTTGTGACAGTTTAGATCAGATTAATAAAGTTCTCAAAATATGGTATTGCCAGCGCTTATTTTTTTGTCAGTACTCTCACAAAACAAACTAGACAATGGCGTTGTTTTGGAATCTGTACTAACACAGCCATCAAAGGTTAGATGACTTACGACTTTCACTTCATAAGCTGTTAAGTGATGAGAATATAGTGAAGAATACATGCGAGGCTCTTGAGGTTGTAAGGAGCGAAGAAAGCAACTATTTGCAAGGCGGAAAAATTTTCTGGAAAAATGTATAATGGCAAATTTTCCATCTCACGTCACTATATTATGTCAATATACTTACATTAATAAATCTTTAAACCTGACATAAAGAGAATATCGTCGCTCCACAGCTTGTGAACTACACTTTTAATTTCTTTCAGTAACGCTCTCAACTTGTCGATACTTACTCTCAAAGTTTTCCAAGTAAACTATGTGCGAATTTAAATTCTAAGCTTAATTTATATTATTTATTAATATTAATATTAATTTATATTGACATACAGCAAGGAAATGATTTCAGTGTTAAAACTTCATAATGTCGTACTGCATGTAATTAATTGGGAATATAATATTTTCTTCAATATGTGTGTACCAATGGTCCCAATAAATAATAATGCTTGACGAACAATCGAAGAGTAGGGTCTATTACTTTAAAGTAATTAGTACCTACAACATAAAATGAAATACTGTGTTCGTTTTTTGTTGTTTCAAAATTACTGCAATATTTTTTTTTCTTAAAATACCATATAAAAATTGTGAAGTACAACTGAGTAAGCCTAATGTTTCTGTATTACAATGATAAAATATGGACACTGATAATAACTGTGTTTTTTTTCCATCTGGTAAATGTGTTTATAATGTTAAAATGCCTATTTCATCCAAAACTAGAAGCAGAATGTATTATTGTACAGTGTACACCCCTCCGGGCAAGAACTGGGAAGAGCAACGCTTCAATGATACAGTCCGCACAGATCGGCAATCCGCGCACATAATTGCACATTCAGGGCCGTATTCATTGACATTCTTAGCGCGGGCTTCCGATGGATGACCAGCGAACGTTTTTCGTATTCATAAACCATTGTTAGCGATATGATATGAATCCTGTACAAGTAACCAATCGATAGCCGGGGCTAGTTAGCACGCTTGTAGCGCGGGCTAGCTAAATGTCCATGAATAGCATCCTAGTGTCTAATTTCTGGCATGTCTGCTTTAAGAGAAAATCAAAAAATTAAATTTCGAGAGGGGACTCTGTATATTGTGAGTCTGTAATTTTATCAGTTTGGTATTTGAATTTGCAAGACTACATTCATACTATTTAATAATAATAATAATAATAATAATAATAATAATAATAATAATAATAATCCATGGCTCGGCAGCGCATTAAGGGTGAAGCCATAACAGCAGACTGCTGGCCTCACATACTACCCCAGCGAAGTTGACTATCGTACAGTATGTACGAGGATAACGTATGGTTAGCACGATGATCCCTCCCGCCGCTATAGCTGGCATACAAAACCAGATTTCGCTGCTTAACATAGCGCCCCAAATTCATCACGATGCTGGGTGGGCATCATGCCCATGCACTGCCCGAAATTTCATGAGAAAATATGCGTCACATGAGGATTCGAACCAACGCAAATTTCATACCATCAGTAGAAGCTTGACGTGTTCACGGCACAGACAATCATATTGAAGGAGAAACCTTTTGGAATTATTTTCTTTTTTTATATTGTTCGTCGTATCAATTAATTGTGTAATTGTGTTTTGTCAGCTGTCCGAAGGAAGGTCTGAACCTCATAAGTGACATCAACAAGGCACCATTTATGAGGCACATAAACCAGGAGATAATGCGGAACGGTGGCTAGATCCTTTCCCTTCTCCATTGTATACACCGCCGATTAGCTACATATAACACTAACCAGACTTCAAATGTTGCATTTTCATTCAGAGTTTTGTGTTAATATTAGTTTAATTTATCAAACTATGTTATATTGTATTTCATTTTGATCTGTATTTTGAATATATTGGGTAATATGTAAATATTGTTAATTTGTATAACCCGTCTGAAGAATCATTGCAGACGGCAGGTAGAGTAAGCTTGGACATAAACATGCGATCGATACTGCATTACGTCACCCTGTTCTGACGTACTATGCACAGTGCTGCAGTAAAGAAATGCCTCAATTCAGTTCGTTCAGTCTGCTACTCGGTATCGGAAGTGTGTATATACACAAGAGCGAATGGAAACTCCGCCGAGACACTCACGCGAAGTTTTACACTCGCAAAGCAGAAAGATTATATACAATGTGCAAAAATTGTGTAAAGAAGAAAAAAAAAGGTCTTATCATTAAATTAACGAACGCTGTGAAAAGAACAGCAACGATGATGGGGAAGAGTAAAAAAACCAATACATATTATAGCTAAGGAAGTGAAAAAGCAAAGCGCATTGGAGGACAATTTTCAACTCCTGGTAAAAGCCAAAGAAAATTGTACTTGATGATTTTGAAAAATGTGTCATCAGAGAACTTTTTTGGAGTTTTGTGAGAAGAGAAAAGAAATTCCAAACCTACGCAAGCTTCTGAATGCTGTTAAGGAAAAGGTACAGTTTAATGGCGGAAAAGATACATTCTGGAGGCTGCTGAGATGTATGGGATACAAATTTAAGAAATGCAAAAACATGCGACATGTTTTAATAGAGCGGTCGGACATTGTTGCACGTCGTGCAGCATACCTGAGAATGCTAAAACAAAACGAAAAGGGGCCAAAGAAGCCAATTGTTTATATAGATGAAACGTGGGTCCTACTCATTACACTGCAAAAAAGTGTTGGCAGCATGATCAATTAGTGCAAGGTGTGCATGTAAACCAAAGTGTTAGGCAAAGAGCTATTGTTGTTCTGGCTGGTGGTGAAATGGGATTCATCTATGGGGCCGAGTTGATATATGATTCCAAATCTCAATCTGCAGATTATCATGATAAAATGAACGACGAAAATTATAATATATGGTTGAAGGAACGTCTCATACCAAATCTGCCATCTGAGTGCAGTGTTGTGTTAGATAATGCATCGAATCACACAGTACAAGAAAATAACGTACCAACAATGGCCTGTAGAAAAGCGGACATAATTTTATGGTTAAAAATCAAAATCTCACTGCAGACTCAGAATTAACCAAATGAGAATTAATAGAAATAGTTAGACAAAACATGCGGCAAGCTGTATACACAGTGGACAGGATTTTAAAAGAACATGGGCTTACTGTACTCCGACTACCACCCTACCACTACGATCTAAACCCCCCCCCCCACCAAAAAAAAAACTTGTTTGGAATTTGGTGAACAAAACATAGCATCTAAAAATGTTGGTTCCATTTCCCTGCCAGTTTTGAAACAAATGATCGCACAATCAATAAGCGAAATCACAAAAAAAAAAAAAAAACAGGATAAAATGCTGCCAATCTGTTAAACATATCGAGGACGAATACTGGCGTCGTGACGCGTTAATGGAAGAGGAAGTTGAGAGGATAGTAATAAATATAGGCATTGTGAGTAGTGATGAAGAGTGTGATGAAGATGAGATGGATTATGATGGGCCAGGTAGAAGACAGACGAAGGCAGTTCAACTGGCATACAGCTACTTCTGGAATAAGATATGTGTATATACCGTACATATGACAGAAAAAGTAAATTCAATTATGGTATTAGTAATTGTATTTATGTTCATAACAGCTGTTGATGTTTTTATTGTCAGACTGTACCAACATTTCTCCAGCTGAATCGCCACGCATCGAGGCTGAGCGGAGCGCATTGACGACACACCAGCGCCCTCACTTGAAAACTGCAATGTTTCGTCAGACGGGTTATATATTGATTTTTGTTATTTTTGTTATTGTGTCCCTGTAACGTCTTGTGACGTAGGATTAACATTTTCTTAGCTTCAACAAAATTTTACTAACAGTTACAGTAAAAGACACCAATTTCATAACATCAGAGTATAGGTTTTTGTTGTGTTTTGTTAAATGAAATACTTTTATATATTGTATTTATAGAGTATATACAGTTAATGTGTATCATGTTTACTATTATGTTGTATAATATATATTATATATACTAGTTAAATATTATCATCGATCTAATTATATTTCCTATCACATGTAGAACTAATATTTTGTACAGAGCTTGTTTCGCAATGTTAGTGCGTTTATGTGGTTAAAAAGTAGCTGGACAGACCATTTCAATTTAGTAGCAATCCACTTACAGTTGTCATGCTCCATTATTATACTTGCTTGCTTGCTTGTAAGGAACTCGGAGATTCATTGCCGCCCTCACATAAGTCAGCCATTGGTCCCTATCCTAAGCAAGATTAATCCAGTGTCTACCATCATATCCCACCTCCCTCATATCCATTTTAATATTATCTTCCCATCTACGACTCGGCCTCCCCAAAGGTCGTTTTCCCTCCGGCCTCCCAACTAACACTCTATATACTTTTCTGGATTCGCCCTTACGTGCTACATGCTCTGCCCATCTCAAAAGCCTGGTTTTAATATTCCTAATTATGTCAGGTGAAGAATACAATGCGTGCAGTTCTGTGTTGTATAACTTTCTCCAGTCTCCTGTAACTTCATCCCTCTTAGCCCCAAATATTTTCCTAAGCACCCTATTCTCAAACACCCTTAACGTATGTTCCTCCATCAAAGTGAGAGTCAAAATGTCGCAACCATAAAGAACAACCGGTAATATAACTGTTTTATAAATTCTAACTTTCAGATTTTTTGACAGAACACTGGATGATAAAAGCTTCTCAACCGAATAATAACAGACATTTCCCATATTTGTTCTGTGTTTTAATTCCTCTCGAGTAGCATTTATATTTGTTACTGTTGCTCCCAGACATTTGAATTTTTCCACCTCTTCAAAAGATAAATTTCCAATTTTTATATTTCCATTTTGTAGAATATTCTCGTCAAGAGACATAATCATTTGTCTTTTCGGGATTTACTTCCAAACCGATCTCTTTACTTGCTTCAAGTAAAATTCTCGTGTTTTCCCTAATCGTTTGTGAATTTTCTCCTAACATATTTATGTCATCCTCATAGACAAGGAGCTTATGTAACCCGTTCATTTCCAAACCCTCTCTGTTATCCTGGACTTTCCTAATGGCATATTCAAGAGCGAAGTTAAAAAGTAAAGGTGATAATGCATCTCCTTGCTTCAGTCCACAGTGAATTGGAAACGCATCTGACAGAAATTGACCTATACGGACTCTGCTGTACTTTTCACTGAGACACATTTTAATTAATCGAACTAGCTTCTTGGGAATACCAAATTCAATAAGAATATCGTATAAAACTTCTCTCTTAACCGAGTCATATGCCTTTTTGAAATGTATGAATAACTGATGTACTGTAGCCTTATACTTCCATTTTTTTCCTCCATTATCTGTCGAATACAAAATATTTGATCAATAGTTGATCTATTACGCCTAATACTACACTGATGATCCCCAATAATTTGATCTACGTATTATGGAGTTAATTTTCTCATAAGAATATTGGACAAAATTTTGTACGACGTCAATAAAAGTGATATTCCTGGAAAGTTATTATTATTATTATTATTATTATTATTATTATTATTATTATTACTATTATTATTATTATTAAGCATTTATGGTTAAAATTTGAACCCTGAAACTCCAGGATATACTAACCGATAACTTTCCTAACTTGTTTGGGAACGAAAATGAGCTGCAATGCTTATAATGTACGTGTGAGACAGAACCTCTAACAGAGGTATGTCTCGTTCTACATATAACATTATTTTATTTAGGTTGTTACAAAATACGACCAAGACGAACAAACTTAAAGTCCGTATTCCACTGGAGAAGTCTCTAAGAATGAAAGTATGAAAAGAAATATTGTACGTCTCACTGATTTCAAAACATGTTATTTTCACTTCTCTTATCTCCTATTTTTACTTCGATGCTCTTGGTCAGCTCCTCTTTCAGTAGATTTCTGTTGCGGCCGAAGCTCGCAGTGACCCCGCAGGAGGTGACTGCAAAACGCGTTGAATTCTTTGCACTTTTTTTTTCTCGTAGACGGTGAATAATGCGGCATTCCTTTTCCGACCCTTATCAAGTTTTAGAGGGTGAAAAGCGTGAAAGCAGAATCCAACACAACCAGCTTATAGGTGCATATAGCAAAGCGTGTGAGCATAAAAAGAGACAATTTCAATGCCTGCGCGAAACGTCTATAATCGTATTATATTTTTTAAAAAATCCAAAATTCACCATGTTTTTATGTACGAGGGGGATCCAGGAAATAACGACCGTTTTGTTGTAATAATTAAAAAATATATATTTATTTGAAAAAACAAAGTCTGTTACATAACTGAAGCTTCCTTTACTTCTCTACATAATCACCACCTACATTTAAACATTTGTCGTATCTGTTCACTAGCTTTAGCATTCCCGTGTTATACTCCTCTGCCGCCAGTTCATTAAGCCAGGTGTTCACTGTCTTCTTCAACTCTTCATCACTTCCAAAACGCGTACCACCCAGAAAGTCTTTCAGCTTAGTGAAAAGGTGAAAATCGCTAGGAGCAAGGTCTGGACTATAGGGCGGATGATCAAAGATTTCCCAACGGAATTGATCCAGCAACTCTCGAGTTGAAGCAGCAGTGTGCGGGCGGGCGTTGTCGTGAAGAAGCACAACTCCTCGAAAGCATTCCTCGCCTCTTGTTTTGGATGGCTCGCCGTAGTTTTCGTAAAGTCTCGCAATAACGATTTGCATTGATCGTAGTGCCTTTTGGCATGAAATCCAGCAAAAGAACACCTTTGCGATCCTAGAAGACAGTAGCCATGACTTTTTGTGTTGAGAGAGTCTGTTTGAATTTTCTCGGTTTCTTGGGTGACGAGGTATGATGCCACTGACGTGATTGGCGCTTGGTCTCTGGGGTGTTGTGAGACACCCAGGTCTCATCACCAGTCACAATTTGATCAAGAAAGGCGTCTCCATCTGTGTGATATCGCATCAAGAATGTCAATGCTGAGGCCATTCTCTGAATGTTATGTTGGTCACTCAGTTGCCGTGGAACCCATCGTGCACAGATTTTGTGGTAGCCAAGACGTTGCGACACAATGTCACCAGGCAAAGAACGAGAAATGTCAGGAAAGGCAATATGCAATTCGTCGAGTGATGTGCGCCTGTCTTGCAAGATTCTGTCGTTCACTTTAGTCTTCAGGTCTTCTGTGATGAGTGATAGGCATCCGGGTCGAGTTTCATCGTGGACATTTGTTCGCCCATTGTTGAACATTTCGCACCATTTTCTCACATTTCTTTCATTCATTACAGTATCACCATACACTTCTTTCAATTGCCGGTAAATTTCTGCAGGTTTCAAATGTCGGGCATTCAAAAATCGAATCACACTCCTCACCTCACAGTCGGCGGGATTATCAATCACGTCGTTCATTTTGGAGTAACACAAAATGCACAATGGCAACTTGTTGCAACCAGTACTCACAACATTATGAGAACACATGTTAAGGAAGCCAGTTGACCTTCAAACAAGGAAGGGGAGTCAGCTGCGCGGCGGGTATGCGCGAACGATCGTTATTTCCTGGATCCCCCTTGTAGCATTCTAGTGCATTTTATTTGATACGCATGTACAGTACAGTGTGTCCGCAGAAACATTCCGGAGTTATAAAGTGCTATAATTCTGTCCCTACCTGTTTTACGAAATTCATACCAGTGTCATTCATTAGAAAGAACAGCTCAAAGAATTTCAGGAAATGCATAATTGACAATTGTTGACCAAAAAACAGATGGCAGCACAAGAAGAAAGAAAAACGACGTTTCCAATATTTCGCTCGCCATTAAGACATTGTTGGATATAAGCAAATTATGTTAAAAGATCTAAGTGTTAAATTTTCAAGTATGAGTGAATTCTGCAGCATTTAGAGGGTTATTTAGGTTATGGAAGAAGATGATGAAGACCTTTCAGACAAATTCATTTTTAGTGACGAGATAATGTTCCACATTAATGGAAAAGTAAACAAGCACAATGTTAGGATTTGGGGGAGAGAGAATCCACATTTCATTTTAGAGGTTGAGCGTGACTCCCCTAAGCTAAATGTTTTTTATGCCATTTCGAAACGGAAAGTGAATATTGCCCATTTTTCTTTCAAGAGAACACTGTCACCAGTATGAGTTATCTTGATATGCTTACTGAGTGGCTGTTTCCACAATTGGAAGAAGAAGGCAACGAATTTCTTTTCCAACAAGATGGAGGACCTCCTCACTGGCATCTTGATGTACGGAATGTTCTAAATCAACAACTTGCAGGAAGATGGATTGGGCATACTGGGAACCAAGATAATGTTTCTTCAGTTGGCCACCGAGATCCCCTGACTGGACTGTGTGATTTCTTTTTATGGGGTCACATAAAGAATCTTGTCTATATACCTCCACTACCTCAAAATCTGCAAGATCTCTAACTTCGTATCACTGCCGCCATTGAGTCCATCCCTATAGATATGTTGGAACGTGTGTAGCATGAGTGGGAATATCGCCTTGACGTCTGCAGCATGACACGTGGAGCACATATCGAGTGTCTTTGAGGTAGGTAGAATAATTATTTTGGGTTTATCTTTCTAATGATACCAGTTTCGTATAAATCCGGCAACTGACAGCGACGCTATAGCAGTTTATAACTCCGGAATGTTTCTGCGGACATACCGTATATAGGGCCTACACATAACACATATACCCAATATTTCCATGAATATTGTGTGGAATAAAGGAATTAGTGATTGAAGGAAGAAAGGAGAGAACCAATTAAAAGGTACTCAAGGGAATTAGAGGCTGTGAGACAATATCTATGCCAGCTCCAAGTTTGTTGACCATTTCTCTCATTCCGTTGAAGGAACTTAAGAGCATTCTAAAGGTGACAAACTGAAAATGGATGTAATGTGTGGGAGTAATGCCGCAAGCACGATCAGCGGGACGACTGAATAGTAGCAGGGCAGAGTCGCCGAAGATGTTCAAAGTCTGGGCAGAGAGACTGAAGACAGAGTACCGTCAGTATCCTCGCTAGACAAGGGATCTGAGTCCTTGCATTGGGCGAGTGACGATGCCGTAAGCTCATCCTTAGGTTCCCAAGAAGACATGTGTGAAAGGTGGTTCTGATTTGTAAGGTCTTCATTTGAAAAAATCCGAAATTTATGTCTAGGATTACGTAAGTTTGTAGCCATTTCTATTAGAGCCCATCCTGACATTTGTCTTAGCGCCTTAGAAAATCTTCGAGGCACATGAAACAGAGAATGTAGTGAGGCGTACGGCATGGTGAGCCACTTATACTTTTTTTACTTGGTTGTTTAAGGACGCTGTATCAGATATTAGGTTGTATCACAGTCTAGTATATACAGTCACGAAGCTTGAGTTTTGAGGATACTAGGAACAGTGGACTGTCCAGCTACTATTTCGCATTGTCAGTAATGAGGGCATAGTAGCGATACTAGTGGGTAGCATCTATCTATGGATGCATACTCGTATTTACTACGTACTGAGCTTCGTGACTGTATATACTAGACTGTGGTTATATAGCGTCGATGGGAT
Organism: Periplaneta americana; assembly: GCF_040183065.1. Taxonomy (NCBI): domain Eukaryota; kingdom Metazoa; phylum Arthropoda; class Insecta; order Blattodea; family Blattidae; genus Periplaneta; species Periplaneta americana. The sequence continues at coordinate 132,469,770 of NC_091120.1, forward strand.
TGGTGATAGCGAGATAATATTCGGCGAAATGAGTCCGAGGATTCGCCACTTATAATCTGTAAACTACCTTATGGTTGAGGAAAACCTCGGAAAAAAACCCAAGCAATTAATCACTCCAAGCGGGAATCGAGCCCACGCCCGAGCGCAATCCCAGATCGGCAGGCAAGTGCCTTAGCCGACTAAGCTACGCCGGTGGCGATTATAATTGCTTCATTGGTGTCATGAGTGACGTCAGAGTAAACTTTTCATGTCACAACGTTAAACTTTTTCCATTTTGTACCTCGAATGTAGTTTCACGTCAGTAACTTTTCAGAACGGCGCTCTTCTACCAGTTACAGATTCTTAGGCAACCGAGATGAAAACGTAATAGACTAATTAATACAAGGAAGATAGTTGGTTCGAATCAATGGACTTCCCACTTTTCCTTCTTTCTCTACTTCATTGTGTTTAATAATGATATTACAGACGTGGACAAATTATTAGTCATAAATTAATTATTTATATGCAACAGAACTGTATTTATCGGCAGAAATAATGAACAGAAATGTATTTTGCACAGATATAATGAACAGAAAATTGAGTCTGGAGGTTACTAAAATTTGTGAACATTCCCTAATGCTTTATTAACACGTTGATTTTGTCAGGTAAGCTGGAAATCAAAGTTTGACACTTTCTTTGAATATCAGCATCATTTAGCCAGATATCAGACAGTGCTTAAATGAGTCCATGTTTTGTTGTAAGCGTCTATTTCTTCACTTTCTTCTTCAGTATAGATCACAGATTTTCAATTTCGTTCATGTCCGGTCTTCTTGCAGGCCATGGGAGAACATACTGTTGAATATCTTCTGCAGTATATAATTAAAACACCAGTAGTACCAGCACAGCCAGACAAAATCTGCTTAACCATTGGAAAAATACACCAGAAGATGTAAAAATCATATTTACAACAATAGAGACTCTGTGAATTATACTGATAGTTGATATGACGAATTATATTATGTTTCCAAGAAAAATGTTTTAGTCTAATAATTTCTCCACGTCTGTATATCGGTGCTCTTTTATTGAGTTCCCAATTGGTTGAAACTTCTTTCCAATGTATGCCACCCTCCACACTTTTAGTAAGTTGTGGACATAGGAGAAATGAGTTTAATCTTAAGCGGGATTTTAAAGGGATAATGTAAATTTAGTAACAGTAAACAAATAATAATTCCTCCTTTAACTAACTTCGGAAATAGCAACAGATTCACGGATTCGCTTTAATTGTTCAAACTACGTTATAAATGCGAATTAATTAAATGTATTTATAACCTGCATGATGAATACATACGCATGTAATTATATACATAGACTCTAGATATTCAACCAAGCTGCTTAGACCACTTGGCCCCTGGCGTCTAACGATTTCCATTACATACCACGTTCGCCGGTAAAAATTCTGCCAAGGGCTAGCGATGCCTTCGGAAGGGTAGTAAAGATATGCGGCCCGTGTAATAGATTTATAGCAGGTGAAAGAAGTTTGTCTCAGAATGAGACGATTACAGGTAACATTTACAGACAATTTTTACAAATACAGAAATTATAAACTAACATAATACTGTTGTAAATGCTCGTGGATTTTTCCTATTCTCCGCTTTTAAACCATACCATATCATACTCATTTCCAAGTCCTCTGTGTGTGTTGTTTAAGATATTAGTTATCAATTTGTGTTTGACACTTCTTGAGTATTGCTAATGAGTTTAGTTTTCAGCCTTAGTCCATAGGTCTAGATCTACTGTACTAGCATTCTATATTCTGTTCATATAAACAACTCACAGTATGTCAGCAACTATGGGTGGATGTCATTAGTCTCTACATTACAATAATAATACACACTAGAGAAGCAGTTTCATTACGTACTAACGTTCGTATAGAGTTGTGCAGTTTAAGGAGCGGTTTTCAACGCGACAGAACCAATCGCAAGAAGTTGAATGCAATGCTTTAAAAATATTGCTGGTAATCATATTAACAAATGCAGAAAGATTTCACTTGAAAGTATGTAATATGGAAATTCAATCTATGAAACGAATTGTAGTTTAGAAACATTGTGCTATGAAAAAACGTGCAGAATACCTCTTTTTACATGGGAAATGCAGCAATTAAGTCTTCTTAAAAACCTAAGTCAAGTAAGCATTGGCCTAATTCTTATTTGATGTAATATACAATGTTGGTAGGATGCAATAACCCTTCAAACAAAAGCCGCGAGACATATAAAAGAACAAAAAGAACAATGTTGTTAAAGTATACAGCCTACCAATCCGAAGAAGTTCCAATAGTAATTAAAGCAAATAAGGTGTTAATATGATGTGCCACATAAGAGATACGCTATATTAATCACAAAGCTTTTGTTCATTTTATGATATGTCGGTAGTAAGAAATACTGTACCATAGGCCTATTTCAGATTTGCTCGTCACATCTTGTGACTTGAGAGGAGCATTTTCCGCATACAAATAGTTTTTCTGAATATAAGTAGAAGCATTATGTCTTTTGATAAAATAAAAACGTACATAATTAAGTATTGTGACAAGTCTAAACACATATCACTATGCATTTTGTTTGTTACTTTTATACGTATTTGTAAATTACTTTGGACTGAAAATTACAAAGGTTCTAATTGGCAATTGGTGTCTTTTTATATTATTTGCTTATTGTTTTTCTTGTTCTATGGCCATGGACCATTGGCACATAGACACGTTTGGTTACTGCCCGACTACACATGTTTCTTGCGCTGGTTTGCTGACGTTTAGAGCTGCTTCACTACTGTTCATTGGGTAGAGATATAGTTCAAGTTCACACAACTTAATAGTTTCGGTACAAACTTACTAGCTCTAATAACAAACAAAAACGTTTTTCCTCTACAAGAAACTATGCAAGTGTAAAATCAAGTAAAAATGCTAAAGTGAGGAAAGGATATGCAGTAAGAGCCCCAGAAGGAAACAAAAATAAGAAAGTTTTGAAAGAATTACCAAATGGACGCAGACCACTGCAAGGACAAGGGCTTTTACATTAGGTAACTTAAAAAACGCGTAAGTAGGTTAACATAAAATAAAATTGATTGGAGGAACAAATACATTGGTATGAATAGAATAGATTTTATTGCCAATTCAGCAGTGAAGAGCTTTCATAGTTTGTACAGGTGATATAATAATAATAATGATAATAATAATAAATTAATAATAATAATAATAATAATAATAATAATAATAATAATAATAATACTTACAAACGGCATTTAAGGAACCCGTAGGTTCATTGCTGCCCTCACATAAGCCCGCCATCGGTCCCTATCCTGTGCAAGATTAATCCAGTCTCTATCATCTTATCCCACCTCCCTCAAATCCATTTTAATATTATCCTTCCCATCTACGTCTCGGCCTCCCCAAAGGTCTTTTTCCCTCCGGTCTCCCAACTAACACTCTATATGCATTTCTGGATTTGCCCATACGTGCTACATGCCCTGCCCATTTCAAACGTCTGGATTTAATGTTCCTAATTATGTCAGGTGAAGAAAACAGTGCGTGCAGTTCTGCGTTGTGTAACTTTCTCCATTCTCCTGTAACTTCATCCCTCTTAGCCCCAAATATTTTCCTAAGAACCTTATTCTCAAACACCCTTAAGTTTCACCAACCATACAGAACAACCGGTAATATAACTGTTGTATAAATTCTGACTTTCAGATTTTTTGGTATCAGTCTAGATGACGAAAGCTTCTCAGCCGAATAATAACAGGCATTTGCCATATTTATTCTGCGTTTAATGTCCTCCCGTGTGTCGATTAAATTTGTTACTGTTGCTCCAAGATATTTGAATTTTTCTACCTCTTCGATTTCCATTTCGTACAATATTCTGGTCACGAGACTTATAATAATAATAATAATAATAATAATAATAATAATAATAATAATAATAATAATAGTGATAATAACAATAATAATAATAATAATAATAATAATAATAATAATAATAATAATATATTGTCATCTCCAGTGTTACTCCAGACGTTGCTTCGAACACAATATCTTCTGGAAATGATAGATTGAATAACGTAATTCCTTCTATCTTAATTTCATAGTGATCTTTAAACATTTTGAAGATGTTTGCGAGGACGGCATTGGAATATTCTGAATGTAAAATGACATCTTAATTTTTAATAGGCTAAGTTGGAAAAAAAATGTATGGTCCTGTGTCAGTGGTTTTAGAATAATAAATGTTAAAGTGAACTGTATAAAATTGAATAGAGAACCGAATGAATAACATGTACGCCTTGTATTCGGCAGGTCCGACATTCGGTCTGAGATGCCAGCTACCATGATTTGGTTTTTCGTGGTTTCCGAAGTTTCTCCAGACGAATACTGTGTAGTACCATTTACAAGGGCCACAACCCGCTACCTTCCAACAATCCTTCATAATATAATTCCGTATTCATCTCGATCGTCTACCCGAGACATAGCAACTGAGTGTGCTTCCCTCTATCGAGAGGAAAGTTTATTGGAGACAAACCGCTGAAATGTGGAAACTCATGTGAAAAAATATGCAAATTATAAAAGTAAGAATTTAGAATCGAGATTTTATTAAATTATCGTAGCACCAAAACCGTTACATGAATAAGATGTTGCACATTATGGAATAAACAGAATTTATGTTTTAGAAGTATTAATGTGTTTGTTGTTGTCAACTAATGCCGAGTTCTTGGCTATAAAGCCATTAACTTTCTTCACTCCAATATAGGGAAATGATGTAACAAAACGTAGAGTCTATAACCGTTTAAATGTAGGCACTATACTTTTATGTTATGGCAGTTATATCACATACACGCAGCCCCCAAAATGTTAGGAACACCACAGCTACCGGTGGTTAGTAGTTCCACGTGATCTAGTTGGGAGCATTGCCAGAGAACTCCACTGACCATATCCCATTTTCACCACTTAGGGGACATTTATGTCTGCCATGCATGCAGAAATGGCATTTCCTTCATGTGTACCTACTTACCGCTGTTACTCGGTCCTCAGAGCCTCGTTTGTTAAAAGTAGGTTGTACCACGGGAAGGTGAGAAAGGGATTTGAGTATGAGAGATTATGTAATGCACTGAACTATTTCTTGCAATCCAGAAATGTTAATGTGAAAAATTGTTAAATAAATTATTACTATTTAACTTAGTAAATGTCCACCAGTGTGGAATAAAGGTTAGCCTTCCTGACCGTGGACGAGCGGGCTCGGGTTCAAATCCTGGTCGAGACAAGTTACCAGGTTGGAGTTTTTTTTAGGTTTACTCTCAGCCATTCGAAGCAAAATTGCTGGGTAACTTTTGGCGTTAGACCTCGGAATCATTTCACCTTCATTAGTATCATTTCATTAATCATCTTAATAGTTACAAGTCGACCGGGAGGTCATGACGGATCTGCCTATAGGCGGCATCTGTTTGTGGGAGTTGCACATATCCATAGAAGCCGCAGGGGCTTTAATAAGCGGACTGCTGTTAGATCGGGGAAGTGTAGCTCCCTCGGATAGACGACGCCTTGGTGAGTCGTGGATCGACGGCGGCATGGCCTTCTGGTTGAGGATGCAACAGATTCAGGCACATGAATTGCGAACAGATACTATCGATCTGAGAAGGCTGCAGATTAATATCACAGGCAGGCGGAGAAATGGTCTCCAGTTATAACTGGGCGCTGTGGCTGAATCGATACAATGGCACCATGCAGTGAATAATGCGCTTGAGGAGTTATCCTAAATGGACTTCAACAACAATCAATCCAACATAAGGAGGTTGCACAATAAGCCTAGGGCTGAGGTGCTTGCCTGCGGGCAGTCCTCCAGAGAGAGAAATGATCACGGTAAAAATTAGTCCACCGTTGTGGCTAAGGGGTTAGCGAGTCTAACTTCGAATCCAGCGGGCCCGGGTTCGATCCCCAGTTGGGACGAGTTGCCTGGGTGAGGTTTTTTCGGGGGTTTTCCCTCACTCCTATGGATGAATATCAGGTAACTTTAACAGGCGATTGGAACTCCACTCATCTTCGCCACTTCCTTTCCTCCCCTATCATTCTTTCATTCATCATCCCGTTACTTCTTCTGTTTTCAGATCGCTCTACAAGCGGCTCTCCAAAGCTGCTGGTTCTCTCGACCGGCCTCCGTGAATTGTATTCATGCGATGATGGATAGCTTCTGCAACGGAACCCGGGGCAGACCTTCTCGGGGGAGGACTTCCGCCTCGGACCGTTAAGGGAGCCTTGGGGGGGGAGGGTGCCGAAGCAGGAGTGGTACATGAACTCTGTTGGCTATAGGGACCGGTCGTTAAGGGGGTCAAGTGGTTAGGTCGATGCGCGTAGAGGATGGGTGGGCACGCAACTCATCCCATATCGGGGGGGGGGGTGTACAATAGACCTCAGGTCGTAGTGCGTGGGATGGTCCCTCTCACTCCTAACAAGTAAAGTAATGGTACAAATTATAATATCAGACAAATTGAACATTTTGAGTATTATTTTTAAGGTAGGTAATTAGTAATTAATCTGATATGATCACGTAAAGCTAACAGAATCCAAAAGGTAATTTAAATTCACATTCAGGATATCAAATGATTTGATGAAGGGTGGAAATAATCTTTGTCTAGTCCTGTCAGAATTCCACTCCGTAATAGCACAAATCTGGTTCCCAATATGATTCTATTTGTTTTCATTATGTTTCTGTGGTATTCCTTTCTTTTATGCAGTGTTGTCACGCAGTTCCTTACCAGTCGAATATTACATCACCTTTATCAGTAATAACCAACACACTCTTTCTTTCGTTTTATTTTATTTGTCTAGGGACATTGACGTGAATTGTTCTGAGTACTGTCTAGACCAGCGTTTCTCAAACTCGTGGTGCCATATCAAAGTGGTAGCGAAATAATAACTTAAGGTGTACAAAAGAAATAAAACGCATTTATACATTCCTAGAATTATACATTAAACAGGTTATGACAATTAAAATCGAACCATGTATAATAATTGAGCTCCTTATGTAACGCGGGCTCAAAATGTTAATTATTTAGTAGACACGATGACATAGTACACGAGACATCCATTATCGTAGCCTATAAACAAATGAAGGTTACCTTGAAAACGAAAACAAATCACTGCTCGCAAAAGAACAAGCCGTCTTTACTTGAAACAGAAACCTGCATGACAATTTCAATTCATTTTGTCTTTCCCAATATATAATACTATAATTTCACAAAACATTGTATCCAACTAATTCCACGTGCTCTAAATATTTGCTCGTGGTATAATGTCAAGATTATACTCTTATATTTCTGAGTTAAACGAATGTATGTCTTAAAACATAATTATTAGACGCACAATTACTAAAACTCATTCCATTCAGTTCTAAAATAGATTTATTCCATTTTGAGCTAAAATCAGTTAAGAAGACTATCGCATTCGCCTCACTTAAATAGCCTATATACTTCTGCTGATAAAGGACGCTTTTCTATATATTTATTCAGGTCTGCGCAGGCTTCAGAATAATCACAGCACTTATGAAAGAGCACTATCTCTAGAATAAGGTCGTGTTTATGGAGGTCTGTTTGATGTTGTAATTTTGGAATAAAGCCCTTTTAGAAATTACTGATTTATTGAAAACTAAAGAAATTGGCTAGGTCACTGACTGAAAGAAACTGCCTACTGAAGGATGTATTGGAATGAATGGTGAAAGGGAGAAGAGTTCGGGACAGAATAAGATTTCAGATGATAGATGACATTAAGATATGAGGATTATATGCGGAGACTAAGAGGAAGGCTGAAAATAGGAAAGACTGAAGAATGCTGAGTTAGCAGTAAAAGACGTGCCCTTGGGCAGAACACTGTGAACAGTTCTAAGTCTGTCTTTCTTTATGTGACGGATGCGTTTGTTTTTCATTTAAGGGGTTAGGTACAACTTACAGCAGTAAAATGTTTGGAAATATTCAACATTTTTTTTCCTCCATTAATGTATCTTGTACAATAACGAAAATTGTTAAGTGTAAAACACTATCCTTCTGCTATATGAAAATAAAATATTTTTACGATTTAAGTAATTTTTTTTTTCAAAATTCAAAATGGTGGCAGTTCATTGCAGTGATGAAGCGTTTCCCTCATAACTCATAAACTTGTTAACTTTTTTACCTTCTCTCTCTTTTATTTTATTGCTAAAACTTATGTTTGCAATATCATACTCTTTCAACTACATTCCTTAATCAATACTTTTTTTTAAATTTTGTGTTAGAAGAAAATACTAATACTTGACCATTTTTTAATGAATTTATTTTTCTCACACATTCTATCTAAGGTAGAGAAGTGATTTTGCATCATATTATAGATATGACATGCATAAATACACACAAAAAATTCATCATAGAATATTGGATAGTAGACAATTACATCTTCATCGTTTTTGCTGTCGAAACAATAGGCTCGTGGTGTAAAGAAGCAAAAGGTGTAGTTTCCGAAATTGGCAGAAGTTTGGTGACTGTTACTGGAGACCCTCACTACACCAATTACCAACGGCAACAAATAGCAATAGCCATCCAACGTGGAAACGCATTTAGCATTTTGGGAACTTTTTCTAGGCGCCAATTCTCTGGATGAGATTTTTCTTATTTGAATATCTGAAAGCAAGACAAGGGTGAAGTACGAAGCCATGTATAGCGAAGATAAAGCTCCACTCATGGCAAGAATCGGACCACGGACCGCTTCGTTGGACAACACACGCTCTATGTACAGAGAAATAGTGCCATGTATACATTCAACCGTTACGAATTGTATAACTTATATAAAAATAGATTGTAATTCATTTTATTCTGATATGCATATATTAAATGATTAAGATCAAGTAAAAAAAAATTAAAAAAATTAAATCGTAAAAATATTAGGCCCTATTATTTTTTTTTCATATAGCAGAAAGACAGTGTCTTACACAAACTAATTTTCATTATTGTACAAGATACAGTAATGGAGGAAAAAAATAATGAATATTTCCAAAATTTAACTGCTGTAAGCTGTACCTAACCCCATACCTGGATCCACATTAGAAACATACAAAAGCAGTATGATTTCCAGCATAACAGACGATTTCTGGATTTAGTCTCCAATGCTGCCATAGACGGAAAGTCCTTTTCACACGTAGGTAAGAAGATTAGCTAATATTTTCAAGATATCTGTGACTAAATTTCCATATTCACTTTGACGGGCAAGCCAAAACTTACTTAATTTTACGAATGTAATTTGTAGTTGTAATTTTTTATCATGTGATAATTCGATGCCTTATGGAGTTCGACTGGTGACTTTGCAGCTGGAACAAGGTTTTCATCAAGAGAATTGAGTCTTTGCAGAGGGGCACAATGTATAAAAGTATTATTATTATTATTATTATTATTATTATTATTATTATTATTAATTACTTACTTACTTACTTACTGGTTTTTAAGGAACCCGCAGGTTCATTGCCGCCCTCATATAAGCCCGCCATCGGTCCCTATCCTGAGCAAGATTAATCCAGTCTCTACCATCATATCCCACCTCCCTCAAATCCATTTTAATATTATCTTCCCATCTACGTCTCGGCCTCCCCAAAGGTGTTTTTCCCTCCGGCCTCCCAACTAACACTCTATATGCATTTCTGTATTCGCCCATACGTGCTACATGCCCTGCCCATCTCAAACGTCTGGATTTTATGTTCCTAATTATGTCACGTGAAATATACAATGCATGCAGCTCTGCGTTGTGTAACTTTCTCCATTCTCCTGTAACTTCATCCCTCTTAGCCCCGAATATTTTCCTAAGAAACTTATTCTCAAACACCCTTAATCTCTGTTCCTCTCTCAATGTGAGAGTCCAAGTTTCACAACCATACAGAACAACCGGTAATATAACTGTTTTATAAATTCTAACTTTCAGATTTTTTGACAGCAGACTGGATGACAAAAGCTTCTCAACCGAATAATAACAGGCATTTCCCATATTTATTCTGCGTTTAATTTCCTCCTGAGTGTCATTTATATTCGTTACTGTTGCTCCAAGATATTTTAATTTTTCCATCTCTTCGAAGGATAAAGCTCCAATTTTTATAGTTCCATTTCGTACAATATTCTGGTCACGAGACATGATCATACAGTATACTTAGTCTTTTCGGGATTTACTTCCAACCCTATCGCTTTACTTGCTTCAACTAGAATTTCCGTGTTTTCCCTAATCTTTGGTGGATTTTCTCCTAACATTTTCACGTCATCCGCATAGACAAGAAGCTGATGTAACCCATTCAATTCCAAACCTTCTATGTTATCCTGAACTTTCCTAATGGCATATTCTAGAGCATCTCCCTGCTTTAGCCCGGAATGAATTGGAAAAGCATCAGATAGAAATTATTATTAATATTAGTATTATTATTATTATTATTATTATTATTATTATTATTATTATTATTATTATTTACATTTTGGGGTCATGTGACTGAATTCTTTGACACCAATTCCAGTAGCCAATGCTGAATTTCATTTTAAGAAGAAATTCAAATACAGTATATAGGTCCATTTGTTGAAACAAATGCGTCAGACTGTACTTCGTACGCTCTTTATTTGGTGACCAACACGTCATGAACGAAGTAATATTCAGTCATAAAGGAAGGAAAAACAATCGTATATTATGCGAGTCTTAGAATTCCGACCACAGATGGAGATAGTTGTAGCTTAAATATGGCAAGTAGTGTTGTTTCGGGTGTCACTATTCCAGTAAATCAGTAGCGTCTGGCGGGGACGCCGTGCCATCGAGAAATGGATTACACGACCTTATTATCTCTCTTGACAATCCTCTCCGCGCAGGTAAATAATCTTATTCTTCTCTTGAACTTTGACCTTCCCGAAATAAAGGAGGAGAAACATAGCGAAGAAACGTCACTGTTTGATACTTAAACATTTATTCTCGGACGGAAATTGTACAGAAATGTTGAGGCTGTGGAATTATTTTTAACAGATTAAAATTCGATTCACATTCCAATATTACACATATTCATATCGTTTATGTGTAAGTCTATATGCTTATTTTGTTAAAATGATGACAAGAACAGATTTATTTATTTGCTAGTATTTGCTGTGTATTCTTAAGTGTTCTTCTTGAAATGGTAACGATTCACAAGTTACATTTGAACGAACATCATTATTAATCCATTTAAACTAAAAGATAGTTGCTGGATTACTTCAATTTTATGTTGTAGAATTTTGTAGGTATTTAAAACACTTATATTTATTTATTTATTTAATTATTTATTTATTTTATTCACTCATCTATGTATTTACTTACTTTTTAATCATTTATTTATTTATTTACTCATATATTCCATTATTTATTTACTTGATAACCTATATTATTTACACGCTCGAACATTTTAACAAGTGACAATAGTAAATTTGTTTCATAAAACTATGGAATCTGTCCAATAATTTTTTGTAGTAATTTTATGCAGTATTTCAGTATTTTTATTGAACATCTATCTTATTTAAAGTTACAGACCTTTTGTTTCCTATTCGCAATTAAAAAATTTGTCTACATTATAAGAAGCGAAACTATAAATCATTCATTCATTCATTCATTCATTCATTCATTCATTCATTCATTCATTCATTCATTCATTCATTCATAATTTTATGCCCAAGCACACATCCTTAACTACAAACCCAGTATTCTCCAACCTTCCTATCTTGCCGACTTCCTCCTAGTCTCCAAGTTAATAATAATAATAATAATAATAATAATAATAATAATAATAATAATAATAATAATAATAATAATAATAATGGTAAAAATTTTGATGATAATAATAATTATTAATGAACTATGTTTTTATTTCTTGTGTTTGATGCAATTAATATAATTTCAAATATAGTTATTATTATTATTATTATTATTATTATTATTATTATTATTATTATTATTATTATTGCTGTTGTTAAGTTGACAAGTGTTTAAATTTTGTCTATCATATTTATTTTTACCTTTTTTTCCGTAACTGTAGACCTACTATTATGTATTTCAATATAAGTTACAGTAAATATCATTATGTTTTATTGAGTATACAATACAGTTTGAAGCAAACAAATTTTGACAAACGGTTTTCAGTTATTAGTGTGAATATATTTTATATATCATTTCTAACAGACATGTTTATTTTCTTGTTTTGCAACTTCCTTCGTCTGTATTTAAATTTGGCAGCCACGTTAAACTAGTTTTATAAATTTTGAATCTCTGTACTGGTTTGTTTTCTTCCAATATACGCATAATTATTTTACAATTAATACGTATTGTGGAATTTGTGTTCATTTGAATTATTTTTCAGCCAAATTCTACTCATTTGAACATATTTGTGTGTGTTCGTTTAAATTATGATAGTTTGGAAATTCCTGTCGAGTGAGTGAGTGAGTGAGTGAGTGAGTGAGTGAGTGAGTGAGTGAGTGAGTGAGTGAGTGAGTGAGTGAGTGAGTGAGTGAGTGAGTGAGTGATAAATAGATTTTTCCGGATATTATCCGTTGTGCCAAAGCCTTCAGTTATATTGTAATTTCATTAAAGTTAATTAAATTATTGAACATGTGAACGGGATAGAAGTGCTTGATTGTGATCTAGATGAATCATATAGTGAACAGGAGAAAAATCATCTTCCTTCCAAATTCATTCTTCAGTGGTAATATAGTGTTATAATGTCTCATTCCTTAGAACAGTGTTTTTATGAATGCCTTCTTCGCACTTAAACATGTCTCCAAACCATATTTGTTGAGAAGCATGACTTACCATAAAAATTCAGTAGTTTATCTCTAATCTCTTCAAAATTGGCAGTTGCATCCTGCATGCTACTTCGTGGAAGTTTAACTGTTTCTTTCTTTCTGATAGTAACCACGAACTAGGAAAACATATATTTCATAATTTACTCTCTGAATATGTTTTGAATCCTTCGCTGTAGGCCTATATTATTTCACTTTTATAAAAGTTGTCAGTTATGAACATGGATCCAGTTTCATTTACTGTACATGTATTTTCTGCCTGTTACATTGAAACATCTGCGTCGTTCACGTCATTTCCTGATAGACAGTTATGTTATTTGAAGGGAAAATGGTTGTTAAGGTGTACGAAAATTTAGAAAAAAAAAGAATATGCCTGAAATGAGCTTGCCATAGATTTGGTTCTATTCATAGTAGCGTTTTGAGATTTTTGTGCCGAATAAGGGAACTATTCGCTGTTGAATTAACATGGAATAGTTGTTATCTTCTGCATAGTTAGATAGAATTAATATTTAATTTTAAAATGTATTTTTTTTAGATGATTGTTACATGACTGTGCATTGGTATATTTTATTCATTTTCTGTAGTTCTAATGGTAATGATATTTCAACCATTGTCAGAGGACACTAAAGTAAACTATACAATATCATTTTAATGCGTCCATTATTTTTGTACTAGGGCTCAAATAAATATTAGCCCTACAAAAAATTACTCATTTCCGTCTAAAAATGAACTTAAAACATAATTTTCATTTACTTGCCGCCCTCACATAAGCCCGCCATCGGTCCCTATCCTGAGCAAGATTAATCCAGTCTTTACCATTATATCCCACCTCCCTCAAATCCATTTCAATATTATCCTCTCATCTACGTCTCGACCTCTCCAAAGGTCTTTTTCCTTCCGTCCTCTCAACTAACACACTATATGCATTTCTGGTTTCACCCATACGTGCTACATGCCATGCCTATCTCAAATGTTTGGTTTTAATGTTCCTAATTATGTCAGGTGAAGAATACAATGCGTTCATTTCTGCGCTGTGTAACTTGTTTTTAGGAATTTTAAAATAACTACATTATTAACACACCATTGCAAGCTAGTATAATAATGGAGCACCAACGAGCATTACACAAAATAGTTCTAGCCAGTATCGAACACGAAAATAAATAATACGACAATTACATATAGAGAAATATTAAAAAATTAGCAGCATATATTTAGACTCAATTTTAACTTTTTTAATAAAGGGACCTATACAGAGTGTTCCTGAAGTGGTGTTACAAACCTTCAGGGATGATGACGAAGGGCACATGTATCTATTTGAGATAAGGAACCATGGTCCGGAAATGACTGAGTCGAAAGTTATAAGCAAAAATAGTTGTGTGGAAATGGAATTGTAATTTGGCACCACGTGCCCTCTTTCCCTTAACCTTTGGAACAGTCGTGGAAAGATGGTATGGCCCGGATGTCTCCTACGTGGGTACTTGCCCGATACAATCTGTGACCTTCTCTACTGTTCCCATTGCCTCATCCGTATTCGAAAATCAGGCCTGCTTATTCCGCTCCCGTGTACTCCATTTCACTAGGACTGATCGACTGTACACTGCAACTTGTACACATACACTGCTGTCTACAGACGTGCATATCACGGCCGACCATGTCCGTTACACATTACGCTATCCGCATTGCTTTAGTGTAGTTTCCTGTCCCCACCCCTCAGACAGCGCACTGAATGCAATACTGTAAGTAGACAACGTAAACAACGACAGATGAATACAGTATGTGTAAGATGTACAGATAAATACACATAAATAAGGTGTACAGAGGAATAAAATTATTTCATTTCCACACAATTATTTTTGTTTGTAACTTTCGACTCGGTCATTTCCGGACCAGAGTTCCGGATCTCAAATTCATACATGTATCCTTCACCATCATTTCTAAAAGTTTGTAACACCACCTCGGAAACACCCTGTATAAGTAAGAAAACTTTTTCTATAATTAATTTCCTCAAACACTAGACCAACGTTCTACCTCTTAGCCTCAACAATAATCTCATTCAAACTTTAATGATGTCCCATTTCTATTATTGCGATTCTCTATTCACGAACGTAAATACTGATCTTGTTTACAGACTATATAGCGTATTCACAATATCTAAGTTCGTTTTGTTTGTAACATTATAAAATTCGATTATGCATCACCGTCACTAGAACTGTTGTCTTGGAATCCACTTAAAGAAAGAACACACTTGAACTCCCTCTTATTACTATTTTAAACCATCAACACCTCCACATCCTCTTACCTAGCATCTCGTTTTGATACACGGATGATATTTCCACTTCTTTATGTCCACAGACAAAATGTCCACTTTTTTATGTCCACAGTCCAAATATCTAGTTTCTTCTGCCCTTTACATTAAAGTCCATTAATTTATAGGTCCAGTTATTTAAAGTCCATTTATAATGTGTCCACAGATGGTTTGTCCATAATTTGAAAGATTCACAAATCTGAAGTAATAACGAATTTAAAAAATCATGTCTCTTTTTAGTATGATGGAAAGAATACAGTCAAGCAGATGTACATTATTTGAGAATTTTAATATTACATAATAACTGCAATTGCAACATATGTCTTTTCATTTATAAAATACCATTAATTTGGTTTATTATCGTTCTCATCATGAGGAAGTTCTTCTGCATACAGTTTCAAACGATAACTAATGTCTCTAAGATATATGTCAACGTCACCATTTTCTCCGTATATTTGGTAATTCCGCACCATTTCCTCAATGTGTCTTGAATTTAAAACACAGGCCTTCTGTATGGGACGACGTATTGCCATATGACCTGTCATTAATTGATTTATTATTAACTGATTGCCATTTTGGCCTTTCTGCAAGTTTTCGATGAACTTCCATATGTTATTATGGTGAATTACTACACATTTTTTTTAAATTTGGAGTGCCATCCGTCTATTGTATTAATTGTCATTTGAGCCCCATTCAAGACTAGATTATAAACATTCCAGACATGCGGAGGAAAGCGAGGCGGCATCTCTCGTCTTCTACCTCTGGCAGGTATCCCTCTTACGAAGGTCCTTTCTATGTATAATGTTAAATCTAATACTGATTCCTCTACACCATCAGAAACTTCATAAAATGTATTCACAATATGATCCAGTGGTATGAAAGGTATGGAAATTCACTTTCGGATGTCATTTGTTACTCTGTCATTTTCCCTGTTATTATGAGCAGCCTTTAATCCAAGTTGAAAAATATGATGCCAAATAGCCTGATGGAAGTGAAAAAGACAACCTTTTATTAATTTCTGTTTAGTAAGATGTATTATGGACATTATAATTAATCGACAGTAAAAGTCATTGTATATAATGTATATGGACAAAATTTCTTATGGACATATTTCTTTGTGAGTAAATGTCTATGGACATTATGTTGAGTGGACAAAACGCTTTTGGACATAACGTGATGATGGAAATTTTTTCTTTGGACTTGATGAAAGATGGACATAACTGTAGTGGACCAATTATCCTGGAACCCTCGTTTTGTTTACCTTTGACTACCTCGAACCCAGGACATGTACCTTCTCTCTATTTATTTGCACAGAACATCCTTCTACTCATCATCTTTTAGCACATCGATTCCAAGCCCCTGAAATTCTGCCCCTGACCATGTCAGAGACTGTCGGACAATATCAAAATTCAAATTTAAATTAACGAATCATATTCTGTTTCAGCTGCACGTGATGATGAACTCTAACTCGATATTTTTGAAAGTTCATCGATTAACATTAAAACTGAGGAAATTATTATCCTTTCTGCGAAGTATGAAAAATCCCTTTTTGGTGACAAACAATAGTTTACTTGTCAAAAGAGAAGAGGAGGAGTTAGAATTGTTAGAATTATGTTTTGAGTAGTCCTTAAATATCGGGTTTCCTACAATGTTCCTGTTGCAGTTTTGGTTACATGCACCATCCATATGTCTCAATATATTCCGAATTGCAATGCAATACTTAATATCATTTGCACCATCATTCTTGTGTGAGAATACATTCTCTGTTCTGGTCTTCTTGAAGAACAAATACACAAATGAACATAATGTTTAGGCAGGCTTGCGACTTATAGGACCTACAATTGAGCCAGATAGATAAAGCAACATCAACCATCCCATTGATAACTTTATGATAAGTCTAAAAAAAACCGGTTTGATTTTCCAAAGAAAAGACAATCATTCCATTGGTAATGTTATGTGGTAATAAGTTTCTATGTTTTCAGTCAAAAGCAAAATCTGAAATATAATATCGCTGTCAATTAATTAAGGCTATACAGGAGAGTGGAGTGAAAATATGAAGTTTATGGAATAAAAATGTAAAACGAGGACATAGTTGTGGTGTGATGATATGAAGAACAATGCAAAATATATTTTTTATTGATTAGTATTTAGAGGTCCCTCAAGAGCATCATATTTTGAAATTTTCACAAAATTGTCAGGTTCTGATTTTTTTTAGCGAGAGAACGTTCTCCAGTGATTTAATCTGAACAGGATACCAGGAACATGTTACAAATACATGTTAAAAGACTCGACACATTTTTGGTCCCCTGTTGTTTCATCTTGAAGTGTCACAAAAGCCTCAATTTATAAGAAAATTGGGAATAATCACAAAACTCTTAGGTGTGATATAATTAATATAATAAAATTAATGGAAATTATTCTTCTTATGTTGCTACCCTGTATTCGCAATGCTAGAGTGGCTGAACCCATCATAATTACCTACCTGTCATGACGTAATGAAATATTATCTATGGGTTAAAAAATGAATTAAAATCTGACTTCAAACCAAAGAATCTACTGTTGAAGAGATTTCAGAAAGAGTTTCTATCAAATTTAAGGAAATCCAGGTAAAGGCATAAGTTCCGAAAGCCATACAAGAATATTACAACTGATTCGTGCTTACCATGATCAATACACAAACTTAATGAAGCCTTGTAAGAAATGACATAGTGACGACAACTAAAATGACAACATTGAAAAATTAAAAAAAAGAAGCAAACAAACTATTTAATATATGCAGTTGCAAATGCAAAAATGTTTAATACTGTAGGCCTAATTGTGATAAAGACCGCCGTGTTCCAAAACAAGAAAGAATGTTTTACTAGAGGAAAGAACAGAAAGAAGGACGATAATTGGATCTGTTGATTTAGTTTCCACTCAGAAATAAATAAAAAAGAAAACAAAAATAAATTCTAACTAAAAAAATTAATGGGATGAAATGGAATTTTTGTCATATTTTATGTAAAATACTATATATTTTGTCCCTTTGGATCCCCTCAAAAGTACTGAATACTGCAACCCCAATTCGGAATCTTCCAAATAAGGTTTAAATACGTGAATTTACACCAATTCATTAGCTTTGTAATGAAAAACAAAATAATAGAACAAATATACAAAGAGGCAAGAAAAATTATAATTTTAGGAAACTTCAAAGCCCTTGGTGCACATCAAAAATTAAATGTAGAAAATTCATATTTTTCACATTTTTAACTTAAATGAAAATACAGACTTTTGCAACTCTTACATTTATAAAACAGATAAAAAATAATTTCATGTATAGATTCACTCTACCCTACTGTATAATTCAATACACTATAGAAATATTTAATGAGTAAAGCATATACCGATACAAGCATATATTATACAAAAACGTTTTGGGGTCCGCCAAAATGAAGTATGAGTTCCAAGTGGTCCGTGACAATCAAAAGTTTGGGAACGCTGTTCTTGTTCATGGAATTGCTTGTAAACACCTGTATTATTATTATTATTATTATTATTATTATTATTATTATTATTATTATTATTAATGCTGTTATTGTTATTTCAATTATTTTTTTTCTTGTATTAGCTTAATAAAATGGTATAGTGATATAACCCTGTTGTTGCTCTATTCGACTTTAATGTACAATGATTTGTATGATTTTTGTTACTGTTTGTATTTGTTGTATTTGTATGTGGTCGCTGGTAGGATGGAAGGGAAGGCCCTATGGCCTTAATCCTGTCAGATTAAATAAATAAGTAAATAACTCAATGAATGAATAAATAAAAAATAAATGAACAAATGAATAATACATAAATAAATAAATAAATAAATAAAATAAAATGTTTTAATATGCCCTGAAAACTTTATAGCCTTAAGGGGTTAGGTACAGCTTACAGCAGTAAAATTTTTGGAAATATTCAACATTTTTTTTCCCCTCCATTACTGTTTCTTGTACAATAATGAAAATTGGTATGTGTAAAATACTGTCCTTCTGCTATATGAAAAAAAATACTATTACGATTAAAAAAAAATGTATGTATGGCTATTTTTTCAAAATTCAAAATGTCGGCAGTTCACTGTCCAGTGATGAAGCGTTTCCCTCATAACTCATGAACTTGTTAACTTTTTCATGTTCTCTCTCTTTTATTTTATTGCTGAAACTCATGTATACAATACCGTGCTCTTTCAACAACATTCCTTAATAGGTATTATTTTTTTGTGTTAAAGAAAATACTAATATTTGACCATTTTTTAAATGATTTTGTTTTTTATCAGACAATGTATCAAAGGTAGAGAAGTGATCTTGCATCATACTGTAGTAACGACATGCATAAATACACACAAAAAAATTCATCACTGAATGTTGGATAGTTTTTTAGTTATGTGGGAAAGGCTTCATCACTGCACAGTGAACTGAATTTTGAAAAAAATTGTAAATACAGTCAGCTCTGGATATAGTGAACATTCGGCTATAGTGAACCTAAATAGTAGGTCCCGACCCGCATACATTATAAAGTACATTAATATTTCCGTTTATAATCAACCCTCACTTCCCCAAGAAAATGTAATTTTAAAATGCCCAAAATGGTACGAGTAATTTAGGTAACCCATCCTCCTATAAACTTTCAAGAATATGTTCAGAACAAAATCTCAAATTGTCTACTCGTTATGTGCATTGAAAGACAAAGGATTTGTTCAGCTTCCTGGACAACTTGAAACATGTTACAGAGAATAAAGTACGCAGTGATGGAGAAAGGAAGGATCAGTTCTGACTTCTTTAAAAGAGGTTATTCGAAGAACAGGAAGAGAAAGTGTTTTATTTTGTAAAATGGAGTAGAATGATGACCAAAGGGTAAATACAAGAAGGATTACAGTATAATGGTCCTCAACCCTCCCTCCCGCATCTTTATAAAAGTGAACCCGGGGAAATTCCAAGGGCGAGTACACATACCTCTAATGGGAAGAGGTGCGAAATCGGTCAGTGCCTACTACCTCCATCAGTGGTCGTCAGCACTCGCTGAAATGTGCAAAGGGTACGCGGTGCTGTCCCGTGTGCACTGTCGTGCAACAGGGAGAGATAGAGAGCATACCCGCTAGCAGCTACGGAGTGCATCCTAGTGCAGTGCGTTTTCCGCGGGTAAGAGAGACTAGCCCCAGCGTGCTCTGTGCTGACGACCCCTGACCTACATGGGCAGATTAGATTCAAGTTTCGAACTGTTGACATCTGAATGTCGAATCATAAAGTGTTTAATTTGAAAGATAAAGTGAACATTATTACTGATATTGAACGTGGTCTGGCCCTAGTGTACATTAATATTGTATGTATAGCAACGTCAGTAGTATAAAAACAGACACTTCGGTTTTAGTGAACCTCGGATATAGTGAACGAAATATGCTGGTCCGCAGAGGTTCACTATAACCGAAGTTGACTGTAGTATTTTTTACATCGTAAAAATATATATTTTTTTTTTCATATAGCAGAAGGACAGTGTTTTACTCATACCAATTTTCGTTATTGTACAAGATACAGTAATGGACGAAAAAATGTTGAATATTTCCAAAATTTTACTGCTGTAAGCTGTACCTAACCCCTTAAGTTTTGTCATTTCAAAGAAAACTGTGCCAATAAAACGAATCTAAGATATTTATCTTATAGTTTAACGAATAATTTCTAGGTTAAAATGTAGTAGATAACCATTCTAGGTTTATTCTATAGCCAAACGTTACCTTATTCACCAGAACAATTTTCAAATCTATGTCAATATGACTTCAGGCAATTTTTTTCTACCTATGTTTCATACACCATAGCAACCATCTTCCATTAGTATAAACGATGTGAATAAAAGAAAAAATCTACTATACCTCCTATTAATGGCAAAGCTAAGCTTACTCAATTTATTCATGTAACTTAGTCCCTTGATTTTGCTGAGTTTATGAATTTATAATCAGCAGAACTGATTATTAATTTTCTGACATATTTTTAAAACTCCATTACTTACTTTAAATCGTATGATGAGAACTCTGGAAGCAAAATATCCCTTAAACGCTGATTCACAAGGTACATTACAAAATATGTACGGTTAATTATACTTTAATAATATCATTTTGTGATAATAATTTCCTCTTACGAAAGAGATTCGGTTCGCCTAATTCAGGCTTTGACGATGAATGTAGCAGTCATTAATTATTTGTCCTCTGGGATCTATTTCATTGTACGAACATCTGATGCATCCTGCAGCGACAACACGAATAATACTGACAATTGCTAGGATATTTGAATACACAATAGTTAATAGGTACATGAATATGAAACAGAAACAGGAGAATATGAAGGTTAGCCATAAAAGAGTTTTTGTTTGTGAAGTAATTTAATTCTTCCCTTCGAAACTCGAATCTGGCCCTCCGGAGTGGAAATACAACGCTATGAACTTTGATTACGCTGTGGTTTAGAATCATGTAGGAAAAACTTTTTATGCTCGATGTCAGTATTGACAAAATGAAATACAGAGTGATTGTAAAGAGGAGTTACGGAGCATATACTCGAAAACACTATGAGCAAAAAATGTCATATAAACATGGGTCTTTCTTAATATTTTCAGAATTACATTAATTTGAAGTTGTTCTTCTTTACTTTCAAAGGTAAAAGAATATTACAATTAGACAGTGAACTATTCAGAAGTAAATTTCTTTAATTAACTAGAATTGTGAAGCTAACAATTTGTTATTAATTCCACAATTGCTTGGTACAGCATTTTTTTTTTTTTTCAGTTTTTTAACTACAAAATTATATTTTTCTTACGTACTTACCGCAAGCATTGTTGCAAATCACATCATTCTTGTAAACTCTTTGGGTGCTATTCATAGACATTTTGCTAGCTCGCGCTACGACCATGCTAAACTAGACCTGGCTATCGACTGATTACTTGTACAGAATTCATATATCATATCATATCGCTAACACTGGTTTATGAATACGAAAAACGTTAGTTCGCTTATCATCCACCGGAAGCCCGCGCTAAGAATGTCTATGAATATGGCCCTTTAAGACTGTACATTAGGGTCAAATTTGATCTGTAAAAACTCAAGTTGTTAGAGGTCGTGTGGTCTGTAAAAATTGTTGTGATAGAGAATTGGACGTCTACGTAATGTTATACAACTGTTTAAAATAACTTAAATAAAAGGGCCCCGTTAAGTAATTAACTGTCACGTGATTTCCTCCCTTTCTACGACTCTGCGACATAACCACTAGGATGGACAGTAGATAGCATGTCTGAGTAATTTTATCTTTTCGGATCGGGCAGAAGTGAAGATTGAATTCACAGTACGTAAGGTACTCTTTCATAAAGTAGGTACAGAATTATTTCAACATGAGTTACTAGTACGAAGTACGAAACTGGTAATTGGCATTAGGTACAATAGTCTATAGTGCGATAATATGCACAAAACAACTGAAGCCTGTATCGAAATGAACTGCAACCATTTTAAAAAATGTGTTTAAATATCCATATTAAACAAAAACCTAATGAAAATGATCAAACTCAAAAGCGCAATATTTCCTAGTTTACGTAAATGGATGAACTACTTTTCTTCCCTCCTATGCCTATTAAAGTGATTTGTTTGTATATTACGCCGGTATCATCGAACTCCAGTCTTGGAAGGGGGTAGCAAACGGCGTTGATCCAGAGGTATAGGCAAGTTAATATTAAAAATGTTAGTAAAAATAAAATGATGTCCCTGTATATTATGAAACGAGTCTCTAATGGTATACGACTGTTTTTGTTAGATGATAATTAAATGTCTAAGTTTAGAGTTTTTACAAATATCTTACCTGAGTCTTTTCAGCGTGTTCCCGAATAGTGCAATAGATGTCAGGCACGAAGTACTTTTGCGTGTACGCCGTATTTATTGATTTTTTGAAGGGCTTTGGTTTAACAATTTTAACCTCAAAGCAACACACATTAAAACACAGAAAATTAACTCAATTTATTAGCATATTAAAATTAACATGAACAGAATTTATTTTATTTTAAATACATGTTTTGGACTGTGCAGAGTGTGTCTGCCACTTTGGATTACTCTTTCATGGCTTGCGGGTTGTTGCGCGTACGATATTAATTAATATCACATATGCTTAGTGGGAAGTCGATAGTTAGAATAACATAATGAATAGCAGTATTTTAATGTATGTCACATGTACTGTTATGTCAACTGTAATGAGTGTATTATAGTGTGGTCGAGCAAAATCATTATTAAATATAATACAGGGCGCGTCAAATCTAAGCTACCTGCATTCTTACCGAACATCGAGGATGCTTTTGACCGGCAGAGCATTGGGTCTTCCCTGTTGAGTATTTCTCTTAAGTCCGACAGAAATAGAAGAAGTGAGAGTTGAGTAGTGTAAACAGTTAACAAGGAAAACTCACGCATTGTAAACTATTCCCGACTTAGTAGAAGCAACTGACAACGGAAACCCAACGCTCTGTCCATCAAAGAGCAACATCGTGTTCGGTAAGAATGCATATAGGTTAGCTTTGACTCGTTCAGTATTTAGGACATTTCTTCTTAAACATGTTTTGCTTTTCAAAAGTTTACTATAAAGTACTTTTCTCTCGATAAAGGAGAATACACTCATCCAATTTACTGCAGATACGAGTGTTTCAATTTTCATAGTTATGAATTTACAGTTATTATTATTATTATTATTATTATTATTATTATTATTATTATTACTATAGACTACTTATAACTTTCGTAGAGAATACCTGTACAAAAGTAAATTGGGACTGTCTATTATTGTCTGACGGTTTCAAATATACAGGGTGATTCACGAGGATTTACCGTCCTTTGCGGAGCTTATTTCTGAAGACATTTTGAGCAAAAAATGTCATATAAACATAGTTCCTATTCTGAATATTTTCAGAGTTACACTAATTTAAAGTTGTTTGTAAAATACGTTTTTTCTTTAGTTTGAAGGTAAAAGAATAATATAAATAGAAAATGAACCATTCAGAAGTATCATTTCTTTAATTGGCAAGTATTATAAAGCTAAAAATGTGCTGTGAACTCGTTGCTTCGTACAGACATCTTATTTTATTTTAAACTAGAAAATTACATTATTCTTACGCACTTTTCACAACAGTTATTACAAATCACACCACTTCCACCGACTTATTTATTTGCAGTTCAATTTTACATTCTCTTTTACGTCGACCTGGTTGGCGAGTTGGTATAGCGCTGGCCTTCTATGCCCAAGGTTGCGGGTTCGATCCCGGGCCAGGTCGATGGCATTTAAGTGTGCTTAAATGCGACAGGCTCATGTCGGTAGATTTACTGGCATGTAAAAGAACGCCTGTGGGACAAAATTCCGGCACATCCGGCGACGCTGATATAACCTCTGCAGTTGCGAGCGTCGTTAAATAAAACATAACATAACATTCCTCTTTTACAGTCTTGAGTACACTTGGCCGCACGCATGTGAACGGCACTCGTCGCGCTACGTAACTGCATACGGCTATCTTTGACTTCCGTAGCGCTCGCGCTGGCTGCTGACTGCACGCTGACCAAGATCACGCGTTCACAGCAATGCGTTCCGATAACGAAACGTAACTCTGTAAATATTGAGAATAGGACGCATGTTTATATGACATTTTTTGCTCAGAATGTCATCGGAAAAAAGCTCCGTGACGGCAAATCCTCATGAATCGCCCTGTATAATAAAATAAAAAATATGTCTTTCAAGAGATGTAGATTCTGTCATAAGAATATGTATGAGTCTGGTAGGAAATTAAGTTTTCCCTTAAGATTTAGTTATAGAAACAACTTTTTAGTGTTAAATTGAAACTAAGTAGATAAATTACCCTAAGTTATCTTATTTCAACTGCACTATTAGTGATCTTCATACTAGAAGACTAACAAGCTGTACATACAAAAAAATATATTAAATAAAGTACATTAAGTGAAATATAAAATACAGCCTCACAGATGTTTTCAAGTACAAGGTTCAGTACATTTTAGTGCCGTTCTTATACTTACTTATGGCTTTTAAGGAATCCGGAGGTTCATTGCTGCCCTCACATAGGCCAGCCATCGATCCCTATCCTGAGCAAGATTAATCCAGTCCCTACCATCATATCCCTCCTCCCTCAAATCCATTTTAATAGCCGTTCTTATAATATTTTGAAATAATAAATGAATTAAGGAATGTTAATTTTTATTATGAAGTCGGGAGTGAGTGACATAGTGCATATTGTCCAGTTGTGTATGCTATAGAGTAGCAGCTAGCGATGAAGAAAACATTTATCTTCTGCTATCAGTAGCTTTTAAATTAGCCAGTTGATATAAACAACAATAAAAATGAAATACAAACGCTTAGTATAGACTTTCGAAATGTAGATTACAGGGTAAAAATTTTCAATGATAAAATTTTTCACTGTTTTGAAAGTCAAATAGTGTAACGGACCGAGCGGGCTAGCGGAGTAGTAGAGGGCTGGCCTCGCATTCGGGAGGTCCGGGGTTCGATCCCAGGGGCCGGCAATCCTAACTGAGGGTTTTCATGGTTTCCTCAGTTATTTCCAGGCAAATGCCGGGATTGTACCTCTTGCAAGTCCGGCCATGGATCCTTCCCTTAATCCTTTCATATGTGTGAGTGAATGATGTGTAATGTCTTAAAATGTTTGTGTTGTATCGGAGTTGGCCCTGGCATTGAGCTGATCCCTCATCCGGAGAGGTCCTCCATGTCCTTGTGTGGTCAAAAAAGTATGTATGTATCTATAGATTAATTCCTCTCCCGACAGGTCGCGGCCCTGTAAGGCCCGGGTGGCGTGGGTCGTGTAAATGCACCTAGAAGGGAGACGTTAAACTGAGAGAAAGAAAGAAAGAAAGAAAGAGTGTAATGTTTGTAAGATGGACAGTAGCGTCTTACCCTCCACTGATGACAGAGAATGTGAGTAGAGGGGAGAGACCTAGCAACCAAACTGAAACGAAGAGTAGTCAACTAAGATAATTTATCAACTTAATTTTAATTTAACACTCGAAAGTTGTTTCTATAAGTGATATAACTTTTTAAAAGTGTGTAATGAAGATGTATAATTAAGTTTTTTTTCTAAAACATCTGTTATAATAGCAGTCGCTAGGAAAAATACTCTCCTTAAATTCGAATACTCTTCATGTAAGAACCAAATTATTAAAACTGATTATATCAGAGATCTCTGTTTATTCTTTGATAATAAACTTTATGTTCGTTACTACGTATTATCTTGATTTCATTTAAAACTTCGAACAATTAGCTCGCATACAGTGAAATTTTATATTCGTACATATTCAAATCAAGCTCTATCCTGCCTTGGGTTTTCCGTGGTTTTCTAAAGTGTTATTGTCCATATCCCTGTCGTCAAGATCTTGACCCTCTTCCATAAGCTCTCAATCATTATCTACGAACTAAATATCATTCGACGGCTCTCAGATAAAAGCTGATAATTCTTACAATAATAATTATGAATCCCTTCCGTCTTAAATGTGAAAATACTAGAATCTATATATAATTAGTTAAAAATGCAGCAGTAAAAATGTGGGCGTGCCCTCCTAGGGGAGAGGCGCCGTAGCTTGACGGGGGGAGGGGTCAAATAAATGAATAAGACAAAAATCTTTTTTGCATTTTTATTTCAAATTTAAATTTTCAATTTAAAATATAATCAAAATGAAAGCATTGCGATAAAACATTTCTAAGACATAGATCCAATGTCTAATATGTGCCTGATTTGAAGTACACGGCCTTTCTAGGTGTGACAAACTGACAACACAGTCGCAATGAAATAACTAGCAAGTCATCCGCAGATGCGTTGCTTTTATAGTCGCATATTTTCAATCCAGAAAGATCGAGACTCATCTCTATCTGCCGCGAACATTCGCGTAACAGGAAATGACGTCATAATATGCTAATAAATGCCTTGTAGTAACGGCTAGCGCGTCTGCCTGCGAAACCAGGTAGCTCGGGTTCGATTCGCGGTCGGTAAACTTGCCTGGTTGAGGCAACCCAATATGAGCAAATGCTGGGTAACTTTCGGTACTGGACTCCGGACTCATTTCACCGGCATTATCACCTTCATTTCATCCAGACGCTAAATAACTTAAGATGTTGATAAAGCGTCGTAAAATAATCTACTAAAAATAAATTATGATCAAGTTCATGGAACTACATTTACCATGTCTACTTCCTTACTGACGACGACTAATGCTGTGGTGTAGTTTTTCAGTGATTTCACAAATAGAAGCTTACGCATAATGAAATTTAGTCTTCTAAATATCGGAAAGAATGATTGGTTCTGCTTTTAGGAATGACGTTCTTGATTTTGTAAGGTTCACCTCTAAGAACAGATCGTTTGTGGAATTGGAAAATTTTGAGGGAACACATATTTATTTAAACCATTGGCGGGTATATTAAATAACAAAATCATTGTCCAATAAGGCTAATCACTTTAACTTGATCTTCCCAATATCTCTGCTCTTCTGTAGGACTCTGCAGGGCTCGGCATTTCTGAAGGTGATGTCTGTCCATGTCGTCCCGGGATTTGCCCAACATGCAGGATGGTTATGGCACTATTCTAAAGCGGTAGAGGTGTTTCCCAAGGCAGTTATGCCCGGTGCTGGAGCGGAATCTTGATACTGCTATTTTTCTTGGCCTATATGAAATGTTATTGAGGGCGGGTTACCAGTGTTTCTGTTTAATTCTGTCTTCCAGTCTCTGATTTGTAGTATGATTGGGTGTTTGACTAGCAATTTTTTAGATTGTTATGATAAAGCTTTGGAGAAGAAGTAAGTAGAGAGGCACCTTTCTTGGCTAGTTGATCTGCCCTTTCTTTTCCAATGATCTGACAATAGTCACACATATAGTTCATGCGTTATCTCGTGAAACCTCCTGCGCTTAAGGGGAAGAAGAAAGTGAACTAGGAAGCTTCTCTCCCTCGCTACGCTTCAATTTGTAGCTAGCTAGTTTTCTTATCTCCTCCATAAGATTCTTACTATAAACTACGGTGAACGCATGCATTTGCGTTCACGAGATAATGAATGACCAATAGGTAGCAAATTACAGAGTATGAAGAGTAGAGCCAAACACACCTAGATTCTGTACAAATTCAGTCATCCATTAAAAGTTGTTTAATTTAGTGTTAAATATCACGACCGCTCGTCAGCTGCAATTCAACCATCATAATTCAGCGTAGTCTAACAAATAACAATGTAGAGTGTTTTCGAATTTCCGTAATTCCACACTATTTTTTTTATTATTTCTTACTGTTGAATATCGTTTAAATAATCACAGTACTGATAATGTGTTATTAAATATTATTTATATTTTGAAACGTTTGTTATTTATACCAGTCTACAAGACTTATGACTAGTAGACCGGCCTGTAAGGAGTAAATATGCTTTTAACGTATGCCTTCGTGAAATTAAGTATTAATCAATATAAAACAAATAAAAATAAAAAGAATTAATGTGGAAACATGGAAATTGGAACTCACGCGCTATCTTGTAACAATCTACGTCTACATAGATAAACGTCAAATCACGCTGATTTGTTGGAAACATGCTGCAATTGATGTCTAGTCATCAACCCTGAAAACGACACTTAAGAAATCTTTTGAATAAATCAATGATCATTTACACACACTGTATAATTTGTGTGTGTTTGATTATAATCTTCATGCTGTAACATTTGACATGATTTTCATATCCTGTTTCCAAATCTTCAATTTCCCTTTCAGCCATTCCAGTTGTCACGGATGTTACATTTTTACTATTTTCAAACTCTATAGCTTTTATAGTTGACTTTAGTCAGCTTTCATTATTAGAATCTATTTAGAAGATCAGTATCATTTTACAGAAAAAAAAATTGAATAAAATATAATATTATAGCAACTAAGGAAAAGGTTTCGTCACAGATGTTACAAGATTTGTGAACTCACTTCACACCGTATTAACAAAAAGTCTAAAACTCAGGTCACTGTCTCAAGCAAAAAGAGATTCATTCCCATAGTGTCCAAGTGAAAGCTATGCAAATCTCATGGCATGCAATTAATTCACTCTACATAACAGATAAATATTTTATAGCTGTTTCTTCCATGCCAAGGATATTACACACTTTTTGCCACGGATGTTTGCAGATGATTTAATGTTCAAAATATTCACTTGAACTGTAATAGGCCCTATTAGTTGTTATTAACCCAAAGTACTGAAGAAAATAGCAGAAAGAATATACAGTACAGAGCAAAACGTTCATTGATCCTGAAGCTCTGGAATTAACAGTGCAGATGCTGAAATTATTTCTTCAACAATAGCTCCTTGAAAAACATACATTAACAGTGATCTCTCTATGAGTAAGTGCTGCAAACTTTGGGGAAAGAAACATTATCTATTACCCAGCCAACCACTTAGATTCAATGCACATAAAACTTGTAAAATATTTTCCTTTCGAAAATAAAACATTAGAATTCTTAATTTTAGAGGCTTATCTATGTCTTACACTAGTGATAAACAAGGGCTTCTTGTCATGTGGGTAGTTGGATATCTCTTTTCAACATTTAATTATTTGTAGCTGGTAACTGATGCAATATTATTATTAATTAACGTAGGGAGAAATTAATCGAATTAAGTATAGGCCTACAATAGAAAGGGTCACCCCAACAGCGTTATAACCGCCAGAAATTAAAATGTTCAGAATGCAGAAAAAGGTATTTTTAAGTGAACGTCAACAATAGGAGGTTTACAAGCAATACGTGCAAATAATTTAATACACAACTAAACTTTCTAGAATGTGGATGTTTCCTTAAAATATAATTTATTCAACATTCTGGGAACAGTCCAACTTATGGTGGTTACAGCGTTTTTGGAGTGACTCATTCAATTGTTATTCCTGTTTAATACTATGTTTTAAATTTTCCATGTTTTTATTGAGGTCATAAATATTATTTCCTAATTTTATTCGCAGGTTTCTTACAGAGCTAACGGGCAAGAGTACGAATTTAGTTATTACGGCCATCCGCGGACTCATGGAGAAATAATGGGTTTAGCTGATACCGGTGGCCAATACAATATGAAAGAACACATAAAAAGTATCCCACAAGTAAGCAGGAAAGATTACCTCGCTCCTGAAGAAAGTGCTAACAAGGCCTTGTTGATAAAACTCGAAGCGCCGTTGAAAGATATTTCTTCTCCAATGGATGCTAACAAAGAAGTACATGGAGGAGATATTGTCAGCAAAACTCACTTACATGGAGGACAAGTAAAACACATTCCTTCACCTTTGGACTTAAGGAAGATGATTGGGAATCGACATGGCAATACTTACAGCCATGAGACACACATTAAAGGTGTGTCTCAAACCGACGAAGCCAGCAGGGCTTTATTAGCAGATGTTGTAGCTAAAACTTATGGCCGTGAAGCCCGTCTCAAGGAAGAAGCGGCTTCGGAATTCCTGGCAAGGGCCAAACTACACGAACATTTTGCAGAAATATATTCCAATTTATCTCGCGAGTTTGAGGAGAAATCAAAGGATAAGATAGGACAAGCTGACTTTCAACTGAAGGAGGCAAAATCGCATGATAAATTGTCTTCTGAGATTTCGACAAAAGCAAAAGAAACATTAGAACTTGTGGGAAATGAATTAAACATTGGAGGAGAACATCTGAATAGCTATATAGACGAGTATTGGATCGCTAATATAGCTAATAATAATGCTAGAGAGACGCTGGCTTATGTCAAGAATGAAGAAGCCAGGTCTAAAGGTGAGTTTATAAAATATGCAGAGATGGAAAAATTGGCAAATGTACTTCTCGATGAAGCAAAGGCGTACGAAGAACTGGGGAGAGCGGCTCAGGAGAAGGCTAAAAGAGAAAAGAAAACATCTGAAGAAAAATCAGCACTCAGTAGTAAATTTCTTATGCAAGCTATAAAATATCTTCTACCAAAAGTATTTGAATTGAGAAGAAAGGCTAGAATGGGATATACTTCGTACTTGGACAATTTCATGAAGGCCGAACTCGAAGAAGAACTGGCTAGAGAAGATCACCTCAAAGCAACATATGAGATGAAATTGTCAAATGCGCTGTTGAAAAATGCACAACAAAATTCAGCTTTCGCAACGTTAGAAAAAGATAGGTACCACGTTTACAAATTAAAGGCAGAGGAATTGTTAAAAGTGATGGATGAACCGGCAACTGCAGAACTCGTGGTGTCTTCCAAAGAACTTACGAGAAAAGCTATGAAAGTGTTAGAGAGTAAAACACAGTCTTAAAGGGCTATATTGCAATGTGCAAAAGGTGACGCGACTTATTAGTATCTGTGCATTTCGAACTGGCGACTCAAGGTCAAGTAATGGACTGAATTTGTCACGTGTGCTTACGCCAATCCTGGACCATTGTTCTCAACAAGTCAGCTGGGACAGCCAGAAATACCAATGCTTCAATTCACAGTTTTCAGTTGAGTGACTCGTGCGTGGTTTGTACTTTTGTACGTGACCTTGAGAGGCTAATTCGAAATGCACAGATAACAGCAGACAGCAGATTTTGGGTTCCGATACTGAACGTTAGATATACGTCAGTTATAAGGAGGTCAGTGAATTCATTGCTACGCTCCCTCCATATGCGAAGGGATGTGACGTCTTGCCTCTTTATAGGGATCGGAGATCTGCTGTCTGCATATTAGGATGTATATGAAATCGAAATAGTTTTAAAATAAATCAGTGATTGAAATGCGATGTCTATTTTAATGTTATTCGGTATTATTTTATAAATATCGTTATCTAGCAACAACTCTGAGAACAATCTTCTGAGCTCCTTAATAAATGGAAGATTTTCGATAACGTTATTCAAATGAAGCTATTACCCCATAGCAAAATAGACGACGTTTACTGGTATCAAGTTAGATGTAAATTGAAGGTTTTGAAATGCGAAAGTAAAGAAACATTATTTTAGTTTGAAAATGAAAATAGAAGTTTTGATATAAAACAATATTTTATTCGAGACAGATAAAATAATGGAAGGGATCCTGTGAAATATACATTTTAAGTTGCTAATAAAATAGTCAATTTTGGAAATTTTAATAATATCAGTAAATGAAGGGTTCAGAGCCATAGTGGGCCAAGCGCCATTTATTAAAACGGAAAAAGCAAGGGTTAAAGTTAAGTGAATACCATAGTTTAATGAAGATTGACATATCTTTTAGTTTTAATGTATATACTTCATATTACTTGCTATATGTTTCCATTGAATTATGGTAATAACTTCATTTTAACCCGTGTTTTCTACGGTTTTAGTAAATGGCGCTTGGTCCACTATGGTTCTAAACCCATCAATTAACATATCAAATTTAAAAAGGTAAGACACAAAAATAATATATTGGGGCATCGGAAATATGTGCAATTAATGATTAATTAAGAAGTACTGTTAAATAGGAACAGACATCCGGAATTAAACAAGAAGAAATCATCAAAAAAAGCGAAAGAGAAACATGTGGATTAGTGCTAAATTGTAATAGATGAGAAAAGTTCCTAGTAATACATGTAAGTTCATGAACGAACAGAGGAAAATATTAACAGATTATAACGTTTGTACCTATAAATAAAAGTGAAGAATTATAGAGGTGTGTTATAGAGGAGAAATATGGGGCGTTCAGAGAACGAAGGAATCAAGTCCACTTTTGGTCAATTGGGAGATATTTCGACTATACATACCTTAAATGAGGCTATTTTCAGAGCATGACAAAATCATGTCCACACAATCGTTGTAATGGTGCAGATGTTTAAAATCACACTCACCTTTAATGGGTTATTAACTATAAATAAAGACTTTATGTCTAATTTTCTGAAAAGTGCATTTTTGTAACTTGATTCCCTTGCGCTCTTGATGTCCCATATATCTTGTGATTAATGGGTTTTAAAAATATTGATTGTAATACAATTTTTTAATTTGACCCAGAATAACAATAATTTTATATTGTTTTTCTTTTTGTGGATGTTATTTGCAATTCTAAATCATTGTACCAAATCATATCCTTCGTAGGGATTTTAAAAAGGAAATTACCTTAATGATGGACTGTTTATAATTTCGTTTAATACACAAAAGTGAAGTGATTTACGTGTGTGTAATGATTGTGAAATACAAAATGAAGAACAATGTTTATGATGGACACGTTGATACAAGATTTTCTGGAGTTTTTCCGAATATGTTACTAACGAGAAAATTTTATAAATCACGAGTGTAAATAATAAACATTTAGAAGTGACAAAATATTGGTTCAAAAGAAATGAGAACTGTTGTGATATGATGTATGATTGTACGTGTTCGTATGTTTGATGAATTGTTGTGTGTTTACTCATATGTATATTTTTTGTTATGTGTACAGTAAGAGCGATGTAATGTTATATATTTGAATTCACTTACATTATGTAATTTGAGATGATATAATATAATAACAGTTTTCTAAATTAAATCATTTTCATAACATAAAGAGTTTCATTATGTTGTTGTTTAGTCAACTGTGCGAAGACAGGTCTGGACCCCACAAGTGACACCAACAAGGCATAACTCATGAGGCAACTAGGCCAGGAGATAATGGGATAGGATAGCAAGTTCCTTTCTCCCTCTATTGCATACATTGCTGACTAGTTATTATTACACTAATCAGACTTCAGATGTATACAAACAATTGAAGAATCCAGGGGAAAAACAGTTTCGTCACATTTTGCAAATTTTTCAGGAGAGCGTTTACAGACTTGCAGAACTATCAGTTTCTTCCCGTGTAAGCTTTTCCTTAATATAAGCTTACTTATAATATGGAATCAAGCGAGTTATAACCCTGTATGATTAGCGTGTCTAAAATATCTCAACTTTAACTGCCAGATTCAATTAAAATATAAAAATTACTAAATTTGGAAAAAAAATGTTTTTCCCCAGGACCCTTTAATTGGTCTTCCTCTGACACATACCTATCGTCAAGTGAGATGTACTGCCTGATAATAGATGTACATATCAGCCAGAACCTCCATCAGAATCGGAGTTTCATTATCTGCATTATTTTGAATAGATTAACACATTGCTTTACCATTACTTCAAATAAAATTTTAAAATATAACTAATATAAAATAGAAAGGAATCTGAGTTTAACTTATCACTTAATTTTTGCATTAAATTTCAATGTAAAGTTTCACCATCTGCTGCGATTAATGTAGTACATCTTGGTTTTGCTGTTAAACTAGCGTTACTGTTTATTTTTGGAGCATTTTCAAACCAGCTACTTATTATCAAAATCCAGTTGCAATATAAATAGCAAGTATAACAATTATGATTATATATATATATATATATATATATATATATGAGCCCTCGCCGTCCTCATTGAATAATCAAGACTATATATAGGTATCTATATGATTTTATTATTAAATCGTTATATTACACAT
The DNA here is from genome assembly GCF_040183065.1 of Periplaneta americana. NCBI lineage: Eukaryota > Metazoa > Arthropoda > Insecta > Blattodea > Blattidae > Periplaneta > Periplaneta americana. The sequence goes on from NC_091120.1 coordinate 132,504,366, forward strand.
AACAAATGAAGAGTACACGGGACAAACAATCAATTTCACAATATTCTCATAAGGGTGATGTGATCAATTAATTCAGTATATTACCGCAAACATTAGTGTTTTTCTTATCAAAACTAGTAAAGGAGAATTACCACTCTGGTACAGTCGTTCTTTCCTATTTTTTCATTAGGAATAGCAATAAATTTTGCTGAAATATAGTGAACTGTAAGATAACATCACCCTTAAACTGTGACTTTGGTTATTTTTTCCTCTGTACTTTTCAAATATACTAAAAGAAGTCAGTCTAACAAATTTTAAGTCAGGATATTATGCAGTTGCTTGTGCAGTAACAACAAAAAACATATAAGAAATTAGCTGGAGGGAATATACTGTATATTTCATATTATGTTCATGTCTATTAAAATAGTTAGAAATGAAACAAACAGAATTGATTTATGAACATTTTGATGTCATGTTATAATTAGGCCTAGGCCTACTGTTTTTTTCTTATCTATTATTACTATATTATAAATAAGCTATATATAAATTATGTGATAGGTGATAACATGCAATAAATTTCGTTTTTCAATTGGAATTAAGTTAAACTACCTACTGATTAACTTGTTATTCAATTATTTAAGAAGCTACATATATTTAAATATCTTTTGTTTTAAGTAGCATGATAACCTGATGTGATACGTTGATTATGGTATTATTAATACAGTGAATGATATAAACCGAATGACTTTATGAAAGTATCAAAATAACATCATGACATATTAGGACCACTACAAACCGCTACAAAACTGAAGTAATCAATACTGCTTTTAAATATATGTTACCTAATGTGATTTAATACGTTAGATTAAATTTTTTAATTTAAATAAAAAAGAACATATAGATTTGAACAAAATAAACACCATAACTACTTCAAAATCTTGTGATTTCAGTTAGCTGTTTGTTTTAAGGTCCAATTCCCTATCCCTAACATCAAGTTCAAGAATTATTTTCATCTCAAGATCAAACTCCTTATTTTTTTATATAAAGTTCTGTGAGTTTCATCTTCACTGTATGTTCTTCTTTCATATATGTTACCGGTACTTTAAATTCATGCTCCATCCTTTGGAACTGAATTTGATCCTCTATTGCTTGTTTTTGTAACTGAAAAACTTCTTGTTTTTCTTGCCAATATGCCATAAGTTTCTTTCCTGCCAATGAACTGTCTAGTGATGGTCTTTTCTTCTATACTCGGAGTGGAGTGGAAGTAGGTTTCCTCTGGTCCCTAATACTGAATTGACTGCTACATGGAATGGCTTGTGCTTCATTAATTTGTATATTATCCTGAGATACTATTGGTTTATCTTCAATTACCTGATCAGTGGGATTTGAATCGTCACCTGCGACAAATGCTTGGGATTCAGAAATTACAGACTTGTACAGATTCACATATGAAAAGGGTGTTACATTGGAATTTTGAATTGATTGGATTTGAGGAGGAAATTGTGCTATTCCAATGTTTGCAGATGGGTGCTCCATAGATACGAGTAGTGATGACTGGCCAGTACAATCTGAGTCACATACAGATGGTAGCCCTGAAGTTCTATTGTGCCAATAATCTCTTTTATTTTAATATAAGTTGTTATTAAATTCGGTTGATTTGGGCCTCCACCTGCACCTGGTGTGTATTTTTTATCTTCGGAAAATCTCCTTTTACAGGTGTTTTTGAGGTTTTCATACTTCCCCTTCAATATCTTCCAATCTCTTACCGGTACTACAGTTCCACTAATTTCATTGAAACTTTCTGCTAGCTCTTGCCAAGCCTTTTCTTTGTCTTTTAAAGATACACTATCGGTTTTCTTACATTGTAATATATCTTTCTTTGCACTAACTAAAGAGAGCAGTAAATCAATTTCTACTGCACTAAAATTCTTACTTTTTTCTCCTGAATTCTCCATTGTTTGAACACAGGCCCTTACAGTGTACGTTAATCAGCTTATGATAATTTGATCAAAATTCATAATGGACGATGAAGCAATCGTACAGTACAACCAATCGTTTACTGAAATAAAAATAATACAAGAGGATGACACCTATTATGAATATTTAGGCCCTGAGTTTAGGTCACTGGAAAACTGGACACAGCAAATGTTAGCACCTTAACCTCTTTCTTTAACTTTATCCCTTCTATTACCAAACAAAAATGTGAAACAATAATTGTGCCAATTCACCAAACAAAAGGTTGTTTTTATTACATTATTTATAAAAATTCATTCATATTGAGCGTGTATTTAACAATTATTTCAACATCCTACCTTAAAATACTTTCTCTTGCTCCCTTGCTCTGGACATTTGCCCATTCTAACCAATAAACTAGGGTCTCTGAATATTACATAACTAGATTAGGTCACATACTACAACGTTAAAAATAAAAGCTATTTCCCTTAGAATTATCAGGATCCTGGGTACATCAGGTAGGCCTAATTTAGTGGGTTACCAAACACGTTAAAAAAACTGGAAGTTATCTTCTTCAAATTAATAGAGATCATGATTTTCAGAGGGAAAGGAATAAACTAAAGGAAATTAATTTTTATATTAAAGTAGATCCACATATGCCACCGTGCCACCAGATTATGCACATTAACACAAGACACAAGTTATTGTACGATCTTGCCTATCAGAGAAAAGTGGAATCGAGAATGCTTTCCAATAAATTCAATAAAATAGCTGATTAAATTATACACAACACTTCACATGGATATAAATGATTTATTTATTTGTGAAAGTAGTAGATGCATTTCTTCTTTATTTGCGTTGATTTGATTGTAGCATAAATTCTCTGACATATTGAAAAGTTGAAAACATATAAGACGCGCCATCAGTAATCTTGGCTCTGATTGGCTCAAAGGATTGGCTTGTTGTTGTTGTTGTTCAGTGTAGCCAACACATGAGAAGCCAGGATCATCTGGTGCCAACATTACTTTAAACGGGTGGGCTGCCAGAAATTTATGGGGAAAATGGAAGCATGTTTAAACTGAATAGTAAAGTTGAACGGGTTTAATTTATCCCAAGTTTAACTAACTTTGGAGAAAACGGCCCTAAACGATGCAATATAACTGCCGCCATTTGTTATGTAGAGCCTGAGCTATTGTGAAATGTACCTGCTAAATCGGTTTAAGTACATGTTACTGTTAGTGCTCTAGTTTTATCTATGATGTGGTAGCTCCTTTACTTGTCTGTGTCTTGCGCATGCGCAGTATCTCATTATTGGACTGAAACATTTCTTGCGGGACACTAAGTGCAGTTTCTCCACAAAAATTTCAATGTCTGTCATGTTGCAACAAAAAATGATACTTGAAAATTAAATCAATTTCTAAAAGTTATTTATTCGTATCTTCAATACGCTTATAATGTTAAACACTTCGACCGTTTACTATCCATACTTAATGCTGCGCTACCATTTATAACTCGTAGTTTTTGTCTGGAAGTAAAACAAATTTATTATAAGACCCGAAAATTGTTAATTAATAGTTAATACAGCCAGCGCCACAAAATCGAATAATCCCGCGATAATGAAAAAAAAAAAAAAAACGAACGGGAACCATTTTCGTCTGCTATTAAAAAAATAGAACCAACTCATATTTACATAAGTTCACCCAAATTAAACGAAAAATAACAGACTTTTAGCATTTTAGGCAGTATTGTCGAAAACAAATTTATAGATAATTTCTTTTGTCTTTCAGTGTAGCATGCAGCTTAATTGTATCATTGTAGTTGATTTTATTTAGTTTTTATTCATTAACATTATTTTAATGAACAGCAAATATTTAATGAATTTTCAAATTTTTATTTTTTTATTTATTTTTTTTTGTTATATTTAATATTCACTTCTATACATGTTGTAGTTAGAAGGGGATATGAAATATCGCACTGTCGACATCTAACATAGGCCTCTTGAGAAGAGTGTTCATAAAAATTCCTGCCCGGCTTGTACTTATCAAGTACATTGAATGTCAATTTGCAGCAACTGACAAGAGTTTGAAATACATTGAAAAAGTGTTACATTCATGTTTAAAGCCCGAATTTTATATAATTATACGTGTATTCTATTCTTATAGACCTATATGTAGCTAAGAGGAAATAAAAACAAAAACAATATAACAATGTCGGCTATTCACACTAAAAGATCATCTCTATTTTAAAACATTTAAGTTACATATTTTTAGAAATTTGATGTAAGGTATATGAAATATTTTACATATTTTGAAGTGTATTGACTATTTGTAAAAAATAGCACAGCTAATTTATATTTTTACCATCTTAACCTCGATCTCCACAGTTAATATAAGTGTATAGAAATTGTTTACAGTGACTATGTCTATGTCTGTGTCTCGTAGATCCATTAATAACACACACAACGTCACTCAAAAATGAAGACCTCGTATGTAACATAAAACCAGATTTTACAGGAAAGCGAAAACAAATTTCCTATATGGCTGAAAATAAGAAAAAAAATCATTTACAGGTTTAAGCAGTTATGTTGGGTATTTTGTTACATGGTCTCCACAGAATGATACGGGGCTTCGTATATCAACAACGAAACAATAAAACAATTTTTGGCAGAATTGCAGATACCAGGTCTCCATTCTTAAGCGATGGTATTATTTTTGTGCCAGAGAAGATTCGGATTTTCACAAATAATTCACATTCGTTTGCCATGTTCATAGTTTATATACAGGGCTTTCATTTCAAAACTTCCCACTTTAAATAACTAATTATTTAAACTCAATTCAGTTTAAACAAAAAACACGTTAATATAGATACTGAAGGGGGAGTATGAAACCAGGCGTAATTGCATTTTATATTTCACCCCCCCCCACCACCAGCTTTCCCACTTTGAAATATCAAATGGCATCCCTGTATTTTTATACTTAAATATTAAGAGCATTCAATTTTTTATACATCTGATTCATTTGTTTTCGCATCTTTTGTTTTCTATCGTCGGCTGGCAACCTGCATTTTTGTTATATTATCAGTTCATTGTAGGATGAAAAAACAGCTTATTTTGTGTAATTTCCTAAATTTAATCATGCTCATCTTTTAGACAATTATATCTTTATTCCCTTTGCTGTGGAGACCTTCGGTTCTTGGAGTCATAACTCTTAAGTTTTGGTATTTCAAATCGGCCGAATTTTGATCTCCATTACTGGTGATCGTCGTTGCACTACTTACTTGCGTCAACGCTTAAGTATTGCTATTCAACGTGGAAATGCAATGAGCGTTTTAGGTACTCTTCCCGAATCCAGCCCTTTGGACGAACTCTTTTTTCTGTAAACTTTATTAAGTATTCTGTGTTAGTAAGTTCGAAATGAATACAAGTTAATACAATGTAAGATAAACTAGCCCATTCCTGAATGATGAACGATTCGTGGATTTTATATTTCAAATAATATAATTTAATGAATAAGGCTGATTTATGTTCTCTCTTTAATATAGGAGTAACTTAATATCAAAGGCGGACATCTGATCTTCAGATGAAATTGAGATAATTTGGATTCTTATACATTTTTCCATGTTTTTTTCAGTTATGGTGAAACTATATACAAACTCTAACACTACATTTATAAAAATAAATTGTTTTAAAATACTACAAAGAACATTGTGAAACAAGAAAGTGCCTCTAAATCAAAACTATGGAGACGACAGATGTCCGTCTTTGATATTAAACTACTCATATATTTTAAAGTAATTTAATACACAAACACAACTACTACATGAAATGCTCAATAAGTCCTGCATATTCCTTAAAGATTCACTTTAAATATCTTTATTGTTTTTGTAAGCAACAAATCCCAGTTTCAAAGTTTGATTCCATTCATACTACTTAAATTTATTTAATTATTATTTGTGCCTTCAAAAAATCAACCGTAAATAAAATTAATGAAATAAAATATGCATTTAGGTGAATTGTTTATTCTTGTCCAGTTCATTTTATTTTGCTTTGTTCCAGATTGTGGACATATTTTTATTTCCTATTTCTTGCACGCCTGTAAATATGTCACTAATATAAGGACAGATACGAGTAGAAACAATACAATAAATATTACAATGGGATAAATATGACAATCAATTGATCTTACAATAGTAATATGCGTTACAAGAGCGGTATGTTGAAGTTTTCATGTTCGAGGAAAAGTTTGAAAAACCGAAACGTAGTTGAGCTTTTTTAATTTCCGAGAATTGAAAGAAAACATACCGCTCGTGTATCGTACATTATTTTGTGCGAAGATCGTTTATTACATGCCTGAAAGAGGAATTCATAATTAGTTGCAATGAAATCTCCATCTTGGTTTCTGTTCAATGACGGCAATTTTGGAAAACAAAAGTATCTATCTTCAACATTGTTGCTTTAAAATGTTTTCTGTGTTTACTATACTCCAGCAGGCCGTGATATACGTCTGTCTTTTTTTCCCCCAGTCTATAAATGCGAACTTAAAACAAACGGCTTCCTTAATGTTACATGCATCACGAAATGCAGTAACTTTAGTGGAGTTGTAGAGTTTACTTAATTTTTGCAAATATTTAAAAACAATAATTAACAGTGCAATTTAGGTGAAATTGCAGTGGTAAGTTTCCAATTTATAATTATTACTATATTGAACGTCTCTAAAAATAATATGTTAAAAGCCTAAAGCAGTAAAATCAATATGTCACTTAAGCGGTAGGAAGAGGTAAATTGTTATGTGTGTTAGGTTAGGAATACTGAATGTGGAATTTTAGACTTACCGCGGGTTGGTTTTGTGCGGAAACCAAGCAAATACGCACTATCTTGCACAAAATCAATTATTTAAGCAGTCTTTTCTTACATCAGAATTAGTGAGAAACAAATCCATTTATAAAGCTTAAGTTACATATCTGTTAATGTATTATGTATTTATCTACATATTTGGTCTATGTTGATTGCATATTTATATACATATATCTTACTTTCATATTAGATAATAACCGGACTCTATTCATGACTTCAGAATGAAGTATTTATAAAGTTAATATTTATTTTATGCTTCTGAACTCTTCAAATCCAACACGGTATCGTTCATTAGTTTAACATAAAACCTAAGTCCTAAATAATATAGAAAATCTTAAAATAGTACCAAAAACCCTGAAAACCCGAAACCAGATATCGTAAAAATAGACATACTTAAGAGAAATACTGGAAACTTTATTAAATAAGGTCAACTCTTTCCAAATGGAAACCCCAGGTGTTTATAGAAGCTGAGAATAATGTACATAATGAGTTTTATAACTGAGTTGTCTATATACATTTCATTTTTCAGATTATTTCCATCATAGTGAGAGTAAAAAAGGCGTATGCAATGTCTTTGCAAAGTAGATAATGTAGGAAGTACTAACAAATATTAAAGTAGTCATTTTGATAATGTAGTATGTATGTTAGATAGTAGTTTCCTTGCCTGCTGATCAGTAGCTGCGCTCGGACGTGGATTCGATTCCCGCTTGGGTCAATTGAGTAGCTGAGTTTCCCCCCTTCGGGTAAGGCGAATGTAGGTAATCTGTGGAGAATTATCGGCCTCATCTCGGCACATATCATCTATCTTCAATTCAATCGATGTTAAATATCATAGCTAGTAGTTGATACAACGTCGTTAAATAACCGACAAGTAATATCGTTTATGAAATGGGAGTTAATTTCATCTCTTACTTGAATGACTATTAATAATTCTGCTTTCATATTATATAATAGAAAAAAATATCATCTGAAACTGAAAACAATGTTATGCACTCTTATCCCATTTATTAAACTTCACACTTATTTCTGCAACTCAATTTAATTTGAAGTGACTTGTTGAACATGTGTCACGATATGAACATACTTTTATATTTAATTTGCAATTAGTATTATAAAACCATATTAAAACTGTTACCAAAATCGAAATGTGGTATCAGAAATATTCTGTCTGTGAATTTTGAACTAATGAAATTTTGGATCACTGAAAAGTATTTCATGCTAATAATAATAATAATAATAATAATAATAATAATAATAATAATAATAATAATAATAATAATAATTATTATTATTATTATTATTATTATTATTATTATTATTATTTACGCATGACTTCTAGATCTAATATTTATTTACAAAATGTTACGGTATAACTTCAATAGATACATTTTGCACTGAAATGAAAATATAAGTTGTAAATCTTCCTTCTACGAGTAGATTTAATTCGGTGTGATAATATAATTCCAACATAGTAATGTGTGTGTGTGCGTGCGTGCGTGTGTGATCATGTGACTTGTTATACAAATGTAATTTTTCTGTAATAAAATAATTAACTTTTTGTTTTTATTTATCGAAAAATTCAGTATTTCCTACAAAAATATGACACAAAACTCCTTTGTTTCCATTATTCCTTGTCCCGACTTAAGTAGTTGTTTAGTCAACTGTTCGAAGACAGGTTGGAATCTAGTAAGTGTAATGAAGTAGGGTAACCAGATGTAGAAGAATTTATCAGTCATAAGGTTTTTGATTAAATGAGAAACATGACGTTTGTAAGTTCTCAACATATTATTTTTGAACCCAGCTTGGCTCTTTCCGATGTTTTTCCCAAGTGTAAGTCAAATGTCAAGTAATCAACACTGAGTCCTCGGTTTCACCTAGCGAAAGTACCATCCTGGCGACACTATTTCCAACGACGCAAGATAATCTCACAGAGTCGATGAAGCATAATTAAATGACCGATTAAAATCTTGGTATAAATTAAATTAAAATTGATAGACCTATCATATTCATCAATATTGATTTAATTGCAACAAGAAATGTCAATTATATTTCTTCAAAACATCTGTGTTTATGGAAATTAAGTTTATTGATATGAAGTTATTTTTGGAGTGAGATTTGGTTTACATTCCTATGTAATATACTGCATTTTTCTATGTCTTTCCCGTAGAAGAACTACAAATCTTGATTTTTAATGTTACTTTAATCTCGTGATAAAATAACTTATAAGGTTTTTAAAAAATAAGAGGTAACTTAAATTTCTCATATTTTCTGCTCAATCTTAAAAATTCTTGCACTAGTTTATTACACCAGAACAAGTTTGTTTCTTTGCTTCTCATTGTTCTATTGGTCGTGTCATCAGAAGGCACTTTTGTATATCTGGCCTGCAAGATCGCCAGATTAGCAGCAGATTATTAATTGTGGGATCCGTCTGAAGAAAAGAGTGTTCTAGAGCAAAACTACAGCAATTTAACGGATCCTTGCAAAAAAGAGATAGCTCCACTTTTACAAAGTTGTGGAAAACAACAAAAACAATCTAAAAAATTCAAATTTTGATTGAGTTCCTTTGCTTTTTCAAAGTATGTCCTGAGTACCTACGACTTTCATGTTATCACTCACTTATTTATAACAATCAGCAATGTATGGGTGTAAAATATAAACAAATAATGGAGCTACTCCCTTTTTATAATAACTAATGTCATTAATTTCAGGGGGTTACTCTTTGAGATACTTCAAACAAAAAAGTTCAATAAAAATTTACTCGTTTTTGCTTCCTTTTAAAGATAAAAAATTGTCTTATATGAAACATTTCATAGCCTGATTTGAGAAAACCATTGATTTAATTTTCAATATGCTCAGTCAATTTAAGAGAACATTGTTTTATGACAATAAGTGATTGAAAGAATTTTATTTTGTCCTTTAAATGTGAAGACATCTGATTCAAAAATTGTAACATTGTGAAATTCCTTGGCAAGAAGAAAAGTTACTTTTTTCGGCTCAAATTTCTGCACATATAAAGGTCAAAATTAAAATTCTTTCAATCATGTATTATCACTTATCACAATACGCTGATCTCTTAAATCGACTGAACAGTTTGGGAATTAAATAAATATCTTTCCCAAAACACGCTATGAAATAATTCGTATAAAACAATTTTGATCTCGAAGAGGGAAAAAAACAAACGAGCAAAATTGTATTACATTTTTTCTTTATAATCTCTCAAAGAATAATCCCCTAAAATTTATGACTCTGCTTATGGTTTGTCCTGTATTTAGCTCCAGGAGTTAAATCTTTTTTGGCAAAAAACGACTGGGAGCTCAACACTTTTTCCACAGCAAGCAACTAGCAAATGTTGGAAATCACACCGTTCTTGGACTAAAAGACCGAGCATATTTTTATCGTATGAAACAAGCTAAACACTTTTTAGTGGCGTCACCACATTTTTGCAAGGAGCTTTCAACTCTTGAGTTGGAAGAAGTCCATCTAACAAACCGTGGCAAATATTCCGGAATACGAACTGAGAACTGCTCTATACAGCATTGATGAGCAGGTGTTACTAAATTGTACAACAATAAAATGACGGAAACACAGTATTGTACGTTCGCTAGGAGAAAAACCAGGGGAAGGGGGTTCAATAAATGAGTAAGCTACCGAAGCAGTGGTTGTTGTTACACAACTCGACATGCGACTAAGGAAGCAGCGTTGCAACGTCTACAAGAATACTTAATTACTTACTTACTCAAAAATGGCTTCTAAGGAACCCGAAGGTTCATTGCTGCCCTCAAATAAGCCCGCCATCGGTCCCTATCCTGTGCAAGATTAATCCACTCTCTATCATCATATCACCTCCCTCAAATCCATTTTAATATTATCCTCCCATCTACTCTTGGGCTCCCCAAAGGTCTTTTTCCCTTTCTGCCAAATAATACTTTATATGCATTTCTGGTTTTGCCCATACGTGCTACATGCCCTGCCCATCTCAAACGTCTGGATTTAATGTTCCTAATTATGTCAGGTGAAGAATACAAAGCGTTCAGTTCTGCATTGTGTAACTTTCTCTATTCTTCTCTAACTTCATCCCTCCTAGCCCCAAGTATTTTCCTAAGAACCTTATTCTCAAACATCCCTGTTCCTCTCTCAAAGTGAGAGTCCAAGTTTCAGTACCATACAGAGCAACCGGTAATATAACTGTTTTATAAATTATAACTTTGAGCTTTATTGACAGCAGACTAGATGATAAAAGCTTCTCAACCGAATAATGACAGGCATTTCCCATATTTATGCTGCGTTTAATTTCCTCCCGAGTGTCATTTATGTTTGAGCCGTTCAGAGCAGAAGTGGTGTAAGTCAATTTTGACTTACACCATTTTTGCTCTGAACAGCTCAAATAAATAATATACAAAATACAATTCAAACTATCTCTTTGTTTTTTTTCCTCTCTCTCAATCTCTCTGTTCTTCATATATACATTTACAGGCAAAATATATATTCATGTTATTTAAATTTGTATAATAACGACCGAATTATTAGTCTAGTGTACATGAGCCGTTCAGAGCAAAAGTGGTGTAAGTCAAAATTGACTTACACCCTTCTGCTGTGAACGGCTCATTTGTTACTGTCGCTCTAAGATATTTGAATTTTTCCACCTCTTTGAAGGATAAATCTCCAATTTTTAAGTTTCCATTTCGTACAATATTCTGGTCACGAGACATAGGCCTAATCATATACCTTGTCTTTTCGGAATTTACTTCCAAACCTATCGCGTTACTTGTTTCAAGTAAAATTTCCGTGTTTTCCCTAACCGTTTGTGGATTTTCTCCTAACATATTCACGTCATCAGCATAGACAAGAAGCTGATAACCTGTTCAATTCCAAACCCCCTGCGTTATCCTGAACTTTCCTAATGGCATACTCTAGAGCGAAGTTAAAAAGTAAGGGTGATAGTGGATCTCCTTTCTTTAGCCCGCAGTGAATTGGAAAAGCATCAGATAGAAACTGGCCTATACGGACTCTGCATTAAGTTTCACTGAGACACATTTTAATTAATCGAACTTCTACTGGAGTAAATACGTCACTTTCGATCTGTGTTTATTTTCACTAATAACATTATTTTGTCATTTTTGTTAGCCTATAATAATAATAATAATAATAATAATAATAATAATAATAATAATAATAATTAGTAGTAGTAGTAGTAGTAGTAGTAGTGTTATTATTCATATTACTATTATTAACCCGTCAGTGAACTGGTCATGAAAAGTTATGTAACTGCACAGGTTTGGTCTTTCAGACCCACTTTCTAAATATAAAAAGAGTATGTTTATTTGAATCATATAATAATAGTTTTATTATTTTACACAGTTAACATAATAAATTTGGGAATTTCACAAATTTCAGAAAAGTATAACCTATAAAAATTGAGTCATATAATATATATATTTTTTTCACATTTACAGCATTTCGCAATCCGTGCTTTGTGGATTTTCTTGCACTGCACTTAAAATGATGTCCAATGTCGGTATATCACGTCCATATTAAATTAAATATACAAGAATACTCTGCATGTGATCGCACTGTATCGATATTAAATTATAAATAGGTTACATGAACACAATATACACGTGATCCCTCTGTTCCATATCAAATTAAATATACAAGAACACTCTGCATGTGATTCCCTTTGTCGATACTAAATTATAGAAGGTTACATGGACACAATGTACACGTGATCCCTCTATTCCATATCAAATTAAATATACGAGAACACTCTGCATGTGATACCACTGAGTCGATATTAAATTATAGATAGATTAACTCTTTCTTACCTATAGATAACATATGGCAATAATTAACTTTATAGCATTTATATACTTGTGTGTTACATATGAAGGTAAATTTTGCTGCATAACTTCTATTTCAATACATTTTCATCAATATAGTTTTGTTTCAAATGTTGCCACTCCCGTAACTTGGTCACTGAATTGGTCCTAATACAGCTGTTTGTTTCAACATGGATTGCTTGTAAATTTAATTTGGGTTAGAAAGGGTTAAATAAACACAATGTACACTTGCTCCCTCTGTTCATATCAAATTAAATATACAAGAACACTCATCATGTGATTCCCTTTGTCGATATTGAATTATAAATAGGTTGTATGAACACAATGTACACGTGATCCCTCTGTTCCATATCAAATTAAACACACAAGAACCCTCATCATGTGGTTCCCTTTGTCGATATTAAATTATAGAAGATTACATGTACCCAATGTACACGTGATCCCTCTGGTCCATATCAAATTAAATACACAAGAACACTCATCATGTGATTCCCTTTGTCGATACTAAATTACAGATAATTTACACGAAAATAATCTACACGTGATCCCTCTGCGTCCATATCAAATGAAGTATAGAAGAACACTCTACATATGATTCCCTTTGTCGATATTAAATTATAGATAGGTTATATGAACACAATGTACACGTGATCCCTCTGTGTCCATATCAAATTAAATATACAAGAACACTTTCCATGCGATCCCCTTTGTGGATATTAAATTATAGATAAGTTATATGAACACAATCTACACGTGATTCATCTGTGTCCATAGCACATAAATATACAAGAACACTCTGCATGTGATCCCTTTTGTCGATATTAAATTATAGATAAGTTCCGATATGTGAACACAATCTACACGTGATTCCTCTGTGTCCATATCATATACATATACAAGAACACTCTGCATGTGATCCCCTTTGTCGATATTAAATTATAGGTAAGTTATATCACCATAATCTACACGTGATTCCTCTGTGTCCATATCATGTAAACATACAAGAACACTCTGCATGTGATCCCCTTTGTCGATATTAAATTATAGGTAAGTTATATCAACATAATCTACACGTGATTCCTCTGTGTCCATATCATATAAATATACAAGAACACTCTGCATGTGATCCCCTTTGTCGATATTGAATTATAGGTAAGTTATATCACCATAATCTACACGTGATTCCTCTGTGTCCATATCATATAAATATACAAGAACACTCTGCATGTGATCCCCTTTGTCGATATTAAATTATAGGTAAGTTATATCACCATAATCTACACGTGATTCCTCTGTGCCCATATCATATAGATATACAAGAACACTCTGCATGTGATCCCCTTTATCGATATTAAATTATAGATAAGTTATATCAACACAATCTACACGTGATCCCTCTGTGTCCATATCAAATTATAGTTTGAAGAAGGCGCACTATTTTACTTGACTCATCTCACCGACTCCATGGCTACTTGAAACCACGCCCATATTCGCCAATTTCCAAACTGATAACGTCTATGGTACAAGCTTTATAAAAACATTAACGAATCATTATACATGTATTAACTTCTGCGGTAGCTGATGGTCAGACCTTTAGCCTGTTAACACCTCTTATCAGTTCGACTACATCCCCATTCAAAGCTTCCCTTGTGATGTTCTCCTCCGGCCAGAGCCGGTGAGATGAGTCCCACACTGTAAACGCTAAATTTCTGTGTCCATATCAAAATAAACACAAAAACGGAATCTACACGTGACCTCTCAGTGTCCATACCAAATTATAGCTGTTAAATACGTATAAAATTCTTCAGGAATGTTAAGAATTGCACCAGTTGTGGGCCGCAAAGAATGAAAATGGTTATTTTTTCGTTAGATGATTCTGGAATTCCCCTAAATATTATATAATCACAGATATTTGTTTGTTTTATTCTGATAACAGCATCCTTACCTTTGAAGGAAGTACTGAAAATCTCTTTCAGCTTCAATACAAATCTTGCAACGCCTCTTTTCCTCTACAAGAAATTCTACGTATTTGCTTCCTGCGAGTGTGTGCTCCTTTTTCAGCATTTCATGTCCTTTGTATTGTTTACAAATGGAACCTAATTTATTAAATGCAGCGTGCCTAATTTTAAAACAAACACTAGTGTTTTGAAAAAAAATCAATCATTGCTGAATCGTGACACAAAAAAATTAGATTAATATATGAAAAATAATCATTCTTAACTTACAAATAATTATTTCTTGTGAAATAAATGTATATAAATTAATAGTTTATTAAACATGTCACATGTTCCGAATGGACTATTCTAATTATATTACAAAATGCAAACTTAATAGTAGGCACTTTCAAGAAGTTCTATTTTAAGGATGAATGAGATTCTAATATATAGAGCCCGGGCTTTATGTAATATGAAAATGAGAAATATGTACATAAATATGTAAATAAAACGGCAAAGTATCTAGAGAAATATTATGTAATAAATAAAAAAACATGTAACTAAAATTTAAGCTTTGTTACATGTATTCTTACACACTTATTAAAAAATTGCAGATATGCATGTGATTCAAACTCATTTAATTATTGTTTGGAGGCACAATTAATAATGAAATATTTTTCCATATTTTCTATGGTCATCGATTGTCTCACCAACTACAAACAGTGCGTAGGAATCACCAAATTCAGCTCTATTCGTTTCCATTGTGTCAGTGTAGCAGGAGTTCAAATATTTTTTTCCGGAGTGTTGATTCATCAGGAATATTGAAGTTGCAGTATTTGCTTAGGAATGCTTGAAACTTTGGCACTCAAAGTTTATACCATGGTATGTTTATACCAACCATTGCCATGGACAAATCTTTATTAAATTCACTGGTAGAAGACGAAGTTTCCAGCACCTCTTGTGTAGGAACGACTTGTATTTTCAACGGAGCACATTTTTTATTTCTCACTTGAAGCTCAGTTTTTAAATGCTGTTCTAATTGTGACTTCACAGTGCATCCAATGCGTTTGACACACTTTGCACAGCACGATTTTACTATCGCTGGTAAGGGCATCGTCAATTGAAATCCAGTCTTTTAATTTGGATGCTAACTTGAATGCGACTGGCGCCATAGCAGTAGACTAGCTAGCTGTATCACCTGATGTCAGAATAAACTTCTCAAGAAAACTGAAGGAACTACTGTTTTCTTTCAGAGCAACTGTTTGGGTGTGTTTATGCCAGATGATCATACCCACAGGGTAATTTTCACTCTGTCCTTCATCGCGGTAGCGATACGATGAGCAACCCATCGCATTCTTATTTGTTTCTACTTTATAATTACTTCTTAAAGGATACACAATATGTTAGCATGGCAAAGGGATGTCCATTTTTTTTTTTTACAGAATATGTTATTATTTTCAATTGTTAAAATATTTTTATGCATTAGAGACGAAAGGACGGGGCCCTTACCTGTGGAGTAACGGTTAGCGCGTCTGGCCCCGAAACCAGATGGCCCGGGTTCGATTCCCGGTCGAGGGAAGTTACTTGGTTGAGGTTTTTTCCGGGGTTTTCCCTCAACGCAATATGAGCAAATGCTGGGTAACTTTCGGTGCTGGACCCCGGACTCATTTCACTGGCATTATCACTTTCATATCATCCAGAAGCTAAATAACCTCAGATGTTGATACAGCGTAAAATAATTAACCTAATAAAATAATTTAAAAAATCATTAATAGAGTCTCATTCAGACGTTAAATAACCTAAAATGTTGATAAAGCTTCGTAAAATATTCTACTAAAATAAACAACGCAAGGACGAGATTTATAAACAATTTTCAAACGTAGGTATAACTTATGCATTAATTCGAGGGACAATTGGTAAAAAAAAATGTACTCTTCCTAAATATGCATTATCCTCAAAAATATGTAATATATGCCGAAATATTTATTTTGAACTGGTTTGTGATTCCATGAAATTTTGGCTTTTCTTATACAGCTATATATTATATAGGGACTAAATATATAATTACATAAAATCTGGGCTATACATACCATCTGACCAAAAGCATGATAGATGCTCCTTGGATATATCATTATGATCTGATGCTGTGTTTCAAAGGTTGAATAGGGGTCTGTAGTTTCAAGAGAGGGTAATTTTTATGCTGTAATATATAATTCCATTATGGAAAATTTTGTTATTTCAAATTGGATACATAATTTCGGCGAGTGCCCATTTACTTTTCAACATCACTGTATCTCAAAGAGTTTGTAATACTTTACAAACTCTTTGCTGTGTCTCGATGTACAAAGTGAGAAATGTGTTGAAAACCTGAACTGACTTGCACAGATCTCTGATCTCATTCACATCGAAGACATTTACGATGAACCGAATTTCAGGAAATTTCTGAACACATTTTCCATAGAATCCTAACTGAACCTAATAAAAAACCGCCTCGAAAATTTCATGGATACTGTTCTACTAAAAAGGGGCACTCTTTTCCCTTATACCCTGGAAGTAGGTGACAGGCAGATGGTCAGATATTTGTGATCGGGTAGTGTACACGGGTGAATCATTTTTCTCTCAGATGAGATTGCATTATTGTTGTGAAAGTGATTGAATATCAATGCATTTCGTGACACACAAATAACTTTTTTGTAATTCAGTAAATTCGTTAACAGTATCCAGTGGAGGGTGCAAATTTCTTAATATAAATGCACCATGTTTTCTTATCTATGTAATTTAAGAAGTCAAAAGTCGTATCTAACACATAATAAACATTGTGAACTGTTATTTCAAGTCTCTTGAGTATTTCTCTGAGGTGTGTATCTTCTGGATACGTTGTAACGTATTTATAAGGTTCCATCACCTCGTACAACTTCTCTGCCAGTATCTTAGTCTTTATACTTGCGTCAATCAGCTTCTTCAGCTTGTCTACTATCCGTGTCTCTTCGCTTATTACTGAAGTCTTCTGGAATTCTTTGGCGGCTTCTTTGATTTTCGTGATCTCAGTGTTTCTTCTTGAATACTCTATGACTCTCTTGTAAATAGCTGCTGTTTTTAGTTGAATCTTGAAGAAATCGTAGCCCCATTTCTCATTAGAGTATTCTCCCAGGGATTTTATTGTATTCGCCATATCTACAGTCATTTTTGTTACTCCTTCAATGCGATCGACGATATCCATTATGACGTCCACGAAGTCTTCATTATTGGATACCTTCACTCCCTGAAATAGAAATAAATATGCAATTTATTAATGTACAAATAAAGGCATAACATTTTATACTTTTTCACTTACTTCCAATAATGAAAAATATATGCAACTATACATCCCTGCAATTCGGAAGTACCTACATCAAAACAATTACAAAATATTACATATGAACAACCATAACCTAATAATCCACATTTTGACGCTTACTTCCCCCCCCCTTTTAATGCAAGAGATGTTATGAAAATGAGATGTTTTACTCAGATGTATTGGCCAAATTATTAGGGTTCGTAGCGAAAATAAAAATTAAGCAAGCTTTTGGAGAAAAAAAAATATATATCCAAAAGGAAGAAGACGTTTATAGATGTTGGTGGTTCACTTCGGGTTACACACACTTTCTGTTGTAAGAAAGATCATTTAAATATCTTGAGATGCTATTTTCTGTACAATCTCGATACCTTGTTACAAGAGTTCAAAATTTCTGTTAAATTTTTACTTAAGGGTTGTTTTAAAATATGTGTTAATTATTTGCTTAAGGGTTGTTTAACATCACAATGGTCTCTTACTTCTTGGATAATCATCTCTGTAGTTCTACTGCGATGATACTGAGCGTTCGTCTACATAATATGGGCCGACCATGCGACGCGCTACCGGAACGAAGGCTTAGCAACACGCAGCAAACCGTCTTCCCCACAGTCCAGTTCAGTATTTCTATAGCAGTGGTTGTGTGTTGCTCTTCTCATTATGTTAGTGAAGTGTTTAGATTTAGGAGTGGTTATGTTTACGTTAGTGTTATTCTTCTTATTCTGTTAGTGAAATGTTCAGATTCGCTTGCTCATATGGCACCACAGAAATTTACGAACATATATATATATTTTTTTTTTTAATTTACGCCAAGCAAGTAAAACATCGAAATGATATAATAGACCTAAACTGATCGAAAATTCTGTAGAGTTATGATCAGACAGAACATTTTCGTTCCGAAACGAACATTCTTCTGGTAGCTACATCTGTTACGTCACGTGGATAAGTAAGCAAGGTCGAATTGCAAGCAGATACGCTTGGGGGTCATTAAATAATAATGATGTACTGATTTGCATTTCATAACCTCAGAATATACAGAGGGTGCCGAAAAATGTATACACACTTTGACAGGAGATATCTATTTAATATATTTCAAAGTTGGACCGAAACACAACAGTAATGTATAGTATGATGTCCTGTAAACAGATGAGACTCACATACGTTATGCTAGCGTCGCTGCGCGACAGGTCAATCAACAACAACAACAACAAAATGGAGCCAAGATTATAGTTTGAACAGCGGAAAGCAATTTTGAAGTGATATTAGAGAACCGAAAAATGTTGTTGCAGTTCAACGGCACTGAAGCGCGATTAACAATTGCACGCTTTCGTGACAAAAATGAGACTCATGGTACCGTATGCGATGTTTACAAGGGCAGATCTGGGAGACCTCGCACATCAACAATCCACGAGTCCTCGGCTATGGTTTTGGAACATTTTGAGCACTCACCGCAGAAATCTACAAAGCAATGTGCATGTGAGACTGAGATTAGCACAGGGCTGGGCATCGGGAGCGGAACTAGACTCTAAACGGGGACGCATACTATTCATTCATCACTGAATCAACGCTGCGTGGCGTTCGGCGGGGAAGAAAGGGGATGAAGAGAAATCATATGGCTCCCCGTGAGAGAGTAGAATCCGCTCTTGCTGCCCAGCCCTGGATTAGCAGAACAAGCGTACATCGTATTATTATAACAGCAAAGTTGAAAGCTTTCATCCCTAGACTTTTGCATGCATTATATGAAGATGACCCTGATCGGAGAATGCAGTACTGTGAGTGGTTTCGGAACATGGTTCAAGAGGATGAGGCCTTCGTAGGGAAAGTTGTTTGGGCCGATGAGGCACAATTTAAGTTGAACGGAACTGTTAACCGGCATAACTGTGTCTACTGGTGTGCAAACAATCCACATGTTTTTGTGGAAAAGGCTGTTAATTTACCTGAAATTGTTTGGTGTGGGTTGTCATCTAGGGGTCTAATTGGACCATTCGTTTTTGATGGAACAGTAACTGGCCAAGTGAACCTGATGTTACCCACATCCGTCTTACCTGCCATTCGTACACTCTTTGGAAATGAGGAATTTTACTTCCAACAGGATGGTGCATCACCACATTACCACCGAGATATGCGTGCGTACCTTGATGACAATCTTCCAGGGCATTGGATAGGAAGAAGAGGTCCTATTGAGTTTCCACCGCGCTCTCCGGATCTAACTCCGTTGGACTTTTGCCTATGGGGACTCTTAAGAATGTTGTTTACCGTAAAAAAAAAACCAGCTACACTGGCAGCACTTCGGGAAGAAATTGAAGCGGCATGTGCTGCCATAGCTGAGGACACTTTCGCAAACAATGCTCGAACAGTAGTTCAAAGTACTCAAAAGTGTGGACATTTTGGGCAACTGTTGTAACTGTAAAAGTCTAAGATGATTTGTGCTCATCATTTTCTGTTTGTGTGAATTGAGCTTTGTTATGTTGACATAGTTTTTTCTTTGTTTTAATTGTGTATACATTTTTTTGGCACCCTCTGTATGTTTTTGTTCACTGCAACAGGAGAGATTTAATAAACGAATTATTTGTATACATTGTGTAAAATATAAATATTGATAATTTGTATATTGATTTTTGTTATTATTATTTTGTGCCTGTAACGTCATGTGACATAGGAAGAACATTTTCATAGCTTCAACAAATTTTTACTGGCTGTTATTGTAAAAGATATGAATTTTATAGCCTCAGAATATAGCCTATAGCCCTATGTTTTTGTTAACCGTGACGGAGTTGGCTTCGTTAAATGAATATATATATATATATATATATATATATATATATATATATATATATATATACAGTTAATGTGTATCATGTTTACTATTATATTCTATAATATATATTGCATATAATAGTATATTATACATATATATATATATATATATTATAGAACATAACACTAATTTTTAATGACTGCGAATTCTGTAGTCTATTGCAATAATTTAAGTCACTCAACTTGGGTGCAAAGACAACAGATTATAATCTCAATAGTAATATTTAAAGTCACTTAACTAGAGTGCAATCATTACGGATTATAATCTCTATAGTAATGATTAAAGTCACTCAAGTAGAATGCAATAGTTACGCATTATAATCTCTATACTAATAATTAAAGTCACTCAACTAGAGTGCAATAATTACGGATTATAATCTCTATAGTAATAATTAAAATCACTGAACTAGAATCCAATAATTACGGATTATACTCTGTATAGTAATAATTCAAGTCACTCAACTAGAGTGCAAACATTAAGGATTATAATCTCTATAGTAATAATCCAAGTCACTCAACTAGAGTGCAATCATTACGGATTATAATCTCTATAGTAATAATCCAAGTCACTCAACTAGAGTGCAATAATTACGGATTATAATCTGTATAGTAATAATTCAACTCACTGAATTAGAGTGCCATAATTACGGATTATAATCTCTATAGTAATAATTAAAGTCACTCAACTAGATTGCAATAATTAGGGATTATAATCTCAATAGTAATAATTAAAGTCACTCAACTAGAGTGCAATATTTACTGATTACAATCTCTATAGTAATAATTAAAGTCACTGAACTAGAGTGCAATAATTACGGATTGTAATCTCTATAGTAATAATTAAAGTCATTGAACTAGAGTCCAATAATTACGGATTATAATCTGTATAGTAATAATCCAAGTCAGTCAACTAGAGTGTAATAATTACGGATTGTAAACTCTATAGCAAAAATTAAAGTCACTCAATAAGAGTGCAATAATTACGGATTATAATCTCTATAGTAACAATTAAAGTCAGTCAACTAGAGTGCAATAATTACGAATTATAATCTCTTTAGTTATAATTATTAAAGTCACTGAAATATAGTGCAATCATTACGCCACTCAACTAATATAAAGAAAGCATGAAAACGTTCACTCTCTGTTCGTGAAATTAAATTTGAAAATTTACATGAAGTAATAAACATTCCTTGTTCCAAATACTTTCTCCTACTACTCATAAAACTAAGTCACTAAGTAATCTTACTCATGGTACAGATATTTTACTATATCTCTGCCTTTGTGCGTCACAATTTGCGGTGAGACGAAAGAGAGACAGCAAAATATTCTAATACTCTGACAATCACAAAAAAAATAAGCCACTTGAAATTTAACGGTCACTCAGTGGCAGAAATACATGGTTCATTCAATAATTAATGGCACCAATGTTTGTATGTGACGCTATCAGAGGTAAATAGTGCAAGCTTATAACAGTGAGAAGGAAGAGCATCTGATGTGTGTTATCTGTGAGTTTGAAGACAATAATCGCATTTATAAGATATTTGTAGTGAGTTTAATTTTTAGACTGTTATCTGTAGTGATCTAAAATGTTTAGCAAATACGAACAAAGATTCTTCATTAAAATGCAGATTGCAAGAGACACGAATGCTCGACAATGCCATACAGCATTACTGGAAGCTTGTGGTTGAGAGACTTCACTATAGTACATCCGCTCAAATGAGAGCCACTTAGAACGTGCGATTGGACACACCGCAGGGAGCAAGTAGGCACGCGACTCCGAACAGGTTCCGTGTAAACAACGCTGCGTTGCCATCTCTCCCTTCTGTGCGTCTTGTAAATACAGAAATAAAACAAAATATCTCCTATTCACAGTCCGTTGAGTCAATTACACAAGATTCCAAACTAGCTTCTAAGGAGCGATAATCACTTTCTTTTGTCTTTACATGTTCGATATACGTACTTTACCCATTGCTTTTTATTATTAATGTCATCCATCACATTTACTATCAAATCACGTACTTCTTGAACAGATTTGTTTCCCAATCCATTTTCTGACCAGACATTTCTCTTCAGTTTCGACCAAACGAATTCTATGGCAATGGTGGTGGGGGGGGGGAGTCAGTCGTAGCACAACATGGCCGTATTTTGATGATAGTTCGTCAATTACATAGATTTTTTTCTGTAATGGCTACGTTTTATCTATTGTAGCAGATGTAACTTTGTTGTTGGGACTGGCGAGGGTAAAGGGATGTTATTTTCACGTTTTAATGACATATATTGTTGATCTAGTGGTAGGTACAGTATTCACAATACGGGAATGGTATGGGGCATTATCCATAATGATGACAGACGGTTCTTCCAGTCGTTTTAGTAAACATTCCTCAAACCATACCTCAAAGATTTTAGAATTCATAGTCCCATGATAATCAGCCGGGGCATCACACATACTTTGGTGAGTAACGAATAATATCCCTGGAATGAAACCATTTCTTCCCCTCGCATGTAAAATTGCCTTCGTTGTCCTTTACCTGAAGAAAAATTGTCATCACAATAACTTGACCCATCTGACCAACGACACTTTACTCCGTCATGGGTATCATACCATGTTTCGTCTAAGTATTCTTCTTCATAACCCAGTTACCGATAATACTCTATATTCCGCAAATACGAGGAACGTCACATCCGTATTCGTAATGATTCCATTGCTGCTGGTTGAGATCCATGAATTTTATATTTAAACCCCATTGAATGTAATAGTTCCATTGAAGTATTTCTTTGGTACGGAAACTCATATTGGGTAGCTTGTGTTTTATTACGCATTGCATTGAGAATTTATTTGACGTTGAAGCTATTTTATTTTTGATTTATATTATATGGAACACAAAAGCCACAATATACATTTACTGTCTTCTGCCTTGTTCTGAGCTAACTGTATTATATTTGCGGGCTCCTCTGAAACCGAATACTATATGAACTTGTTCTCGGAGCACTGACTTAGATCTGTCAACAGCGCTGGCGTACCAACAACCAGCAGCGTGCTTCAAGACTGAAACACCTGACACCTCCCGCTCAAGGTAGGTGCAAGTGGCTCTCATTTGAGCGGACGTACTATATATCGTACAGTGGCTAGGTGGGCACATGCATTTCGCAACGGGAGGGAAGATGTTCATCAAAAACATGGAGCTGGCAGACCGTAATCGGCAAGTGATGACGTTCATGTGAAGGTTGTAAGAGCACTACTAGTAAGACACCGTTGTTGGACTTGTACTGAACTAGCAAGGGAAGGTGGAATTCCTCCTGGTACGACTCTTCACATACTTAATAATAAGTTGAAGGTGAAAAAAATCTGCGCTCGGTGGGTTCCACACAATCTTAAAGAGGAAAATATGTGACAGACAATGGAAACAGCGACTTTGCACTTAGAACGCTATGGACGTGAAGGCGAGCGTTTCCTTCGACGTATCATAACTTTAGATGAAACTTGGGTTCGATGCTACCAACCAAAATTGAAGAGACAATGAAATGAGTGGTGGCACAATGATTCCTCACGACCAAAAACCTATCGGCAAGAAAAAAATCCACTTAAAGTCATGTTCATAGTTGCTTGTGATTTTCACGGTGTCCTTGTCACTCATTCAGTTCCTGCGGGAAATCATGTGAAAGGTGCATATTACAGATACTTTCTGGAACACCATTTACGACCAGCCGTACGCCGTAAACGTCGAAATCTCCTGAATTCTCATCCTATTGTGCAACATGATGGTCCTCGCACTCACATAGCTTCCTCTGTGGTTAATTTACTTCGCAGATGGAACTGGACAAATTTTCTCTAGTATCCTCCATACTCCCCAGATATGAACCCATGTGATTTTGATCTTTTCGCGAAAATGAAATTACCAGTTAGAGAAGTTCGCTTTAGAACCAGGCAGGCAATTATAGCAGTCGTAGAGCAGTCTGTTCGAAGATTAGTGCACCAAGACGCTTTGGATGGCATCCGTCGTCTCCCTGAAGTGTGTCCTTACCCACTCCCGCCAAGACAGAATGAAAAAACTATTAGATCTTCCTGGAAGACGTGCCACAGGAACTACTAGAGGAAGTATTATTTCTAATACATGAACTTATGTGGCTACAACATGACGGGACCCCTGCTCACTTCTCTGGTTGCGTGCGACAACATATACATGACTAATGTTTGGCAGGAGATGAACTAAAAGTGGAGAACCAGATTCTGTCCTCCAAGATCTCCAAATTTTACACCTGTGGATTTCTTTTTCAGGAGATGCATATGAGAACAGCAATGGAATCTGAAGAAGATTTTATCTGTCGAGTATTTGTGGCTTCATAAACAATCAGAGACATTGAATTTACACAAGTAAGGCCAAATTCTACAGACTCCTTTAAGCCATGATACGCGGTCGAACATCTGTACCAGCGTCGTGGTATTGCCACTGAAGATGGAGGAGCATCCCTCCGAAACATGGCTTGTTTTTAACTGATTATATTAATTTTAATTTAATCTTACAAAAAGTGTTCATATAACTGTAATAAATTATTTCTTTGTATGCTTAATAAATCAGAGACATTTCTAGAATTTTCGAGCTAATACATTCTCTTTTCCGTAGATGTACTATTAGTCTGCAATTCAGTGTAATAATGTTCAGCCTTTTTTTTTTTTCTTGTAGATTTTGTATAAAAAAATTGAAATTCTTACGTACAATAAATCCTACATATCATCTTTATTTTAATACAAACTATCACGTTACAATTAAGTCTGGTAGAGTACCACACCTAACATCACATTTTCAATGGTGTTAAAATTATCCCTCTCTATAGTGGCGATATGAAACTTACTCCCATAACATGGTAATTACTAATTCCCGAGCCATGATTCCCTACTTTAACATATACTTAGAAATGGCTTTCAGAGAACCCGGAGGTTCATTGCCGTCCTCACATAAACCCGTTATCGATTCCTGTCCTGAGCAAGATTAATCCAGCCCTTACCATCATATCCCACCTCCTTCAAATCCATTTTAATATTATCCTCCCATCTACGTCTCGGCCTCCCTAAATGTCTTTTTCCCTCCGGTCTTCCAACTAACACTATGTGTATATTTCTGGATTCACCTATCGTGCTACATTCTCTGCCCATCTCAAACGTCTAGATTTAATATTCCTAATTATATTAGGTGAAGAATACAATGCATGCAATTCTGCAGTGTGTAACTTTCTCCATTCCCCTGTAACTTCATCCCTCTTAGCCCCAAATATTATCCTAAGAATCTTATTCTCAAACACCCTTAGCGTCTGTACACCTCTCAAAGTGAGAGTCCAAGTTCCACAACCATACAGAACAACCGGTAATATAACTAATTTATAAATTCTAACTTTCAACTCTTTTGAGAGCAAAAATGGATGACAAATTTTCTCAACCAAATAATATCAAACATTTCCCACATTTATTCTCAGTTTAATTTCCTCTGAAATGTCATTTATATTGGCTACTGTTTCTCCAAGATATTTGAATTTTTCTACCTTTTCAAAGGATAAATTTCAAATTATATTTTCATTTCATACTATGTTCTGTCACGATACTTAATAATATACTGTGTCTTTTCTGGACTTACTTCCAAACCTATCTCATCACTTGATTCAAGTAAAATTCCCGTATTTACCATAATAGTTTGATTTTTCTCCTAAGATATTTACGTCATCCGTATAAAAAAAACTAGCTATGTAACATGTTCAGTTCCAAACCCTCTCTGTTTTGCTGGACTTTCCAAATGGCATATTCTAGAGTAGTGGTTCCCAAGTGTGGATCGCGAATCCCAGGGGGGTCGTATAAGTAACTGAGGCGGGTCGCGAAACGATTTACAAAATAAAACAACAAGGAAGTTTAATTGACTTATATTGATTTTGTGTTTAGAAAGATAAATACAGTATAAACAACGTTGAACAAAATAATAAAAAAATGTTTCAGTAGTTATTTTTTAAATTTATTACTACATGTAATAAATGTGTCTGATTTTCGGAAAGATAATCTCGGTTATGAACTCCATATTCCATACTCACAGTGACATTTTCAGATTCAAGGAAATTTCCCAATTTTGTTTTGATAATAATCACAGACAAGAAATTTATTTTGCACAAATACGAGGTTGGAAATATTACAAATAATATAATAACTACCACTTTTACAAACTGGAGGTATTCTTGCATTCTTTTGATCCAAAACTGGTGTACGCTCTACGAAAAGTTTAGTTTGAACTTTCCAACAATGGGCACACATTCCAATGAAATTTTTCTTGATATATATATATATATATATATATATATATATATATATATATATATATATATATATATATTTTTGGAATGTCAGCCAACTGAACGAAATGTCTAAAAACAGATTCACGGTTCATCTGTCACTCTCGTAATTTTTTGAGCATTTTTCGAAAAATACTCAAAAAGCTGTTGTGGAAACTTAATTGCTTGTCGGCAAAAATAAACGCAATATTTATCTATCATACTGTCTTTTGCTAAATTTTCCAATCTAAGAAATCAAAGAGATTTTGGAAATAGGTTTGCATACTCTTCTGATTTATAATTTTACATATACCAGTTTTTTCAACACATTTCTCCACGGAGTTCGTCTTATTTTCATATGATAAAGAAAATTATTACATAACGAAAACATATTTGCACAAATTTTGCTGAATATATGAGTTTGAAAAGCTCTTCATTTGATGAAATTTATTAATTTTTTTATTTTATTGGATTATTTTACGATGCTGTATCAACATCTCAGGTTATTTAGCGTCTGAATGAAATGAAGCTGATAATGCCGGTGAAATGAGTCCGGGGTCCAGCACCGAAAGTTACCCAGCATTTGCTCGTTTTGGGTTGAGAGAAAACCCCGGAAAAAAAACCTCAACCAGGTAACTTGCCCCGACCGGGATTCGAACCCGGGCCACCTGGTTTGGCGGCCAAACGCGCTGAGCGTTATTCCACAGGTGTGGACTTGAAATTTATCACTTTGTATTGAACTGTTACCACAGCGCCACGGAGGTAATAGTTTGAGGCGTTTTATTAGTAGGTTGTTTTACGACGCTTTATCATCTTAGGTTATTTAACGTCTGAATGAGATGAAGGTGATAATGCCGGTAAAATGATTCCGGGGTCCAGCACCGAAAGTTACCCAGTATTTGCTCATATTGGATTGACGGAAAACCTCAACCAGGTAACTTGCCCCGACTGGGCTATCGAACCCGGGCCACCTTGTTTCTCGGCCAGACGCTCTAACCGTGGTGTGGACGTTTGAGGTGTTAGAAATTATGTTTCCTTGTTATTTCGTGTCATTGTCACACTATATACTTCTTTTTTGTCGTTCGTTGGGTGGTGTCCAATGGTTTTGAGTAAAATAGTTGTTATTATGGATTTTGCAAGGATTTCTATTTTTCGAATGAGGTAAATTAAGTACCGATACAGTAGTGGGGGAGGTTCCAAAACAAAGTCTCACCCAAAAGTGTACTGCGCCTCCAAAAAGTTTGGGAGCCACTGTTCTAGAGCAAAGTTAAAAGTAAAGGTGATAGTGCATCTCCTTGAATTGGAAAAGCATCAGACAGACTCTGTTGTACGATTCACTGAGACACATTTTAATTAATTGAACCAGTTTTTTATGGGAATACCATATTCAATAAGAATATTATACCGGGTGATTCAATGTTTATTTACAAACATTTAGGGATGATAGAAGAGACAATTGTGAACAACTTTCATATACAAATCTAGTCTTTCAGGTAAAGCTCCCTGCAAAGCAGATTTGAATAATTTCGAGGGAAAAATTGTCCCGGGTAGCTCAGTTGGTAGAGCGCTGGTACGTTCAACCAGAGGTCCTGGGATCGATACCCGGCCCCGGAACAATTTTTCCCTTGAAATTATTCAACTTTCATATAGGAACCCATGTCCAGGAACGTTTCGTTTGATAGTAAAAAGCCAATATGTGTTAGCCAATGTAACCAGCTAGATTCGAACTGAAGGCCATCCTTTGAAGTTTGGTTGCAGACGATTAAATCGTCTTGTTCTTGTGAACGTTAGTGATTTCTCATAAACATGATATAAGCTAGTTGGCATCGTAAATGATATTTTGATTGATTAAATCTTGAAATTTGCTGATATGCATTTCATTTATGGAAGAGCAAAAGGAAATGGAAGGAAATTTGCAAGGTTTCATCGGTCAAAATATAATTTACTATGCCGACTAACTTATATCATGTTTATGAGAAATCATCAACGTTTGCAGAAACAGGTTGTCTGCAACCAAACTTCAAATGGATGGCCCTGAGTTTGATTCTAGCTGGCTACACTGACTAACATATTTAGGCTTGTAACTACGAAATGGAACGTTTCCGGACATATATTCCTATATGAAAGTTGTTCATAATGATGACTTCTATCATCCCTAAAATTTTATAACATAGTCCCTAACTCATCCTGTATAAAACGTCTCTCTTAAATCCCTTATTTAAATGTAGCTTTTCGCAGCCTTGTATGTATATCTGTGAAGTGTGCCAACTTCCCCCGACTAATTTATAATCCGTTGTTAAAGTTTAGAAATGTTATAACAAGTGTGAATAAGTGGATTTTATATTTTAACGTGATACTTTCTATGTATTATGAAGCGTTATATGTGATGTGGATTTAAGTAATTGTGTTCCGGCTTTCGAAAACTACAGTGATATATTGAAGAAGTGCCTTTGATCGTTTGACTTTCTCTTTGTAGTCTTAATGTGTGTACTTACCTGCGCGTAGCAACAACATAACACTACAACTGCTACCACGTGCGGTACCCAGGTCATATCCTTGTCGACTAGAATATTTCCAGAAGTACGTGTGAAGTGTTGCCTTGGAGAAAAATCATATCTTTAAACCATATCCATATTTAGAATAGCAGGCCATTTGCCAATCCTATGTCTGCACGCTTTAGTTTATCGTCCCATAACACTTACAGTACATGACGTATTTCGACAGTCTTCCAAAACGAAGTTTTGACAAACACTGGCTGATAAAGAACAGATTTTACACTAGGAGTAAGCAAAACATGCGCTCATGTTATGAGAAAAAAGTGCATGAGCTCTTTGTAATCTCAGAACCAAGACGAAGGATTCTGTGTACAGATTTCAATATTTTTATTGTGTCCCCGTTATGGTCACAGATTCAAAATGATACTTGTGATAGCTCGAAGTTGAGTGTTTTAAGATAGAGAACCAATGAAGTCAGCGGCGTAGCTCAAACGGTAGCGAGTTTGTTTTCTGATCCGGAGCTGCTGCCGGGCGTTGGTTCGATTTCCTCTTGAGCTGATTACGTCATTCGGCTTTTTCCGAGTGTATAGAGCAGGGATACAGAATTGGCGAGAGAGGGTGGAAAGCATGGGGAAAGCGTTGGTTCCCCGTCCACAGTCCACTGGCGTTGAATGACGTCACTGCCCCGTACGCAATCACGTAACACAGACACTGAATGCAAATCTCCTCCCCTGCCAAGTCAGTGACGCGGGGGTAGAAGGAAGGGATGTGTGACGTTTCCGATGAGTGACGCAACGCCACAATTTTCGCCCAGTTCTGCAAGCCTGGTATAGAGAATATCGGCCTTATCTGGCCAAATCCCATCTTGCTATCACCAATTCCATCGCCTCTAAATAAACTAGTAGGCCCAATCGATACAGCGTGCTTAAAAATATATTAAAATTAAAAAAACAACCTACGGATGGAGATTCCTGCGAACCATCTGTCTACCACTCTACCTATCTTATTGCCTTCTTAGCTGTCTGTCTGACGCTGATTTTCTCTGTGTCTGTCTCTCTGCCTGACTGCTTGTCTGCGCATCCGAACGTCTGTCCGTCCTTCTGGCTGTCTCTCCGCCCACCCGGCTATATCTGCCTGTCTATCTATCTACTTAACTAACTGTATGTGTTTTATTAGAATTAGGATGGCACCTGTTGGAAAGCCTTTGTCGGTGAAGTCTTGTTTTTTAGAATCAACGCATGCGATGTGCGAGGCCCGTCTCACACAAATCCGGACTACACGAGAAATAGTGAAGCCTTGGTTTTTCTGAACCGACGCATGCGAGTTGCGAGGTGCAAGGCCAGCCTCGCATAAATCCAGACGACGCGAAAGATAGTGAGTGGTTTCTATAACCGCAGATCTCGCAGTTATAGAAACCACTAACTATTTCTCGTGTAGTCCGGATTTGTGTGAGACGGGCATCGCACCTCGCATGCATCGGTTCAGAAAAACCAAGGCTTTAAGCCGTTGAGGTGCGCGAACATTGTAATCTGCTTCACAGTAAATTGAAAGAATACTGTATTTGTCTACAAAGCATCCTTGTGGTTGTCTGTCTGAATATTATGTGGATATGATATTTTGTTTATTGCAGTCTTTCTCAACCTATTTGATGATTAGGTCCTCTTTCCCTCACTTTACTTAAGTGCGGCCTCGTGACCTAAGATGTAGAGTAGAAAACTGAGTGCGGGGCGAAAGAGCAGGTAAGGGAAGATAAATGGGTACAATCTCTGTTTTCTACATTTTTTTTAGCTAGAAATCTAAATTTTTCTGTACAGCAACCTCTCGTTAATAGTAGCTATTAAGCTTCATTAGTACTCGTATAAATGAATCAGGGATTGCAGAAACAGCACACGTCACTATTTGTGGCGAAATGAGTTTATTCGAGTTTCATGGACTGTTGATATAGGGCTATCATTCCATGCAGAAACCACATAATTATGTCAGTATAGCCGTCTCACATTTGGAGACCTGTGAAATCCTGGAAGCGCGCAGAAACAACTCATGTCAAAGACATGTGCCGACACATTAGTTCCGATTCCAGACGGCAGAAACCTACGACACAAGGATACAAAAATTGATCCCACTGAATGACAAATATCTCAATTCTGGTGATGAATGCGTTGAAAAATAACTCAAAAATTGCTATTTGTTACAATAAAACTTTTCATGAAATTTTGTTCCCTTTCTGTAAACGACCCCAGGGAAACTTACATTTTACGGCCTTCATAATTGCGCTCGAGTGGCCGAAATTTGTATAAGCATTTCTTTTGACATTATTAAAATGATGGAAGAAAAAGATTATTTTTTTATTTGCCCACATGAGAATATTTGCTTGTAACTACAAAGGAGAATACCATATTTACATTCTTCATTGGCATATCCAGATAAAATCAGCCAATTCAAAGAGAGAAGCTTGACGATATACGCAAACTAAACCCCATTTCAGTTTGGTTGATAGGCTTTCCCCTCTACTCACACTCTCTACCATCAGTGAAGGGGAAGCTGCTACTGTCCATCTTACTAACGTTCGAGTAATTGACTTTCAACACAGTGACAAAATTTTATTATTGAAAATGTTTACCGGTAATCTATATTTCGAAAGCCTATAGGCTACTAAGTGTTAATATTTCATTTTATTGCTATTTATACCAATTGGCACATTAAAAAGCTACTGAGAGCAGAACATAAATGTTTTCTTCACCACTAGTTGCTACTCTATAGCATACACAACGATAGACTTTATGGGGGAAAATGATGAAACAAAAATAGGCTGGATGAAATAAAATAATAGGCCTATCACTAGAATATCAAAATTGTAGTGAATAGTTCGAAGTATGGAATACAACATTGTCATAACAGTAAGTTAGTTTGGCAACATGTCATAAGATAATTTTCTAACTTGGATTTAAAAGATTTCAAAATTTGGCAGCCCTTGACTTCAGGCGGCATAGAGTTCCAGTGACGAGAAGTAACAACAGTGAATGATGAGAAATACAGTGATGATTAAGTGGAATTTATTTATACCGTTTTACCGAATTGTGATCGATCATTAATGTTATGATGGCGAGAGAGTATAAAAACGGACGAATAAATAAGAGGGGGATGAAGTGTGCATAATTCGATATAAGAGAGAAAGTGAGTGTATATTTATTCTCCCACGTAACCTGAGCCATAATAACTTCTCGAAAGAAGGTGAGATATAATCATAATATTGAACATTACAAATGAAGCGGTTCACATCTGTGGAGTAACGGCTAACGCGTTTGGCCGCGAAACCAGGTGGCCCGGGTTCGATTCCCGGTCGGGTCAAGTTACCTGGTTGAGGTTTTTTCCTGGGTTTTCCCTCAACCCAATATGAGCAAATGCTGTGTAACTTTCGGTGCTGGACCCCGGACTCATTTCACTGGCATTCTCACCTTCATCTCATTCAGACGCTAAATAACCTATGCTGTTGATAAAGCGTCGTAAAATAACCTACTTAAAAATAATGAAACGGCTGCACGTATTAGGCTTATGAACACGCTGTAGTTTCTGGAAGAAATCAGTCTTAAGATCACTGGACTGAGTGACAGATTAGCTAACTGCTATATATCTGCTTTCAAGAGACACAAAGCACTTTCAACCCAAATCCTTCAAAGAAACTTAAAGCAACGTGTCCATGGAACATTCATGTGGAGGCGAGAAAAGTGGAATTTATATGACGGAAAAACAAATTAAACGTTTTCTAACTTCATTTTTTGGTGAACGTGTAAGTGAAAAGATTCTATTGTGATTCCTGGTCAGACCATAATGATCGTCCTCTTTTAGATGAAAGTTTTCCGAACAAAGATGTCAAGCTCAATATATTGCCACTGAAAACAAAAAAAAAAAATATTGCCAATCTCTTTGTGTGTACTTATTTAGGCAATATAAGCACTATATGAGAAGAATCGTTCATCTTGAAAGAATACAATGTGAAGAACAAGTAAAGTTATACGATCGCCATTTCATCATCAGACTTCACTCTGTGATATACAGTCAACTTTCTGCATTGAAGTACAAGCGTATGTTGCAATTCGAAAAAGGCTGGTTATGACACTGACATACTAATATCATAGTTTGAAAATGTAAATCAATTAGTGTGTATGTTTATATTGAACTGCTTGATGCGGAAGTGTTATTGAATGTGAAAAAGTGGCTTTAGTCAGATGTGCATATTGTTCTGTTCCACTCTGCTTTGACCACTTCATTGAAATCCCACAACTTCTCTTTGAAGACTGAAAGGCTGTGCAACACTATCAAGCCAGTAGTAAGAAGTTTGTTGTTCAGGTATAGTAATTATTACTAGTAGAGGTTTTGTGACACTGTTGATGGGAAATATAGCAATATTGCCAGAAGTTTTAAATACATGTATGTGAGTTTTTAGTCCTATTATATTGAAAATTTGCTTCTTAGCAGAGTTACCAGAGTTATTTTGTTAGACTCTAAATAGGTAGGGCTTCATTCAAATGTATCATATGGTAAGACGCACAATTTTTCATGGGAATGACTCATAGACGTACCACTGTTATTCTGATGATCGACTTATATTCTAAGCATGTTTTTGTGTCGTCTGAGAGTTCAAGAGAGCCGTCGGCAGAAATGTCATCGCGATGCCTGTTACTAAGTGACGTTGCAGGGGCAGGCAAGGAATACACTTTCCCCCTGCCAACGAACCTTCGCAAGCACATTGTACTAGCAGCTACCAGTGGCGTAACATATAGCTAGTTAAGCATTGCTCTGTTCAAAGGTACGAAACGTGTATTTAAAGAAGAATGGGAGGAGACGTATTTTTCTTGTGCTTATGGAAACAGTAGTATATGATTATTGTGCTCGAAAGTTTTAAAGGGCATTTATCAACACAATATTAAACGTCATTATAAGGTAGCCTATGTCATAGAGAGCATCAGAAGATCGCAGATATTTATGAACATTTCAAATCCAAATTGCAGTACGAAGAGCAATAGCAAAACGTAGTAATATGTACGATATGGTGCGATCATTCATATCTGGAAATCAAATATGAGGGAAAAACAGTTCCATCATTTCCCAAGCTTACAATCTCTTTCTGATATTTCTGAATCAAATTTAAATAATTGTGCTCATCTAAATCTAAAAACAGAATTTCAACACGGAGATTCGGTGATTTTAAAAATATTGCAAATGATTTCTTACTTTTTGCGAATCCTTTGACCATAGATATAAACAAAGTTAAGCCAGAAATGCAGCAACTAGTAGGTGATTTACAGAGTGACACATATTTACAAGCAAAGTGCAAAGACATGTATGGTTAAATTTCTTAAAAATTGTGTCTACGGAAAAATATGCTTTCCTTAGGTTATTTGCCGCCAATATAGCGGCTATGTTTGGTTCCACTTACAGTTGCGAACATTTTTTTTTAATTGAAACTTGCATAATCAAAACAAAAATCGCGGCAGAAAGATAAAAGTTTATTGGCTATCTTGAGATTGGCTACTTGTGACATAAACTTAGAATTTTGTGGCACCTTGAAAGTTACGATACAGTAAATATGAAGTTTGTGACGGCTGCTCGCCACTGATGTCTGATGTCAATCGTACTCACAACCATGCTACGTCATGTGTGTTGTTGGTTGCAATTCTGCCGATGACTGGTTTAAGATAAAGTACACTCCTTGTAAGAATGCTGAAAATGATCTCTGTACTGTACATTACATGAACACATAAGTGCATGGCTGCTAAGGAAATCGCTCCAGATGGTGGTAAGAAAGGAAAGATAACTGAATTCGCTCCAGCGCGGTAGATGTTTACCTTCTTGAGTAGTCTACACTGTTTATGAACTCGCCCCAACCCCCTTCCTTTCCAAGGTCGTGGATCTTGTTGAGCCACGCGCCAGTGCACAGCAGTTAGTTGTGTGACCTTAAGGAAAAATGAACCCTATCGGGATAGACAAGTGCTATGTTTAGTAACGTGGAAGAACTTTGTTATTTCAGATTTCAAATTCAGTTTTAAAAATGTCTCGCAGATAGAACTGAAAGACGGACTTCTTGTAATGATAAATGTGTTTCGTAAAGGTAACTGGAAAGAGGAATGTGATAGTTCTGCACAACATAACGATGACAAAATATGTGAAAGTGTACTGAACAGACAGTAACTCTAGCCATTGATGATCCATGTGAGTGGCCTATAAAGAGTTTATGCAGAGAGTTGATGAAAACAGACGTACCTACACTGACACCATTGACGCCACTCTGATAAAAAAAACAACATTTATCATGCAAGAGATAAGATACATCCTGGGCTACCTAAAAGTTTACAAGAAGTTCATGATGTAATAGATTTACTTGAACTTATTACGAACACTGGTGAACATTTTATATTTGTTAATGATTGGGAGAATCGTATTGTGGTTTTCACAACGTAAAGTAATTTTGAATTATTGTGTAAGTCGGATACCATATTCGCGAATGGTACATTTAAAAGTAGTCCAACATTATTACACCACATTTTGACAATTTTATTCATGGACAAGATATAACTTTGTTAGAAGCGTTGCTTTTAAACTTTTGCCTTTTTAGATTTTACCACACTTTTTTTTTTTTTTTGAATTGACTCCGCACCAAGTAAGATTTTGTATCAAACATTTTTAACCATTTAAACAATAATAGTACTGGCAGTCCTAAGTCTTTATAAAGTGGGAAGGGAAATATTTACACATGGACGGAAGCTAGTCCATGTGATCATTGGAGATGGGCTCATACATATATAGGATGTAAGGGGTATAAGTGCCATTCTTTTAAATGATGATTATTCATGTCATAAGGAAGAGAAAATGTCCTTACAATTTTTTTTCTACTTGCAATATTTAACTAATTATTAAAGTTTACAACGTTGCTGGATAGGGAGGACTGGGGTTTATAAATACACAGTGCAGGCCAAGCTGTACAGACATACCGATGACTGTTCTAATGCAGAAGCGGACCATGATAATACTGTTATTTACATAAAAGGAGCAGCAAATACAAACTTTCAATCACATTAATATAACATTATAATAAATTTACATTTTATATAACAATATTGCTCCAGTTTTATTGTATGTCTAAACAATGAACAATAATGGTTTTCTGCACAAAATCACACGAACTTTTTTCTAATACAAAATTTTAATCTCTCTCGCTTCCGTAAAGCAGTATCATTTTTAAACAAATTTCTGGTTGTGTGATTTTTGAAACGGCTTAAGAGACTCCTAGGGCGCTATTCATAGACATTTCGCTAGACCAGCTACGAGCGTGCTAAACTAGCCCCGACTTTGCCAGAGGAGGGACGAATTATTCATATCGCTAACATTGGTTTATGAATATAAAAACGTTAGTTTCGCTGATCATCCACCGGAAGCCCTCGCTAAAAATGTCTATGAATACGGCCCCTAGTTTCTAAAAATCGTTGAGAAACTGCTATAAAAGTTCGCCGATCAGGTAACCTTCTTTGAGGAAAACGTTTATGGTACATCCTTATTGTCTCACTTGAATTACGACGACTTTCTCCATAAATTAATAATATATATGATATTCCTGAACTGTAAATGACATTATAATTGTTGTTTACTGAATACCTGGTACCTGTCATCTGCTCGGCAGTAGAGCTATGGACAGGGAGCTTGAAATCAGCTGACTTGTACTTACGTCTGTGCAGAATACTGCCTGCTGAACACGTTGCCACGTCTCTCATGCCAGAATAGTAACAAATTTAAGCATGCATTTTTATTTAATTTCACGAAAACTTAATAGAACACACAAATATTTATTTAAACTAATATCAACTCTTTGCTAGATGTACCTACTGATGTAATTGTTTTCGTAATTTTACTAACGATATAAGCAGTGTAACGCGAATAAAATAAGAGAAGAAATATATTTTTTCTGGGAAAACTATCAAGTTTTGATCCTATGTTGTATGGACATTTTTTGATCCTGGTAGACCGTCCCCGAGGACTGTGAAAAGGACGGGACTTATACCCCTTACACTCTGTATAACATGTAATTGTGAACGCAAATAATAATCATGTAATTATGACGTTAATGACATGTAAAATAATTATCACACATATGAAGTTACCAGCAAGTTTGTACAAATAATTATATCCACTACTGAAGTCCGCACTTCACAGAAACGGACGCCAGAATCGAGAGCGTTTTTGAATGAAACAATATCGTCTGGTTCCAAATCAGGGTCTCGTTTACTTTCCCCTTTAGTGCAGAATAAAAAATGTTCAGTAAAGTTTGCAAACCTGGGTTACATTGCAGTGACTTCATATTTTGATGCCAACAGAATATACAACATGAACCAATATTATTGTTCGTCGCCTGTTCTGAATAACGACAATATAGAAAACCAGAAGTTATAAGCTGATTACTGCAGTTTACAATGTAAAACCTGGACAGTATGATCAACAATGTGTTGTTACCAAGGGTCATTTCTTTAATTAGCTAGTGTTCTGAAGAAAAAGTGTGTTGTTAATTGCTTTGTACAGATTTTATTTTTCAATTTTTAACTAAAAATTATACAATTCTTACGAATTTACCACAAAAATTGTTACAAATACCACTTTAGGCACTTGATTCCTTACGGTTTAAATTTAATAATTTAAAGGAGTGGCGTGATTTGTAAGAATTGTTGTGATAAGTGCATAAGAAAATGTAATTTTATAGTTAAAAATCGAAAAAGTAAAAAAATCTGTACGAAGCAACTATGGAATTCACAACGCATTTTTAGCTAAAGAATACTAGTTAATTAAAGAAATGATACTCCTGTTATCTGTAATATTCTTTTGCCCTTAAAACTCAAGAATAATGATATTTTAAAAACAAATTCAAATTAGTGTAATTCTGAAAATATTGAGATTAGGACAATTGTTTATATGATATTTTTTGCTTAGAATGTCTTCGGAAATAAACTCCGTAAGTGTTGGTAAATCCTCGTGAATCACTCTGTAGATAATAGTTATTTATGCAACAAGTGGATCATCGTGATTATGGCGTGAGTGAATGTTTGTGACAATTTTCACGAATGTCATAATAAGATTATCCACGAGTTGGTATCTTAGCGTTATAAATTGTAGGAAAGAAATTGAATTCGGGATCCATAGACTAGCTGACAAATCATATGTTCGTATCGATCACTTGTTCCTGGCCTTGGCTTTGAGTAAAGAGCAATGTATGACCTTGCAGGTTATGTTCCTTTATTTTGTTAATATAGTTTCTCTGAACCACAGTACTGTTCATGTCATATTACAAAAGTGATACAAAATTGTTAAAGATTGGAAATAAATGATACCTTACCTTTCGTCCTGCATTTCATGTCTTGTTACATCGCACGTAGAAACAATAACCAAGATAGTAAACGTTCCGGTATTGCGTCATAGCAAACATGTCATTGTTTTTTTCATTGACATTCGTGCTATAATGAGACAATTACGCACGATTTTCGATTTACTAACGACCTGTTTATAATGCTAGGATGGCATAAAACATATTTACGTATTAAAAGCCTATGAAAACACACGAGGAAATGAAATAGGCAAGAGTTGCAAAATCCTAACACTAGGCTTAATGGTCTCTTCATATTATCATTCACAGATCGTATCGTAGCGTTTCGTGCACGACAAATATTGTTTAGTACGTCGTTTTTGATAGTAGGCCTAGTCATATCGATGGCTAAGAAGTGATAACCTCGTACCTGTAAATTTACAGGTGAATCACAAAACTGTTTTAAAAATTGTTCTCAAAATAAACAATCTTTTTACGTACTGTATGTTTCTGCTTTGCAAATTCTTTTACTCGAGGACAAAATAATAGTTAATTATCCAATTATGTTGACAATAATAATAATAATAATAATAATAATAATAATAATAATAATAATAATAATGTAGTTAAACTAAATGGTCATTTTTATAGATACGATATATCACTTTTTAATCATCGATATGTAGCGTAGCGTATTCGAGCATGCAAGATTCGGCACGGTCCTCCATCGTACGAAATTCTAGGCAAGAATATTAATTATCTGATACGCTACGTTAGGAATGTCACAGAAAGAAGCATTAAGGCTGGTTCACAATAAACCGGGAAAGGAAACGACAACGACAACGAGAACGGAAATAATGTGGAAATAAATGTATTTAAATGTGAACATTCACAATAGTTAATTGTGAATGTTCACATTTAAATACATTTATTTTAACAATTTTTCCGTTCTCGTTCTTGTTGTCGTTTCCATTCCCGGTTAATTGTGAACCAGCCTTTACGCTCAACATGAATGTGCTCTGTCCAATTTAGTCACGACCAAGCGTATTGCCACTATGGATAACAAAGAGCCAATAGGATTAGTAAGAGGACGATCCTTTAATTCTGTGTGAAGTCCAATATTCTCCTTCCGTTTTCCTTTTCCTTTTTTTTTTAACATTTTATGGACGGAATAATGTTTAACGTTAATACCTGTCATTATTGGGAATAATTCTCTCCCAATAAATTTGAAATTGCACACAAATATTCAGTACCCAGATGTAACATTTTTATAAGTCTGAATACTGCCGGCATTGTTTGTAGTATGATTATATAAAAACTCGCACAAATGACGTGCATGAAACGCTACGTGACGGAAACGATCCATGTATAATGATTAGAGACTGGAATCTTAGCCACTACTCTTTGAAGTTAAGTGAGCACGGAGTTTGTGTAATGAACCAAATGACTTGACTAGGCGAGTGGTGAAGTACGATGTAAGACAACTCCAGCATCGAGGACAAGGCTGTTTTGTGTATTACAAAAGAATAAACATAGCCTTTTCTGTAAAATTTTAACTTAAAATATTGCTGTTGCTACCCTTAATGAAATTTTTAAGCCTATAGGCCATTACATCGATATAATTGATGTAAAATTTTAATTTAATATATTACTGTTTCAGAGGCACTACTCTTAATATGTTTAGTCCTAAGCCTATATTACAATAATCTTTGATGTAAATTTTTAACTTAAAATGTTAGTGTCATATGTACCGCTCTTAATACAATGTTTAAGCCATATTATTACGATTATCTTTGTTGAAAATTTTTATTGAAAACACTGGTACAATTGAGGGGTTAGCTGGGAGAAGGGCGTAACTCAGAAAACATAGTTTTGAGATAATCAACAAAAACTATCTGTATCCTGCATCTCTTGCTGGAATCTGACATTATTCATATATATTTTATGGTAATATGTTCTCTTCTGATTAGAATGAGTTCCATGGTTAACGTTTAAACATTATACGAGAACGAAGCATTCAATTTTTTTAATTACGCACTTCTTCCACAGAAGATGGTTGAAAATACTACAATACTGTTAACTTTCCTATATTTCTATATAACCCACACCTGTGGAGTAACGGTCAGCGCGTCTGGCTGTGAAACCAGGTGGCCCGGGTTCGAATCCTGGTTGGGGTAAGTTACCTGGTTGAGGGTTTTTCCGGGGTTTTCCCTCAACCCAATACGAGCAAATGCTGGGTAACTTTCGGTGTTGGACCCCGGACTCATTTCACTGCCATTATCACCTTTATATCATTCAGACGCTAAATAAACTCAGATATTGGTACAGCGTCGTAAAATAACCCAATTAAATATATATATATATATATATATATATATATATATATATATATGTATATATATATAGCAAAGGCTAGATATAGGTCTGTATTATAATAATGAAGATAATTATAATGCATGTTCTTCAAGATTCTAGATGTTGTTTATGTTAGGTTATTAGATCACTTAAAGAAGTGCTATAGTGTTTGTAAGCCTGTATTCTAGGTAATTTCAGTTAGAATGATAACGTGAAATAATAAAATATATATAATATGTTCGTTTATTAAATTATCACAATATTAAAAATATTAATCCCACTTATTTCACGTTATCATTTTAACTGAAAGTACCTAGAATACAGGCTTACAAACACTATAGCACTTTAAGTGATCTAAAAACCTAACATAAACAACATCTAGAATCTTGTGAGGCCTATTGCAGTGTTCGCCTCTCATATCTGTCATTACAGTATCACCTAGTTTCACTATATTTTGTACAGTTATCACTCGTTTCTTAGATATTTTGAACAATGACAGAATAAAGAACTTGCATGAAAAATTCTTCTCATCATGATACTGCATACCCAATCTCAATCTCGGTGCTGTGGTTTTACAGTTCTTTGACGTTGCTGAATGGTGCTCCTCTCCAAATATCCCATAAGAAATTTATCCTGTTCGATTTTGATTCCAGTTTCCCAAAATTTTCAATGGAAAATGGCTTGTTCCTCTGTAGACATCTCATATTTCTTCTGGCAGCAACTGGCTTAAATGTTTTGCTGCTAACCTGTCAGAAAAATAGTCATCCCTAAATGGCTGACTGCTAGCCTGGATATAACATTTTATAGCACTGCATACGCCTATATTATATTAGTACCTTATATACATTCTCCATTGACAAAAATAAATAGTAATATTGTATTCCTTTCACCATTTTTCCTTTTCTACCTGTGTAAGCTTTGCCGTAATTTCGTCGTCGCTTGCTAGATTATTCTTTCATAGTTTGTTAAACCGTTTCCGTTTTCTACCTTTCCGTATGTAATTCATTTTCACTGATACTTTCCACATCAGAAATGTTATATTCGCTTCCATTAGGCGAAAGATAGGATAGATCAAAACATTCGTCAGACAACGCGAACACCCTTGCAGTTACCTTCGCCGGTCCTCGAACCACAGTAGTGAGATGGAAGACGGACATAATTCAATAATACCTCTCTGTTGCAAAATATTGGGAGTAGAGGCATAATATTGTGGTGGTTGGTAGAAACGCCGCCAAAGAACGCACATAGCCTTTTACGGATAAACGCCGTAAATCGAATTACGCCTTCTTCCAGCCAACCTCTCCATTGTAACACAGGTACTGCCCTGAATTAAATGTTTAAATCTATATTACAATAACCTTTGTTGTAAAATTTAACTTCATAAACATTGCTATTACCCATCCAAGACGAGTGAGGGCCT
This sequence comes from Periplaneta americana, assembly GCF_040183065.1. Taxonomy (NCBI): domain Eukaryota; kingdom Metazoa; phylum Arthropoda; class Insecta; order Blattodea; family Blattidae; genus Periplaneta; species Periplaneta americana. The sequence goes on from NC_091120.1 coordinate 132,546,988, forward strand.
GGGAGATGAGCGTGCCATTTATTTTGATTACGAACGATAGCTACTGTCTTGCAGGCGGTACAGTCAGACTATTGAGGCAACTGAAGCACCAGATACTAACTCAACGTCATTTGATGCAACCACGCGACGTATCTATCTGGATTTCATGGCATCATTTTTGCCTGAACATAAGGAAAAAATCTTGTATCATTACATAAATAAATACAATTAAAAAGTTAATAATTATTACTGATAGGTACACTTAGTTACACATAATTTTAGTTACTTGTTATAAATAATATATTTCACTAAGCCAATATATAGCGTTCCGCCGCGCCGATGCATTTATACTCGTAACACAAAAAGAAGTATAATTGTCATTATCAATATTATACAGTAATTACACTTTGAACATATTTCACTGCAGTAATGTTTAATGTTTTTATATAGGCACAATAGTTTCTGTTACAGCCAGAACGAAGAGAAATTAAAGAAAATTTTATTCCAGTGGACAAAAAATAACTCATACGGAATCAGTTGTATGTAGCAAATAATAAAAATATCAGTGACTAAAATCATGATTTTAATTTACTTCTAGGTATAGAGCAACTCAATTTGCCTATTCTATATTAAAAATAGTAATACTTACAGAAAATACTCCTATTTAAAAATATTTACCTGCCTTGGTTGCTTTTGTATAAGAAGAACCATTTTTTCTACTATAGAACATCTTAACAACACTTTCAAGAACTCGTTAGGCCTATTCTTTCATATTCTACTATGTAACAAGAGTGAAAAAATAAATCTTACAACCTTCTTCATTAATACAATATTGACACCTTTTAGTTTAAGTATAGACGCATACAAATTTTAAGTGGTGAACATAATATTTCTCCAATACATCACGTAGGGATGATACTAAGGGCATATGTCGACATAAACCGTTAATACCAACAAAATGTTAGAAAATAAGACTTAAGGCAAAATGATAATTTTACTGTATTATGACTTGCATTCCACCTAGACAAAAGTCCAAAATACAAAATAAAAGTTTAGGTTTTTTTTTAATAGCTTTCCAGAAGCTAAAAATTGGTGAAGAGAAGTGACTTGGAGCCCCATTGACCATGAACCGGAAAATTATGACAATAAAAAAATGAATAAAATTTTACTTTGGGTAGGCCTGTACGATAATCTTTAGACCTCGTGCGACTCGGTGAAAAATTTAATCAGAGACCTAGTTTTTTTTTACTGGTTATAATAGAGATTACAAGACTATTTTTGTACACCCGTACGTTTTAAATTTGGGATTTTTTTTTTCGATACGCCCTAGTGTACAGGCTGACTGAGTGGGAACGTGTAGTGCGCGTTACTTGTGTTTGTGAGCAAGGTTCTACTGAAGGACACGTGACGTAATGTATATCCCGTGCACGCTTATACTCATTCCAATGTTGTTGGACTAAGAAAACGGTTTTTAGTAATAACTAGGGCCGTGACATCTGTATATCTGCATTAGTCTGAGGTGAACATACGAGGCCCCGGACAGAATGTAGTCGACGTGTTTCAAGTACAGGCAGCGGAAGCGAATTTGACACACCTAAGCAAGCACGTTCCGTGTTTTGTATACGATTATTGTGTAGTATATAATCAAGACAATACAATTATTGTATAATAAGGGTTAATATCGGAAAGGTCTAAAATGCTGGTGAGGTTGAGAAATCATACTTAAATTGTCACAAATGTAGTAAAACATAAGTCTGAAAAGATGTTTTTTTTTTTATATTTAGAGTTTTGCATTACAGTTTTAGAAAGCCGAAAACTTATATGGCGTACAATTTTGCTTTCTCCATATTTAACTGTTACATTAATTTATTTATCACATCAATTTCGTGCCTTACTTTTCTTGCATGTTGTTTGCCTGGTTTCGGTTCCTACTAAAATAAACAACAACATTCATTTTCAAAGTTTCAAATGAAAATGACCGCCGAGTGTTGGATAGTATTACCTTGTGTGCGGAAAAACTGCGTTCAACATCGGCTGAAACCAAATATTTCATATTATCAATTTCATTTCTACATCACACAGTAATACAAAAAACCCGTGGTTTCAATTCATTATGCAAAATTACAAAAGTTTCATCAGATGACAAGTACGATTATTATAAACTTGATGTAGAAATGAAATTGATGATGTAAAATATTTTACATATGCGCCCTTGATTTTAGCCGATGTAGAACGGAGTTTTTCCGCATACAAGGTTATAGGCCTACTATCCGATACTCGGCGGTCATTTTCATTTGAAACTTTGAAAATGATTGTTGCTGTTCATTGCAGCAGCAATCAAAACTAAGCATACAACATGCAAGAAAAGTAAGGTACAGAGTAGATGTGATAAATAAATTAATGTAACAGTTAAATATAGGGAAAGCAAAATTGTACGCCATATAGCCTACTTACGTTTTCGGCATTTTAAAACTGTAATGCAAAACTTTAAATATAAAGAAAAACATCTTTTCTGACTTATGCTTTACCACTTTGTGACAATTTAAGTATGATTTCCAACAATTATTCTCAACTCACCAGTATTTTAGACCTTTCCGATATTAACCCTTATCATGCAATGATTGTATTGTCTTGATTTTATAACACGCAATAATCGTATACGAAACACGGAACGTGCTTCTTAGGCGTGTGTCAAATTCGCTTCCGCTGCCTGTACTTGGAACGCCGACTACATTCTGTCCAGCGTCTTATGTTCACCTCAGACTAATACAAATATACCGATGTTACGGCCCTAGTAATAACATTAACATAAGTTACGAATATAATAGTGTACATAGAAAATTATAGTAGAACCCTACCTAACTAAAATATCACCAGTCGCCACTGCTGAATACTGAGAAGCAAATAAATTTCTACGTATGATGAATAGTATTGAATAATCGGTGTCGTGATATCTTCGGTTATGAATACAAATCTGCACATATCAGTTATACACCGTGTCCCGCTTAGATGGATCGAGAAATAAGTGAAAATTTCAAGAGTAATTGTTTATTAAAATACCTTTTTACATAACTTGATGTAGAAACTCTCCGAGTTTCGGAGAATGCTCAATGTAATTCGCTGTGTGCGTCTTGAGTTGCTCTGCAGACATCTAAATGGTACTGAACCTCCCGCCAAGTGTTTGTAGCATTCGTAGAATCATTAGCGCAGTTGCATTTGTGATGGGTTGCCTTAGTTGCTCCAAAGTTTTAGCTCTGCCTTTTCGGTACATAGTATCCTTAACAAAGTCCCAGAAAAAAAAAAATTCCAAATGGGTCAGATCGGGTAACCTGGGTGGGCAGGCAAGGGGTCCTCGTCTTCCAATCTACCTATCGGGGAATTTTTCATCCAAGAACTCACTTACCCGTTGTTGATCAAGGGTTGGGACCCCATCCTGCTGAAAGACCGATCCTGGGGGAAGTTGGTCAACAATAAAGTTCTGCAACATGTCGAGATATAGATTTCCTGTGACTATAGTCTCGAAGAAGAAGAAGAAGAAGAAGAATAGTTAAATGACGGATTCTTCTGCTAGCCATGGCACGCACTGAACTTTCTGTTGTGATGTACACTTGTTTACAATAGCGTGTTCGCCTACAAAATGGCGCCAGGTTTTTTTAATACCCTAGTAAAAACAAACTAAAGTTACGCAAACAACTGTTTTCAAACTTTGTTGCATAATTTTGGCAGTTTCTCTATCTTGTCGGATGTAAATCACAACGATATCTTTATCTGGGTCGACCTGGTTGGCGAATTGGTATAGCGCTGGCCTTCTATGCCCAAGGTTGCGGGTTCGATCCCGGGCCAGGTCGATGGCATTTAAGTGTGCTTAAATGCGACAGGCTCATGTCAGTAGATTTACTGGCATGTAAAAGAACTCCTGCGGGACAAAATTCCGCCACATCCGGCGACGTTGATATAACCTCTGCAGTTGCGAGCGTCGTTAAATAAAACATAACATTTCTTTATCTGATTTTAAGTGGTGAGCATTTATTTCTCGATCCCTCTAAGCGGAACACGGTGTATATATTAAACATAGCCGAAGATTATTTGTGTTATATTTTGTAATCAAGATATGAGCGAATGCGTAAAATTTCATACAGATAGTGTGGAATTAAGATCGACGAATTATTTCCCACATATCGTCTTATCAGTTCGTTATACGGCAAATTCTTCCTTCTATGATTGTTATGCTTTTCAGCTATAGCTTTATTATTGGTCTCTTGTTTAAATGTTGTTTTAGAATATTTGAATGGGTTATTTATGAAAGGGCCTAAGTCATGAATACTAAATTGTTGGCAATTTAAGAAAAACTGCTTATAGGCTGAAATTTTGAAATTAAGGCTGAAATAAAAACTTTATCACAAATTCTACTTTGAAACGAATTTGACCAGTCAGGTATTAACATTTTGCTGATTATTTTTTTTAACTGAAATTTGAAAACTTAGGCCCTTTCATAAACAAATATTTAATGACCAATTTTTTAAAATAATACTTTATTTTTTCAAGGGAAAACACACTTAAGCTTATATATTTTTGTGAAAATTGAACTTATTTTATTCGCTCAAGGTTTCCATTTAATTCCGCGCATCTGTACTGCGATGGAAGTGTGTCCAGACTTAAGACTGGTTCCAGACAATTATTTATTCATACCATTCTTTGTTTTCGTCATTTATATACCTCAATGTTTTCTTTATGTCTTCTATCTTCTCTTCCTTGATCTCCACCTTTCCATTTGGAGACGCATTCTGAATGGGCAACATTACTATAGAGCCTCGTAAACCAAGTAAAAATGTTTGTTGAAATCCGCCAATAAACTGTTAAGCAATGATTGTACCTTTTCTTTTATGATCATACCAGAGCGTTCTACCCGCTTTGATCATACTGAAACTCCATGAATTTACTGATCGTAAAACACTGTCTCTTGTCCCTAGGTGTCTCAGGCCCACTAGTTTCTAAGGAGTTGCAACTTTTTTTTTGTAGTATTTGGGCCACCAGTCCTTAAATTGAAAACAGTATTGAGGTTGCACCATATGAACTGTGAATTTTCCAGGGTATGCTGATGATATTATCATTTCACATTTATTTTGGTGTATAATACCGATCATGCTTCTTCTTTATGTGACCGAAATCCCGATCACAAGGGAGAAATGAATGTCCCCTTAGAGGGAACCTATGCATGATTTTCTCAAACATATTTAAATCAGTCATGGCCAGACAAAACGTAACAATGTGTGATTCTTGTTTTGTCCCCCACAATATCACTATAGAGATGAAGTTCTTTTACTCTACTAGGGACATTGTTCTTTATGTAGTGCAAAAGAAACGAGCAAGTTTCATCAGGTCCTTTCTTAGCCTCTCCCTCATGATAAAGATAGAAATGTGCTTTACCATCCTCAAAATTGTGTATACAGAAAGGAAAAACCGATAGCTGTCGGAGGTAAAATAGGTCCTGGACGGGGAGGTTTGGTAAACTAATGTTTTGCATAAAGTCAAAGCAAAGACCTAGCACACGTTCATCGTTTTGACATACTTTCTTCGTTTCTTTCATGCACTTATAGAACTTTTCACTTCTCCTTTTGTGTACAGCCTTGCACGTTTGATTTTTTCGCCTTTATAATCACAAATGTTTCTTACACCTTTCTTTCTCTTTTTATCAATCTCACTATTCATCGTGTATTTCCGTACAGATATAATAAACTCTCAACTGCAATACAGAAAAACCAATTCGCTTACCCAACAATGACAAAATAGCAATTTAAGAGAAAAAAAATCGATTCAGTGACGCCACATGCTGAAAACTTATATTTAGTTTTGAAACGATCTAAATCATTGACTTAGTTCCTTTCAAAATCAAACGACAAATTCTAGGTCATAATACTAAGCATTAGAGTGCGAAACTTAGTTCTCTTCATATCTAAATCGATGTATCTACACTCAAAGAGCAGTATTCCATTAAAAACTCATTTTCACAAAATTAGCGGCTTAGGCCCTTTCATAAATAACCCATTCATTTAGACTTTATTGTAATCTTTGCTGTGGTATTGTACTGTAAACTCTCTGCTATGTTGAACGTTACTCTCATCTCTTCGGAAATGTACCCACCTGATTCTTCTCCGTGATCGAATCCCGTTCCCCATCTCCACCTCATTTGCTCCAGAGGGATGCTTGGCGGTCACAGCAAAATATAGGCTAAACATCGACTTATTGACTATTTTTAAAGACCTAGCTTCTTCAATAATATTTCTTTATTCAGTGATCGTGTTTGTACAGTATATTACATTATACGTATGTTGCTAGTAAAGTAAGAGTAGAGTAATGCAATTATGTTGACAGAGAAAACAAACTCGCAATATACAGAGTGGAAGTGGAATACATTACGTTTCTTCTCATATACTGTTCCTAGAAGTATAGAGTAATGAAAAAAATGTATATACGTTATAACATTTTATTTATACAGAGTGTCTCACATTGATGCATACACAATTTGAAACACTATTTCTCAGCAACGAGATGAGACAGAAATACGACTCCTGCGGTTTTGTATTCCTTAAGCCCTTACATGTTCAAAATGGCCCCCTTCCGCCACAGTACACTCCCAACAACGACGTACAACAGAGCGACATACTAACTGGATTGTTGCTAATGGAATATCATTACAGGCATGTTCAGTCTGAACTCTCAGTTCCTCCAATGCTTATGGTTTGTGGGGTACACTGTGTCCTTTAGAGCTCCCCATAGGTAGAAGTCTGGAGGGGTTAAATCCGGAGATCGAGGCGGGAACTCCGCAGCACTTCCTCTTCGTCCTATCCATCTCTGATTGATTGTGCGATCGAGAAAATTCCTCACATTGATATGAAAGTGAGCTGGAGTCCCGTCTTGTTGAAAGTAAAACCCACTTTCATTCTCAAACAGGTCATTAAGACGTGGAATCGTGGTTTCCAACATTTACAGTTATTTCTCACCCGTGAGTCCCTTCGAAGAAATACGGCCCAATTATTTCTCTGGAAGACAGACCATACCATACTCTTACTCCTGGACGATTGCGCCCTTTTCTTGAAAGTTGTGTGGGTTTTCGTTAGCCCAGTATACACACAATTATTGTGCCAGCTAATTATGCTATTAAGTTTAAATGTGGCTTCATCTGACCAACAATTAAGTCTTGAAAATCTTCCCTTTCATCACACATGTTCAAAAACCACTCACAAATGTCCAGTCCCCTATCTGGGTCGTCCTTATTTAGTGCTTGGACAAGTCTCGGAATGTTAAGCTCCCATTTTTTAGCTCGCAAAATTCGATGAACACTGGATTTGCTGACACCAATGTCACGAGGACATTGCCTCATTGATAACTCTCGTTTTCGGTGGAACTTCTCTTTCTTCCGCACCGCCCTTCCAACACATCTTTCACCGTTCCGTCGACTTCAAACTTGTCTCGGATTCTTGTGATAGTTAACCTTGTTGGTGGTTGTGTTCCAAGTTCAACTCTGCAATGTCGTTGAACCTCAACAACATTCTCCACTTTCCAATAACAATTCAATATCCACTTACGTTCTTATTTCTATGTCATTTCTTTGCTGTGTAATAGTATTTAAAAGAGTGTATATATCAATTTGAGACACTGCGTATATCTTGATTACGCACTTTTTGTTACTAATTGATTTGGCCTTGATTCGCCTTGATTCAGGTCATCTTCAGATTTCTAGTGAGATTCTTGGTTGTTTCTGGTTTCTTCTTATAATATATAATATTTTCATAATTTGTTTTATTTATTTTGGAAAACTACACTTTTTGTTACAAAATTCAATAAAATGAAATTACTTTTGATAATAGTGTGTAAAAAATAATAAACATGAAAAAACTACACATTACACGATTAAAAAAACACGGGGTAATTTCGATCTCCCATGAGGCTATTTCTGATCACATACAAATAAAAAATCTAAATACAATTAAATTGTTTCTTATAAAGAACTTCTGAACAGATTTCATGAAACCAAATGTTAAATCTTTGGCATGTTACCCAGTCATCTTTCATAGGACGTTCTTGTTAACAGTACAACAGATCACACAAAATGCGTAAGGGATGTTTTCTTCACCGCTAATTAATTTTGTGGTCTTTTTATTTCTTGCTGTGTTCCGTCTCTATACTCCCATCTTACGTTAAATGACACGCTCTAATTTTTCTTCTACGCCTCTTTCTTTTCTCTGGAGAAATAATTATTTCAGAAAAATCTGAACTGGAAGGGAATATGTTTCATGAACTTTCAGTGAGCCTAGGCCAAGGAGGAGAAGATTGTATAATGGAAGAGGCAGACATATCAATGGATTTTCAAAGTACCATATTATTTTCATTGAAGTATGTTGGTGGAAAATACTTGTCCTCTGGGATGGCAGGGAATATCTCTGTGGTCTAGAACCCGTTGGTAGCGTTAGCTATTGTTGCACTTCTTTTCCACACCATGGCAAATATTTCGCCAAACACGAATTGGTGAATTGTGACACCAGATTAAATGTGAGGTGGCAGCTTCATGGTATAAACCTTACATTTATTTGAAAAGTGCCCTATCTAAATGCTGATCATGTGTGTGGTTTGGGTTGTGAGACAAAAGTATTTCTATGTCCTGCTCTCTGCAAACCTGCTCATACCGCAGGCCATGCACTCTAGTGTCCATAATAAAGACATCTTCCTTATGTATTCAGAGTCTGTCATTTCTACAATGGAACTGGAGATGGATACTTTTTAAAAACTTATTTGAATCATTTTCGCTTGAAAATGATGAAAGGTGGAATGAAACCGACTGCAGCACTGCAACATACTACTGCCGTCACATTTCCACATCTTTTCACATTCGTAAGAATCATATTTTTTCCTTTCTCGCTACAGTTATTTTTATGGTTTAGATTTTAATGGAAAACTACCTTCATCAATATTACAGGCCTATAATTTTTTTATGGAGTAAATATCTGTTTGTACTGTAATTTTGCGATACAGTTCGAAGAAATTTTGGCAAACCCTTTATCCATTCCTTGAGCCGTAGCTTTCGACAGACCCTCCTGTTTCCGCAATGACTGATGTCGCTTCATAAATCCATCAAGGCAATCCTCTTCCGCTTCTTTTTCATTACCCAAAGTGTGATGTCGAAGCCTCTATTCGTCAAATTTTTCAATCTGCTCGCCAAGTCCTTCTTCTCTCATTTAAAAAGCATGGATGAATGCCAAACTGATTTTGGAATGAAGTAGTTTCGTCTGTGAAGGACTTGTTTTGTTTTTCAAACTGTAATATTATTGTGCAGTGTCGTATACGGTATATCGAAGAGGGGTACTCGTGCTTGTAAATTTATATTTCCACGCAATAGGCTACACTTGATATAGCCCTACTCATATCATACTCTGAACAATTGAATCTCTTTACGTGCGTACTAATAATCAAAAAGATAAAGAATATTATCATATTTTAATTTCGAATTGTAGGCTAATTTTAGTTAAGCATTTAAAAACACTATTTAGCCATGTACAGCTCGAAACAATGTTTCTAATAGCTCCAGGATCGAATTTCTATTTTGTAGGTTGGCTAAACTGCACGATAATATTTTCGCGCCAGCAACGTGAAGAATTCACAACTTACTGTAATACCTAATCTATTGTCGCTTGAAGTATTTGATCAGTAAATACAGTAGTTTGGTTGCTATTGCGTAAGTACTAACGCAAAATATCTTAATTTTGAGAAAATATACTTGGACAACGCGTAGGCTACCTTGCTTGCGAAAAGTATATTTTTCAAGGTAAATAAACTTCCACAAAGCAACAATATCTTTCACATCTCAATCACGTAAGAGCTCCCTCTCGATTGAGCTGAAAGAGGAAGGCATGCTTAGAATAAAAAATACGCTAGGAACAAATATTCCTTCAGTGATCGATATAGCCTCGGGATATCCTATGATGCCATGGTGGTAGATGCTTTTGTGTGTGAATGAATTTTCAGAACGAACATCCTATTTGACACAAAACTACCTATCATAAATGCACCCACGACCAAGGCACCATAAGAAGAAACCAGAAACAAGCAAGGACTTTACTAGAAATCTGAATAAGTTCGAAATCAAAATAAAACTATATTAGCGGCTACTGAATCAGGTTGATCAGAGAAATTTCGCTGTTGCCAAGGTTATCTAGTATCTGAAGTAGAAATGTCCGGTTGAAGACACCTTTCTGGGCGCGAGGCAGTTTGTTCTCTCCAGAGCTCCTGATGTTATTTCCAACATAGTTGGAATTGAAGTTTATTTCATCGGTATAATTTTTTCCATGTAAACCACTTTAAATAATTATGAAATTAAGAAACCTGAACAAGTAAATAAATCCTAAAAATCGCATATTGAAATTTTCAGTAAGCGAGTACTTTTTTTTATTTTTTGGGCCGATAAAATTTTGTCAGCGGGAAAAATGTGGAAATTTGTCTGAATTAATTTTTAGCCTGAAATATTTTTCATGGGGTTTTTAGTTTCCCAGAAAGTAGAACATATTTCGATGTGTGTATTCGATGTTTGTAAGGTTCTTAAGTGTAGTGTTAATATTCGTATTTAGCCTTTGAGTTCTCCATCCCACTATTAACTCCCACGAAACCTTTATCACAGTATTTTGATTTTTTTCCCAACTTGTCCTTACATACTATATATTGAGCTGTATAATACACAGACGAAAAACTACTGTAAAAATTACGTTTACAGCGAACGACTGCGGTCGGGCGGACCGGCATGCATGGAGTTTTGCTTCCTCTAGGCAGCACTTCACGTTCAGCGTTGCCAATCTATGCGCTGAGGTAAGCGACTCTTCGACCATCTGTCGCTTCGCTGTTCCCATAACTGACGACAGCACAATTTTACTGACCCGCCTGATTTAATGGCCGCTACATTAGTTATTAACTAATGGAAATCACCAACATAGTTTCAATTAACACAGAAAAGATTTTATATGACAATTTTACTACATTTTTAGTAGCATTTTGTTCCTTTTCTAACGGTTGTAGAAAAAATACATATTCAGTTTTAAAATTTTGGTGATCAACTTAATGGAATTGTTTAAAAATTCTGTTATTTTTGTAGGACCGTACAGGGTAAGATATATGGGAGCATTTTATGTTTTATTCATAAAAAGTACAGGTTTCAATTAATCGTCTAAAAACAAATTGCAGATTTCACTCGTAAACTGTAGTCACGTGGCAGTGGATAGCAGGCAACACTGTAGCCAGAGTGTCTCAGAATTGCATACATCCTTCTGCATGTCAATAAAGTTATAAAGCATAGGCTATACTGTTATTTATACAATTCTGTTTTGCCATAGGTCGACAATAGAGATGAACAAAACTAACTGCCGCTCTCGTTCGCTGTGTTTGTTGCATCTGTCTTTCGAGTCTTGTCTCGTCATTCTCGTGCGCTTCGAGTCTCGCTCATCATTCTCGAAATAGCATTCGGTCGGCGTTGAAAGATTTCGTAACTTTGAATAACATACATCATTGAAATAAATAATATTATAAATGTTTAAATGAGACATAAAGACAAAACAGAACAGTATCTTAGTTATCAAAATGTTCTATTATATGATATTACCTATGGTTATATATTAAAAAAAAATTCTGAAATAAATTTTCATTTCTAAGAAACATAGAACATAACGTTAATATCTTTTTACTTGAGATTGCACACTTGATCTCAAACATATGAAAAGAAAATTCCTAACCTTTTAATAAGGGCTTAGTAATTAAATAAAGACCGGGGAACGGATTATTATACACTGAAACATAGAGATGGTGTTTCAAATAGGCTACTTGATTGTTTATACATAGGCTACATAAGAGTTGCCAAAGTAGATAAAAGTTCAGTCAGGTATAAACAACTGTGGCAAATCAAGGCTGCTTGACGTTCGGGACATCGTGATTAATCTCGACATCTCGAAACACTCAGAAGTAGTCTTTACGTCAACAACGCAACGTGTACAACATTGTCGTGCGGGTTTTCGGATTTGGGGGCGCTGTTAGTCTTGCTTTCTCGATCGTTGTTCATCTCTAGTCGACAAGTTACAAATAAAACCCCACGTGTTTGATACTGACATGACCGAAGGCGTACAAGACACCGTCACAGGCAAGTAATCTGTCAGACCGGGTTACACCACTGTCCGACGGAGTGGTTATGCCGCAGGGTTCGGCGAAACGGATGAAGTCACGTGACAGTTACTTTACGGGGCCCTTTTCTTAAAATTATTTTCAACAACAGTATAATATTACATATACTTCCAATTCCTAATAGCAAATATTTTCAGAACTTAGTTTCAAAAGGAGTTAAAGGAAATTAAAAAAAAAAAAAATAGAAGCTACACTAGTTATTACAAAAAAATTATTTAAGATCAAGTCGTCCATATGAAATAGGCAATTGAAAATATTCAATAGATACGAAGATAAATAGGAAATGAAAAGCTCAGCTTCAACCTATAATTTATAAATCGATGGCTCAGAATGAGACTGTTACAACTCAAAAAATTCACTTTTTGAGTTATTACCATCATTTGAACACTTGAATTGAGAACTATGCTATGTGAAATTGTTACAACTCCAAAAATTTCCTAGTGGGACATAAATGCACATATAACAGTTTTAAAGTTATGCTATTTAGTCTTTTTCTCAATTGGAAAGTGTTATATTTTGCGTTGTAACAGTTTTCCATTCTCAACTCCAAACATTGTTGCTAAAATCAATGTTCCATTTTGACTTGTAACACTTTCGCCTTGAAAATATCCATGCTTCGAGTTTAGATTTGGCACATCTGATGATAAGTTAATACAATAATGATAGCATAATACTGGCGGCATTGTTTAAAAACAATGTTATTATTAATTTTGTCTTCACCATAGACGTTGTATTGAAAAATTAATCATCGTGAATGCTCTTATACATCAGTATTTAATTCACTTAATATTTCATATTATATTTCTAAGAAAGGTTAATGTTGTGTATATAGTGCATGTAAGAATAATACAGAAACAGAGAAACTAATTGCAAGAAAGTTATAATAGACATATAAAAGAAGAAGCAACATGAAGGGCTACAAAGACTAAAGATATTGAATCAAAAAACAGGATCCAAGCAAAGTTGTGTGCTGCTTTGATCTTCAGGCAGTTCTTCCTTCACCTTGTGATGAGGTTATAAAAGGAAACTGTCCTGTTACAATCTCACAATATATGACATCGCAAACAGCCAGGGCCATTGTTATTTTTGGCATGAGGGCTTGGCCAAAAGAGATTCTATAATTTCTTATTTCTTTGCCCAACACAGTAACAAACCAGGTAATTATGTTTTCAGACAATTGTGTTGGGCAAAACAAGAACAAATTCATAGCCTCATTATTTCTGTGCTGCGTAACTAACCTGTGTTAATGTCATAACACAGAAATTTTTAGTCACAAGTCATACCTAGAATGAGAATGACTCTATGCCTTCTACTGCTGAAGGGGGGGGGGGGGAGTTATTAAAGAAGGACTTATATTACTGCCAACGCAATGAAATTTCCCAAGAAAAAAGGCAATATATACAAAGTCAATGAACTAGATACACCAGATATCTTAGATTTGAAAGACTTAACACAACAAATGGGAAATAATTTTTCCAGAAATAAAAAGGGTGATAATATAAACTAATCTACTGTGAAAATCGTGAAGGTCAGAAAACAGGATCCTTTCGCCATCTTCTCTAAGCACTCCTATGAACAAGATGATTTCGAAAAATAAGTAGTCGACAAAGACGGAAGCGCAAGTCTTCTCTAGCAATACGAAAGCCAGTATTTTCTTCGCCTCCAGGGATAGATGAGGGGGGAAAATTTGCTTGATCTGTGTAAAAGTTTGAAAGTTTCCAATGGTGTTGAAGAAAATAATGCTACATTTGAATAACAACCAAACATGTTTTTTCTCACTACATGTTGATGTTTAGTCGACTGTCCGAAGACAGGTTTGAACCTCATAGGCCTAAGTTGCACCAATAAGGCATCACTCATGAGGCAACTAGGCTACATGACGCAATTTATTTCTTATTATTGTTGTAGTCATCCTGGTTGGTGTAATTTATTTCTTTTGTTGTTGTAGTCATCCCGATATCAACCAATATCATTTTGTGTTTCTAAATCTACTTTTGACACATTTTTCCATTGTATTATCTAAATTTATTACAGAGTGATGTAAGGAAAAACCTGTTGCAGGAAATGATGTATTATGGAATACTGTTATATCTGAGAAATTTTTTCCCAATATTTAATGCGAAACTGTTACAATTAAAAAAAATGTCACATACAAGTTACATAAAACAAATAACGACAAAATTAATATTTCAATAAACTTCTATAACAATAATGATTATATATACCAATTTCCATTGTTGTGCCATGATTCTCTGATTTACCATCTACAATGGGAAACTTTAAATGGCTCTACTGAAAAATCTCTATTTTTGAGTTGTAACAATCTCGTTCTGAGCCATTGAAATACTCAGAACTATAAAATGTATTGTGTATACGTAGGTACTTGATGTGAGACAATCTATCACGGAGCGGTTCTAGAACACAGCTAATCCTTATCAATACGTTCTGCGCAGTAGCGATAAATGGTCTGCGGTGCAGGGTCTTTATTTTGAGAAAATTTGCTTCTAATGCCCTGATCTATATGTTGATAAACTTTGTGCTAGGTTTAATCTTATGATACCCAGCCGTCTGGTTTGTTCTTCAGCGTCGACTTTGACTGGAATGGTACTTGAGTGTATAAGATTAGAAAATGAAGACGCACCGTTATCAGATCGTCGGCTTTCAACGCAAGTAACACTGGTTCGATTTCCGTTGGGTTCCAATGTATTTTTTTTGGGGGGGGGGAGAAATTTGGTGTATAGTAACAGGTTTTCGTGGATACTTCCGTTTCAGGAATTCCACTATTGCTCCAACAGTCATTGAAATCATTATACTGGTGTGCTGTAGACCATCTAACATGGTGGGGAATTACTTCATCTCCCGCCTAGAGGAGAACCCTTGGGTGAAGGATAGAAATCAAAGACCCTCATTTCTTCATCTTAATGAATTTCACTCCTTAAACACTGATCATAGTAGGCTTACTTATCATCAGGTTACGTGTTACTCGATTACTTACCTTGCACCTCATTTCATATCACTACATATTTTCATCAGCATAGATGACATAAGAGCTGAAGTGATATCGAATGGGATGCCAACCACTTACCCGATAATGACAGTGGGCCATCTTAACCCAGTCTTGACGGACGGGGTCGGTAAGTTGGGTCCTATATTCGAAAATCATATGAAATTGAATTTCTGTTAAAATGAAATTGATATAAATTAGATCCCTGTTAGTAGAAGGATATATGTGTCATCCAGAAGAAACGACGTGGAGATTGGATGAATCATATTCCAGAAATTTACATTGAGAACAACCTTAAATATAATTGAACTATACCTCTTTGACACCCCTTGGAAATCTTCTTTTTTGATACAGTGAGACATTAAAAAAATAATAGTTCTTGTATCACCTTTGAGATACCACATGAAGGTTGACTGTACCACCGTCTAGTATATGCATTCACGAAGCTTGAGTTGTGAGGGTGCTAGAAACAATAGACTATGCAGATATTTTTTCGCATTGACTGTAATGAGGCCATATTAGCGATTCTAGTGGTTAGCAACTATCTATGGATGCATATTTACTAAGTATTGAGCTTCGTGACTATATACTGGACTGTGACTGTACCATCTCCCAAAAATTAACAAATGCACAAAACTATATAAAATTACACTTTTTGAACATTCCTCACAAATCTTCTTTCTTTAAATATTTAGAAAATTGCAACAATAGCAGTTCTTACAAAATCCAATTAAAATAATAGTGAGTACTTGAATCAAACTCTGGTTAAGACACTGGCAAAAACGTGAAACAAACTGGCTCGATAAAATCAGACATTATTATTTTCCCGGTCATGTGTTGCGCCATATTTTGTCTAAAATTTGTTCCTTGTTTGTGGAACGTTTCTTTTTGACTCCAATAAACATTAAGTTGAATGTAATGTTGTTGCTGCTGCAAATTCAATCCAAATATGAGGAGTGAAATTTGCATCTGGCGATATGTAAGCCTATGTCTCAATCAGTGAATAACTCAACTTTATCTTCTCTTTGTTGAACAGACATCTAGTCTTCTGTAAAACAGACTTCAACTTCATCTGGTTCTTTAAAATGGAGTACATGTAAGATTTTTATTCACCAAAGAATATAATATATTCTATGGAATATTATAAAAGTATACAATAACAGAGTTGTGATTTATTTAATGTAAAAATAAGTCTATTTAAAAACAAATGTGCATAAAACAACTTCATATATCTGCGTTTTTTTTCAATATCTAAGTATTACTCGACCAAGGCGAGTGGAGCCGCGGGCGTAATGTGAACTATCGCGATGCGGTATTACTAATGCAGGAGCAGTAGCGCCACGACTCCGGACTGCAGGACTCCACTGGCCTTGGTCGAGTAATATATGAATTTTGTTTACACTAAGATTCAGATTGTTTATTAGGCCTATATTTAAATTACTAGATGTACTTAGGCAGTAAGCGGTAAATTCGTCTCATTTAAACCTCACATTAACACAGTACGTAAATGTATAAATAAAATTTCCATTAAGATTCAGTGCATTTATTATATGTAGGCTACTTAGGTAATAAAATTAAGTTGACCAAGTATGAAGTTTAACAATCGATACTTAAATATAAAAATAAAGATTATACTAAGATATTTATTATATGTTCCTAGGTAATAAAAAGTTCATTTTGCCACTTATAAACTTCACACTGGCACATAATATATAAATATGTGAATGCATAAAATATACCTTAAGTTTAAATTGTGTTGATGTATATATGAGCTGTTCAGAGCAAAAATGGTGTAAGTCAAAATTGTATAATGAGGTCTAAAATATAAATTCTGTAAAATACAGCGCAAAATAGCAATTAATATGTCCTTCTTGCTATCCACTGACTATTAATACTTTAAATAAATTGAATATTAATTGCTACTCTGCGCTGTATTTTACAGAATGTTTACTTTAACCCTCATTACCCATTCTTGGCTTACACCACTTCTGCTCTGAACAGCTCATATATTTTACGAAGTATTACATATTCCAAGATATGTAGTATATCATGTTAAAGTAAATTAAATCTTGTCTATTCCTATATATTACATTACGCATATTATTAAGACTATTACACTTTTACTACACCTTACTAGTTATGACCAATAAAACGGTACGGAATGACATGTTTCAACCAATCATGGCTGTTTATCTTACAATTTTTATCACCTTCTTAGCATTTGTTTCTTGTCCTCTCCTCTAGTATTTCTTTGTTTTTATCACCTCCCTAGCATGTGTTTCTTTGTTTGCCAACATTATACTTTTAATAATTCTATCTTTTAAAATTCTTAATTAAAACTTTTTATAAGTTATCTTGTTTATCTTATTAGGCTATGTTATAGCTTCTATTGTATGAGATTATAGATAGGCAAGTATCAGAGATGGTTTAATATACAGAATATCCCATTTATCTTATCCATCCAAAATAACTTTGTACTCAAGCACCAAATGAAAAATTGTTTAGTACAAAAGGTGTACAACTGAAAGGGGGAAATAATACTGATGGAGAGGTAACATTTATTAATGAGGGACGCGTATTAACATTGTTTCTTTAAACGAAACTATGTATTTATTGTTCAATATTTCAGTTAAGCTCGTCGAAACCTTTTCAAAAATGTACTACAGTGGATCATTCTGACAAACAGAACCCATAGTTTTTAGGTACTTCCTTAAATGTCCTAAGGAGTATATTCAAATTTCATGTGTAATCTTATATTGTAATAGATACAATTTATCGTAAAGTGATTGAACACTATCGACTGTGAAACAATCGATATTTCTCAAGTTATCTAGAAGTACACAGAAGCATTATAGTTATATGATAATAATTTGAATAAGATGAATACTTTCAAAAATTTAAATACCCATGAAGAACGACTGGTTTGGACAGGATTTAAGAATGTGGTTGACAATTCCTTGGGAAATAGGAAACGCTCAGATTTCAAAAACATTGTAGAAATATGTTTAAATTTAAATTTAAATTATGGTTTATTCAACGACGCTCGCAACTGCAGACGTTATATCAGCGTCGCCAGTGTGTCGGAACTTTGTCTGGCAGGAGTTCTTTAACATGCCAGTAAATCTACTGACATGAGCCTGTCGCATTTAAGCACACTTAAATGCCATCGATCTGGGCCGGGATCGAACCCGCAACCTTGAGCATAGAAGGTCAGCGCTATACCAACTATGTTACCCAGGCCTACTGAAAATATGTTGGTAACTATGAAAAATTTAGAATACATTATCAGCATTAAAATCCATTTCCTTCATAGTCATCTGGACTTCTTAACTGAATATCTTGGAGATTACAGTGAAGAACACGGAGAAAGGGTTCATCAAGACATGAAAGAAATAGGAAAACGTTATCAAGGCAGGTGGGATGAAGTAATGATGGCTGACTGTTAGTCTATGAAAAGAGGCAATGTGAAGCTGCAACATAGAAGATAGTCTCGAAGACGGAACTTCCAGATGAATAGGAAGCGGTATTAAAAAATTAGGTGTCTGCATGAGACTTGGAATGAGTTGAACCTTAATTATGAATATGAACAAGATAGTCCTGTTTGATTTTGTTTACTGTAAAGACATTTTCAAAGATTACTTGATTTATGTATTTAACCCTCTTAGCATCGACCCCATTTTGCGTAGTAATATGTGAAAAATGTCAAGTAAATTTACACATGTGAACCATTTCACTGAATTTTCCTCTTTGCTCTTAGCACAATACACCAGTGGTGTGTGCCGTCTGGAGAATAACAGAAAAATGGAAACTACTGTATATCAAGATTAGAGCGTGACAGGCACTTCTAGCAAAATTATAAAAACTCCCAAAGGATTAAATGTATTAATATTGCATGAATGGAGCTATATGACAATTCTTCAAGTCATTCTAAATATTTTTTAATACGCGATAGACCGAATCTGAATTCAGATCCTTCAGCCGAAGCCAACAATTAACCAAAATCAACCTTCGACATTAAAAGCCTTAAACGAAAATTTAATTTCGCAAACCTGTGTTATTGTAAAGTGACATGAAAAACTTTTGTGCGAGATCGTGCGTATTTGCTTGTTTTCCGCACAGAACCAATACGTGGTAAGTGTGAAATACCACATTCAGTATTCCCAACGTAACACACATAACAATTTCCCTCTTCTTACCGCTTAAGCGCTTTTACTGCTTTAGGCTTTTAACATATTATTTTTAGAGACGTTTAACATAGTAATAATTATAAATTGGAAACTTACCACTGCAATTTCACCTAAATTGCAATGTTAATTATTGTTTTTAAATATTTGCAAAAATTAAGTAAAGTCTACTACTCCACGAAACTTATTGCATTCCTGATACAAGTAACATTAAGGAAGCCGTGAAAAAATCAACAAGATTCCAGATGCCGATGTTATTACTGCAATATGTTATATAAATAATATTGTTAAAATATTAAAATGAAAAATAAATCATTACATAACCTTACCGTTTGTTTTAAGTTCGCATTTATAGACAGACGTATATCACGGCCTGCTGGAGTATAGTAAACACAGAAAAAATTTTATAGCAACAATGTTGAAGGAAGATATTTTGATTTTCCGAAGTTGCCGTCATTAAACAGAAACCAACATGGAGATTTCATTGCAACTAATTAGAAATTCGTCTTTCAGGTATGTAATAAACGATCTTCGCACAAAATAATGTACGATACACGAGCGGTATGTTTGTTTTCATGTTCTCGGAAATTAAAAAAGCTCAACTACGTTTCGCTTTTTCAATCTTTTCCTCGACCATGAAAACGTCAACATACCGCTCTTGTAACGTATATTACTATTTCCTTGAATTTTTAAATATGTCTGATTGTAACTATGCAGTGTAAAATAATACCATGGCAACTAAACCTTACCATTAAGTAAAGCCTGCATGTTATAGTAAAAAAAGTCGCAATAAAAATGTAAGGAAGAAGTTTTTGATGCCAATGTATATAGAGGAATTAGAAAACTTATTTTGCTCACTGTCAGAGAAAGTGTGGTATGTATTAAAAAATTCCAATTTATTTTCAAAATAGTGAAATGTTCTAGAGAAATATAAGAAACACAATTCTTGTTACTTATAACTAGAGACGAGATTTCCGTGCAAATGCATGTTTTTATAGGAACATAGGATATAGCTCAAACTTAGTACTTATCCATTCATTATTTTCCGGTTACAAATATGTGTACTTTTTCTGTGCATATTTGCATGTTTTGGCCTTTTTTGGGGGATAAAAACATGCATAATGCATATTTAAGCAATGTTTAGCTTAATCATGCATATAATATGCATTATATTCAGTTTAAATGCATGTTTTAATGGTTTTGAGAGGACATCTCAGTTCCTCGATTTTTATGTCCCTTACTTTAGCTTAAGGAATCAGGATTGAAGAAGGAAAGGAAGAAAAAACTAAATAACAGAAAAAGGTTCATTCTGGTTTGCTCCCATACCTTCTTGTGATGTAGAGAGGTCATTCTCTGCCTACAAAAACATATCGACTGACAAGCGCAGGAAACCAATTTAGATATGTTATCAGTTGTTAACTGTGCAAAACAAAAAGTAAAGTGAAGTGAAGTGAAGTGAAGTGAAGTAAGAAATTTGGAACAAAAATGAAAGTGCATATTTTAATGTATTTTTCGCTTGATCGTGCATGTTTCATAGCTTGATAGAGCAAAAATGCATGCATATTTTCGGATTTTATAGTGCAGGAAATTCTCGTTTATATTCGTGTGTCATTTTAGAAGCACAGGTATTCCAAAAATTACATCGAAATAGCAGACAAAAAATCTTATTTTAGAAATCTTCTCACCATTTGTGAGCTACCATAAAGGACAAATAAAACTTTAAACAAATAAATATGATTAAAATATTAAATTATTGAACCACAAAAATTGAAGAGAAATTTAAAAACAACCCTACTTCAAATTTTACCCACGTTTTGCCGAATTTGACTTCTCTTTCGGATTGATCTGTTATAATTATTGTAGATTTCCATGTGAAATTAAAAAAAAAATTGATTTGGATCAGAACTAAACGGACACGGAGAATTGTTCAAAACGATTATTATAAACATTCGTGTGATTTCGTATTATTCTCACGCCACTTGTTTTGTTACGGATCGATATTGAAGCTCAAGAATGTTTATTTTGGCCAATAACATGTGGCAGGTATAGATGATTTGGAAGTTTCTGAGCTACTCTGTCGGAACAGCAAGTCAGAAATCTATTTACAGACAGCTTCAAGAGGTTTACTTTTATGTTGCACAATTAGCTTCAGATACGCCACTTTACCACCGCTTCGTATGCCATTCCCGATATTAAAGTTTATCCATTATCACTGATGTGCTGTATTGTTTCAAGCGGAATGAGGCGTAGTGCTAATCCTACGACATAAGACTAGTATTATATTCTGAAGATACGAAGAATTTCATATATCTACTTCGGTTAAAACCGAAGTTGACCTATCGCAGAAAGAAGCAAAATTTAAATTTAAATTTCGTCATGGCCACTTTATTTTTTTACTTGTTATCCTAAAATATAGTCCGGAAAAATTTCATATCCTTGATAATATTTTGTGAGCCTTTGATGTCACGTAACCAAAATTCAATATTAGTTCAGTTATCTTCAAGAGCATATCTGTGGGTATTTCAAGCTTTTTGTCAAATACGCACAGCTTATAATAGCTTTGAGCTAAGTCCTTAATATTCTTTGAAATTATCATTATTCTCACTACATGATCTGTCAGACTTTTCAAACCGCCGCTCTTGCCACTTTTTGCATTCTTGGCAAGTTCTTGTGAAATTTTTATTATGTCCTGGATCTTCTCTATTGCAGTCTTATCACACGATATTGAGGAAATATTTCTTAATTGAGAGATTCTTGCGATATCCTCTGCGATTTCTAATACCTTCTTGTGTAATTTATCGTAGTTGTGATGTGTTAAATTTCCTTTCAGTTTTGACACATTCAATGCATTGCTAAACATATCGAGAATTTGATCAACTTTTCTGTTCATTTCCAAAAGTGAATCTACGTATTTTTCACCGGATGTGCTTCTACACGATGAGATCTGAAACAATTAAACATGCATTTCAATTATAAGATACCTACAAATATTTAACAATAATGACACTCGGGAGGAAATTAAACGCAGAATTAATATGGTAAATGCGTGTTATTATTCGGTTGAGAAGCTTTTGTCATCTAGTCTGCTGTCAAAAAATATGAAAGTTAGAATTTATAAAACAGTTATATTACCGGTTGTTCTGTATGGTTGTGAAACTTGGACTCTCACTTTGAGAGAGGAACAGAGATTAAGGTTATATGAGTATAAGGTTCTTAGGAAAATATCTGGGGCTAAGAGGGATGAAGTTACAGGAGAATGGAGAAAGTTACACAACGCAGAACTGCACGCATTTTTTTCTTCACCTGATATAATAAGGAACATTAAATCCAGACGTTCGAGATGGGTAGGGCATGTAGCGAATCCAAAAATGCATATAGTGTGTTAGTTGGGAGGCCGGAGGAAAAAAGACATTTGGGGAGGCCGAGACGTAGATGGGAATATAATATTAAAATGGATTTGAGGGAGGTGGGATATGATGATAGAGACTGGATAGAGACTGCTTAGGATAGGGATCAAAGGCGGGCTTATGTGAGGGCGGCAATGAACCTCCGGGTTCCTTAAAAGCCAGTATGTAAGTAAGTAATCCTACGATTACCGAGAAACTAAAATATGCAATTTCGCAACAAATTGAAGAAATTCCACCAGATCAGTAGATTGATCTGTGGATATACTATCAATGTATATGTTATTTTAACATAGTTTATTTATTCTGTTTAAAAAGTATAACAAATGAAGTAAAGTTTAAACGTAAACGTCCAGTGCATGCACATCACAATCAACATTTTTAGATATTTCTATACAATCAACAATGCTGTCTGCATTCAAAATGTGGTATATCTGACAGTGTCGACTGTCAGTTATTCCAACAATCACAGAAATAATTTATTATTCGTCGTTTCGCGGCAGTTTTCAGTAGCAAATGTTCAGTCGCTGATGCCAGTAGTGTTCTTGTATTAGTTCCGTTTTGTCTAAACAATGTAATATTTTGAAGTTTATTTTCCCATGATAAGCGGAAGTGCGATGAAAGTGTTTGTGAACCCAGTGAACCGAAATGTCTTACTCTCCCCCTCTCAACTTTGGACTTAAAGGCAAATTCAAATCCTTCTAATGTAGAAACCTCCATGTGGTATAAATGCATCGATATCTCTCCAACTCCGTGACGTAAAGGTGAGTGCAAATGTTTCTAATATAGAGGAACCATTTGATATCAGTGCATCGATCTACGATGTTTCATGCAAACCACGTGAGTCAGTTTATAAACAAACGTTATTGTATAATAAGAACAAAATTTTTAACAGTAAACGATTTGATAGGTAAAAATTCATTGAATACTCTGAGCAGGAATATGCAGTTTTCCTTGCCGCCATATCGTTCAATCTGATTCAAGCAATGCTGAATATATTTTCACTAAATCTCGATTTTGCAATTGAATAAATAGGGGAAAAACTTGCAAAGCATGTTGATAGTGAATGCCATAAATCTTCAGTATTAAAATGGAACAGTTTTCTGGAAAGTGAACGTAGCGGCACAGTGATTTCGAAGCTAAGCGAGAAACACAAAGATGACATATTGCGTAACTGCTCAGCTGTGGTCACGTTACTTTGTGCTCGGCAAGACATGGGGCTTACAAGCAAACATTCTGATGGAGACAGAGAAATGTTAATTTTTTTTCTTTCACCATGTTAACAATGTCAAAAGGAATGCTTGTACAAATTGGCCACTCGACCGCAGTTATAAGGGCCGTAAAAAATAAGTTCACCAGGGGCCGTTAATAGAAAGAAAACACAATTTCATTGGAAACATTGCTTGGAATAGACACAGCAATTATTGAGCTACTTTCCAACATATTTCTCGTCGGAAATGAGTCATCTGTCATAACATGAGATCGACAGAGAGGTGCAAACGGCTGTCAAACGCTAGTTCCGATCCCAGGCGGCTGACTTCTACGACAGAAAGATACAAAAATTGATCCTATGATATCATAAATCTCAGTTCCAGTGGGGAATATATTGACAAATAGCGCTGCAAGTTCTGTATCTGTTTCAGTAGTTCTTTCCATGGAATTGTGCTTATTTCTGTAAACGCCCCGAAGGACACTTTATGGACGGCCTTGCAATTGCGGTCGAGTGGCCAACATTTGTATAAGCACTTGTTTTGGTATTATTAACATGGTGTAGGAAAAAATTTAACTTTTTTGTCTCCTTCCATCAGAATGTTTGCTTGTTAGAGGTCATCGCGAACTGTTTCGGATGACGATAATGATAGATAATAATAAAGCTATTTTGTTTTGATTTTACAACTTATTAACCCTTACAACTTAGCTGCTCTAGAATTTCATTCTATTTATCTGGGGTCTTTTTCGACTCTAAGGATATTTGTCGTTGATAATTATTAGAGACTAGCAGGGAACACCCGGCATTGCCTATTAACTCTATTTAAAACAGCTGTAGATCAGGCACCGAAAAGAGAACATTGCATCATGAGCCTTGCGTTTAACTGTTTTTTTAAATTTAATTGTATATATTTTATTTTTGTTTATTTAATCTGGTCTAGTTAAGGCCACTAGACTATCTCTTCTACATCACCAGAAATAAAATAAAATAATAGAAAAAATCAAACTATAAACAAAGTAAAACCAACGAAATTATATACAGGCTACAGTCACACGAACTTTAAATGAGTCAGCATTGTCTTGAAGTTCAGCAAAACAAAAACACCCCTTGGTCCCTGTGCACCCACATAGCGTTGACCCAGTGTTCTACAGATCTTACATTTCGTCTCTGGCAGTCAGTGGCTGTTAAATTTCAAGTGCCTTACATTATTATTTAGCGTTAGAGTATTAAAAAGCATTACAATCTTTCTGCCATCTCTTTTCCTCCCCACCGCAAATGTGACGCTACAAGAGGCATAGATAAAATGATAGGGTAGTTCACCCTATTATCAGCCACCTCCCAGTAGTCAGCCATCTTGGCATAATTATGAATGAAATAAGTACATCAAAGAATATGTACACATTCTGTTGGCTCACCAATACTCTGCCATTCTTTGTCCTGCCCTCGAACCTCTAGTAACCTCTGATGTGAGAAATATAAAGCAATAGTTAGCCTCTAAACATGTTGTGGAGAGCACCATGTTGTTGTTGTGTGATATTCTTTTGCGTTGAACAACGTGCAGTTTCATTTTTACAAGGTCAGTATTTCGTTATTATAAGTCATAGCCACTTGAAACAGTGATTGAGTGACTTGAAATATTCTAGAATAGTTAAATGAGCACTGAATTTGTGTTTTAAAAGTGTTAAGTTAAGTATTTTAATGGAGCTGACTATAGGAGACTTCAGTGAGGTATAGAAGCCAGTAACAGCCAGGGCGGCTGACCACTGGAACTATGGCTTACACTGAGTTTAAAGACGATTTTCTGTCATCTGCAAGCTTAAAGCCTGGCCTGTAATGTCAGACCATGGTATTTGGTTTAAATATATAAAACCCAATAGTCAGCCTAGTAAGAAAGATAAAGGCTGACTATTGGTACCTTGATTAACCTATAGCCAGCCACCATCTCAAATATTAAAATCTAAATAATAATAATAATAATAATAATAATAATAATAATAATAATAATAATAATAATAATAATAATAATAATAATAATAGTGTATAACTCATGAGAAGTTACCTACAACTTGCTCCCTAAATATACATTTTACAGATATAAATAAAAATGTCTTCGACTAAAAGAGTCATCCTGCCTAAGGTTTTTCCGTGGTTTTCCTAAGGCGCTAAGACAAATGTCGTGATGAGCCCTAAAAGAAATGGGCCACGGACCTGCACTCATATCTGCATGAACCCCCTTAATTACTCTAAATTAATTAATATTTACATCTCTCCTTACTTTCTCTTTATAATTGAGCCACCATAAAGCCAAATGGCTGGTCTCTAAATTGAGACGATTCAACAAGGCTCATGACAATCAATCATAACCTATCTAATAGCCAAACTGGCTAGTCTCTTATATGAGACAACTCATCCTGCCTAAGGTATTCCGTGGTTTTCCTCAGGAGTAAGACAAATGTCGGGATGAGCCCTAAAAAAATGGGCCACGGTCCTATATGCCCTTCCCCATATATTCCCCTTTTCTAGCAAACGATGCAATGCCCTAGTTCAGAACCTATAAATTGCCTATTAAATGTACGAGGTCACTCATGTAGTCGCAATGCGAAAGGACAGGGAACCTTTCAATTTGCAGATTCAGAATTCACGGCGTCTCTCCTGGCGGTCTTCACCTGCCTTGTCATCGAACAACAGACGACAGAGTCTTCTCGACTCCTTCTGCACTGCGAAATGACACAGTTCATTTCAATGTGCAGATTTACACCAGCCATCCTATCCTCGTCCCATCCCGTGATCGTTTTGATCACATTTCCGTCCCCCTCGCGTATGTGGTACCTAAGAGGTTACGTCCAATTTCGGCTTTTCCCCTTCAAAAATTTTCTAGAACTCCTTCAGTGAAGCAGTGTAAACCGGAGTGAGACTAGTGGCCAACAGGCTTGTAGCTTACATATTTAGTTCTTACAGCCCCAACCCCTTGCAAGGACGCGTTTTGCGTACCTTTTAAATTTTTCCTCCCAATTCTCTTTCGATTTTTCGATTTTTTCGACTAAAAGAGTGAAACGACCGATTCAACAATATGAAGAGAGGGCGTTAGTGGAAGCTTAGCTTGAGATTCGGCAAAATAATTTAAACATTGCACAGTGTTTCCTAGAGGCATAAAAGCTGGCCAAAAATACTAAAAGCCACTTTAACAATTTTTTTTTTGCCAATTTTTGGTACCAACTGAAAGATAATATCATATTAACACTATATCAGGTCTACTTGCTTATCTTAGGACAGTGTTTCTCAACTGATGGCTCGCGTTCCGCTGGGTATACTTGAACAGTGAAGTGGTAGACCCAGTTTTTTCCTCTATAATAAAGGCGCTTAATTTAACACTTTATATATATATATATATATATATATATATATATTAGTATTCATTGAATTAATTTGTACATTAAGTATTACAAACATTTTACGATTATGTTCATGACTGTTTAATAGTAACTTTTTAATGGTTGTTACACGTTAAAGTAACTACACTGTTTATTACATTTATTACGGAGGCACTTAATAAATAATAAAATCTAAGTGAGCACGTACACAATACAGATTCAGAAACACTGTAGCACTTTAGTAGGGTAAAGAATGTTCATTGATCACTGTTACTAGTATTGGTACTGTCCTCCCCTCCGAAAGTTGTGACTGCGCTTGCAGTAGGCCTGAGCCGTCCCTTGTTTGTTTCAGAACTCAATAGGTTTATGACTTCCACATGTGGTATCCTTTTCTTGTATTTTGTTCGGTTCTCCTGGCGGAAGGATTTTATAAAAGGATTAGAGGTGGCAACGAGTCGATTGAATACATCCCGATTAGTGGCCTCTCTTGACATCTTTCTGGCATACTGTTCACGAAATTGCTTAAGGTGTTTATACCTTGCTTCTTGTGCTTCTTCCGACATTTGTCCAATTGAATGGTAAATTTGCAAAACGACTTAAGTCCACATTTTGGGGGTTTTGAGTTGAGAGCGTGATTATGTTACTATGTGCACGGGTCATCGTTTAGTAACAGAATGACTTTAATCCACGACTTTTGTATAGTTTTCCTTAGCAGCAGAATGTTTGGTTAAGGGGTAAAACGAATTTAGTCCAGGTCTTAAGTTGTTTTGCCTGTCAAGGACTGAAGAAACTTACATAATATGTCATTTTAATTATGCAATCAGCTGACAAAATGTTTTTTGTCTGTTGTCATTGGTAATTCTTCAGTTGAGAAAATTTATTACGTTTGAAAAACAGCATGAAAATGAAAAGCAATATCCTCAGTAATGGTGCTAAACTTGTAGCTGAAGTAAAAAGTATTGCAAAATGGAGCCAAGTTAAGTACCTAGAGAGAGAGGATTTTCTTGCTGTCACATTTGACTACATGAAAAATGTATGCTTGCCTAACACCAGTTCAGGATACGTACTACTATCACCAGCTCACCGTCTCAATTTTCTCTGTGCACAATATGAAAACTAGTGAAATGTCCTTTTGTGTCTACCATGAGGGACAGGCCAAGAAACGTCTTAATGAGGTATGTAATTTTCTCCTGCACACTACTTCGATAACTATGTCACATTCAGTATATTAAAGAACTGTCGGAGACAAAATAAGAACAGCCCACTAATCTAATTCTTAATGGCAGTAAGTGCTCAGAAACATTTCTTCAACATCATACTTTCCTCCATCAGAGGTCTGTACTCTTGCGATTAAAAAATTGTTCAAAATAGTGTTGTTCAACAATTGCAATAAGGTTATTTTATGATTTTGGTATAGGCTAAATACATTTAGTTAAACATGTTTGTGTGTCAATGACCTAATAATTATGATGCAGAATAGAAGTTAATTTGCAGAACAACTTAAGTCCTGAAGATAATTAAATTTTTTACAACCTGAAGAAGAGTACAAAAGTATGAATTTTTATACTAAAAATTTTTCTCTTACATATCTATCTCTTACATATAAAAAATTACATTTTAACTATATGGTTCAGCGAAGTCAAAAACAGTTTTCTTTAATTTTCTCAAAACTACTTCTAGGGACATAAGTCGTTTTGTAAATTCACCATTCAATTGGAAGTAATGCCTCGGAAATAATAGTCGAACCATGAATGTGTACTTTATGTGCAGTGACAGGCACGGGATACAAAGAGTACAGTGAGACAAATAATCTGGCAGTCTCAGTTGCATATTTTTCAAGTTCATTTGTGTTTATTTAAGATTCACAGGATATGGTTTTTAAGTATAATTCCACATCTGTGGATGAGATTCCTGTCAATGGCGATTATTACTGCACTTACTTTATTTTTGCAGCGAATGTTAAATTTTTCGCAATCTCTGCAGATTTTCTTACATTTTGAGTTTTTCTACGCTTAGACCTACTACTGCTCTCCCCAAATTTTGCCTGTGGTCCTCCTCTTTTCTGAAGAATAGGTTTTATAGCATTTAAATCACATACAAACTCTTTATCTAACCACTGCTCGTTTTTTTTTAATCTATCACTCATCCTGTTAGATTTATCGATTCTGCGAAACAAATTAATGCAAAAACGAGAAACATGTCTTTCTAACAATTTAATTTGATCATGGGAGACTTCTAGACCGATTTTTGTAATAAGAAACTGCAATACTACGTCTTTCTGTTTCTTACGACCACTTTTTTACTTCTGTAAAGTATCAAACAATTCTTTCTTTTTGCAACGGTACTCCATTCTGAAACTGAAATAAATGACTAAAATTTGTTATTTTTTACTTTTATAACTATTTGATAGCCAATTTGAACATAGTTTTGCTGTAGAGAAGAAATTAACTGATACTGAGAATATTCGTATTTTAAACGATTAATTTGAAATACGCCAATACATATATTTATCTAAATTTTATCAAAAGGGGCAAATATGGGCAATTTTACCTTTCAAGAGCATCAAGTAAACATGTCAGACTACACATTAGTCAAGGAAATAACACGGGGCAACGTGAGGCAATTTTTGCTGGTCTGCATAAAGACCGAACATAAGGAATCACAAAATAAAATTTTACATAATATGATTATGATTCCTCAGCGAAGCATAATATACTTAATTATTATAATAATAACGTATTCTCAATTCAGAAATATAACTGTTACAATCCATTATAACATTTACCTGAAAATCAACCACAGAAGTACAAAAAATAATAATTGAAATTCTAATTGAAAAACACACAATCACAACACAGCAAAAACGACACTTAATGCACTACTTTCAAAGGTTCGAATACAACTGCGTAGAATTAGACCTGCTACGAGGGTGGCTGTTTTATGACCGCCAGACCTTGGAGATAGTTGGGGTATATTGCAAACACCATAAAATTAAAAGTGAAAAAATCATTTTTGGCCAGCTTTTCAGCCTCTTGGAAACACTGTGCATTGGTAAGGGACATTGCAAGAGGGACAAAATTTTGAAGAGCATTTGTTCTCGCCAGGTCCCTTATTAAATACAAAAAAGCAACGACCTGTTAAAGAGAGAGTTCCAAGTACTATTTCATCAGCAGCATGGCGTGAGTTCTTTCATAAAAAAGAACTTGACCAAAATCGGGGAAACAAAATTAAAACAACAGAGAAAAGAAGAGGGGGAGAATCGAAAATCTCATAAAGGAAATCTACATTCATCTCAGATGCAAATGCTGATCCAGATGATGAATCTCAGGAAGAGGACAATTATTATTTAAAGACAACTGTGTACTGCTTGTAATGATGACGTTGAAGATGAAGATTTGAAAAATATTGGGTGTGATAATTGTTCAAACTGGTTTCATTTCAAATGTACTGAGCTCATTGCATTGCCGTATAATATTGCAGCGGGTAAAGAATTTCACTCGTACGTTTAACCAAAGGTACCGTGTTCGATACCCGGCCCCGGAACAATTTTTTCCTCAAAATTATTCAAATCAACTTTACAGGGAGTTATACCTGAAAGCTTGATTTGCAATTCCACTGTCAATTTTGCTGAATTTTTTTTTTTTTTTTTTGTAGAAGAAATATTGTTTCAATAGTGTGTAGGCCTACCTCAGAAATGCCTTCTGTAATTCCTTCTATTTTTTTTTTGTAATACTGTATAATGAAAGAACATGTATAATGTATATTTTATCATATTCTAACAGTAAAATTGAATTTAACCTAAATTTGGTTTAGAGGCTGAGTACTGGTTTCAAACTGGCTGGACACTGGATTTATGTGGCCGAATACTGGAGAATTTGTCACTACAAGGAAAATGTATTATTTTTAGTCCAAAAAGTGCAGTTATAATGTTATGTTACCGGGTATGTGAAATTTCAAAACTAGACTATTTGTTTGTAATGGTGATTGATAAACGAAATAATGTTAAATGGTTTTCTTATCAGAAACTACTCTAGTGTATTACAGTACTGTTAACAGGCTGACTAACGGTGCAGTCACCCTACAAGATCTCTACCTCATGTGAAGCTGTTCTGACACACATTTCACGAAATTTTATGACTATGTGTGCTTTCATTTGAACTTGAGAGAGAGCTGACGATAAATAGGGAATTCCGTTGTTAACAGTCTTACCCATTGGGGTGTCATCGTCAGCAAAAACGTCATATCAAAGAATTAATATGTACGTCATGTAATTTAATTTATATTCGAATATTTTTACACCTTGACCGCTGTACGCCAGTTTATATCATACCCAGTTTTTTAATATGAGTTGAGAAATTGTATCTCAGAAATTAAGGACATATTAATTATATTACGCCTTATTTTATATACAAAATATACAATCAATAAAATTGAAATGTTAGCCATCCAGATCTTGGATTTAAAATATCCTCATCCTAATCAATTCAAATGAACAAAAAAGAAAATATAAATTAATGTTAAAAAAATACGTAATGAAATTTAAAAATGAATATTCTTCCACAAGATGTGGTAGCTATCAAAACGATAAAAATTTATTGAAAATAAATAATATACATTGAATATTATAAAGATGAATAGAGATGATGATTGATGATGTTCAATGAAGATTTTAAAATTGTTGATGCAATTGTCTGAAGAGTCTTATCAGGAACCTTTAATTTTCTGAGGATCTCCAATGTAAATTTGGGAATTGTTCCTCGCGCACCAAACATACTCGTAAGTCCAATAAGTCACTTTTAACATAAATAATAATATTTTGGAATACGTATATTTTAGAAAGTATGACATTGTTCTTCCCACACTGCTTAAGTGATTGGCAACGTGATTATACATATAGAATCTCGCAGTAATATATTTTCGGACATGAAAAACAATATTTTGAGAGATGTATAATTTAGAATTAACACAATGTTATTTTCACTTGGCTTACGTACATTCACATAATAACATTAGCAACATAAGAAAAATATCATTGAATTGCTTTTTGA
Organism: Periplaneta americana; assembly: GCF_040183065.1. Taxonomy (NCBI): domain Eukaryota; kingdom Metazoa; phylum Arthropoda; class Insecta; order Blattodea; family Blattidae; genus Periplaneta; species Periplaneta americana. The sequence continues at coordinate 132,579,401 of NC_091120.1, forward strand.
TATGTGTAAAATTCTTTGTTTTCCCCTCCTTTGCATAAATATATGTATATAAAATATGTTTAGGTGTGCCCACTCGAGAGCAAGCTGCATAGTTGGGAATGTGAAAAACACGGAGTCTCTAACTTAATATTGCAACTTTGAGCGACTGTCCCTACGCTTTATTTTAATATGGTCATTACAAATGCTAGTCCCACTGAAATAAAATTGCAGTTGCTTAAAATCGAAAGGCAAGTTAGTGGGTATCATAGGGATACGGGAGATAAAAACATCTTCTCCTTTTGTTTTATCAGTTAATATTGTCACTTACATTACCTTTTTTTCTCGCACCAATTCTTGTTCCACTGCATAATTTTGATGTTTCAATATTTCCAATAGTTCCGGTACTATTTATGATTCAAAATTAACTATTAAATTATGTGGTTTCAAAGAATTCAAGAATTTAGTAGGATAAAATACAGCCTGCTCACTATCTACAATAACTGTATCGAGAAACTCATACTACGGTTCTGGACTGCAGAAAGATATTTATTGCATGAATTGTCTAAATTTTGCCCTTCATGATGTATCAATAATGCGTTCGTGCTCTTCTTACACGGCCCCGTGAAAGTCGATGTTGAATACAAGAGACAAGAATAGTGAACAATTGACTGTAGAAGATTGCATTTTATCCATGACCATAACGAAAAGCATGCCTTTAATAAATATTTTTGCGTTTGTAAAGTAGGCTTTAATTCAACATTACTTTATTTCACTAGTGAGATAAAGACTTTACCTCACAGTTTGACTTTATCTCACAGTTCATTAGTATTTTCCTAGTACACGGGCACGCACGTATACTTTTCCATTCAAGAAGTTAATATATTAGTTACTAGATGTCACTACCTCCACTTCTTTATTACCATTTCTTAAATATGTATACACTCAATCTCCTTCTCTTTTCTGTATCTACTACGTCGTAATTTGTGCATTGCATCCATATTTAATAAGTACTTTTTTTAATCTTGTAATAATTTACCTTTTGGGATGCGAGGAGACTTGAACCTGCGAAGTTGGGTTTATAGGATTTTAAAATAACACGCGTTTATTTCGAATAAATTTTATTCAGCTCCTCCAACTGAAGGCTGCCTAGAAGACAAAGCTTACCATAAAATTGTTGTTATAATGGAAAAAAAATAAAACAATGGAGAAGAAAAAGAATAAGAAATAGCACAATTAGAAATAATTGGAAAAGACTAAACAAAACATCATTAATTCCAGAAGAAACATAAAATTTCCTAGTATCTATTAGCTAGTGGATGATCACAATCGTCTATTTAGCACTGGTTGCAAGACCCAACTTAAGTGAGCAGATCGCCATAGCAAAGAGCTCAATGTATATAACTGTAGAGATGGTTTCTTAGGATTTTTGTAGATCCCTTCACTGCAGACATAGATACTTCAGTGACAAGAGTTTTTCCTAGACCAAACTGCTTGCAAAAATGCGCGAATCTTTTTGTGATGGTTCCTCTAGCCCCAATCAGTAATCCAATAACTTCGATCGACGTTAGATGATATTTTTCCTTATAATATGGTATAATGGGGTGGTATATGTCGCATTTTTCCTGATGTACCTCAGCAGGTTGATTTTCGTATGTTTCCATCCTTACAGTTGGATCAATTATGAATCCGCTTGTTGATCTTGTCGGGATAGCGATGATGTCAATGCGCCTTGTAGATCCATTTGTGGACAAACCATGGAACCTCCTACTCTACTTGGTAGTTTTTTCCTCGTTGGGCCGATGCTAGGAGCGATCGAATCTTGTGGTGACGACTATTCCTCAGTAGTTCTCCATGAGGACAGACTCCCAGAATGTGAGCAAGTGTTTCTTTCTCACTCCGACAATGTCGGCAGTGGGTTCCATTCTGAGACCTACCTGGTAGAGCACGTACTGGACATACATTGGCAGTCATCTTAATAGCGTCCTTCCATTCGCTGCTGGTCAATCCATTCGGTTTAGATAGCCATTTATTACCAGGCGTGTATTCTTTATATAGAATGACTCCCTTTCCTTTTTGAAGCAACGTACACCAGGAATCAAATTCTTTGTCTCGTTGGAGTTTTTGTAAAGATGATACGTTTATCTGATCAGAGGAGTCAATATTTGCCAATCCAAGTTTATCCAGACTTGCTTGTATTTCATTGGTCAAATCACGTGTATTTGAAACATATATGTTGTTTGTCTTTGCAAGCAATTTGCAGGCGTTGATAAACTGTAGAAAAGCTTCCCAGCTTGCTTTATAAAGACCAAGTCCTTTGTATTTCTTAGGTGAATAAAGCATATTGTCTGGAGTGTCGGATGGAATATTTAGAATTTCTTTTACTGTAGTTCTTTTTTTTTAGTAGGTTATTTTACGACGCTTTATCAACATCTAGGTTATTTAGCGTCTGAATGAGATGAAGGTGATAATGCCGGTGAAATGAGTCCGGGGTCCAACACCGAAAGTTACCCAGCATTTGCTCATATTGGGTTGAGGGAAAACCCCGGAAAAAACTTCAACCAGGTAACTTGCCCCGACCGGGAATCGAACCCGGGCCACCTGGTTTCGCGGCTAGACGTGCTAACCGTTACTCCACAGGTGTGGACCTGTAGTTCTAATCAGAATGTCAGCAACAGAGAGAAACTTTGAAGTAATTCTCTTCATCGGAGTCGTTTGAAATGTGTAAATAAGTGAAGGACATGTAAAGGTGGATATGATGAGAAACTTCTGGTATGGCTGTAAAAGAGATGATGTTGCTATAGCTTCCAGCTTTTGTTTCAGTTTGTCCATTGTTGCTCTAGGATCGAAGACCGTTGTAGAACTGTAATTGACACCAAGATATTTCATGGTTTCATCTGGAGTTATGGATGGTATTGAGTGACCCGAAGTTAACGTTAAAGCACTATATTCAAGAGATCCATTTTTAATGGACAAGACTTTGGATTTGGTTAGGTTAATTTGTAATCCAATTTCTTCAAACTTGGAAATAGCCTAGCAGATGAGATTTTTAGCACATTCTACATCTTTACCCAAAATGACAATGTCATCAGCGAATGCCATTAGATTTATATTTGGGAGATCAGGCATTAATGAATATCCAAACTCTTCTAAATTCTCATTACATGACAAATATGTCAATATATGATCTGTAGATAAATTATACAATGAAGGAGAGAGGAGCGAACCTTGTAAAACTCCTTTTTTGATAATGACAGGCTTCGTCTTCTGATGGTTGGTCTCGATTTGTGTGGAATTTCCATTTTGCAAGCCAATGATGAGGTTAGATAATTTGGGAGGTATGTTTAGGGAAGACAATGTCTGCTCCAGATGACTATGGCCAATGCTATCGAAGGCCTTGCTTATATCAAGAAATACTAAGACAAGGTCTTTTTTTTTACGTTTTGCTGAGGAGAGAATGGATTCCAGTATAGAAGTATTTATAAGACAGCCAGGAGTATTTGTGAATCCTCTTTGATGTTCTGAGAAATTAACAAAAATCGCAATCGTCTATCCAATATTCGTTCCAGAACTCTTCTTAAAACTGAGCAGATCGTTATTGGTTTCCAGTTATTTGGATCTGACTTATCACCACCTTTAAAAATTAGTACTGTTCTTGCACGTTGGAGACATTTTGGGACTATAGTTTGGGACAGCATGAATATCGCAATGCGAGCAATAATATCGTAACAAGTATCATCTTTAAGTGTACGAACAAGTACTCTATCGGGACCGGGAGCAGTATCAATAGCTATTCCTATGATAGAATCAATTACTTCTTATTGGTTATTACAGTGTTCTCTAGTTCTTCAGATAACACTTGCGCGGTTTCTGTATGGAAAGGATATTCGTGGCGCATATGGTTGTTAGGCGTAGACTGAGCTAAACAGAGACGATGATTAATTACGTTTTAATATTACTCTTAAGTTTACAGAAGTAAAATGTGAAATTATTTTAATCACATTATTCCCGTGAACACTTCTAAATAATCCCTGATACTTCAAAAAGACGAAAATACACGTTTAAAAAGAAAAAATATATTAAAATTATATAATTAATTATAATTTGTTATTTATCCAACGCCTTAGATACCATTCTTCACTAATCATGGCCTCCTACATCATAACCTACCTAGTACACGTATCGATTCTAAAATTCATGCCATGATATGTGATTATATGAGGACTTAATTTCAATATATTTTGTTTTATAAAACAGAATTTTTCGTTATGGCCATGGATAAAATTACGTATAGCGTGATCTTTATTGCGCTCGTGTAATTTAAGCACGAGGCTAACGCCTCGTGCTTAAATCTTTCCACTCGCGCAATAAAGATGCACTTACCTCACAAGTACCATAAATAACTATTAATATTATACTTGAATTTTTGATCGTATATTATATTTTTTATATTTTAAATTAATTTAACGTCAATTTGTCCGATTTTAATGTAGCCTATGTTCTTCTCCTGGTTATAAAGGTTAAATGTGCAAACTTTGGCAAATATCGGTCAAAGCGTGTAGATTTATATAGGGTACATACATACATTCATAGCCATATTGACTTTTATATATAAGATGGTAGATTTTCGTAGTCGCGATAAATGCGAAAAGTTATCAAATCTTACGTAATCAGGTAATTGTGCTTTACAGAGGGAATTTCATACCTTATGGCGGTTTTCTAATCCGCGATAAAATGCGAAATTGTGTACAAAATGCGAAATGTAGGAGTTTCTGCGAGTCAGTGCGAAATTATACTTTCGTGTTCCTTTTTTTTCCCCCTTGCACATTATTTGCTTTCTATTCCAATCCGGGCCCTCCCAGTTTTAAGCATCTAATTATAACTGCCACTGATTGTGGTGGTAATGATATGTATTACCCGCCAAGGCAAACTTCCGACTTGGTGTTGTAGGTCAGGGCGCTGCAGTCGACCAGGTGTTTGTTTATGTTACGATACAATGACGTCACAGCTTTTTTTGATGCACATATTTTCGCTTCGGAAGTTCACTTTGCCGGGTAGTAACAGGAGGCATGACGTCATGAACTGAACAGACAAATTAATGCATATGGCAAGTCGATATTATAGCCTACTTGGGGAGCCAGGGCTTTAGTTGGGCCGGTATTTACTGATACTGAGTACAAGTAGTTATACAGGGTGGAAGTGAAATAGTCTTGTAGATTTCCAGAGCGAATGGCTCATGCTGTATGAAACAAAAAACTATAATATCATATTGGTGGAAAGTTCATAGTATTTCTAAAATAAAAAAAAAGTTTTCTTTTCTCCAAATTAATAACAATCTCTTATTCTGTAACTATTGCGAGTAGGATCGTGATTTTTATCTACATCCATAGGAAATCTAATAAAGAATAATTTATCCCTCTGGCGTATTTCAATAGCTTGCACGGTTTTCGTGTAAATTCAATTTTAACAACTCCTAAATTCAAACCATTACACGACACGAACGCGTGGCAACTTCTTGGCAGCTTACGTACGGAGAGTCGCCGAGTTCGTTGACCTCTTAAATCTACGAGTAGAGCGGCGATGTTGCCGGACTGCTGAAACTTTTAACTTAATTTTCTAACTAACCGTGCATTTAATTACAAAACGTAATATAGGTTTTCTATTCATTTACGTGAATCCCATCGTCTCTTTCAATCTGTAAGGCTTTTTCACTTCCACTCTGAATGATAGTGTCGCCTATCTATTGTTATGTCTAACACTATGAATAAATTGATAAATAAAATTATACCACAGTATTTTCTTTTTGTTACAGGTAAGATTCCTCCTCCTTTTGACGGTCCGGTGTTGGAATTGCCGGTAAGTAATTGTAATGAAACAAACATAATTATCTTAGGTTTACATGTCAAATAATTACGTTTAAATATACATTTTTATAATTTATAATATGTCGAAATATTCCGTCCTTTGAAAGCATGCCTGTTAACGTGTGATGTCAAACTTCTACTGTTTATGCAGATAGTTCAGATTAAAATCATTGTTATAATTAACTTACAGGCCTATGTTGGCTATAATAACAAGGTGTTTTCCGAAAATGTGAAACAAAAAATTAGTTAGTTTTTAGATACAACAACTTAATAATGACTCATAAGTTTGGTAAATAAAGATTAATCACATTTCAATCATATTACGATCTTACGTCAGACTTGTTTATTAAGTTTTCTGATTTTCAGCCCAATGGGCGCGCAACCAACTTCTCTCCCAGCCTTCTTCTAGACTGTATTACACTTGCACATGGCTGGACACCAAGAGCGAATTCTACTCTCCCACGGGGAGCCATATGACTTCTCTTCAGTCCCTTTTACCCCCCCCCCCTCAAACACCGCGCAGCATTGATGCAGTGAAGGATGAATATTAAAGGTCCCCGTTTAGAGGTTGGATTCGCTTCCCGTGGCCGGCCCTGAACTTGCATATGTAACTTAACCGCTGACTATCGACGACCGCAGCTCAGGCAAAGGCGCCAAGATTAAAATAAGTGAAGGAGAACAATATGTGTATTTCATTACCCATTACCATTGGAGTCATACATTTGATACATTTCGTTATCAATTACTTAAATTTGTAACTTTTTGGTTATATTGTTATCGATAGACACTCTGATTAAGTCAATGAATGCACAAGCTAACAAATGAACGAATGAAGTTCTCATGAGTAAGGGTGTCAGTGAATGAGGATGTGGATGAATGAACGCATTGATGTACGAATGAATGAAATAATTCATATTTAAGAGTTCACAATAGCTATTTGTTAAAAGGACCAAAGTCACATTTTTTTTTTTTCGAAAATCACTTTCATAGCTTATAATGTTCTTTGAACATAGAGATATTGATTTATGTTAGAAGTACCGACAAATGTCCAGAGTAAGTGGCAACTAGACAGCATTCAATATCGTGATTTTTGTTAAAAGGGCAGAAGTGTAGGACACTGATGTGAAAAAATCAAACAGATCAATATAATATTATATTTTCATATTGCAAAAAAAAAAAAAAAAAAAAAAAAAAAAAAATTCAAATTGCTCAAATCCTTGATAAAAAAGTTTTGTATACAGTAATACATATTAATGTTTTGTTTTTCATACTAAACTCGTTTTTATTATATTTAAACAAAAAATCTCTGTTAAAATATATTATTTGTTAAAAGGGCATATATCCAGCTAATTTAAGTGCCCTAGTAAGGACATGATTGATTATATTTCCAAATACACTTCTTACGCATGTATAACTTCTTAATTTGAATGATGCATGAAATGAATAAACTTAAATGATTAAGCAGAAAATAGTTTTTTGTTTCTCCTGTAAAATTTGTCTTTCTGGACTTCGGCCCTTTTAACATACAGCTATTTATATTTTAATGGGAGAAAAAATAAAAAAATGACTGCATAAGATGAAGACGGATGAATGAATGCATGAATGAATGAACAAAAGAATTAACAGGGAAGTTTATCCTATTTTTAATTGAGAAAGTGAATGAACGGATGGAAAAATGACTGGACGAGTGATTAATCAGATGAATTAATAAAATATGTTACAAATGAATGAATGAGTGAACGGATGAAATAACAGTAGGATTAAAAAAGCACATTAAGTAAAAAATATTACTTCTTAGATGTACTATATGTGTATAAACTTAGAAGTGGAAAATTAAATTACACGCAAAGAGAAATAACTTACTAAAATAATATTTTAAGGATTCAATTTTGTTTAAGAGCTTTCAAAACGCCTTTTTGTCAGTAGTAACATTGTTTGTTTAGTGCGTTTCGCTTGTAAGACGACGACATAATGCAACGGCTAATGAATTAACAAAAGAATGGACAGGAAAGTTTAGCCTATTATTGATTGAGCGAATGAATGAACAGACGGACAAATGACTGGAAGAGTGATTAACCGGAGGAGTAATTAATCAGACGAATTAATATAATCTGCTACAAACGAATTATTTATGGAACGAATGAGTAAACAGAGGAAATAACAGGCGGATTATACAGGGTTTTCTTTTCAAAACTTCCCAGTCTAAATAACTAATTATTTAAATTGAATTCAATTTAAACAAAAAACACGTCAATTTAGATATTGAGGGGGAAATTTGAAACCAGGCTTAATTGCATTTTAGATATCACCCCCCACCCCAGCCACCGCGACTTTGAAATTTCAAATGGCACCCCTATATTTTTGTACTCAAATATGAAAGAGCATTCAATTATTTATATAGGTCATTAGTTTTCGTATCTTTTGTTTTCTATCGTCGCCTGGCAACCTGGATTGTTGTTTTTGTCGATTACAGCCGAAGAGAATAAAGCTACAAAAAGTTATTGAGCATTTCTTGTAATATTTGTATTTGTGATTAAATTATTTTAAAGTAGTGTACACCCTTCAAGAGAGAACATAAATCAATCCTTATTGATTAAATTTAGGAAATTACACAAAATAAGCTGTGTTTTCATCCTACAATCAACTGATAGTAACAAAAATAACTTAGAGGTTGCCAGGCGACGACAGAAAACAAAAGATGTGAAAACAAATTAATGAGGTGTATAAACAATCAAATGCTCTTTAATATTTAAGTATAAAAATATAGGGTTGCCGTTGGAAATTTCAAAGTGGGGCGGCTGGGGGTGGGAGTGATATCTAAAATGCAATTAAGCCTGGTTTCAGACTTCCCCGTCAGTGTCTAAATTGACGTGTTTTTAATTGAATTCAATTTAAATAATTAGTTATTTAGAGTGGGAAGTTTTGAAGTATGAATGAATGACATACTGAGTGAATTAATTAATTATAGATACATTAATGAATTAAATTAATTAATGTGAAAATGTAAGAAATGTACATATGAGTGTAGAAAGTTGAACAAAGAGAAGGAAATCAAAGATAAAAATATCAGGAAAGCAGAGAAACATGTAACTGGGGGCTGGCAGGAAGGGAGAATGAAGGGTAATGTGTAAAGCGCTGTGTTCGGAATATGTCGTATTTTATAGCAACTTTCGTGAATTTCAAAAAATAATTCATAAAGTTGTCACTAAAGCGTATACTTTCCTATTCTCGAAATCGAACTAATGACATTTTAGGCTATCACTTACAAGTAGTAGACATCATAAGATACAAACTGTTCTTGTGGAAACTTTTTAAAGGATAAGGACTTGGCTGCATAGAGGAGTTTGTAAGTAGTGTGCTGATGGATAGAGAGTGTGTCGCAGTGAAGCACAGAGTGGAGTTGGTGTAGTCCGGGACTTGGCAGACATCATTAACATAAAGGTCGAAAGAAAGGAACCAGAAAAAAATTTCAGGTTCCCAGTCTTCCAGTTTGAGAGTTACGTCAAGGACTGGTGACCCACTTTAGAAACTTTAATAAGCTTGGAGGAAAGTTTTACCCTCGACGAATTTCAAAACAGTTCTTTGAATACAAATTAAGGCAGGCATCAAGCTCCTAGGCAACCGAGAACCTTAAACCAGAGTTAGACGTCATTTGAATAGAGTCCTTTATGCACAGAATTAAATTGTTAAAAAAATTGTTGTTTTGAGGACGTCAAAGCCGGCCTTATGGATAGATACATTTTTCACAGAGACAAGCAGAATAGATGCCCTTCATAATTCTTCCAGCTGAAAACAGCGTTACTCCACTCTGAGATCTTAAAATTGGGAAATCTACTTGCGACCTTCATTGTTGTGCTAATTATCTTCTTATTAGCATGGTTGCTGTGAGGATGGGTATTATTATTTGTATTAATGGTTATTTAACATCTCTGTATTAACGGCGTACTAGCGTCGTTAAAATTAGTGATAGGATATACTGTTCGACGGGATTATTCCCACATCCAACATGGAATGTCCTTGCAGTTAGGATAAATCTAAGATCAATCAATCCAACCGAGATTCTAACCCTATTATTAGGCCATGTTGGTTGGTTATCATTATTACTGACAGCTGTGTACTAATTAATGAGAACAACGTTGCCTTTTAGAGTATTTTCATTCTAAATAGTACTTAAAACACTGAAAATCACCTCATTTATCTTTTCAAATTAGTACAGACCTATTTTTTGGTGTTCATTATCAACATTATTCCTAACTCTTAAGCACTAGGACGTTTGTAAAGCCTACTATTACTAGGATGGGTGAATTTTCACCCGTACTGTTTTCTTTTTAATTTTTTTTTTTGTGTACATGAACTCAAAAACTTCTATAAAACATTTGTAGGCATGTTAGAAAAAGTTTTATACCGTTGCTCTACACTTTTTTTCCAGGGTAAAATAATGAAATTTTGCTATATATCAAAATTTATTTTCATGAACAAATTATTACACTTTTCATCATGTTAAGTTGTTCATTAAACATTAAAAATTATATGAATTTGGTTTTATGTAATTATATTTGCTGTTTTTGACAATCAATAGCCAGTACCTATGAAAAATTTATAAATCTAACACAATAATGGTGCTAAGTGTCGTACACAATTTTACTTGAAATGTTTGCACAGTTGCTCTATGTTCATTGTAATATAATCGTATAGGAACGAATGACACTTTGCAGAATAAACAGCATATTTCTTGCCCACTTTCGAAGGGGACGAAGGACTTTATATTCAAACAATAAAGATGCTAAGTGCCGTAATCATTTTCAACACGGTCTTATTCCCCATGATCGTTTACAAACATTACAAATTGCTGTGGTTTCTCCTCACACACGTTTACATTCTCTAAATTCAACCTTCTTCCAACATGTTACGAATTTGGAAATCAGTCAATGCTTGGTTATTACAGTCAGCCATTTCCACCCACCAAATTTATAAATATTTTATTATATTGTATTGTATTGTATTGTATTATATTATAAGAAAAAATTACACTATTACTAGGATGAGTGAAAATTCACCCGCCAAAACCAAACACAGCCAACAGTGTACCACAGGGCTGGGCAGGGGAGCGGAACCAGTCTCTAAACGGGGACGCTTAATATTCATCCGTCACTGAATGAACGCTGCGCGGTGTTCGGCGGGGAAGAAAGGGGATGAAGAGAAATCATATGGGTCCCCGCGAGAGAGTAGAATTCGCTCTTGCTGCCCAGCCCTGCTGTACCACGAAACTCCCCTTTCTTCACGGATACTCACTCAGCACTGGACCTCGTCAAAATACCTGAAAGCATAAGTCTGTGTGGAGTGCTGATATCTAGTGGTAACCATTACAAAATACAACTGGGTGAATTTTCACCCTTTCTAGTGATTAAAGGAGAGAGAAGTAAGACTCTAACTTAGTAGGCATATTTCTATGGCTCAAAGCGTATCAGGCCATGTTCGCCTAATGCATTTCGCCCCCGAGAATTTTCATCTACTGCATTTTATGCACTATGTTCACATAAATACTACTTCGTCTACTGTAGTTTGCCTACTACATTTCCTCTACTACACTTTGTCTACTGTTCTTACCTACTAAAATTATCACAAAATGAAACAGCGGAGTGAAAAATGAAACTATCTTCAATTTACTTTATGATAAACATTCATAGGTTAAAATTATATTCACAACATTGTAGATACAGTACCTACAAATAACTGTAGTATTTTATTATTTCCTTTGCACTCTGCAAAATAATTTTGAGCCATGTGTTGCAGTCTTCTGTTTTCCTGGCTCACGTTTCTGCCAATCTCATCATAATTTTATTATCGTTTTGTTCTTTTTTAACACGCTAAGTAAAATAAATAATAAAGCGAAAGAACCGTTTCCCTACCATCAACTGAAATCTGTTATGCTACCCTTCCGTTAGGTTGCTTGTTCTAGGTTCATTCTGACAATAACTCAGGAACTTCTTCGTATTAATTCAGATTTTCATACGGAAGGAAATTTCTCCTTTTAATGTACTTGTTTATTCCTGAGGCAATTCTATCAAATCCTACAATGATGTCGAATTAGGTGTATAGTCTGCTTACCGCCTCTTGTTCATGGCCCGTTTTAGTGTTGACCTTACTGGCGAATAAGGTATTGCACCTGGACTCACATTTCCTGGGTGTTGGTGTATTATTCTAGAAGGAGGCCTTCAGGATGCTCCAATGCACTTCTCTTCTTTGTTGAAACACTTTTTCTGGAAGACACTAATTCTTGGTTTGTTACATGATTATGCTGGGTAATTTCTGCAATCCTGGGAGGATCCCTTTCAGATACAGCGCCACCTGGACAGGTTTTGCGCCAGTATATTTGGCCAATTGTGAGTTTTACTTCTGTTTGTGATATAAGTAGGCCTATCCTTCATAAGATAGAGGATTTGCATCTTTGGATGAAGGTATAAATTCCCCTTCAGCTCCTGCCCAGAATGACTACAACGATGGTCGAAGAGTCGAACACGATTCCTTTTTACCTTTTTGAAAAGATAGAAAGGTTTGGATCGATCCGTTAATTGATAACATACATTATTTACCACAAACAATGTTGGCACAAATGGGGAAAAGTCGTACCAATACCGGCAAACTGTAGGATGAGAGAGAAGTAAGCGAAAAGTATAAGTAGGTAAGCTGTAAGAGGCAAAATGTAGTAAGCAAAAAGACCTGGAAGCCGCTCAAAGAGATTTATTCATAGTTTTCTTGCCCAGCATTCTCCAATCTTTTCTATTTTCTGCCTTCCTCTTTGTCTCATCATATGATCCATATATCTTAATGTCCTGTATCATCTGATATCTTATTCTGCCCCGAACTCTTCTCCCGTTCACCATACCTGTCAGTGCATCGTTCAGTAGGCAGTTTCCTCTCAGCCAGTGACCGAACCAATTCCTTTTCCTCTTCCTGTTCAGTTTCAGCATCATTCTTTCTCCACCTATTCTTTCTAGCACAGCTTAATTTCTTATTCTGTCTGTTCATTTCACACACTCCATTCTCCTCTATATCCACAATTAAAATGCTTCTACTCGCTTCTCATCACTTCGTGGTAATAGTTACAAAAAAGTTGGGTTGGTTCTATTTAGGCTATGTCAATAAAAATCTTAATAATAATAATAATAATAATAATAATAATAATAATAATAATAATCATCATCATCATCATCATTATCATGGGATAGGCCCAATGGTCCGTTTCGATCTGATGGTAGGTCCATCTCTTCAATGGCCTTCCTTGTGCTCTTTTTCCTTTGGCTTGTAATTGTGTACTCTTTTTTGCTATTCGATGGTGGTCTATTCTTTGTACATGCTCAAGATATGAGTTTTGATGTTATTTTAGTTTGTCGCAGAGATTAAATATGTTAAGTTTTCTTCTCATTTCTTCATTTTTCTTTTTTTCTATCCTTTGATACCCCTCTAATGCTCTTAGTACCCTCATTTCCGCTGATTCTATATGTTTGGTTGCTGTTTTTGTTAGTGTCCAACGTTCACATCAATAAATGAGAGATGGAACGACCAACACTTTATCAATTTTTTGCTCGACTATACTATAATACGGTCATTACATGTGACGTAACTTTATCTTCATGACATACATTGAAGTATTGCTGTTCATTATGTTATTGCAACTATCGATTTCCAACTAAGCATATGCGATATTAGTTAATCTCGTACTCGCAACATCACGCAACCCTTGAGAACATCAATCAAAAATTGTAGGCGCGAGTTTTGAAAGTGACAAATAATCAAATAAATTTAGACCAATTTCAAACATTCCATTGGGAGTCATTTCCCAGATAAATTTCACAAACATGTATTTAAAATAAAATGAATTCTGTTCATGTTAATTTTAATATTTTAATAAGTTGTGATAATTAATATGAATCGACCTTTAGCAAGCTTCCAACCAATTTTCGGACTGCTGACTAAAGATCATACATTCTGTTGATTACAGTAAGTCTATTACGATTTAAAATAGACAATACGGCTATGTAAATTCCAAATATTGCATATTGGCTAACATACCATCTTTATCGTGAAAGGCGTCGCGAGCAATTGAAAAGTATAAGTTTCAGCGGGCTTAGTGCTATAGGGGTAATTTTATTCTTTCTATATTATTTACAACATAGACCTCTTTTAAACTACTGTCATCAGAATCTTAGTTTTGTTAAGAAAGAACTTCATGATCATTTCCTTTACGGAGAATAAGGAAGGCAATCCAGTGAAATAACACATTTGAAAAGGCTTTTAAATTGTTTCGAAAGGGCAATTGCGGATGACGTGAATATGTTAGGAGAAAATCCACCAACGGTTAGGGAAAGCACGGAAATTTTACTTCAAGCAAGTAAAGCGATAGGTTTGGAAATGAACCCCTAAAAGACAAAGTATATGATTATGTTTCCTGACCAGAATATTGTACGAAATGAAAATATAAAAATTGGAGATTTATTCTTCGAAGAGGTGGAAAAATTCAAATATCTTGAAGCAACAGTAACAAATATGAATGACACTCGGGAGGAAATTAAACGAAGAATAAATACCGTATGGGAAATGTGTGTTTTTATTCGGTTGACAAGCTTTTGTTATCTAGTCTGCTGTCAAAAAATCTGAAAATTAGAATTTATAAAACAGTTATATTACCGGTTCTTCTGTATGGTTGTGAAACTTGGACTATCATTTTGAGAGAGGAACAGAGATTAAGGGCGTTTGAAAATAAGTTTCTTAGGAAAATATTTGGGGCTAAGAGGGATGAAGTTACAGGAGAATGGAGAAAGTTACACAACTCAGAACTGCACACATTGTATTCTTCACCTGACATAATTAGGAACATTAAATCCAGACGTTTGAGATGGGCAGGGCATGTAGCACATATGGGCGAATCCAGAAATGCATATACAGTATTAGTTGGGAGGCCGGAAGGAAAAAGATCTTTGGGGAGGCCGAGACGTATATGGGAGGATAATATTAAAATGGATTTGAGGGAGGTGGGATATGATTATAGAGATTGGATTAATCTTGCACAGGATAGGGACCGATGGCGGGCTTATGTGAGGGCGGCAATGAACCTACGAGTTCCTTAAAAGCCATTTGTAAGTAAATAAGCAATGGAACTGCATGTACTACCATCTTTTGCCAGAATTTTCAGAATATCTTCTTCCTGACCAGTCGGTATAGTAGAGACGTGAGTACAGATCTTAAAGTAATTGTATATTGAACTAACTTTCGCAAACTGCAAGATCTGGAAAAGAGTATCTTGAAATTGACGTTAATTAATATACGTAATAAAACTGCAGCTGCAATTCACTGTGCCTCAGATAGTTGTCACTTGTGACTTCAACATTACCATTTCTTAGACTCAACTTTATCGAACTAGTCTCAATTGTCAAGTAATAATTCATGCGAGTATTACCTCATTGTTCCCTATGTTTCCACATTAATTTTCATCATACGTTTTATATCACTAGTAGACAAAAGTAAGTATGCACAAATGGCGCAGCTTGAAGTTGCTCCCTGCAGTGACCAGCTACTGTTATTAATGCAATGTTGCCTAGGTCAATGAATAAAGTTGCTCATCGTAACGATAGAGGTAAAACTCGACTATAAACATATGGCGTAGCTTAGAGTTGTCCCCCTACATTGGCAAGCCACTATTATTAATGCGATGATGCCTAGGTCAGTGAAGGAACTATCTCACTGTTACAATATCTTTAGTAGTAGGTAAAAATCAACTAGAAACATATGGCGAAGCTTAAAGTTGTTTCCGTACATTGCCCAGCCACTGTCACTAATGCGGTGTTGCCTAGGTCGATGAAGGAGCTCACTAATTTTGACCATATATTTTTTATATACTTGACAGAACTTAACTATGAACATATGGCTAGGGTGACCAGACGTCCTCTTTTGTCCGGATATGTCCTCATTTTCAGTGAGGATTTGAGGGAGGTGGGATATGTTGATAGAGACTGGATTAATCTTACACAGGATAGGGACCGATGGCGAACTTATGTGAGGGCGGCAATGAACCTGCGGTTTCCTTAAAAGCCATTTTTAAGTAAGTATAAGCTTAAATCTGTACTGTAAATATTTTGTAATAAAATAGATATTGATATAAATTAAAGTATAATATAGGCCTAAGCCTAAATCTAAGTAGGCCTACTAGAGACGAACAAAACTAACTGCCGCTCTCGCTCGCTGAGTTCTTTGCATTTGCCTTTCGAGTCTCGTCTTGTCATTCTCATGCGCTTCTAGTCTCGCTCATCATTCTCGAAATAGCATTTGGTCGGTGTGGAAAGATTTCGTAACTTTGAATAACATGCATAATTGAAATAAATAAAATTATAAATGTTTACATGAGACAAAAAGACAAAACAGAACAGTATCTTAGTTATCAAAATGTTCTGGTTCTATTATATGATATTACTTATGATTATATAAATAGAAAAAAAAAACAATTCTCAAATAAATTTGCATTTCTAAGAAACATAAAACATAACGTTAATATTTTTTTAGTTTAGATTGTACACTTCATCTCAAACATACGGAAAGAAAATTCCTAGACTTTTAATAAGGGCCTAATAATTAAATAAAGATTGAGGAACGGATTATTACACACTTAAAGGTAGAGATGATGTTTCAAATAGGCTACTTGATTGTTTATACATCATACAGGGTGATTCAGACCACCCATAAGTAATTTATTTCGGAAACTACTGCATTAAAATTTTCGAGAAAAAAATATTTACTACTAAACCACATGCGAACTTTCGCTTGAGCTTAATTTCATCAATCAGCTCTAACAGGAAGTAGCGTCAGTGGCGTATCACTTTAAAATTTCAAATGGGAGTATGGGATCAAATAAGGTACCATTTGATAGAGCTCTTAAAAACAAACAACTTTCATAGGAAACGTTTTTATTAATTCCTATTCTTTCAATGAGAAAACGTACGAAAAGGCAATAGGTGATTCGGACCACACGTGTCATTTATTTCGGAATCTAGTGCATTAAAATTTTCGAGACAAAAATATGTATCACTAAACCACATGTGAACTTTCACTTGAGCTTGATTTCATTAATCAGCTCTAACAGGAAATAGGGTCAGTGGCGTATCACTTCAAAATTTCAAATGGCAGCCCTGGTCAAATAAGGTACCATTAGATAGAGCTCTTAAGAAAAACAACTTTCATAGAAAACGTTTTTACCAGTTCCTATCCTTTCAATGAGAAAACGTACAAAAAGGTAATGCCATCAATATTGAGAAACGTTAAAAGACGAAAATGTAAACAAGACAATTAATGTTGACTTTTACTGAAAGACTGGACAATTCCATTAATTTTTATAAATGTTCAAACTGTCTGCCGTTCTGAGCAGCACACACCCGTACTCTTCTTCTAACACTGTCAGTGATTCGTAACACTTCGGTGTGTTCAAGTGACTGGCAGGTCTCCCGGATTCGCTGGGACAGTCTTAATAAGCGATGTTTTTTAACCGTCTCCAAAAATAGAGTTTTCAGGTAAAATCTGTCCGTTTCATCGCTCTATTCTTTGCACAGATGAAGCGACATTCAAGAGAAACGGCGATGTCAATATCCATAATGGTCACTACTGATCTCAAGTCAATCCTCTCTGGTTGGACAACCAGCATAGGTGGAGTGTCAATGTCAAGTGTGACATCTTCGGACACCGAATCATTAGACCTTATTTCTTTGAAAGTGCTCTGAATAGTGTCATGTATGTTGATTTCCTGAAGAACATCCTCAACCAACTTTTGGAGGACGTACCACTGGCAACAAGAGTATTAATGTGGCATCAGCAGGATGGTTGCCCAGCTCATTTCTCTTTGGTGGGACGTGATACAGCCAATCAGTTCTTCGCTGGGCGATGGATTGGGAGATGCGGTTCTGTGGTATGGCCAGCACTATCTCTTGACTTGAATCTTTTGGATTTCTATTCTTGGGGACGGTTAAAAAACATCGTTTATCAAGACTGTCCCACAATAAGAGATGACATAAAACAGCGAATCCGGGAGACCTGCCAGTCACTTGACCACGCTAAAGTGTTACGAGTCACTGACAGTGTTAGAAGAAGAGTACGGGTGTGTGCTGCTCAGAACGGCAGACAGTTTGAACATTTATAAAAATTAATGGAATTGTCCAGTCTTTCAGTAAAAGTCAACATTAATTGTCTTGTTTACATTTTCGTCTTTTAACGTTTCTCAATATTGATGGCATTACCTTTTTGTACGTTTTCTCATTGAAAGAGTAGGAACTGGTAAAAACGTTTCCTATGAAAGTTGTTTTTCTTAAGAGCTCTATCTAATGGTACCTTATTTGACCCGGGCTGCCATTTGAAATTTTGAAGTGATACGCCACTGACCCTATTTCCTGTTAGAGCTGATTAATGAAATCAAGCTCAAGTGAAAGTTCACATGTGGTTTAGTGATACATATTTTTGTCTCGAAAATTTTAATGCACTAGATACCGAAATAAATGACACGTGTGGTCCGAATCACCCATTGCTTTTTCGTACGTTTTCTCATTGAAAGAATAGGAATTAATAAAAACGTTTCCTATGAAAGTTGTTTTTTTTTTTGAAGAGCTCTATCAAATGGTACCCTATTTGACCCATACTCCCATTTGAAATTTTAAAGTGATACGCCACTGACGCTACTTCCTGTTAGAGCTGATTGATGAAATTAAGCTCAAGCGAAAGTTCGCATGTGGTTTAATAATAAATATTTTCTTCTCGAAAATTTTAATGCAGTAGTTTCCGAAATAAATGACTTACGGGTGGTCTGAATCACCCTGTATAGCAGTTGCCGAAGTAGATAAAAGTTCAGTCTGGTATAAACAACTGTGGCGATTCAAGGCTGCTTGACGTTCGGGACTTCGGGAGTGATCAACTCTTGATGTCTTGGAACACTCATATAAGGAGACTTTACGTCAACGACGCGACATATACAACATTGTCGTGCGAGTTTTCGGCTTTGCGGGCGCTGTTAGTCTTGCTTTCTCGATCGTTGTTCAACTCTATTAAGTACATATTTTCTGTCCTATTTTTTTTCGAACAATGTCCTCCTTTTTTGAAGCTTTGTGTCCTCTTTTTTATCTCGATCTGAATCTGGTCACTCTGCATATGGGGAAATTTCTATAATGATCGGCCACTGTAATTAATACGCGTTGCCTAGATAAATTAAGGAGAAAACTAATGGTGACGATATCTTTTCTTTATATACTATACTTTATTCCATAATGTAAGACAGGGGAAGTAAACATTACCTTCAGACGCGGTCTGAGGCATTCTACCCCCAACCAACTTCAAGACAACCGTGGAATGAGACCTCTGCCATTGGTTAAATAGCAGTTAAACTTCCCTCCTCCTCTGCCGGCAATATTTACATCGCCTGTCAGACATTATGGAACGAAATAAAGTAGGATGTATTTAAGGATTAAATTAGACCCGTGCACGACAGCGTTCTGTGGGCAAAGAGCAGCAAGAGGATTCGCATAGCAAATTGTCCGGCTGCCTCGTGTGACGTCTGCTGTCAAGAGACCAGTGGAGTTACACCGTTAACCACTATAGTCCGGATCAGCATACTTAATACCTAAGAGTGAAACCTAGCCATTTTCCCCCAATTACTACATAAACTAGTGGATTATGGTGATTTTATAGTTTGCAGGTTGAATTTTCTTTTGCCAACTTCGTTTCGAAATTCGGTACTGAGAAATACTACAACTGGTAATGATTTTATAACTTACGTTGGCAGCAGTGACACAAGTTGTCGGTAGTTTAAATTCTGAAAATTCAAATTGTTCTAGATTTCTGGGACGATTAGTGGAAGCTAGTGAAATTTGAACATACTAATAATTAATTAATATCAGTATTAATTGAGTACTGGCTATTTCCCGGGGGTAAAAGGTGCCGACCACACCACCTCATTCTAGTGCCGAGGTCATGGAAAGCATGGGGCTCTACCTCCATGCCCCCCAAGTGCCTTCATGGCATGTTACGGGGATACATTTACCTTTTTATTAATAGTAATACATAATATGTAGTTATTGTATGTCTTGCTTTGTGTTGTGGTTAAAATTCAAGATTATAGTCAGGTAGGCTAAGTGTAAACAAATATATTTTGTGTGATACACGCCTTCGGTAATCGACGGAAATATCATTTCATATTTTAATTAATTTATTTCGTGTCCAGGCTTTTATTACAATTATGGAGTAAATATTATTAAGCATATATTTCAACGTGGAATTCGTTTTCGGAATTCGTACTAATCATTTCACGTGATCAAACAAAATACATTTTTAGGTTAGGTCTCGTGAATCGTAAACTGTTTAATCAAAGCAATGAATTTCAAATTGTAACACAAAGTACATTTTAATATTAGATCATACAGTAATCTACTAACTACTAACATAATGTGCAAGAGGTGCAGAAGGAAAATATAGCTACTACTCTTCCACAAATTATCGAACAATTTAGAAAACACCTCCCCAACTTAAAGATGAGATGTAGTAAATAAGCAAGTCAACGTTATTATTATTATTATTATTATTATTATTATTATTATTATTATTATTATTATTATTGTACATGGCATTGTGATTTTACATCTTTTGGTGATCTCTAATGTCATTTGGCAACACTGAAGAGACGGCCAAATTAGCCTTTCAGTAACTACTCTTACGTGATCCTCACTATACATCAGTAACCTACAAGTGTACAAAGGTAGGACATGTCTGATCCAAGTCCAAACGATAAGCGGAAATCTACCACGTCTACTTTTAAGTGTGATTGGGAAAAATATTCTTTATTGAATTTGTAGGAAGTGCAAAATTGTAATATAATAATAATAGTGATAATAATAATAATAATAATAATAATAATAATAATAATAATAATAACTTGAACTCTCATTTTGAGAGAGAAACAGAGATTAAGGGTGTTTGAGAATAAGATTGTTAGGAAAAAATTTGGGACTAAGAGGGATGAAGTTAGAGGAGAATGGAGAAAGTTACACAACGCAGAACTGCACGCTTTGTATTCTTCACCTGACATAATTAGGAACATTAAATCCAGACGTTTGAGATGAGCAGGGCATGTAGCACGTATGGGAGAATCCAGAAATGCTTATAGAGTGTTAGTTGGGAGGCCGGAGGGATAAAGACCTGTTGGGAGGCCGGGACGTAGATGGAAGGATAATATTAAAATGGATTTGAGGGAGGTGGGATATGATGATAGAGACTGGATTAATCTTTCATAGGATAGGGACCAATGGCTGGCTTATGTGAGGGCAGCAATGAACCTCCGGATTCCTTAAAAGCATTTGTAATTAATAATAATAATAATAATAATAATAATAATAATAATTATTATTATTATTATTATTATTATTATTATTATGGCTTTATTTAACCTGGTGATTTAAGGCCGTAGGGCCTTCTTTTACACTCAACCATGATTAAAAGTTGCTTACGTAGTTGAACGTAACTGTATCGGATTTAAGTAATTACATACCGATGCGATTTACATAGTGGGATCAAAATATGTAGTTAAACAACAGTTTTCCTAGTAAAATAAAAATAAACATAGTGGAATACATATTAATATTGTTAGAATCAAAATACGAATCACATAAAATTAGAAGTCGATAAATCATTAAAATTTACACAATGAAAATAAAAATAAACACATTGGAGTATACATATTAGTATTAAGTTACGAGCATGTATGATTCACATAATTAAACCAGATACTGAAAATTGAATAAAGTGTACAAAATAAATAATAATAAATAAACACAGTGGATTGATATTAATTAATAAATAAACACCATTTACATAATAAAGTCATAAACATAGATTTGATTGAGAGCTACACAAAAATTAACACTGCGGAACATATATAAGCATTAAATTAGGAGAAAGTACTATTTACATAATAATAATAATAATAATAATAATAATAATAATAATAATAATAATAATAATAATAATAATAAAACAATTTATTGAATCTAGGTACACAAAAAAATAAGAAACAAGAAATAAAAGCAAACACAGTGGAATACATTGCACTAAATGTTTACAAGGTATTAAGACGGCAACTCATCATAAGATATTCTTCTGATTTATATCTAATACAAATCAACGTGCGGCGGCCCTTGACTTCAGGCGTCAGAGAATTCCTGTGACGAGATGTAGCAACAGTGAAAGATGAGGAGTACAGAGATGGTGTGTAGAGTATGTATTAATACTTTAAATCAGTTAAAGGAATTCAATTTGAAGAGACATTACTCCGTATATCACAGCCAACAATATTATGACTATGTAGATGAATAGGAAATTAAACGAATAAATGAACTTAAAGAAAGTTCAAAATAACTTTAAAATAATTCTTTGTTGGGACTTTCTGCCATAGCGATCGTAACTAAAATTACTACACAAAAAGTGAAATTGATAATGTTGTTATTATTATTATTATTATTATTATTATTATTTTTATTATTATTATTATTATTATTATTATTATTATTACTTTATTCGACAGATATTGGAGAAAAAGTGGGAGTATAAGGGTACAGTACATCAGTTATTCATAGATTTGAAAAAGGGATATGACTCGGTTAAGGGAGAAGTTTTATATGATATTCTTATTGAATTTGGGATTTCCAAGAAACTGGTTCGATTAATTAAAATGTGGCTCACTGAAACGTACAACAGAGTCCGCACAGGCCAGTTTCTTCGGATGCTATTCCAATTCACTGCGGGCTAAAGCAAGAAGATGCACTATCACCTTTACTTTTTAACTTTGTTCTCGAGTATGCCATTAGGAAAGTCCAGGAAAACAGAAAGAGTTTGGAATTGAACGGGTTACACCAGCTTCTTGTATATGTCGATGACGTAAATATGTTAGATGAAAATGCACAAACGATTAGAGAAAACACGGTAATTTTATTGGAAACGAAGAAAGAGATAGGTTTGGAAATAAATCTCGAAAAGACGAAGTATATGATTATATCTCGTGACCAGAATATTGTATGAAATGGAAATATAAAAATTGGAAATTTATTCTTTCAAGAGATTGAAAATTCAAATATCTTGGAGCAACAATAACAAATATAAATAACCCTCGGGAGGAAATTAAACGCAGAATAAATATGGGAAATGCGAGTTATTATTCGATTGAGAAGCTATTGTCATCCAGTCTACTCTCAAAAAAACTGAAAGTTTGCATTTATAAAATAGTTATATTACCGGTTGTTCTGTATGGTTGTGAAACTTTGACTCAAACTTTGAGAGGGGAACAGAGGTTAAGAGTGTTGGAGAATAAGGTGCTTAGAAATATATTTGGTGCTAAGGGGGATGAAGTTGCAGGAGAATGGAGAAGGCTACACAACGCAGAACTGCACGTATTGTATTCCTTACCTGACATAGTTAGGAACATTAAATCCAGAAGTTTGAAATGGGCAGGACATGTAACACGTATGGATGAATTCAGAAATGCATATAGAGTGCTAGTTGGGAGGCCGGAGGGAAAAAGGCCTTTGACGAGGGTGAGACGTAGATGCGAGGATAACATTAAAATCGATATGATGGAGATGGGATGTGATGCTAAGGACTGGATTAATCTTGCTCAGGATAGGGACCGATGGAGGGCTTACGTAAGTTCGGCAATGAACCTCCGGGTTCCTTAAAACCCATAATTAAGTAATTATTATTATTATTATTATTATTATTATTATTATTATTATTATTATTACTGTTATTATCACCACTGTCATCACTCCTTAGCGTACCTGGTAAATTGTAAATATATTTTGCTTTTATAGAGACATTGAGAAACAGATAAACAACGAGCCAGGTGTATGATGGAGATATCAATAACGAACGC
This sequence comes from Periplaneta americana, assembly GCF_040183065.1. Lineage (NCBI taxonomy): Eukaryota > Metazoa > Arthropoda > Insecta > Blattodea > Blattidae > Periplaneta > Periplaneta americana. Next base: position 132,603,185 of record NC_091120.1, read on the forward strand.
AGCAGAAAAAATTTTGTGTCAACCTAATTAAAATGTATCAGTGTGTTGCCATAACGCAGAACTGTACGACGGATTAATGTGTTTTATTTAAAAATGTATAAGTTCATTTATATGCTTCAAATGTACTGTAGTATTATTTTTAAGAATTTAGCATTAAGAACGCCTCACCGCACTGGTTTGGTCACGGATGTTTGGCAAAATTCCTTTTTTTACTGGGTGGAATAATCAAAGTGATAGGGTCCGTTTTTATTTTGCCTATTTTTTCTTTTTAAGGTGTTTGTTACTAATTCAATAATAAATGCCTTCTTTTGTCATTTTAAAGCAATATTTCTGGTTTATTTGCAATTTTCTAATTAATTGTAATGTGTGTATGTGCTTAATTCCTACCCACTTCGCTTTGCGGATACTGCGGATAGATGGCAGGACTGTGACTCATTTTCAAATTGCATACCACTTCGGCGGGCCACGTTATGCATGATGTGTGTCTGTGAAGAGTTATGTCGTGTACTAGGGTGAGTGTATGTTAAGTGGTCGTGTAAGTGTAGTGTAGGGAATGGGTGAGGATAATGATGGTGAGTAAGGGAGAAGGGGAAACCCGATGCCGGCACGTAACCTACTCCTGTCGAATAGCACCAGGCGGCCGCCAGGCTTAACGTCCCCAACCGACGGACGACAATGACTAACAACAATGACCTATGCCTTCCCTTCATATGCACAGCGGACAGATTTGGGATTTAATTCAGGCATATTGGTGCAAAATTTAGTGATTAGAATTTGTGCACTCCTAGTCCTGAGGTAGAAATTTTACAAGAGAATTTCTGACCTCGCCGGAAATCGAACCCGGTCCGGCTAGTATGAAGGCAGACACGCTACCACAGAGATAACTCGGCGGACGTTTAATTATAATGTAATGGGTATGAAACCATGTATTGTGGGTCCCTATCGCCACGGCATGGCGCGTCCTCAGGTTGCGGATAGAGGAGACGGCCTCCAGATATGGAGGGTAGCTGCGAATATATTGAATAAGCAGTCGTGGACAGCCGATAAAAGGTGGTCCTCCAGCTTGGGGGTTGTGCGAAGGGCTATCAACCCATCACCGTAAAAACAGCTTGTTACGAAACCTTACATTAAGCCTCGGAATGGGACTGATTCTCTGGCAGGAACACAGCAAAGGAATAAGCTTATCAGATTTGAAACTTGGAACGTAACTAGTTTTTATAGAACAGGTGGGGTAACATTAGTGACAAAAGAACTGGCCAGATATAGAATAGACTTCGTGGGAATACAAGAGGTTAGGTTAGATGAGAATGGCATATCACAAATAGGAGATTAGACTACTTGTTGTATTATGGGGAGGGAAACTATAGGCCAAATCACCAATTAGGAACAGAATTCTTTGTACATAAAAGAATAAAATCAGCAGTAATAAAAGGTCGAATTTATCAGTGACAGGATATCGTATTTAGTACTTAACGGTAGATAGTGCGATATCATAGTTATAAATGCTCCCACCCCTACAGAAGAGAAAGACAGCCATATAAGGAATAGATTCTATGAGGAATTGGAACACACTTTTGATCAGTTACCTAGATATCACATGAAAATTTTAGTGGGGGAATTCAATGCTAAAGTAGGACCGATTATTGGAAAAGAAAGCCTACACGTAATTAGTAATGACAATGGAGTTAGATTAGTCAACTTTGCGACATCAGAAAATTTAATTGTCAAAAGTACAACATTTCCCCATAAGTAACTTATATACATAAATATACTTGGACTTCTCGAGATGGATTAACACACAACCAAATAGATCACATCTTGATAGACAAACGAAGACATACTAGTAGGCCTATAGCAGACATTCGAACTTTCTGGGGGGCAGACTGTAATTCTGATCATTGTTTGGTAATTGGAGAATTAAGAGAAAGACTACCAGTGGCTAAACGAGTATAGCAACAAGTTAATGTTAGTAGATTCACTATCCTGAAATTAAAGGACGAGGAAACTAAGCAATATTATCTGGTTGAAATTTCAAATAGGTTTGCCACTTTAGAAAGCTCCGACGAAGTTGAGAAAGAGTTAGATGTTAATAGCGTGTAGGAAAATATCCGAGATAATGTCAAAATTACATTCGAGCAGAGCTTAGGTTTTTATGAAACTAAGAAAAAGAAACCGTGGTTTCATGAAGATTGTTGCATGGTAGTAGGAAGAAGGAAACAGGCAAAATTGAAATTCTTACAGGATCCAGTTGAGGCGAATAGCCATTTTTTGTAAGTAAGACTAGATGACAGAAGCTTCTCATCCGAATAATAACATGCATTTCCTATATTTATTCTGCGTTTAATTTCCTCCCAAGTGTCATTTATATTTGTTACTGTTACTCCAAGATATTTGGATTTTTTCACCTCTTCGAAAGAGAGGAAGGTAAACGAAAATAATGATGATATCTTAATAAAGTGATAGGGAAACGTATAAAGCAAAAGTGAGGGAAGTTAGGCGGATCGTAACAGGAACTGTGCACAAATGTTAGTCCACAAACTTGATAGAGCAAGAGACCTCAATAGATCGATAAATAGAGAACATGTTCCAGCGATCAGCTGTTGCTGAGTGATGCAAAGAGAAGAATAATATCTGCACTTGAGAAGAAGATAAATTCTGGAGCGCGGACACAGTTACTTTCAGAGGAAGGAATGGGTGTGGAAGAGGTTGAGGTTTGTGGAAAGAGGTTTTAAGAGGTGGGATCTAAAGAAATCCCACATGAAGGATGCGGTAGAATTAGTGGAGATGAAGAGAGTGGTAAAGAGAAGGTAATTGTTAGGTTGGAAGGAAGAGGCGAGACAAACCGTCTGTGTCATTATTTCCAGCCTCAGAGGAATCCACTTACACTTGTCACGTAGGTTGCGGAACTACTTCTTTATTACTAAAATTCTTTCTCACAAATTTATGTTGAACTGTTACACTAGCAATGAATGAGTTCTAAATGAAAAAGTCAAGGTAAGATTGAGTTAGTAAATAAGATTTGAACAAAGGAATTCGTAAATAGTTCAGTAATTTAGTAAATGAGTAAATAGTTAAAGGGACTTGTACGAGCACACATGAAAATATAATAAATTTGCTAATATTGAAAATGCAAAAAAATACGCGAAGAGTTGCAGCCATAATCAGATGCAAAATTTTCACCATAATTATAATGAATCATTTATAAATATTTTAATGCTTGAAACATAATTTTTAGATGATGAGTTCTTTCCTTACTCACTATCACAATTTATATTGCAAAATATATTTAATTGCGGATGAATACTTGAGAATAAATTGAATTAAAATAAGTAACATTAGTGGAGAATGAAAAACAAGAGGCAAATCTCGAAATAAATGGATGAAGTCAAGAAAACATAGGGTGACTAGACGTCCTCTTTTGTCCGGATATGTCCCACTTTTTAGGCTTTTGTCCGGGATCCGGGCATATTTAAAAACATCAAGAAATGTCCTCCTTTTTGTAATTTGTATGCCTGATATTTTGAAATTATCTGATTTGACGCCTTTTTTCAAGTAATTTGCCTTAGTTGACAGCAGCATGGACGGATATACTCTTTGCCAAAGATCATAACTCTCTTTGCTCCTTGTTATGGTCGTTGCTCAGAGCCCTGATCACACACACACACACACACACACACACATATATATATATATATATATATATATATATAAAACAGATTGCTCAGCCTTATAGGCTTTGACGGTAACAACTTTTATAAATTTCACTGTGCTGCCATCTAGCTACGGCATAAGAAATCACGTTATAACTCTCATTTGAATTGAATGGAGCAACTGTACTTTCTTCCCTGATCACTAGAGACGAGAATTCCATGCGCTATAAAATCCAAAAATATGCATGCATTCATGCACTATTGAACTATGAAACATGAACGATTACGCGAAAAATACATTAAAATATGCACTTCCATTTTTATTCCAAATGCTTTATTTCACTTCACTTCTTTTGCACAGTTAACCTAATGACATTTCTAAATTGGTTTCTGTAAGGTTCCTGCGCTTGTCAGTCAATATGTTTTTTTTGGGGGGGGGGGGAATGAACTCTCTACATCGCAATAAGTTATGGATGCAAATTTAAATGAACATATTTGTGACAGTGTCAGGTCAAATTCTTCATTCAAGTTTTCACAACAAATAACCTTCTTCATCGGGTTTGCATTTATGACCCTGTCCAGTTTGTTTTCCGTCGCTACACCCAGTTCCCCACGGGCATAACTTGTGATATTCTTTGCAGATTATTTCCTTTTTTTGCATTCTTGCAATATCTGAAACAGATACCTCATGCTGGTCGACTTGACAATTTTTTTAGTACATTTTATCTGAAATTATAATAAACCTTACGGTTACCTAAATACGATTTTAAGACGGGCATCGTAATTTAATTAATTTATTTAAAGACGTTTGGCAATGTGAACTGTTCTGGCTCTTGTTGAAAATGCTTGAACATGTCTGGGCAAGTTTTTGTACATTTCCAGGTCATTTGGTTTCTTTTGTACAGACTGCAAAATTTTTCCTTTGTCAGAAAAGAGCCAATTGTTGATCCGTAGGTTTGTAAAATGAGACTTTACTGTAGCAAAAGCATTGGATAGAGATATCACTTAAAGAGGTCTTGGTTGCAAATATGTTGCCTGTTTTGCAATATTATCGACTTTCTCGTTTCCAGGTATACCACAATGATTAGGTATCCATTGAAATGTTATTTCCTTTTGGAGTTCTTTTAGTTTACTTAGTTGTTTCTGAATTGGAATAATTCTATGTGAATATAAGTTTGGTACATATTTAATTATATTAAATATAGCCCCCTTGGAGTCGGGAAGTATGCAAATAGATTTTTCAGAAATTTGAGTAACACACTGAAGAGCAGCATCAGTAGCTAGCAATTTAGTGTCAAGACTGAAGGAGGATGAACATGGTATTAAGTAACTTTCTTGATATTTTGGAATATAATACCCTGCTCCTGATGTCCGCTTATTAGGATTTAGAGATCCATCTGTATAAATTTGAAGGTGATCCTTATATGCACTGCAGAGTAATTCCATGGAATCTAACTTAAGAATGTATGGAGGATCACTTTTAGAATGATTTCCTGGAATTTGTATGCTATGTTCTGGAATCACCCATTTCCATGGAGGAATTTCGTTCACAAAAGAAATAAATTAAAATCATCAGTACCAGTTGCAGAAGACACAGCCCTGCAGCATATATTGACTACACCCCACCTCTGGCTACTAACAACAGGCATCTATAATGAACACCGATCAAAATACCCCTCATTTCTCGTGAAAAACAACAACTGAATAGACTGCAGTGGACTATAGTGGACTTCATGTTTCATCTGGATACATTAAGAAGACTGATTGATTTAAAGAAGTTTAGTAATTTTTTATAAAGAACAACTGCCATAGAAAATATTCGGAAACAATAGCAGTGCTTACTTCTTTACTGCAACAACCGCAGTATACGACATCCCCATCTAATCTAATAAAATCCTTTCCTTTAATCCACTGTGCAAAGAGTACATTTTTTGGAACCTTTAATTGGAGGTATATTAAAACCATATTAACACACGCAAACAGAATAACCACTTATGAGCTTCACACACTGCAAAGACAATTTACTGAATGATTCCAAATTTAGAAGAATCTAAATTGCTACTAGTACTTGGAAAGGGAGAGAATTTACGACCTCCCGAAAAAGGGTGCTTTTGACCTAAATTATTTGTCGACAGTTTCCTTGAACCCTCTATATTTCCTCTCTGCTATTCTCAAAATATCCAACGTAATAAATCCATTTATGACACGCAGTCTATAGAGGGTCGTAGGTAAAATTTTGTGAAAGTGAACTTCCATCCAGGGAAAGGCCCTCTAACAACGGTTTGTGAAAACTTAACATTTTATGTCATTTTCCTGTTACTTAGTTTTTTTCTTTTCCTTCTTCAATCCTGACCCTTGAAGCTAACTAAATTAAGGGACATAAAAATTGAGAAATTGAGGTGTCCACTCAAAACCATTAAAGCATGCGTTTAAATAGAATATAATGTGTATTTTATGCATTATTAAGCTAAAAATTGTTTAAATATGCATTATGCATGTTTCTATTCCCAAAAAGGCCAAAAACATGGAAATATGCACGGAAAAAGTACACATTTTTGTAACCAGAAAGTAATGAAATGGATAAGTAACAAGTTTGAGTTATGTCCTATTTTTCTATAAAAACATGCATTTTCATAGAATTCTCATCTCTACTGATCACATATAAAAAATATTGATCACTCATGGGCTTTGAAGGCAACCACTTTTATGAGTAGAAGAAGTCACGTTATAACTCCCATTTGAATTGCGTGGAGCAACTGTACTTCCATCTAGCGGTCGCTACTAGTCGATAGTAGCGATCTTGGTGGTTGTTCTCTTCTATAAGTTACCGTTTTTAACATTGAGATGGTTAATCTGTTATTTATGTGATCTGGGCTCAGAGGAAATAAATCGAGAGATCGAGGAGCGAATGTTAATCTAAAAATATATTTTCTGTCCTCTTTAATAATTATAGTTCTCTTGACTTTCATATGTCAACTGAAAAATCATTATTATTAAGTTTTTTCATAATTTTTTTGTAATAAAATTGATATTAACGTACATTAACGTATCTAATTGAAGACTGTAAATATTTTGTAATAAAATAGATATTGGCGTAATTTAAAGTATGATTATAGGCCTAAGACTAAATCGAAATGCATATTTTCTATCCTATTTTTTCGAACAATGTCCTCCTTTTTATCGATGTGAATCTTGTCACCCTAAGAAACCAATGTGTGAAAATTAGTTACATCTATGGGGTGATAGAGAAGATTCGAGAAAGGAAGTAAAAGTGGTGATTTTAAGCACAAAAAGATGCTGCTAATGCATTGCAGATCTGAATAATAATAATAATAATAATAATAATAATAATAAAAATGAACAAGTAAAAGTTATGTATTATAGCATTAATTATTAGGTCTATGCACAATAATTATACAGGGATATACAAAACTCCAAAGTTTTCGGGCGCCATAGGAGCCTGTCGGTAAATTGGACTATACAACTGGCTTTATATGTATGAAAAAAATTGTTCCTTCGATTGCTTTTGTTAACATTATGTATTTTTTTACTTGATTATTTAGCGACGCTATATAAACTGCTAAAATATTTGTCGTCGATGGAATTGGTGATAGCGAGGTGGTATTTGGCGAGATGAGGCTGAGGATTCGGTACCATAGATTACCTGACATTCGCTTTACAGGTGGGGAAAACTTCGAAGAAAATCCACCCAGGTAATCGGCCCAAGCGGTAATCGAACCTACGCCCGAGCGCAACTCCTGATCGACAGGCAAGCCCTTAGCCGGCTGAGCTATGCCGATGGCATTATTATGTATTAATCATAGCAGCATAAAATAAATAAATACTATTGTCTTGTACTTAACTGTTCATCATTCACCCATATCAATCCACTAAAATTAAATAGGGTTACTCGAAAGTAACGACAGAGTTCAAAGTCCGTGAACTGTTGAGTAAGAAGCTATAGGCCAGTTATGTCAACTGATGCCCATAGGCACAAGCGAGCGCTTTAGAGCTCAGAGGAGCCTGAGCGCTTTACAGCGAAAAGGAAAGAGACAGACGAAAGAGGTAGTATACGCCGCTTGGTCAAGCTGTATACAGGGATGGCCAGGACTGATTCAATGGATAAAGAGAAGAGAACTTATTAAAACTATATTCATGGTAATGTTTAGATTTTTCTGAGAAGTATAATTGCATTATAAGAATGTAAGTTTTAATTTTAATGCATAATTTTCTTAAGTTTGCTTTTTTATTCAAAAGGATTATTTTCTGTATTTTTTTTTTTACAGGAAAGTGAAATTATCATATTATGTTTGTGTAGTAGCCCTAGGTACTGAAACAAGTTTTCGTAAATCTAGTATATCGCAAATACGTACAATTGAACATAGTGCATTACAAATTTTGAAAATATTCGCATGGAAAATGTTTGTAAGGAAATGAATTAAGAAAGCAACTATTGTTACATCATAAACAAAAGATATGTGTCGATGTGTTGTAAAAAAGTCAGCTCTATAGCTTCAGCAGAATTCGAGAAAATAATTTGATATTCTGATGGTAGGAAGTTGCGCACTATTATCACCTTGAAATCATAATGCGATAAGAGTTTTGTTATGTAATATTAGTTACAGTTAAAACATATACCTAGGTAACTTTGCTTTGTACTGTAATATTGTTTTGATTAGTTTATTGATTACTTTTATAAGGCTAAAGATACCATCAATATCAATTCTAATTTACCATGTCAAACTCAGTCTCTTTCCTTGGAATATCACTTTCTTTATGAATGATGTGTTTCATTCACTTAGTACAGTACAGTTAAACTGCTATGGAATTTATATGAATTTTCCTCCTTAAATCTTCATTATGCTTATTAAAGTTTAAAATACAACTGCAGTATTAAGAAATTGTTGTAAATACTTTATTTTATAAACAATATAGATAATATCAAACAGAAAGAAGCCATATAAAAATAACGACATAAAATTTCATGTTCCATTTAAAGTTTGTACACCACTGTCTTCTTAATCCAACAGGCTGCTTATTCATATACGTGCATAATCCTTCCTCCTTGATGCCCGCGCACGAAGTCTAGGTCAGAAAATGCGCTTGCTTTGACATCACTGTCTTACACCTAACTTTGCACTATAATATTAATTTTGATTAAATGATTTAACTTGCAAGAAAATGTAATTGAAATGGAAATTGTTGATAGAATGACATTTTCAAGTAGGAGAGTGTTGTGAAAAGCTTGGGGCTACCGTTGTTCTTGTCAACCACAACTGTCATTTGAGTTAACATCGGAAATTGGCCCCGAGGTCACGAAATGTCAGTCGCACGGTCTAACATAGGCTTACGTCGTGAATGTGGATAATTGATAGTTGATTCAAATTAATATAATGTTTTTAAATATAGCGAAAGTGGTAATGATGATTCATGATGACGATTACGGTGATAAGATGACAAAGGTGATGATGGTGGTGATGATGATGACTTTATATCGGATAATTTATAATCTAGTGAACCCCTTGATAGTAGCGAAATGTTGAATGGAGCAATTCCTGAACTTCTGACACCAAATAATTTACCTCTGTACGTTCTTCTCGGCATTACTGTATTCCACTAAAGACTGTTTAATTAATTTAATTGGTGTAGGACAGATAATACAATGCATGTTCTGTAGGTACTGATTGAGACTTGTACAATTGAATTGTTAGGAATGTGCATTTAAACTACAGTATATCAGGATAAGAGAGACACGTCCATTTCAGAAACTCTTGCTAAGTTTCTAGCATATGAAAGCGGTACTCTCATCAGTTCCATTTACTAAAATGAACGTACTGAAGAACATGTCATTTACAGCTGTTACGACAAATTTATTTTGAAGTACATTGTTTCCAGTGCCTTTCTGTGACAAGACTGCCATTGAAATCTGCATCCTTGACTCTTTATGTACGGTGGCTTCAGTAATATTACGTCCGCTTAGAAAGTCAGCTGTGCCGCATTTCATGCTACGCAGAGAAATATATTTGTCTCCTCTCATTGAAACTGGGATTGAGCCTGTGGCTCATAGCGCTGGCCTTCATCTAGAGCAGTGGTCGACATTTCTTGACTCGCGACTCAAAACCTTAATACACATGCATGCCATATTAGTGATTAATCAGCATAGATCTTATTTATGCAATATGAATATTTTAACTAAATTTCAAAACTCACGATTAAATCGAAAACTTTAAGCAATGGAAACATTTCGAAAACGAATTTGAAATTAGCGCGATGATTTCTATGGGAATTCGCAGTTCTAACAGTCAAATGTTTAGTCACTCTGCATACGAAAGTACGCCAGGCGAAAATGCTCCTTTGTTTAACTCACCATAACTCTGAAACTAATAAAGATTTTGAATAGCTTTGATCCCACGTCTAAAGCGAAAAATAAAAGTTTGTCGCTTACCAACTTTTGAGGGTATCAGTGTCTATTTTGAGCAGGTCACTTCGAAGTTAGTATTTTTTCTTACGTTCCAAAAATGATTTTGATTTCGATTTTTTCTTTGCTTTCCTTAGACATTTATATATTAATTCTGAAAATTACAGCTTGATGGATTGGCTATCATAGGAGCTACGACATAATATTTAAGGGTGAGGAAAATAGCATCCTCGTCTGCTAGCTACTGACTACTCTTCACTGATCGCCCGTACCAGTTATGGAAGCTTTCTCACTCTCACTTCTGTATCAAGTTCTGATACACTTCTTACCCGATACCCATTTCAGCGAGTTCTGACGACTACTGGCATAGAGGAAGGACAATGAGCTAATGTCAGCCTACGAATAAAGATCCATCCAGGCTCATTCCTTCGATAATGCGTTACAGGCATTCATTGTGATTTTCTCAAAATCCTCTGTCTCTTTTTAGTAGTCTGGCATTTTATTATTACAGTATTGCCTAATTGGAACAAATAATACATTTTAACCTTAGCAGGAGGTAGGTCAAAAACAAGAGTGGAAAAAAAAATAATAAGGCCGAGAAACCTATATTGTGAAGTAAAAAAATTAAAATAATATATTTTGTATTGACCATGTAGCTGATTAGATATGACATTTCTGTGATATTTTTTGCTATTAAGTTCGGGAATCAAGAAGAAATTTAAAAAAATCTGAAAGTTAATATATTATAAATTAAGATATTCACATACCTGCATCGATGTGTGCAATATTATAATCACAAATAAATGTTCAGTTTTCATACTTCTAAGTGCTGGGTGTTCAGATGATATCCTTACCAAGACTGGGTATATGCAAGAAACTGTTTGCACACTTCCTGTTGTTAACTGTGAGTCAAACACTATAACCTCCACGACGCATGAAACAATCTTGCAGTCTTGTAGCATAAAAGGAAGACAGAATGTTAAAATCCATTGCCACTAACACATTTTATTTGGTGATAAGGAAAGGATATTACGTAAGCTGTTTCACCCAGACGTTGCTCAAGAAAAGAGTTTTTCTTTAAGTAAATACTGTACTACCTTTATTTGTTTCTGTTCTTCACGAAAAGTACATATGGTTTATTCCCTTATCGTGTCCACCTACCGTTACGAAAGTTGTAACATAACAAAGAAGGAAATGGGTTGACGAATCTGATTGTACAGCGGTGTGATCTCGAAATCCATATGCCACTCCTTTCACTCCGAGACGCACCATTCCATTGGAAATACCTACATTATTTAGACACTTACTTACCTTGCGCCAGTATAGAATCATATTAAAAGATACAATAATTATGGCCTCTGATCTGGATCCTAATGTCTTCTAACGGAAGTCTCAGAATATTGCTGTCAGTAGTAGTAGTAGTAGGAGTAGCAGTATTGTAAATGCTAGTATTATTAGTGAAATTATTGGGGACCATTAGTGTGGTTTTAGGCGTAATAGATCGACAATTTATCTGATTTTTTGTATTCGACATATATTGGAGAAAAAAATGGGAGTATAAGGGTACAGTACATCCTATTCATAGATTTCAAAAAGGCATATGACTCGGTTAAGGGAGAAGTTTTATATAAAAATACTTATTGAATTTGGTATTCCCATGAAAATAATTCGAATAATTAAAATGTGTCTTAGTCAAACTTACAGCAGAGTCCGTATAGGCCAGTTTCTATCTGATGCTTTTCCAATTCACTGCGGTCTAAAGCAAGGAGATGCACTATCACTTTTGCTTTTTAACTTCGCTCTAGAATATGCCATTAGGAAAGTTCAGGATAACAGAAGGGGTTTGGAACTGAACGGGTTACATCAGCTTCTTGTCAATGCTGATGACGTGAATATCTTAAGAGAAAATCAACAAACGATTAGAGAAAACATAGAAATTTTATTTGAAGCAAGTAAGGCGATATAGGTTTGGAAGTAAATCCCGAAAAAAAACAAACAAACAAAGTATATGATTATATCTCGTGGCCAGAATATTGTGCGAAATGAACTATAAAAATTGGAGATTCATCCTTCGAAGAGGTGGAAAAATTCAAATATCTTGGATCAACAGTAACAAATATAAATGACACTCAGGAGGAAATTAAACTCAGAATAAATATGGGAAATTCCTGTTATTATTCGGTTGAGAAGCTTTCGTCATCTAGTCTGCTGTCAAAAAGTCGTAAAGTTAAAATTTATAAAACAGATATGGCCTATTACCGGTTGTTCTGTATGGTTGTGAAACTTGAACTCTCACTTTGAGAGAGGAACAGAGATTAAGGGTGTCTGAGAATAAGGTTTTTAGGAAAATATTTGGGGGTAAGAGCGATGAAGTGACAGGAGAATGGAGAAAGTTACACAACGCAGAACTGCATGCATTGTATTTTTCACCTGACATAATTATAAACATTAAATCCAGACGTTTGAGATGGCAGAGCATGTAGGACGTATGGGCGAATCCAGAAATGCATACAGAGTGTTAGTTGGGAAGCCGGAAGGAAAAAGACCTTTTGGGAGGCCTCGACGTAGATAAGAGGATAATATTAAAATGGATTTGAGGGAGGTGGGATATGATGATAGAAACTGGATTAATCTTGCACAGAATTGGGACCGATGGCGGGCTTATGTGAGGGCGGCAATGAGCCTCCGGGTTCCTTAAAAGTCATTTGTAAGTAAGTAAGTAGTGGGAGTAGCAGTATTGTATTGGTGTGTATGTATTAGAGGGGGCGGACGGAAGTCTTGCTTGTACTGTACAGTACCCGGCCACATTAACCCATTAGTGCTCAGTGTCAAATTTAGTTGGAGTTTGTTTGAAAAAAATTGTAATAAACTTAATATTTGGTTGGCTATATTTTGTGACGGAAGCCCTTCTGTACATATGTTTCCGTCATCTCAGGCACAATCCTTAATTTAAAAATCAATTTTTATTGAGTGCAGACGCAAAATTCTGTAGTGATTTTGAGTGTGTCTACATATATGAAACTAAAATGTAATTGCTGTTGTTGAATCTTATTTCATTGTTTCAAATATCACTAAAATATATTTCAGAATTTAAACTTAATATTTTAAAGGTAGTTATGACAATGGTTTTATTATGGGTGTATCTCACAGTATTGTGAAATCATGTGGCAACTATAGTTGCCAAAGCACTACAATATGCAAAAGTGTGCACATTTATTTCCATGTGCCAGATGATAATTTATTCACTTTGAGCAGATTTTAAACGCAAATCCAGACATTTGATATGGACAGGGCATGTAGCACGTAAGGGCGAATCCAGAAATGCATATAGAGAGTTAGTTGGGAGGCCGGAGGGAATAAGATTTTGGAAGAGGCCGAGACGTAGATGGGAGAATAATATTAAAATGGATTTGAGGGAAGTGGGATATGATGGTAGAGACTGGATTAATCTTGCACAGGATGGTGCCTGATGGCGGGCTAATGTGAGGGCGGCAATAAACCTCCGTGTTCCTTAAAAGCCATGAGTAAGTAAGTGGTCAGTGGCAACTAAAGTTGTCATGAAATTTTAGCATCTTCTGATGTTTGTGGAATTCTTTTATTGTATTTTTCCCGTTACATGAACGATGCGTAGTTCAGGTATATATGAAAAATGTAGAACATTAAAAGGAAAATGGTTCTGAGCACTAATAGGTTAATAGTATAGTGCGATCGAGAAGTCTCTCCGCAGTGCTTGTGTAGCCACGGTGTAGCCGAGAATTCACTAGACAAAGAATTCAAGTGGCAACACTGGTCACTAAGCATATGATGGCCTAAGGATGTGAGGTTGTCAAATCGTAATTAATGGGGAAGTGCCAACTTTCTACAGGATTACTGGAACTAATGGAGCTGCGGAGGGACTTTTCGATGGAACTGTAGAATGACGTCTGCACTATATTTTAATTATACTTTTACTGCAGTTTTATATTTAAGAATATAGCTAGGCCTATTTTATATCCACTACATTTTAAGAACACATTTTCAACAATATTTACATTTTTATATTAGAAAATGACAGAATACTATTTATTTAAGCCCATGTGATGTCCATAAATTTTATGGGTCTCCCTTGTGCTCTAATAAGATCTGTAACTCTGAGAGTCATACTCTCAATTATTTAACCTGTTTACGCATTTCCCTTTTCACCATTTCCAAAAATTCTCTATTTTAATCAAATCCGGAGAATTTCCTGGCCAAGGCAAAATACGAACTTTTTCTAACAAAAAGGTTTTTGAACTTTGAACAGTGTGACAAGGTGCTCATCATGTATAACTCTCATTTTAAGATGCGAAAATGTAAATATTGTTCAAAATTCGTTATGAAAATGTAGTGGAAATAATATAGTCTTATTGTTATATATAAAATTGCGGTAAATGCAGAATTAAAATAAAGTATTTGAAAAATTGTAGGTGATTCTATTAATGTGGTTAGGTACTGTAGACCATACAGGCAGTCCATGTGGTGACTTGGACAATAGAAGGTGGAGGCTAGTAGGTGGTGAGTATACTCAGGCCGCACTGCAGGATAGAATGGTCGGTTGCAGTTAGCAGACAACAGCGATATTTCTCGCTCCGTTAAAGATTGGCATTAGCTCCTATGATAGTCAGCCCAACATCGGGCATTCACTATTGGATCTTAAAATAACCTGCGTGTATCAGTGATATCCCTGGGTTGTGTAACCGTCCCTTGGCCAGCTCCGACAACACACACAAAATGCCAGTAAATATCGCCCTACAGATTGAGTACTTTCAGCATAGTTGTGAACGTTTGATAGAAATGCATTAACGTGGTAATTCTCGCCCGACTTCACCTAAGCTTGTGCAACTTACTCTGAACCCATATTTTTTATTACGTGAAAAGAGTTTTAGTGAAATAGTATGTATAAAGTTGAAAGAAACGGGAAAACTTCATCTCTTGTTAATTATTTTATTTCGCTCAATCTCGGAAATTTACGAGTAGTCAGATTTTGGGAATGATAAGTCTATCACTAAGCTACAAGAGGAAATTGTACTGTTTGTAGTGGTATTACTGTTTGTGGCGGTATCAGTATTATTGATGGCATTGTTCTGATAAGTATTATTATTGGCAGTAGTATAACATTTAGCGTTTTGTGTGGTAAAAGCACTAGCATGTTGGTCTTCCATCAAGGCGGTCTTAGTTCGATCTCCCGCCACGTGGTGGTGGAATTTGTAGTATAGAAAGCCCAAGCAAACGTTTTTCACGGGATACAGAGTTGTTTTCGATCTCTGATAACGAATTTGAATGACGTCATGTGCGTCACGAATCACACCGACAGCTGAATTCTTCCGACGCCAAGTACAATTACGTGAAAATCATAGGAGGCTGCAAAAAACGTGGTTTCGTTATTTCCAAGAAAGGCGTCTTGTGTGTACGGTACCTAATAAGACTGGGAAAGCTCGGATGAGATTAATTCCAGAGTGGAAAAAGCAAGCAAATCCACACCCCGTCACAAGTCGCCGCACCCCACGAGATGATACAAATTAATTCCATTCGAATTTTACCAATCCTACAAAGTACACAGAAGATGCCTTTCTTGGAAGTAACGAAACCTCATTTATTGCAGGCTTCTTTTATTTTCACGTAACTGTACTTGGCATCGGAAAGGGTTGTTACGTACCTCTCCTAAAAAGGCTCGATTTTCTTGGGAATTTCTGCTTAGAGTCGCCGTGCACTCTGACAATGAGATCACTCACAACTGGTCTGTCATAGTTCAGCTGTCATGTGACTCCTGAGGCACATGATCTTCAAATTCGTTATCAGAGATCGGAAATAACCCTGTACTCTCTCATTTCATCAGCAATCTCTATCTGCCAGTCATTTCATGTATCACCTGCAATAATTAAAGACTGGAGATAGTACAGATTTTCGATGCTGATAAAGGAAGGGCTCCGACCTCTGGAGCTCTTGAGGTACATTCATTCATTCATTCATTCATTCATTCATTCATTCATTCATTCATTCATTCATTCATTCATTTATTTTATTCCATAGGTCTTACATGAGCAATGAAGCTTTAAGATGTGGAACATGTCAACATTTTACAATATTACAATTACAATTTTTACAAATTTTTATAGTTTTACAATTTAGTAATTTTCTACAATTTTTACAATTTTGTACAATTTTTTTACATTTTTTTACATTTTGGCGAGATGTAGTGAGATGAGATGAGGTCCGAGGATTCGCCAAAATATTACCCGGCATTTGCCTTTTCGGTGGGGGAAACCTCGGAAAAACCCAACCAGGTAATCAAATCAAAGGGGGTAATCAAATCAAAGGGGTTGATGCCAAGGACTCGCCATAGACCATCCGGCTTCAGTCCCACGGCTGGGGAAAACCTCTGAAGAAACCAAAGTCCAAAGGGGGATCCAACCCAAGCCCGAACGCAGCTCCGGATGAGCAGCCCAGCGAGTCTGCCGACTGAGCTACATCGATGGCTCTACTAAAAGTATACAATACAAAGCCAATGAGATTATTAAATTTACAAACGCAAACGATCATTCATAAGTTGAGCTATATTATAATACAAAACAATTTAATTAAATTTAAGGCATAAACAATTCAACCAGTTGTGATATACAGAAATTGATAATACATATCATGCAAACTACTTCAAATTACAAACACAAACAATTTATCAGTAGAGCAATATAGATTACTATTCAATTTAAAGCATATACAATTCATCGGCCAAAACTATACAAATATATACAATACAAAGTAGCATACTTTCATTAAGCTATACAAATTTGTGCAATTAATATCAAGTAGATTAATTCAATTTATAATCATAAACAATTCATCAGTTGAGCTATACATATTACCATTCAATTTACAGTAGGTCTATATACAATTCATCAGTAGAGCTACACAGACTAGTAATCATTTTAAGAACATATACAATTCATCAGCCAAACTATACAAACATATACAATCAAATTAGTTCAATTTACAAACTTATTTTCGTTAAGCTATACAATTCATATGAAGTAGATTAATTCAATTTATAAGCTTAAACAATTCATCAGTTGACCTATACAGTATACTATTCAATTTACAGTACATACAATTCATCAGTTATGCTAAACAAAAAATACAATACATAGTAAACAGATTACGAGACTGGAGATGAGACCTCGCTCTTTAGGGCTAAGGCAGAATCAACTGCCTGTCAGCATCGGGTTCACGAATGTCATCTGGGCCTCCAGTCGGACTTGTACAAACATCGTATGTACTGCATATGGACCAATGCAAAGCTAATTCATTGAAAGGATATATTCTTTGTCGAGACCTCGAAGCCAAGCGAAGCAGCATATTTATCAGAAATACTGTTAGCTGACACTTTATCATTATTTCGTGAAAATTAATGTAAACGGAATGTGGGCAGGATTTATTTTCGAATTCTTTCCTGAACCGACAATGACTCCATTACGAGTAGCTATTTATAGTTAGGGACGGTATTTTTTGGTGAAGTAGAATGGGTGATTTTGTGTTAAACGTGTCAATATTTCGGTGGAATTTTCTTGAAATAAGTTGACAATTCGGTAGGTATTTCGTGAAGTAAATCGTCACTTAATTGTGTTGTTATGTTATGTTTATTATAAAATGTTTCGTTACTTTTTCTTTCTTTATACACATTAATTATCAAAATCGCCAAAATATAAACTAAGTATGGATTATAGACTGTCCGTACGAAAATGTGTATTTGCATGTGTGCAGAAAAGCCCCTCTCACCATCTACATGAAATGTAGGGAACCACACTTCGTGCAAACAATTCCCACCAAATTCATTGCAGTTTTATATTAATTCTCTCCAAACCTCTTCGCTTTAAAATATAGCCTCCGAGCATAATATACTGCAGCAAAGGTTGGGAACATGTTATAAAGAACATTCTTCAGTTTTCGCTGCAGTCGGCTACAGCAATCGATCTTTTTTTCTGTAGCCATAAGTATTGTAAAAGTGAGTCTAAGCAATATCCATAGAATGATTTCAGAAATATTGGCGTTACCAATGATTGACACATGGACTGAAAAAAGTTACACTGATGTTTTTAAAAATATTGAACAATATTTCGGTGTGTACAGTATTTCGTAGCTTTTGCGATAGAAGGGCTACGGTATATTTCATGATTGTTAACATATTTCGCACAGTGATCCAAATATCGCTTTATTTTGTGAGCTTGGTATCCTTAACCCTTAAATTCACAAAGTATCCTATAGGATTAATAGGCTATCTATATATGTAATTTGAACTGGTAATGGAAATTACGGGAAAACGGCTGAACGGATTTCAATAAATGATCCCTCATTTTGAAGCTTGGAACCCAAAGTTTTTCAGAAAAATAGTAGTTTTCAGTAAAATGTCATTTTTTCCTACATCATTTTCCTATTTTCCAAAATCCACCTTTCGTCAGTTTTGAGAACCAATTAATTGCATATCATAATAAAACAAAACACACACTGTAATAGACAATAGACTATTACACGAAGGCATGAACTACAGGATTGCTGACATAGAGTTCAGATGGCTCAGATTCTGTCACAGCATAATGTCAATATGTCGATCTTCATTTGTGTAATTTTTTGATAACGTATAAAAATAATTTACAGGTCTGATTCTCTGGTCTGTAGTTTTCTGAGTACAGCTGTGTATTGGATATTAAGAACTACAAAACTTAAGAATGTTTGATGACATTATTACCATTAAAAATGAAATATTATTATAGTTAATGCAACACATAATGATATACTGATGATATGAAAGTGAAACCTTTTGGAGCTTTAAGTAAGTAGACGCAGAGAAAGAATATTTTATATTAGATCTTCATTTTTATAATTTACTGAGTAATGGCTGTATATATGTTACTGAAAAGTATAAAACTTACGTAAGATAACAATATTGTTATTAAAAATGAAATACTTCTGTAGTTATTAATCACGTAGTGTGGGTCTTTTTCATATTTTTAATGGCAGTGTGGTATAGATATGTATATGATGTCTGATTCTCTCATTTTTGTTTGGTAGTAATTAAGTCATGCTTCCTATTTTAGCTGCGTCTTTAGACTGTATAAAAATTAATTTAATATTTCTTTGGTTTAATAGATTAGATTTGTGATCGCTGCCAAGCATATTTTGTTGAAGGGAAAATAGCATGTCATTTCACTTCTTGCTACCGTGATGAGTAAGTTTATTTCCCGCAACCAGCAACGAATGAAATACTGAAACTGCTAACGATTTACATGAACAATTTTATTTAGGGCGCATATAAGATTCTACAACTCTGACATATCATTCGTCTCATTTTCCGCATCTCAGAAATAGATTCCTCACAACAGCCTATATTACAGAAAATATACGGGATAACATTCATTGGTACACAAATTAATCCAGCAGCATTTGGTAGATCAGTATTGTCTGGAGGAAGCGCAAAAATTACAATTCCTAAGAAAAGACCAAAAGGTATTAATTACTTATAAAATAAGAGGACAACAAGATTTTGTAATCTCTTGATCACCTCAGCAAGATCTCTTAGTGGGAAAAAGTGATTCTGCCCTCTACATTTCAGGGTAGTTCAGGAAACATGCAGCAGCTATACCAAAATGCTAAGTCTTTTGTTCAAAGCATGACAAACCTTACATTTTCTTAACTTTCACCTACAATCCGCAATGACCTGAAATACCTACTTCAGTACTCCCACATGAAAAACTCGCTGATCGTCCTGACATTGTTACTTGCGATTTTGCATTGAAACTCAAGAACTGAAGACGGATAGGTTCAAGGAAAAGTATTTGGCACAAAAAAATTTCAGAGGAAGTATGTTTCATTATTATGGAAGGAAATAACTTTCAAAATGTCTGGTATTCTTCATTGAAAATAAATCTGAATAATTTTTATTTTAATTTCTTATGGACTTAGTTTGCAGCATTTGCTGCACAAGCCACTAGTATGCTATAATTTTAATAGAAAAATAGAAAAAATTGTTAGGGAAATTAAATTTAACCGAAATTTCACAATGTTATAATATTGTACAACATAGTATAAAATATGGACATTGGGATAGTGTGTTTTCTTTACAGTCCGACACGGTTTAATGAACTAGTGTGAGAAATGAAGTTTTGCCAATTTAAGGGTCCGAGGATTGGTCTATTTGCTTGAGAGTAGCCTATATTAACATTAACAAGACCTTACAAATTCACAATTTAAAATATTATAGCTACATTACAAATCCAAAATTTAAAATATGCATTACAATTCCACAATTTAAAAGTAATAGAATATCTGAGGTTCTCTATAAGGGTTAAAATAGATGTGTAACTTTATCATCGAAATGATAGCCGTCCAAATCTTGGATTTAAAATATCGGCATCCTAATCAATTCAAATGAACAAAAAAGAAAATTTAAATTAATGTTAAAAATACATAAAGAAAAAAGAATGTTCTGCGACAAGATTTGGTAGCTATCAAAACGATAAAAATTTATTTATTTTATTTTTTTTTTTCGTTGTTGGTAACTCTATTGCATCTATTAGATGCTTTATGGTTGTGCTAACAGATGGAGTTACTTGTCAACAATGTGACGCTGAAACGTGTGTTCAGGTTACTGCCCAGCGACAGTCCTGACGTATTTTTATATTGTGATGATTGGTTAATTTATATTAACCCGGCACACTCACAATCATACAAATTTCCAGACTCTAGACACCCAGGGAATTCCTCTTCTTCAAGAAAAATTCACCGAGAGCCTAGCCCGGGAATCGAACCCGGGACCTCCTGATCTGGAAGCCAGCATGCTGACCAACAGACCACGGAGGCAGTCTAAAAATTTATTGAAAATAAATAATATACATTCAATATTATAAAGATGAATAGAGATGGTGATTGATGATGTTCAATGAAGATTTTAAAATGGTAGCTGCAATTGTCTGAAGAATCTTATCAGGAACTTTTAATTTTCTTCCTGATCTTGGTGAGGTTGCCATAGCCAATGAATGTTAAACTTACATTTTTTTAATACTATATTGATCGATCAGCGCATTTAGCGCTATACAGATCATTTCTAATTAAAATATAAATACAATACATGACACTGAATTGAGGGCAGCCCAGAAACAGTAACATTTAAAATGACATGAAAAATGTCATATTTCACAGAATGAAAATTTAAAAAAATACAGATATAAAAATGGACTAAGAAAATTAAACTGTAATTTGAATTGAAATTAAAATGTCGCCGTAAAATCTTCAGAGAACCCTTCAAAGCTATAATAAAAATTTCCTTAATTTTTGTTGTTGGGACTCCAAATTTATGAGAGAATGACACAAATTGTTTTGTTATGGTCCCTCTTGCGCCCACCATTAATCCGATGACTTCTATATCCCTGAATTTACATGATGCTTTTTAATAAGAGATGGTGGGTTCATAAATTCACCTTTTCTCTAGATTAACCTCCTCAGGTTGATTCTCATGCATTTCGAATCTGATGGTCGGATCCAGAATATAACCTTTTGTCTCTCCAGATTTAAATGTTATAATATCAATACGCCTATGACTATACGATATTCCATGGACTTCTTCATAGATAGTGTAGCCATTGGACTGAAGGCATGAAGGCATGTTGCGATTACAGACCTGATTTTGTGATGTCTGCTGTTACGAAGACTTTCGCCAAATGGGCATGAACCCAAGACATGAGCCCAAGTTTCAACCTCACTGTGGCATCGCCTACAGTGGTTATTGTCTTGAGTTCTGCCTGGAATAGCGCGTACAGGAGCAACAGTTTAGGTATTTGAAATGGTTAATGTAACAAAGAAACTAATTATTGTTGAAAGTTTTCTAAGAGTACTGGTTTTAGATCATTAATAGGATTAAGAAGTTGTTGTTCATGAACTAAAAGTCACCGAGTGTAATATATTGGCCGTTGGGAGGATTTTTATGTCTGGTTCATAAGAACAAATAACTGAGTCACACAGACTGGAGCATGTATCTTGCAAACCGCGCTCTGGCACGTTGTAACGGTGCTGGCAGTTAACAAATATTGTTATTATTTCGTTTTGATATCGCTACCGGTCTTATATGCCATTAACACATTAGAATACGGTTTACAGCATGCATTCTGTAGTCCATTTGAGGCAGTTATATTTTGTTAGATTTCTGAGTCTTTTTACTAGGTACTTCTAGAAACCCTTACAACGGACCACACATCCATTATGGTATAATACACTGGATGGTATTATTGGCTTTTGGTGCATGCACTTTCTAACCATTATGACAACACTGGAATACAAACGATCGTTAAATTTACAAGTGCCATATATAAATCAGAGTGTGGGAAGGAGAAGAAGTCAACATTACCGTTTGTTCAGTACCTTTCAATTGATTATTGAAGAGTTTTACGCTGCATAGGGTTGTCCGTATATTAATAAACCATTAACTTGCTTCCAACCTCGTAAATTTTTCCGAGTGTTTGTGTGTAACTCTTATTCAGAATGAGGAAAATAATTTTAATTCCATACTAATAATGGGCGTTGTATAATTTCTTATTTATTTTCCAAAATTTTTGCCAAAATAACATTGTCATACAGTTTTCAAATCAAACAGAAATTTATTGTATAGAGCTCTCGACAAGCTCCACATCATAGGCTAAATCATAAAATATGTTCAGTATTATCTCCTTCGATTTCCAAACATGACTGAAGGGGGAACTTCATGTTAATTACGATGCGATGCCGCATGTCGGCGGTAATTTCACGACACTTTTCCTCCATCTGGGTTCGTAAATTTTGAAGGTCGCGAATTTTCACTTCGTGTACCTTTTCGTAAAGATAACCCCTGAAAGAAAAGTCACCAATGGGGGAAGATGTTGAGGCATGGCTGAAGGAAAGACAACGCATTCCAACACTTTTCACTCAGCTTTGTTTAGCGATAAAATGTGTACTGGGGTCAAAAATCGCCAAGAAAATTTACTGGAGTGTACAAGGGAATGCTGTGAATATAAATATACTCGTACTAATATTTGAAGTTATATTGAATATAAATCATTGGGAATATCAGCTGTTCTCTTGTTGAACACCAATCTTCCAGAGACACCATGTGCAGTATTTTATGGACAATGTTTTGAATTTCACCTAATATCTTGCGTCATTCAGCTGCTGTAGGATTGTTGGGTGTGCGACAAAAACTCGTTCTTTAAGGTAACCTCACAATCACAATCGCCCAGATTGAGATCTGGAGGTCGTGGCGGTCATATTGTCGAAAAGTGCCTACTGATGTCATGATCGTCGACGATGCTTTTAGTCCACCGCTGTGTAGTAATGGTTAGTACGCCTGACCATGAAACGAGCGGTTCCGGGTTAAAATCCTGGTTGGGGAAAGTTACCTGTTTGGGATTTCATCCGAGGTTTTCCCTAACCCAATAAGAGCAAATGCTGGGTAACTTTAGGCGTTGGACCCTGGACTGATTTCGCCGGCATTATCACCTTCATCTCATTAAGACATCATATATCCGTAGCAGTTGAAAAAGCATCGTAAAATAACCAATTAAAACAAAAAAGATGGGTTTAATTGTATTGCAGGGGTGTCCGCCATATTATATGAAGATGATATTTTCCAGGTCAACATTCCTCAGTTTATGGGTGAATAAATTCTATATCATACTGTAGTAGCTCTCCCCATTTAGCTATTGCGATGGTTTCATTGCATTATTGTCATCATCGAACAAATATGGGCCAATGAGAAATTGCGAAGTGAAGTCACACTATATAGGCCTAGTGACTTTTAAATCCTGAAGAGCTTATTGAATTAAAATCTGGGTATCATATTCACACCAAAGTCTGTATTTACGCTATAACTCCATTAAGAAATAAATGTGCTTCGTCTGTTTAGAAAACTTTCTTCAGTAATGGTTATTAAATTGAATCCCTGTTAACAAAAAGCAAAATCATGTATTTTCTGTTTGCCACTGAGTTTCAGTGAGAGCAATAGATTTTGTTCATAATGTTACAAATTTAAACTGTTTTCTTAACATTCTAAAGACCTGTACTATAATTCATTTGATGACGTCTGGACACTTCACTAGCACTACTAATTCCATCCTTAATCATTATTTTTACTTATTTCATTACTTGTCTGAAGCACTTCAGCAAACACTGTCTTCACTGATTACCTTTCTCTTCTTGATTTCATTTTTAAGAGCAACAGAAAATTTTCTCCAAACCTCCTGATCAAATTCCGGTAATTACGAATGGAACATGTGCCTTCTCTTGAAATGTTAAATGCTCTAAATTCACTTAGACCTTGAGAAACATTGTTATTTGTGTCATAATAGCATTGGAGGAGCGATACCCTAATTTTTTTTTCAGAACAGTGACGTGAAACTTACAAATCTTTGTAGCAATATTAATAAATTCAGTAATGGCTTAATCAACAAAATTCTGACTACACAAAATAAAGAATAACAAACGGAAACCCTTTTTGGTTTTCGAAATCTGTGAAGGTTTTGTTTCTTTGTACCTCATATGTAATATTTACAATGCTTTGAATTTTGAAGTGACATTCGAATGACCTAATATTAGAACGATAGTTGTGTACCTAATTTTTGCAATAATGTTCGTAATTTTCCTTGATGCTAAAATCCTCCAGAGATGGATTGATCCTGCTAGACTGATTTCTCAGTCGCAGAAGTCAATCCATCTTACGATCTTCATCTTAACAAGCCTTATCGGTATGTTGTGCTACGCTATGACGGTCAAAGACCAGAATGTTTTTCGTCACATGAGCAACAATGATTCGTAGTACTTCTGGTATGAGGCAATGCATAATGCCTACTGTGAGTTTTGCTTGCAGGTGGACAGAAGACACTTCTAACAACTTGTGTAAATTTAAGAAACATTCTTTAAACTTATAATGTTTTTTTTTTTATCAGTTTGTAACTCTATTTGTAATAATTTGCCTATGGTGAAGCGAGGAAATGACACGTCTCCAAACATAATGTTGTTTGTCAATAAGATCTTATCTCGGTATCCCCAACCACTTGTCATAGCTTTTGTATTAAGTTCTGATGCACGCTGTATTTTACAGTATATATGGGTTTACTGTATAAATTTATTAAATGTGGACAGAATCAGTCTAGTAATTTCTGAGAAAATTCTGTAAATAGAGTGAAAGAAAAAAAGGTCATGCCTGAAAGCAGAATTTACAGACATTAGAAATTAAAATGAAATATATTTTCGTAAAAGTTATTGAAAAGTCTAGTGAGAAAGTAAGCATATACAGGGTCCGACAATGGGTTCTGATGAATTTCAAGAGTTAAGGACCGTTGATTAAACATAAACACAGTCACTTTAGAACACTAAGCCAAGAGATAATAGGGTAGGGTTGCCAGCTCCACAAAAGTTTAGAAATATCAAAATATGGTCTGGACAATATCATTTATTGGCATATTCTTATTTTTTACTAGCCGTACCCGTGCGCTCCGCTGCACCCGTTAGAAATAAATATAAAGTAATTATATAATTAAAATAGGACTTTGATCCAGGGAACATTCGTGTTTGATAGAAGGATAAATAATTTATTATGTTACTTAATTTAAATTGAATTAAAAAATTAAAATGCGATCATTTTGATCCAGAGACCACTCATTTGGTCATAAAAATTAATTTAGGAAATACAGGAAACGAATATACAGAATAGCCTATCAAGTTTTCTGAACATAAGAATCTATTTTAATCTTACCTGTCCTCGATTCACTCAGAAGTTACTGTGATAACATTATAGCATTATGTCCATCTAGAGAAACTACACTTTCCAATGGTGAATTAATAATTAATTATACAAATCGGTTAATTTAGCATCCGATATTACTTCATAGCAATGCAGAAACATTATCTGTAGGCTATCTTTCATAGCTTTCGATTGTTGCTGTCCAAGGCCCCTTATAGACGAAGTCATTTGTTTTTTAATTCATTACACGGCCTTAGATGGCAGTTATTTTAATTTTAAAACTCATTTATCTCATTAAATATCAGTCCTATCAAAATTTTTCAAGGAATAAAACTTATCGCAAATTATTTTTAAAGAAACGTTTGTTATGTAACATTTTTCACAAAAATCAATAATAAGCGAGATATTTCGATTTATTTAATTCAGGCCCCCTTATAACCCCCCTTTTAAATAATGTATTATGAATGCCATATAGCCTAAAATCTAAGTTACAAAGAACTTAATTTATATTCCAATTTTCATCGAAATCGGTTCAGCCATTATCGCGTGAAAAGGTAACAAACATACAGACAGACAGACAGACATACAAACAAAAATTCCAAAAAAGCGATTTTTGGTTTCAGGGTGGTTAATTATATATGTTAGGACCAATTATTTTTGGAAAATCGAAAATTACCAGAAAAATTTCAGCTACAGATTTATTATTAGTATAGATTATCAAGCGCTCCCTTCGATGTCTTATGATCTCATTCGGAAATTGTTCATGACACGTTGGTTCTGACGAGTTTTGCGGAACTGTAAAATGCAATGAGAATAACAACATGCACTGCATTACATGAACAGCCAAGACACAATGAAAAAGTGAGCGTATGATATGCATTTCTCCTAGAGTCTTCATTGGACCCTACTTTTTTCAAGATAAAAATTAAGATAATTATTACAGTGAATGATGAAAGGTATCGCCAAATGTTTATGGACATTGAGAGACGCACTAAACATGGACAATTGGTTTCAACAAGACCGCGCTGCGGTCCATGCTGGCATAGACACGCTGCAGAAATCTTCTCTCTGTACGCTTACTTCTCGGTTTGGCGATATCAACTGGCCAGCTCGATCCCCAGACTTTACAGCTGCTCATTTTATTTCATGACGATAGCTCAAAGAAAGAGTGTTTCAAACCAGACCACACTGCATTCAGGATCTGAAGAAAACGATACAGGCACAAGCCCCAGGTTTATTGGTTACAATTCCAGCAAATTATAAGATACGGAGGGGATATTTGAAATGTGTAATTTTCAAAAGTTATAGCGTAACATCCAAATAAATTTGATTGCTCAAGCCATATGTGTTATTTTGATATTTCTAGACCTTACAGGAACTTTAGAACAGCATGCTGAAGAAATTCGTCAGAACTAACTGCCGGACCATGCACTTAAAATGCATTAAAATTGTTGTAATTACGTATATTATAACAAATATGTTTATAAAATGTGTTGTGTATAGGGTATTCTTAAATATTTTCGATTGTAAAACTTCTGTAGCAAATATTTCATTTCATTGTTCGGTGTGAATAAAACTTGAAGTCAAAGAAACAGTGACGCTGTGACAGAAGAATACTAGCTAAGTTTACATTAAATACTTGAATTTAAGACGTCATACACTGAAAGAGCCACAGGAGCTTGAAATGCTGCAGTCCAATGATTATCTTTGTACATGAACTAATTTTCATCACAAATTCCCTTTTTTGTTTTTACATTTATCTTCCGTCTTATTACTAGGTTTGTTCTGTGACTTTGGGTAGCACTTCCTTTTCTTTTCCTGTTTGGATTTACTTTTCTCGCATGCATTTTCTAATTTGTATTTCTTTTTCTGCTGCTTCCCACAAATGGAAGGTTTCTTCTGCACCGTTATTTCTGGGATTTTTGGACATATTTCTTCAACTTTCTGCTTGGTACAAACTACTTTTGTTTTCGGTTCATGTTTTACATCGCACTTCGATCTCTTCTCCTTCTTTTTTTCTTTTGTGTCACAAAATGATTTAGTTTCCTTATCTTTTTTATCACAGACAGAATCTTTCTTTTTATTCTTCTCCCCTCTTTCACAAATTGATCTTCTCTTTTTCTCTGTCCGTATACAAACTGATTTTTTCGGCTTCTTTTCTTTCCCATTACAAACTGATTTCTTCTTTTCCTTTTCTTTCCCATCACAAACTGATTTCATCTTTTTCTTTTCTTTCCCATCACAAACTGATTTCATCTTATTCTTTTCTTTCCCATCACAAACTGATTTCTTCTTTTTCTTTTCCTCCTTTTTACCACAAATAGCCCTTTTCCGTTTAGTATAATCGGTGCAGCGCGTCATTTCCTCCGGTATTACCCATCTGTCGAAATCAGCCTCAGATATTCCTTCTTTTGTGGCTGCCTCTTTGAGTGTAAAATTTTCTTTATGCGCCATGACTGCAATTTTCGCGGCCTGAAAAATGAAAATATAATTACTTACGGTTATAGCCTAAGTAAAGTACAGTATTTTCTATTAGAGATTAAGAGAACTCGGCTTCACTATCCAACAGAAAAGAGGTGATGCATCTCCATCGCACAGAAATTGATATTTTGAGCTTAGCAATCACTTGCTCAGCGTTTTTACATGCTTATTCTATTAATTATAAAGAGAAAGGAATGAAAAAGGACAAAATATCAATTTCGAAATTTTCTCGCAAATACATTATTTCTGCACCTCTGATATCAAAGAAGTTTTTGAACATGCCACCTGGCTATGGAAAGAAATTTCTTATAAATTATTTGACATATTTTCTGTATATTCAGTATCTACGTGCCTACAGGGTGTTAAAAAGTATCCAATAGTTTAGGAGATTATAGTATGCATCAAAACAAGAAAATAATGTCTAATAAACATGAATCCTACAACATATACTCTCTGAGATCCGAACATTGATCATAGGAGGTTCTGAATGTGACGTCCATTCATGGCAATGCATTCCTCTGCCCTTCGGCGTAAGGAATCACGCACTCTGAAATTAACCATAGCGAAAAGTTTAGGATATTTAGAGCAGGCCACGGTGTGGGGCCTCTCCGATCAATCCTCGGTCCTGAAATGTAAGCGTCAGGTGTTCACTCACATTGCGGAGAAAATGTACTGGTTCGTCATCGTGCATGAACCACATCTGTTGTCTTTGCTGACATGGCACGTACTCCAGCAAGGTAAGCAATATGTTAATAAAAAAGTCCTGATAACGAGTTCCAGTTAATCTCTGTGGAAGCACGTATGGCCCTTAATCTATCGCCAAGAACGTCTGCCCATACGTTGATTAAGATAGGTGCTGATGCTTTGTTTCTTCAACTGTATGAGGATTTTCATCAGCCTACACATGCTGATTACCAAAATTCACAACACCATCTCTGCTCAACCCTTCTCATATCCGCAACCGAACTTTTGTTTTCAGTATTCCTTGCGACGTATCAGTATTCCATGCCGGTGTGTCAAATACGGTATAATTATCTGGCAGTCTGCTGTATTGTAGGGCAGAAAATTGTATTGCCACAAATGGACGTCGCATTGAGCACCTCCTATGAACAAGTGTTCAGATCTCAGAAAGTAGGTGTTGGAGGACCCATGTTTATTAGATATTATTTTCTTGTTTTGATGCATACTATCGCCTCCTAAAATATATGATACTTTTTTTTAACACCTGTATTTTTGTTGGGAATGAAACCCATAAAAAGTGAACATGGCGAGGAAATTTTTAAAGAATTAGGGCTACATATTTACAGTTCTTGGGAAAAGTGACATAAGTCAGTTTTCACAAACCTTTTTTAATAATTTATTGACAACTTACACTGGTTTATGTCGATTTGATTTTTTTCTGTATGAATTATTGTATTGGGAGCAATATCTATGTATTTTGTTTCCAAGCGAACAGATGTTCTGTAATTTGTCAAATTATCAAAAAAGGTTTGTGGAAACTGACTTGTGTCACTTTTCCCGAGCACTACAGATAAGTTATAAACTATTAGAAATATACGAAGGCGAACTAGATTATGCTGCATATTATTTTATTGTTTTAAGAAAATTTTAATCTAGCCTATATTGGTTTAACATTTAATTTGTTAATATGTTTTAGTATTTATGTTTAGGAATGTTTTTAGTTTATTTATTGTTTTTATTTTATTCGTTATTTGTGTTAAAGTTGGTATTGCTTTCTTGACTTCATTAGTCTGTATAAGGCCCACATGTGTCAAATAGCATGGGCAGATATATCAATTCATCAGGAAATGAAAAGCCACTTTGTTAGGGTAAGAGTAATGATGAATTTAAAACCAATACTAGGCAACAGAGAACAGATTTCGGTTAATTTTCATTCCTAAATAGAACTGTGTGTATCTAATGCCTCCCACTTCACTTTGCGTGATTCGGGTTCCACATACTTCGGATAGATGGCAAGACTGTGACCAATTTTCAAATTGCACACCACTTCGGCTGGCCATGTTATGCAATATATGTATCTGTGAAGCGTTATGTTGTGTACTAGTGTGATATGTTAAGTGTTTGTGTAAGTGTAATGTAGGGTATGGGTGAGGATGATGGTGGTGAGGAAGGGAGAAGGTGAAGCCCGGTGCCGGCACGTGGCCTACTCCTTTAGAATAGCACCAAGGGGGCCGCCAGGCTTAACGTCCCCATCCGACGGACTAATCACTATCAATAGTGACAAATGCCTTTCGTCCATATGCACTGCGGAGATATTTGAGATTTTACAAGAAAATTAATGACCCCCACCGAGAATCGAACCCGGTCCGGTTAGTCTGGAAGCAGACACGATACCACAGAGCTAACTCGGCGGATTTAAATAGTTCTATAAAACTGGAATGAGTTACTTGCAATGACTATTGAGGGCTATCTTTCCGTAGGAAAATTTAAAAGTAATTTAAGGCATAATTTAAATTATTTAATTAAGATGATGTAACCTGCAGGATTTCTTTGAGCATTTTTCCTCAGATCAGTTACTTTTTTTAAGTGTAGAACCATATTGAACTTTAAAAATAAGACAAGAAATGTCTCAGGACTCAGAACGATAGCGAAGAGGGTTATTTTTTGTACCATGTATATACGACACGGATTTCTCAGTTATAATTCGAGCCCGTGGTTCAGACAAGACAGGATTTTTTGTGAATACTCCTGTTCCCTTGTAACATCCGTTTTTGCGCCCGTGGTGCACTTTGGATAGTCTGTGACGAACTAAGTGGTCTACACTTCTAGGCACTAGCGCCGTCTATGAGCCAGTCGTAGAGTCGGGTCGAATAACGACAACTTAAGATCAAATCCTTAGGCATAACGCTGCAGACACTCGGAGGGACTTTCACGATCTATCTCAAAGAAAGACGCACGCAGGCGCTACTCGCCATGAACGATATAAACCTCCTACGGCTATAGGCTGGTTCAAAATAAACCGGGAACGAGAACCAGAAGAAAAACGAGAAGCAGAGGACGTGAAAATGAAAATTTTTGATTCACAATAAACCGATAACGTAGACGACTATGCATATCGATATGCATGTCAATAACGATATGTAAAGTCGATATTACGCATTCTGATGTTATTTGTGTATAATTGACCAATGGCATTCTCTCATGAGTGCAAGGCAGCCAACATAAACACAGGTTAACCAACTACGAAATTTCAACTGAAACATTTCATTATGTACGGTACTATAAATATACCCATGCATCTTTATTATCACAACCTATTTTAAGTCTACCATAAAGTAAAATAATTAGAGAAGAAACATTTGTAATAGAACAAAAACGAACACAACAGTAGTTATTGAATTGAAGCATGAATATGTAATGTGTAATACAACCAATACAGTAATAAAATATGATTCACTTACGATCGGTGTTCAAAGATGCAGCTATTGAAAGCCACGTATTCTCCTTCATTTTCTCATCTTTATACGAGGCGCGCCGCTTATCGTAAACGTGAGGATTTTCCTCAACACTCAATATTAGAATCTCATCAAATAAAACTTGCTCCATGATGCACAGCACAGAACAAAATAATGCTTAGGTTATGTCACGGTTTTCTTGCTACAAAATATACGACGACAAAATAGCTTTTAGATGGCAATAGAATGAATCTAGTGGGTTGTGATCGGAAACGTGAACGCCAAAGTTGAAACTTGGCCAACTCTTCGTTCCCGATCCCGGGCTCCGGCAAGCTTTTCGTTAATTGTGAATGCTCACATTTAAATGTACACATTTTAACAATTTTACCGTTTTCGTTTCCGTTCCGATTCTCATTTCCGGTTTATTGTGAACCAGCCTTATCCCTTGAAACGGCCGTGAAAGTCTTCCGCAGTAAGATTGCACCGATAGCAACCTACGGTCTGACCCTGATATGGAACCACCTAACACAACGAAACATGGGGGACATAGAAAAAGTGAAGGCATCATTATTGAAAAAAGCTCTGTGCGTCTCAAGGATCACGCCATCAAGACTAGTATATGCAATGGCAAAGGAAACCTTCTTAGAGGATCTGAGGTATGATCTCCAGCTACCAGCAACAACAGCATGGGACTTAACGCTCCAAAGATGGAGAGAAAAATGACGGAAATACAGGAGGGCTTTTAAACATTAGACGCATTTCTGAACCGAGACTGGACCGGAACAAACTATGAACTACGACATGTGGTCACTAGGCTCAGCATCCACGGCTTCATCACAAGATATGCATTTTCAAGCTATGAATGTGTGTGTGTGAACTATGCGGCAGAGAATGTGGGAAGTATCACATACGGTAGTGCAAAGAAAGGACCAAATCCATAACAGCCTACAGCAAGGAAAGTGTGCAGTGTGGGCGACATATGAGAGACAAAAATATATTTAGTTTGTATTGCGACAGTGTACACTTTACAGGATCTCTCACACATTAGAGTATCCTCGCTCTGTATTTTTGCCCATTGGGCGCTTTACATATTAATAATAAAAACCTTGCCAGTAGAAAGAAAAAAGGGAACTTCTTCCTCCGAAGGAATCTATGCTTGGGACACTTGTTATATAAAATTAATCGTAATCAACCGAGTTTGAACCTCGGATTCAGCTACTAGACTATTTGTGAATATCTAACTCTGCTACGATTGGAATAATGATTGGTAATTTTTACTTTGTCATATCCTATGTGCGGGTTGAGTGCCGTGACCACCATGAGGTTCTTCTCCAGCATCTCTCTGATCCTCTCCTCATTGGGTCTAGTATCTTTGAGGCAGTTCTTCGTGAATGCTTTGCACACGTGTCCGATGAGACGGGATGATCTCAGTGTGTTGACGAAGATAAGGGGCTTGTATAAGTTGAGTTCCCAGTTTCCCAGACTCCCTCCGATCGTTGTACCCACATGGTTACCAATGGTAAGCGCCGCAATATTCAGCACTGCCTCACACTGAGTGGGATTCACTTTGCCTGTAGGGAACAAAAGCACATTAAAATAAACTCTCTGTGCCATAAAAAGAGAAAGAAGGCGATGGTGATTATTCTATCATTCTAATTGTGGGTGTGATGATGGCAAAGCATTAAGAAATTAAGATACGAGGGTCATTCAGAAAGTAATGCTTCCTATTTATTTTCATAAAAACTACAACAGTTACACAGAGAATAATAACACTGTTAAATGAGAATAATAACACTGTTAAGTAGAGCAAGATTTCAGCTACATACACATAGTCACCACCATTCGTTATGCATTTCTGCCAGCAATGAACAAGAGCCTGCATGCCGCGCTCGTAAAAATCTGAACTAGCAAAGGCAAGCCACTTTGTTACAGCTACGATGACAGCATCCTTGTCTGGAAAATGTTGCTGCCCGCGTAGTCCTTTCATAGTCTCAAAGAGATGGAAGTCTGAAGGCGCCAAGTCCGGACTATGCGGTGGTTGTGATAGGACAGTCCAGCCAAATTTTGCAACGTTCTCTGTGGTCGCGAAACTGGTGTGGCCTTATCGCGTCGCAAGAGAAAGATTTTCGTCTCTGACCTGATTCTGGAAATTCAGGTTTTCGGCTTAGCCAGAATTGACAGTTTCTCCAGGCTCCAGGGCATTCAAAATAATCACACCCTGCCTAACCTAGAAGACTGACATTTTGGTCACTGTTCAAACGCACTACTCACGGCCTTATTGTGCTCGCTTCCACTGTATGGTCTCAATACGTCATTCAGCAATCATCTATGATGTCAATGGGTGCAATTTGTTTAACAGTGAAGAATTCAGTAACACATCTCTGTTTCTTAAGCACCTCTATGTCAGATGCCATTTTGATAGATTGCCCTGCTGCCACTATCTGTCGCACGACAATCTAAATAAGAGGACATTAGCGTGAAGGTTCAACCTTTACTACAGTGTCACTAACATCCGGCTCAGACGTTATAGGTTTAAAAAAAAGGAAGCAATATTTTCGGAACGATCCTCGTAAAACCAAAAATTATATAGTTAGGACTAGTAATTCACATTTCTTTTACACTCCGTAGAAATATATGTGTAATACACATACATCTCATCAAGTTAATAATTCGTTTTTAAGTGAAAACTGTAGCTTTTTATCCTCTCTTTCGGAAAAACTAACCTCAGTTTCAGAAATAATTAATTCATATTCAGAAAAAGTAAACTTCATTGCGGAAAAGCTAACATCAATTTTGGAAAATGTAAATTCAATATCGAAAATAATGTCAATCTCAGAATAGAATAAATTTAGTAGTAGAAGGTATTTATAAATTTGTTCAGCTATGTAGCAACATTAGGTTATATAGCCACCGGCGTAGCTCAGTCGACTAAGGCGCTTGTCTGCCGATTCGGAGTTGCGCTCGGGCGCGGGTTCGAATCCCGCTAGGGTTGATTACCTGGTCGGGTTTTTCCGAGCTTTTCTCCAACCATAAGGCAAATGTCAGGTAATCTATGGTGAATCCTCGGCCTCATCTCGCCAAATATCATCTCACTATCACCAATCCCATCGGCGCTAAATAACTTCGTAATTGATACAGCGTCGTTAAATAACCAAGTAAAATAAAATGCTAATATTTCGTTTTTAAGTAAGAACAGTACCTTTTTAGCTTCTCTTTCGGAAAAGCTAATTTCAATTTCGGAAAATGTAAATTCAATATCGAAAATGATGTCAATCTCAGAATATGTCTAGTAGTAGAAGGTTTTTCTCATTTTTTTTAGCTATGTAGCAACACTATCTATACTAATAATAAATCTGTAGCCGAAATTTTTCTGGTAATTTTCGATTTTCCAAAAGTAATTGGTTCTAACATATATAATTAACCACCCTGAAACCGAAAATCGCTTTTTTGAAATGTTTGTTTGTATGTATGTCTATCTGTCTGTATGTTTGTTACCTTTTCACGCGATAATGGCTGTACGGATTTCGATGAAAATTGGAATATAAATTAAGTTCCTTGTAACTTAGATTTTAGGCTATATGACATTCAAAATACATTATTTGAAAGGGGAGTTATAAGGGGGCCTGAATTAAATAAATCGAAATATCTAGCTTATTATTGATTTTTGTGAAAAAATATTACATAACAAAAGTTTCTTTAAAAATAATTTGCGATAAGTTTTACTCGTGAAAAATTTTGATAGGACTGATATTTAATGAGATAAATGAGTTTTAAAATTAAAATAACTGCCATCTAAGGCCGTGTAATGAATTAAAAAACAAATGACTTCGTCTATAAGGGGCCTTGGACACAACAATCGAAAGCTATGAAAGATAGCCTACAGAGAATGTTTCTGTGTTTTTATGAAGTAATATCGGATGGTAAATTAACCGATTTGTATAATTAATTATTATTTCACCATTGGAAAGTGTAGTTTCTCTAGATGGACATAATGCTATAATGTTATTACAGTAACTTCTGATATAATATAATATAATATAATATAATATAATATAATATAATATAATATAATTTAAGTTATTTGAAGGGTTCAGAACCATAGTGGGCCAAGCGCCATTTACTGAATACGTACAGTAGAAAACAAGGTTTAAAATTAAGTTATTACCATAATTCAATGGAAACCTATAACAAGTAAAATAAAATATACACATTAAATCTAATGATGTCAATCTTCATTAAACTATGGTTGAATGTAATAAAAATCAAGAAACAGGTTAAAAGAATTTATCATTGCACCAAATGAGCGTCTCTGGACCAAAATAATCGCATTTTAATTATTTGGATGCAATTTAAATTAAGTGACATATTAAACGATTTATCCTTCTATCAAACACGAATGTTCCCTGGATCAAACGTCCTATTTTAATTATGTAATTATTTTATATTTATTTCTAACAGGTGCAGCGGAGCGCACGGGTACGGCTAGTATAGATATAATTTTATTAGATACTGTGCATGTTAAGATGAAATTTATTCCTCATATTCTCTCAAGAGAATAGCTACACAGAAATTCAATGAATAGCGGTTATTCACAATATTCCTTTACATGGATTGTAGCAATCATCATAATTTTTATCAATTTAGTGCAACTACATCATCTAATTTCATTCAATATTGTTAAAAATAAAAATAAAAAAAATAATTTAAATAATATTGAAGGTTACCAAAATCGGGTTTATCTTTTCCGAAATTAAATTTCTCTTTCTGAAATGAAATCCCGGACTTTGTATAACACCATTACCGAAATTGAAATTACTTTCTCCGAAGGTTTCGAATAATATTATAATTGAACATTTTCCGAAACTGAAATTACAAAACGTAGACACTGCATGAATTGATACTAATATTATTGTATGGGTATTGTTTCCAAAAATTCTGAAATCTGAGCGATAATTTTATTCTGAAAAATTACTTTTCGGGCATGTTGTATGAACATTACTGACCAGGCATGATGCTACTCCCAGGTTCTTTTTCGGGCAAGATCAGCTCGTTGATTCCACAACTCGGACCGGAAGCCATGTGCCGGATGTCGTTAACCACCTTCATGAGGGAGCAAGACAGAGTGCTCAAGGCGGCTGACAGGTGAACTACGCTATCTAGGCACGCACACCCCGCAATCTTTTTGGGTGAAATCACAAATGGAAGACCTGCAACATTAAGAATTAAGCGTTAGATGTAACAGGAGAAGCATAAACCAAATATTTTCATATTTCATTTTTCATCTGAGGTTATCAGTGTATCCGACAAAAATCGTTGTGAATCCTGTATTTGTAGGATTGTTATCTTCGTTTAAATGTTAAAGCTGTAAATTTACATACCACAAACATACAGACGTACAATGCATTTCGTATCTTTGCGTCCGCGATTGTGGCTAACGTGGGCACACCAATACAAGGCCGACAGCTGGAATACAACGTAGCGAAATCCTGTTACGAGAGCCACCTATACGGCTGGGGGGGGGGGATTATCATGCTAATCACACAATACCTCCATTCTGGTTGGATGATTGTGGACGTGAAGTCAGGAACCAGGTGATCGGTCTGGGCCCTTAAAAGGCTGTAGCGCCATGGATTGTTTTTTTTTTTTTGTAGACAAAGAAAAACTTGTTGCCTGAAAATTTAGAAAAAAATATGCAACTCCAGCACAACCAAATAAAGTTCTGTCTCAATATTCTTGTGTATAACAGGAAAACCATCAATAATAAGAATAACTCATTTGCTTAAATTTTAGAAGTGCATGTTTTCTCATTTTTAGTACGTAAGTGCTGGATTTAAATGCATACGTGCATGCAAAATTTGTCGTTTTTCAGTACATATGAATCCGCCCCCTAGTGATTACATTGTAGTAGCAGACGTATGAAACGAGCACTGCTGCTAGTTCAGAACGCTAGAACTAGAAAAAAATGCAAGTGTCTTTGAGAAGAAATAGTTTTCTGTTATTAAAAATTAAATGTTGCCACTTTTTTCGTTTTAAACAAAATAAAAAGAGAGAGAATGCCGCTCCTTGTACAGACCGATTATTTAATCCTGACAGCTCAGCGACGCGAAAGAGGGGAAGTGATAGGAGTAGAGATGAGGGCGAGCGGTCGGTAAAAGGAATGCAGTACAGCTTAATTGTACTCTATACATACCGCCCTACCGTACGCATGACATCCGATCGCTCCAAAGGCAAGCGAGTGAC
The DNA here is from genome assembly GCF_040183065.1 of Periplaneta americana. Lineage (NCBI taxonomy): Eukaryota > Metazoa > Arthropoda > Insecta > Blattodea > Blattidae > Periplaneta > Periplaneta americana. Next base: position 132,641,165 of record NC_091120.1, read on the forward strand.
TAATCCAAACACCCTTTGGCGTAACTAAATGGACCCGCCTGACCCAGGCGCACATCTCCGGCGACTGTCAGGACTAAATAATCTTACTGTACGACTTGACGTTCGTTCTCCCGTGGGTACCTGTCCGACTTTATTCTTGCAGTGTTTATTATGAAATAAATTGTACGTGCTGTATTAATTTTATTTACCCCAAAAGATACCTCCGTGTTTCCTCGGTTGAATAACACTGATCTAAAATAGATTTTTTTCTATACACTTTATCCTTTCTTATGCTCTTAGGTAAAAATTGGACTGTGCTGTGTTGTCTTCTTGACATTCTCGGCATGGCTGAATATGCTAGTCAAGGACTCAATCAGAGTCACTAGACTTTAAAAATTGAACCTCTCTAAAGGTAAGCGTTCACTAATCAGCACCAGACGAGCCGCACGAATCGCATTTTCACAACCTCTTCGTTGTTTTAAATAGACATTCGTTCATTGATCAGCACCGCAAAAATCGCCTCTTGGAGAATGCGAACGGATTCCTCAGCAGAGGAACTCTTCCTTATGACGTTATAGCCGAATTCTAGTTAGTGAACGATACCACAAGATACATGCGTCCTCATTTTCTAGAATTGCAGGATCTCTCACTGGCAAGCTGAGAGGTGCAGTGGATGACGGCACGCTTATCACAATTATTAAAACTTACGAAGAACCATTTTAATCTAAGACTCCAAGATTGCAGCAATCATCATCGTAGGGACAATATATGGGAAAAGACTCCATGTTAGTTTGAAAAATTTTTTATTTCTAGACCCCTCAAAGTCGAGGCTCCTAGGAGAGGACGTACACTGGAGTTCAAGATACCTGACCCCTAATAATCCATATTTCTGTAATATTCCACTTTGAATAGATGGCGAAAATAGGAGTCAGTGTCGCCAAAAGTACATAAATATACCCGCATTATAAAATTCAAAATTTCATCCCTCTTTATTTATAAAAAAAAAAACACTAGATTAAGTGGGAAATCGTCGATATTATGAGAATAATATTTATACATTTAGGTTCAAAAAAAGTGGAACGCTTTGATGAAACATAATTTTCCAATCAAAACATGATAAATTAATAAGTTATTTTAATTGTACAAGTATTTACAGAATTAGGAAAATACTAGCCACCCTGTTATTCATAATAACAAAACACTAATAGATAGTAGAGATATAGCAAACGCATTTAATAAACACTACTCAAACTCTCACAGATTGCATCCCAATATCAAAAAAACTGACAAATTTATCAAAAGAGAATTACATAAAATAATAATGTCATTTCAATGAAGTTCAGTATATTTTCTCTCCTTTGTCTCTTCACGCTATTCTTATCTCTGAAACGTGGTTGAAGCCTTCCCTATCATCTTCTCTAGTAAGTTTAGATAATTACACCCTCTGTAGAAATGACCGAATTGGTAAACGCGGAGGTGGTGTTGCGATATATGTGCGATCGGACTTACCGTTTAAAATTGTCTACCAGTCTTCGAATGAAGTCTTAGAACATCCTCAATATCTATTCATCGAAGTCGGTGCAAGCAACAAAAAGTGCCTCCTTGGAGTTGTATACAAACCCCCTAAATCAGGATTCTTAAGTGATCTTGAAACACCTTTGCTTAATCTTGTGCCTCACTATGACCATACTGTTATTTTAGGCGATTTCAATACAAACTTATTAAATTCAAGTAATTACGCTACAGTTCAACTTAAGAACATGTTTGAGTCTTACAATATATCCATCCTTCCTTCCGCAGCTACCCACCACACCCAGGAATCGGAGACACTTCTTGACATTATTGCCACGACTAATCCTCAGTTAGCATTAACGAATGGACAACTACCAGCGCCGGGTATCTCAGCACACGACATAATCTTTCTAGAATATTCCTTGTATTGTCCAAAATATAAACCTCACATCACATCATACCGTGACTTAAAGCATATTGAGCATGATAAATTAATCAACGATGCACTTAGCCTGCCTTGGACTGAAGTGTGGAATTTACCAGACATTGACGACAAAATCGAAAAATTTAACGACCTAGTAATCCAGTTATACGATAAACACGCACCCTTGAAAACCAGACGAGTTGGTAGACGCCCTGCGCCTTGGATGTGCGATGCCATAAAATTACTCATGACAGACAGAGACACTGCTTATCGTAAATACAGACGGAGCAAGGACGAATTAGATTTTAATACTTACAAAGTTTTAAGAAATAAATGTAATCAAGCAGTAAGAAATGCTAAATTACGCCATGCACATTCCCTTATTATACCTTCGGTCAGTGCGAAAGAATTGTGGCGTAACCTTAATAACCTGGGTCTAACAAAAGCAAAGCCTCGGGTAGATAACATCAACTTGTCACTCAATAGCCTAAATGAACATTTCGTCACTGCTCCACCTGAACCATTACATAAAAAAGAGACTCTTGAATTTCTCAGATCTTGCCCCCAACCTGTATGGGATAAATTCTTCTTTAAATACATTAACCCGACTGACGTAATGAAGACGCTGCGATGTATGAAATCTAAAGCCCAAGGTGTAGACAATATAAATATCACTCTCCTGTATAAAATAATAGATGTGATTCTGCCGACCGTCACCCATATATTCAATGCATCTATTATGACTGGGTCCTACCCCTCACTCTGGAAAATGGCATTAGTGAAACCTTTACCTAAATCTAACACACCTTCTACAGTAAACCAATACAGACCGATATCAATTCTTCCCACTCTTTCAAAAGCATTAGAACATATTGTACACGGACAACTTACGAACTATCTCGACGAACACAAACTCCTCGATGACTATCAATCGGGTTTTAGGCATGGACACAGCACTACTACAGCCCTACTTAAAGTGACCGAGGACATCCGTGAAGCTATGGATAGGGGTGAAGTAACGGCACTAACTCTTCTCGATTTCAGCAATGCCTTTGGTTCTGTTGATATCGACTTGCTTCTTGCAAAGATGAAAACTTTGCACCTATCAGACAATACCTTGAGCTGGATGGACTCCTACCTACGGGACCGCCAACAGTGTGTTTCACTTGATAATCAATTCTCCCAATGGCGATACACAAAGGCGGGAGTGCCGCAGGGCTCCGTATTAGGACCACTACTTTTCTCTATCTACATTAATGACGTATCAAAGAACTTACAGTATTGCCGATATCACCTCTATGCCGACGACCTACAACTTTACATACATTCCAGACCCAATACGATCAATGAATCGATTGACAAGTTAAATTGTAACCTAGCCACTGTCTCCACTTGGGCGGCCAATTTCGGACTCGCACTTAACCCAAGTAAGACTCAAGCCATAATTATTGGACATAAGCGTGTAGTTAACTCCCTTAATAACAGTAATCTTTCAGTTGTTACCCTTAACAACACGCTAAACCCTTATTCATCTGTCGTAAAAAATCTTGGCTTCTTTTTTGATAATAATCTAAGTTGGAATTTTCAAGTTAAAGAAACGATAAAGAAAATCTGTTCCTCCTTTCACTCTTTGAGTCGCTTGAGAAACTTCTTGCCCCAGCAACTAAAACTTACCCTAGTACAAACCCTAGTAATGCCGCACTTCGATTATTGTGACGTTTTGTTAAGTGATCTAAGTTCTGAATTGTCAGTCAAGTTACAGCGAGCTCAGAATATGTGCATCAGATACGTGTGCAACATCCGACGATATGATCACATATCACCGTCCTTCGCAAGTCTCTCGTGGCTCCGACTTAAAGAACGCAGAACTTTACACTCTTTGTCTTTACTCTTTCGAATTCTGCACACCTCAACACCAAATTACCTTTCGTCTCGTTTCTCTTATCTATACTCTAACCACGACGTAAATACCAGATCACTTATCTGTGGCACGCTAAATATACCTCTTCATAGAACATCTTGTTATTCCTCATCTTTTACAATATCCACCTCGCGTGAATGGAATTCCTTGTCACAAAGTATTAGGGGCTGCAAGACAACAAACACCTTTAAGAACAGCTTAAAAGATAACCTTATTAGCATTTCACTCCAATCATACTGATTTAAAATATTACTGACTACACTGTTGCTTTTTTTCTTTAGACATCATCCTGATTGTGCTGCATTTTCAAAATTGTCTCATAATAATCTCTTTCTATTATCTAATATAATTTGAAATATATTAACATTCTATGTATTTTAGTTTAATTCTGCTACCCAGTTTATTTCAGTGTTTAATTAATAGTTCATAGTATTTTGTTGTTTAATTCGTAAATAACTCTTGTATACATGTAACTCTCATCTAAATCAAATTGTTGAATTCTTTGTAAGTTCATGCATATGTATATACACTTTTTGCTGGTTGTGTGGAAGAGAAGGCCTTACGGCCTTAACTCTGCCAGCTAAAATAAATCATTATTATTATTATTATTATTATTATTATTATTATTATTATTATTATTATTATTATTATTATTATTATTATTATAAAAACAATATTACTAGTACAAAACCTGAAATATTTGATCAAAATTTTACTTCCAAACAATTAAATATAGCTATACAAAATTAAAAAACCAAGAAATCTCCTGGCCCCGACAACATTCATTCCGAATTTTTTAAACATCTGGGGGGAAAAGCCAAGTCTGTATTTTTATCCATTTTCAATTTATCATGAAACACCTCAATTCCTGCAGCTTGCAAAAAAACAATCATTGCTCCAATTCACAAAAAAGGGAAACCTGCTCATGATGTTAATAGTTATCGACCAATAGCACTGTTACGCATGATAGCAAAAACCATGGAGTCCATGATCTCCAACAGATTAACTTGGTATTTAGAATCCCAAAATCTTTTATCACCAAGACAAGCCGGTTTTCGACAACTACACTCTACCAATGAACAAGTCATACGCCTCGGCCAAGAAATAAAAGATAGTTTTAACAAGAAAGAAGATACCTTGGCAATATTTATTGACTTTCAGTTAGCATATGACTCTATTTGGAGAAATAAATTATTACTAAAACTCCAGAAATTAGGTATCTCCAGCAATATGTTCAGATGGATATCAGAATTCCTTAGTAAAAGATTCATTGCCACTAAATTCAATAACTCACTTTCTAGTTACAAACATATCGAGGTCTACCTCAGGGCGTTGTCCTCAGCACAACTTTATTCAATATTTATATAAATGACTTAAGCCTGGGTTTTTCTGAACCTACGCATGCGACGTGCGAGGTGCGAGGCCCGCCTCGCACAAATCTGGACTACATGAGAGATAGTGAGTGGCTTCTATGGCTGCGAGGTGCGCGATCTGCGGAGGTTCGCAGAGAAGCCTCGCAGCGTCGTCTCGGACCGAATCGCGCAGCCGGATTTGTGCGACGCGTGAACTGCGAGGCCTCAGAAAATGGCTTTGGATCTAGAGGGACGAAACAATGGTAGGTGGTAAAGAAAAGTTGTAAGTTCACATTTTTTCACTCCTTAAATTTAAAGTAATTCACAACTTTTCGATGATTGGCTCTATCTCCCTATTCAGGTTAGAAAAGGAGGTGAGAATTGTAGCCTACATGTCGGAGTCGTTACAAACACCTGTTCTACTTGACTAACCAACAATAGATTGCAAAGAGCGGAATATAAAATACGTAAGAAATGAAAAACGAACCTGAGGGTTCACAAGAACGGATATATGAAGAAAATACTAACGTATTCAGAAAAAAATTGAAATTAGATAGCCTAGGTAGAGTGGAAAAAGACAGTCTACTGATCGCAAATACTGTACATGTAGCAGTAAAACCGTATTCATTCAATGACAGTGTTCTTCCCAACGGCAGATCTTTCACTGCAAATCTAGCATTTTTCAATCTTCCATATTTTCTGCCTTCCTCTTAGTCTACTCATAGGTTTCAAATATCTTATGTTGTGTATCATCTGGTAATCACTTCTGCTCCGTTCACAATTTCTTCCAGTGCATCTTTCAGTAGGTAGCTTCTTCTCAGCCTGACCCAACCAATCTGTTATCTGTTTACAGCAGGGATGTTAAATCGCCTTATTACGTGCTCATACTACAAGCAATACAAATCCAACAAGATTCACTTTTCAGCAAGATAAAGTGCAATTATCGCTCTCAAGGAAATGTTGTGCGGGTTCTTGAGAGCAGGCAGTGCAGACGCTTTGACATCCCTGGTTTACAGCTTTTTAAATGAGTCCAGTACTCATTATTATTTTTAGGTGTGGATTCTAATTCAGTGGCTTTCTCTTGAAAACGTGCTTCAAATTTTCTTCTTTCTTTTCGTTCTTCTATTTATCTATATCCAATTTCGTCACAAGAAAAATATTAGAATTAGATACAAATAGCGTTGACAAATAGTCTAATGAAGATATCACTGTCTTCTCCACTAACAATGCAGGATAATTTTGGCTTATTCTTTTAAAAGTAGCAAGACTGCGAAATCCATTGGACATAACAAGAGCTCAGCAACTGATTCACGCGAACTCGCAGCATGAGAAACCACAAGCTACTCAGCGTCATTGCGAAAATGGTACGCAGCGCTGGGGTTGGTTTTTCTGAACCGACGCATGCGAGGTGCGAGATGCGAGGCCCGCCTCGCACAAATCTGGACTACACTAGAGATAGTGAGTGGTTTCTATAGCTGCGAGATGCGCGGTCTGCGCAGCGTCGCAGAGAGGTCTCGCTGCGTCGTCTCGAACAGATTTGTCTGGCCGAATTTATGCGAGGCGCGCACTGCGAGGCTTCAGCAAATAGCTTTGCATCTAGAGGGAAGAAACAATGGTGGGTTGTATAGGAGAGATGTAGATTGGATTATTTTTACATTGCTTAATTGTAAATGAATTCACAACATTTCGGTGAATGGTTTTATCTTCGTCATAGGTGAAAAAAGGAGAGTGAGAAGTTGAAGATCAATATGAGAGTTGACATAAACAGATAAATGAAGAAAATAATGAAATATATAGGAAAAGAAAATTATTATAATTTAGACATGTTGAGTAGAGAAAACCTCCATTCACGTCCACGTCGTGGTCCCCGGGGCAGTGTAATCTGTGGTTACACTGAACAATAAATTTGTACTTTTTGTCTTGCTCCGAAACAAAAATAGGTTAATATTACTAATATGTGTACCCTAAATCTGAATTTAAAATCGAAATTGCCCCATCACGTACTATTTTCCGCGGAAAATTAATTAATTTTTATGAAAAACTTCTTGTTTTTAATTTTTCACTGCTTCTGGTAAAATGACAACACACTTGGGATTCAAAACGCCTCATAATACTTGAAAAATGTGTACTGGATACAAACATGATGTTATATAGTTTAAAGCAGAACAAAAATAAAAATATTTAATGCATATAATGAGAAAAATTTCGGAATTTGAACCTACATTAAACGAATTTTCTGGATCACTTCTGTTTATAACTAGATCCGATACTGTCTTTTACAACGAACCAATAATAGTTTCCAAGCATCCTGGATGATGATCTTCCTTTATATCGTCTTTCCATTTGAGATATTTCTTGATGAACTCTTTTCCCATGCTCGTCGCTTACCGCTCCTAGGTTAGGAGAAAGGAAATTCAAATGAGAAAAAGCGTATTTTGAGGGACATATTACACCCCATTTTCTCATATGCACGTGAGATGGTTTCTACAACAAGTTCTATGTAGTTGTCTGCCATAAAATTTCCAAGGAAATTTCAGCATACATCTTTGAAAGTGCGTCATGCCATTTTTCTGTAATTGAAAGTTTTTCCTCAAACAGAGAGTCAGCCGTAACTTTGTGAATTTGTGGACGATGAAAATGCCCTCTTTTAATTTGCTTTCACTCTAAATGGTAAACTTTTCTTTTAAATACTGAAAACCACAACCTTGTTTATTCATTGCGTATACCTCACGTTGAACTGTTCTGAAATTTACTGAATAGAAGGGACCAATATCTGTTTATTTATGAGGAGTACAAAATAAAATTCCAACAACCATAAGGAACCGGAAATAAGTTATAAACTCATAAAATGCATTAGCTTTAGTTTTGGGTTACAACATACAACCCGAGCCAGATGTTTCCTAGGACAAGGCTTATCGAAAAGTGAAATCATAGTAATCATATCTCAAAAACCTTATGCGATATGAAGGAAAGAGAATGCATTTTCGGATTCAGCGCACATAAAACCATAAGGGACACATTGTTTTAAGTCGGAGCAAAATTCTTGTTGTTCAATGTTATAGCAAACGGGAGAGAATGAGAGCGTGGGTCCGTTCCTCACAAACTGGAATCCCCTGATATGGGATCATACCTAGACAGAAAAGCAGGAAGGTTTAGAGACCTTAAAATAAAAGTCCCACCACGAAACTCACTCATTGAGGGACTAATGCCCTATTCTGAGGATATTTTCAAATACTCGAAATTTTCAGGCGAAAAGTCGGAAGCGGTGGAGAGACCAGCTTTTAAACAGCGTTCAGTCTGAAGCGGAACAGACGAAAAGGCTAATCCAAGATAATTAATGATGAGGATAGTGATGATGATGGAGGAGTAGGGAAATAGTGTCTACTGGATGCAAATAACCGTGAATCTAGTTGTAGAATAGTATAGGGAAGCATAAATGTGTAAAAAATGTGTAAAAAAACCGGCAATCATACCTCAGGAAGGTTTAAACTCGGTCGAAGTTTTCAGATGTCCCCATCAAGCAACCGAGTTTAAACCTCCCTGACGTGTGTTGAGCTATCATACAGCAATATTAAAGCTAAATAGAAAATATTACAACGCCCTTTCACGTGATTCGTTTCGCAGCCGGAAGATGTAGGTTAGTTTATTTTACGGCTCTTTATCAATATCTTAGCTTATTTAGCGTCTGAATGAAGGTGGTAATGCCGGTGAAATGAGTCCGGGGTCCAGTACCGACAATTACCCAGCATTTGCTCATATTTGGTTGAGGGAAAACCCCGGAAAAACCTTAACCAGGTAACTTGTCCCGACCGGGAATCGAATCTGGGCCTGGTTTCGCTGTCAGACGCGCTAACCTTTACTCCACAGGTGTGGACCATAGATCATAGAAAACTACAGTAAGTACATGGGTTGATTGGAGCATGATAACTAGTTAGCAGGCAAATACGCCACTTCAATCCGTGGAAAAGAGTGGTCAGAAAGTTGGTTATGGATATAGTAAGTGGTTGGATTATCTACAGAGAAATACATGGACGAGACTCCCTGGACCTACTTAGAATCCGATGATACTACTTGGCTGTTCAACATCTCAAGATTTTTCGAACTGCAAGAGAATGGGGAGCCCTATTTCATCACTTCGAGGAGTGAAATTTGATATGAAGTTTGATAATAGAGGTCATTTCATGCAAATCGACCCTCTCAGAAACATTGCCGGATGGAATGGTGTAAATACAGACCAGTAACATTTCGCAAGAAGTGTGATGTAACTCTGTGTCAAAGATGCTTTGAGCCTTACCACACTCGGTAAAGACAGATATTACTAAAATAAGTGTGTTTCATTATTGCTGCAGCATTGTATTGTTGCATTAAATACTAAAACCGTCATAAATAAATTTATTTATATTGGTGTAAATATTTCTGGTTATAAAACATTAAATGTACAAAAAATATATTTACTTTTTTGCAAATGAATACGCAGATATCATAAGTGCCCAGCGGTCTATTTATAGACAGGGTGATATTCAACTACTTGGTGTACGGCAGAAGAAACAAAATATAATATTCATGACATCTTATGGATTAAATTTATGAAATAGATACATTGTTCTAGTTTTTTAAATAAAAATAATTTGGGCTTTAATGGGTTAATTAAATACAAAATTCTATAGATGAGGTCCCTTGAGACTCCAAAATAACTTTTGAATTTTGTTTCACTATCAATAAGATGGCGGTTTAGAAGAATATTGTAAAGCACCCTCGCTTTTCCTATTCTTGTAGATACACTGTCTTCACCAAAAATTATGCAGGATCATTATCTTCATCTTTCATTCAGCATTAGGAAACAGGTGACGAGATCCACCATGCGCTCAGCGACTGATCCACGCGATCTCGCAGCCTGAGAAACCACAGGCCACGCAGCGTCATTGCGAAGATGGTTCGCAGCGGCTGCTTCGCATCTCGCACGTCGCATGCGTCGGTTCAGAGAAACCAAGGCTTAACCCTCCCTATTAGAGGAATCAAACATGAAAACAGCACTATTTGCAGATGATATAGTTTTGTGGACTTCCAGATCTTACAGACATAGAGACAAAATTCAAAATTCTGCTCTTAAAGCTCTAAATCAACTACATGAATGGAATACATGCAATTTGATGACACTCAATTTAAGCAAAAGTAACTACCAAATATTTTCACTTGGTAAAAAAGAAAGAGAATTCAATATCCAATACAATGGCGAACACCTTCTTAGGACTTATGAATCCAAATATCTTGGAGTTATTTTCGATAGTAAGTTAACATGGAGCAACCATTTGAAATAAATTTCTGAAAAAGCTCGTAAAAGATTCTCCCTTCTAAAAATACTAGCAGGAAAGAAATGGGGATGCTCTAGGAATACTTTGAACACTACATACAAAATGTTTATACAGCCAGTGCTGACTTTCTGGTGAGAAATTTTAATTACTTCACCTTTCATAAACGAAATAGAATATGTTCAAAACCAAGCTCTCAGACTCATTACTGGTGGAATCAAAACAACTCCAATAGATTCTATGAAATTCCTCACTAATATTAACAGCATCAAAATGACAATAGAAGAAAAAGCACTGATTCAATATGAAAACTTACCAGATTACCAGGAAACAATTGGCATTCATACAGTCCTCTCTGTAGATTGAAAACTCAAAAAAGTTTCATATCCATTGTTCAAGAATTAAAACAGAAAATCAATATCCCCAATTTAAAAGAAAACTTACAAATTAAACCAAACCCTTTAACTCTATTAAATGTAGAATATAATCTAAATTTAACAGAAGAATTACTAAAATCAGAAGTAAACACTGAAATACTGAAACAATTGTCTTTAGAGACAATATTAGGTACCCTCCACAAAACTGGCTTCATTTATACACTGACGGATCCTTGATCTCCAGAGAACAAGGTGCCGGTGCAGATGTTACGTCCTGTCTCATCTTACTTTATAGATCTCTTGGGTATGGAACAACAAGTTTTGATAGAGAAATCATTGCAATAAGTGAAAGTCTGAGGAATCTTCTATGCCACATCAATAAATTAAAAAATGCAGGTAAATTGTCAGACTCCAAAGCAGCTATTCTACCAATAGTCTCTAAACACGCACTTTCATCTCAAACAGCAGAAATAACTAAAATGCTCTCTCAATTAATATCACTCAATAAAAGAATTGTATTCCAATGGATACCATCCCATTGTGGAATCCTGGGAAACGAGAATGCAGATGCTTTAGCAAAGAAGGGCAGCACTGCTACTTACAGACCTGTTACTAAATCTACGTATTATTCTGTGAAAAGATTTATTAAATCTACATACTTAGACTTCAACAAACAAAATTTGATAACACAATCCCAAGGGAAAAAATGGAACTCTCTGCATCAAAATCCACAGTTAATTCCCGATTTACCACGAAAATCGTCTGTAGCTGCATTTAGATTGGCAACAGGCCATGATTGTTTGGCCAAACACCTACATAGAATTGGAATATATCAGTCCCCTAACTGCCCATTGTGCAACTCAAACCAAGAAATGGATTCGGAACACCTCAAAATCTGTGCTTCAGTGGCTGGCCATGATAATATCTTTGAAAAATATTGGAGTGCAAGAGGCCAAATGACTTTATTGTCAAACGCCTGGCATTAGAAAACAACAACAACAATTAGGAAATACTGTCTCATACAAAAGAAGATTTCCACCACCCCTTACGTTTATAAACAACTCTTAACAGTTTGTTAGTTGTATTGCTGTAATTTGTTCCATGACAGGAAAATAAAATGTTACAGATAGGAAAGCCGCAGTATTTAGAGTGTGTAATGTTTCTATGAAAGTTAGAATTTATAAAACAGTTATATTAGCGGTTGTTCTATATGGTTGTGAAGCTTGGACTCTCACTTTGAGAGAGGAATAGAGATTAAGGGTGCTTGAGGATAAGGTTCTTAGGAAAACATTTGGGGCTAAGAGGGATGAAGTTACAGGAGAATGGAGAAAGTTACAAAACGCAGAGCTGCACGCATTGTATTCTTCACCTGACATAATTAGGAACATTAAATCCAGTCGCTTGAGATGGGCAGGGCATGTAGCACGTATGGGCGAATCCAGAAATGCATATAGAGTATTAGTTGGGAGGCCGGCTCCGAGACGTAGATGGGAAGGTAATATTAAAATGGATTTGAGGGAGGTGGGATATGATGGTAGAAACTGGATTAATCTTGCTCAAGAAAAAAAGTTCATATAAACATATGTCCGAAAAACCTTAATTTTTTAGTTATTAATAGAAGAACATAATGAAACAACATGACAATATCTAACAGATTAATGTTCCTTCATTATTAACTAAAAAACTAAGGATTTTCGGACATATGTTTATATGAACCTTTTTTCTTGTTCTGGAGTGAGGAACATGCCCCCAATGTTTGTCAAAGTATTTCTTAAACACTCTGTATATTTGGTTAGAAAGTTAGGTTATACGATCAAAAAATTGGAAGTCAGATAGTTTTGAACGCCAGCATACATTGTTGGTTACATACAGAACTGATAGTAACTAACCCTACAAGACATGTTTACATATTTTTGGTTATTATAATTTAAACTATTGTACATATTTTATAACAATAATAATAATAATAATAATAATAATAATAATAATAATAATAATAATAAAATTAAGATTATAATAATGAAATAAATTTAAACATGTCTGTAGTAGAGCTAGTTATCAGTTCTGAATGTAGCCAACAGTGTACAATTGCGTCCTCTCCTAGGAGCCTCGACTTTATGGAGTCTAGAAATGAAACATTTTTAAAACTTAATGTGGTTGCTTCATTACTACTCTAATCTCTACCCATATGTTTTCCCTAAGTTAATGATTTCTGTAATTTCGGTGTTCGAGATTAATTAATTCTTCAAAATTTTTAATAATTGTGATAGCGTACCATCATCTATTGTACCTGTATAAGAAAATTTGGTGATCGCGCACAAGCGATGCGATGCTGATCACTAGAGATGAAACAATTCCTTCGTAAACACGATACTAGCGTATATGTAACTCCAGTCTTGTACAGTAGTGGCAAAAAAACCGAACCGATCCTTGTAGCTGATATCAGAGCTTTGTTCACTCCAGAGCACGATTGACTGGTAACTAAGACTTTCGTGGTTCGAATCCTGCCTGGGAAGGAAACTTTTTTTTGTTCATTATTAAAAAATTATTTCCAGTACTTTTCGATTGCTGGTAAAATTCATGGGAATAATAAGTTAATTAAGTAGTAAAATATCGCTCCAATGGAAAAGTATTGGAAATAAATTTGAATAAGGAACAAAAAAAAGTTTCCTTCCCGGGCAGGATTCTAATCACGAAAGTCTTAGTTACCAGTCTATCGTGCTCTGGAGTGAATAAGGCTCTGAAATCAACTACAAGGGTCGATCCGGTCTTTTTGCCACTACTGTGCATGACATTAGAGGGAAGGAGTTTAGAACTGATTTCTGTACCGTCTGGTTAGAGCAACAGTGCTACGTGTCCAGTGCAGTAGTAAGTGAGAGAGTGGATTTCTAACCTGTAGTGCAGTGTTATTGTCATGACTTTATATATTAAGTCATTCTAATATATGTAGGCTTTACTTGAATTGTATACTCCATAGAGGACTACCTGGAGTAGCAACTTTACATTGATTATATTGTATTTCACCCCAAATGTTCCCAACATTTCTGTTCCACCGAAGTATACTGTACTTCGTACATATGCCTGAAACCTGCTCTTGTTTACATCTGACCGCTGTGCAGAGTTCAGAAACACCCAACCTCGTGTCCATGAAAGGAATTGTTTCATCGCTACTGATCACTAAAGATAGGAATTTACCCACAGAGGCTACAAGGTTAGGTATGCATATAGTGTTTGTTGTGGAAAGAGTGAGTAAGGTAGCTAGAAATGCAGGTGAATTAGTGAGTACCTGTTAGGGAACTCTGCCGTGCTATAGGCAGGTTGGGATGTAGCTTTATGTGTTAACCAACCAACGGATCACAGTGCAATGTAAACGAACCAATTGAGGGGCCCACTGGAAGAGGGAGCTAAGCCACAAAATTCTGATCAGTGAAATTCCATGTTTTTGGGCTCTGTTATTCATTTTTCTAAACTATGTAGATGTGGCACGAGCATAATGCCAGAGCACTATGACTAATTTAGGGTGCTACCCTTTTAATAACATACTGAAAGTCATGAGCAACACATTGCTATAATTTCAATTTCAACAATGTAACGAGAACGATTATATGATCATAATCTACAGACTTTACATTATGTATTAACATACTGTGACGCCTTTAACTTCTATCATGTGACCACAGGCATTGTTTGGAAAATGGTCGACAACGATGGTCCATTTCGACAGCGTGCTGTCATTAAATTGCTTGTTAAATTCCCTGCTAAAATTCACCTCAGACTTCAGCGTGCATGCTGAGATGTGTGAATGGGCGTCAGCAGTGTTAGGAGATGGGTGAAACATTTCAAATATGGGAACACGAGCATCCAAGATGAGCCTCGTAGCGTTCGCCCTTGAACTGCCTCCACGGAACGCAACTAGGAAAGAGTTGTCGAGATCTGGTTTGCAATTTGGTTGAATTTCTTCAACTCGGAGAGACCATAAATACTGTCCGCTATTTTTAGACTTTTTTAAAACTCCATCGTGCATTGCGCGAGAAACTCCCTGGAAAGAAGATCAACCTGCAATACGATAACGCGTGGCCTCACACTGATCGTATCACTGTGGAGAAAATCAGAACACTTGGGTGGGAAACTCTTCCGCAATCTCCCTACAGTTCCGACTTGGCACCATCCGAATACCAAGAAACGGACTTCTACACCAAGGGAATTTACAAAACGGCGGGAGAAATGTGTGCAAAGAAATGGAGACTATGTTGAAAAGTGACAGAAGTCTGTAGATTAAGATTATGTATCTGGTTTGCTAAAAATAAAAATTAAGATTTATAACAATGGTTACTCATGATTTTCATTATGACCCTCACACTTATTATTCTCACGTTATGGTTAATGTGGCATAGCTCTCTCTTGCAGCGGACTCCTCATTCCTGAACTTTACGCATGATAAACGTATCCCCATTCAGTTACTGCGATACATATTTCAGTTGTTACGTGGCCATACCTCAGGCTAAGGCTTCACGTCATTCATGACGTAACGCGTCTAACTAACCTAGTATTGTCGTGTTATAGTATAAATTTCTACCTTTACTGATCACTCTGATCAGTGAACGCATTCCACATTAATAATGCGATTTCTTGCGGTTACTACGTCGCATGCGGTGCTGATACGAGGACGCTTACCTTAATACCAACTCATGAAGTTTTTAACCCTCACAATTATTAATGCGCCCCCTAGTCACTCGATTTGCAAATAACTAAAAAAATGTGTATAATTATTATTTCCAAAGTCTAGCGTTTCATCTGAGTTCCATTTAAAGTTTCAAATAATAATAATAATAATAATAATAATAATAATAATAATAATAATAATAATAATAATAATAGGCGAATAGTCATTCCGGTGAGTTAGATTCTGCTTTTTGAGTAGTAAAAACTTAAAAAAAAACCTGTGATGAAAATAGTAAAACGATCGTACTTTTATACCTAAGGCCATTAACATTGTTATCATAAAGTATCAGTTCTATAATAATAAGGGGCGATTTTTAAAAACATGAAGCGAAACTTTGTAATGGATGTTTGGTATTTGAGAAGTCCTGGATAACAGCTGTATGGTATACTGAAAACCCACAGTCACATATTTATAAGGTCCACGCTTAGTGAGTAGTTATAGCACAGTCTAGTACTGTATATACAGTCATGAAGCTCGAGTTAATGAGGGTACTAGGAACATTAGACTGTGCAGGAACTATTTCGCATTGTCTGTGATGAGACGATAGTAGCGATCCTAGTGGTTAGAAACTATCTAAGGATGCATATTTACTACGTATTGAGCTTCGTGACTGTATATACTGAACTGTGGTTATAGCTTGAGGAGATAAATCTGAGTCTTCCAAACCCCATAGGCCAATATGGCGTGTTTATAGGCACCGCTAATCATAGCAATGTTCTAGTGTTCCACGCTTTGTCACTAGTGTTCACTGTTACCAAGTTAGCGATTTTATAGCTAGATCTGGCGCTTTTGCACGATTTTCTAGCTTTGCACCATTGATGTCGAAATTTCTTCGCTAGCTACATAACATTAAATTATTTGTGTTATGTAATCACCATTTTGGTACACTGTCTTCCGTAGTTACATTATATTAGGAAACTGATTTCCCGCGTCAATAAAACCGAAATTTCCAGAGTTTTGCTAATTTCATTATTGATACATACTGTGACATCGATAGTTGCTTTATAGTCAGAATATAAAAGTGTTACCATTATTTTGAAACACTGCATTATTATATTGAAAGTTTTGCCGTATTAGTTTCCTAAAACTCGTGAAATGGTACAGGTAGGGCTAATATTGAGGAGCTAATTGCATCTCATTGTCTTTGGGAATACTTTCAATGAAATATGTCTTGTTTGTTATCTATAGACTATGCATGAAATGAAACACTACATATTATCTCAGATGCCTAGTACTTATTTAAAACAAAACGTTGCGAAATATTCTATGGTGGGTCTAACGCCTACTAACCGATTGCTGGCCCCATGTAAAGAGGGCTATAATAGAAGCCTTATTATAGGCTTCTTGCCCCACATGCATATTCTTAAGCTTAGGTGAACATTAAACCGGTACGTGTGTAACGTGTGGTTAGAACGATGATCGAACCGATAGTTATATAGGATGTATAGGCGGTAAATGTGCACTTTGACTATCAATTTATAACTAGAGCCCTGCGTTTCGTTACCTAAAGAATCCGAGCAACGCGCATCAGTGTAGGTATTACTCGACCAAGGCGAGTGGAGCCGCGGGCGTAATGTGAACTATCGCGATGCGGTATTACGAATGCAGGAGCAGTAGCGCCACGGCTCCGGGCTGCAGGACTCCACTGGCCTCAGTCGAGCAATAATATACGGAGTATAGCGCAGCATACACACTTTAGCACTGCTGCTGTTCAGTGAACCATGTCAAAGCAAAACAAAGCTAGATGGTTGGAAAGTAGGAGAATTTGTAACGAGCACTTCATTAGGAAAGAAGAAAACGTATCTTATCAGAAAGAAAGAGACATTTTTCTTTTGAAACACTTTAAATACTTACAGTTACTCGTAACGTATAGAGACTCGTAGACAAGTAGTCAGTGTAAATACTTTTGTTTTTATTGTGATTTATAGTGTTATTGTAATTTCAACTATTTATTAATTTGCGCAATTATTTATAGATGAGTACATACAGTGAATAACAGAAATATTCGGACACTTAATATTCCAAATGTTTATGTGTATATTACTATACATGTTTGCAAAAACGCAGAAATTATACTTGCGGTTACGTCGAATAAACCAATTTGCATAGCGTGGGCATAAAAAGAGCTTGCTAATGAAATGGTATGTTAATATATTTATATAAAAATAAACAAATATACAATTTACTGCGTAACAAAAATATTCGGACAGTCCTGTTGGTAGTATTCTGTACACCCCTGTTGATAACTTACATTACACAGTAGGTGGAGGTACCGAGTTTCAATAACATGCGAGCCTACTTAGTCTTACTTGTGCTGTCGTTTGAGCAAGCCGGAACACATGGGGCGTAAAGGTAAGCAAAGAACATTTATTCAGAAGCAGGTAGTGATATTCCATCACGAAAAAGGGAAAACCATTCGAAACAATGCAGACTTACTTCAGATGAAGAGAAGTGCAGTGTCTGACATAATTCTCAGATATAAAAACGAGGACAGAATAGAGCTGAGAAAGCAAACAGGTCGCCGAAAAGTCCTCACAGTAGCTTCTGAAATTGAATCGGCTACTGGTAAAAAAGTGCATGCCCAAACAATTAGAAGGGCAATACATAAACGGGGCTACAACGAAAGAATAGCACGAAAAAAGCCTTATGTTTGTGAAAGAAACAGACGTAAACGACTTCAGTTTGCTAAGGAATATGAAAATATAGGCGAAGATTGGTGGGAAAAGGCTCTTTTTTTTCTGATGAGAGCAAATTCAATGTTTTTGGCAGCGATGGTAGACAAATGGTCTGGAGGAAGCCTAAGGAGGAAATGAAAACCAAGAATTTCAGACCTACTGTTAAACACGGTGAAGGAAATGTGATGATATGGGGGTGCATGTCAGCTTCTGGGGTTGGTGAATTGGTCTTCATCGAGGATATCATGAAGAAGGAAGACTACCTACACCTTCTGCAACAAAATTTAGTAAAAAGTGCAGAAAAGCTTGGGATTGAAAAGGAGTTTATGTTTTACAGGACAACGATTCCAAGCATAACTCCTATATTGTACAAGAATATCTGCTCTACAAATTCCCTAAAGTGCTTCATCCTCCTCCACAATCGCCGGATTTGAACCCTATTGAACATTTATGGGAAGAACTTGACAGGAGGGTTCGATCAAGGCTTATTTCGTCTAAAGAAGAGCTGAAAGCAAGACTTCAAGAAGAATGGGTGAAAATTCCTATAGACATAAAAAAATTAGTACATAGCATGCCACGCTGTCTGAAAGAGTTTATTAAAGAGAAGGGTGGTCCTACAAGGTATTAATAATGACGAGCTGGAACAGTATTCTTTGTTTTCAAAAAGTGTCCGAATATTTTTGTTAGTATTAGAAGTCAAATGTTTTCTTTTATGTTTTAATAATTAGAAGAAAATTAAGTTAATTGGAACTGTTGTGTTGAAAATGTTTATATGAAAAGGGATACTTTTAAGGAAAAATTAAGAAAAGCTTATTTTTATATATTTATGTAAATATATGTCATTGAATTATCAGTAGACGGATGTCCGAATATTTTTGTTACTCCCTGTACATAGGCTATGTCCATTTACGACGTTCAAGTGTAAAAACATCCAAATTATCTTCATATTTATACGGATGGTTCCAAAACTGAAGACGGCACTGCATGTGCAATAGTTTATCCTACTCACATCAAGCTGCATACTTTACCAACATTTTATACAGTCTACTCTTCTGAACTTATTGCAATTAAAAAGGCCTTTGAGAATGTACTGAAAGATCCTGATGGCGATCGTATCTGCTCTTTACGGATTCTCAATCTACCGTAAAAGCCCTACATAACTCATCCTATAAATCTCCACTGATCAACGAAATTCAACATTATTACACTGAAATCTACAATCATTCAAAGCAAATTATCGTAATCTGGATTCCTTCCCATCAAGGTCTGCATGGAAATGAACAAGCCGATATGGCAGCAAAACAAAGCAACTCGTCTTCCTATACAGGATATGGACACTGGCACTTGGAATAATGATATAGCCACTCACCTTAAAACAAAGTTAAATGACCTATGGTACTCCAACTGGCTTCAAACATCTACTAGAAAACTAAGGGAAATTAGAACTGCATTCAGTTTATCTTATCTAACTAAACATCTATCACGCAAGGTCGACTTGGTTGGCGAGTTGGTATAGCGCTGGCCTTCTATGCCCAAGGTTGCGGGTTCGATCCCGGGCCAGGTCGATGGCATTTAAGTGTGCTTAAATGCGACAGGCTCATGTCAGTAGATTTACTGGCATGTAAAGGAACTCCTGCGGGACAAAATTCCGGCACATCCGGCGACGCTGATATAACCTCTGCAGTTGCAAGCGTCGTTAAATAAAACATAACATTTAACATTCTATCACGCAGGAATCAAGTTTTCATCAACCGACTACATATTGGACATACGAAGCACATACATTGCTATTTATTAAAGAAGAAACCTCCTCCAGTTTGTAATAATTGCAGTGAAACTCTTTCTGTGAAGCACATCATCCAGGACTGTCCTCAATACGATCAGTTACAACAACTAAAAATCCCCAACGATATAGCAAGATCTCATGGTGAACCTTCTTACTGCAATAGTGCCATGAAGTTTTTCAAGTTAACTGGATTGTTTGATAAAATTGTATAATGTTTTTTGTAACTTACTAAATGTTACGTTACTGTTAAAATTAATTCGTGTCGCGATATGACTTTTGTTATAAGTTAAAGCGACAATAAATAAATAAATGAAAAAAATATATA
Organism: Periplaneta americana; assembly: GCF_040183065.1. Taxonomy (NCBI): domain Eukaryota; kingdom Metazoa; phylum Arthropoda; class Insecta; order Blattodea; family Blattidae; genus Periplaneta; species Periplaneta americana. The sequence continues at coordinate 132,661,548 of NC_091120.1, forward strand.
TCTATTTATTTTAAAGGATCCAATTTTAATATTCAAAAACTCTGTAAATACTATAGGCGAAAAATAATGAACTTTGACTTTTACATTTTGGGTGAAAAATATATTGTGAAGCAAAAAGTAGGCCCATCCAGAATCTAGATTCGTTTTACTTATTGTGAGAATAATCTTCTGTTGTACATAAGATGGCTTTAAATAAATATTTTGTTTGTTATTAGATACACATGTCAGAATCTTTTGTACGTGAGTACTATTCTCATTGTTCAGTGCCTTTATTGCCCTATGCGAATAAGCAGATGTAAACATACGAAACGGAGCGGGAAAAGGAGTCGGAGTCCTCCTTTGCAAGAGAAATTACCGTAGTATGATTCATGTGAATATAACTTGTACTCAAAATACCCAACACAGAACTGTACTTATCTTCAGAACATTGACATTCTCGTCGCTCTATTCGAACCCTAGTCTAATGAATTTATATACAGATTAGATGTCACTAAAGCCATGATGATATATCAAGAATCTTACCTGTGTACTGACTGATTAGACTGGCTACCTTCTCTCCGAAACCACAGGCAGCGTTGAGCTCTGTCCCAACTGCCGTTCCGCCCATCTGGAGTTCGTATAAGCCGGGCAGCGTGGCCTCAATGCGTTCCAATCCATCGCAGATCTGGCAGTAATATCCGCAGAATTCCTGGCCCAGTTTGATGGGAACTGCGTCCATGAGGTGGGTTCGTCCCACTTTGGTGATCTTATACCACTCCTTGGACTTTTTCTCCAGCTCTTCTGCCAGGCATTTGATTCCTGGAAGTGTGTTGTTGTGCAGCTCCAGGGCCAGAGCGATGTGGATGGCGGATGGTATGACATCGTTCGTGCTCTGACCCATGTTGACGTGATCATTGGGATGCACCGGGCACTTTGATCCAATCTCTCCACCCATTATCTCTATGGCTCGATTTGCTATCACCTGTTTATTTATGAAAAAATGTCAAAGTTTTTATTAGTTTCCTTCGTAGTTCATCGATATTTGAAAAGCCTATGGCAGGTACATATTTAAATCATGTCTGTCAAACTCATGCTTCCAAGGCGCGAACGAATACTACTGGTTACTAGTCTCCTGACTGCTTCATTTCTCTTGCATTGACTCAACGTAAGGTAGGACCGACGCGTGAACGTAAACATAGTTAGTGTACTGGTAACAGTGGCGGCTCGTACTGTACTTATACTTTGAATCCCTGTTTTGGTATACACTTATTACTGTAATAATTTTATCATCATCTTCGTCTTTCTTAGTAGGCCTATTGGTCCGTAAAATGTATACAGGGTGATTCACGAGCAATTACCTCCACTTACGGAGCATATTCCTGAAGATATTTTGAGCAAAATATGTCATATAAAGATGGGTCCTGCGCTCAATATTTTCATAGTTACACTAATATTTGAATTTGTTAAGAAATACCATTTTCCTTTAGTTTTAATGGGAAAACAATATTACAATTAAAGAATGAACTATTCAGAAGTTTAATTTCTTTTATTTGATAGTATTCTGAAGCTAAAAGTGTTTTGTTAATTTAATAGTTGCTTCCTACATAAACTTTTGTCAACTTTTAACTACAAAATTACATTTATATTACGCATCACATGTTACAAATCACGTTATTCTTGTACACTCTGTAAGACTGTACATTAGGATTCAAAATTGAACTGTAAAGAATCAAGTCCTGGAATCTGTAACAATTGTTGTGATAGGCATGTAGTATAATGTAATATTTATTTAAAAATTGAAAAAAAAAAAAATTCTGTTCAAAACAACTAGTGAATTAAGAACACATTTCTTGGTTCAGAATACTAGCCAGTTAAAGAAGGTATACCTCTGAATAGTTCATTCTCCATTTGTTACATTCTTTTACCCTTAAAACTAAATAAAAAATATTTTATAACAACTTCAATTTAATGTATCTATGAAAATACTGAGAATAGGACACATGTTTATGCGGCAGTTTTTGCTCAAAATGTCTTCAGAAATAGCTTCGTAAGTAGCGGTAACTCCTCGTGAATCAATCTTTCTATATTTTACGGTCTAATAGGCCTACTGAGAAAGACGAGAATGATGATAAAGTTATTACAGTAATAAGTAGGCCTATACAGGATGTCCCATTTATCTTGTGCACCTATTATAACTTTTTTTTGGATAGGTATTGGAATTTTTGTTTCTGAGAGTTATGTTAGAACGAGAGGCTATCATGAGTGTAGAGATTTGGTACATGTAACTACATTATGGTACAAGATACACGTGATGTCATCAATTTTTCAAATAGCACTACATACTTTAATCATGTTACGTTGATTACACACATTAAAACGAGTTCAAAATTGTATGACAATGTCATCTGCCCAATCAATAACAACTACAAAATTCAAAATTAATGCCATCAGAATGTGCCGTTTGTTGTGGTACCCCATTCATCTTGCGCATTAACTTACACAAAACTAAAGACGACTGACGTCCGTACACGTCGTGTGTTGTGTGTTTACAGTCTTAACATGTAAACAAACCATTACAACTGTCGACGCCACAATCCACGTACAGTGTCCTGCATGTTCTCCGGACCTGTCGCCACTCAACTACTTTCTGTGTGGAACTATAAAGGACAGTGTGTACCAGAACATTCTAACAACACCAGATGACATGCAGCAACGCATTCGACAGGCTTGTGTGTCCATTCAGTCAGCAGTATGCAGAGCAACCATACGGTCTTTCGGGGAACGCCTTCGAATGTGCATTAATATGAATGGTCACCATTTGGAACATTTTCTGTGTCTCTCAAAGCATAACAATATCACACTGGAAGTAAGTTTTTGTTTCGTTTTGTTGTTATTGATTAGGAAGTTGACATTGTGATACATTTTTGAACTCGTCTTAATATGTGTAATCAATGTAACATGATTAAAGTATGTAGTGCTATTTGAAAAATTAATGACGTCACGTGTATCTTGTACCAAAATGTAGTTACATGCACCCAAATCCGCACACTCATGTTAGCCTCTCATTCTAACATAACGCTCAAAAACAAAAATTCCAATACCTATCCAAACAAAAAAGTTGTTATAGATGCACAAGATAAATGGGACGCTCTGTATCCGCCACTGTTACTTATACACTAAGTCTGTTTACGTTCACGCCCTATCTTACGTTAAGTCAATGCAAGGGACATGCAGCAGTCAGGAGACTAGTAACCACCTCCTCCGTATTCGTTCGCGCCTTGGGAGCACGAGTTTCACAGGCATGATTTAAATGGAGGGAAATAGCAGTCGTGAAAATCTGAAGGAGTACAGTAGGTACATATTTATTTAAATGAATGGAACAAACACAACTCAATTGTTGTAAATTAATAAACAAAGGATAAGCATCATAAGCTTCATACTTGTAACGTGTCCCAATAAAAATTTCTTCATTATAAGGACACAGCCATCATATTACAAATTTTAGTATAGGCCTATCTAGGGAACTATCAGTTGCATAGGACGTAATGTAACATCATTACTGGAGTATGTTGTTTGTTGTTTAGTCAACTGTCCGAAGGCAGGTCTGAACCTCACAAGTGATACCAAGAAGGTAACTATGCCAGGAGATAATGGACATAAATATAAAACTGCACAAGAACCATTAATTTGTGAAAAATAATTATCTCGAATGTATACACAAGAAATCTAATGTGACAAAATTGAGAAAAAAAGTTGTAATAGTAAAGAACTAATAGCTGATTAATTGATATTGAATCGAAATATTCTGATTGATTAGCTGAGCTGACATTTCTTAGCTCTTAGCAAGAATGATTTGGGTAACTGAAGCAATAGTATAAGGACGTTATTTGTACTTAAAATTTAAATGAACAAATCACTCTTATTATCGAATCAGAAGATTCAGTAAGAAAGGCAATTTCCCCATTAGAAATATGTAATTTGTGGAATATTATCAAATTTTTTCCGTCGCACTTATATTTGTTTAAATATCTTTGTTTATTTATTTATTTATTATTTATTTATGTATGAATGTATGTATTTATTTATTTGTTTGTTTGTGTATTTGTTTATTTGCTTATTCACTTATTTATTTATATATTTAATTTACTTATTTATTTATTTACTTACTTTCTTACTTACTTATTTATTTACTTACTTATTTACTTATTTATTTACTTATTTATTTATTTTTATTTATTTATTTCACGAGGACTGGATCCGGGTTGGATCTTTGCACTTACCTCGTTTAGGCACATTGTATACCCCTAAGCTATGATAGTCCAAGCCCGATTGATGGTCTGGTTGGCGTTTGTGAATCCTTCCTGGACTCTGAATGTAAGGTCCTATCGCCTACGGACGTGCCAGAACCCAGTACCTGGAGCCCCAAGTTCTTAGATTCTTAGAACCTAGATCAGGATCGGAAACCCGTACTACACCTAGGTATCACCCCAGCCTATTTTTACTTTTACAGATGATGTATGAAAAGAGGGGGGAAATGGAATGTGTTGGAAGTGTGAAAGATGGCAAAGGGGGTACCTGAGAAAATTCTTCTGGAACGTCTGTTTTGTTTTGGAATATTTGTTTGGGCAAAAATTACTGATGTAGATAAAAATGATCGTGAATGGTCAGAGAGTATTGTAAAATATTATCACATATTTAACACATCATAAATTCCATCCAGACCTCACGGGAAATCGAACCCGGTTCGCCTGGATGAAAGGCCAGCGCGCTATCACTGTATCCACAACCGCGGCATGGAATTTTCTTACGTTGGTTACAAATATTTATGTAGAGTTTTATTTATAGTGGATAAACTGATAAATAAAATCCCATTCACCTCTAAAAATTAACCCGAAAACATCCCATTCACCTCTAAAAATTAACCCAAAAACATCCCATTCACCTCCAAAAATTAACCCAAAACACTATCTTCCAACATTAGACAGATTCGAATCAAGACTATCTTCCAACTTTTTAAGAGTAGGCCTATACACAGATATGAGTATGTTATTAGCAGGTTCGGTCCTGGGCACAGAAACGCATGAAGTTCAGAACGCACGGTCGATAGTGTTACGTTGATCGAGTGGAGTGGGAAATGGAGTGCGCCTTTACTTCGTGTCTCTACATGTAAACAGTCCGTCACAGTACGGCACAAAATATATTTCACCCTGTACAAATGCAGTATATACCGTACATTCCTAGTGTAGACAATAAATGTCTACCATTAAAGTATTAACGTGAGTTGTAACCTTCAATCAGGTGTCCCTACGCCGAAACCTGTTACACGTACCGAAGCCAAGCAGCAATAGGCCTACACACAACGGTAATGCACATTACGGACCCACCTGTGCTATTGCAGTCGGGTGACTGCACACGGATCATGACGTCATTTATACTCCGTGTACTCTAAACCTCATACTGGTTACTCTGTGTCCCTAGGCCGAAGCCTGGTTATCAGGTTCTGCATTCAATTTCTAGTACTATTTACTTAAACTATATCCTAGTGTGTCGTTATAAAAAATATCCAAAAATCATACAGAATATAAACTAAACATTCTCTGTACTCCTCAATTTTTGTTCGCAGAACGGAGCATTCTTTTGTGTTGGATGTTCATTGCCAAATTGCTTTTAATACATGATGCCGAAGAGCCGTAATTCGGGTAGTCACAATACGAACAGGTTTTGCAGCTAGGGTTGCCAACCGTCCCTTATTTCCCGGGATCTCCCAATTTTCCCCTAATTTTTAACATTCTCCCGGCTCCCGTTTTTTTCTTCTCTTCGAGTATTTTTCTCCCTTATTTTTGCATCAGGTAAAAATCATTATTCTAAAAATTTGATTTTGTCGTTAATGATGGTCGTTTATATGATGAATTTTGTTGTTCAAGAGGTGCTTAAAATGTGCAGTCTTGGTAATGCAATGTACATTACGCTTTCCCGAAATGGATTTTAATGCTTAATGTTTAAAATCATTATCAATATTATAAATCTGGAAAAACCACTAGTTTGTTCCAAGCATACCAAGTAGTAATGCTCATACAAGGAGGGTGTTTTATTTCATGAACAATAATTGGACAGATGTTCGGAACAAGACCACGACACAGCCATTGAAATCATATCTGCAAACTGCAGTCGACTTCAACTATTATGAAAAATGAAATCTGTCTCAAAATACACTTAATTTAAGCCTAGCTGCCGAAGTGTAATATATAGTCCCTTTTAGTAACCAAACAGAATAATTTGCCAATTTTCTATATTTCCTTAGTCTCCCGTACTTCCTCCAGAAAAAACTGGGAACCCTATTTCTAACTGTTCTTAAGCCCTGTGGCAGCACTTTCGCGTTTAGGACAGTGAGCTCTATACTAAACTGGAGGCACAACTCAAGGCTTTAAAAGCGTGACGCGAATTCTGAGCGCCGGAGCGTATTGCTATGTCTTTCTAACATAGTGTTGCCTTGTCTCTCTTGCAGTGAATACTATCTTACACTAACGGTATTTTTATTGCTTGCTGCACATATGCAACATCAACCTCACGAAAAACACAGTGAAACACATTAGTTAGAAAGAGAAAGCAATACCCTTGCCAACAGTCACGTTTTCAGACAGGAAAGAACATTGCAGTGGTGCTTTCAGTTTAGTATAGAGTTCACTGGTTTAGATACACTCTTCAACTAATCGAGTCCCTTTTCTCTATACATTCTCTGAAAACTGTTCACAAAACTGAGAAGCTGACAGAAAAATTGTTACTTGAGTGGGGAAAGATCCTTGTAGTTCTACCCCTAACCGGGTCTCCTCATTTCTTGGGCGAATAGTATACTGTACATTCTCAAAATCTGTGCTTCAGTGGCTAGTCATGATAATATCTTTGAAAAATATTGGAATGCAAGAGGTCAAATGACTTTATTGTCAAACGCCTGGCACTAGAAAACAACAACAACATTCTTTTTCTCCTATGTCGAAATCATTGATCTATTTCGATTAAAGTCACCTTAGGACGAATATACTTGTACTTGCGCTGGATATAAATAACACTATGAGATATTTTCTTTCCATTTTCGTGAAGAGAAATGTATATAATAATCATTTTCTAAGATACAATGTTTTATTTTGAATATCTTTGAGCTGGACGCCGCACATAATATCAACTGATGCGTAAATTATTTTTGAACGGGAAGAAGGAAAAAATATATATAGGCTTTATATTTCACGGCATTCAACCGGCTACGTGACGAAGTACGGAATAATGATGTGAACTGACTTCGTTTGCATTGATGTGACTATTGGTGGCCGCCCCTGCCTGCCAGATGCCCAAGGGGAAGTGTTGACAGTACAGCTCGCCACACATCACCTCCTCGGACGCTTTCACAATGGCGTCTGCTATTTGAGAGTCGAGTCCGAAGTCTTTGTTCGCGATAGCTGCAGCCTTTTTGATGATCCCTATCGCCGAAATCAATGGGAACTGTAAACAGAAGGCACAGAAATAAATTCGTAATAAAATTATAGTGATCGTGTTTATCTTTGCCTCCACTTTTTATTACTCGACCAAGGCGAGTGGAGCCGCGGGAGTAATGTGAACTATCGCGATGCGATATTACGAACGCAGGAGCAGTAGCGCCATGGCTCCGGGCTGTAGGACTCCACTGGCCTTGCTCGAGTAATACAAAATTTGTCCTGCATCTCTAGAAAATATTACGCTAAAATAATGAAGTCTCATTGATCAAGGAGAGGCTGATATTCTTATAGCTAGCAGGATATCAAGATCTACAAAAATTCGTCAAGTTGTAATATCATTTCCGATCAACAAGGCGCAGTTTGGATTTACAGTACACACATTCATTGTTGCGTTTAAAATGTTATCCTCTAGTTCTGAGAATTATTTGTCAGAGACAGAAACAGTAAAGTCGTTGAAGAAGGTAGAATACTAAACTTATTGCTGTAGGTATTCTACAAGGAAAATTCAGCTCGGACTCCTCGTGGTGGGGTACTCTGCACTAGGCGTGAAGCATGCTGGGAACGGGAGCATACGTCATCTGCGCGAGACAGTCACGCCCGCTGGTGTCTGCGCACTGAGTTTTCCTTGTCGGATGCCTATGGGAAATACTTGCTTTTCAGAGTGCAGATTACATCATACTTATCACTAGCTAATTAAATTACTTGAAACTACACGACTCCAGCCTTAATGTAGGTGCTACGAGTCCAAAGTCACTTGTCATCATGAATGAAGATACTGTATAACTTGACGGATTTCTTGCCTTTTTATATCCAGGAAATGGATCCTTTCTTTTGAGGAAATAAAGCCTAGAAATTGTTTGGTTTAATTTTTTAACACATACGTACGTATGTATGTATGTATGTATGTATGTATGTATGTATGTATGTATGTATGTATGTATGTATGTATTTATGTATGTGTTATTTAAGCATGGAATACTGCTAAAAACTCTTAATATATTCATTTCGTCAAAAAATAACAAAAACAAAAGTTGTAGGAGATACATAACTAAAACTTATGGCTTAATCTCACTAAAGTATCGATTCATGTACAGAATGTGGCAAAGCAACACTTTTTGTTAAATGGTACACTATATTAAATTTTACATATAAATAGAAGTTTGACTCAGCATAAATGATGAATACTCTCTTGTAAATATTGTGGTTCTTTCAGATGCTTTGATAATGTAAGACAAAATAAATGTGTGTCTTCATATGGAGTAGGCCATGAAACAAACAAAACAATGACATAACTGTTTGAGACAATGTTTAAAATTATAACAAATGTTCAAAATGAGAACCTCTGACGGCCAACAATGCCCCAGTCTATCACGGAAGCAGTCCACTGACTTTCTCACAGTTTCAGGAGTGATCAGTTCCGTCTCATTACTAATCCTTAATTTCCGATCAGTGATGTTATTGTTTTGTTTGTTTCATGGCCTACTTACTTACTTACAAATGGCTTTTAAGGAACCCGAAGGTTCATTGCCGCCCTCACATAAGCCCGCCATCGGTCCCTATCCTGTGCAAGATTAAGCCAGTCTCTATCATCATACCCCACCTCCCTCAAATCTATTTTAATATTATCCTCCCATCTACGTCTCGGCCTTCCTAAAGGTCTTTTTCCCTCCGGTCTTCCAACTAACACGGCCTACTCCGTTATGAATACACATTTATTTTTGTTACTTATCAAAGCATTTGAAAAAAATCATAACATTTACAAGAGAGTATTCATCATTTATGCTGAGTCAAACTTCTATTTGTTTGTTAAAAAGAATTTAGATTTAAAATATGTAAAAATTAATATAGAGTGTAATTTGAAAAATGTCATTTTTTCCACACCCTGTACAGTAATCAATATTTTAGTGTGACCACAGCCATAAGTTTTAGTTAAATATCTCCAACAAGTTTGTTTTTTTATAAAATGAATATATAAAGAGTTGTTAGCAATATTCCATACTTAATTAACACACTGTATGTCTTACCTAACATTACGATCTCAAATATATTTGAAATGGAATGACATATTGAAAATCTAACTTTACAGGAATACATCTACATTAGGGACTCACGAAATTATATGATGTACAAATTCCAAAAAACTGAGATGACAGTAATTTCAACAAAAACTTTCAGTTTTTTCAATGAAGCATAAAACATTTTCCATGAAAATAGAAACTAGAGGTGAAATAATTGTCTCCATATCATTCGTTGTTTCACTTTTTTAACTCCTCTAGAGATACGTAGTTAGGGATTTCAATACCATCAGTAGCGACACTGCCTTTGACGTGCACTTACGCATTGCAATGCAATAAAGAATACAATACCTGATTGTCAATCACAGTGAAAGGTAGTGTGTTTCTGCTGAGGTGATTTGTGTTTACTTCCGAACCAATAAACGGGCATAGCATATAAATAAAGAATAGTATGTACAGAAACGAAAATATACTAGACTTGTTGTTGATGTACGGTGAATATCATAGAAGTACAACAAGAGTGTTGTCATTGTACACTGAACGATATCTCGATCGACGTCATTCTTCACTCCGTACAATCGAACACATCTCATAGAAACAGAAAGCTGGAAACCAAAAACACGTCAATGTACAAGAACTGTTACTCACGAAGGAAACGAAGTCGTTGTTCTGGCTCTTTTAACTCACATTCCACATACTATCATAAGGGAGATTGCACGTGTGTCTTGAATTAGCAAAACAGCATACGTTTGATCCATATCCTGTGTCGCTGCATCAGGACTTGCACGGAAGTGACATCAATACCCGTATTGTATTCCGTCATTTTGCCCTTTAGCATTTGTAGGATATCACTGCATTCCTTAGGAACATTTCTTTTACGATGAAGCTTCGTTTACAAATCATGGCAGTATGAATTTGAGGAACATGCACTACTCATCCGTGGAAAACCCTCAGTGGCTTCGCCAGGTTGACCATCAAAGTCTGCGGAGAGTGAACGAGTGGTACGGTATTATTGACGTCCGTATCATAGGGCCTCATTTTTTCCAACAAACACCTTATACTTTTTTCTCTGGGGCTCAATGAAAGATAGGGTGTCTCAGTAAGCACAATTACAATAGGAGATATTGAAAGAGTATTTCAGCGGCGTGTGCGGCAATACCTGGAGAAACACTGCGAACTGTTTTCCTCTCCAGAACTGCATTGTTGTAAATAGTGGCCATTTTGAACACCTTCTTCAGTGACGCCTTTCATTTTTATTCTTCCTTCAAAAAGGAATATCAGTTGAAGACATTTTTTAATGATACTGGCAATGTTTTCGAGGATTCAAAATTTGTAGTTAAGTTTCCAGAAGGGAGATTTTTCTGTTTTGTTTAGGTTCATGTTCTGGGAATTTACTGTTCAATACGAAAATAAGGTTATTTTTATCAGGATACCTTAGAGTTCAAGGAGAGTATTACTATTTCACACAATATTGATTTCAGAACTAATTTGCAATAGAAAATTATAAAATGCTGTGTTATTTCTTTGTATCTAGCTGTATGAAATCTGTTGCTTTTTTTTTTTTTTTTTGCTGTTATATTATTAGTAATAATTTTACTTCTAATTTTTATTTTGCTATAAAATGTTACATGTTCCATTTAAAACATATAACCTTGTATTGAAAGTACTGTTATTTCGGCTTGTTTGAATTTATATGTCATATTATTTTGTGAGCCCCTGACGTGGGTATATCCATGTGCAGTAGGTTATCAATATCTCGTTCCATTTCAATAATATTTGAGATCGCAATGTTAGATGAGACAACTGTTGTGTGTATACATTATATATAGACATTAATTGGAAATGAAACGTCAAGTTACAGTATTTTACTTTAAATAAGGCTCTACGAACACCTAAGAATAAGAATTGTGAGGCAGTTAATATAGTTTCATATCTATTGAAGAGTATTCAAATCGAACTAGATAATGAAACAATCCATACTTTTTGTTTATTTTATCTTTTTTTTTTTTCAAAATATAACTGTTTATTTGTAAAAACAATTTACATGAAATAAGATATTTAAGAAAATGAAATAAAAAAGAGAAATCACATAAAGAAAAACAATGACAATCAAGCTATAAGTCCAGTGAACACAGTAGTTCAACATAATTCAACACTATTATGGAATGTGAGTCCAGCCGGTGTATGGATGCCTGCCTGTCTCTCCCAATGGAGACCATCTCAAGTTCGCATGTCAGTGTTCTCCATTGAGAGTAATTCCACCTTCGATGTCATCCAAATAATCCAGTGCACGTCGATAGCATTGTATGGCAAGGGTGTGCTGTACCACCAATTGACTCGTTCTCTCTTAGGGCAACCTATCTCTTTCCTCTTCGCAATGGGAAGGTTCTCTATGTCAGGCTCCTGCTCAACATACTGAAATCTAAGGAACAGAACGAAACACAATATGACCACAGTCTAGTAGGCCTATATACAGTCACGAAGCTTGACTTGTTGAGGGTACTAGGAACAATAGACTGTGCCAATACTATTTCGCATTGTCTGTGATGAGGCGATAGTAGCGATCCTAGTAGTTAGCTACTATCTATGGATGCATATTCCCTACGTATTGAGAAAGATTTTGGCTGCAAAGGGTGAGACGTTCAGTGCAGTAATAACTCTACGACTGGCGAGCCAGATGAAGCCTGACAGCCGGATGATAAAGCTGGAGCTGGTGAAGATACTGACCCTGCACAAAGAGGACACCATGCAGGAGAAGAATCTGTACAAGAAGATGCTTGGTCAGGACAAACCACCTGACAGCCTGCCCAAAAATAACAATTCCCATGGGGAATTCTGTTTGGCACATTGGCAGTAATGGTGGCGGGTGTGGTGCCGTATCGGTACAAGTTTTTATAGTGACAGCAACAGAAGTGGCCATCTTAAATAACAAAATGACAAGAAACAAGATCGCAACATACCGGCATCCTTTCGTTCTCTCCACCAGAAGGAAAATTATTAATGGATCTTGCTGTTTCTGATCCATAGTATTTGTCTGCAGGAACTCGAGTTTCACCCAAAGTGTCCTTGTCCATACGATACTCTCCCTGAAAATAACACATTCTTTGTTTATACATTGAATTTTCATCTTCGTCGTCGTCATCATCATCATTATCATCATCATCAACTTCAATGAATAAGCCTACTGGCCTTTTCGTCCCCAGAATATAATTATTGGTCTCTCCAGCGTTTTCTTTTCTCCAGATTGTTTTACGTCCACTGGCCATATTCTAAATGATAGCCTATTCCTTCATTACCTTCTTATTTAAATGGTTCAACTAGTTCTGTATGTATTTCATAATGACTGTAGTTGTCCATTCCATTTCAAATGCTTGCCGAATATACTCATTTTGGACGCAGTCCAATACAGCACATCATATCAGCAATCTACATAGTCGTTTCTCTATAATTCTGCCTTACTTCCCTCCTGTATATTTAAGTACACCAATATATTGTAAAATATTGGGTACATTATCATATAAAATTCATTACCTACTTGTCGATTAAAGTCGGAATAATGCACATGAATTACAAATATCTGTATTTTAAAGAAACATACAAAATAACAGTCTCTTACCAATATCATGCGTGTAAGATATACAGGGTAATTCACGAGGATTTACCGTCCTTAACGGAGCTTATTTCTGAAGACATTTTCAGCAAAAAAAGGTCATGCAAACATAGTTCCTATTCTCAATTTTAATTTAAAGTTGTTTGTAAAATACATTTTTTATTTAGTCTGAAGGTAAAAGAATAATACAAATAGAGAATGAACCATTCAGAAGTATGATTTCTTTAATTGGCAAGTATTATAAAGCTAAAAATGTGCTGTGAACTCCTTAGTTGCCTTGTACAGACATCTTTTTCCATTTTAACTAGAAAATTATATTATTCTTACGCACTTATCACAACAATTATTTCAAATCATACCACTTCCACCGACTTAATTATTTGCAGTTCAATTTTGCATCCTAATTTACAGTCTTGAAGAGTTTACAACACATTTTAAAAGATGTCGCCGTCCGCTTGAGTACACTTGGCCGCACGCTTGCGAACGGCACTCGTCGCGCTACGTAAGTTCATACGGCTATCTTTGATTTCCGTACCGCTAGCGCTGGCTGCTGACTGCACGCTGACCAAGATCACGTGTTCACAGCAATGCGTTACAGTAACGACACGTAACTCTGTAAGTATTGAGAATAGGACCCAGGTTTATATGATATTTTTTGCTTAGAATGTCTTCGGAAATAAGTTCTGTAAAGGACGGTAAATCCTCGTGAATCACTCTGTATATATATATTATTCATAATACAAATTTAATTGAACACGTCCTAAAAACGATAAGACTCCTAACGAATTAAAACAAATTACATTGGAAACGATTCAAAGTTTATACCCTGAACCAAAATGGCTATATATTTAGCCTATACAGATTAATCCAGACTGGAAGTAGAGGATGGCGGTGGAGCTTGAATTTTTTTCAAAATTATTTAGCTTCTACGTTTCAGTTGGGAAAAACTTCACCCACTTTGATGGTGAAATGCAAACTATAGAGATGACACTAACACATCTTCTCTACAGAATATAAACATTTCAGTGTGCATTTATTTTAAGTGATTCAACTTCGGCTTTACAAACAACAAGCAATAACAACTAATAATTTTCTAATCCCCAGTAAAGTATTATAAGTAAGAAAAATTATCAGATTATTGTTAAACAAAATAAAATTATCCATCTTCAATGGATACCCTCTCATTCCGGGATCCACGGTAATGATATTGCTAATTTTTTGGCAAAGAAGGGCACCAAAACTTTACAGAAACCAAATCAAACTTTACCCTATCAATATGCAGAAAATGTAATTAAAAGAAACTTCCAGAAAAAGCTGTTGGAGCACTTCAAAATTCAGTTACGGAAAATCATGGACAGCTATATTGCAAAATAAATTCTTAATTCCCGAACACCCAAGACTTGATGCCGTAGCAACATTTAGATTTAACAGGTCACGACTATTTGGCTGCACACCGTTATAAAATTGGAATCTTCAACTCTCCAAATTGTATCCTGTGCCGTGAAGACAATTCTACAATGAATGTGGGTCATATTTCGAGTTCTTGAGCTCTCAAGACGTCATGTACAAGAACGCTGCCTGAAGTTTATTGGGAAGCAAGATAGCAAATGAAATATATCCAAGCATTTGCACATCAGATTACTCTACTACAAAAGATGCAGTTACTAATAAGTTACTGTAGAAGGTATGTTTTAAATTACATTTGTAGCAGGTAAATGAATTCTTATATGCATAATTATATCCCCAATGGAAAATCCCTGCTGTCTTCAAATACATATAATGTAAACGAATATTTCTCCAAATGTTGCGAAAAAATATCTGAAAAAGGGAATTATTTTGTAAATGTTAAATGTTATGTTTTATTTAACGATGCTCTGCCGAGGTTATATCAGCATCGTTGGTGTGCCGGAATTTTGTCTCGCAGGAGTCAGTAAATCTACTGACATGAGCCTGTCGCATTTAATCACACTTAAATACCATCGACCTGGCCCGGGATCGAACCCACAACCTCGGGCATAAAAGACCAGCGCTATAACAACTGCGGCAACCACGCAGACTATTATTTTGTAATTAACTCTTATCTACAAATGACGTCACCTATACAAAATTTCTTGGAAACAAATGTAGGCTCAAATATAACTAGGCCTACATGAACTAATTTGCAAAAATAAAGTGGCTCCAGTCATTACAAAAATAATAAAAAAAAAAAAACGTAAATATTTATTCGTATAGGAAAAGCTTCAGTCATCTGTAAAGAAAATTCAGTCTCAATATAGGCCTATGTATTTATTTCTCGTTAGAAATAATATTAACACCCAAAACGGACCATCTGGGCGTTATTTTTCGAAAGGGATACTGAAGCCGTGTCTGTACTATACTTTCACTCTTTTGGTCCTTTGTTCGAAAAACAGAAAAGAGCATAATATGTTCTTTCACTACAAACTCAAATAATGTTCCAAGTGCTGAAAATAATCAAGTAGGCCTACTTAACAGTGTTATGTGAATTTGTGCAAAATTATGTTTGTTTAAACCGCACAATTTATTAGTGAAGTTGGGTTAGAAAAATTCCTGTATATGGAATCTATACTAATAATAAATCTGTAGCCGAAATTTTTCTGGTAATTTTCGATTTTCCTAAAATAATTGGTCCTAACATATATCATTAACTACCCTGAAACCGAAAATCGCTTTTTTTGAAATTTTTGTTTGTATGTCTGTCTGTCTGTCTGTCTGTCTGGATGTTTGTTACCTTTTCACGCGATAATGGCTGAACGGATTTCGATGAAAATTGGAACATAAATTAAGTTCGTTGTAACTTAGATTTTAGGCTATATGGCATTCAAAATACTTTATTTAAAAGGGGGGTTATAAGGGGGCCTGGATTAAACAAACCGAAATATCTAGCTTATTATTGATTTTTGTGAAAAATGTTACATAACAAAAGTTTATTTTAACAATATTTCCGATAAGTTTTATTCCAGGCAAAATTTTGATACAACTGATATTTAAGGATATACAAGAGTTTTAAAATAACAATATAGTACATTTCCACCGCCGCCTCAGATTATAGTGTCGTTGTTCCGTAACTTCTATGTGCAAAATATTAAATTATTTAGTAGGAAGAAAAACAAATTTATTCATTTTATGGCAGTAGTGCATAGGAGATCGTGAATTCTTACATTTTCGAAAGAAAGAAATATAATTAAATTATATGTAGTAGATTGTATTATTTGCTGCATCACTATTTAAGTTATTAGAGCAAAAATCTGAAAATCGATATGTGACATAGGAGTTATTGCAGGAACGACGACGATGGCTAGAATGAAATCAAAACAAATGACTCCGTCTATTTAAGGCGACCTTGACGTTTATCAATATTAATATACAGAGAATATTTTATGTGTTTGTATGAAGTAATCTCAGAAGCTAATTGACCTTCACTATTTGAAATTTGTAGTTTCTCTAGATAGCTAGATGTAATGATACAAATGAGGACTGAGGTAAGACGAAAAGAAATCTGTACGCACAGAAAACTTGATATTCTGTCGAAATATTATATAACTTGATTATTGCAACTTTATTTGGTCCACATAAAATACTCCAATTTTACACACTCATTTTACCATAGAGATCACTGGAGCTGAGGTATTTTAAAAGGTGTCATGAAATGGCGTTCCTGCGCTCATAATTTGCCCATATTCGTTTCCTGTGTTTCTTAAAATAATATTTATGTAGGGTACCTCATTGTTTTATTTACATAAACAATGATATACAGGGACATCATTTTATATTTACTAACAATTTTAATATTAACCTGTCTATACCTTTAGAGAACCGAAAACACCGCTTGCTCCCCCCTCCAAGACTGGAGTTCGATGATACTGGCGTAAAACACAAATCACTCTACTAGGTATAGGATGGAAGAAAAGTAGTTCATCCATTTACGTAAACTAGGAAATATCGCGATTTTGAGTTTGATAATTTTCATTAGGTTTTTCTTTAATCAAAGTACAGTACTGTATTAAGAATAAGTGTTTTTACTCACGAAGTGAGTTATCCATGCGAACGTATTTATTATGCAGTGTATATTGTCTACAGCACATTAGCGTACAATATAGAAAAAGAAGTTAAATTGAAAAATAATCATAATATGAATATTTAAACACAATTTTGAAAATGGTGGCCGTTCATTTCGACACAGGCTTCAGTTCGTTTGTGCATATTATCGCTCTATAGACTATTGCATCTAATTCCAATTGCCAGTTACGTCCTTCGTACTAGTAACTCATGTTGAAATAATTCTGTACCTACTCTACGTACTGTGAATTCAATCTTCACTTCTGCCCGACCCGAAAATATAAAATTACTCAGACATGCTATCTACTGTCCTTCCAAGTAGTTATGCCGCAGGATTGTAGAAAGGGAGTAAATCACGTGACAGTTAATTACTTAACGAGGCCCTTTTATTTAAGTTAAATTAAACAGCTTACAATATTACGTAAACGTCCAATTCCTAAGAGAAATTAATGTTTTCAGAAAAGAGCTAAGACAGCCCAGCTTTTACAGAGGGGCGAGCAGAAGCAGGTGGGGGAAATCGGGATGCGACGTAGGCAAACGGACAGTACCTGTGCGAAAATATGATTCAATATTGAAAGCTCTTTCGTCACTGGAAAACGCGAACATATTTCTGGAACGTACTATACTCAGTAACTCAGTACTGCTTACTATCTGCGGTCTTGGTTCTGTGTGGAGTTGGAACTTCCTTAGTAGAAGGGGTGGGAGTGAAGTACATTCAAAAACTCAGGTACAATAAAAATTGAAGTAAAAATAAAATTATGTCTCTGTACAACCGAGCGAGTTGGCTCAGGCGGTAGCATTTGAGACACGCATTCGGGGGTCCCGGGTTCAAACCCCGTGGCCGACCAATCTGACTGAGGTTTTTCATGATTTCCCTTAGTCATAAAGGCAAATACCGGATTGGAAAGATACATGCCATTATTCATCACCGCCTCAATTACCAATACCAAAAACATTAATCAAAGTCTATAATGAGTTACATGAACACAAGCCATCTACAACACACAATAGAAACAGGAACTCAACAAGAGTAAAAACGGCCTACTGATATACCCACACATTCTAAACACGCAACATGACCACAGATGTTAAGGCGTGAATAAAATAAACTTAACAAAAAAAAAAAAGATGCACAGTAAGGTTAACATAAAAATGATCTTCGTACACAATCAACTCTATTAATTTGGAGTGATTTATTAAAGGATGCATTCAAGACTAATTTAGAAAAATGTTAAACGAATTATATTTGCACCAAATGAGTGGTCTCTGGACCAAAATGATATCATTGTAATTATTTAAATACAATTTAAATTAAGTAGCATATTAAACGATTTATTCTTCTATCAAACACGAATGTTCCCTGGACCCAATGTTCTATTTTAATTATGTAATTACTTTATATTTACTTCTAATAAGTGCAGCGGAGCGCACCGTTACAGCTAGTGAGATAATAAGAACGTTTATGTTTTACTTAGTTTCCATGTCTTCTTCGAATAACGGACAAAGAAAATAAAACACGAATATGAAATTGCAATAACAGAAGCTTTAAGATGAGGAACAAGTCAAAATTTTATAAGAATTTTTTGGCGATATATAGTGAGTTGAGGCCTAGGATTCGCCGTAGATTACCTCGCATTTGTGTTATAGTTGAGGAAAACCTCAGATCAAATGGGGGTCTAACCCAAGCCTGAGCGCAGCTTCCGGATAAGAAGGCTAGCGAGTCTGCCAACTGAGCTACAAAACATATACAGTAATTAGCAATCACATGGTTCAGATTACAATCCTAAACAATAAATTCATTACTTGAGCTATAAACTATGACACTTTTTCTTGGAGAGTGGTTGGATTTAATCATAGGTGAGGTGGGCGGTGAAAGCTACAAATTAGGACTTGTTTTGTAAAGGACTTACAGTCAAAAGACACGTGCATTGGATTTAAGAGCAAATTCAGATAGCGTATTACATCTGTACAGGTACGTGTAATTTGCTGAATAAATCCACGTGTTATTTAACAAGTAAGTTAATACATTTTGAAACCAGAAACAATTCAGTCAGTTGAGATATACAAAAATTTATAATACATATCATGCAAATTCCTTCAGTTCACAAGCATAAACAATTATTCATCTCTATAACCATTCATACCATAACAATACTGGTTTTCTAGAAAAGACCTTTCCGGTTTCGAACACATGTAATTTACGTTCTATAAATCTGAGATGCATGAAAATAGCACCAATGGAAAGACACATTCAAAAAGTTTAGTTGTAGCAACATTGTTTTCCTAGTTGACAAAACTGCCTTATAATGGCGCATATAAACAAATTTGTTCATTGTTGAGGCGAAATGGCTGCTATAGAGGAGAGAAAAGCTTGATTTTCATGTGAACCAGTCGGTTATTAATGTGCAACGGCATTACCGAACAAAGATTGATGCAGGTCCACTCAGTGGGCCTACAATCCATAAATGGTACACTGATTTTAAGGCAAGAATCTTCGATAGTGGTTGCAATTTCATCCGTACCGACTACAGTTGCTGCAAGCCCTAAAACCAGAGAACAAATTGCTACGAAAAAATTTCTGCATAAGTATGCAGACCTTAATTGAAAACGATGATGAATTTATCGTTCCTTGGTGTTTTCTGGCGAAGCCACTTTTCATCTTTCTGGTAAGGTGAACAGACATAACCTCAGAATCTGGAAGTCGGAAAATCCGCGTATCTACGTTGAACTTGACTACAGGGTTGATGTGTGCCGTCTTACCTAGGGGACACATATTGAACATCTTTAAGGTAAGGAACTCAACATCATCTCATCTCATATAAGGAACTAAACTTTTGAGTTTTTCTTTTCATTGGTACTATTTTCATGCACTTCAGATTCATAGGACGTAAATTACTTGTGTTCGAACCCGGAAAGGTCTTTTGTAGTATCCTGTATAATAAAAGTCAGTAGAAAGATAATCTCGTCCAGTTTTTTAAATTAATTACAATTGCTTGATATGTGAATTTTGATTACATGCATATAACTCGATGATAGTCGGAAGCTACCGGTGTAGCTCAGGCGGTGGTTCAGCTCCGGCATGGGTTTTATACCCGGTTGCACTGATTACCTAATTATTTTTTTTTCTTCGAGATTTTTCCCAACTATAAGGCCAATGTTAGGTAGTTTCATTGCGAGTATTCGGCCGCATTTAACCAAATACCATCTCTCTATGAGCAATTTCATCGACACTAAATAAACTGTACTTTATTTTTCATACAGAAGGAACTTCGCACAATTGAGTTTAAACGTTAGGGTGAACCTTACCAATCAGTAACAAAAAGGATTTGGAGGTTTGCTACTTACTACTGTGCACCTGTTTCACGGAATGTTTCTAGAACACGTTAACGTTCAGTCTAGACACTCTTGTAACCTAGTTAAGTTCAGTCTTTAACTACGTCATTTATAACAATTACTTTAGTTTGAAGAGGCGCCACGGTGGTGTAGTGGCTAGGATGCTTGACGTATAATTCTGTGGACTCGGGTTCGATCCCAGGCGTAGCGTACCCTAGATTTATAACTTATGTTCGACAAGTCCGTGGTCCAGGTAACACAGGTGTTTTCTCGGAGAGCTCCGGTTCCACTGTGGCATCCCAACAAAATTCTCCATCTCATCTCATCTCATCTCATCTCACCTCATCTCGAGTGTAACGTAGACCAGCCTCCTATGGCGCAGCCTGGGCAACGACTCTATCGGTAAAGTGGTCTACAGAACTGGCTTCGTATATGTGAATGACGACAAATCAAGTACCCGCCATTAACAAAAAAACTTTTCTTTCAAGACGGTGGATTTAGTAATTAATTTTTTTATTTTAGTAGGTTATTTTACGACGCTTTATCAACATCTTAGGTTATTTAGCGTCTGAATTAGATGAAAGTGATAATGCCGGTAAAATGAGTCCGGGGTCCAACACCGGAAGTTACCCAGCATTTGCTCATATTGGGTTGAGGGAAAACCCCGGAAAAACCTCAACCAGGTAACTTGCCGCGACCGGGAATCGAACTCGGGCCACCTGGTAGTAATTAATTACTTTCTATTTAATAGGCAGTAGAGGGCATTACAAACACTGTGATACCAATGAAGTTATGTATCGTGTTTATATGTTATTTCCAGAGCAATTATAACAATGCAAGAAATGGAATATAGTCTCTTTTGGTCATGTTTTACAGAGAAAACTTAAAACGACGGCTATGTTGATTTATGTGCATATGCATATTAAATTAATTCATTTATACACACATATATAATAATAGAATAGCATAGGTAAAGAAAGTATACGTATAACGAATAGGCCTACTAATAATAATCATATGAGGATACAAAGAGGAAGGCAGAAAATAGGAAAGACTGGAGAATGCTGGGTTTGCAGTTAAAGACCTGCCCTTGGGCAGAACACTATGAATTGAATGACTACTATCACAGCAGGGAAAGGAAACTGTATTGCGATACACATTCACAGATCTTTAGAAATGTCGTATTCGTATATTACCAGCAAGGGAAAAATCTAATCCAGACCTGTTATGGATGCTCACTTCTATACTTAGAACAATTGAAAATGCTTTAATTCTACATTTTATTATTTATTGATTGCAAGAGAGATTTAAATCCAGTTTCATAAAAACATATTACCAAGAATCCCGCACAATTACTGCAAGTCATCGATAAAAGTTTCGTCGATAGCAGACATGGATGGAGTAGTAATACCAGCATTTACATGCAATCAATCATTCTTGATTGATAGGGATCAAAAAAGCAACACCACCTTGCATTTTTACCGTCACAATTTTACATAGTGTTTACCCATCTTCGGTTTCGGCTTGTTACATATCTCGATCCACATTTTATAAGCTTATTACCCTGACAAGTCGGAGGATTATTCTTTATCCTGTGTTACCAACAATATAGTAATAATTTGCGTAAGCAAATGTCTCATATATATTAATCATTTTCGTGTGTCATTTAATTTTCAGGAAATTTGTTAAATCTGTTTAAACACTTCACGGATATTCAATTACTGCTCTTTTCTCGAATAAAATTATATTGACATCACGGAACTAACTTCAATTTCAGAAATATTTGCTGTTAATGCAGAAATGTGACATTAACATTTCCACTTTTAATCAATTCTCACATTTTTTAACGAAGGGCCGAGAATATTGTTCTGTATTTCAATGAGAAATAAAATTCAAATCTCTTTGTTTTCCACTTCTTCTGTTATTGGATTAATCATATCTGAAAGAGCTTTATTCAATTTATTTTACTAAATCACTTAAGGGGTTAGGTACAGCTTATAGCAGTAAATTTTTTGGAAAAAATTAACATTTTTTTTTGCTCCATTACTGTGTCTTGTACAGTATTGAAAATTGGTATGTGTAAAACACTGTCCTTCTACTATATGAAAAAAAAATTTAACCATTTAAAAAGATTTATTTATATATTTTTTTCAAAATTCAATATGGTTGCATTTCACTGTGCAGTGATGAAGCGTTTCCCTCATAACTCATAAACGTGCTAAGTTTTTCATGTTCTCTCTCTTTTATTTTATTGTTAAAACTCATGTTTACAAAATAATTTTCTTTCAACTACATTCCTTAAAAAATAATTTTCTTTTTAATTTTTTGTTAACAGAAAATACTGATACTTGACCATTTTAAAAATGAATTTCCTTTTTTATCAGACAATTTATCGAAGGGCGAGAAGTGATTTTGCATAAATACACAAAAAATTTCATCACAGAATGTTGGATAGTTTTTGAGTTATAAGGAAACGCTTCATCACTATACATTGAACTGCCGCCATTTTAAGTTTAAAAAAAAAAAAAAAGTAATTAATTTTTTAAATCGAAAAAAAATATTTTTTTCATGCAACAGAAGGACATTGTTTTACACATACGAATTTTCATTATTCTACAAGATACAGTAATGGAGGAAAAAATGTTGGATATTTCCAAAATTTTACTGCTGTAAGCACTACCTAATCCCTTAATAACGCTATCGTATTCGCCTCACTTGCATACTTCTTTCTGCTAAGAAAGGATACTATTCCATGTATTTATTAAGATCTAGGCCTACTCGGGCTTCATGTTATTCACAACACCTCTGAACCTCTCAAAGGACCCGATTCCTGAAATAAGGTCATGTTTATGAAGATATTATTATTATTATTATTATTATTATTGCAATTTTGTAATAAAAGTTTTTAGAAATTATTGATTTTATCTATGAATATATATATATATATATATATATATTTAATATATTCAACAGTAATCTCACTAGAGGTTTTGATTTATCTAGAGAAAATCAAAACTCGAGTGGGATTTAATTGACTGTTACACGATTATAAAGATTAGAAGTAAAAAAGTACTCCAATACAATAAAATATTAATTGGCTTACGAAAATACAACTGTCTTCAAATGTATTATTCTACCATCTCAACATTACGCTAGATGGCAGTAGTGTTTTATGATTATGTTTTCTTCTTATCAGTTGTGCCAACTATGGAATCTTCATTGAACTTTGTGGACGGTTAATAGTCAAGAAGGCTTTGTTGATTCAGTTTCATTTTTATTAAAACATTTGCATTCCACTTCAATCATCCGGATCCCAGTAATCAACGTCACTTGACAGATGATTTTCAATAAATCTTAGTATTAAACAATCTGTGATACGTGACTGTCTATAATATCATACAGCAGAAGCTATAACAAACATAACCTAAATAATATAAAAATCGTGTTAGAAAAATTTTAATTAGGGATGATGAAATAAACAAGAAACGTTTTATTTAACGATTATGAAATAAAAAAT
This sequence comes from Periplaneta americana, assembly GCF_040183065.1. Classification (NCBI taxonomy): domain Eukaryota; kingdom Metazoa; phylum Arthropoda; class Insecta; order Blattodea; family Blattidae; genus Periplaneta; species Periplaneta americana. The sequence goes on from NC_091120.1 coordinate 132,685,566, forward strand.
AAACATGAATAATTTTAAAAGAAACAATTATTGAAAGTACAATTTTAAAATTTGAATGTTTTAGTGGTTGGTGGTTGTTGATGTTATATTGGACGTGTGCGTAAAAGAAGTGAACTCGTTGATGTACACGGTGTATCCCTCAACTGATTCAGGATTTCCGAATGGTGCTCTTCATATATGACCAGTGATCTTTATTCATTCTTGTTCTTGAATGCCAATGCGAGTCATATATTATTGTTGTTATTTCAAAGTTAATACTGATTGTGTATATGTATTCAGTCTCTCTTTTTTCCTTAATTATGTTTATTATTATTTTTAATTTCATACTTGTATACCAGTATGTATTTTTTCTGTATGTGATTTGATCCTGGTTGAGTGGAAGAGAAGGCCTGATGGCCTTAACTCTGCCAGGGAAAATAAAACTATTATTAAATAAAACTATTATTATTATTATATTTTGAAAGTGCTGTGCAACGACTGGAGTGGTTTGTAATTTTCTGTTTCTTGACGTCCAGACCAGTGCAGTTTGAAATGTTGGCAAACAAAGAAACAAATGCTAGGGTAGTGATAAAAATAAACAAATGCTAGGGACGCGATAAAATTTAAAAAATGCTAGGGTCGCGATAAAATTGTGCGATAAGCAACCGTGATTGGTTGAAAGACGTCCTTTCGTACCGTTTTATTGGTCAAAAGTAGTATGACGTAGTAAAAGTGTACTATAAAAACATTTTTATCTTCAACATCACGGTTCAGGCTAGTAGGCCTATTTCGTATTAATATCAGCGAAGTTTAAGATTAGGCCTATTTGAAACTAATCGCTCCATCTCCTTCATGGTCGCCTTGCTTTCAGTTTATTCTTAATACATACGTCTGAGGCATGTTGGCACGATAATTGACCGACCACATGCCGGGCAGGGAGCCACTCGTCTGCCGCTAGGACAGTAAGCGTGCTGTCGCAACTTAACTGGTTAAAAATAACACATCAAAAGACTGTGTACGTATTGTCCATTTTTTTCGTACGCATATATCTGAAGATATTGTCATTCACTCTTAGTACTCCTTCTCTTATAATGGACCTGAGTGTTCTTTGTATTTTTTCTTTCAGTTCATCTAGCCCTCACGTATGGAGATTAGTTATACACTTTAATTTTGAACATTACCAAGAGATAATAATCACAATGCGTGAGAAATGGCGATTTGACGAACCATAAATTCCTACTAATAATTCTGTGTCCAAATATCCGGCTCATTTCGATCATGGATTCGAAGGTAATATGGATTTCGGGAGAAATAATAAATGAGGTGTCGTATAATTGACGTCGTAGGCAGTGTTTACAACTGAAGTGTATGGCAAGTAGCCAAACCATAGTTAAAAAATCGCTAGATACCTTCTTATCAATGGAGAAAGGTTTATTTCTATCGCTAGAGAGTGCTGAAAAAAATCGCTAAATTCCTATTTAAGCAATAGAAAAGTTAAAGAAAAGTTTCACCGAAAAACTGTTAAAAGTCGCTAAATTGACACATTAGAGTTCTTGTGAACATAACCTCAAATAATATTTATCGACGTTTTTGCCAATTTATTGATTTAAATCAAATCTAGACTTCGCCAAGACTCCTCTAATAAATCATTTTCAATCCTACAAATGCGATCATCTCAAGCAATTCTTTCGTTTCTTTCTTCTTTTTTAAACGGCATCCAATCACTAGTAACTGGGGAAAAAACATAGTTATATAGTACTCGTAGTTATCGAAGTCTATCATGTGACGTTAGAGTGTACCATGTCAGAAAACATGTTAGTGCAAGAACTCTCGAATATACCGGGTGAGGCACTTAAAACAGGCCACCTGAATAGCGCGGCCATTTTTAGTGATAGAAGAACATTCTTCGGACAAAATTTGCTTGGATTGAATGGGGACATAATATAATAATAGTTTTTGCGTATGAGGAGGTGTAAAGGAGATATGGTAGACAGCTCCGTGATTTTAAATGGATTGATATGTTTACTGTTGACATTTTAATAGTGCGTTTGAAGAGACATACAGCAACTCTGTTTGGAGGGCCATTCAAGATAGTTTGAGATCAATGACTAAGAAAATAGCTTACTTCAAGGAGCCGATTAACTACTTGGTTGCCCTGGTGTACAGATGGATCCGTATAAATCAAATGTAAACATTAAACTTGCTGTATATTCATGATAATTATTTTGAATATGCAATATTTTGGAAGCCTCTTACCGAAATATTTTATCTGTTTTTTTTTATATATATAAAAGTTTTGTTCATCATTGAGTTTCACCGACTTTGAATGACCCTGGAACATATGCATTATACTCTGCGTCTTTAAAGGCATTATTAAAAGTACACAGCAAAACATATCAATTCATTTAAGATAAAGAAAGTGACTCTCATATCTTCTGCACACCTCAACCTATTAAAAAACTATCAATACCACATTATATTCCCCTCCAATCCAAGTAACTTTTGTTAGAAGAATGTTCTTCTACCACTAATAATGGCCGCGTTATTCTTTTGACCTGTATTAAATGTATCACCCGATATATTGTACTTCCCTGGACCAAGAAACTCATTGCTCTGAACATAAATAAAGAACAATCCAGCTGTTATATATACCTGCAAAATATAAACTTCCAGTTAATAACAGTAATATTATATCGATAGTGTAAATTAAGGTGTTAGGTATAGCTTACAACAGTAAAATTTTGAAAATATTCAACTTTTTTTTTTCCTCCATTACTGTATTTTGTACAATAATGAAAATTAGTACGTGTAAAACACTGTCCTTCCGTATATGAAAAAAGAAACTTATGACTTTAAAAAAGTTACGGTATTTATAAGTTATATATATATATATATATATTTATACATACATATTTTCAAAATTCAAAACGGTGGCAGTTCACTCTGCAGTGATGAAGCGTTGAAATTTGTTATGTGCATTTATGCTTGTCATATCTACAATATGATGCAAAATCAATTCTCTACCTTAGATAGCTTGTCTGATAAAAAATAAAAACATTTTAAAAATTGTAAAATATCAGTATTTCCTTCTAATACAAAATAAAAAAAAATATTAAGGAATGTAGTTGAAAGAGCATGATTATATAAATATGAGTTTCAGCAATAAAGTAAAAGAGAGAGAACATGAAAAAGTCAACAAGTTTACGAGTTATGAGGGAAACGCTTCATCACTGCACAGTGAACTCCCACTATTTTGGGCTTTGAAAAAAATGTATATGAATAATTTTTTTTAAATCGTGAAAATATTTTTTTTTTGTATGTAGCAGAACAACAGTGTTTTACACATACCAATTTTAATTATTGTACAAGATACAGTAATGGAGGAAAAAAATGTTGACTATTTCCAAAAATTTTACTGCTGTAAGCTGTACCTAAGCCCTTAATCGAACCGGTACTTCTTCTTTCTTTGACCCTTTTTTCATGAGATTATGAGGCTATTATATAGCCTACACGGAATGAGTCTCATAATGCATTGGTTCCGAAGATACTGCTAGAATTTCTTTTATGTTGTACAACTCATTTACATTTTTTTATTTCGTCCATGAAATTTAAATACAAATTCACATCTTCCGTCAATTAAAATCAATGTAATCTACTTTTGCAACTATGCGTTAAACATTGGTTTATAACGTTATCTGAGAATTATATTAAATAACCATAGAAAGCCATTTGACATCAGCACTCATTTGATCATAACGGTGGCTCATTCCGCAAATATTGTAGGTCCACTTTGAATGAAGAGTTTCCTATTGTATGCTTCTTATCGTAATAATGCAGCAAAACATAACTGCTATATTAGTAATGCCCCATAAATTACAACACAATACTTTTTCAGAATGAAGACTTAGCTTCATACTATCAGTATATCACCATATCTCAATTTTGACCAGAAATGGACATACAATATCTGTGTTCTGAGCCGTCCATAAGCTGACGAGGTCTAGAACGGACCTTCTACTGTGATTGTCAATATTATTGCCCATATCACATGAAACTTGATAAATTCTCTTGAAGCTGGATCAGGAGAGAGTTAAATAAAATTATAATGAGATGAAGCTTACTAAACAACACAAAATAATTATTAAAATACTTACCGGTTTTCCAAGCTGCGACCTGCTGGCTCGCGCTATTTGCATAAACTGTACATTGGATGTTCTAAAATGTCTTAAAAGACAGCAATGTAATTTATGTATATGGGAAATAAAAGCTGCCATAGTTTTCACTACAGATTTCGATACATAAGTAGTTATAAAATATTTTTACAAGCTAGAAAAGATCCGTGACATGACGCATTGTTGGTTGCTACCAATAATTTCGAAAAGCATATACGTTGTTTTCATTTGTTTGATCCTACATGGCCTTCTTCAATTCAGAGTCACAGAGTTGCATGGATAGATGGCTCTGATACTGTCTTTTCCTCCGGTACATAAATGTTTTATGTTTTCAGGATTTCGAAGGATTTTTACTTAATTTCATAAATTAATTTTTACTTTTCTTACAATCTCTGTAAAAATAGGATACCGTGAACAATATTATACATGTGTTGTATAAAATAAAAATTATAAATTACATTTTTTGCACATTAATCTGCAGAATCGAATCGCATGAAAACTTGACAGAGGATTCATAGGACCCCTATAATTGCGTGATATGTGTGTTATGGTGTTATTGTGATATTTAGATTTTTAACAAATTGATTCTTATTCTATGAAAATTTTGAATATTCTAAATGAAATAAATTTATTTAATTTATGTGTTGTACACTGGGCACCAAAAGAAATGCCAATACGAAATTATATCGTTTTCCGAGGATTTTAGCAAACATGATGAGATGGAAAGATAATTCTAATAGTTCTAGTATTAAATTTAAAAAGATATGTAGGGATTTTATAAATGTGAATTTAGATTTATATATATTCTTATTCCGAGGCTTATTGTAGGGAATCGTAACAAGCTGTTTTTACGGTGATGGGTTGTTAGCCCTTCGCCCAACCCCCAAGCTGGAGGACCACCTCTTTTCGGCTGTCCACGACTGATGACTTGCTTGCAGACACTCCATCAATCCTAAACAGATGGAAAAACTATTTTGCGCAACTACTAAATGTACATAGGCCAAATAGAAATAATCGGGACGAAATTGAAATACAAACTGCTGAGCCATTTATACCCGAACCCACGCTTTCAGAAGTAGAAATTGCTATAGAAAATCTGAAAAAGTACAAGTCTCCAGGTATCGATCAAATTCCAGCAGAATTAATACAAGAGGGTGGAAGTGCATTACATAGCGAAATTTATAAACTTGTACTTGCTATTTGGGAAAAGGAAATTGTTCCAGAACAATGGAAGGAGTCCATAATTGTACCTATTTTTAAGAAGGGGGCAAGACTAACTGTAGTAAGTTTCGAGGAATATCACTTTTGTTGACGGCGTACAAAATTTTGTCCAATATTCTTTTGAGAAGATTAACTCCGTACGTAGATGAAATTTTTGGGGACCATCAGTGCGGTTTAGGCGTAATAGATCGACTATTGATCAGATTTTTTGTATTCGACAGATACTGGAGAAAAAATGGGAGTATAAGGGTACAGTACATCAGTTATTCATAGATTTCAAAAAGGCGTATGACTCGGTTAAGAGGGAAGTATTATATGATATTCCTATTGAATTTGGTATTCCCAAGAAACTAGTTCGATTAATTAAAATGTGTCTCAGTGAAACATACAGCAGAGTCCGTATAGGTCAGTTTCTATCTGATGCTTTTCCAATTCACTGCGGGTTAAAGCAGGGAGATGCACTATCACCTTTACTTTTTAACTTCGCTTTAGAATATGCCATTAGGAAAGTCCAGGATAACAGAGAGGGTTTGGAATTGAACGGGTTACATCAGCTTCTTGTCTATGCGGATGACGTGAATATGTTAGGAAAAAACCCTCAAACGATTAGGGAAAACACGGAAATTTTACTTGAAGCAAGTAAAGCGATCGGTTTGGAAGTAAATCCCGAAAAGACAAAGTATATGATTATGTCTCGTGACGAGAATATTGTACGAAATGGAAATATAAAAATTGGAGATTTATCCTTCGCAGGGGTGGAAAAATTCAAATATCTTGGAGCAACAGTAACAAATATAAATGACACTCGGGAGGAAATTAAACGCAGAATAAATATGGGAAATGCGTGTTATTATTCGGTTGAGAAGCTTTTATCATCTAGTCTGCTGTCAAAAAATCTGAAAGTTAGAATTTATAAAACAGTTATATTACCGGTTGTTCTTTATGGTTGTGAAACTTGGACTCTCACTCTGAGAGAGGAACATAAGTTAAGGGTGTTTGAGAATAAGGTGCTTAGGAAAATATTTGGGGCTAAGCGGGATGAAGTTACAGGAGAATGGAGAAAGTTACACAACGCAGAACTGCACGCATTGTATTTTTCACCTGACATAATTAGGAACATTAAATCCAGACGTTTGAGATGGGCAGGGCATGTAGCACGTATGCGCGAATCCAGAAATGCATATAGAGTGTTAGTTGGGAGACCGGAGTGAAAAAGACCTTTGGGGAGGCCGAGACGTAGATGGGAGGATAATATTAAAATGGATTTGAGAGAGGTGTGATATGATGATAGAGACTGGATTAATCTTGCACAGGATAGGGACCGATGGCGGGCTTATGTGAGGGCGGCAATGAACCTTCGGGTTCCTTAAAAGCCATTTGTAAGTAAGTAAGTATGTATTCTTATTGTGTAGTAGACATAAAACAAATTGTATTATATACTTCTTAATTTAAAACCAGGAATCCTCTCCTGAGCACGAGTTCTACTCTTTCAGGTGTGAGCTTAAATTTTATCTATGTATAGGCCTAGGCCTACTATATTTTATGTTACAAGTATTAGAAAAATTAAAATTGAAAAAAATGGGATGTTAATTAAATTGGCATGAAAGGAATACATCATTTGAAAGAATGGATTCTGAAGAAAAAATGGCAAATTAGAAAAATTTGAGATTACAGAGTTTGCTCTGACACCTCTCAATAATTATTTGATGAACTTATAACATTACCTGTTCATCAGATGAAATGGATGAATCTGAAGCGTCTAGTAGAATGTCCGGTGGAAGACGACCTTTGATTCTCGTGAGTTGAGTGAATCTTTCCCCGAGAGAAATGAAAGCTGCTCCTGAGACATTGCTAAAGTGTGATAAGAATCAAAATATAAGAGTGTCTAATTTAAGTGCCTACTATTATATTTTTAGTGCCTTTACAGGTCCGTATATCGGGCTCATTGGTAAATTGCGCGGGTGAATTCAAGCATTTGGTTTACTGCACATGTCTCTGATAGTCTCTGATAAACAATTCATGCTACAATGCGCAAACTATTTTGACAATACGAAATTTCTCGATACCGCCGGGAAATGTTGCTAGAACGCTTCATTTCAGCAAGTGGCAATGTGCGCATGCGTCAGCTGTTTCGGACAGTTACTGAATCCCATAATTCTCTTAGGACTAGTAGGTGACTTCATTAGAAGGTTTAATTGAATCAATGGTCTTACTAATAAACCGTGTACAGTTTTTATACGAGACTTATGCAGAGTTGGTCAGAAACGTTACTAATAAAACATACATAAGCTATGAATGCATAGACAGCGTGTAACTGTACATGAGAATTACTTTGCAGTAGCTATCCACACGAAACTCCCTGTTTAAGCGTTATACATAGAGAAAAGAATGGCTGCCTTTTAACAGTTGTTCGTATCGATTGTAATGTTGTGATGATAGTTACCTTGTTACCATGGAAGAACAAAGCAAAGAGCACAGAATAATGAGAATAATATTGCTGTAGCTGTACTCCTTGATCAAAATATAGAGTGGTAATCGATCAGGCCCAGTTGAACTATCGATACTTATCGCGGCACACTATCACACACTGTCGGATATAATATATATTGCCATTTATTCTGTTATCTTTCATAGCTGTATAAATGTTGTATTGTTATACACGACGTATGTAGTGATTATTAGTAAGGAATTTATACACGACTTAGATACGAGCTATTCACTGTGTGAATGTAAGAAAATTAAACGCCTGCATAACAGTTTTTATTAGTAAGAGCGTAAATTAATAGGGAATTTATTTAAGTATTTCTTCGCATCATTAACCTATAGAGCTTAGCAGTTAGAAATTTCCATTGGGTATACAATACAGGCGTGTTCTTAAGGGTGTTCGAAATTTAAAAAATGACGACATTTTGAAAATTTATTTTATTGTTTCATTGTATTCTACAGACTTCAGGGATTACAATGATATGTGACACGTCTTATTGTTTTGAAAATTTGAAAGTCTTTTTTTTTTATCTTTTTTATTTATGTTGCACCTGTCAATTCATGTTTCTTATCAACTTTGGATGAAGTTTCCCAAAAATTACATTTTTTAACATGACCCATTATCTCAGCTACTATCTAAGATACAAAGCTCAAATTTTATACCACATGTTCTCCATAAGTATTTCCTACGTTTAACACAGGGGAATGTTTCCATGTTGGAGAGTTAAAGAAAACAAACAAAAACAAATAAATTCTCTCCTTTTTTTTTTCTTTTTTTTTTTTTCCAAAATTCAGTTTCATAATAAAAAGGTTTAATTTGTAGAGATTTTATAATAACTAAACGTATTTGTATCTAAATCATCAATAGGTTTCCTGTAATATGTGGCAAAAGTTTCATTTGTCTACATATCAAGGTTTCTGAGAAGAAAATGGGTAATGAATTGGTGAAATTTAACATTGCGGAGATAGGCGATTCCGAACCCCACCCCTTAAGGAACATTCCTCCTCTTTACATTAGAAATTAAATAAGTTAGAGGACATATAAATTATATATATATATATATATATATATATATATATATATATATATATATATATATATATATATAAGGAATATAAAGGGTTTATATTTGAAGCAATGCTTAGTTACAATATTTAGACTTATTTTTGTTATTTTATGTAAGTACGTTAGAAAATGCGTAAATTATTTATTTTAATTACTATATATTACAATGAGGGAGGCTATTCGCTTAGAAGTGGTCTCTATTATACAATGATGTTTACCAAATTCCGAATGCACTATAGTTATACAATGTGTTGCATAAGTAGGTATACAGTAATACGGTGTATTTTTATTAAGTGCAAATGAGAATTACAATCGATAAAGGATCGAACAGGCAGTTAAATTGATGTCGATTACTTATCGATGTCATGTAACTACAAGTGGTATGTAATCCTCATTTATCCTTAATACAACTTAAAGCCGCATTTATACGAGAACAATCAATGAGACAATAGTTGGAAGACAGTTGATTGGCATAAAGTTATTGGCTTTGTATGAACACTTCAGCCGAACTGCCTAGGCAATTGGCTACATAATTGCCGAGCCAGTGTATTGTCCCCGATGGTAGATTGAAGACAGTGAAATCTCTCCCACCAGCAGCAACTGGCGTCATGTGAACGCGACATGCTATAGGCATCCAAGAAGGAAAACTCAGTGCACAGAATCCAGCCAGACGCTGCACTCTGTCATTCTTCGACAATACTTTCCTCGTGATTAGGTCAACGTTCAACTTGATTGGGCAAGACTGTCTCGCAACATTTTGGGGACAATTGTCCACAATTATTATTGTCTCGACAATAGATCTCGTATAAATGCGACTTAAGGGATGTATTACTACTGGGTCATCCAATTATCATCTGACCAGAGTTACGGCAGGAATTGTGTTGTAAGATAAGGTATCGCTTCCCGCTGGCCGGACAATGTATGAGTGCGTGATTCAGCGGATACTTGTTATGGTAATTCTAATGCGCTCACCTTGTCACGCAACAGTGCTGCTTATGATTAGGTTTTCTCCGGAGCAGTTGTTTGCGCGCTTTCAATCGGAGACCTCCGGTTACCTCCGATTGATGCCGTGCAGGTTGTTGCTGTGGCGCAGACATACACTTTCCGCTGAGCATTCCTTTAATCGGATCAGGTAGTGATTCGAGTCCGTTGACGTCCGCGTATCTTTTAAAATAAGTTGTAATTTCTTGTTGTTTAATCTCTCTTTTATGTTAATCTCTCTCTCTTTCTTTGGCTCTTTTTTTGTGTTGCTTAAAGTGCTACGTTAACTGATAGACTTTTTTTTTTTTTTGAAATCCATAGTATATGTGGAAAGTCGTATTAGTTTTATGTCATTGATCAAATTAATAACATTCAATGTAACTGCAAAACTAACGCAGAAGTAAAGCTTTTCAGTAGCTAATGTAAACATTTATACTTTAATTCTCCTAGAAACTCTCGTTTAATCGCAAACAGGGTTTGTCAATTATTATTCTAATCGGTTTAGTTAACGTAAAATATATTAAGGGAGCTTCAGAATGAAACAAAAGAAACGTGGGCTATCAATGGGATAAAGTTTACTGTCCAACATAATTTATTCAGATTGTTCACCGGACAGGATTGTGATTATTGTGTTAAAGAGTGTCAGTATTTGAACTGCCTCTTCTACAACGCGCCACTCTTACCCTGTAATAAAAAATATAAGTGGATATCAACTTAAGGATAATTGTAATTACATTATTACCTGATGTTTCTTTAGTTTCATTCAGAAATATTTTAATCCAAACAGTAAAATATAACTCAAGTCATCTTGTAAATATTTAATTTGTTTTTTATTGCCTCGAAAGTTACGTTTTAGAGAAATTTCAAGACTTTTTTTATAGACTGTGAGCCTTTGGGAACAATAGCACTAAAACAATTTAAAAAGAAATCGTATCAAATATTTTGCGTAATTGTTTTCATCAAGTTCGCGATTGTGCGATCGCTTCAAATGGTCTAACAAATTCGAAGTTCCACCACCCTTAGAGTAAATTCGCCCACAAAGTTTACAGTGTGCGACTTTATTATTACCTTCAACTAAATTAAAGAATTTCCATGCGACGGATATCCGATTTGGTGCCATTTTATTCCCCTCACAACTACAGTCAGTCCGTACGCGCCGGTCGTCCTTGAGCTAATTGTCGCTTCGCTCCGAACCACCGCATCCCTCCGTATGTCCCCTGTTCCACCTAAGGTAGTACCGGAGATCACCGGTGGAGAGCTTTATTCGTAATCTCCGATTCCTCCGCGGTTGTAGTCACTCCGATGAGCAGCACTGTCACGCAAGGAGAGGCTGGAACTGCCTGTCTCCATTTTCCACACATTTGGCGTCTGCTTAGGAAATTACTCATAATCTTTCTTACTTCTCTTTGAAAACTTGAATTGATCTCTTGGTGGATGCTATCCTTTAGTTCGCCTCAAGTGTGTGTATTCGTCTTGTACACTTTATCTTTTAATGATTCCAAGGGATAACAATCACTAGGGCTAAGAATTGTATGCCGTTACATTCCACTTCATGCGCCTCTCACTTTAGGTACCAGTACGTAAGTGCGTTGGGGTGGAGGATTTCAGTGTGTTTCGTTCAGCAGTGAACTTTCGTTGATCGGTTACATTACGACTGAATACTGCTATTCGTAACAGGCAACATTCAACGTCCTGTAAAGAATAATAGTAGCAAGATGCCGAGGACGAAATTTGTGACAATTTGAAATGAGGAAATTTGTAATAATGATACAGATTTTGAGATAATGCTTGTGTGAAATATTTCAAATTTTGCCCCATTGTTTCTGCAGAATTGGAACGAGTTTCTCTAGATATAAAGCTGTATTTTCTAGCAACAGGCAATTATTCTCCTTTGAAAATTTGAAAATAAGGTTTGTTATTCACTGCAACATTATATGAAACGAAAAATAACGCAATTCAGAAACTTAATACACTATCATATTAACATAGTGAAATAATAAGGCTTATACTTGTCAATGTCATATTAGGTGTATTTTCTACAGTCATAAATAGCTTGTAGTCAATGATAGACTATTGTAACGAACCGAATAGTTGGAACACGAAATAGGATAAAATGTAGCCAACATGATGAAAGAAATACTGGATAAGAATATTTAGATCTATGTAAAATTTGTTACACTTTTAAATGAGTAAATTTATAATAATGATACAGGTTTTGAGATAAGTAATGCTAGTATAAAATATTTTGAATATGTCCTCATTGTTTCTGCAGTAGTGGAACGAAGTTTTCCTAGATGTAAGGTTGTGTTTTTTAGCAACAGGCAGTCATTCTTCTTGTTTACTGTGTCCCATTCAATGTATTTATACCCGTCATTTCAATATTAGACCACGTTTCAGCAAAGCCCATATTAAGAAATATGGAATGCACAAACTTTCGGGTAAGTTCATTAATACGAACTGTATATTGATTATTTATTTATATACTGTTAAATTATGGACGTCACTCGTTGTGTTCATTTTGAATTAAAATGAATAGTGACTTTCAAGGTTCATTACTTAACCCAGATAAGACTGACGTCCTATATATAGGACACCGGACGTTTTATTTTTTTAACATTGTTGTGCAAGATTTTCATAGTCGGCAATCATGATATCATAATCCTTATGTGTTATAAATTGCCTCCAATTTTTTTGATTATATTCAGTCTGTCATAGTCATTGTTGTTAACATATTTGTGTGAGTCATGGCTGTGGAGCAGAACATGTTCTCGAAGTCGGTATATATCACATGCTATAGATATAATGCTTTTGATATTGATAGGGCATACTCATATGATGTACTTCGTATATAATAATTCATAATTAGATTCAATTTTTTATTTAGTGTTATGCTATATCATGGTAAAGTTAGGCGTACTACATGTAGTACGTCAGTCATAAAAGGGGAGATTTCGTGAGACTGATGGTATTCATGTTATTATAGGGGATTTTCACTAAATGAAGCCTTACAAATGATTCAAGACGACCAAGTTCCTATACCTAAGTGCAATAACATTTCCATCACCATTTTATCACCAAAATATGCGTGTGGTAACGTAACTGATGAGGATTCTGGTGATGAAAATAACCCTACAATTGACAGTATGTCTGGTAGTCAGTTGCGAGCTGAGACGGAAGTAACCCTCAACACACAAGGAGAGGGAATGGATGATTATGATGACGAAAGTCATAATGGTGATGATGAACATAGTAAAGGCGATGGTGAGAATGGCAGTAGAAATACTAGTGATTCAGCAACCGATATACAGATGAAGAGAAAGAATAATAAATTTCAATTGGGAAGAAGTTGACATACAGCAGGGAAATACTATATTTTTTCAATTTCCGTGCACACAGTTTCAAGATACTCTAGAAATCTGAAGAAGAAAATATCAGTGAAATAGCCCAATATCATATATTAGTACAACAAAAATATGAGTGGACCAGAACATCAATCTGTACAAAACATCTATTAGAAGCAAGAAATGGTACTTTAGTTTGCATTGACGTAGCAGAACAAAATGCATGGCAGCTATACAAGATAAACTCCAACGAAACACTCGATCATCTTGCATTTCGCAAACGTCTTGTCTTATCTGTTCTTGAATCCACTGCTCGACATGTACAGTCAAGCGGTAGACAAGCGGTCGTCAACTCACTGCACTCTCGGGCTATCGTCTCTTACCCGCAGGTGCATTTGTGGCTGCTGGCGGGTATGCTCTCTACCTAATCCTGCTGCACTTACCCTTTACCCATTTCAGCGAATGCTGACGACCACTGCGGTAGACCATCTCATCTAAGACTGAGCAAAAAGATCCAAGGCTTGCTGGAAGTAATCATTTTGTGGTATCTCGAGAAAAATAAACTCGATGCAGACAGTGTCACACAAAGACGACAATAATATGTATGAAGTGTGATGTTGGTGTACATGTAAAATGTGTTATCACGTATCGCACACCATAAACATTCTCGAAAAATACAATAAGCTTATTATGTGTGAGTGATATTATAATTTTGTGTTAATTTGATGTATTGTTAAGCTAAACAATTTATATATATATTTGTGCTAAAACGACTTATATCATATAATGCTTTTGCATGGGGATATGACTGACGTCCTATATATAGGACACTGAAAATCTCGGATACTATCAACATAAAAAATTTAAAAACAGCATTGTTATGTTATATCAATTACAATTAAATAATCCATACAACAAAATCGATTTTTTTAACAAAAAATAATTCAGTCTTATCTGGGTTAAATGGTATAAATTTATGTTTCCGTAGGTGATGATAGGAGGAAAGTTTTCGAAAATCTAAAGCAGTTACGTACAAATAAATCTCAAAGAAACTATCGACAGGAAATCTAGCATAATTATAAACCTTAAAACGAGATAACGCATTATAAATATAATGAATTTATTACAATTCTTTTTGAAAATTACGTGCCGCTACCGATGGACGTTTGGACGGGCAGAGAATGTAAACAACTCTACGCGGAAGTCAATCATCTCCAATAGAAGTGGAGTGAGGCTGACGTCATATTTCCTCTACTTACGGGTTCTGCAGGCCTGCTTTATAGTTTTAGATATTCGATTTTGTTTTTAATTTTATTCTTTACTAGCCGTACCCGTGCGCTCCGCTGCACCCGTTAGAAACAAATATAAAGTAATTACATAATTAAAATAGGACATTTGATCCAGGGAAAATTCGTGTTTGATAGAAGGATAAATCGTTTAATATGTTACTTAATTTAAATTATATTTTAATAATTAAAATGAAATCATTTTGGTCCAGAGAGCACTCATTTGGTGCAATGACAATTCCTTTAACATGTTTCTTAATTTGTATTACATGCATCCATAGTTCAATGAACATTGACATCATTTACATTTAATTCGTATACTTTATTTTACTTGTTATATATTTCCATTGAATTATGGTAATAACTTAATTTTAACTCTTGTTTTCTACGTATTCAGTAAATGGCGCTTGGCCCACTATGGTTCTGAACCCTTCAAATAACTTAAATAACTTATATTATATTATATTATATTATATTATATTATATTATATTATATTACATTATATTATATTATATAAAAAGTGTGTTGATAACGGATGTACCCCGATAAGTAAGTTTTCAATTTGTTATGGGGGCTCTTGAATCTCAGGAGGAACAAATTTTATTTTACAACAGGGCAATATAATCTGCTCGGCTCATTACCCAAATGTTTTGCATTGCATTTAATACATATGTATTTTATGTATTTTAACTCGATTCAATTGAGCATTGTTAAAATTTGGATTATAAAATAATGAAGTGCTAAGCTAACATATTATTACTGCATACTAAATCAATACACTCTCGTTGTTCGTTAATTCTCTGAGATAAACATTATTTTAAGAAATACAGGAAACGAATACACAGAATAGCCTATCAAGTTTTCTGTGCATAAGAAGCTATTTTAATCTTACCTGTCCTCAATTCACTCAGAAGTTACTGTAATAACATTATAGCATTATGTCCATACAGAGAAACTACACTTTCCAATGGTGAAATAATAATTAATTATACAAATCGGTTAATTAAGCTTCCGATATTGCTTCATACAAACACAAACATTTTCTGTAGGCTATGATTCATAGCTTTCGATTGTTATTGACCAAGGCCCCTTATAGACGAAGTCATTTATTTATTTCATTACACGGCCTTAGATGGCAGTTATTTTAATTTTAAAACTCATTTATCTCATTAAATATCAATCCTATCAAACTTTTTCCAAGAATAAAACCCATCGGAAATGATTTTTAAAGAAATTTTTGTTATGTAACATTTTTCATAAAAATCAATAACAAGCGAGATATTTCGATTTATTTAATTCAGGCCCCCTTATAACTCCCCTTTTAAATAATGTATTTTGAATGCCATATAGCCTATAATCTAAGTTACAACGAACTTAATTTATATTCCAATTTTCATCGAAATCCGTTCAGCCATTATCGCGTGAAAAGGTAACAAACATACAGACAGACATACAAACAAAAATTTCAAAAAAGCGATTTTCGGTTTCAGGGTGGTTAATTATATATGTTAGGACCAATTATTTTTGGAAAATCGAAAATTACCAGAAACATTTCGGCTACAGATTTATTATTAGTATAGATATCACTCCCTCTGTGTGTGACGGAAGGAAACTTAGAATATAATAACGGTGCAGTTTGGTAGATTTTTGTTCACAAAGTTGAATGTTTTAGTTAATTTCATTTTTGTGCCACTATTTATTTTCTGTACGTATTTTGTCCAGTATACATTCGAATTATTGTGATAAATATAAAAATAGTTTTGTAGAATTCTTTTTATTTTTGACATAAAAGTACATAGTCGTCTGCAAATACAAATGATATTGTGTTGTTGCCATTTATAGTTGTCTGCAAATACAAATAATTTTATTTTGTTGTCATTCATTCGATTGAAAGAAAACAGCTGTCTTTAGCTTGAGAGCCACACAAAGAAATAGCGACCCCAGAACTCAGCTAAATTGAGAAACCATTTAAAAATTTTACTTAGCAGATATTTGAAACAATTTCCTCCTGGATGTACACAAAATTAAAGGGAAATGAATAATAAAAAATCTCTGAAATACAAACAGTGGGCAGAAGTGCATTATTGGATCGGCTCTGAAATGGTAGAAAGGCTGCCTGAAGATATACCGGTGTTACTCGTACATGGCCGAATGAGTAATACTCCAATTTTTTTTCGGCCGCCTTTCATTGTAGAAGAACGTTTTATATATCGATATATTGATAAATGTTTTTATCGGCATGATTCAAAATGTTCAGTTTTTTAATTAGAAGTTTATCACTTTTCATTTTCAAAATTTATACGTCAATTACTGCTCTTCAAATATTGAGACATTTTTGTTTTCTAGAATTTAGGATCTTTGTATGCCAATGTTATTGTTCTCATGTTTAAATTTAAAATTCATATACTCCAGATAATTTATGATGCAATACAATAGCTTTCATTTTACAATTTTCTGTCTAAAAACTTACCTTTGAAATAGTGAATTGAAAAATGAAAATTACGATATATTAATGAACAAAGATGCACAGACGTTTTCGAGCAAGAACTGCTCATCTTCAGGTGTACACAAGCGATATGTTTATTTTAATTTTTATATTGTACATTTATGCACATTTGTGTCCACGTTTGATTGATTATTGATAGAATTGTTTTTAAATACATTATATTAAAAATCGGATTTTAGATAGAAAATGATCAAATGAAGGTTTATTGTATAACGTCATGTAGTTTTATCAGTTTAATTTAGATAGCGGTAATGCAGTTATTGGTCAAAATGGCATGAAGTACGTGTTGTGAAATAATTTCATTTTTTCGGAGGAAGGGGAGGAAATTGCAAATATTCACTAGCATTTTAAAATATCTACAGATATGAGACAATGAGCAGAAGTATTATAAGTTGCGGAAGTTGAATGTCAATGTTAGAACTGGTGAAAAAGACTCAGATTTTCCACGCTTGGGACAGCTGTACGCTGTTGTGTGAATGACAACAATTTAACTTGCCGATAAACAATTTCTTTGCAAAGGCAAACCACAAAGAAACAAACAATTTGCTGCTCGATAGAACATCTCTGTTGGTAGTTCTTCTATAGACGTTCTTCCCCATCCGCACTACAGCCGGATCTTGGGCTGTTTGCTTCCATCAGGTATGGTCATCTGAAAGACACAATCCACAGTAAGCGATTAGACAATGACGAGGAGGTTTCAGCCAAAGTAAAGATGTGGCTGAGAGGAAAAAGCAGTAGACTGGTATCGCGAAAACATGCAGGCTCTAACATCTAGCTCACGTGGCGTAAGGCCATAGTGTTTATTAAGGTTATTATTTACGCCTTCTAAATGGTATGTTTTGAAGCATGTCACACTTCAAAAAGTCTTTAATAAAATTTATTTGCATCACTGTTTTTCTCGAAACGGAGTTTTGCAATCTGTAATGTACGTTTTCTCAGAAACTGCTAGGCCAATTTAATTCAAATTTTTACACAGATGCGTAGTTATATACTATATTTCACCATGTAATGAACTGTCATGCTGATATGGTCTTAAAACGCATTCATATTGCATGTTAAATACACTGAAAGCGTTATATTTTTCGATTGAAATCGTAGAACATTACAAATAATACAGTATTTTTATTATTATTACTGTAATGAAGACACGAGTTTCTCTGTCCCTCAAATGGCTCCCAATATGTATGTGAAAAAATATTCACGCTAATTTCTGTTAGTTTTTGAGAAAAGGTATATTGAAACCAATGTTTTGAATTAACTGTAAAAGGAGCATTCCATTGTCACGTATGGGACATTTGTACAGAATATAATAAAGTTTCTTTCGATATAAATGAAAATGAAAAACTCATTTCTCAAGACAGGTTTATTTTTTCGTTATTACATACATAAAATTAGTTATTTTTGAGGTACTTAATAAATACCTAAATACGAAAGTTTTGATAGATTCGAAGTAATTATAAATGTCACGTACGGGAAAAGAGATGTCTACCATTGATTGCAAGAGAATAATTAATTTTCAAAATTCAGCTCATCTAATTGATATTAATCAGTTAATCTTTTTTCAAATACACTACAAGTTCCAAGCTAAAGTAAGGTGTATTTAATTTTTCTCCAAAACTTCTATCAGACTTGGGAGAAAAGAAAGATCTCTCTGTCACGTACGGGGCAAGGGTTGTCTCATACGGGACTTGTACACTTTTAATGACTGAGCTGTTTATTTTAATCATTATAGTATAATTAAAAACCATTTCTTTAGAATTGAAAACAAAGTTTTATTACACAGTAACACTTAAGAAATATATTAAGCGAATATTTTATTGGAAAGTAATACTTAAATATCTAAAATATTCAGTTTTACACTTCATTTTCTGAATGAAACTGAAATTAAGGGAATGAACAGGTGAAATATTCAAATTATGCATTTGTGATGCTAATGGACTGAAATTTTTACCACAGAGTGCTGATATGTATTTAAAACATCCCTATAAATTTCATCAATGTAGTTTTGAAGAAATTAATTATTTACCAATTAATACTAATTAATATTTAAAAAATGCTGCATGATGAACGCTTAACATTATGAATTTTAAAAAAATATAGAACAGTTCCTCTAACAATAATAAAACATCTATCACATGATTTTTAGTTAGCACTTCTTAGTTACTGAGAAAAAAATTCAAAACTGGGTGAGTGCCAATTTAAAGAAAAAAATTAATTTCATGCATCTTAATCAATTTATATCTTGGCAAATAATAAATATTTTAAAAATCCATGTGACAGTCTTTTTCCTTTAGGTAATGTGGGCTTGTGGTAAAAATTTCATCACTATTGGTTAAGAAATGCATCATATGGAGCAATTTGAACATGTTAAAATGTAATAAAATTTAAAAGGGAGAAAATCAAGTTTTAAAGTACAACACTATGTTTGAGTAATTACACATTATGGAAATTGCTTAAAACCCTCCTGCCTGATATGTTGACCCCTCCTGCTGCTTTTTCCTACTTTCAGTGACACTTTTTGACAAACGTAGCTTCTTCCTGCTTGTTTTGAAGTTCTCACTGGTTGAAGTAGCCGCTTGCTGCAGTCGACGCTTGTCTCTCCTATTGCCAATTTTGTATGCTGCAGGAGATAATTTCACTGTTGACACTAAATCTCTCATGCAAATGTTTGCTGTACAACCCATGTTAAATTCAGTCACAGCAGAAGTAACAGCCACTTCAAGTTTTTTTTTTTATACAAAAATTTCTTTTGGGCACTTCCGCCATATCACACTATGAACACTTTCATTCACATTTTGAGTTTTTCCTGCAGTGCACTTGCTAAGAAGTTCATCACTAGCTAGTCTACAGTACACTGGCATGATTTTAGCCACAACATCAGGTCGCAACACTGTCTTCATGGTTTTCAAGTCATGCTTCGGAACAGCTTCTTGCTTCGCAATGGCCCGGTTGAAGAAGCACCATGACTTTTCACCACTAGGGCATCTTGAATGCAGGGGCTTGTCATCCGTGGACATTGCATGGTCAAGTGTTGCATAGATGGCTTTCTTCATCTTGTTTACATCGGGGATATTATCAATAATGGCCTTTCTGTAATAATTTTGCAGTCGAGGTATCATTTCTGCAGTCAGACTTCCCTTTTTTTTGCCTCCGATTGAGGAATCTGTCCCTCTCCATTCCCTAACAATATTCTGTAGACCTTTACCTACTCTCTTAGCAACGTGGTTCACACATTCTTCTTTTCTAATGTCAATGCCTTCACCATAAACTTGAAGCTGCTGAAGGTGATGGTGTGTTTTTGCATCCCCGTCAGACAATAAGGTTGTGTACCTCATATTACACAACCTAATGGACCGGGTCCAGAGAATTTCTGCAGCTTTCATCTCCATGGCATTTGAAGATCCATCAAAATTTTTCTCACAAACACCAGCATCTTTGTGACTTTGATACCACTGTTTATATTCGTCACTTGCAACATCCATTTTTTTTTTCTGTCTTTTCACAAGTACTGCAATATTTTGACATTATTTCAAAATCTAACACTAGCCCTGTTAAAATATCTATGACTAAACCTAAACCATACTTTGATGTATGTCCACGCTTCATCCATGTGCCATCGTATGACACACCAATATTTATAACATCACTATCACTAATAGAACTGTCCACTTCCATGTGAGCTCGTCTAACTGCAGAGTGAGCATTTCTCAACACATGTTGTCTAACAAGTTTGTTTTCTTCCGTCAGTTTTATCAGGTGAGAGTTGAAGGATGGTGAGCTCAAACCTGCCATACCCATAGCCATACAATGTTGTTCCATAGCAGAGTGTCCTTTTCCCATGGTAACAAAGGCGTTGACCATTCTCCTATTTACATCGAAGGGAGGTCGAGTTGACTCAGTGTTACCTACCTTAGGGCTTGTATACATTTCATTCAACACTGTGTTGCAATTATAACACTTCACTATCACTTTAAATGCAAAGCCTGATGGTTCAGTAAGCTCAGCTTTTGCACTATCCATTCCACATTCACCACATTTTACTCCTTTATACAGTTCACTCCACAAACTTACATGCACTAATGCGTAGTCTTCACTACACTGGGGGGCACTTATATTTGAATTCTCCTGCAAGTTGCCATATTTTATCAACTTTATCTCACTAGCACTTTGTTTATTATTTGTTTCTTTTGACACTTGATCTTCATTATCACCAACTAGGCCTAACACATTTTCTTGTTGCACACATTCCACAATAGTTTTGGCATTCTTCCACCTTATATTTGCTAAATTTTTAGCCCTATTAGCATATTTTGATCGTTTCTTGCCCTTATTATGAATGTCACTTAGTCTATTCATGTTTAGAAAACTAAAACTATGCCTAAAATGCTAAATGTTGAGTTATACACGTGGTCTTGAATGTTATTGTGACGATTCCTAACCTAATGCACTTATACTAACTTATTCACACTAATATATACAACTAATTGAATACAAAATTAGTGTAAAACTTTAATAACATCCTAAATAACACGAAATCAGCAAAACAAGTATGAATATTCACGTACAAACGCACAAACTCGAGAAGAAACGGTCCACAAACAATATTTTGCCGTTCAGTTTCAAAACGAAGTATTTGCAGGGCTGACAGGCAAGCTGATAGTATATTCAGGAGTGACAACAAACTTAATTTCACTAGATACACACCAGAAAAAAAACTAGCCCGCTTTATTCAAATTACAAAGCTCAACATAAACTTTAGAGCTGACAGCTCGTTTAAAGGGCAACGAAGCACGTGCAAGCAGACATTTAAACGTCATGTGACACGGTTTAAAGGGCTCCCAAATAAAAAATGAGGCCATATTATGAAAGTAGAAGGTTTAAATAAAATTATGAACATAAAAACAAAAATTTGTATTTTTTTCCATTTTTCCACATTTTTCACCTGATCGTTCCCTTAAATTTTAAAGATCTCTGTTTTTGACACAATCGGAAATAGACTGCCAATCTGTTACAAGAAATAAAACATGAAGTTTTGACCAATCATAATGAGCATTTTTAACATATCCTAATAATTGATTTGGCCAAAGCATTCTTTTTACCGAACATGTTACCATCTGAATTACACATTATTACATTCATTTCTGTAATCCCTGGAATCGGCTTCACATTTTGCTATGGATTTTTTGATAGAATATCCCTTCAATGTGGTTTGCTTCAACATACCATATTTGGGTTCTTGTGTTCAGAGATGCAGCAACTTGAGCGAAATCCTTTGCTGACTGTATCACAAGTCCATTTTGGCCTATCATCTTACTTCTTACTAGTCGTTTAAAGTTTCCACCAACACCATCGACGATCCCTGTACCATGGGATGTCCCAAAATACTTCCATGTGAAATTCTTATTGTACTTTTCAGAAAGAATTTGGATAACTTTCACCACCATGAACTTGTTCTTAATTTCGGATGGTGGTCCATCGCTCGAAATAATCTCTTCGCAGAGATCTGTACTTTTCACCTTAACAATGTCCCTATAAATCAAATCTAAAAATGAAAAGATTGTATTCTTGTCCTTTTTCACAGTGTCTGAGCAAATGAGAAATGTTTTACACTCACCAGCATAAACCAGAGCACCTGTAAACAACAAAACACTTGCACGAGACCAAAGAGCACTCTGTACCTCATTCTGATATTCACAACTGAAGGACATTGCGAAATCTATTTGAAGAACACGTTTGGAGTCACTTGCTTCGTCCATTTCAAATTCTATCTGTTGAATTTTTCGTATTGACATGTATAATAATTTTTGGAAAGTCCGTCAGCAGTCGATCATGGATGTCACCAAGGTAGTTTTCTCTAATTTTAATTGTAAGTCTGGCATCGTCATTTTTCTTCCATTCTTTCCAATTAACTGGGCATTCTGGCTCACTTGGAAGTAACATTAATTTTCCATTTGGACATTTTTCACATTGGTTGTGCCAGCATGATGAATTGAGATGTCATCACATAGAATACTCTTCCAAAATTCATTTGTATAGTTATATTTCAAAGCTTTAAGTTTAAATATTAAATTCTCATGGATCAGACACCTACACTGGTCTGCTGGTGTGTCCTTCAGCAATAGCACATTTGTCCCATATGTGATGTCACGTACGGGACAGTAAATAATTTTTAATAATAAAATTATAAAAAGGTAAAATAATTTGAAAGTTGTGGTAAAGCAAAGATTCCATGTAATACTGTTAACATACAAAGTGTTAAACAATGGAAGCAATTGAAACTGGAAAAAATTAAACTTAACCTCATTTGTGTCACGTACGGGACATTATCTACTACATTTTTTAAAACCAATTTTAAGTATTCTTAATTTGATTGAAATCTTGAAACTACCTGGAATTAAACCTATCATACTCTGAAATATTACATTATAAGAGAAAAAACATCATTATAATATGGACTTACTAGCAATGTGTCTTCAAACATTCACAACTGTTACCATGTAGAAATCAGCTGATGTCAGCCATGTTTACGGCAATACTGTCAACTTATTAACTTCAAAATACCAACTTAACTCCAAAATTTGAAATCTTTAATGCTTTAAGAACACATTAATCATGGTTTTCAAAAGAGAGAAAAAAAATTTTCCACAGACAAAATTTCCTCTTTTTCATGGACTCACCCAAAACAGGAGTTTCAAAGAACTCATCAGTGTAACTAAATGGGTAATCTAATGAGAATAAAATTCCTGTAACATTTGTAAGATACATATAGACTGATTCTTTTTTTTTTTTGTAAATCTTAGTCATTATAGATATAATTATTTCAGAGATAAGAAACGTTAACCTGTCATTACTGGCCACTTCAGTCATCAGCCTTCCTTTTAGTAGAATTGGTATCTATATCTAATTAATTAGAAATATCATGGTAAAAATAGGTATTTGTAGCCAGTTACTTGGAGAATAACGCATTTTATTTGCAATTGCAATAAAACAAACCTTAAATAAGAACAAAAGAATATGTGGTGCATCACTTATTGAACGATCCAAATATCTAAGGTCTGTGACTCTAATATGTAAAATTTATGATGTCTATGTTGATCGCCATTACATAATAATAATAATAATAATAATAATAATAATAATAATAATAATAATAATAATATTTCACTAGCAATTTGGAGAGTTCATTATGCAGGGTGATTCAGGAGGAGTTACCGCCATATACGGAGCATATTTCCGAAGACATTTTGAGCAAAAAATGTCATATAAACATGGGTTTTATTCTAAATATTTTCAGAGGTACACTAATTTGAAGTTGTTTGTAAAATACCTTTTTTTCTTTTGTTGTAAGGTAAAAAGAATATTACAGTCAGAGAATGAACTATTCAGAAGTATCATTTCTTTAATTGGGTAGTATTCTGAAGCTAAAAATATGTTGTGAATTCCATTGTTGCTTCATAGTTTTTTTTTTATAACTACAAAATTACATTTTCCTTATGCACTTATCTCAAAAGTAATTGCTACAAATCACGCCACTCTTGTAAACTGTTTATGAATGTAACTACGATACAAAATTGAACTGTAAAGAATTAAGTTGCTAGAAGTCATGAGATTTGTAATAATTGTTGCGATAAGTGCGTAAGAATAATGTAATTGTCAGTTAAAAAAATCTGTACAAAGAAACTAATGAATTAATAACACATTTTTAGCTCCAGAATACTAGTCAATTGTAGACATTATATATCTGAATAGTTCATTTTCTATTTGTAATATTCGTTCACCCTTAAAACTAAATAACAAAGATATTTTTCAAACAATTTCGAATTTGTATAACTCAGAAAATATTGAGAATTGGACCCACGTCTATATGACATAATATGTCATATTATGATAACAGATGTAATATGCAGTATATTACATTTTTACTGCCTTATCTGATGGAAATCACGTTAAATTTTTTGTCCGCCTAAGATTTCATTTTTTCCGGTGGAAACAGAACGCGCATGCTTTGAGTAAGAAGCAAACCCGGCTACACTGAGACCTTGAATCGTTTTTTAATCTGGTAGGCCTATTCATTATAATTTCTCTTTAGATGCATTTCGTAATTCCTTTAATATCTTCCTACCTAAAGCTAGCTGCTTTCACGAGGATTATATTAGTTTTGGACATTCCAATGTATGCTAGATCTTAACATCTCCAATGTTACAGGCTTCATCTTCAGTGAAAATTTGCACTACCTGAAAGGTGACATGCTCTGTGAGGTACATTATACCTGGTATTCTAAGCAACGGAGCGTCTTTAGATGAATTTCCTTGTCATAGAGACTGATGACATCAGATTTTATACTTATGCATTAATTGTGCTTAGAAGCAAATTTTTGGGTAGTACAGTATTCTACTGCGTGCTGGAACATAATATCTCTAGCGCTTCGGAATTGGATATAGGTCTCATCTTGAAGGCAACCGTCTTCACAATGTTAGGTTCATTACGCCTGGCTACTCCAAACAACTGGGCTTTTCCTAGTGAATTTCCTTCCCATAAATGTTGATGACATAAAATGATACGCTTTTATGATGATTGTATTGAGAAGGAGATTTACTGGATTTTCTGCCTTTTGGAGGAACTTAACATTTCCAGCGTTTAGGAACTGTTTACAGGTCCCATTTTCAAGATAAATTATTAATACAAACTGAAGGATCACCTTCTCTCTTGGTCAATTTATGGCTGACAAATTCAAGCAACAGGGCTTCTTTCGGTGTGTCTTCTTCCCACAGAAGCTGATGTAAAATTTAGACTTGCACGGTGATTGTGTTGAGAAGCAGAATTGCTTATTATTCTACCTTATGCTAGAGCTATCATCTCCAGCGTTTCGGAATTGTATACAAATCCCATTTCCAAGGTAAATTAGTGCGACGCGAAGGGTCATTCCATTTTGATTCCATTATGTCTCTCTGCTCCAAACAACCTATCTTTTTCTGTGAGTTTTCTCCACATAGAGGTTCATGATATTAGGTCTTGGACTCGCACAGTTATTGTGTTGAGAAGCACTTTTTTGGGTGTGGGTTATTTTACAGTATGTTAGATCTTAACGACTTCAGCGTTTAGGACCTTTTCACAGGTCCCATTTTTCGAGACAAATTTTTACGTACTGAAGGTCGTATATTACTTTGGGTTAATTCTGTGGTGTTCGGTTAAAGGGGTATAAGTCATTTTTTTTGTCCAGGTGGAATTTTGTTCCCCAGATGAACACACAAGTTAAATTATACAAGTGGGTGTGCAAAAATCAAAGAATATAAGCAGTTGATGTGTTTTATTTGTGTAGAAAATTATTTGTAATAAGGGTTCCAAGTTTAATTTTCATTTATCTCCGAACTCATTTTTATGACTTATCTCCCTTTACCCAAACACCACAGAATTGTGCACGACTATTTCAAATAACTGGACGCTTTTCGGCGAGTTTCTTCCCCTAAAAGAGTGATTTCATGAGATTTTAGGGTTTTAAGGTGATTGTGTCCACATACAGTAATTGTTTGGTATTTCACTATTTTCTGGAATTTATCATATCGAATATTCCAGAACTACATACAGGTTCTATTTTCAGATAAATCATGATAATCGATTATGTTAGACCGTTTGAGCCTGTCTCATTTGTCTGGGATCGCCAGACATAGAAGGCCCAACACATTACATGACTCTTTAGGTCGTTCTCGTAAATTCCCCGTAGATTGAACCTGAACAGTTTAAGTTCCATCACACGTTGGAATTCCCAAAGTCTGCTTTGTCTTTGATTAATTTATGATTAATAGGCGAACAAAAAAGAATGTAGTGGAGCTTTTCATGCAAAAGATTCCCTCTTAGGTCTGTTACGTCACTTCCTCAATTCATAGGCAAGTTATTTTGTTGTTTCTGATTGTTATTTCCCAAGTTACGTGTACTTGACTATATGCGTAAGGTTTCTGTACGAAGGAAAGTAATTCAATCGAGAATTGTTTCATTTTATCTATTTTGTATGAGAACTAGAAGGCGGAATCCAGAATGTAAAAAAACACTCAAGTCAGTGTGTTTTGTTATCTTCAGGCATCAATTATTAAAGTCGACGTGATTTAAGGTAGGAAGAATCCCAGAAGACCAAGGGAGGCATACATCTCTCTTATCTTCTGACTTCTTGAACATGATTTCAGACTTCACAACGCTCCTTCTTTCCTTCATTCTGCCTCACCATACAGTCTAATCCCATTTTGTATTGCCCGAAATTCCATTTTAATGTTCTTTTATATCATATATTTCGGCGGCCACGATTATGCATCATACTTCGCATTTTTTTATGAAGACGGTGAATAAACAGTGATAAGGCGATGCAAGAAGTGTGTAGCTTAATTCTCAACCAAAATGATTTCTTCTCTGGGATCGTTAGCGTTTCTTCATTTATAAATTTTGCAACACGTTAAAACTTGTTGGTTTGTCAATATGAATACTTTGTGAACAACCTTTGCGATTTTCTCTTTTCCTCGTTAGAAACCGAAAATCATCTCATCAATAGTTTGTTATAATTGACCATCCGTTTTCTCGCAATATGTTTCTACGAAACCGTGATCTTGGAGTCCAACAGTTTCTATACATACATACATACATACATACATACATACATACATACATACATACATACATACATACATACATACATACGATGGTCTTTTCATAAGTCATATCAACTATATCGTATCAAACAATAAAGCTGCAGGAATGTAAATTCACTGTAATATGCGATTGAAAGTCACTGGAATCTGCTTCGCAATGCTATTACCAAATTGGGTCCGATACAGGAGGCAAGGGAAATTGAAAAATGCGTTAATAGAAATCATTGCTTCATTATGCACAAAAAGGAAACAAAGTACCTTAATCACTGCTAACACCTTTCAAAATAATCCTCCAAGGCTTCCATACATCTTTGTCAACGGTGATGCGGGCGTTGAATACCATTGGATGTGTGCGATTCGTCTATGTGTACCATCTCTCGTCGAAATGCTGTAAAGATGTCCTTCATGTTTGCAAACCGCTTCCCAAGCAGCTGCTTCTTCAATTGCGGAATGAGATCAAAGTTGCATGGACTGAGATCAGGCGAATACGGAGGATGTATCACCCACTGCTTCTCGTAGCTCTGAATGACACTAACGAGCATTTATGTCACGAAGAACTGCAATTTTCACGTATGACCGCTGTTCACCTTTACTTACATTCATCTTGGAGCACAGTCTCAAGCATACTAACTTTTGCGTGGGCTGTCAACTAGCCACCAATGCACACAGACGCAATCTGGCGGTGGCATCACGTAGGGTGTATAACAGGTCTTCAAACCTGTATACTGAACTAACCACATTTTTGGTTATTCGGAAGATATAACATAGTTGCTATAATTTATGAAATGACTGTCACACACACACGCACGCACGCACACACTGGCTGACTGGCATGGCTTTTCGAGGGTCAGAGCTAGCACGGATCCTTGCACTTTGTTTTACTTCGAGCCATTATTTCCCTATGTGCGATGATGTCCCAAGTTCGACAGGTGACCTGGGTAGCGTGGCTTGGTTGTTTCGCTGTGTTTAAATGGCTTTAATGATTCCGACACTGATAGGTGGATCATCTTGTCTCAGCCTCTGATAGAACCCGATGAGTAGCCTGGTAAGTTGCAGGATCCCGAAGCGCCAAGCCCTTATTATATCAGCATCGGAAATCAGTACCACCCGGAGACTATATTCTAGCCTAATTTTGCGCAGAATACATCTTTCTCTGCACCAAGTATGGACACCCGTTCTAGGATCCATAGTGAAATAACGACACTCAGAATTTCGAATGGCTCCCTTAACAAGACTGAGTCCCAATCGAATGCTAATGTTATTAGTAGTTAGGCAATAGACAAATGTAACATGTGTGATCACACCCAATGACGCCACACCCTCGAAGTGAAGCGAAGCGAACAGAAGCATTTGAAATGTGGATATGGAGAAGACTGGAAGTGTGAAGTGGATAGATAGAATAAGAACTGAAGCTGTATTGAAAAAAGTGGGTGAAGAAATAATGATGCTGAAACTGATGAGGAACATGAAAAGAAATTGTTTATACATCTTGATTACACAACTTTTAACACTATATCACTACGGAAAACTTACTATTTGTATTTTTTGTGTTAAATTTTATATTACATTGTTAACATGTACAGCCTGCTATTGGCCGTCATCAGAACTGGTTGTTGCTTGCCTTCGTGCCCACAGAAAACAAAACAAAAAGCGCCAAGACCAGCAAAAACCAGTTCTCATGATGGCCAATAGCAGGCTGAAACATGTTAATGAGTAATATAAAATTTAACACAAGACAGAAAAATAATACGTTTTCCAAAATTGTTTAGGTCACTAGCTAAGAAGAAACTGCCTGTTGAAGAATGCACTGGAAGGAATGGTGAACGGGAGAAGAGTTCGGGGCAGAAGAAGATTTACGAGATGTTAGCCGACATTAAGATGTATGGATCATATGCGGAGACAAAGATGAAGGCAGAAAATAGGGAAGATTGGAGAAAGCTGGGTTTGCAGTGAAAGATCTGTCCTTGAGCAAAACACTGAAAGATTGAATGAATAGGTAATTCTTCAGTGACAATAAAAATTCATAATAAAATTATTTCAATGTCCCTACATTTTAATATTCTGTGCTTTTTCGCCTTTGCATCCCAATTTCATTGCGCTTAGCGAAATTCCTCTAAGGTTGGCAACACTGTGTGATAGTTTACAGGAAATTAATACTCTGATGTTACGTGTCAGTTGCCATGACAACGCCTGACACTCCCCGCGTCCTTCAAGAATTGACCCTTCATCAAGGGAAGACCAGATCTCCAGACATGATTCGTTCATAGCTAGCTTTCGTGGATCGCGTCAATCTGATTTCATTGCGGTCCAGAGCTATCTGTGAAATTTACTATACGAGAGCGTTTTTGGAAACATTTAGGCTAAAGGTAAAACATATCCAATAATATTAAAAACCTGATTAATGAATAGAGTATTGAAAAAAAAAACAATCAAAGAAAATTGTGGCTCTAGGATTCCGGCACTCCAATGGGGAGACGCCACTGATATAAGACTAGTTTAGTCTTTAACGTCTGAATTTTTAGTATATTCGTAACCGGTTCATTTGTTTAATGTAATCAGTGTCGCTTTAAATGATGATGATGGTTATTGATGAAAGAAGCAGAATTATAGACTAGTGGAAAGTGACAAATTCAAACAGAGAAATCAAGTTTTCATATATCAAAGGATTGAAATGAAGTGTTCAGAACCATAGTCGGCCAAGCGCCATTTACTAAAACCGTAGAAAACAAGGGTTAAAATGTAGTTATTACCATAATTCAATGGAAACATATAGCAAGTAATATAAAGTATACACATTCAAACTAAATTATATGCCAATCTTTATTAAACTATGGTATTCACTTAACTTTAATTCTTGTATTCTCCGTTTTTAATGAATGGCGCTTGGCCCACTATGGCTCTGAAGCCTTCAAATCTTGTCCGAAGACCAGTACCGAGGAAGAAGGGCGAATTACACACTGCGTCCAAATCATCTCTGATTACCATCCCGTTGCTCGGATGCAGAGAGCTTGCAGCCTTCCAATTGTGATAAAAACCATTCAGGAATGAATGTGGCAAGCGCCCGTGAGGAAACCTTAAGACTTTCACACCCCTTTCGCAGTTACTCTTTCCTTTTCTTTGACTTCCCTTGGGTTTTGAAAAGAGGGAGGGTTTTCTGGCTGCCTCCTTTGAGAGAAATAAATTACTTAGCCCTTACGCCACCTTTGGTTGTTGTAGCAATGGAAGCTTTTTGGTAGCCTTGGAGGGAGTGGGATTCCATGGGAGTAATCCTCCATCAGAACAGAAGTGACAAATAGGGTTCCGGTCACCTAACGCCCTTTGGGAAATTCCCTGTACCCCTTCCATCTACTCCTTTTTGTTATTGACCTAGTGGTACCCCCAAACTTTATTCTCAAACCAACCGTTGTATCAAAACGTCGGCGATTCTCACTTGAAGATTTTTATCTTCTGCTGAATGTATAGGAAGTTCGAAAAGAGTTTATCGATTGTTGTTGGCATTGGGCGAAGATGAGCCTTATTTACTACTGCTACTACTACTACTACTACTACTACTACTACTACTACTACTACTACTACTACTACTACTATTACTATTGTAATAATTATTAATATTAAAATTGTAATAATTATGACGTCATCTTAAAAGCTGAGATTGATGTTTGCTAACATTTACTATGAAAAACGTCCATGGACATGACGAAATTCATAATTATATAAAGTAATCGTAATTGAGCCGAAAGTCCATGTGCTATGCATAAACACACTTGATCTTTTTTATTTAAATAGTAATTTAACAACACTGTAAAAACTGCAAGGTTACTTAGCGTCGATGGAATTCGTGACAGCGAGATGGTATTTTGGAGAGATAAGTTCAATAATTCATAAGGGTATTACCACAGTCTAGTATACACAGTCACGAAGATCAATACGTAGTAAATATGCATCCATAGATAGTTGCTAACCACTAGGATCGCTACTGTCGGCTCATTACAGACAATGCGAAATAGTACCGGAACAGTCTAGTTCCTAGCACCCTCACAACTCGAAATTCGTGACTGTATATATTAGACTGTGGTATTACCTGACATTTGCATTATAGTTGGAAGAATATTCGCAATAAATCGAGTTTGGCTTTTTCGAACACACAGCCGCAAATTTCATGCGTGAATTCATTTGCGCTACATATGCTTCGACATTCTGAATTTTACCTCTTCGCGAATTCTTCGAATTGCCCTCGATAGCTGATTGTTGCTCGATTGAGATTGTAGCCTGGTTCGTTACGAATTTTTTGACACCACTGCGAACGTTTTTGTTGCTTCGCATTGTCGACTTACATTGCCTCGGCTGCCACACCACCTGCCAATTCTTGCTTCTCCAACAAAAACGCACACACACAACTAGGTAATGAAGCCAAGCGGAGACAGAAACCACACTCGTATGCAGCCTTGGTGTTTAAGACCCGCTTGTTAATTCATAGATCAACAGCTGGCAGAATTTTGTATTACTACATATGAATCTCTGTTGTGTATGTAATAGTTGTAGCCTGGTTGCTTCACGCTTCCAAAGACCCTGGACGTTTAGCTGAGCGCTATACCGACTGAGCTACCCAGGAAATCTGCTAGACCCAGGCTATATTATTCCCTTTATATCCACAAACATGTTGTTGTTATCTAATGCCGGGCTTTGGCAACGAAACCATTAGCGTTCTTGCTCTCCAATATTTCTCTGTGGTGGATCCATCAGGTAGAACTTCACAGGTTTGTAGATGATCTTCAGTCATTTCTTCTGCTTTGTTGCATAGAGGGCAATTTGGATTTGTGTAAATTCCTATTTTATTCAAGTGTTTGGCCAAATAATCGTGTTCTGTAAGCAGTCTGAATTTTGCTACTGCAGATTTACGTGGGATTTCTGGAATAATTTCTGTTTTTTTTTTTTATTAAAATGCTTCATTTTTTTATATATCCACAAACATCAAGTAGGTTGACAAGGCGTCAGAGACCCTGCACGCCAAGCTCTGTGTGACTTAATTTTGTGGTTTTCTGTTAACGAACAGTGACGTGTATTATACAAATCTGGACTCAGTCTGGTAGAGCTTCTGGGTAGCTCAGTCGATAGAGCGTTAGAGCGCTGAGTCAAAGGTCATGGGTTCGATACCCGGCTCCGGAACAATTTTTCCCTTGAAACTGTTGAAGTCAGCTTCACACGGAGGTATACTTGAAAGCCAGATTTGTGTAGATCGGGGTTTTCTTATCAGGGTATATAAGGAAGAAGCGTATGTCAAAAGAGTCTTTGTATATCACTCCTAATATTGTCGTGCAGTGTTGTAACATGAGAGAGACTACCAAGGCATTACAAATATCGTCATATTTCATATGAGAAACTAGTCACAAGCTCTGTGTAAAAATCCTTAAGCGGTTAAAATATGATGGGAGAATGGCTAATATTTTTATAACAAGGTGGAACAAACAGCACAACAGGCCTCTTTCTGCAGAGCGAACATCGGCGAATATCGAATTTCGCCATACTGGACAAGCTTAAACCGAACGTAGTGCCTTTAATGCACGATGCTAACTCCTAACTCCTAACTCCTCTGCTTCTCTCCGTAATATCAATAGAAAAACAATGCTTATTTCGCTTGAAAACTCTAATCATATATCGACCCCATAATAATTAAATACGAAATAACAAACCGTGTTATTGCCTCGCACCTCAAGTTAGAAATATTAGAACGACAGAAGACAAAATACTAATGTACCGATAAGAATCTAGGGATGATGGTGTGGTGGAAGCGGTGTCGGCATTATGAATAGCAGTAGTAACACCACCAGTAGTGGAGATAGACACATGACTTATGGCTAATTAAACTCAACTGTAACTTGGTTGATATTATTAAATTATATATTTTTATTAATGAAATGAATGCATGGGTTCTTTTTAGCTTAACTGTTAATAGTTTTGTTCAGGTCACGGTCTCTTCCGATCATTGTTTTTCAAATTTCTCCCATTTTTCTTCATTTTGAAGATTTCTTGTGTTTTGTAGCGTATTATTATGAATTCTCTACACCATCATCGCTATCTGTTCTCGGTTGATTTCAACATTATTTCCCTTATCTTCGTTTTCGCTCCTATTATTTTATTTCTTATTCCTTACTTGTCAGACTCTATCAGAACGTTTCCAATAAAACAATGCTGATGATGAAGACGATAATGATGATACATTATTTATATTGTCACGAGGAAATGCCGGTACCAGTGTTAATATATACAGATGGACATATTATAGTAGGAAGTTGTCCTAGGGCATTGTAAAACCTGATTATAAATAAATTTGGAGATAAAAAATGTACAAGGGTGACACATATTCAGTGGCCCATTAAATATGTTAAATTAAGTAAATCTTAATGAAAAAGAAGTTTTAGTGAAGATAAAGTGCTTTTAGATGGATATTATTTTATAAAAATGTCATACAGATTTGCAACAGTCTTTTCAAGTCATTGTGTCGATCGCTTAATGACATCAATGATAAAAATTACAATCTATAAATAAGCCCATAGCAACCAGAGTAGGAACACACGAAACGAAAGTGCATTGAACGCAATCTTTTGCTTTTGTTTATCGACTTCTTGTGTTACTTTCTAACAGCTGTATCTCTGTAGCCAATAAAAATTGGACACATTTTATAATATGGAATTTCTTATTCAAATTCGTCTATACTACCACCTCTAAAATGTTTACTATTCCTCCTGAAACACTCTGAATATATAGGTTAATGTAGCTCTCTCCATCCGTATCCGGAAACCTTTCTACGCTTCAAGAGGCGAATATTTTAAATAAATTAATAAGATAATTATATTATTTTTATTACTCCAGTATAACCTCTTACTTTTTTCATATTTGAAACAAAAGTTATAATAGCTCTAAATGCCTCCAAAATTTAACCCATGAATTGAGATGTATACCATGTGTATTTTTGGTGCTGTCAGATGCCTCTAAAATTTAATATAGAAAATATATTAGTAATTTAGATTCGCAGTTGCGATTTTTGTTATTCGAATCTGGCTGTAACTAACCGAACAATTCCAGTGAATTCGAATACAGTAGTTGAATATTAAAAATGGGCGAAACTTTCAGTGTTACAAACTCGTTTTCGGAGAGTAAACTGAATGTAAATCACGAGAGAGAGCGAAATAGCGGAAGTGTGAAAGAGAACGATGGAAACAAAGTGCATTCGCAACCCTAGCAGAATAACACGAAAATTGAAATCGTACAAAAAAGAGCGACTATAAATATACACATATGCGATACTGTACAGGTTGTCCTTTTTTTTACGCTTCCATATTTTTATTGTATTATTTGTGTACAACTTCTGTAATCTTGTTATTTCGCAGTATGAAATAGAGAGGAAAAAGTTATATTTTCTATGTGTTGGTAGTAGGAAAGTGTCTGGCGATGTGTGTGCATAGTTGAAAGGAAACAAAGAAAATGAAAGATCGAGGGAATGAGAGTTTCGAACTTAAAGTAGACTTTTTACACTTTTGGAAATAACTTGAGTGACGCTAAGCAAGACACAAATAGTACATAATGTACGAAATGTTTATACGATAGCCTGTAATTTCGTGGACAAAATTCTACCGTGTCGATCCATCAATCCCCCGTCACTATTCATTTCAATATCCATTGCCATTACTAAGACAGTATCAATGAAAACTGTGTCGGCGTGATGTAGTATTGTGACTGGCGTACAGATGGCATCAGTGTGAGCAGACTTAGTACGCTTTCGTTGAGAAGGATGAAAGGACACACCTTAGGTCTTCCTGGCTAAATCGACAGATGGAACTATAGTCCGGGTCAGCCTACTTCACACTCTAAGTGTGAAACCTAACCATTTTTTCCCCATTACTACATATGCTAGTGGATTGTGGTGATTTCCTGCTTTGCAGGTTGAATTTTCTTTTGCCAACTTCGTTTCGAATTTCGATACTGACAAATACTACAAATGGTAGTGATTTTGTAACTGTTATGTTGGCAGGTGAGTCAGACGTTGTTGGTGCTGGAGTTCCATGAAATTAAAATTGTACTAGATTTCTGAGCCGGTTAGTGGAAGCTAGTGAAATTTGAACATATTAATTACCAATTGATATCAGTATTAATATTAATACTTAATAGTTGTTTTATGTGTTGCGTTGTGATTACAATTCAAGACTCTAGTCGGGTAAGTGTAAATAAATATAACATACTTGGGTGTGATAGTGCAGGTGGGCAATTAATAGAAATATTATTTCACATTTTAATGAATTTCTTTCGTGTTTAGATTTTTATTGCAATAATATCCAAAAGGAGAAAAAGCAGGCAGCGATTTCAACAAGAAAGCGTAAAGCGTGCTGCGACAGTGGGGTAACTTCCCCTACTGGCGCTCCGTATTTTCAGATTTAACCGAAAGCAGATAATGAAGAAGATATTATGCTTACAGAGACAGCAATTATAACTAGAATAGCAAAATTATTAAGAATTAGTATTCTTAAACATACATTTATTTCATGGTGGTATTTGGATTTCGGAGTTAGTACTAATAATGTCATGCGGTCAAACAAAATATACTTTTATGATACCGTAGGTCTCTTGAATTGTTTAGTCAAACCAATTAATATTGCCAGACAAAATAACTAACATGTTGATCCCATTCTCGTATAGTTTTCCTAGGAAAATATGTTACAAATTATTGAATTATTTAGAATAAACTTCCAACAAAAAGGTAAAGTATGGTAAGTAAATTAGTCATTCATTCTCGTGATTTTACTTCATATGGTGATATCTGGTAACAGTTGGCAACACTGACAAGACGACAATATTTGCTGTTTAGGAACTGTTCTTACGCGACCCTCACAATGCGTAGCTGAGTTCAACAATCATAAGGTAGGTACGATACAATAATCCCTTTAGAGACTGTGATTCTAGCCTTCAGGCTCTTGCTCCAGAAAGTTCAAATATACCTTAATAATTTATAAATTGTATAGTTTAAGTAGATATAAGTAATTATTTTTTCAGAAATTCAAATAAAGTAGATTATCATACAAGTGATTTGCCTCTAAAGCATGGGTGTCCATACGCCTATAGAACCAGGAGATATTGCACGTCAAACATGGTCTTCTAAGGTCAATGACTTTCCATATAAAATAGCAAAAACGACCTTAAAGAATATTCGCTGCGGGTTACTTACGCTAGGGGTTACCTTGTACGAGTTACAATTGGATATCTGTGCTCTAAAGCAAACATGGGCAAAATTTTCGATTACGTGAGGCACTCAATTTGAAGTAGTTTGTTTACTAGGAGAGGAGACTGCAGAGTAGGATGGGAAATATAAACTGCTGTGGCCTGCGTCACCTTATCATAATCGCTAAGGCGGTCAGTGGCGAATTATTAGAAAAGCTCTTGGTTAACGCGAGAGACTCGAAAACTTTTATTCAATTTGGCAAATTAATTCGGCAGCTTTAATCTTAAACCTCATTACTATTTCTCCATCATAGAATTGATTTAAATCACAGGCGAGAAATTGCTTAACTAGCCAATAATATTCCATCACGTTGTCTACGTTTATTTTCTTGAATATTCTGGCGTTTCTCAAGATTTGCACGTTCTCGACCTAAAATAATTTCAGAAAATCATATTTCGTTTTCCACGCACATTTGATTTTTTTTTATAAATTTCTTTTGGAAATAATAAGTACAAAGAACATTTAATTCCTCGTACCTTTTAATGCCGCGTGTTTAAGGTATAATGTCGTATTTAGTATACTACCGGTATGTAAATGTTAAGATCATAAATTTTCTTCGGAATAGTACGAAAAATAATATTTAATTTGTCT
Organism: Periplaneta americana; assembly: GCF_040183065.1. Classification (NCBI taxonomy): domain Eukaryota; kingdom Metazoa; phylum Arthropoda; class Insecta; order Blattodea; family Blattidae; genus Periplaneta; species Periplaneta americana. The sequence continues at coordinate 132,723,099 of NC_091120.1, forward strand.
TACCTTCTAATTCAGCATGTTCTTTATGACATAAGGAGTAATATCATTGTATATTAAATGTATTAATGCCTAATAGGATTTTCGAGCATAGCATACATCACATGTTCTCCCCTTCCAAACAGCAAAAAACTCTACCTCCCATTTCTCATGAAATAATCGTTTTCTAACGCGTACAAACTGCTTTGATAATGCCATTATGCCACCTCTGATATTGCTTATGAAACTGATATACTCGTAGAACCTGCCCACGCCTAGGAGCTACGTGAGGGACGAACGGGGAATGTGAAGAAGATGTCACTCAGAGCGATAAGCTCTGTGAAGGTCAGTGAGGCACGATGGCCATCTAAGCTCTAAAGTATTTAGATTTTTTCTGCAAATCTGAATAATAATAAGAAGTAATACTCATATTTAGGCCTAATAATACGATTCTAAGTACACACTTTTCAAGTTGCTGTGAAACGATACGTTTGACGGGATTGCAAAATATTATTTTATTTCAGACATTTCCTAGTATTATGTGGGATTGGGAGAGTTGAGGCTTAAAAATTATATTTTTCAAATGTATTTTTTCTTTATATACGGCAATTTCTTTTGCATTCTTTGTAAGAAAAGAACTACATATGTAGCAATTATTTTACTACAATTTACGGATATGTATCAAAATAAAACCATGAAGGTTTGGGCAGAGTTATTTTCTATGTTACTTCTTTCTTCTGCTTAAATTATTACAGTAAATTGTAGATGAAGTAAAAATAAGAATATATAACTAAGTCGAATTAATTTATTTATAAACCGGGACAGGACAAGTACAAACTGAGACAATCCTCCTTGTAATTTATAATCTTTCAGTTAACTTTGTCCAAAACACATCATTATTTATTTCCTTAAGCCTTGGTTTAACGTTGATCTGAATACAATAATGCATGATGAGGGTTTCAGGGTTTAAAATGAAGAAAATGTTCGTGTGTACGTGTCCCTTAATTGGCATCGCTTACCTGTCTGTCGTTAAGAAGCCGTGAGGGTCGATCGAATTTTCCTTGAAGACTCTCTATATTTGATGTCAATACATTTCTGTAAAATTTAGCTGCTTCTTCCTGTGTATCAACTTTGAATTAAAATGTCTCTAAATTCAATCCTGATCTGGTTCTCTCTAATTAATGAGAGGGCATCACCTGCATCCTGATGGCCTGTAGCTCTTCTCGTAATTTCTTTGCCTCATCAGCCTCTCGTTTTATTTGTATCAATTTGTTTTCCACGTCACTGTAGGATTATAATGTGTTTTTTAAGTCTTCAACTTCCAGAATTAAATTTTGTGATGTTATTTGATCTTTTAAGTCCTTTACTTGTCTCTTATATTTATCAAGTTCCTTTTGTAGTTCATCATAAGTTCCGCCAAGATGTTCTGTTTTTGCTTCCAAAAGTTTCACACGGGCCATAACATCCTCCTCTTTCCTTAATTTGTGCTGTAAAGAATTTGAAAATTCAAGTTCAAGAAACTGTAAAATTTTATATTTAGTTTCCTCCTTTCAAGATTACTACACTATTACAACGAAACAAAGGCGTGAGATTATACAATATTTTCATCTTACAATCATATCTTGTTATAATAATGGTGATGATTTTTTTAGCTGGCAGAGTTAAGGCCGTAAGGCCTTCTCTTCCACTCAACCAGCAAAAGTGCATATACATATGCATGAACTTACAAAGAATTCAACAATTTGATTAAGTGAGAGTTACAAGAGTTATATACGAATTAAACAACAAAATACTATGAACTATTAATTAGACACTGAAATAAACTGTGTAGCAGAATTAAGCTAAAATACATGAATGTTAATATATTTCAAATAATATTAGATAATAGAAAGAGATTATTATGAGACAATTTTGAAAATACAGCACTATCAGGATGATGTCTAAAGTATGAAGTAACAATGTAGTCAGTGATAGTTTAAATCAGTAAGATTGGAGTGAAATGCTAAAAAGGTTATCTTTTAAGCTGTTTTTAAAGGTTTTTATTGTCTTGCAGCCCCTAATACTTTGTGACAAGGAATTTCATTGACGCGAGGTGGATACTGTAAAAGATGATGAATAACAAGATGTTCTATGAAGAGGTATACTTAGCGTGCCACAGATAAGTGATCTGGTATTTACGTGGTTAGAGTATAGATAGCAGAAACGAGACGAAAGGTAATTTGGTGTTGAGGTGTGCAGAATTCGATAGAGTAAAGACAAAGAGTGTAAAGTTCTGCGTACTTTAAGTCGGAGCCACGTAAGACTTGCGAAGGACGGTGATATATGATCATATCGTCGGATGTTGCACACGTATCTGACGCACATATTCTGAGCTTGCTGTAACTTGACTGACAATTCAGAACTTAGGTCACTTAACAAAACGTCACAATAATCGAAGTGCGGCATTACTAGGGTTTGTACTAGGGTAAGTTTTAGTTGCTGGGGCAAGAAGTTTCTCAAGCGACTCAAACAGTGAATGGAGGAACAGATTTTTTTTATCGTTTCTTTAACTTGAAAATTCCAACTTAGATTATTATCAAAAAAGAAGCCAAGATTTTTTTTACTACAGATGAATAAGGGATTAGCGTGTTGTTAAGGGTGACAACTGAAAGATTACTGTTATTAAGGGAGTTAACTAAACGCTTATGTCCAATAATTATAGCTTGAGTCTTACTTGGGTGCGAGTCCGAAATTGGCCGCCCAAGTGGAGACAGTGGCTAGGTCACAATTTAACCTGTCAATCGATTCATTGATCGTAGTGGGTCTGGAATGTATGCAAAGTTGTAGGTCGTCGGCATAGAGGTGATATCGGCAGTACTGTAAGTTCTTTGATACGTCATTAATGTAGATAGAGAAGAGTAGTGGTCCTAATACGGAGCCCTGCGACACTCCCGCCTTTTTGCATCGCCATTGGGAGAACTGATTATCAAGTGAAACACAATGTTGGCGGTCCCGTAAGTAGGAGTCCATCCAGCTCAAGGTATTGTCTGACAGGTGCAAAGCCTTCATCTTCGCTAGAAGCAAGTCGATATCAACAGAACCAAAGGCATTGCTGAAATCGAGAAGAGTTAGTGCCGTTACTTCACCCCTATCCATAGCTTCACGGATGTCCTCAGTCACTTTAAGTAGGGCTGTAGTAGTGCTGTGTCCATGCCTAAAACCCGATTGATAGTCATCAAGGAGTTTGTGTTCGTCGAGATAGTTCGTAAGTTGTCCGTGTACAATATGTTCTAATGCTTTTGAAAGAGTGGGAAGAATTGATATCGGTCTGTATTGGTTTACTGTAGAAGGTGTGTTGATTTAGGTAAAGGTTTCACTAATGCCATTTTCCAGAGAGAGGAGTAGGACCCAGTCATAATAGATGCATTGAATATATGGATGACGGTCGGCAGGATCACATATATTATTTTATACAGGAGAGTGATATTTATATTGTCTATACAAAGCCCAAGCTTTAGATTTCATACGTCGCAGCGTCTTCATTACTTCAGTCGGGTTAATGTATTTAAAGAAGAATTTATCCCACACAGGTTGGGGGTAAGGTCTGAGAAATTCAAGAGTCTCTTGTTTATGCAATGGTTCAGGTGGAGCAGTGACGAAATGTTCATTTAGACTATTGAGTGACAAGTTGATGTTATCTACCCGAGGCTTTGCTTTTGTTAGACCCAGGTTATTAAGATTACGCCACAATTCTTTCGCACTGACCGAAGGTAGAATAAGGGAATGTGCATGGCGTAATTTAGCATTTCTTACTGCTTGATTACATTTATTTCTTAAAACTTTGTAAGTATTAAAATCTAATTCGTCCTTGTTCCGTCTGTATTTACGATAAGCAGTGTCTCTGTCTGTCATGAGTAATTTTATGGCACCGCACATCCAAGGCGCAGGGCGTCTACCAACTCGTCTGGTTTTCAAGGATGCGTGTTTATCGTATAACTGAATTACTAGGTCGTTAAATTTTTCGATTTTGTCGTCAATGTCTGGTAAATTCCACACTTCAGTCCAAGGTAGGCTAAGTGCGTCATGATTAATTCATGATGCTCAATATGCTTTAAGTCACGGTATGATGTGATGTGAGGTTTATATTTTGGACAATACAAGGAATATTCTAGAAAGATCATGTCGTGTGCTGAGATACCCGGCGCTGGTAGTTGTCCGTTCGTTAATACTAGCTGAGGATTTGTCGTGGCAATAATGTCAAGAAGTGTCTCCGATTTCTGGGTGTGGTGGGTAGCTGCGGAAGGAGGGATGGATATATTGTAAGACTCAAACATGTTCTTAAGTTGAACTGTAGCGTAATTACTTGAATTTAATAAGTTTGTATTGAAATCGCCTAAAATAACAGTATGGTCATAGTGAGGCACAAGATTAAGCAAAGATGTTTCAAGATCACTTAGGAATCCTGATTTAGGGGGTTTGTATACAACTCCAAGGAGGCACCTTTTGTTGCTTGCACCGACTTCGATGAATAGATATTCAGGATGTTCTAAGACTTCATTCGAAGACTGGTAGACAATTTTAAAAGGTAAGTCCGATCGCACATATATCGCAACACCACCTCCGCGTTTACCGATTCGGTCATTTCTACAGAGGGTGTAATTATCTAAACTTACAAGAGAAGATGATAGGGAAGGCTTCAACCACGTTTCAGAGATGAGAATAGCGTGAAGAGACAAAGGAGAGAAAATAGATTGAATTTAATTGAAATGACAGAGAAGGCTTCGAGAATTTATGTGGACTACTTTTAAAGTGTTAGGATGCGAGCTGAAAGACGATTTTAACAGGGCACTGGTCGAAGGTGCAGGTAGTGGGTTAGAGGTGGCTGGGGTGGATAGTGGTGCGGCTGTGGAAGGGAATTCTGAAAAGTGAAAGTCGTTTGTGTGAGGGGCTGCAGACAGCGAGTCATTCACCTCGATGCAGTCAATACTGACAACTTACAGAAACTAAATTGATATAAACTAATAGTAATGCAATAATGACAGAGATTAGTAATAATATTGATATGATAACAGTAATAGTGAATATTGCAAGCCTACCACTAAAAATTGAATTACGTTCTAAGAAAATGTGGTAGTGTATGATATTATGAGCTAGTGCTTGCATATTGACTACGGCAGATCAGAAGCTTTTACAATTTTATGTTTTACATTCCCAATTTAAAAAAAAAATAATGCCGTTTGTGGTCCAGACATTAGTCGTGATGCAGTCTTTCAATAGTGCATGCCGGGATTGCGTTAAGTCCTCTCTCAACGTTATACCTGAGTTTTTTTTAACAATTTTGTATTAGTAAACACTTCTCTTTTTTTTCGGTAACTTACAAATTTTAAGATCACCGGCCGAGGTCGGTCTCCTTGCCTCCCAACCCGGTGACTCCTATCGATGTCGCTCACCACTAGGTTGACCCCGACTTTTGCCGCGACTTCGATGGCGATCTGGTCTGTGTCCTCGTTGTTTTTTTCCGGGATCCCAAATATACGGAGACACTGCCGGCGCTGATATTATTCAAGAGCGTCCTGTTTGTCTTCTAACTTCCTTTCTAGGCTGGCGATTCTCTCATCCTTCTCACGAAGGGATGCCTCCAGTTTCTCGATCACCTCCGTGTTGCGCGCGAGGGCAGACTTCAGCTCCGATACTATCGAGTCCTTGATGAGGTTGGCAGGACCCGCAAATATGGTGGGATCGCGCCAAGACTCCTCAAACACACGCTTCACACAATCTTCAATGCTTTCCTCCCGTTGCCTCTTTTTTCCACGAATCATGATACAAAAAATTATCAAACAACACTGGTAGAACAATAAATACAAAAAATAATAGACGAAATGCGGGTACACCTCCAGAAAAAATATGCGAATGCACGAGCTCAAACTAGCGTTGCTATTCACTGTCCGCCATGACACTAGCCATTCATTCATTCATTCATTCATTCATTCATTCATTCATTCAGTGTTCTGTCCAAGGGCAGATCTTTCACTGCAAACTCAGATTTTTTCAATCTTTCCTCTTTTCTGCCTTCTAGTTTGTCTCCTCATATAATCCATATATCTTAATGTTGTCAAACATCTAATGTCTTTTCTGCCCTGAACTCTTCACCCGTTCATCATTCCCTCCAGTGCATTCTAGAGTACACAATTTCTTGTCAGCCAGTGACCCATCCAATTCCTTTTCCTGATCAGTTTCAGCATCATTCTTTTTTCACCCACTCTTTCCAAGACAGATTCATTTCTTATTCTGTCTGTCCACTTCACATGTTCCACTCTTCTCCATATCATCATTTCAAATGTTTCTATTCACTTCTCTTCACTTCGTCGCAATGTCCATGTTTCTGCCCCATAAAATGCTACACTCCATACAAAACACTTCACTGATCTCTTCCTTATTTCTTTTTGCCAGATGTCCGCAGAAGATGCTCCTTTTCCTATTAAAAGCTTCCTTGGCCATTGCTATCCTCCTTTTGACTTCTTGGCAGCAGTTCATGTTACTATTTACAGTACATCCCAAGTATTTGAAGCTGTCCACTTCCTGAACTGCCTTTTTTTATAAATCGCAATTTTACCTTCTTTTTTCTTCCTGTGACCATGGCCTTCATCTTATTTGCATTTATCTTTATCCCATACTGCTAACAGCTGGCATTTGGCTGCAGTAGCATATTCCTTATTATCACCTTCTCGTTTGCTAATAACGCCATATCAACAGCAAATCTTATGCACTTTATTTTTCTTCCTCCTACTATCACTCCTTCACATTCTGAAAACAGTTCTTTACTAAATCCCCCAAGTAGATGTTGAAAATTATGTGTGTGATAAAGGGCATCCTTGTCGTACTCCTCTCCCAATTTCACTTCCTTCCGACATTTATTCTCTATGCATCATATATTATATCATAACATTTATTTTATATACATTCATCTCTAATTCTTCATAATTTTGTATTGCTTACAAATAATTGTTATATGAAATTGTTTTAATTATGGACATAAGTACATGAAGTTTAATTATGCTGAATTTTGCATATAATGTGAAATCCACTGCATATACATTACATGATGTTTAATGTATATGTTTTCAAGCGCATACACTAGATCTAAGCTGCTTACTTACAGTATGCTAGGAACGGGGGGGAATTGAATATGTACAATAGATTAATAGATACCAGTCAGTTAATATATAGCATGGAAGAAACATATCCTAACTGTACATACACAGAATTCATAGCAGTAAATATTGTTGTCTGTATGTTTATGTAAGTATCCAGTGCAATATTAGATAACCTTCCAGTGAGATTAAAGTGATTTGTGAACTACTACTGGAATGTAATAAAGAAATGCTGAATATATTGTTCAATTAATATCAACTACTAAATCAACAAATAACATGAATGTGTGTGTTTCATTTATACAAATATTTGAATATCTTGTCTTATGACAGAGGACATCAAGCTCTGTCCGTAGGATGGAGGGATACAATGCCATGAATAACTCTCAGCCGATTTTTCATTTCCTTCAGTTCTTCCCGCAAGGCCTAAGTAACAAACAACAGAATTGTTCTGTAGTTTAACAATATGATTGACAAGGTACACTTTTTAATATTGATATATACTTGCATCAATTGAAATCTTTCAATGTAACAGGAACAGTTTTTAACATTGTTCATTGATGTAGTAATTTTGTTACGTAAATTTCAAAACCAAACTTAGACTGTTAACTCAGCAATTTGAATCTATTTGTGTATATGCTCTAACAAATAAATGTAGGCCTGCTTCTATACTGTGCGTAGTTTAATTTCTATTTATTATGACCACGAAATATCTGTTATCGAGCTGGTTGTGCGAATTACACAGAGTTGCGAAATTAAATTTTGGTTCAAGGCTTTTAATATGAATTTCTGGCTTCTGTTGAAGGATCTGAAGTCGGAATATGCCTATGATGTATGAAAAAAAAATTTCTAATGGTTTGAGGAATTGCAATATTTAGAGCTCCATTCATGCAATATAACACATTTAAATACATAAATCAAGTAATCTTTGAAAGTGTCTCTACAGTAAACAAAATCAAAATAAAACTGTGAAGTTTAATGATTGGTGGCCTTCCTATCAAGTTTCTTTGGATGTCTATATGCAGAAATTCTAAATCAGCATTAAAAGCAGGTTTCACTTTTATAACAAACGGTTTTTGTTTCTCGAAGCGCATCCAGTGAATTGATGACCACTTGAACTGATGGCCAGATTCATCCCTGCATGTATCAACATTGGAATCCATTGATCCCTTGAAATGAAATTCTGTTTCATTTTTATTACTCTGAAGCCGATTTCGCCATCAGTTGCCATCGTAAACATCCTATTTGAAATATCAAGCGGTTTTTTTTTTGGGAAGAAGTCTTTACATAGGCCTACCCTCTGCCCTATTATATGGATTAATTTTGTAGTCTTCTTATAAGAATTAGCTCTCTTGCTATGACGTGATGGTGGTTTCAGTGTTACACAAGACATTGTGAATGAATTTTGTCGTTCCAAAGAACTCAAAGCCCAAAACGCATGGAAGATATCTCTTCGTTTTCTTCACCTGCATTATTGCAATGATGATTAACCTACTTTAATCTTCCCCTCCCTTTCATTTTACCCTCATGAACACTATATTCCTGACCACTATTCCGTAAATTCTTGGCTACATTATGCTTCCGAGGTCTACGATCTCTATTTTTCTTCTTCCATTTCCCTTGCAATAATACAGATTCTTCTTTAGGATCAGAAACTGATTCGTCAGAACATGTAGCATTTGAAACTCGAGTACCTAATGAGTAGACTTCGTTGAATTGCCACACGCAGCATGCAATCAAGTTGCCGATGTACGGTAGTATAGAGGAGGTGAGCGACCGCCAGTCTCGTAGAATAAGCAGTTCATGTTAAGAGTTGTGACCGGTCCAAATAGATAGAGCAGCTACAGCTAATGTATACCTATGTAAGCACTTGTTTTTGCATTACTGTGGTTGAAATAGTCAAAGCTTAACATTTGTACAGTGCAGACAAGAATTCAATCAAACATACTACAATGAGAGTGTTGTTGTTCCAAATAATTGCCCCTGGAATACCTTTACCTCCTCAGCCAGTCTTGACCCGTTGAGGAACGTGATTGGATGCTGTTAATTATTATGGAGAACATTACGGCAAAATAATGGAGGTAATTGATGCATTGGATAGCATAGACAGTTCCGCTGTTGCAACTGTAAAATCATTGCCTTCTGAAGAGCTATTGGAAGATATTCTGTTCATTGATTCTAATTTTAAAATCGTGTCCAAAAGCATCATCCTGTTAGAATCGTCTAAATTACAACTCTCAGAAGCCCTTAATATAATGGATAAAGTATCACAAACCGTTGTCCAAAATAACAATTCACTAATCTCAGAAAAAGTGAAATGTAAGTTCATAAACATTATTGCTAAAAAGTCTGCCTGTTCACAACTTCGTATTATAAATGATGTTCTATCAGGTCACGACAAGACATCTGAAGTTGGTGTACTAAAAAGTAGTGACTTTCCGTTTCTGGAAATATGTAGGTATTACATCGTGTGATGTTGAACGTACATTTTCCCAAAATAAAAACTGTTTAAGTGACCATCAGAGGAGGTTACTTTGCAGTCGCTCAAAATGTACGTAATTCTTCACTGCAATGCACATATTCAAAGATGATGTATCTTACATTAAATTTTAAGTGTTTATATATCTCACTATAAAATAATTGTGTATTTACATGTTTAGACATTTCCTATTTCAATGATCATTCATTATATTTCTTCAATACAAGATACAGGTTTTATTGTAACCGCAGTATACTGCTCAGTGTTTACATTAGAAGCATACTCTATCCTTTGCAAGTCCCCTTATCATACAGTCTATACGGCGTGCGCAGTAAACCTTGCGATTCTCGTGGCAATTCCACGAAGTCTACTAATGAGTATCACTAAAATCACCGAAGTTCACGGTTTCCATGTCACGCTGGTCACCTGTTTCACTTTTTTCATAAGTACCATATTCTGCAATAATACATATGTGTTGAAGTATTCCATTGCATGTATAAATAATAGTAATTATTACAATAATAATTACCGTATTATTATAGATCACTATTTATTTATTTATTTATTTATTTATTTATTTATTTATTTATTTATTTATTTATTTATTTATTTAGATGAGTGAAAAGAAGAGTTTGAATCTCGAATGAAGAAGTTATGTTTCCATTCATCACAATGGCATATTAGTAGTGGCCATTTATTATGTGATAAACATGAAATTATTACACAGTTAAATAAGTAATAATGAATAAAAACATCTTACTTTTCATAATTATTGATAATCCATCACATAAATCACATTCTTCTTGTTTTATTCTATCTTACACAAGACATAATAATCTTGCAGAAGACAGTGCACTTGTACCATATTTTTTCTGAGCGTCCGACTGTTTTTCCTAAGAGTCCAAATTTTAGGTAAACAGATCGCAACACCAATCGAATATTCAACTGTACTAAATTTTTCCTTAAATTTTCACATAACATACAGTACTTATATAGTATTAAATCAATTTTTCAATTTGTGTCACTTGTACCACCAATTTTTTCTGAGTCCTTCAATTTAGGAGGAACGAAGTTTTGAATTGTTTACATATCGTCCGAAAAACTTCAGGCATATTTTATTGAAGAAACCGAGTCTTGGATGAATTTCTTCAGATTTGAATGTTGTAACCACAGGCATGCAAATATTCAACGACACTGCTTTCGTCTTTGAATTCATCCTACCTTTGTGAAATATTTTGCGGCCCTATATTTAAGCTTTTATATTTTCGCGTCTTTGTGGATCTTTTACTCTTCGTCCTAGATCCAACTCTTGGATCATTATGTCAACAGCGCATTGCTCTTTCTTTAATTAATGTATGCGTTTGTATACAAGGTGTTTCAAAATAAGTACCGAATTTTTTAGGGATGATAGATTGGGTCTGATTATTCATATTAAGGATAGGAACCTGATATCCCTGATGAGTCGCTTTTATTCTACGTGATGCCCAAGTTGGACAATAAAACTAAGGGGAATAAAACCGCCATGATGATCTAGTGACAGAGAGCTGGACTTATATTTCTGTTGATCCGGGTTCGATCCCCGATGTACCCCCGATTTATGACTTGTGTTTGTCAATCCCGTGTCCAGGTAACACAGGGGCTCCGAAAGCTCCAGTTTCTCCTCTGTGGCATCCAAATAAATCATCATCATCATCATCATCATCTCATTGCGGGTGTAGCGCAGACCAGGTCCTAAAGTGCACACTGGACAACACTTCTGTCGGTTAATTGATGTATATAACTGGCTTCATGTGGGTGAATGACGAACAATCAAGTACCCGCCATTATTTAAAAATTAATTTAACTAAAGCGAATATCTGTGTCAGTTTTCATTATTATGAACTAAACGAAAGGTGGGTGAAAAAGAGGTAACATACACGTAAGTGGAATAAAATAAAATTCTTAATGGATGGCATACTGTTCTATATATCTGTTCTACAGATAAAATATAGTGTTTAAAAATTGATTTCAATAAATGCTTGATCCACTGACGAAGATCAGTCGGCTGAAACGATCACCTGCAGATCTGGAGCTGACCTCGGGCTCGGGATAGATTCGCTCTTGACCTCATCACCTGGTTGAGTTTTATCCGAGGTTTCTACAACCGTAAGGTAAATGACAGGTAATCAATAGCAGATCATCGGCCTCATCTCGTTAAATATCTCGCTATCACCTATCCCGTCAACGCTAAATAACTTAGTACTTGATACAGCGCCGTTAAATAACCAAGTAAAAATATGATAAAAATTTGTCGTTTTTGTATTTGATTATTTAATAACGCTAATGACATTGGTAATAGCGAGTTGGTATTTGGCGAGATGAGACCGAGAATACGCCAAAGATTACCTGACATTCGCCTTAATGTTAAAGAAAACCTCGGAAAAAACCGAACCAGGGAATCAGCCCAAGTGGTGAATTGAATCCGCCCCCGAGCGCACCTCCGGATCGGCAGTCAAGCAACTTAGCCGACTGAGCTACACCGGTGGCTTAAATGTTTGTCATATGAAGAACCATGTTATAACAATTGGCCTATAGATAGCGTATAGGCAACATAAATTGTGATGTATGATAATAATAATAATAATAATAATAATAATAATAATAATAATAATAATAATAATAATAATAATAATAATCCGGGGCACGACAGCTCATGATGAAGTATGAGTGACTAGACGGCTGCTGGCCTCACGTCCACATGCCAAAACAGAGGAGACGATCATCCAACCAGAGTAGAGGTATCTATGGTTGGCACTTTGATCCTCCCTCCCCCAGCCATTATGGCTGACTTTCGTAACCGGTTTCACTATGTATTGTAGCTCGCGAAGTGCATCAAGATGCTGAGTGGGCACTATTCCAATACACGTCCGAAATTTGGTGACAAAATTTCTACCCCCATGAGAACTCGAACTATCTTGCGAAACCTACACAGGATGCCTTAGACGACGGGATATGATTTATGTGTACTAAAGGATTACTTACTGCCAGTTCATGTTTGAGAGATATTATTTCAGAGTCTTGCTCTTTCTTTAAATAATGTATGAGTTTGTATACGGGGTGTTCAAAAATAAGTACCGAATTTTTTAGGGATGATAGATTGGGCCTGATTATTCATATTAAGGACAGGAACCTGATGAGTCGCTTTTATTCTTCGTGATGCCGAAGTTGACATGTCGTACCCTGGGGGACAGACAGCGGAAGTGCTTTGGACCTAAATAGGGAACAATACGTACAGAATAGGCTACTTTTTAACATCCCACAATGGTATGGGGTTCGAAGCATAAGATGTCTACTTTGGTTAAGAAGAGAAGAAACGAGAGATGAAGATCAGTTTTATTCGGTTTACATTTACGTGAATGTAACTCACAGAAGGTGTTCAACTGTCCACCGTTGCCCTGACGACACAATTCCATTCGTCGGACCAAGAACCTTTGGACATCTTGTGCGTTATTGGGAACTTCGCCTGCAGCAGAGGCAATTATTGCCACTATGTCGTCCTCAGTGTCTACCGAGTTCTGATATACCAAAGCCTTCATGTGTGCCCACAAATAAAAATCAAGAGACGTGAGATGAGGTGACCGTGCTGACCAATGTGCCGGCCCACCATGACATGTATTCCGTCGAGATGAGGAACACAGCATTTACTGGAGAGCAGTCAGCAGATACTCTACATAGCACTACGTAGTCGAAAGGTGGATTAGCAGTGTAAAGAAATGAAAGGTGTTCTTTTCAAAGGTGGCTACTTAACTTCTATACCGATAGAAAGCATGTTGATATTGGATAGCGAGAGAATGGGTCATCGCGGACACCATGTTCCTATGCAAAACATAATCATCTAGGCACAACCTATCATCCATAAAAATTCGTTCCTTATTTCTCAAATACCCTGTATGGTGAGATGTTTCTTGCTATGTTCTGGAAGCGTTTGTGCCATTCTTGTGTTGTTATTAGTGCGGGTTTCATTCGATCTAGCTGCTTCGAGCTGATTGTATAAGTGAGGAGGATATCGAGCTTCTGCAGCAGATTGGCAGTAATCCCAATGTAGATGGCTTTGAAATATTTGACGAAATCTGTCATCCGACTGGGCATGGTTTCGAGAAGAGTATGAAAACACATCTTCGACAGGAACAATTAATGCTGAAGACAGTAATTCACCGGAAGATTGTTAATGGTAGTATCATTTTCATCAGTGTACGCAGACTGAAACCCTAATTCTTGTATCTTTGTCCAGGTACTTTGTTTTAGTGGAAGAAACAAAGTCCAAGTGCTGCACTTGGAAAAACACGTTGAACTGCACTTATTATACTTACAAATGACAACAGATGGTTCTGAATTATCCCAGCCGTAATATAAAAATTTCTGTAACACCAATCGGAGTATAACTTCGTACGATTCTTTCCTTTTATTTCCCATTCCTTCCACTTCGAATAATTTCTCTACGATTATTCATTGAAAATTTTACCTTCAAAATATTCAACTAAACTTAACAATTTTGTAACAAAAGTATTGAATTTTCAATTGTTAAGAAAGAAGTTCAAAATATTGATATACACTTAAGCATTTCTGAATAAAAATTGCTAAACGAAACAAACTTCTAAAAATGTATTTACTATGAAATGAACTAAATTTAATCGCAATGGGTGAGTATTCCGTGAGTGACAGTGAAAATTAAAATCGTTGCGTGTAATCACTTTGGGCATGTATTCCTGTATCAATATTCTTGGGCGAATTTTTTGGGTGAATTTTCTTTTGGGCCAACTTCCAATGTGCAGACTAGCCTGTTTCGGGTATGGCCATACTGTCTCCTACTCTGTTGGGTTTGTACATCTGACGGCTCCGGATCCTGAGTTCAAATCACATAATCTCACTAAGGGGAATAAACCTGCCATGATGGTCTAGTGACAGAGCGCTGGACTTAAAATTCTGTTAACCCGGGTTCGATCCCCGATGTACCAATCCCGTGTCCAGATAACACAGGGGCTCCGGGAGCTCCAGTTTGTCCTCTGTGGCATAAAAACAAAACATCATCATCATCTCATTGCGGGTGTAGCGTAGACCAAGTCCTAAAGCACACACTGGACAACACCTCTGTAGGTAAATTGGTGTATACGTATAACTGGCTTCATGTATAGGCTACATACATTATGATGGGTACAGTATGTATAATAATGATAATAATTATAATAATAATAATAATAATAATAATAATAATAATAATAATAATAATAATAATAATAATAGGCAAGACAGCCCATGAAGATGTATGAGTGACTAGACGACTGCTGGCCTCACGTCCACATGCCAAAACAGAGGGGACGATCATCCAACCAGAGTGGAGGTATCTGTGGTTGGCACTTTGATCCCCCCCAGCCATTATTGCTGGCTTTCGTAACCGGTTTCGCTATGTATCGTAACTCGCCAAGTGCATCACGATGCTGAGTGGGCACTATTCCAATACATGTCCGTAATATGGTGACAAAATTTTTACCCCCATGAGAACTCGAACTAGCTTGGATTCCGTAACGCGAATCCTACACAGGATGCCTTAGACCAGTCGTCGTCAGCACTCGCTGAAATGTGCAACGGGTACGCGGTGCAGTCCCATGTACACTGTCGTGCAGCATAGAGAGATAGAGAGCATACCCGCTAGCAGCTACGCAGTGCACTATGGTGCGCTGCGTTTTCCGCGGGTAAGAGATGCTAGCCCCAGCGTGCTCTATGCTGACGGCCCCTGCCTTAGACCACAACACCACGACGGGATATGGGGATATGATTTATGTGTACTAAAGGGTTACTTACTGCCAGTTCATGTTTGAGAGATATTATCTCAGAGTCTTTCATGATAAGAAGAGAGTTCAGGCTATTGTCTGTCAGATCTATTTGCGACTCTGAAGAGACGGCAGCATAGTCGCTTGTGAATGGCTACGAAAAGAAAACAAACTGGTAAAATTATTTTGAAAAGATAATGCTGAAATATATGAGGCATTGCGGATAGACTATTAGGCACAAACTGGCGATCGAGATTCTTTGTTTAGTTGAACCGCAGTACACGCAGTGCCTCATATATTCTACTACATTTTATTAATTTTCTTGATATAGCTACATTAAACTCAAGTGGCCTCGTTGTATCACTAAGCTATTGAAATGGTTCTCTGTCTCTTAGGACTGAAACAGACAACTCATACTCCAAGTGAAGCAGCTTCTTCTGATCAGTAAATGGCTAGAAGAGTATTAATAATCCAAAGGAATGCTACAACTGTTACTCACATCAGAGCTACTTGAAACCACGCCCCTATTCATCAGCTCCTAAACTGATAACGTCCACAGCACATTCATTCATAGTGTTCTGTCCAAGGCAGATCTTTGACTGCACCGAGCTCCCTCCAATCTTTCCTATTTTCCGCTCTCCTTTTTTTTGCGCATACGACCCATATATCCTAATATCGTCTATCATCTCACATTTCTTCTGCCCCGAATTCTTCTCACGTTCACCATTCTTTCCAGTACATCCTTCGGTGTGCAGTCTCTTCTTTTATTTTATTTTATTGGGTTATTTTACGACGCTGTATCAACATCTCAGATTATTTAGCGTCTGAATAATTTGAAGGTGATAATGGCGGTGAAATGAGTCTAGGGTCCAGCACCGATAGTTACCCAGCATTTGCTCATATTGGGTTGAGGGAAAACCCCGGAAAAAGCCTCAGCCAGGTGTCTTGCATCGACTGGGATTTGAACCCGGGCAACCTGGTTTCGCGGCCAGACGCGCTGACCGTTACTCCACAGGTGTGGAGCAGTTTCTTCGCAGCTAGTGACCCTGCCAATGACCTTTTTTCCTGATCAGTTTCAGCATTATTATTTGTTCACTCTTTGCAATACAGCTCCATTTGTTATTCTGTCTGTCCATTTCACACGCTGCATCATTCTCCATATCCACATTTCAAATGCTTCTAGTGGTTTCTCTTCACATCGTCGTAATGTATGTGTGTATTTATTCACACTGCAATGGGTATATACCTGGTGGCAGTGGTAACTAATTACACTCAATAATGACAATAATAAACGTATTAATTAAAATATAATTAATAATAATACTAATAATTAATACTACTACTACTACTACTACTACTACTACTACTAATAATAATAATAATAATAATAACAGGGAATATCCTAAATTAAATGAAGCACGATCACTTAAAATAACATTTAAAATAAATCTATTTTGTATCTTAAACCTAAGTTCGAACTAAAACCCACGAGTATGATATGTTCATATCTACAAAAGTACCTTTCAACATTACATTCATTTCTCTGTCAACTCACTCACTGCACTGGAACTACGACACATTTCACTGATTCTATCCTGATTTCACTAACACTTCAAAAACAAATTATTCACATCAAAAACATTTCACTGTTCAAATACTATGCACTGCCACTAAACTATAAAGCTTCACTGACAGGAACACGTTTCACTTACACAACACACTTCACTGACACAACACACTTCACTGATACAACACTTCAATAACAAAATATCATTTACACCCTTTAAATACTGTGTATAATTACCGTTTATTAACAAAGTCCTTAAGCCTATTTTCAAATACATTTTTGGTTGTTGGTAAAGTCTTTAGTAAGTCTGCAGGTAAAGCATTCCAGTCCCTGATAGTACAATTGAAAAAAGAAAACTTTCCAGTGTTCGTCCTCTGTCTTCTTTCCCTCGATTTATATGAGTGGTCGTTCCTTGAAGAGTAATTTGGCGGCTGCTACCTATTTTTTATTTCTCTCCAGGCAGGCTCACCTCTATATGTTTTGAACAGTGCGCATAATCGAATTCGCGTTCTCCTGTCCGTGAGTGTGTCCCATTTTAATGGTGAATTTTTCCGACAACACTTGAGGAGAGCCCGTTTTTTAATCTTTTCCAGTATCTTAATATGTTCTAATCTGTAAGGATCCCAACATGCATCACCATTTTCCATTACTGGACGTGCTAGTGATTTATATGCAATCTCTTTACATTTATTAGACCCTTTTCTTAGTACCCTCATCACAGAATGTAACGCTCTCCATGCTTTTCCCGCTGTGTCTGTAACGTGTTCCTCCCAGCGAGATAGCTACTAAATGTTTTTTAATTGGATTATTTTACGACGCTGTATCTACATCTAAGGTTATTTAGCGTCTGAATGAAATGGTGATAATGCGGTGAAATGAGGCCGGGGTCCAGCACCGAAAGTTACCCAGCATTTGCTCATATTGGGTTGAGGGAAAACCCAGGAAAAACCTCAACCAGGTAACTTGCCCCAACCGGGATTCGAACCCGGGCCATGCTAAATGTTATTCCGAGGTATTTACATTTGTTTACTTCTGGAATGGTTTCACCCCCTAACGTATACGATGCGACTATTTTATTTCTTTTCCTTGTAAAGCTGATGGCTTTGCTCTTTAGTGAATTTATTTTCATTTTGTTGGCTATTGCCCAATCGTTTATTCTATTGAGGTCATTCTGAAGAAGAGTAGTACCTTCATAACTTTTTATTTCCCTGTATACCATACAATCATCCGCGAATAAGCGAACCCTAGACAAGATATTAACTGGCAGATCATTTACAAAAGCCAGGAATAGAAGAGGCCCCAAGACGCTCTCCTGTGGGACTCCGGAAGTAATTGCAATTGGGTTCTATAATTCTTCCCCTACCCGTACTCTCTGAGTGCGACAAGTTAAAAATTCCTTGATCCATTGGAGCACTCTGAAGTCAATCACCGTTGATTGTAGTTTAACCAACAATATATCTGTGGGACTACATCGAATGCGCGTGAAAAGTCAATAATCACTGCATCTACTTGGCTACTGGAATCTATTCCGTCTTCTAAATCCTGACATATAGTTACTAATTGACTCTCACATCAATAGCCCCCCCCCGAAATCCATGCTGACAGTTATGTAACCAATTTGAGTTATCCCAATGCTGCCTTAGATAAGGTGAAGTCAAGTGTTCCATCTGTTTGCAAACCACAGAGGTAAGGCTGACCGGTCTGTAATTTTTTTGTATCTGAGCGAAACCCTGACTTATAAATTGGTACCACTATTGCATCTTTCCAATCTCGCGGGACAGTACCATTGTTAATTGATATTTCAAATATATGCACTAGATAGGGAATCATGGCTTCCCCTCCCAATTTTAGTAAGTCTCCGGCGATACCATCAGGTCCTACTGATTTATGAGTTTTCAATTTAGAGATCCTTCTCCTTATGTCCCTAGGCTTGATAGAAAACTGACCCGTATTTTCCACAGAAGCTAAGTGTGGTACTATTGTCTCATCCCAAAAACAGTGGCATAACAGGAATTTAATTTTTCTGCTTTTTTGCTGCCCTGTACGAAAAATTGATTGCGGTCATTTTTAGGGAGAAGCTCGAATAGTTTTCCTTGCGTCGTCTCTTCACATATTTATAAAAATTCCCCCCACCCGTTATGTTCACCTTTGAAAAGTTTATTTAGGTAATTTTCCTGCGCTATCTTCTTCGCATCAAGCAGTTCTTTCGATTGGTGTGCGAATTTTGTTTGTTTTGCAAGGCTTTCCTTGCGCTGTCTGTAGAATTTCCTTAGTTTTCTTTTCAGTTTCCGTATGTATTTATTATAATATTCCGGATCGGGATTGTTTGATAAGCGTTTAATCGGGATAAATTTCTGTATTCCTGTTAATATAATCTGCTTGAACTCCGCCCAGCATTCTTCTACACTACTGCCCGTTACTACCCATAATGAGTACTTTTCTCTAAGATAATTTTGGAAGCCTTCTCTGTCCGCTTTGTTATATTGCAAGATATTTTTGTTCTTTTTTCCGCTTTGCTTGTACCTAGCATTCCATAATATTTCAAGAATTACCGCATCGTGGTCACTAATACCTGGAATCACTTCAATACCTGCGACTATTTCTGAGGTCTTAAAAGAAATATGTCTAGTAAGGAATCTCCCCTTGTCGCCCTATCTGTTACTTGTATTAAGTTATGTTTTCCAGATGAGTGAGTTTACTAATGACTGGGCTTGACTCATCCCTCCCTCTATTGTACCCTGCCAGTTTACCTGGGGCAAGTTTAGGTTCCCCGCAACGATAACATACTGTCCGCGAATTTGTCTATTTTCCAACATATCTCTTTTTTACACAGTACGTTCAAGCCTCCTTTCGGGGCCCTGTATAAACCGATGATGTGTAATATTTTTCGCGAATAATCATCCGCTATGTCTATACTCAACATTTCGAACTCGGAGTCTTTAAAATTTTCAGCGCGCTGCAGGCACTCTTTTACACATATAAAAACCCCTCCCTCTGTTCCTACACGGTCGCGTCTGTATGTTACATAATCGTTTCTAAATACTTCTGAGTCTGTTACTTCGCTGGAAAGCCATGGTTCCGTTCCTATTATGACGTCAGGATTGTGCGAATCTACTAGGTTCCAGAATTCAATTGATTTATTATAAATACTTCTACAATTGACCTGCACACTAATAAAGACTTACCAT
The DNA here is from genome assembly GCF_040183065.1 of Periplaneta americana. Taxonomy (NCBI): domain Eukaryota; kingdom Metazoa; phylum Arthropoda; class Insecta; order Blattodea; family Blattidae; genus Periplaneta; species Periplaneta americana. The sequence goes on from NC_091120.1 coordinate 132,743,246, forward strand.
TACACGACATAATATTGGTGATCCCTGTTGTTTCCGCTGTGGCCGCCGCTACAGCCTCCGTCTCTGCCGTTGCCGTCGCCGTCGCCGCTTCCTCCGCCGTTGTAATAGTAGTCGTACTGTTGTCACGCCAGGAGAAGGCGGCTGAAGTACTTAGACGGGGCGGAGGGGAAACAGTCGCGCATGCGCACCGCGCTGTTCACTGCAATATTCCTGTTTCACAAGCATCTACTGCACGTGTCTATGAATCTTTGCGACTTTGTGAAAATAATAGTGGGGTTTTTACTGTAGTGTTTTATTGGTTTCAATAAGACAATTGTTTTCAGTATACCACAAATCTTGTATTGCTTTAGTTATCCTTTGCTTTTCGTGTTAATAGTGTTGATAATAATATAGTTAATAGAATTTATGTTATTGCATATTGTTATTTAGGTTTATAGCAGTTTTTTGTTTATTGTAAATATTTCAACAAAGAGAAAACATACTATTTGCCGCCTCATTCCCGGTCGTTGCTTCTCTGCGTTGCCGCCGCCCGCGAGAACAGCGCTCCTAGTCCCGTCGCTCCTCGTCGATTTAGATGGACTCCATCACGTCCCAGGTCCCCGTCACCGATCCACGACTTTGGGTCCACGAATGTTGCTCCCGTTCTATCTGCCACCCAGTCGAATGCCTCATTGAATCGTCCAATCCAAGTCCAATGCAAATCTCTTCGCCGTACTATCCCGCTGATAATTAATTATAATTTCCTGGGGGTACAGTTCCTTCGTCCTTACTGCCAAGTCGTACATATCTCCCATAACGTACTCAAATCGTCGCCTCAGGTCATTGGTCCCCACATGTTATATTACAGTTTTCTTGTCCCTTTTCTCCTGTTGCTCCAATTTGTGTTTCACTTCTTTGACTCGTATCCCCGGGTAGCACACCACTTCGAGGTCCTTATTTTCCTGTCCCACATGTCGCACCATGGAATCTCCTATTACCAATATCTGCTTCTCCTCGCTCGCCTCCCCGTGTAGTTCCTCGCGTAGTCGCCTGTTCTCTGCTTCCATCTCTCTGTCGTTCTTTCGTCTGTTGCAGCTTTCCTTTCAGTTCCGCCACCTCTTTTTTCAGCGACTCAATTTCTGTGTCCGTGGTCTCAACAGCTATGTCCCTCATACATTCCTTACACCGCAAGTTCTCTTCAATATGCTGGTCCCTCTTGAGTTTTTGGCAGCTGAAGTGAAACCACGTCGAACAGGTGATGCACAGAAGGCCAGTCCTCAAATTGTTTCTGAATACTCCGCACTTCACAGATTCCACAGGTCCTGGGTTCAGTTCCACTCCTCCAATCACCAACAGCATGGCTAGTTTAAGAATCACAAAACTGCTCAGTGTCGGTTCCGCACTCCCCTGGCCCGAAGCTGTCGGGATCCACTTCACCGTCCGCGACGCCCAGGTACCGATCCTCGCTCAGTACACTGCTAGATCACAACCCATTCTACCTGCTTTCTAAGACAACATATTCTCGACGACTACCTGCTCTCGAATCTAATGTCCATGTTTCTGCCCCATACGATGCCACACTCCACATAAGGCACTTCACTAGTCTCTTCCGTAGTTCTCCCACAAATCCGCAGATGATATTCCTTTTCTAGTAAAGGATTCGTTTGCCATTGCTACCTTCCTTCCAGCAGCTCATGTTTCCTCCTAGTGCACCCCGAGTATTTAAAACTGTCAACTTGCTCTACTGCCTTGCCTCATTTAGAGTTCGCACGTTTACCGTCTTTATTTTGTTCCGATACCATGGTCTTCGTGTTCTTAGCATTATATTTATGCCATACTGCTCACAGCTTTCATGCAGTTCCAGTAGCATATCCCTCTCTTCTGCTAACAACGTCATGTCATCAATAAATCATATGCATTTTATTCTTTATCCTCCTATTATCACTCATCTTATGATCTGAAAACAGTTCTTCGCTAAATTCTGCAAGTAGATGTTGAACAGGGTGAGTGATAAAGGGCATCTTTGTCGTACTCCTCTTCCTATTTCACTTCCTTCTGACATTTCTCCTCCTAACCTAGGTCCACAGTACAAGCTCCGTAAATCATCAACGAATCACTATACACGTATTAACCGCTGCGGTAGCTGAGTGGTCAGACGTTATATGCTCTGTATACTAGACTGTGTTGTAACATTGAACGACATTACTCGGTACAATGAATATAATATGCATTTCTTATTTACTTCGTCTCTATGCATTTTTTTTATTTATATTTCTGATTGTGTGGTATAGAAAGCCTCTTGTCCTTAGCTACACCAGATTAAATAAATGAATCAATAAATAATTAAAGTAAATGAGATTATGTAACGATAATGTAACAATTACTTTTTCATTTCATTGGATATTACTACCTTCGAAATCGGCCTAAAAATATGCTTACCAATTCTTCTAACTTTACTTTCTTGTATGCATCAAGAACTTGGTGTGCATGACGAAGCTAATTTTTTTAGCGTCTCCAATCTACCGTTGATCTCACCACTTCTAACTTTACTTACTTGATGTGTATCACGAAGCTGATCTTTACCATTTTCGAGTCTGCCGGTGACCTCACTGCTTTCCTTTTGAGGTGTGCCAAATTCCTTTGATGACATAAACTGGCCAGATGGATATTGAAAGTTCGGTATAAATTCGCCTCGAAGATATCGTGGTGTATTTCGTATCTGCAATACAAAGACAATCACATTTGTAGTTCTACTTAAAATTAACTCTGTAATAAGTCCGAAATGTTCATTGATTATACCAGAGCTTCTGATTCGAACAACTAGATAAACAACTCATTTATTAAAAGACTTTGGATATTTTACAGGGTTACTATTTGAAAAGAAATCAAAGTACATATTAAAGACGTGAAAAAAATTATTCAATCGAAATAAACCATACTTCTATATAACTGAAAACAAAAATCTTATAGTTTGAACTATAACACGAAAAATAACTTCTGTTGATGAGTCTCCTGAATGTTCTTGCCCTAGATTGGCATACTCGCATCTTAATATGGATATATGTATTGGGAGGGTGCCGGCTGCGCGCGAAAGGTTTAAAATTCGACCAACAGCCCGCCAAAAGGTTAAAATTCTACAATCTGCGCGCGAACATGCGTACTATAAAGAGTTATAGTACAGATAAGCGAGAACAAGGGGAAAGTAATGTAATATGCTTCGCAAAAATGAAATTATTGTAATGTGTGGTAATACCGATAACGTTCGTCAGTTGTTCCTAGTTTATAATGTATGTGCTAACGTGCATGTAAGTAAGGTATGATAACCTTCAACTTCATATATCACCTTCAGTAGTTTCAGTTCGGCCAGGAGATCCAGCAGATCTGGTACTGTGATTCGCCTGCAGGTGTCATCTGTCTTGGGGAGCTGCACAGAACCCGGGGAGATGTAAGGGCTTTCATAGCGGACTACAACACACCAGAGAGTGTAGCTCCCTCGGGCAGATAGCACCTTGGTGAGTCAAGGTACCTACGCTGCCACGATCTTCAGGTCAATGAATGCAGAAGGACGTAGTATGTGAATTGCGAACAGATGCTATCGATTAGAGGAGGCGGCGCAACATCGCAGGGAGACGGGGAAGCGTTTCTGCCTACGGTAATTCCATCAGAACTGGATGCTATAGCTGAACCAAAATATGACATCACGCAGTGAATCACGAACTCACAGGAATTCTGTTCTGAGGATTCCAACAACCATCCCATATTATAAGGAGGCAAAATAAGCCTCAGGCTGAGGTGCTAGCTTTCTGACTTTCCTCCGACAAAAGAAATATGGTAACACTGATAATATCAGTCAGTTGTAACATATGGTAACAATGATAATGTTAGTCAAATTACCCGGGACATTGGTGATTCATAATCTCAATTTCGCTGTTATATGTTATTTAATATTAGCGTCAAGTTTCTTAAATAGTGTTCATAAGGTTGAAAATCGGTGATAAGTTATATTTGGTTTTTGAAGCTTTTGAATTAGTTCTGTAATAAGACAAACTGGCCAGATGGATTATAATGGAATTTGGGTATACATTCTCCTCGAAGACCTTGTGCTGAATTATTTATCTGAAAATCAGTAACAATCACATTTGAAGTTGGTACGTTGATAGAAATGGACGCTCTTCTGCAACATACGGGGGTTGCTTGAATAATTCGTGGCATGACATACAAATTAAACTGGGATTATTCTGAAACAAGCTTTATTTCTCACCCCCCCCCCCCGAGCCTGACAGACTTGGTCCACCGGTGCCGCAGTGCTACTTTACCATTCTTTTACACAGGTTCCTCGAGATCTGCAAGAGATCCTTATTCTACTGCGATAATCTCTTCATTTGACCATAATTTATTTCCAGCTAAGTGAGTTTTCAGATTTGGGAAAACAAAGAAGTCTGAGGATTCGAGATCTGGTGAGTAGTAGGTGTGCGACATTTCGAACAAGAGTTCGTGTACTTTAGCAAGCGCGATTATAGATTGTAAACAGATGAAATGTCGTGATAAAACCAACATTCTTCTTGGCCATACTCAGCCTCTTGTCAAGAATTTTCCATTTCAGTTGCTGCAGAAGATTTTAATAATATTTTCCGGTTATTGTTCTCCCCTTTACTAGATAGTCAATCATGATTATCCCTTTAGAATCCCAGAACACGCACAAGCCAAGACTTTCCCAGCCAATTGAACAGCTGTTGCTTTTTTTGGAGCCGGGTAATCGCTGTGCTTCCATTATTTCTACTGCTATTCTGTCTCTGGTATGTAATAGTGTAGCCGATTTCATCAGTGGTGACAAACCTTCTCAAAGAATTGGACGTATTTTTCTCGAATCAAGCCAGAAAATATATCGAAACTTGCCATCAGACGTGCTTTTGTTCTGCTGGTAACAAATGCGAAATCAACCTTGCGGAGACATTAACTAAGATGTGGCGCACGCGTTGAGTTGATATATGCAAAACCTCCCTAATATTCCGCACTTTCATCCGACGGTTAATCAACACAATATCGTGAATTGTTTCTACGAATTCTTCAGTTGTTGCTGTTACTCGACGTCCACTGCGAGGGTGGCCTTTCACACCCTCTCCAACATGTTTAAATAGTGCCGCCCAATTTTTCACAGTCAAAAACACTGGAGCGGATTTCCTCAGTGTAGCATCATGTCTGCTTTAAATTGGGTGGGACTCGTTCCCTTTTTAGTGGCAGCACGAAATTCGATATTTTCCATATCTTTGCCATTTTGTTTAGTGCACTAAATTCAAAATTAAACTACACCAAATGTATTTAACAGAAAAGTGATTTTTCGTGCTTGAAATAAGGTAAAATGACCGCTAACAATGGCGAAATTTTTGATAAGTTTTCAGTGCTATCTGTGTCAGATTACGAACTTTTGAACACGTGCCTCGTATTGCTTCTTTTGTAACAGAAAGTAATCTACGATTGTTTTGTCGAAATATTACATTTTTTGTTGATGTTACTCTCAATTACTGCTGAAAATTTCCTGACAGTTCTTTACAGTTCATGTATATATTTTTTCTCTTGTACGGAGGAGGGACCCGAAGACTTGCACTGCAACCTGAGGATTATTGTGCTTACCACTCCTATTCTCTGAATGATTGGGTAGCCGAATGGCCGCGCTCTTCTACAAGTACAGCACGCCGCACCATGAACTTGATCAGGGTTATTGTATGGATGATAATGATATGATATGATATGATATGATATGATATGATATGATATGATATGATATGATATGATATGATATGATATGATATGATATGATATGATATGATATGATATATTTATTTGTCATTCAACTTTACAATTCACAGTTATGGTGGATCTTCACATTTCTTTTTTTCGATCCACCATCCCTTTAATACATATAACTCATTTCTATTAATGTATTCTTTGCCGAGAATTTCTTTATTGCCTTCTAATGTTCCGTTATGACTGAATTGCTATATGTCCTTCCCCCTCTATCCTCTTCTATTCTCTCCCTCCTACCTAGACTGTCTCCCTTCCATTTCTCGCTCACCTATTAAATATTGCATATTCCTTCCTTAATAATTTGCGTTATTTACTTATTTTCTTCTCTACCCTCAAATCCTACCTACTCTTAATCATTGTTTTCCCGCTATTTTCTCCTACATTATTTGCTGACTTTTCCGTTTACTCTATTTTACAACACTTACATCACTTTTTTTTCTATCCTCTGTTTATTTACATATTTATCTCTTTCTTTTCGCTTCGCTCCTAAATTTCCTATTTTATTATCTCTTTCCATATATTTATTTCTATAATACTCCTAAAATTATACTACTCCCAACCCATAACATTGAAAAACATGACTTATCTAATTCACTTAATTACACTTGCAATTTCTTTCTCATTCCACTTCACATTTGTTCAGATGATTTTTTTTCACTTTAATTCTCTTGTATTCATTGTTTGATAGTCTATCTTATTACACTCTTATCCTATCTTCTTATACTTAACACTTTCTTCTCTGTTCCTTTTCTTACACTTTTGCCACCCCTAACTTTCTTGCACTCACTTTTTAGCACTCTTCTTCTTCGCTAATAACCTCTCCAAAGCCCTATCTATTCTGTCCTCACAATCACTAATATCTGGTAGTCGCTTCATTCCTTCGCTCGTTCTCATGTCTTCTCTTGCATTTCCTCCATTAGTCATGTCTATGCTCCTGACCTCAGACACTTCCAGCTGTTTCCCTAATCCTTCGTCCGCAGTATTTTGTATCTGCCTCACGTTTTGTTTTCCTCCTTGGTTCATTCTGGTCAGTTTTTTGGATGATAATGATATGTGAATAAATGATGGCGAAATGAGTCCGAGGTACAACGCCAAGTTACCCAACAATTCTTAGGGAAACCCCCGGAAAAAAACCTAACCAGATAACTAGTCCCAACTAGAATCCTATAGTATTCATTATATTGCCCACCAAAATAGCAGTCACATACGAAGAGTTGTTTATGAAGACTGTAAGTGCTTGTGATGATATGATATTAAACTTAGAACCGACGCGGACTGTTATTGTGGTTGATTTCGATGTAGGCACAAGCTATACATAGAACTTTAATCAAGTGCGGCCTTCTTCATAGGTCATAGATTCCATTTGAGCAAAATTCATACTTTAGGGCAGAGGCGGTTCTAGCTCGGAGTCGGGCCTCCCACACCAGTTTTTATAAAATAGTTATTTTGAATTTTCTTAATTATTGCTAAATAAATTGCTAATTTACTTTATATAAAGCAAACTAATTAATTTAGTGAACTTAATTTTATATTAATTTTAGAGTTTTATTTATTCTATATATTCCATTTTTAACATACCATGTATTCTGTTTAAAAGTACAACAAATGAAATAAATCTTCATCTTACGATGTTTGGTGACGTATACACGTCCGTTGATGTGACACATTAATAAATTTTAAATACTATTATAGTCACAATCATGCCATGGTATGATTCCCGCTCGAGGATCTGAAATTTTTCTTTCATACCATGGCATGATTGTGACTATAATAGTATTTAAAATTCATAAATGAAATAAAGTTTAAACGTAATATTTTAACATGCATAATACATCCAGTACATGCACACCATAATCAATACTTTTAGATAGTTCTATACAACCAACAATACTGTCTACATCCAAAATATGGTATATATGACAGTGTCGACTACCGGTTATTTTAACAATTTTACAGAAAGTATTTGACGTTTCGCAACAGTTCTCAGTAGAAAATGATTAGTCGCTGATGCTAATACTGTTCTTGTATTAGTTGTGTTATGTCTAAACAATGCAATATTTTGAAGTTTTTATCCCATGATAAGCGTAAGTGTAAAAAAAGTGTATGTGACCCCAGTGAATGCAAGTTCATATGTTTCTAATGTAGACAAACCTCTATGTGGTATAAATCCATTGATATCTCCCCAACTCTGTGACATTCATGCCAACCCCATAAGTGAATTAACAAATAAACGTTATTGTATAATAACAACTGAAGCCTTAACAGTAAATGATTGATAAGTATAAATTCATTGAATACTCTGAGCAGAAAAATGCAGTTTTCTGTTTTTCTTCCGCCATTTCATTCAGTCTGATTCGAGCGATGCTGAACATGTTTTCACTAAATCTGGATTTTGTAATTGGAAAAAATAGGAGAAAAATTTACAAAGCATGTTTGTCAATATCATAAATCTTCAATAGTAAAATGGAACAGTTTTCTGAAAAGTGGACGAACGTAGCTAAAATAGCAATTCTTATCAAACATAATCTTACTCATACCCTGTAAAATATTGTAGGTACTTTTATATTAATTAGTAAAGCAGGAGTGATTCTAATAAACAGTATACATATTAATGTTTCTTAATTCTTAGGTGGTCCCATAGTTCTTGCTAACATCAGTGCGTGATGTGTTACTGTACCTCAATAATCACTATGTGATATTTTTTAAATAAATTGCGCAAGAATTTTTCAATTTTAAAATATAATATTACAGGGTTAATTAGCAGAAATTGACACCTTTCAAACACTGATCAATCGAATTGTCTTTATTACTCCTGCATACTTTAAGAATACACTTACACATAAGCAAGACAATTATACTTGAAAATAATAAATATCATAAGTATATCGCTCTGTGTTACTACTATACCCCAAGGGAATTTTGCCGATTGATGCGGTTGATGAAATAATTACAAAAGCTGTTTGCTTCAAGTTCGCGTCCATTTTTAATATATTATTAGGCATTCGGTTTCCTGGTAGTTTTTTTTTTTACTGATCATTGTTATCATAATCTAAGAACCAGACGTGGATTCAAGTAGTTCAAGACTGCAACAAATTATGGCATCAGTTGACGGAACACACAACACGAAAGCTGTCTCTTTTATGTTTTTTTAATTGGGTTATTTTACGACACTGTATCAACATCTAGGTTATTTAGCGTCTGAATGATATGAAGGTGATAATGCCGGTGAAATGAGTCCGGGGTCCAGCACCGAAAGTTACCCAGCATTTGCTCGTATTGGGTTGAGGGAAAACCCCGGAAAAAACCTCAACCAGGTAACTTGCCCCAACCGGGATTCGAACCCGGGCCACCGGGTTTCGCAGCCAGACGCGCTGACCGTTACTCCACAGGTGTGGTTCTTTTATGTTAAGTAATATAACATGTTTGTAAATTTAGTACATCGTGTATAGTTTTTTGTGATTAATCGAAATAGATTTGAATTTTAAATTACCTAAAATCAAGAAACAAGTAAGTTCTCTATATATCCTGAATATAACTAGCATAATAAGTATGAGTAAAACCGGCATAATAAGTGAAACGAGTGGTATTAGCTAAATTAAGTATGATGATTGAAATTATCTAAACTAGTGTCAAGATAAGTGGAAACAAAATGAAGTGCGAGAAATCCTAATTAATATGAGTAAACTTATGGTTCTTATTGGGAGTCGAACGAAATATAAAACTGTTATACGAGACATCCGACATAAATAATAGTACAGTGTAATAAAATATTGTACAGTAGTATAAAATACACGACAGTTATATGCTAAGGTAGACCTACGAAAAAATACAAGCCTTCAATCTTTTTCATGTTCTAAAGCAAAAAAATGAAAGAACCACTTCGTCATCCGACGAGGAGTACATAGACCTAGAGTCTGCGATTACTGACGCTTCGGTAAACGAGAGAATTTTGTTGCCGCTGCATACGCGAAATTTTCGCGTTGGTGTTGGGAGGCCTTAAGCTAATGCACTTTCATGTAAATATATATATATATATATATATATATATATATATATATATAAGCCACATGTTGTGCAGAAATTTGATCCCAAAAATAGTAACTTTTCAATGTACTTTTGTTCGGATCAAATTTCTGCAAATTTAAAGGACAAAACTAAAATATTTTCAATCATTATAATTACAATATTAAAGTTGATGCATGTAACGTCGTATCGATACTTACACGTCATTTCATTCCTATCGTCAAAATTCTTAGTTTGATATCCATTTTTTTTTTCACTCCCTACGGTCTAAGAATCGTTTTTCCCCACATTCTGTACATCTATTAGGCCTACAGGGAGACAAGAGCCCCAAATTTTTCACGACGTTTGTTACTAATAATATGTTTAATAATTTCCCAATTTGAAAGAGGGCTACATATATAGGCACAATGAAATAATAAAATTAATGTAAAATCATTCAATGTGATGTATTATTTAAGAAAATCCGTGCTCTGTATTGCTACATTCGGCACTAATTCTGCCTACATATTATAAATCCATGTAGGCCTACCTAATTATAACTCTTGTTTCATTTGGATCTTCTAAAAAACTCATTGTGAGAAACATTTAATTTGTTCAGTGACATCCTGTACTTCCCCAGATGAAGAAAAGCAGTTTTCTCCTTTTCTTATCATGGATATGTTCCACCACGAATTCACTTCTCCACTATTACAATAGTTTATTTGCAGGAAGATATATTCCATAGCAGATAAGAACAGAAAGAACGTTTCTCTTCCTTTACATTGGCTAGATCAGAGTCAGAAGACAAGGAAAGTAATTTACTGAGAAATCTCATTGCACTCCTTTTGCTAGAGATTGAAAATCTTGTGTAAGTTCAATTTATTTACAGACTCAAAATTCTGTGCTCTATAAAATGATAAAGTAATTGATCGCTTTCATAGTTAAAAAAAATCTATCCTGGTCCATATATACACAGTGGGCCAAAAAAGCGGCACAAAATTAGAAATTATCTGTTTTGGGAAATACATAACATTAATTTATAATGAATACGCTGTTGGAAAGAATAGACTTTAAAGATGAGCAGGATTTTTATTATGTTTTTTAGGCTCCATTAAAATATTATAGAGGTCAATACAGAATGATGCGAAAAATATGGCTTTTGAAGACGAGTTATTATTTGAAAGTGCAGAAACTGAATGTTGGTAAAATTAATAATAATTAATGATCTGTCAAATAATCAAAATTAAAAATGATGCTCTATGTGACCGCCATTTACCCTCACAACTATTTTTAGGCGTCTTTTTCATTGTCTAATAGCACTGGATATCTGTCTTTGATCAAACCGGTCCCAACATTCAAGAAGGCGTTGTCTTAAATGTTCAATATTACGAATTCTTTTATGTAGTAAACTACTTTTTGTAGTTGTCTCCATACAAAACAGTCCATAAGATTAAGATCTCGTTTGAAACTCCAGCGGAAACCATAAGAGAATCTGAGAAATGCGATCTTTCACGCAATAATCTCTCAGGAGGGATATCATGTCTGTATCTCTCTCGCTGAGTGTAGTTCCTTACAATTTGACGGGCAAACAAATTGTCATATTGGTGCAAATGTTTAATGAAAATCTTGTCTTTCTTCCTTTGGCGACCCATTATTCACAACATGAGAACTCAAAACGGAAGAAAAATGATAATAGCACAACAAACGGCTTGGCCTCCTGAACTCGTACGACCATAATGCTTAGTTCGGAATAAACGATAGATTTTGCACTGCCTTCCAAAAAAAAAAAAAAAATAATGCTTAATAAATGGCAAAAAAATTAATATTGCAGTACTTTTTCAATCTAAAAGTACTGTGAAATTTGCCTGTGAAATCATTGGCTACTGGAATATAACCATTTAAATTTTGTACCTATTTTTTGGTCTACGGTGTACTTAGATCCGTCCTCCTACACTAGACACAACCATTAGTGTGCTTTATTATTTGAATATGTGTAAGATGCGTTGTAATGTAGCTTCGATACAACTGGTGATAACGAGATGAATTTTCTGCGGGATTAAGAGACATTCACCTTGCAATTGAAGAAAACCATGGAAAACCTAACCTGGTAATCAACTCAAATGATATTCGATTCCACGCCGGTGCATAATTTTAGATCCCCAATTATAATCGATGTTCCTAAACCACGTCAATCACTAAATGCATTTCACCTGGCGGTTCATGAGCGACGTTTTTGACTTCCATGATTTGTACGGTTTTAGGAAGTTGTTTCTAGCTTACGATTGAGGTCAATTAATGAGAATTTGTGTATCCGCCGTTGAATAAAAATGCACACGACCGATATGAGATGGAACTTCCGATATGATGCCTGACGTCGCTCAAATTGAGAATATACCAAAATTTAAGAGGAGATTCTACATCACGTTCTTGACACTGGTCTTCTCAGCTTGTAGTAATATCTTTGATCAGTGTATGACTTGAGGCTTTCCCGGCGTTTAATATAGAATAACTCTTCTCGGGTTCTCAGCCAGGTGAGTTGGAGATTAAGTTAGCTTCCAAGCTTTCGACGGCTAGCTCTGCCATCTTATTCAGGGACGAAGTGATGTGAGACCACGTCTAGCCAGTATAAATGCAAAAGTAGGGCTTCCCGCTGCGGGCCAATCAGGAGCTAGTTCCTAGTCCCGAACGCCAGGCGCATTCTGGTTGGTGGACACGGCAGCCAATCAGGAGCTACTTGCTGGTCCAGACTGTCTGCCGTGTGCTGATGGTCTAAGCGTATTGATGGCAGGTTTCCATGCCGTACTCAGCTGTAGACTCCCGTCTCTGTTGAAATCCAGCTAGATGGCAATAATTTCAACAGAGAGGGGGTCTACAGCTGAGTACGGCATGGAAACCTGCCATCAATACGCTTAGACCATCAGCACACGGCAGACAGTCTGGACCAGCAAGTAGCTCCTGATTGTCTGCCGTGTCCACCAACCAGAATGCGCCTGGCGGTCGGGACTAGGAACTAGCTCCTGATTGGCCCGCAGCGGGAAGCCCTACTTTTGCATATATACCGGCTAGACGTGGTCCCACATCACTTCGTCCCTGAAGAAGATGGCAGAGCTAGCCGTTGAAAGCTTGGAAGCTAATCTCTAACTCACCTGGCTGAGAACCCGAGAAGAGTTATTCTATCTTTGATCAGTTCTCGTTACTTCCACTTAGAATTCTCTCTGATATTCCCCTCCTACTAGGGCCAGTAGGCTGAGTTTTGTGCAGTAAGCAGATTTTGAGTCGCCTAGAATCCACCACAACAGCCATCTAAGAAACATTGAACCAACCGCGAGGAATACTCACCGTAGCGGGCGATAGAATCTGTGTCAGGAAAATAAAAGTGGTGCCCTATTTTTCCGAGACAGAGATGATAATGAATATGGACTTGTCGAGAATTTTGGTGAAATTGCCAGGGAAAACTGAGGTACATCGTAGAGACGCTCACTATCTTGGCTTTGTCCTGTATAATACAATATTTCGCTTTTCCCAGAAGTTTATTTCCCTTCCCCAGGTCGTTATAGGCCAAATTTCTGTGAAATGATCTACATCGCGGTTGTAGTGAGAACATGATCGTGATAAAGATTATAATGGAGAAGGGAAAAAGATTACATTAACGGTGAAGACAAAAATAAAATAAATAGAAAGTAACAAGACGGAATGGCGACTAGTGAAAGAAGAAGAGAATGTAATGAAGAGACTGTACAATAACAAAATTACAACATTCACAGATAATCGCGATTTGGCCATAGAAGTTAAAGCGACTATAAATAATTTCACCTAGAAGTGATGTTACAAGGATAAAATTTAGGAGAAATAAGATTTTCAATGTGAAGTAGCAGGTAAAGAGGAAGAAAATATTAGTCATGGGTATGAGAACAAGATGGCCATGATGCTGATCCTGAAGAAACTGGAGGCAGTGTAGTGAATACAACATCGGCGTTTATGATAAATGATTATTAGAAAGAGTGAGAAGATGATCACTGCAGATAAAATGGTTATGTCAAGAACGAAGACATATTACTTGGAGCAGTGGTTCCCAACCGGTGTGTCGCGAAAATTTAAAACTCAAACATAAATTTTATGCCGTCCAAAATGTCTCTTAACAGTGCATTTTTTATTTACAACGAAGTCCTTGATATGGTATATTTTATTTTAAGACAGACTTTATCAATGAAATGTGAACATCTGCAACATTGCTCAGTTTAATTTTTCTGCGTGGCGATAGTTCGAATGAAAGTGAACACCTCCAAGAATGCTTGGTAAATCGTTTACTCTTTCCACTAATAAACAGAGTTTAGAATCGTTAGAACATATTGGTCAGTTTCAGATATACGTATGTGTTAGCGGGTGATAGTGCGATTATTTTATCAAAAATGCTTTATTTAGACTTTTATGGACAAATTTTTAAATAAAAAACTGAATCTGAATTAAGTTAGGTGACAGCAGTACTAATTGAAAATGTGAGGGTTCGCAAAAACGTACTTGCAATATGGTTTTACGTGACGTGAAGATGAATATAAACAAAATCTCGAATGTCGTATGTGCGGAAATGTTTTGTCAAATCAGTCGGTCACAGTGTTTCCTAGAGGCATAAAAGCTGACCAAAAAATACTAAAAGCCACTTTAACACTTTTTTTTTACAAATTTTTGGTACCAACTGAAAGATAATATCATATTAACAATATATCAGGTCTACTTGCTTATCTTAGGACAGTGTTTCTCAACTGATGGCTCGCGTTCCGCTGGGTATACTTGAACAGTGAAGTGGTAGACCCAGTTTTTTTCGTCCATAATAAAGGCGCTTAATTTAACACTTCATATATATATATATATATATATATATATATATATATTAGTATTCGTTGAATTAATCTGTGCATTAAGTGTTACAAACATTTTACGATTATGTTCATGACTGTTTAATAGCAACTTTTGAATGGTTGTTACACGTTAAAGTAACTACGCTGTTTATTATATTTATTACGGAGGCACTTAATAAATAATAAATTCTAAGTGAGCACGTACACAATACAGATTCAGAAACACTTTAGCACTTTAGTAGGGTAAAGAATGTTCATTGATCACTGTTACTAATATTGGTACTGTCCTCCCCTCCGAAAGTTATGACTGCGCTTGCAGTAGGCCTGAGCTCTCCCTTGTTTGTTTCAGAACTCAATAGGTTTATGACTTCCACATGTGGTATCCTTTTCTTATATTTTGTTCGGTTCTCTTGGCGGAAGGATGTTAGGTATAAAAGGATCAAAGGTGGCAAGGAGTCGATTGAATACATCCCGATTAGTGGCCTCTCTTGAAATCTTTTGTTTTTTTTTTTTTTTTTAAATCTATCACTCATCTTGTTAGATTTATCGATTCTGCGTAATAAACTCATGCAAAAACGAGAAATATGTCTTTCTAACAATTTAATTTGATCATGGGAGACTTCTAGACCGATTTTTGTAATAAGAAACTGCAATACTACGTCTTTCTGTTTATTACGACCACTTTTTTCCTTCTGTAAAGCATCAAACAATTCCTTCCTTTTGCAACGGTACTCCATTCTGAAACCAAAATAAATGACTAAAAATTTGTTATTTTTTACTTTTATAACTATTTGATAGCCAAATTGAACATAGTTTTGCTGTAGAGAAGAAATTAACTGATACTGAGAATATTCGTATTTTAGACGATTAATTTGAAATACGCCAATACATATATTTATCTAAATTTTATCAAAAGGGGCAAATATGGGCAATTTTACCTTTCAAGATCATCAAGTAAACATGTCAGGCTACAGGTTGGTCAAGGAAATAACACGGGGCAACGTGAGGCAATTTTTGCTGGTCTGCATAAAGACTGAACATAAGGAATCACAAAATAAAATTTTACATAATATGATTATGATACCTCAGCGAAGCATAATATACTTAATCATTATAATAATAACGTATTCTTAATTCAGAAACATAATTCTAACAATCCATAATAACATTTACCTGAAAATCAACCACAGAAGTACAAAAAATAATAATTGAAATTCTAATTGAAAAACACACAATCACAACACAGCAAAAACGACACTTAATGCACTACTTTCAAAGGTTCGAAAACAACTGCGTAGAATTAGACCTGCTACGAGGGTGGCTGTTTTATGACCGCCAGACCTTGGAGATAGTTGTGGTATATTGCAGACACCATAAAATTAAAAGTGAAAAAATCATTTTTGGCCAGCTTTTCAGCCTCTTGGAAACACTGTGGCGGTGGTGCGAAATGAACTAAAAAGACATTTAGAACTGCCGTTTTCAACGTCATACTTATGTCAATCAATTACAATTTTCTACCATGTAAATAGTGAACTCTAAACAAAACAACATCTGCTTCATCTTGAAGATATACGTGTTGGCCTGTCAATCATAAGGCCACATATGGGGAAACTGTGTGCAACCCACCAAGCGCAAACCATATTAATTTAAATAGGCGAGTTTCCAGAAACGATAATAAAAATATTTTATAGGACATCCAGAATAGACAGGTTGAGATTTTTTACGCATACTTTGTTTTTTTTTCTAGTGCCACTCAAGTTGCTGCTTATTTTGTTTTTTTAGAATTTTCGATTGCGGTGTTAACATCGACCTATTTACAACACTGGATGTCCGACACTTCATAGAAATTATTATTAGTGCTCTTTTCTGACGGAACGCTCTAGTATTCCGGCACCTTTTTTTTTTTACATTTTTCATCATGGAACCGAAATAAGTGTGAATAACTATGTTTTTAACATTATTTTTCTTTGAATTCCGCTTAGACCTCAAAAGTCTTAGTTGGACGGAAAGGAGGTTAAAAGCAACAAAATTCCTGTGCAGTGAACTGTAACCATCTCCCCGTGCGCTATAAAATATTCTACACAGAGTTCCACCACTTCATTCTCCAGAATAAAAGCACTGGTTGTTATTATTATATTATTTTAATAAAAACAAATAAGTGTGTCGCGATATCGTGAGCGTTCAGTAAAGGGTGTCGTCATTCAAAAAAGGTCGGGAACCACTGACTTAGAGACAAGATTGTTTTCCAGAATTAAAATATTCAGTTTGGAATTTAGTTTTCGACATATAGATAATATTATATGCAGCTGTTCCTGTTTTTGTTCGCAAACCTAAGTAATTGTTAAGTAAATTTATAGCGTAAAAAATATATTATTTTTACCGCTCCTTTACCTTCTTACCTTTTTACGTTTCTGTAATGTAAGTGTGAATAGCTCTCAGTACTTTACCTATGAATCAAGGTGTATCATTTGTATAGATGTTCCGGTCACATGTCTTTATAAAATGTAATGTAGTAAATATATTAGTAATTTATATTGAGAGTTGCGATTTTTGTTATTCGATTCTGGCTGTGACTAACTGAGAAATGCAAGCGATTTAGAATACTGTTGTTGGATATTAAAAATGGGCTAACTTTCTGTGTTACCAACTCGTTTCAAAGAGTAAATTGAATGTAAATCACGAAAAGACAAAGAGAGATAGAGCTATATAGCGAAAGTGTGAAAGAGACGGTTCTAGAACGACGGAAACAAAGTGAATTCGCCACCCTAGCAGAATAACACGAAAATTGAAATCTCACAAAAAAGCGAATATAAATATATACATATTTGACACCTTATAGGTTGTCCTTTTTGCGTTTCCACATTTTTGTTGTATTATTTGTTTACAACTTCTGTAATCTTGTTATTTCTCAGTATGAAATAGAGAGCAAAAAGTTATATTTTGTAGGTGTTGGTAGTAGGAAAGTGTCTGGCGATATATGTGCATAGTCGAAAGGAAGCATAGAAAAATGAAACAGTGAGGGAAAGAGAGTTTCGAGCTTAAAGTAGAATTTTTCTTTTACCCTCTGGGAAATAACTTAGAGTATCGCTAAGTACGGTGAAAATCTTATGTCTTACTACCAAATGTTTCCTCACTGAAATATGACAGTCCATAAGTATATAACATTTCACTATCCATATTAAACTGAAGTACAAACTATACAGGGTGTCTGACTTAAGCCGTTTATTTTTGCTAAGGTTGAACAAATAACAGTCGAGACATGTGGGAGGTATTTAATGGTTTAGTTGGCGGAATCAGGGGTAGGTATAACGTTCATTGACATCTCCATGTGAATGTTACGAATGATAATTTTACACTTACTGTCAATGTGTAACGTTAATTATTAACTTTGATCGTCCTCTTCAAGGTTTATTCCAGTATTTGACAGTGTTTTATATAGTCATTTCCTCTTCTTATAATTCCTATACCATCGTTTTCTTAATACGCAAATTATATACACAATTCTTCAATTTAGACAGTGTTTTATCTAGTCATTTCCTCTTCTTATAATTCCTATACCATCGTTTTCTTAATACGCAAATTATATACACAATTCTTCAATTTAATTTCTTTGTTTTGTTTCATTCGGAATAAGCAACGAATCTTTAAACAGAAAGCGCAGCATTCTAACACAATTTATTAATATCTTTCAATATATTTTGAATATGTAACTCCTAGTGATACTACCATGAGAACGTCAAAACCTGGGTAGATCAAGAAAAAGTTGGATTCAGACTGTGACAGATCATAAGTTAATTATGGTCTAAGACATACGACATCGATAATAACCCGCATGGAGTTGGACGATGTTGAAATAATTTTCTTGCTACAACGTGTTATATTTAATTCTTCTATCGCTGTCTTACACTTTTGTTGTTACGAATTTTCAGATATTCGAACCGTCAATGATTACCTACGGTTAAATTCAACTTGTTGTACGTTTAGATATTGCAGTAGTATATTCTGGTTCATATGATGTTACGATGGATTGCATATTTTCATTTTAACCCTTAAATAATCGCGTGAAACAAATGGACACAGGTAGTCGCGTGGGGGTTGTTTTGACCCCAAAGAAAATCGAAAAAATTAAGGCCTTTAATAACTTTTTTTGTAAAGCACTTTACTTGTGGTATTAGTTTATAAGTGTGTTAAACATTTCTACTCTAAAAAAACACAAATGTTTGAGTGGAATTACACAGAAAATAAAACAATTGCAAATCCTGGAAAATGTTCATGGATGAATCGAGTAAAACATTAATTTGCATTACATAAATTATTAAGCTAGTATCGTCCAAATAAGGTAATCAAGACTTAATAAAATTCAAGATTAATAACCCTTGTGCAGGAATTCACACATATTCCTCATTTTTCCAATCGTCTAGACATTCTACACATACGTATTTCATATGGCTTTTACACATAATTTTCCTGGATGCGACACAAAAATTGCTTTTTTATTGTCTTGTTTCTTAAAAAAAAACACTACATCTTGCACGTTGGGAATTCTCCTCTATTTCTTTCGTCTGTGGGGAGGGGTCAATTTTAGCAGCACTAGGTGGAAGATGTCTTGGAATGTGGCTAGTCATGGCTCTCTTCCCTATTTGTTGTTTGGCCAATTCATAGCCAATTTCTCTAAAAGAAATATATATCCTAAGATTTGTAGTGTGAGGGCTGTTGTGAATAAATATGATTTAGGCATTGATGTAATTCGTTATTTTTTGTAACTGAAAGAAACTCGGGTTACCTGAATTAGGCCTATTCGAAATTGAATATAAAAAAACAGATGCACATAAAATAAACACATTCTCACCTCATAAGTATGCAGATGAAGGCTTCAGAACTCTCTCAGCTGAAAATCTGTTCCAACAAAAAGTTACACTATTAGTCGCGTGGGGGTCAGTCTGATCCAGTAACAAATCAACACGTCCAAAATCACCCAAGGTAACTGTTAGACTAACAACAATGACAATGGCCAAAAGGTATCCTTATTGTAAGAAGGTATGGAAATTCAGAACAGCATGGCCAACGTAATAATGAAAATACAGCTAAATTTAAATATCCATGGGGTCAATTTGAACCCCACGCGACTACTTAAGAGTTAAATTTCTATTAATTAGAATATTCTGGAGTCATCTGGAATCGAAGTTCTAAATTGAAAAGTACGAAAGGAAAAACCGGATATTGAACCCTCTCAGACAGTCGAAACATTTATACTAACACATCACTCTAGCAAAGGGTCATGAACTATTCTCAAGAGTATAGGATAAATGGGACCGTCAATTTGCTTATCATACAATATATAGTGTTATTAACTATATTACATCTTATTGATTAACATTTTCGGCATACTATGCCATCATCAGATCATGAGAAGTTATCACTTTATACATGCTTAAAATTGGTGCAACATAGGTTAAATGCAATATTTTCAAATAACAAACAACAATAGTCATGATTACACTAGTTATATAGGCAATAATCGTAATTGGATATGTCCAAATTCAGCTGTTTAATTGGACACTATGTAAATGTCATTATGTCATAATATGTTAAAATACAAGAACAATAATTGGATAAAATTATAACATATTTGTAAAACTATAAAACATTGACACTTGATATAATTCTTCAGGGAGAAGATATAATTTTTCGTACTTCATTTTTTGCGCGTGTTGTAATCGAACAAGTTGGGAACATTCATGGTTGCAATTATCTATCTTTGTTTTGATTGTGGATTGTGTTGCGTAAATTGTATTAGCTATTATATCAAGTATTACAAAGCTTAATGGCATTAGCATTAAGTTGAGGTGAATAATAGTGTAGTATTAATATTAAAATAACAGCTTGAAGTGAACATATGTTATACAGTTTTTCTCAGGATGTCACATCTCGAAGCTCAGTCTGCCGAGTATACTGTGGTGGTTGTTGTTGTTGTGATGTGTTCTAAGTTGGCACAGCATTGACTAACGATGACTCCTGACCCGAGTTCAAATCCCGATGGTGGAGGATTCGTATTTGTGGTGAGCAAAGTAAGGCCGGCTCCTCATGGTAGGCTGGGTAGGCTTGGTCTACTCTAACACATATGGAAAATCTTAAAAGTGCTATTTATTAATCACATTAATAACATAAAATTAATTTAAAATACACTGTGTCCCGCTTAGACGGATCGAGAAATAAGTGCTAATTTAAAGTACAGTATAAATAATGGTTTTATAACATAACTTTTTGTATAACTTGATGTAAAAACTCTCCGAGTTCGGAGAATGGTCAGTGGAACTCGATGTGTGCGCCTCGATCTACCCTGAACACATCTAAAAGATACTCAACCTTCTGCCAAGTGTTCCATAACATTTGTGGGGTGATTAGCGCAGCTGCATTTATAGTGCGTTGTCTCAGTTTTTCCAAAGTGTCAACTGTATCACGTTGGTACACAGCACTTGTCACAAAGCCCCAGAGGAAGGTCAATGTGATTAATAATTACGCGGAGCCCTATTTTGCTGAAAAACCTATTCTGGGAGAAGCTAATGAACAACAAAAGTTCTGAAACATGTCCAGATACACATTCCCTGTAACTGTTGCCTCGATGAAGAAGAATGCTCCAATGACGGAATGTTCTACTGAATGTCGCCAGGCTTGTTTCCACGATAAACGTTAGTGCGCAAGCGCATGAACATGCAACTGTTTTTAAACCATTGGTGCATAAATTTGGACATTTTCTGCATCTTGTCAGATGTAAATCACAACGATATCTTCATCTGATTTTAAATGGTGAGCATTTGTTTCTGGATCTCTCTAAGCGGGACACGGTGTATTTTTCCTATATTAAATGTATTAAGATAACTGTACTGTTCTATAATATCTTCAAAATATTTTAATTTACTATTAATAAGATTTTTGGAGTGTTGGTTGAAGGTTGTTCACTACTGACTATGTGATTTTTCCGACAAGAATCCTACACAGGACAGATCACAGTATATCAGCAATAAGCAGTTGGGAAGTTAGCCGACCATCCGCGTTACTCCAAATCTGCCCTGGAGTAAGCATTAAAAGAGATAACGGCTAAATTTGCTTTTAGCGCTTGCGTCCAATGCTAAGCCAGGGAGTTTAAATTCTGCCCTTTCAGACTACAACCCACGTACATAATCGAGCACCTATGATTTACAAATTTTCAGTTTGGAAGTTTCACAGTTGTAACTTTTTTTTCTCTTTGTACGCAGGTGGGACCTTAAGGCTTACACTGCAGCCTGAGGCTTATTGTGCTTACCACTCCTATTGTAATGAATAATTGGGTAGCCGAACAGCCGCGCTCTTGTACAAGTAGAGCACGTCGCACCGCGAACTTAACCCGGGCTATTGTATAGATGATGATAATTTGTGAATTAATGAAGGCGAAATGAGTCCGTGGTCCAACGCCGAAAATTACCCAGCAATTCTGCTTCAATTAGTTGAGGGGAGAATCCCGAAAAAAACCCTAACCAGGTAATTTGTCCCAACCAGGATTTGAACCAGGGTCTGATCGTTTCATAGCCAGACGTGCTGACCATTACTCCACAGCTGTGGACTTAGCCTGAAACGAGTACAACAATAGTTAATAATTAAAGTTGTGTTTCAGAAGATGTGATGTTTTTGGGATTGCCAGTACTTATTAATGTTTATTTATTTATTTTTTAATATTTAGTGGTTTATAGTTTTCGGTAATACACAGTGATAACAATATTACTATATTATAATGACTGATTTAGTAAGTGAACTGTTATGTAATAAAGGTGAGAGGAAATTAATCCTTTGTATGAAATACATAAATGGCTAACTGGAAGTACCATGTTTGTTATTGTCGTCTAAAGAATGTACTTGGAATCGTGATGGTCATTTTCACATGAAAAATGTATCGAAAACATGAAATTGGGGAACGTTTTTACCAAAGTCGCTGAAGCCCGAATTTTCAAAATCGAGTTTTCGTTGGTTCATTCATATCAACATTCATGTTACGCTTATCCCTGCAGAATCAGTTTTAACAAAAGTCTATTATTGCTGCAGATATAAGACAATGAAAATTGTGATATTATACAAAACTCGATATTCGCTCTCCATCATTTAAAGAAGAAATCGATAAACGCCAACTACGTTATAAGCAAAAATAGCATACGCAACATGTCACCTACTATCCATCCTCTGCAATATGGGGAACCCGAATTACGGAAGTGAAGTAGATATTGAATATACTTAGGGTTGCCAACCCTCCCGTATTTCCCGGGATCTCCCATATTTGTCCCTAATTTTTAAGTCTCCCGGTTCCCGTATTATTCTTCTCTTCGAGCATTTTTCTCCTTTCTTTTTCCATAATATAAAAATTCTTATTCGAAACATTTGATTTTGCCGTGAACGATGATTGATTATAAGATGAATTTTGTTGTCCAAGAAAGGCATTCAAATGCGCAGTCGTTATAGAAAGTAATGCTTGCCAGAAATGGGTTTATTGCTCACCCGTCTAAAATCAAACCGTGTTAATGTTAAAAAAAAATTGACTAGTTTTGTTCTACGCACACCAAATAGTAATGCTCATACAAAGAAGATGTTTCATCTCATGAACAATGATTGGACAGATGTTCGAAACATGAGCACGACACATTTAATCAAATCAAAGCTGAAAACTGCAGTCGACTTCAACTATTATGCGAGATAAAATCTGTTCCTTAATGTTCTTAATTTAAGTCTTGCTGCCGAAGTATAGAAAAAGTTGTTTTTTAATAACTGAACCGAATAATTTGTCCATTCTATATGTAAAATTTTGTTGATTCCTTAGTCTCCTGTATTTTCTTAAAAATAAAGTTGGCAATCCTAGACAGGCTACACTACATAGCATTTTATATTTAGGTCAACAATGTAAAATGTATAATACAAAAAAAAAAAAAAATTACTAGCTACTTACAGCGCTGCAAGATTCTTGTGGACGGAGAGTACAATGGAACATAAGTGGCGCGAATGAAACCGTGTTTTAAAATGTAATAATGAAAGTAGTTTTAATAAGATAATACAGTGTTAAATGAAAAATATAGTCATGAAACTAGTGTTAATAATTTAAAGATAAATTGATTCGCATTATTACTTTTCATCTCCTCCAAAATTGCAGCCCAACAAGTAATGATTTACAGAAAATCTAATAACAATGTAGCCCCGCTATTGTCAGTTGCAGACACACACTGGATATCCCGCTGAAGTTGAGATATTAAAATCATACCTGTATCCAGGAAATAATTAACCTTCCTGCTACCAAGGGGAGGTAATAGAATTACCCCACTGATGATTTTTTAGTATTGTTTCCAATTTTTCCCATATTTATTTCTTAAATTACATGTATTTGTACGTTATATGTCTATTAACACTTTAAAATAACAATAACACTAATAATTCATCTACTTGAAGAAGTAATTCGCTTATTCATGTGGGGTGATCCTGTTACCCCCCCCCCCTTGGTAATCTGCGTCATGAGATTTCCACGACATGAAATTCAGTCTGAGGCTTAATTTTCTTCATTTCTGAGTTTAGTTCTAAGTTATTTTCTTTCGTGTTATTTATGTTATTAGTCCTATTATCATTACCTTCGGTTGACAATTTTTTTTATTTTTTATTTTTGTGTCTTATGCATGGTTATTCTAAAAGCGATTGTTAGAAATAATTACTAGTGAGGGCTTTTTTCGAGATGTTTTTTTAGTAGGTTATTTTACGACGCTTTATCAACATCTTAGGTTCGAGATGTTCATTGTAGTAGTGGTGTTCGAATATTTGAATTTCAACAAAACTAAAATTTGTTTTATTGGATTTATACAATATTTTATATATTAATTTTTATAACTTTTGATTGATGTTTTTAAAATCTTATTTTATTATAAATAAATCTTTTGGAGATGTTCTTGGTTGTATACATTGAATTCAAATATTTAAATTTCAACAACTGAAATTATTTCCGATTTATGTTATAGTACTGTGACATTCATATATTCTAGTTGTTTTTGCATGTCAAAACTAAAAGCCTATAGCATTAAGGAGTTTATCTTGAAATACATGGGAGGCAAATTTACATTTTTGAAATACATGGGAGGCAAATTTAAATTTACTGTATACCAGTGTGTTATCTTATAAAATCACTAGTAACATATCTTAAGTTCTTTAATTTTGGTGTACATTTTCAACAATATGGAACGAAACTTTTGAACCACCATGTATTTAAAAAAAATAGGCCGATTATTTTACACTTATACATTTTCTGAAAGTCTACAGTCAATAATATATGAATTGTTAAATATTCCAAATGCTTAACAAAGATTGGTATATGATTTTGATGGGGGTAATTGTATTATCCTCCTTGGTATTAGTAAGTTGTAATAAACCTTGGTAGCAGGAGGGTTAATATAGCTACTTTGCCAAAGAAGATAAAGGTCAGTAAGGAGAAGAAGAATGTTTTGAACATCATGAAGTATTTTGAAATATTAGAATTAATTAAAGATTTTATCAAAATCATTACTGGAGATTCATATTAAATTGGCAAAGAAAGAATATCTAGGCACCTGTGTTTTGAGAAATTTCTTAACAATTTTCCTTATTTTACAGTATGAATGCTTCATTCGTTGTCACTGTTACTTGGAAACTCTTAATAATTTATACAAAACTTTAAGTGTGGGTAATTCAGGAAGGAGTAGATATGTTGTAGGTTAATTTTAGCAAATATGGACTTTATTCTTGTTTATATAATGATTCAATTATTATCATTATTGTATGAATAGACTTTGTGTTTCCCAAAAAAGGTTAATATTGTTGTATTTTTTTTATTTCGTGGATACTCTCTTCATGTATATAGGCCAAATACAAATGATGGGACGAAATTCAGATACAAACTGCTGAGCCATTTATACCCAAATCCACACTTTCTGAAGTCGAAATTGCGATAGAAAAGCTGAAAAATACAAGTCTTCAGGTATCGATCAAATTCCAACAGAAAGAGGTTAAGTACCAGGTGGAGGGGGTCGCATAAAAAGTGTCGCTCAAAAGTGGGTTGAACCTTCAGAAAGTTTGGGAACCAGTGATATAGACTATATTCAATAGGTCTATTTAGTAGGTTACATACACCACAGGAAACATTGCATCGCATAACAGTTCCATCCCTTTCGATGAAATCCTCCTTTAATTTCTGAACCAGGATGAAAAATCGGGATGACGAAATTTTGCGTTAAACTGGTTAAATAACAAATTTACTTTCACTAACAGAAGATTACTGGTCAGTGTGCCAACTCGTAAAGTTGTTTCCCGCTAAATTTGTGTTAAAATTGCGATAAAAATCCGCTAACAATTAAAAGTAGGGTACCGATAAGGCTACATAATAACCTAACATTTAGAAAAGCTAGTAAAAATGATTATGGGCTCATCTATAAAGCTGTAACATATAGGCATTAAAAATGAAAAATAGGCTGTCAAAATGCTTGAAACAGGCATTCATATAGGCACCAAAAATACAAAATGAGCTGTTAAAAGACACTTATTATATTTCAGTTATTATTTTCAAGTTAATCTTTGTCATGCTCTTTACGGTGTGTAATGCTACTGTCTCGTGAAAAAATGTACAATAATATATATTCTAAAATCTCCGTTGCAAGGGATGTCCTTCTATCACTAAGAATGTTCTCAAATGCAGAGAATGTTCTTTGAACCACACAAGACGTCAGTGGAGAATATTCAAAATATGTGACCTGGTGCCGTTTCACAGTGTTTGAAATCTTTGTAAATTGTAAACTTCTGAGTCACAATCTTCCTTTGTAATGTTGAACTTTAAAAAGAAAATCAAATCTTTACAAATGAAATTTTACGCACTTCACAATTAATGTTTTGTTTCACAATCAAGAAGTAATTTTAATGTGTAAACTTTATTTGTAAAGCTAGCACATTTTCTACAATAGCTCTGAGATTTGTAAAGTTTCATATTGCAGCAAAAATGTGAATAAACAAAATAAAGATATATTTATTAAATTAATTTTTGAGTACCTGGATACCACTAGGAATTAAACTGAAGCCGTTGTGATGTTATTTAACAGTCCCAGTGACTCAGACGAAGATATTGAATTTAGGCCTAATCAAAGAAGACTACTGGACTGTACCCGAGCACGAGCATTATGCTCATTTCGGGTATCTATTCATATGTATTCAATTCAAATGTAAATTGTAAATAAATTTGAAATTTGAATTTGATATACATAAACATTTCCGGTCAAGAATAAATATAATGTTCGTATTATTGCATGAATTT
Organism: Periplaneta americana; assembly: GCF_040183065.1. Classification (NCBI taxonomy): domain Eukaryota; kingdom Metazoa; phylum Arthropoda; class Insecta; order Blattodea; family Blattidae; genus Periplaneta; species Periplaneta americana. The sequence continues at coordinate 132,770,222 of NC_091120.1, forward strand.
AATGAAAGGTTTCGAATGAGTCCCGTTTCGCTCTAATCTTTTCTACAAGATATTATTTGACATCACATCGAACATCCGACAGAGAATAGTGGTGCCCTAACCTCAAAGCGAGAACTGTATTGTTTTGCATTGGTTGCATACTAGTTGTCAGTTCCGTGCATTAGGATTTCTAAGACATCATTGTGGAAAAGCGCCCACAGGATAGTTGGTGTTGTTAAAAGAGTCAAATTCGAGGCAGGTTATTGATCACCAAATATACTTAGGCCGTGTCTCAAAGCTCAAGTCCGTACTACACACTAGTGACTAGCAACTAGGTGACTTGTAAACTACACACATGGGAGCTTTGGAAATGTATGCTTGAAACACGGCCCTCTTCATAGATTATTTTTCTAAAAACCATGACATCACGGTGCAGTACTAAATTAAGAAGGCAGTGTCCTAATGCAGTTTCATTACGAATTATGTGGAAAAGATGAGGCTTAATATATTACAATAATGTTTAAAACATTGTACAGAAAGTACTAACAATGTCAGTGTTCAAAGTTAACGTGTTATTCCACATTATATTTACATTATTTCACTTCCAAAGCATTTTCAGATTTCATAACCCCAATTGCTGATGAGGTATCCATGTTTATTTAGTGAACAAGTCAACAATCAAGCAAGCATTTTCGTTTACTAGCTACTACGGACTTGATTGCTATGCACTATGTAGCTTTGGATCATAACTTCTGACGTCACATCCGGCTATTTAGTCAACAATCTAGTTCACTTCAGCTGAAAATGTAGCTTTGAGACACGGCCTTACTGTGCCACAGGATTTTCATGCTGTTCCTGGGTTCCCTAATGTTTGTGAGGCTGTGGAAGAAACATTAATAAAGACAGATGGTCCAACACAAAATGTAGCTGATTTTGTGGTATATATATGGTAACTATTCTAGCAATTGCATATTTGTACGTGGACCAAATACGTTATTTATTTATTCGACTGAATTTGGCGCTAAATTTGGCCATTTAAGTCGTAGGCCAATCAACGCATTGATTTACTTGACAATCACATCACATGAAACTCCATTGTCGTCAATACAGCGCAATACAGATATTTTAAAATTTTTCTTAACAATATTTTATATTTTCTGTTGACGAAATATGATTCAGCAAGCTTATAATAATCTATTTTAGAATAAATATAAACATGTCTGTCGATAGTGGTAAAAATAGAGCTACTTTAGATTTCCTCCTTAGCGATTTTTGAAGCGTCGTTGGTGATATTGCTTAACAAATAATGCTTATAGAAAAGATCTAAACATCGCCACAATATTTACCCACAATAGTCATTCAATCACAGGGGGTGCTCATACGGCTATGCGCAGACACGTAAATTTTAGACAGTTGACGCATGACGTCACCGAGGAAGCTAAACAATTCGCAGTATGAATTAAAAGCAAGCTATAAGTTGTTTTCTAGCAGTGATTCTGGTTACGTGTGCCCTAACTGTGACAAATCTGCACTCATAGTGGAATATTTCCAAATAAAAATGTGTTATAATGAACTTAATTATATTTATAACAGTTACTGTTGTTAATTCGGGCTTTCACGTGTTTTATAATCGTAGTATATAGGTTATGTATTTAAGTTAGCCCACGTGGTATTAAGTTAATTAGTTTATTGTAAATATTTTGTGCCTAAAACATATTGCATTATTTACCATGCCCGGTTGCGCAGTGTTTTCGTGTAAAAATTATAATCGTAAGACTAAAGGTTCAGATTTGATTTACCACACCTTTCCCAAGGATGACAGTGTTTGTAAGCAATGGATTCATGCTTGCAGAAGGAAAGACAAAATCAACATTAAAAATGCCACTGTGTGTAGTGTTCCTTTTCTACCAGAAGATCATGAGAGGGACCTGAAAGCCGAGCTCTTGAACATTAAACCTAAAAAGATCCTACAGGCCAATTAATTAGTGTTACACCAGATGCATTGCCGGTACATCAGGGCTGGATTGAAAAACTGTCTCGAGGAGGTCTGCTCAAACCATCAGATGAATGGCTATGCACAGTGAAACAGTTTGAAGTAGTGTTTGTAGGTGTGCATGGTGATAAATTAAACTGCTGCAACGTCATTAAGGGCATGTGTAACATTCTCGCACAGAAGTTTCCACATGTACATCCATTAATAATTAAAATATATACAAGAACAAGGACATTTATCCGCATTCGTTCACTGAATACGGCAGCGAAGACTGCAAGATCAGCGGAACTACAAAGAAAGAAGGCACGTAAATGGCAAGCTTCTGCTAGGCGCTGACAAGAGAGAAGAATTCATTCCAATCTTCAGGGAGGAGGAAAAAGGTATGTGATATAAATACCTACTTAATGATTATTGTGTTTGAAAATATGCAGCCTATTTTCAAACATAATAAAGTGTTCACAACTTCACATATTCATAGTCAATGAATGGCATGAGGTGGCTAGCTTTATTCTCCAACCGACTTCACCCCGTGGAGTCATGGTAATTTTAAATGAGGCTGAAAGGGCTCTAGAGCCAATCTAGGTCCAAAGATGTCAAGCATAATATGTTTGTAACATTTAATACAGTTTATAGCTTTAAGTGAGTTATGTTAATAGTCAGCTTAATGTGTATTATAACGAGTATTTGAAAATATAAGACTAATGATATAGTAATATATACGGAAAAATTATGTGCCTATATTAATTAAAATACATAGGCCTACTATCACAAATAATTAGGCCTACCCATGGCTTTATTATTTCTGCATGTTCTAATAATATTTATTAATGTGTTATGTTTTCTGTCATTGTTATTATGTTAGGAAATTATTAGCATTCACTATGTAATTGTTCTATTTAATAACGAACATTTCTTATGAAGGATAACTATATTTTCTGATACAAAAATATTATTTCGTACAAACTCTTCTCCAGTTTAGAAGATGAAATTACTTGTAACACATAGGGATAAGGCACGCTTAATATAGTTTCCTTTTGTGAGTGGTACATTTTTCCTCACAAATAAAAGTTAAACAAAAAACAGATTGTCATTTAAAATAATTTTATGTGATAACTTGTTACAAATACTTCGGTGCTAGGAGGCCATAATGCATCCCGTGGCTAACGAGCTTCCGAAGTGACGTCACGAGTTCGTCTGCTAGCGGAAATTGCCGAGTAGCTCTACCTTATAGTAAATCCATATACCTTGATTCAATCATACAATTTTTCAGATTCTTCTTTGTCAAAGAAATTACGGGAAGGATCGATTTTAAACTTTGAAAAGTTAAAAGACCGAAATAGGCATTTATAGGCTTCAATTCAATTACCACAAACGTAGGCAATTTCAGACTCTGTAGAACTTCCATATCTTAATCCTAAGGCTCTACAAAGGATAATTAATTAAAGAGCCTTTAAATTCGAGTAACATAGGCAAAAAAGAGCAAAGTCAAACTCATCTGGTATTCAAATGAAACAATTTGTCATAGTCTCGTTCCATTTCGATGTCTTCAGAAGCTCTGGTATTGCGTTGGGGTCGTTCTGTGTTTCGATAAACCACCATTGTACCTATATGTCATAAATAACACGTCTGGTGAAAATTCATAATCAAGACAACACATATATCTATTTACACGTTTCAGACTGGGTTTTATGCTAAGTACAGCTTTCGCTGTTGTGGTTGTTAGCCTACTTCGCAAAAGTATTTTTATTATATTTCATTGACTGAAAGTCCTTTTCACCTCGGCACTGGACCAAAGATAACACTAAAAACATTCAGGTCATGTCTGCTACTTCTTGAAACAAATTTAAGCATTAGCGTTTTCGTATCATCCTTTCATTCATCATCCCGTTACTTATTTTGGTTTTCAGATCGCTCTACAGGCGGCCCTCCGAAGCTGCTGGCTCTCTCGACCGGCCTCCGTGGATTGTATTCATGTGATGATGGATAGCTTCTGCAACAGAACCCGGGGCAGACCTTCTCGGGTGAGGACTTTCTCCTCGGACCGTTAAGGGAGCTTTGAAGTTGGGGTTGCAGAAGGAGGAGTGGTACATGGACTCTGTTGGCTGTAGGGACCGGTCTTAAGGGGGTCAAGTGGTTAGGTTGGTGCGCGTAGAGGATCGGAGGGCACGCAACTCATCCCATATATGGGGGTGTACAATAGACCTCAGGTCGTAGTACGTGGAATGTTCCCTCCCTCCCTCCCTCCCTCCTAACAAGAAAAAAATGCCCGCACTTTCTTTCAGAAATCTATGGAATTATGTATATTTTTACATTGGGCAGTTGACAAAGGCAAACCCATTTCCTCCACTAATGGTATTAGTGTCTTCTTAAAAAAACAAGGACATTGCTTTGAACTATTGAGAAAACTGTAATATTTTTTCATTGTTAGGCCATTGACGTAACTCTGAAGCGATACAAATTTTCACAGCTGTTTCGAAGGTTATTGTCATTTTCATTGTTTATTGATATTTTCCAAATCAGGTAACAGATTTTCACTCTTCTGATATACAGGCTTATTCTGTAAGATGAACGCAATTTCATTAATTTGTATTTCACAACATACAACTTGGACATGAACAGTCTACATACCGAACGAAAGAGGAAGTTCCAAAGTTTTGTTTTCCACCGCTTGGGCGGTGATAGTTGCGTAAATGGCCGCTAGAGTACTCGCGCCAATAGGTAGGCATACAGTGACTGTAATTCATACAGTCACTGTTGGTAGGCATAGGCAGGCATTTCGTGTCAGTTGCAAGTTTTGTTTTCTACCGCTTGGGCGGTGATACAGAGGTCTGAAAATTATTAGAATAACCTTAATTTTAAATGTTTTTTTAATAGGTCATTCACAAATATTCATTGAATTGATGAATATTGGTATATAATATTACTACACTGATGTAAGATATATTTACTACAAACAATGCCGGAAAGCATTGTTGTACATTGGTATTTTTCTTATTTTACAATTGTTATGGGAATTCAGAAATTATTATGTTATGTTGGCGGAATTGGAAACATAAAAAATTAATTAAGAAATGCTTTAAACAAATTGTTCTTTGCGTTTACATTGGTGTGAAGGTTCAAATGAACCTTTATTTGTAAGTTATACATACAGTCAGTACGTGGTATGCATCCCTTTGTTCTTTATCAAGGCTTCAATGCGTTTTGGCATGCTTTCCACAAGTGTTTTACAACTTTCTGCAATTTCTATATCATGATGCCAAATGCGAATGAGTGTTTCAATTAATTGAACCTTGGTAGTAATGTTAGTTTTCCTAAGTCTCTTTTTAACAACTGCCCACAAATTTTCTATTGGGTTCATGTCGGGGCTGTTACCCGACCATGGTAATGTTTTGATGTCACTTTCAGATAAAAACTTGGTAACTGACCTTGCCTTGTGCCAAGGTGCACTGTCATGCATGAAAACTGAGTCTCCATTTGGAAACCATTCCTGCAATTGAGGCACTAATCTTGTTTCCAGCACATTCTTCTATTGATGTTGATTCATCATACCTTGCACTATGTAGAGGCGTCCAGTAGCTTGAGCACACATTACACTCCAAACCATTATCTTGGTTGGATGCTTGACGCTCTGTGCAATACACTGAGGCTTAAACTCTTCATCAGCTGTTCTTCTCACATATTGGCTACACTCTTCTGATATTTCAAATATGGATTCATCAGAAAAGCATACCTGTAATTTAAAAAAAAATCTGGAATGAATATTCGACGCATGGATGACATTTTCATAACATTTTTGTTTCTAATTCCTATGATTATACAATTTTTTTTTTATATTTCTCAGTTTTAAAACAAACTAATAATAAATACCACGGACGGCGTGCATGAAGTCCGGCATCGATCAACTTGCGATGGACTGTTGAATCACAGACATTTACTCCATACTATTCCAAATTCTTCCTTAGATCTTTACTGGTGAGTCTTCTGTTGTTCTTTACAAGTTGAACAAGTTTTCTTTCAGTTCTTGGGCTGATTATTCTCTTCCGACCACATTTTCCTACTCGAGAAGAAGAGTACTGCTTATCATTATCCAAAGCATTCTTCACTTTAGAGATTGAAGCTTGAGATATCATTAACCTTTTCGATATTTCTTGTTGTGTGTATGTTCTTTCATGAAAAGACACTCTACCAGAGCTAATTTTCTTGGCGATAGATCACTTGTCTTTCCCATTTTAATAAATTTTTAAGATTCACACAGAATTGAATACCGAGACTATAATTCACAGAATTAATACTTATATATGCACAAAACAGATGTATACGTTCATTTGAACCTTCACAACAATGTAAACGCAAAGAACAATTTGTTTAAAGTATTTCTTAATTATAGCGGTTTCAGAATAAGAAGGCAAATGGCCTAAGCCAATTGAGTGCTAGCAACAGTTCGACGTTGTCACACAGTGCACGGTACTCGAGACGTGGAAGACAAAGGCAACAGATAAGGACAGAACATATCAGTAGCAGCACTCTCGCTGAGCGAGCGGGTCGAGACCTGTTTCTTCATTGTGTGTAATGTTTAAATATAATAACTCTTACTGAAGTAATTCTCATCTCAATTTTTATTACTTCTTCGCTTCATAGATCAGTAGCTCTTGGAGTCACTGACTTGCGAAATAAAGTGACAGATATGTAGAAATTTACTTTGATAATGTCTGAGAAAGAATGTTTTAATTCTTACTCAGACTTCCTTGTACAGCAAAGCTGAATTTATTATTGTTTATTTCTCCAGAGGAAAGATAAGGTGCAGTTTGTTTGTAGGTGCAGCCTAAGAATATAGCGATAACAAAACGAAAACATATCTGTAGATACGTAATTTAGTATTGAAGTTGGAAAGTATTTTATTTTTCCTCCGTTAAATGAAGCCTATATAATTTAATTTAATTCTGTAGCTTATACATACCTAGGGGTCCAGGGTTCTACATTCTGGTTACGAATCTGGCTATAATGCAGCGTAATCATAATGTGTGTTCATATATAATTCAGTACTCATTCTGGAACTGTAGATTATTTTATTTTTCTCTGATAAACTAAGTCCTTCTAATTTTATTTTATCATATAATTTTTACATATCTAGAGGTCCAGTGTTCCATATTCTGGCTGAGAATCCGGCTATAAGAATCTCAGCATATCTGTTCATATGTAGGGCTAATTCAGTACTCATATTGAAACTGAAGATTACTTTCTTTCATTTTATTAAATCAAGCCTATCTAATTTAATTTAATCCTCCTGTTATTGTGGCTCCTTTCTGTAAATAGTATGCCAAAATAAAACCTTAGGTATCACCCCCCCCCCAAAAAAAAAATACAGAGATCTTGTCTGCTGATGGCTGCACCTTGAATTTTTAGGGATCGGTGAACCCTTGTTTCCACTCCATATTTTGAATTTTATTTTCACGGTCTTACTGGTGAACCCATGTCCCATCCATAGTCACATATCGTTAAAGATTTTTTTTGTTTGCTCTGAAATTAGTTAAATGCTGCTCGTAGAACAATGTTCTTTGTCGTTTTTGCGTCGGCGTCAACACTCGAGGCACCCACCTTGCAGTTATTTTTTCATGTTCAATTCGTTTACCAAAAGATTGTGCACACTATGATATGAGAAGCCTGTTTCCTCTATTATTCCTGATGATGACAAGTCGATATTGTAAGCACTAAATCATGAACTTTATATGAAATTTGACAGGAAGATGACTTACAAAATCATGAATAAGTTGCTGCCAAAACAAATTCTACATTTTTTGGCAACGATCTTCAACTGCGGCAGAAGTTGCCACCATCTGTACAGAATGATAGACGTATGAAATTTAAACAATATGAGAGATTTCTTCTTTGAATTTTCTACAGACTCCATTGTTGACGCGTATCATTTCAGAAGCATTATCATTACCAACCCCACATTAGCAATAACTTCAGTTCAGCCCACTTAATGATAGTATCAGACATTGCCCGTTTCTAATTGTACCATGCCTCAAAATCTCATTCGCAGAAACTATGCGACACTGTGTATCAGAAAAACAGAGAATGCAAACAGCTAACAGCTAGATGACACATGTCTGTAGACTCCTTCATCAGAACACTGAAATATTCGTCTCCTACATACAATTTTAGTTCCGATTTGGAGTAAAAAGAATATTCTTTAAAACACCAACATTTGGATAGATGAATATGCATGGTGGAGGCGTGAGCTACTCTTTTAAATACTATTTTGTTGGATGGTAGAGGTGATCCAATGGTCTTACTGCGTACAAAGTTACCTCTGCGGTGGCTGAGTGGTCAGACCTCCGACCTGTCATGGAGGCGGTGCGGTTGGAGTCCCAGTCAATTTTTTTCATTGAAAAATCCATAGTGACACTTGTGGCGATAAGGTCGCCGTTGCGGTTTTTCTCAGTTTTTTCCGTTTTCCCCATATTAGGCATTTACATCATTCTGTCAACATTTCTCTATTTCGTTGTTCATTCTATAGCGACGCACAGAGTGGGCTGGCCTAGGGACGAGAAGACTCGAAACCTGGGTACGCAGCGAACCTTAGTGTAGTCAGCCGGTGTGGGTTTGGGAATGCGCCTAACATGAGAGTTAGCGCAATAGATCGTAACAGGTTGCAGTGCTGGGTCACAGTGCCCCCTCTCCGTAAATTCTATTACTTTCCAACTACAAAGTTAATACAGCTTTAAGCCTACAGTTGCATATACATTGCCAGCCTGACTACGTAACGTAGATTGTCTTCTCAAAGACAACGGTTCGATAGGTTTTAAATGTTTCTTTATTATTTTAGTAATTTGAGAAGATCTGAGAGTTTTGAATTAATATTACACTGACAATATCTATATCGCTATTGTAGAATCGGCGGGAAATTTAAATAACCAGTCTTCTTTTAATTATTCGTTAGTGAGCCACTCTTTTATAAATTTCCGAGTAAGTTTCTTAATTGATTCTTTCGACATTTAAGACTCATTCATTCATACTTAGCCATAGTCTCTTACTGCAAACCAGCATTGTCCCATATTTTTTTCCTCTGTCTCCGCATATGATCTGTATATCTTAATGTTGTCTATTATCTGATATCCTCTTCCTCCCCGAACTTTTCTTCCGTTAACTATTTCTTCCATTGCATATTTCAGTAGGCAGTTACTCAGCCAATTCCTGTTCCTCTTCCTGATCAGTTTAAGCATCATTCTTTCTTCACCCACTCTTTCCAACACAGTTTCATTTCTTATTCTGTCCGCCCATTTCACACGCTCCATTCTTCTCCATATCCACATTTCAAGTCCTTCTAGTCCCTTCTCTTCACTTCATTGTATGTCCATGTCTCTGCCCCAATCAATGTCACACCCCACACAAAAGACTTCACTCTTCTCTTCCTTAGTTCGTTTTCCAAAAGAACGCACAAGAACTTCCTTTTCCTATTAAAAGCTTCCTTGGTCATTACTATTCTTCTTTTTACTTCCTGGCAGCATGGCAGCAGCTCATGTTACTGCTTATAGTACACTCCAAGTATCTGAAGCTGTCCACTTGCTCTAATGCCTCATTTAGAATTCGCACGTTTACCGTCTTTATTTTTATTCCGCTAACCATGGTTTTCGTTTTATTTGCGTATATCATTATCCCATACTGCTCACAGCTGTCATTTATGTCCAGCACCACATCCCTTAGTATCGGCTCCCCTTCTGCTAACAACGTTATATCATCAGCAAAGCCACCGGCGTGGCTCAGTCGGTTAAGACGCTTGCCTGCTGATCTGCAGTTGCGCTTGGGCTGATTACCTGGGTGAGTTTTTTCCGAGGTTTTCCCCAACCGTAAGGTGAATTCCAGGTAATCTACGGCGAATCCTCGGCCTCATCTCGCCAAATACCATCTCGCTATCATCAAACTTATCGACGCTAAATAACCTCGTAGTTGATACAGCGTCGTTAAGTAACCAAATAAAAAATCATCATCAAATCGTATGAACTTTTATTCTTCTTGCACCTACTATCACACCTCTCAGTTCTTCACTAAATCCTCAGATGTTGAACAGATTAGGTGATAAAGGACATCCTTGGGGTATTTCTGTTCCTATATCACTTATTCATTTTTAATTTAAACTCTCAAGTTATAAGTCGTACAAAGTATTAAGCATCAACATATTACGAATACCACATCACTTAAGACTTTACGTTGCGGTTTAAAGTTAAACACTGAGGAGTGAACTAAACCAGTAAAATAAGACAGTATTTTTGTTTTTATTTAATTACAAATTTTGGTCTTATAATAAAATTGGATGGTTTAAGAATAATTTGTTTTTGAATATTTGATCTGTTTCGTCAAAATTTTCTTCTAGGTGAGGTTTAAATTTATTATATTCTTTTGACCCAGACTGTCTCTAAACCTTTCAAACATTACGATAATTATAAAGCTTCGCCGTCCTCATTGAATAATCAAGACTATATACAGTCAACATGTACATAGATACCTATCGGATCTCGGAATGCTTAGATGGGAAGAGCGTTGAGCGCGCAAATCTGAGAGGTCCTGGGTTCGATTCCCAGTGCCGGAACGAATTTTTCTCGATTAATAGGTATTTAATGCGATAATACTTCAAAGAAAGGTCGCTACCTTTCTAAGGAGTTCAAGGGAAACACTGAACTTGCATTAGTAGTAAGCAGTAACTTCCAAATTACACTAAACATTCAATATTTGAAGCGATGTAAGCCAATGATATTTTTTCTCTGCTGAAAACCTTAAAAATTCTGCAATATTGGCAACCCGGCTACTGATTCCAGTGAATTTAAATAGAGTTCGTTACAAACACATTGTTGTTTCAGAGATGGCTCTAATAAAAGCAGTGTTGCCAACCGTACGGTCTGGATCGTACAAATGCGATAATTTGGTGTCACGTACAATCCTACGATCCAACCCGCGGATTGTACATAAAATGTACGATTCTGTCGACAAAGAAGGTAAGACATAAAAAAATTGAGGATTTTAACATTTATTACAACTAACGATATTTGAAATGTTATAATATAGACTCAGCGGTTCCCGAAGTGTGTTCCGCTGAGCCCTCGGGGCTCCGCGTGTGATTCTCAGGGGCACCGTATAAAGATGACAAAAATTGCTGCTTCTATCTACTCTTGTTTCTGGAGCTACTAAATGGATCAAGAAAGTAAAAAAAAAAAACTTCAAAAGTAGTCCTTGTGTACTACACCGACACGCCCTCGCAACGGAAAAAATGCCAGTGTTATTAAAGCAGGTACTAGACCTGACCTACAGAACCCGTAAGTAGGGGAAATACGACGTCAACCTCACTCCACTTCTATAATAATAATAATAATAATAATAATAATAATAATAATAATAATAATAATAATAAATTACAGATTTATCCTTCGAAGGGGTGGAAAAATTCGAATATCTTGGAGCAACAGTAACAAATATAAATGGCACTCGGGAGGAAATTAATCGCAGAATAAATATGGGAAATGTGTGTTATTATTCGGTTGAGAAGCTTTTATCATCTAGTCTGCTGTCAAAAAATCTGAAAGTTAGAATTTATAAAACAGTTATGTTACCGGTTGTTCTGTATGGTTGTGAAACTTGGACTCACTCTGAGAGAGGAACATAAGTTAAGGGTGTTTGAGAATAAGGTGCTTAGGAAAATATTTGGGGCTAAGCGGGATGAAGTTACAGGAGAATGGAGAAAGTTACACAACGCAGAACTGCACGCATTGTATTCTTCACCTGACATAATTAGGAACATTAAATCCAGACGTTTGAGATGGGCAGGGCATGTAGCACGTATGGGCGAATCCAGAAATGCATATAGAGTGTTAGTTGGGAGACCGGAGGGAAAAAGACCTTTGGGGAGGCCGAGACGTAGATGGGAGGATAATATTAAAATGGATTTGAGGGAGGTGGGATATGATGATAGAGACTGGATTAATCTTGCACAGGATAGGGACCGATGGCGGGCTTATGTGAGGGCGGCGATGAACCTTCGAGTTCCTTAAAAGCCATTTGTAAGTAAATAATAATAATAATAATAATAATAATAATAATAATAATAATAATAATAATAATAATAATAATTCTTTATTTATACTGGTAGAGTTAAGGCCATAGGGCCTTCTCTTACACTCTACCAGGTCACAAAGTATACAAGCAGTTAAAATTTAACAAAAAGTTAAAGAACAGAGTACTAATATATTACAAAAAAAATAATAATAATAATAGCATAATAAAATCGACACTAAACAACATGAAAATAATACATAAAAAAAGGAAGTAAAATACATTGGAATATAGTGAAAGCAACTCATTTAGTACAAATGGTTAATATGGAAAAACATAAGGAAGAATATATCAAAATGGAATGTAATAAAATAATAATAAAAAGAAAATAAATACGAAAATTAAATAAAATTCACGATAAAAAGGCTATGATAATAAATTCATCGGCTGATAAAGTGAACAAAAAGGGGAAAAGAAGGAAAAAGAAAATATAGCCTATATATTTACAAAACAATGGCAGAGAAAAGGGCTTATAACTGAAAGGAATCTAATTCAAAAAGTGAAATTTTAATTTATTTTTGAAACTAGACAATGTCCGACAGTCTCTGACATGTTGTGGTAGAGAGTTCCAGAGATGAGCTGCAGAGACTGTGAAAGATGAAGAGTAGAAGGATGTACTGTGTTTAGGAATGGAGAGTGTGATATGGTGTTGTGAGCGAGTATCTATTTCTTGATATGAGGACAAATGTTGAAAACGAGAAGGTAGGTAGCTAGGGTTAGAGGTTTGCAGAATATTGAAGAGTAAAGTGAGAGAGTGAATAGTTCTTCGCTCCTTGAGACGGACCCAGGACAGCATATTTAGTGAAGGTGTGATACGGTGAGATCTACGGACGTTGCAAATAAATCGAACGCATGCATTATGAACACACTGTAGTCTGTCAGTCAGTCTCATGTTGAGGTCAGTTTAGAGAGTGGGATGATTGACATTACGTAGAGTTGTTGACATTCTTTGCATGTGGGAAGGTCTATCAGTGGCGGCACTGTAATTAAAAAAATCGTAATAAAGTCATTGTATTTATAATGCATTATGTCGTTTCAAGGTTTACGATTATGCTAGGTTTTCTGTCGGTAGTTTCTTTTAGATTTCTTTGCACCTAGCCTGCTTTAGATTTTCCAAAACTTTCCTCTTATCATCACCTACGGAAACATAAATTTGTAGCATTTAAGTAATGAAACTTGAAAGTTAATATTTATGTCACAATTTATTTCAATACAAAATGAACACAACTAGTGATGATCTTAATTTAACAGTATATAAATAAGTAATCAATATACAAGAGATGGGTTTGGAAGTAAATCCCGAAAAGATAAAGTATATGATGATGTCTCACGATCAGAATATTGTACGAAACGGAAATATAGAAATTGTAAATTTGTCCTTTGAAGAGGTGGAAAAATTCAAATATCTTGGAGCAACAATAACAAATATAAATGATACTCGGGAGGAAATTAAACGCAGAATAAATATGGGAAATGCCTGTTATTATTCAGATGAGAAGCTTCTGTCATCCAGTCTGCTCTCTAAAAAGCTGAAAGTTAGAATTTGTCAAATAGTTATATTACCGATTGTTCTGTATGGTTGTGAAACTTGGATTTTCACGCTGAGAAAGGAACAAAGGTTAACGGTGTCTGAGAATAAGGTGCTTAGGAAAATATTTGGGATTAAGTGGGATTAAGTTACAGGAGAATGGAGAAGTTACACAACGCAGAACTGCACGCATTGTAGTCTTCATCTGACATAATAATTAGGAACATTAAATTCAGACGTTTGAGATGGGCAGGGCATGTAGCACGTATGGGCGAATCCAGAATTTCATGTAGAATGATAGTTGGGAGGCCGGAGGGAAAAAGACCTCTGGGGAGGTCGAAGTGTAGATTGGAGGATAGTATAAAAATGGATTTAGGGGCAGTGGGATATGATGATAGAGACTGGATTACTCTACTCAGGATAGGGACCGATGGCGGGCTTATGTGAGGACGGCAATGAACCTCCGGGTTCCTTAAGAGCCATAATTAAGTAAGTAATCAATATACAGCTCATAATAATGAACTTACCCGAAAGTTTGTCTATTCCATAATTCTTAATATGGACTTTGTTTAATGTCGTTTAATATTGAAATGACGAGTAGAAATAAATTGGATGGGACACAGTAAACAGACAGTTCTTTCGTATTCTTCAGCAACAAAATAATGATATTCCCATTTCCCTTGGAAGTAATATTTCTTTTAGATTTTGCCAGTGGCGTGCGGTGACATTCATCGATACAAGTGCAATATTAATCATCTTAAATATATTAATATAAATATTTAAAATACATAATGCAGGTATGTTGTGGGATAACCGTACGCCAGGAATGAAAGTGCTGTTTTGTTACTCAATGGTGAACTCCATTCTCCTGTCCTGCACAGCAAAGAAACCTACAGTCCTTTCGAAGAATGTGTCCTTTTGCCTGATTTCTTCAAGAAGATCTGCTTCAATTGACAGTAACGCCAGATTTGATAGTCTTTTTTCGCCAGTCCTGTTTCTTGAATATGTTTTAATTCGTTTTAATGCTGAGAAAGACCTCTCGACTGAAGCTGTAGATACTGATATTGTACATATTAGTGAAATTAACTTTGAAAGCTGTGGAAAACATGTCGAAATGGATTTGTCTGACATTATTTGTAATAACTCAAATGAGTTTTTTTCTTTAAAATCATCAGCAGCATAGAACACAGTTAGCTCATTTCGCAACCTGACTTCCTCAAAATGGTTACCATAGGCACTAAGTAAGTTAGAGAATTCAATCTGTGGGAACTGCTTTTGATAAATGTCATATTTTCCATTCTCACTTGATATTAGTCCTAAAAAGCCTAAGCTACCATAGTCTTGGAATCGACTTTCTAGATGGCTGTCAACATTGTCAAATATTTCATAATATATTTGTTTGTAATTCACATTTCTTTTGCATGGTTCTCCGACTTCATCTGCTGTTTCTGCAAAAACAGTTTCAAATTCATTTCTCATGGCTGATATGTTTCTGCGAGTTTCATCTACTTTCTTCCTACAGAAGGCAATGTCAAAAGATTTGCTTTGAAGAATGCTATATAGAACACTAGTAAATGCAAATATTTTGTCAAAAGTTCTCAGCAGAAAACAGAAAGTGAAGTCTCTCAAATTTAGAAGGTAACCCTTTACAGGTGCCAAAATATCTTTCTCAATTTCACTTGAATTGTTTAGCATTGCATCAAACACCTTATATAAGTCATTTCTATGGACATAGACTGTATTTACCAATCTCTTTGTATAATTCCATCGAGTTGGTGCAACACTAGGTAGCCTCCTCTGTAGAAACGCATCTAGGAACTTGGTTCTCTTGGGTGACCGGGAGAAGAAGGCAGCAATGCCACTCAGAGTACTAAAAAATATTTTGCATTCTTTTATGTTATTGACTGTGTTTGATAGTACCAAATTTAGACAGTGCGCATAACAATGTACAAATAACGCCTGCGAATGTGTCTGTTTAATAAGTGCTTGTACCCCGTTTATACGACCTGCCATTGAGGCCGCTCCATCATAAGACTGTGCGATTAGTTTATCATTGCTGTCAAATTCCGTCAAGTATTGTCTTATTAGCTCAGCAATCTCTGGAGCTGTGCGATTTTCACTTACATCTTGAAAGCCAATAAACCTTTCTTTTGTTTGGCCATTATGTACGTATCGGAGTACAATGGAAAATTGTGCAGTATTAGAGACATCTGTTGTTTCGTCAACTAAAACTGCAACATAATTGGCTAATTTTATTTCTAATTTTATTTCTTCTAATAAAGATTTGGCTACTGCTTCTATTAAATCATTTTGTATTCTATTAGACACGCCTTTGAATACTGTAGAGGTTTCTAAGTGTGCTTTCAAGAGGGGATCGTATTCTGCAGTATATTTCAGAAGTTCAACATAGTTACCCCTATTAATGGAAGTACTGGATTCATCGTGGCCTCTGAATGCAAGTTCTTGCTTGCTTAGAAAACACACAGCATGAATAAATCTCTTAAGGAGTTCCCTGTTTTGCTCAACTTTCTTATTATGAAAAGTTATTTCATTTTTAAGCTGGTCACTTAGTTGCATGTCAACCCGATCTCTTCCAAAAGAGGCAATTAAATAGGATGCTTTAATGTGCCCAACAGATTGCTCATGAGAAACTGCTGCTTTTGTGAAGCTCCCTAAGTTAATGTAACCTGATTTTGTCCAGCTGGTATTTCTATCTTGGCCAAATAACAGACAATTCCAACAAAATAGAGAGTTATATTTTCTGCTTCCAGCTAGCCATAAATATTTCTCATAAGAAGAAACTGTAAAATGTCTGGTACAATTTTTAGATTTATGTACCAAATCTGGCAACTCAGGGGTTGGCCTACCTTCCTGTATAATGCTCTTCTTTTCTTGAAAAGGCCTCGTTGAAAACGGTCGCTCATGTAGCTTCCCAATTATGCACTCCAATATACTCATTTTTCATATAAATTACAAATGTTCTCAATAAAATTAATATAACAACTAGAATATTTCAATGACAATGCCACAAAGCGAACTGCATTAACTACCTTTAACTACTTCGCGACATGTGTAAATTCTAAGCGTAAACACAAATTCAAATTGTAGTTGGCCACGCTTACCAAGTTAACAAACTGAATGCAATAAAAGTCAGTCCAGAAATAACTACATTATAAAACATATTAAATAAATTAACTATGTAGGCCTACTGTTTATTAACAAGTTTACATTCCAGCTAAAAGGTAACTTCCAACTTGATACGAGTAAAATATGTTCAATAATATTATCATCAGTATTTTTAAAACCTTCCGGCTACACTATTGGCTATCCTGATCTGATCAATTCACCATTTATACCTCTATGGCTCCACGCCAACGAGCTAGAGAAACTCTAGCTCGTTGCTCCACGCGCTAAGAACAGTGAGCTCTCACTGGCTAAGAATTCTGACGTCACCTAACGCCAGCTTGCAGGATTTCTTACATTATACACGACTAACCCCCTCTCACTCTCTTACCCGCAAAGCACACCAGAAATATAGAGAGCGCATGCGCTAACTCAGCAAATTCAGTATTGCTGGGTCTGGCGAGCTCTCATCTGACAGCACATCATAGTGGATTCGCGCGTGGGAAATTCAAACTAGATTTATGCAACAATGAATATAGTATAGTAAAACAACGGTGTATAGAAATTACTTACCCCAGCAGTGCTGGGGTTGACTGCACGCCACTGGATTTTGCCATGTTTCAGTTCTCTTCAAACTGCAGTACCCGTATTGTGTACCTGCCGCCGCTAGGATGAATTTTGACATAGCTGAGCGCAACTAGAACGCCATGACCACACTGGAAGAAAAGGTGGGTGGGGTAGAAGGGATAAGAAGGTAGTGGCTCTGAGAAGCTACAGTTCTGCAGGTCTGTACTAGACAATGCCGTCGAAATTTTCAACTTTGTTACGGCACGACCTTTGCAATGAAGTGCTATGGTTGTCGCGAGGTAAAGCTTGTCCCGTTTACTTGAACTTCTAACGGAAGTTTGTTCACTTTTGAATGACCAAAATAGTTTGCTAGCAGATTATTTGAATGATCAGGAATGGTTGTACAAATTATGTTACTTGGCAGACATTTTTTAAAAAATGAACGAATTCAACACATTAATACAAGGGAAATGAAAGACTATCTGTATTCGAAGCTAATGACAAAATTTCCACGCTGAAGAAAAATATAGCGTTGAACATGGAAAGCGTCGAGAATAAAAATCTGACATGTTTGATTAATTCAAACTTTATAGAAGAAAATAATATAGCAATGAATGACTCATTCATAGCAATAATAAAAGAACACTTTGTCAATTTGCTTCAAAATATGAATTCATACTTTCCAAATAACACTCAGAAATCGATTCGAAAGAAATATGAGTGGATTGTAGATCCATTTTCAGTGAAGTCAAAACCAGCAGCCCTCACTGCGGCAGAATATAAGGTCCTTATGGGCATGGTTTCGCACAGCCATTGTCGGGTTGTCGGGCATGATTTAAAAGCAAACCACTTCCCGAAGTGGGCTGTTAGAGGAGAATCTTTCGATATTAAGTTCAAAAGCTAAATTGCTCTTACTGTCTTTTGGTACTACTTACCTATGTGAAACGACCTTGTCGAGGTACAGGGCTGCAAAAACAAAATATCGAGCTTGTTTGGATGCAGAAGACGATATGCGTCTTCAACAGACTTCTGTAACACCGGACTTTGACAAACTTTGCCGCAAGAAACAAGCACATTCTTCCCATTAACTTCGGGTGCACATGATAACATTGTAATATTTTTTTAAATATCTTAACTAATTGTTATATAATTTTGTAGATTTAAATAATATTGTCTCCACTTCTTTTTTACTATAGTTTACTTCATATATATATATATATATATATATATATATATATATATATATATATATATATATGTAATACCTTATTAGGCCAATTCATACTTCCGTATACGTGTCGTATGTAATATGCTTCATTACACAGAACTTAACACTAAACATTTCTTTGGGCTCCACGAGAAACTTTTGCTTCAAAAAGGGCTCCGTGACTGAAAAAGTTTGGGAACCACCGATATAGACTGTACATTTGTGCAGTATTACGGTATATTTCACTTGAACACTTAAAGTAGTTTCTGCACGTAGCACTTTTCCGTTATAAGAACTGTACAGTCAAGTGTCGCAAAACATATTTAACATTGCTCACCTATGTCTCCAGATACTGGAAACATGACAGATTGATTTTGATAAACATTATTATAGCGACAAGAAATCACTTAGTGTCCATTAATTGTGGCTATTCAAAAATGATGCTTTGTTTATTTCCAAATATCTAATAGAAATGGTCTCTCTAATCCTCTCAAAGTCTAAATATGAATAGGCCCTACTGTTTCCACATACGAAAGTTATTTGTAATATTTTGAGAGAAAAAGGAGATAAAATATTCAAAATATGGGTCTATTTTGTGCATATAAAGGAACAAAGAACAGCCTGTTATAGTACTGCTTGTACAAGTCGTGTTTCGTGATAGTGCACGGGCAGTAAGAAGTCAGGTGTCATTGTGTAGGTTCTGACGTGAAATAGTCGCAATGGAATCAGAAGATAGTGATAATGCTCTTAGTAGTTCCTACTCCCAAAAATCTACATCCGGTATACTTAAATATAAAGGACGGAAATAAAATTGTAGAAAATTATGGTAAACAATTCCTAAATTTAAAACTTGGTTTTGCTCTGATGAAACAAACTGTAAAATGGCTTGATGTAGATTATGTTTCTGCTGTGGTTGATCCTTCTGAGGATCCACCCAAGGTATGGAGTCAACAAAGTGTTTCCGAATCATTTTATACGCTGATATTTCATTTTTAGCAATTGAAGACATGGGGGGAAAAACGATGAATGTCACTTTTTACCATTACAGAGAAAAACAATTTTAAAACTTTGAAACACTTTTTTGGGAACATTTGCTTAATAGTTGAAATCTAGTTTTTGTTAACATAAAGTATATATATATATATATATATATATATATATATATATATATATATATTAGACATTGTACTGACTCGTTTTTTAATTAGTAATGTATAACTATTACAACAATGAACACTTTTTTTCATCTGATGTACATTTGGAAGCAGAAAAAACGATGAAGTGTCATTAACTGCTGGAAAACCGATGAAGATTCATTGTTGTTGAAATAGTTCACAATCATTGCACAAATTAGTTTATATTAATGAATTAACTAAGTTAAGGTACGACATTTTTCCATTGAGATAGTAACAGAAGAAAAAATTTTAAGTTTCTAAGAATCTGGAACAATGAAACCCGTTGGTTATGCTTCATCATTTTAACACTATCTTCTCAATGATGTAGATTCTTATTATAAGTCTTTCGATGTCTCACTGGAGAGAAGTCTTGAAAGTTCCTGAAACACAGAAAGTCATCATAGAATACAAGAACTAAACTTGGTGAAATATGCCGGTTATAATAAATTTTAGAATATTTACCTGCAGATCTTTCCATTTTAACAGTGGGGCCGGTATGGTATCCTTGTTGGCTGGGCCAGGCAAAACGAATTCTCCGTCAGCTAATGTAACCTCCCTTGTCATCCTCTTCCCGGTCATTACTGTAGTTTACCAGAATCCATTGCATCTTCCTGACCTCAGAAAAAGAAGGCGTATCTTCTCAACTTCAACTCTAATTTCTTTCATTGGTCTTGAAGGTACATATAGTTTTGGTTTGTACAAATCTTGAAGAGAAAAGAATTTTGTTCATTCTTTGAAAAGAGTTTGGTCACATTCAATTACTTTGAATAGGTTTGGTTTCACCCTGCAATCTCTAATAATAGCATACCAATCTTGAAGAACTTCAGTAATTCGTTTCTGTGGAATGAGTGCCGCACTCCAAATAAGAGTGCCCCCTTTCAGGAAATTTCATTGTGATTTTATCTAAACGGCTACATGTTACCACATAATGAATGTAGCGGAAAGCTGTGTAATTTTATTTTGTCCACCGCAAGAGTCGCAGAAAATGTGTAGCTGTTTCACTTGGGATGGAAGAATATTGAAAATATAATGGTGAAGCATGAATACTACTTCATCCGAACCTTTTTTTTTTTTTTTGCAACGATTTGATCATAACAGTAAAAGATTGAATCTCCAGATGTCAGAACATGAATATTAAATCTACGAATAGTCAATTGGCGTTTGTAGTACACAATATTGCTTGATATATTCGGAACTGACAAGTTCTTTTGATAGTCCATGGCAATAGCTTCTTCTGTGGTACTTTTTGAACACGTTTGTCGGCATTTCCGTTTTCTATCGTAGAAAGTTTGTGCTCTTCTTAAGTGGAACTCTTTTATTAAGGCCACTGTCTTTCTGGTTGAATAAATCGGGATTGTTAGCTTCTGATAAGAGTGTCAAAACTTCATGGAGTTGTTTCTCTTGTGCCTTTATTGAATCACATTCGCTACAAGTGTCTAACCTGGGGTAAACAAAGGAAATGTACTCATTGTTAAAAATGTGTAAGTAAGTATCATAAGAAACAAGGTTGTTTGGATTAATTTTTATATACATTTTATGTAGTCTCTTTGCACTGAGATCCTCTGGTAAATATACTCGTATTTTGGAAGTTTTGTTACAGGAGTAATGAGAGCGGCGACCTTTGAGGGTTTGAATATGATCATTGATCTTTGATCGTGTTTCATCACTTATAGAGTGAGGTCTGTTCTTGTGCGTACCTCTTCCATCCAGGACATACCGTTGTTAGCTGTTGTTGAATAGTTTGCAGTTGTCGTGGAGTTGAACCATGAAGTGCTATGAATCCTTTGTAGCATACACTTTCTTCTTGCACACATCACCTCTTTTTATTCGAGCTTTATTTATGTGTACGAATGGTTATGAAGGTCAGATTCGACTTGATCCTTCCGACTCCGTCTTTGTTTGATAAAATTTACTTTTATTAGCCCAGACAAGTATGAATTCTGAGCATCCCTATCAGATAACCCATTAAAATGTTTTATGATAGTCTGTCTTTCACTTTCACTAATTTTCTCAAAATATTTTAATCTACTACATTCACAGTTCTTTCCAGTCTCATGTGTTTGATTTCTCATCTTCTTAGCCGCATCTGATACTCGTCCATGGTTCTGCCTTTTCTTCGGATTCACTTTCCATTCTGGAGCAGATCATTACTTGGATCCATAGGAGAAATTGAAACTCGTAATAACTACGCACCAGTAAAATAACACGTCTTAAGACTATGAATCTTTCAAGCATACTAAATCTGTGTGGGGTAACTAACACATTGTCGTTTTAAAAATAATTAGGTCTACTGTAATCAAAAATGGAAAAACTTACGGCAGAAATGTTAAAATGACATCCTGGATTACTAATATTGAAATACGAACATGAAAGTGATTTTAATTAATCAAAGAAATGTAAAACATTCATCGTTATTTCAGCAAAACGCCACGACAATCATTTTTCCCCGCTTCCTATGTTTTTAAATTTGCTTGTAACTGCTGACTCTCTTTATTTTTCGAGCAAACTAATATACCTGAAGGAAGTCTGGACTTCACCCTATCTAACAAAACCATAACTAGAATTTCGATAAAAAGTGACATTCATCGTTTTTCCCCCCGTGTCTTCAATTATTTCCTTGCAAGAATTAAAAAAAACCGTTTAAATAAAACATTGTGGAAGGAGTTTAGTTAAAATAATCAAAATAGGCTATTTTCTATAATGTGCACGATCCTCCAATCAAAAGTACGATAATTTGGAACCAATTGTGCGATCCAGTCAAGCCTCAAGGTTGGCAACGCTGAGTGAAGATTACTTAACCGTCAGCGAGTGGAATTTCCCATTATTTTAGCTGTAGACTGTAGGTATAATGACTTCAATCCCAAGTTCATAACAATGACACATATTGGTAATTGCATTAAGCCTTTTCTTTTCTACGAGTACTAATGACGGGTACTTGACTTTCTGTCAATCTCCCATATGATGCCATTCATGTAGACCAATTTAGCGAGAGTCGTTACCCAGGGTGCGCCATAGTAGGCTGGTCTACGCTATACCTATAATGGAATGAGATGTTGATGGAGATTTACGTAAATATTAATTTTTGGTCCTACAGAATTTATCTCTTATGATAACAATGGTTTTATTAGAGGAGAAAAGTTGCTACGGCACCGGGGATCGAACCCGGGTTCTTGTTTCTACATATTAAGCGCTCTAACCACTGAGCTACTCCGAAGCTCAATGCACAGTACCGGATCGAATCCCCCTCCTCTAGTGTTTTTCTCCTCTAATAACCATTGATGAAAATTTGTCGGGATGCCACAGGGGAACCGTAGCTCCTGGAGAATACCTCTATGTTACCTAGACCACGGGTTTGCCCAACACAAGTTATAAATCGGGATTATGCCGGAAATCGATTCCGTGTTCACGGGATTATAATATGTCCGGCGTTCTAGCCACTACACCACAGTGAGAAAAATGGATAAAAGTCCCTAATAAGGAAAATAATATGCAAGAAAATGCCCTCCATTCATATCTGGTGACAGCATTTCACACACTGGTTTCTTACAAAGAAATTTTAATTTACCCTACAAAAAAAAAAAAAAAAAAAAAAAAAAGGTGCGAACCTAAAATTTTTAACCCTGCAGTTATCAATACAATAAGATTTGTATGTTTTAGAATTCGATACACAAGTTATTGATCGCGAATATACGAAGTCAAGAGCGTCTAAGAAGGAAGAAATAGTTAACAAGTTTCCCACAGATATGCTGTAGCTTGTGTAACACGTATGTGGCGGGTTGTCTAGACAAGTATTGCAGGGGTTGGTCTAGGTTTCATATGACCGTAAAAGTTTACGGAAAAACTAGGATAATATTTATCATGCACTTTTGGGAGAAATACTTTAACCGCAACTTCTAAACTTTTTGATGAAAATGGTTTATTTGGAGGAAAGTTTTGTGGAGAAGATAAAAATAATATCTTTTAGAAATATGGCGCAATCAAAGAGAGAGAGAGAGAGAAAGAGAGAGAGAGAAGAAAAAAGAATTTAAAAGAAAGACAGGAATAGTATCCCAGTTTTCCTGTTGTTGAAAATTTATTTCGTACCTCTTTAACCAAAGACTTTAGTGACCTAAAAGAAAAGATGACAGAATAGGATGAAAAATGAGGAAAAATACTGTAACTACTCTCTATTAAAAAGAGCACTGTGTTTTATCGAGGGAAAGATGATTTAAGGGATATCCCCAGGAAGCAGGTACGCAAAGTGACGCCTACAGTCCTTACTCATTTTATTATACGGTATCAGAGCCATCTGTGGCATACAGTTCTGACTTTTGCAAATTCCAAAACTTATTTACACCAAACAGATAATGTAGTTGTTTTGTATAGGACTTAATTTTAATAACATTGTTTAGAAGCTCATTATAAAATTATTGAGTATATTTATCGTCTAGCGAAAAGACTTTACATTACTGAAAAAAATAGTATGTCCTTCTACGAGACATAGAACATAGTTAAACATCTATCTTTACCTTAAAATTGGAAGGAACTTTCCTCCCTACCGTTAAGTGGGCCGAAAAGCGGATCTAGAGGGACAAAATTAACTTTACAATT